>NC_051078.1:41121359-42321359 GCF_004664715.2 Peromyscus leucopus | reverse complement strand
TCTTTATAATTAAATGCTAAAATTGGCATAATGAGAGAATGCAACAGAAAACTATTGAAAACTGGGCCTGGGATGTTTCATTCTAGCATAGTCCCCACTCCAGGGTCAGCAAAAATTGACCACTAGGACAATTTTCAGACCCTAAAATTTTAGGCCAATTGGCAAAAACATTCCCCAGAGTTTGGGACTTAAAAGGGACATTTTGCAGGATATTTCTGGGGGCAGTTGTCTGGGATAGTACATGATTTTAAATGATGACATAAAATACAATGGAGTGTAATATTTTGACGGTCACTTGTCCTGCTTAATTCTGCCTCTCTGCGATGCTCTCTGATCTTCCTCATGGGCCATCTTCTTCCTGAGTTATCTCAGCTTTCACTCAGCTTTAGTCCAAGTAAGACTAGTATTTCCCGAGCTGTTTGACATTCAGCTGTTGCTGAAGATGTTAAAAATACAAGCAAACCTGCTAATCATTGCCAACAAAGCGGCTTAATCCTGGCTGACTGGCGATTTGTTTTGCAGCCTTTGGTGCAACGGAGAGATTGGAGTTTATAAAAAGAGGTAAATAGTCAGTTAGAGATTAGAAGCCATAAAAGGAAAAGACTCCTTTCCCCAAGACCACACACTGGTAGGGAATCTCCCTTGAGCAATTGTTCCTGAGTGTTTTATGTTTCTCCCCCTCCACAACCCATGCTTCTCCACTGCCCACCCACCCCCTCCCTTTACCACCAAAGGCTTGATTGGCACTTGTCACTACCACAGAGAGGTAGAAGCTTCAGGGCGGAGGGAGGGGTTGGGGAAGCATCCACCTCAAAAGCCTCGGGAGTCAAAAGATGATTCAGTCTTTCTGCCTGTGTTTTGTCTCTCTCTAAATTATTCAAATCTGGGTGGCATCTTGGATAAGTGGCATTTTGACACAGCTTAAGGGATTGTCCCACTAACACCATTGAGCCAAAGCTGCTATCCTTTTAAAAATGTAGAAAGAGAGATCTTTACTATAATCTGATATGTCTACAAATGAAAGACAGTTACATTCAAAAGGCTTAAAATATTTTCATCAATTATATTCATTTTTGACTTACTGTTTTGTCCGATCCATCTAAGAGTGATTTTTATTAGCCAAAGAAAGGAAAAGCTCTTACACAAATCTCTTTAGAGAGTGTTGATGGCAGATAGGTGTTGCTGGATGGTTTTGAGGCTGAGGCAGCTGGCAGAGAAGAAAATGTGAAATTTTCTAGATCAAAATATTGTTAGGAATACCTTGCATGTGGGATATGTAGGGAACCTTGGCCTGGGGTTTGTTATGTCCTAATTCTAGCCCAGAAACCTAATCCTTAGCTGTGGGATCTTGGAACAGTCACAGCACAACCCTAGAGCATATATTTTTCCCTTATGGCAAGCATGACAGAAAACATGCATCATTGGAATTTAGGGCTGTTGGGTTGTTTTAACACTATTCTTGTTAGTAGAATTTTACCTTTGTCGATGATGGTGACACTTACTGGAACTTTAAAGCACAGTTTGCTTCACCGACAGCTTGTTTGTACCCTGGCAGCAGGCGTGTGCTTGATGACACTGAGGTGGGATGAGGGACAATGTGGGTGGAAGAGATGGGGATATGAGCTTCCTGGTTCTTATTGTCAGAGAATTCAGCCTTTTGCTTCTGTTGTCTTACTTCTTCTGGAGTTTTACATATTTTATCTGCATATGTTTACCCCATTTTTTGTTTCCAAAAATAGCAGGCTTTTCAATTAGTTTCATGCAGAAAGATCTGCTCAAAACTACCAATAAAATCACCAGAGCACAGAGGCTGTTTAGTTTTCGAGATAAAGGATAAATAATGTAGGTACGGAATGTTAAAACAGGACCACTCTTCTTGTGGACTGTTCTATTTAATGTGTACAAAGTATCTGAGTTTCATGTTGTCCTTTCCTATTTCCTCTTAGTAAAATGTTCTGAAAAGTTTTGTTCCCAGGTTTAATAAATAAAAATACAGAATGCCCAGGAAATATGCAATTAAAACAATGAATTATGATTGTGTGGTATCTGGGATATATTCACAGTAAATGTTTATTTACTATTGATCTGGGCATCCCACACTTTATCTGACAATTCTTAAAAACTCTTCAGCTCCTCTTTCAGATATTCAACAGCTCTGCTCTTGCCAGGGTTTTATTAGCCTTGAGTAGAATTGAATCCATGAGAAAATTCTGCACATAAAATTATCTTGGAAAATATGCTTATTTAAACCCATTTAAAGAAATAAGCATTGAAGCCAGCCATATTCTGGAAGCTGGGTAACATAAAGCCCATGTCCTTGTATAGTTTATGGTCTAGCAAGAAGGAAGGAGACACTTAAAATGCATTCACACTTGGGAATGACTTAATTCTTACTATCATGTGGCCCATTAGGAAAATGTATGGTCCAATGAGAATGTTTAACAGAAATACTAACTCTGTGTTGGGGATTAGAGCAGCATCCTGAGGAAGTGACATGTGATCTGAGAAAACTGGGTGCTGAGAAATAGTATCTCCAATGTAAGAACAAGAGGTAGGTGCTGAAAAACTATGGGATTCGTTTCCATGTCTGTCTCATCAAGAAAATCCATCTGTGATAACATCATTGGCTGGTTAACAGGGTTTCCTACTGAATTCTTCAGTTTCAGAAGTATGCATGACAGACATGTTCCTTCAGTATTAAGTACAGCAACAGGGAGTTGATGTGCCACCTTGACAAACTCTGGGGAAGCTGAAGTGGGTAATAAAATTCTAATAGTTTAACAGCTAAGCTTGGATGGTAAAAAAAATTAGAGCACTCTATCATTATTGAGAAGTCAATCCATGTGTAAAAACCTAACATTATTTTTAAACACCCAAGGACAATTAAAGACCATGAGAACAAACAGCAACAGCACACAGTCAATGTTTTTAGTTATCTATGTTAATTTTTTTACCTGGAATCAGAGTTCTGTGCTAAAATATCTGCTCCATCACCCTCTACTTGCGTGACCACATGCAAGTCATGTAATCAGTGTAGAAACCATACCAATGCAGATGGTATTGAAATCTCCATGGTGACTGAGTCAGGAGCCCTTCCAAACAATTTGCACAGGTAAGGCACTTAATATTAACTGACTTCATCCTCAACTTTTTCACCTAAAAATTGCTGATGGTAATAGAGTGTACCTCCTAGAGTTGTAATGAGACTCCTACAGGAGGAAATTATACCACTTCAACAAAGCAGGCACCTTTCATAGCATTGATGATGGTTGCCTATGCCTTTGTTCATAACCTTGCAGGATCTGAGTTTTGCCTTGCCCGCCAGCACTTTCAAAGAGCAAAAGGAGCTGCCTCTGTCCAGAGTCCTGAGACTGCATTGCCACACTGAAGCAAATATTCCACTTGATCTCTAAGATAGTGTGTGTGTGTGTGTGTGTGTGTGTGTGTGTGTGTGTGTGTGAGATTATCATTCAGACTACTGTAGAAATGACCAGAAAATAAAAATAATGTTTGTCCATTTTCTGCGTTTCCATCACTCTCCTGCGTTTGCACGTATAACAGAAGTAGTTCAGCATTGGCTGCTTTGAGCCAAACACCTGAACCACCTGTCATCATCCACAGCCTGACTTTGTTCCAAATGAAAGGTGGGCACCTCTGCCTGAGCCTTCTGTTGCTGGGTAGCAGCAGAATTAGCTGAGACAGACTCAGGAGTCCATCAAAGCACTTCGTAAAATACAGAAGCCTTGAAATTCAATATTATGTGGATTCCAGTTCCACTCCCTGTGGTCAACGTTTGGTGACTGAAGAACACCCGTGATGTACAAACACAGAAGCCAACACTGACTGGCAGGGTCAAGCAGTTCTTTTGAGTGCCCAGCATTGTGTGGCCACTAGCTTTCTGTGGCCAAAAGCAGATCCGAATTTTCCCTCGCCTCAGAAACAGTATGTTCTAGGGAGAGAATAAAGATTTTTAAAACTCCATTTCAAGGTAATTCAATATGTTGAGTGGTGTGGCAGACAAGTGTGCCAGAACTTCAGGGGAGACTATAGGGGCTTTCAGAATAGAAGATGAGAGCTATGGACTCCTTACCCAGAGCAAGAAAAAGCCTGTCTTCGTGGAAAAGTAAAGGCTGTGATGAAAGATGAAGAGAGAGACAGGGAGACAGAGACAGAGAGGCAGAGACAGGGAGAGAGACAGAGAAAGGGGAGAGAAAAGACAGAGGGGAGAGGGGAGAGAGGAGAGAGAGAGACAGACAGACAGAGAGACAGAGAGAGAGAGAGAGAGAGAGAGAGAGAGAGAGAGAGAAAGGAGAAAGAGGAGAGAAAGGGAAGAGACAGACAGACAGACAGACAGACACACAGGGACAGAGAGGAGAAAGAGAGGAGAGAGAAGGGAAAGAGAGATTCAGACAGACAGACAGACAGATGCATGCATGCATACAGAGAGAGGGGCGCTCCAATACGTTCTCCAGGAGAACAATTTCCTGGTATACATACCTCTGGTTGGTGTTCCACTGGCAATGAACAGCTAAAGAAGGCTGACCACGTTCACACATGACGTGATGTCTAGGGATGCGTGGCATATTCTGGGCATTGATGCAGAAAGACAGTTATATTCAATTTAGGGAAAGCAGTTTACCAAATACAGAGTACTTTTAGTGTGTCTCTGGGTTGAGAGGTTTAAAATTTTGTTAACTTAGAAAAGGTTCGGGATGAGGGTGGAAGAAGAATCATTTGGTCTTTGGGGAATTTTCCAGGATCAAATAGAGAGCCAGATTCACGTTCTCGGAATCGAATTTTATCGTAGCCAGAGCAAAGGCTCCTATGAGAGGGAAGAAGAGGCCGGCTGCCTCTCTTTGCTATCACTGCTGTTGTTTGGCCAGCATCCGGTGACTCCATGCTTACCACACAGAGCCCGTCTGTGGCTTCAGTACAAGTAGGAGAGCCCTCTATCAAGGGACCAGTTCACCAGCGTCTTCCCATTAGGCGTGGGAGAGGTGGTATGGGGAAGCAAGCAGGAGCTGTTTTAACACCACTGCCTTCTTGCACCATGTAGACATTTGTAGTGAGCCTTCTTTCCAACAATGAATGTTCAAAATCTCATATTTACTCTTGTTCTTATTCTGTGTTCCAGAAGTTGGGAATGTTTACCCTGACCAAGAAGGAACATTGTAACACCATTGGTGTCCTGTATGGAGAAAGGCACTTGAAGTGTAATAGCTGGTTAGTACAATGGGCTGGTTGCTGGCTGTATTACCAACCCTCAGTTCCAGAGCTTTAGGGTACCTGATGATGCAGGACAGACATGTTTATCCAGGATCACTGCCTTTCATGCATGGTGTCTGAGAAGAGAAATACATCTGGAGGGATATATTTGAGTAAAATAATCCTTTAAGTGATCAGTGGCTATGGCCTTTCTACCAGTAAGTTATATATTCATCCTCCACAGAAAAGAGTGCATTCCCCATGAACTCTGAGGATGGGTAAGAGATAATAGTGATAGTTTATCAGCAGGCTCTCCAAGTGGAATAAATTCTGAAAAAAAATTATAGCAACAGTTACAACCTCAGTATATATGCATTTGCATCTGGAATGTTATACATTAGCTGTGATATTAGTGTTAGTGTCTGCAATAGTCTTGGCATCTGTGTTATTGTGTAAGTGTCAATTCTAGTGCTAGTATCAATATTTGTGTTAGTGTGTGGAAAGGAAAAATCTACAGCAGTGTTTTGACACAATCAGGGCCCAAGAAATATTTATTTCCTTTCACTGAAATTTTGTCTTTCATTTGGGGAAAAAAATTAGTCGTATTTGTTCCACGTGATAAATCCTTATTAAGACTCATCTTGCTGAATTAAATTAAGCCTTTGGTATTTTAGGAAGAGTTTTGGTTAAGAAGGATGCGGATTGGTAGATTAATTCTGGGAAGACATGATGTAGCCATATGCAGAGGAGAGACTGTTTTCTTGACAGGTTTGGTCTGAGAGATACAGTAGTGAAGTCAGAGCACTGGACTCAGGTTCTGGGTGTGGCATGAAAATGAGCCATGCAAAGGAGCTAGCAGTTGATCCCTTGGGAGTGTTCATGGTCTCCTTCTACCATCATCATTGACTCTTGCATCAAGCAGGAGTGGGAATGTCCCATTTTAATGTAGGTCGGTTGCCTGGAGGACCTCCTCTCCTACAGAGCGATGTTGATGTGTTCATATACCAGCCACCTTCTCACCCAGGTCAACACTTTAAAGTAACAATGAGTCATTTTAGTCTGTTAAATATCTAGAGTCCCTAGAAGGGGTTTGAGCTTACTCTGTTCAGTGTACTTTGATATTATTTTCCTTAAACACTTCACAGGGATACTATCACTCCATTTCACAAAAGAAAACACCCAGACACTTCACTCAAGTAAACAACCATGGCATAACCAGGATGAGCCCCCAGAGGATGGGATACCAGAGCACACTCAAGATTGTCCTTATTTGGAATCACACAGAGACCCATTTTTTTATTTCTTATTAGAGAAATGTTAAGGAACTTGCTACAGATTGGCTGGCAAGCTTCTAGTAGGACTTAAAATGCTATGGAACAGACATTCATAGGTTCAGAGGAAGATTGTGTGTCTAAAGCATGTATGTATGTTTATATTCTGTTGACACAGCAAACCACAGGGCCTCAATGTCAGCAAAATAGAATTAATCCCAGAAAGACTAGTCAGCATGCCTTCATGTCCCTTTTAGTACCTTGGTTCAGCACTGTCTTTGATTGTGGCGAATTGTGGTACTAACCTGAGGTTGGATGAAAACATTCTAAGCTTGCATAGCCTTTGTTTCACGGTTGTGTAGCTTTAACGATATCATCATTTAAAATTACAGATGATGTTAATATAGATGCATACATGCTGGTGTACACAGGTATGTACATGCATATCTGAGTACCTAATATACATAGATTGTAATATATTCACAAATAGGATACATCTAACAGGTAGAACACCAAATTATCAAAGATATGGAATCATATCTGGGATCAAATGTTTACTGTTAAGTTCAGGAGGAGTTTAAAAGAAATCATATATGCTTTGCTTCAAGATAGATAAGTAGGTATTAAGGGCAAATATTTCCTTTGCAGATATATTTCAGTTATTAAATGAGGGTAGAATAATAGAATTAACTCCCTGCCTTAATGGTTCAGTGGAGAGAGACAGTAGATGCTGGTGGCTGCTGACTCCCCATTAGAAGAAATAGTTGGACAACATGATCCTTCTGATGGGTGTGTACACAATCCTATTGCTGAATACCGAGTCTGCATCAAGTGAACCACTTTATCAAACATACAAGGATGTGAGGAACCACACTTGAGAGATGCAGCCACAAAATAACTCTTTGTTCTGTTACAGAACAAACGTTTTGTTTTGTCAACAACGTTAAAACGTCGTAAGACAAAGGGGAGTTGTCAAGATGGCTTGGTGGCTAAGGGCGCCTGCCTGAGAACTTCATGATCTGAGTTCAGGGTCTGGAACCACACGGTGGAGGGAGAGAAGTTATTCCCAAATATTGCCCCTCTGACTCCCACACATGTGCCATGTCACACACTGTAAATAAATAACTGCAATAAGATTTTTAAAATTTATTCTTCTCTCATACTGTACATCCAGACTGAAGTTTCCCCTCCCTGTACTCCTCCCAGTCTGTCCATCCCCCCTCCTCTCCCCCAGATCCACTCCTCCTCCACTTCCCTTCAGAAAAGAGCAGGCCTCCAGGGATATCAGCTGAACAAACACAAGATACAATAAGACCAGGCACAAACCCTCATATCAAGGCTAGACGAGGCAACTCAGTAGAAGGAAAAGGGTCCCAAGAGCATGCAAAAGAGCCAGAGACACCTCCCCCTCCCACTGTTAGGAGTTCCACAAGAACATCAAGCTAACAACCATAACATATATGCAGAGGACCTAGTGCAGACCCGTGCAGGCTCTGTGATTGTTGCTGCAGTCTCTGTGAGCCCCTGTGAGCCCTGCTTAGGTGATTCTGTGGCTTTCCCTGCTGTCTTCTACCCTTCTGGCTCCTTTAATCCTTCCTTTTCCTCTTCCATGGGATTCCCCAAGCTCTGCCTAATGTTTGGCTGTGGGTCTCTGAATCTGCTCCCATAGGTTGCTGGACGAAGCCTCTCTGATGGTGATTGGGCTGGCTGCCTCTCAATGTGTAAAGTCACTTGCTGCCAAGCCCAAGGCCTTCAGTTCTGTTTCCAGGACTTACATGATGGAAGGAGAGAGCAACTCATGCAAGATGTCCTCTGATTTTCCCACAAGCGATATGGCGATATGGTGTGCATTCTCTCTCTCTCTCTCTCTCTCTCTCTCTCTCTCTCTCTCTCTCTCTCTCTCTCTCTCTCTCTCTCACACACACACACACACATACACATAAATATAAATCAAATCAAATAAACATTTAAACAATACAATCCTATAATTTTGGTTGTGAGCCTACCCTTTAATGGCTGAGCCATCTCTCCAGCCTTTTATTTTGTTATATTAAAAAATGAATGAATGAGCCGGGTGGTGGTGGCGCACGCCTTTAATCCCAGCACTCGGGAGGCAGAGCCAGGCGGATCTCTGTGAGTTCGAGGCCAGCCTGGGCTACCAAGTGAGTTCCAGGAAAGGCGCAAAACTACGCAGAGAAACCCTGTCTCGAAAAACCAAAAAAAAAAAAAAAAAAAAAAAAAAAAGAATGAATGAATGAAAACCTAGCCACGAGGATAAAAGTTAACAACTGAACTGTCAAACTGTCTTACATACCTTCTGAGAGAGGGAAAATCAGTTTTCTCCAGTGGAGTGTCACTGGGTATATCAGCTACTCCAGGGAACTTTAGGAGTAGTCAACCAACAAGTACCTCCCCCTGCATCAAGGCTGAACAAGGTGTCCCACCATAGGTAATGGGCTACAAAAAGCCAGGCCATGCACCAGGGATGGATCCTAATACTACTGCCAGGGGGCCCCTTAAGCTGATCAAGCTACACAACTGTCTTATGCAGAGGGCCTAGTCCCAGACTCAGCTGTTTTATACACGGCTGATATCATTAGCTTTCAAAGTCATCATTAGTTAATCTTGTCTTCTTAAGGATTGCATGGCATATGCCAGCAAACTAATGTCAGAGCAAGACTTTGAGAAAAAGGCATAGATATACTCACTTTCCAACTGCTGGCAAAGGTTGTAAAGGTGTAAAGAAGGGCATTTTGTTTGTTTTTTGTTCATGTGACAAGGTTTCACTATATAGATCAGGCTGTCCTTGAACTCATGATCCTCCTGCCTCAGCTGCCTAAAAGCTGAGACTGTAGGTGTGCACACTACATCCTAGTTACAGAAGCAGCCTTTTGTCTTCTGATATTCTTCCTAGAGCCTCCTGTAAGGAAGAGACATTTCTCACCTAACGGAAAGAATATACTAGAAACTGTTATCAGGCATTTTGTCACAGTGATGAGAAAATTAATTCATAGACTACTAAAAAGCTACAAGAACCGAGACATCTTGGTGCACAGATTGAATGACACAATCAGATACACAGTTATGTGGATCAGAATAGAGCTGAGAAGAAGACCAATAGCATATGGTCAAACATTTAAATGAATCAAAGATGAAAATATTATATGTGACTACCACCATGGAAAAAAGAAAAAAAAATATTAACCTCCGCTTCATATTGTTCAGAAAGTCTAATTCAAAATGAACTAAATAATCATGAGAGCCACAGGCAAAGGTTTCTTAAATTGATTACAGAATATACTCTACAAAAGAAAAAAAAACAAAATGAGCTTTATACATTTTTAATTGTTTTATTTTTATTTTATTTTATTTTTTTAGGGTTTTTTTTTTTTTTTTTTTTTTTGAGACAGGGTTTCTCTGTGTAGCTTTGCGCCTTTCCTGGAACTCACTTGGTAGCCCAGGCTGGCCTTGAACTCACAAAGATCTGCCTGGCTCTGCCTCCCGAGTGCTGGGATTAAAGGCGTGTACCACCACTGTCCGGCTTTATACATTTTTTAAACAAATTATTCTTCAAAAGAAAATGTCAGGGAAGCAAAGGAACATGATAATATTGAAGAAAATATAAAATTCACGCCTGATCCTGGCATGTGCCTTAGTGATCAACTGTCGTGTAACCTCTTGTCCTGGTTAGTTTTGTTATCACACACTCCACACACCTGGGAAGAAGGACCTTCCGTTGGAGAATTGCCTCAATCGGATTGGTCATTGTGCACGTCTCTAGGGCATTTTTTTCCTGAGTGCTCAGTGATACAAGAGGGCCCATGCCACTGTGAGTGATGCCAGCCCTGGACCTGATCTGTTTGAGAAAGAACAGGGGCCCGAGAGCAAGTCAGAAAGCATTGTTCCTCTGTGGTGTCTGCTTCACTGTAACCTGTAAGTCATATACAGCATTTCTGCCCCACCTTGGGCTCAGACAGTGTTTATTACAGCTGCAGGAAACCCAACGAGGACACTTATACTCCTAAAGTATAGCTGCTTAAAGACTGCGCTGTTATGATCTCCTACGGGTTATGAGGGTCAAGAACTGGAGAATGGCTTAGTAGAGGTGTCCATATTCATAAGCTCCCCTCCAGGACTGTGATTCCCAAGTCTTAGCCTTGTGATTGTCAAGGGCGGAGAGCTGTCTTGCTCCTTATTCCAGTGGCTAATGGCAGGTCTTTAACTGATACCTTCATTCCTCAGTGCAAGATCCCTTTCACAGACTCCCTAGAAGTTAGCGTCTTCTAGACTACCTGACCTGAGAGAGCCAAGACCTGAGACATAAGCCTGAGACATGTATTTCATAACAAATTTTAATACAAATGGCCCGCTGAGTTGGACCCTTTCAAAATTCGTGTGTTAAAACCACAACCCTAATTATGTTAACCACAAGGACAAAAAAGCTTTAGGGGGAAAATAAGGTGAAATGAGGTCCAAGGGGAGGCAGGAACGGTACTCAGACAGGGTCCTTTTAGGAGGGAAAGGTTGCAAGCTTTTAATTAGTTGCCAGATATTTTCAGTTAGAATCTACAGACAGTTTTTTGTGTACCCATGTTTAATTTTTTCTAAAAGAGTGTGTGTTACACCAAGATGAAGACCTAACAGAAGAATGAGGTCCACTCCATGGGATGGATCAGTCATAAGGGGCAAAGGTTCTTCTCAGGCAATAGCCATCAGCAGTCCTGGGGCAGCGGATCTGCAGAAGGAAGGAAGAAACAGCTTCCGGGTGAAGGGGGACAGAAGCATCTGGCTACATCTGGAAGAATACTGAGGACGGAGCCACAGTTTAGTCTATGAAATGGGGAGGAAACTGAATATAGAAATATAAACTGTTTATTTTAAAATGAAACTACTGGCTGGGAATAAAGGGTAAGCAGGAAGAAAATATAGTCACCACTATGTCTTGAATCAGCAAAGAATGACAATACTTCAATAGCACTATTCAAGAAAGCGAATGTTTGGCATGAATTTAGCCCCAAATCTGTGACAACTATACTTGATAAATTGTTGTCTTTCTAATTGAGAAAACAAAGGGAAAAGTTTCTGGTGCTGTTGAGGGAGAGGCATATGCTGGAGAATACAGAATAAACAGTCCAACAGCTTTTTTTTGTTTGTTTTTTTGAGACAGGGTTTCTCTGTGTAGCCCTGGCTGTCCTGGAACTTGCTTTGCAGACCAGGCTGGCCTTGAACTCACAGAGATCTGCCTGCCTCTGCCTCCCGAGTGCTGGGATTAAAGGTGTGTCCTGCCGAGCCTAGCTCCAACATCTGTCTTTAAATAACCAGGTGCAAACAGCAGGAGGCTGCCAGTTTGTCTAAAAATGCTTGTTCCATTATTGTGTGATCAGATGTATGTGGGACTTGAGTAGGAATAAAATATCATTTCACCAGGAAAGACACTCTTCGGAGGGTAAGAACTAAGAACCAAAGTGAGGAAATTGTTCTTTTTTTCCCACATGTAGAAGGTAGTTATCATTTGAGAGTTGAAGCCAGGCCTGAAGGGTTGACATCCACGTGTGACATGGGAAAGCAGGGACCAGGTCAGCATGTGAGAACTGGGAGGCTGGCTGACAGCGCAGAGCCCAGTGTAAGGTGACTTTGGGATGACAGTTTCTCAGGGAGCCTTTCTTTGCACCCCTTGACTCGGTGCTGAGCTTCATGAGCGTGCGTCAGACTCAGCTGCTTTTTTTTTTTAATTGAGAAATTTTTTATTCATTTTGCCTACCAATCACAGATCTTCCTCTTTCCTCCTTCCACCCCTCCAGTCCTCTCCCTCCCCACCAATCCACCCCTCATTCTCTCCTACAACAAGGTGAGGCCTCTCATGGGGAGTCAGCAGAGCCTGATCCATTCAGTAGAGGCAGGTCCAAGTCCTTCCCCCTGCATCAAGGCTGCACAAGGTGTCCCACCATTGGTAGTGGACTACAAAAAGCCAGGCCATGCACCAAGGATGGATCCTAATACTACTGCCAGGAGCCCCTTAAGCTGATCAAGCTACACAACTGTCTCACTTATGCAAAGGTCCTAGTGCCAGACACAGCTGTTTTATACACGGCTGATATCATTAGTTTTCAAAGTCATCATTAGTTAATCTTGTCTTCTTAAGGATTGCATGGTATATGCCAGCAAACTAATGTCAGAGCAAGACTTTGAGAAAAAGGCATAGATATACTCACTTTCCAACTGCTGGCAAAGGTTGTAAAGGTGTATAGAAGGGCATTTTGTTTGTTTTTTGTTCATGTGACAAGGTTTCACTATATAGATCAGGCTGTCCTTGAACTTATGATCCTCCTGCCTCAGCTGCCTAAGAGCTGAGACTGTAGGTGTGCACACTACATCCTAGTTACAGAAGCAGCCTTTTGTCTTCTGATATTCTTCCTAGAGCCTCCTGTAAGGAAGAGACATTTCTCACCTAACGGAAAGAATATACCAGAAAGTACTGATGTTTTAGGAAAATAAAAATATACCTTGCCGCACAGTATTTAAGTCAGGTCATTACGTCAAGTTTAGAAGTCAAGAGTATATGCAGAAGAAAGCTTCTGATGCTGTTTCTTAGTGGACATTTCACAGTCTACAAGGAGCTTCGTATTCCCGAACCAAACTAGGGCATCTCATTTACCATGCACAGAGTGGATTGTTGGCCGTTTCATTTTATTTTTTACCCAAGCTGAGAAAAAAAGAACAGTTCATCTTGACGAAATCCGGTTTAGACTGTTAGCAGTTGGTCCAGTTTCTGATAAAAAGAATTTCACTTTGTTTCTATGAAAATGAGATTAGGCAAACGGAGACACTGTGCATGAGGATAATTCTTCTTCAGTTCTAGAGCAGACGCCCAGTCACAGCGGCTCAGAGCTCACTTTACATCACACAGAATCCAGCATTGCCACCTGCTCAGGGGCCAGGCAAACTGAGCAAACGGAATGGAAAAAGAAATAAAGGGAAAGATTACAGCGGGAAATAAAAACTCATTTTCTTCTGCAAGAAGGTGGGTGAGGAATGAAATTGCTGCCATTGTTCTGAATGTTTTCCTAAATCGAGTCTTACTGAAGTAAATAAAATTGTGTCTAAGTCCAAAAATGGACTCTTTTTCTGGGTTAAAAAAAATAAAGAAGTCCATCCTTTTTTCCTTTGCCCTAATTTAACACGTTTCTGTTCAGCTTTTCTTCAGTCCACAATGTAAACACAAATGTGTTGCTGATCTGAAATTTGTTTCTTGTAGGGTGTGCAAACACTTTGTAGTTAATAGAAATGTAGTGATTTTCTAGATTACCATTTCATGGTAGACTGCACACCCAAACAAGCAACTGGGTAATGTGGGTGGGTGGGTAGGGAGCCATCACCCCCAGAAGTAATCAGATAAAGCGGGCCGCGGTGGTATTAGTGTGTTAGCTTTGTCTAAGTCCTTGGCATCTTCAATGGACCAGGCCTCTCTTCATTTGTCAGCCCAGCGCACCTTTTGTGCTAATCATTTCCCACTGGTCATCACCCAGAGCTGGGAGTCGATCGCTGACTAGCCTCTTCGCTTGGACCATTATTTCCAGCAAGCTTGGTACGTCTGCAGCAAATCCTGGAGGATTTAGGGGTGGACCAAGGAAGTGTGAGTGGCAGGCTGGGGTGATGAGGCCTAGCTGCAGCTGAGAGGAGCGAGTGCTTTTCCGTCCCGGCCTGATGTGGCCTCTGAATATTTGATCTGATCAAGCGGTTTCTGCCAGCTGTCACGGGGTGTTCATACAAGTTACAAATGAAATCGTGAGCTCTCCTCTCTATTTCTATTAAGCTTGCTTATGAGTTGCAATGACAAAAAAAATCTCTTTTCTTGGCTTTATTTTCATTATTTATTTTTTTATGTGGTGACTGGTAGGGAAGGCAGACAGTGGATATTCAAGAAGGAGCGTCAGATGAGCCTGGGAGCTGTTTCAGTGGACGGGTCCAGATGAAAAGGCAGGGCCCAGCGTCGTACAGCAGTGACAGACAACTGTCAGGTGTGAGAGCAAAAAATGTGGTTTCATCAAAAATTCGCAGCTTGCTTGCAGAGGGGGCTCTGAGGAGCATCTTCAAAGCAGAGCCACTTTTAAGCAAGATTACATCTGCTGCTGCTGCTTTATTTGTTATTTTTTTTTCTCGTCTTGGATTTTGGTTTTTCATTTATCCAGAAAAGCTGTACTAGGAAGGGTTTGTTTACCAGCAGCGGCTTATTCTCCCTCTCCCCCCACCCTGTGTGTGTGGGGGTGCACATGTGTTTGCACTGTGCATGTTGGCAGAAATGGAGTAGTGTGGCATGGGACAAGCATTTGCACAAGGATCTGTGCAGCGTCTTTCTGTGGCACCTAGAACTCCAGGATGCCCTGCTGGACTCTGTACCTGTCTCAGCTACGTCTTGCTAACAAGTGACTGAGCTCTTCAGTGGCTCATGGCAACAAAAGCTCCTTGTTGACCATGCTGTGTGTCCACCCAGCGTCATCTATGCCCAGGGCTGTTTTCCTAGATCCTCTGGGACCTGTGTGTTGGCAGAGCTGCTGGGGACGTCTTTCTGTACGCTGAGAACGTGTGATGCTCTGATCTGGTTGATAAATAAAACGCTGATTGGCCAGTAGCCAGGCAGGAAGTATAGTATAGGCGGGATAAGCAGAGAGGAGAATGCTGGGAACAGGAAGGCTGAGTGAGGAGTCGCCAGCCAGACACAGAGGAAGCGAGATGTGAAGGCAGAACTGGGAAGAGCAGCCGCAGGACTGGCGGGTGAGAGGGATTTGTCCTGACCGTGGGCCAGGTGGGACACAGGAAAACTTGAGCTACACAGAGCCTCTCTCACGACACAGGGAGGGAGGACAATGCTGAGTCATCCACCAGCTCCTCAAACCCCTGTTTCCACTCGCAATTCTTTGGCCTTAGCATGTTTCAAAGAAGAGCTTTCACCTCTGTGTGTGGAGAGAAAATAGCTCCACATGAAGGAAGCAGCCCTGTCTGGACACACAGTGATTGAGTAGCCCGTAGCTCTCAGTCTGTCCTGTGAGGGAGCTGGGCGTTACTGATGGCCTTTGTGACACCACATGACAGAAGTTCTTGGGGATAGAGACTTCCCAGAGAGGCTTTAGTGAAACAGCTTCAGGACCTTCATGGCATAGCTAATTAGTGGGACACTCCAGCAAGGGTGGCTGAAAGGTTATGTTATCTGTATTATAGTAGAATATTTGTGTGTGTGTGCACGCACATGGGTGTGTGTGTGTGTTGCTACAACTTTTTTTTTTAAACTAAAAATAAATTTGCTTCTCTCCTTGAGGAATGAGTCTTTTTATAACTCCCCCTTTTGTCTCTGAAATATAACACTTGCAGGATCTGAAGAGGTCAGGTCTTTTAGAAATAACAGGAATACAGCTACATGTCTCTGACTAGCAGGACAAGCACTCTCCCTGAAGCTCTAGTATTTCCCTTCCCACATACACCACTTGTTTCCCCTCAAAGGTGAAGTGTGAAGATTGTCTTACAGTTTCTCACAATACACTCCAGCAGAGTGGTGAGGGATATCCACCTGTTGGGAAATTGGGGTAGGAAATGCTCAGAAGGAGAAGCCGGACCATCCCATGATTGCTTCAAAGGTAGCCAATCCCATGTGGGCCTGAACAGTAAATGGGCTAGCTCTTTGGCTTTGCTTTAAATGGAGGCAACTGAAGCTGGCATGCTCTCGTCTCACTTTAACCCGTCAGTAGACACTAGCCACGGGGTTAGCCTCAGGAGGGATGTGGCCCAAGATGAAGCAGTTCCCAGTGGCCCTGACTCATTTCCAATGAGGGGTCAGCTAAGGATGCTCCTGGCAGCTGAGAATGGCATTTGCGTGTGATCTTTATGTACTGAGAGCTCGCCTCGGTTCTTGAACATTGTTTGTGAACCGTCCTAAAGTTCCACCTTCACAGATATTTGCATTGCTGACTAATGTCTGCTGTTTCAACTTAAAGAATCTTTCTGGGCATTTCTAAAAGGCAGGGCTTGCAGTGACAAACTTTCTTAATTTCATTTTTTTTCTGAGAAAGTCTTTTCCTCTTTGAAGGGACCCGAGCATGGCAAACATGGCTCTGACAGGCCTTGCCCTTCTCTCCTGTTCCCTCTGCCTTCCTAAAAACAATTAGATCACATTCCAAATCTAGCCACCAAGGTCTATTTCCTTATCTGGCCACCTCCTCCTCTTGAGGCAATCAGCAAAGGTCCAACAACCAAAATTTTAAAGTCCAGCAATCAAAATATTAAAGTTCAGCAATGAAAAGCCCCCTTTGGCTGTTCTAATTAGCATGCCCAATTAAAATTAAATACCTGATCCTAACATGGGGGTTCCCCCTTGTACCTTTATAAACAGCAATTTTTCGATGGGTCCATGTCTCCGCTCTATCCAGAGGCAGTCCTTTGTTCCTCCTGGACAAATGCCCCTCCCCCTCTCCCTTGTTCCTTTCCTCCTTCTCCCTCATCCTCTATCTCCTGTCTTTGTGTCTTATTCCTGGTCTTTGTTTCTCTGGGGAAAATAAACCTCCTTTGTCCTGACAACTAGGTCTTGGGGTGTCTTCTGCTGATACCTGTCTCTTCACTCTTCATTTTAAAAAGGCCATTTTTGCTGGGTATAGTAATTTTGGTAGGTAGTTTTATTTTCCTCATGACTTTGACCACATCAAAACATTCTTTTTTTTTTCCATATAAAGTTACTGCTCAGAAATCTACTGAACGTCTTGTCAATGCTCTCTTAATGTGATGTTATTTTTTCTTTCTTTGAGCTTTTCTCTTTGTCTTTCAACAGTTTGATCATAATTTATTTTAATATTGACATCTTTAGATGTAATGTATTCATATGTAAAAATTTCCAGCCATCATTTCTTGAAGTAATATTTTTGTTAGCTCCTTTTGTTTTATTCTGAGAATCTTGTAATGTGTATATTGGTTTGATTGATAGTTTCTTAGAAGTCCTGTAAACTTCTCCCACTTATTTTCAGCCTTTTTCATGAAGTCATTTCAAATATTCCTCACTTAGCTCATTGACCATTTCTTCTGTTTTATCAAGGCTGCTATTCAGTTTCTATGGGATTTTTACAGTGATTGTGTCTTCCTTCAGTATTTCTGATTGGTTCTACTTTACAATTTTTATCTTTGTATTGAACTTATAATTTAGTTGATTTTACTATTTTTGATACTGCCTGTGTTCTCTTGAAATTCACTGAGTTTCTTTATAATGTTTGACTCTAAGTCCTCTGTCAAACAGGCTGTAGATCGTCATTACTTGGAGTGGACACTGGTGTCTTATCTTACTCTTTAGGTAATATGTTTCTCTACCATTTGAATGTTGTAGGCCAGCATTGATGACTACATGTTTGAAGAAGTGGTTATCTTTTGTATTGTTTATTGACATTGAGCAAGGACAGCCCTTGGTGAATTAGCCTAGCCCAGGAGTCTGAGTGATCTGGCTGGTTTGAGCTATAGATTAATCCATTGTTGAGATCAATGGGCAGGTGGAGCTGATATCTAGATCTGTAGACTGGCATTCCTGGTGTGTATGTTTGTAGGCTGTCCTGGCACTGGGGTCTGTGGGTAGACTTGGTGCTTGGGATGTGGGTGACAACCTGGAATTTTGAGAAACAGTCAAGTTATACACTCACTTCACTCCGCTCTTCCCCTAGGAGAGCTCTTTGAACTGGATATCTCTCTTGGACCTGAGATATCCACAGTTGTGGAAGCAATAATCTAGAAAGAGTGACTCTATCCTTCTTCCTCAAGGTATGTCCCCCTTCTCAGTTCTGTGCACCATGACTGCAACTGGATCCTGTAGCTATCATGAAAGCGTGTAAAAACATAGATGACATTCATACATATGCTATTTCTATGAGGTGAGAAAAAGCTAGACCTTCTTATTGAGTCATCATGATGATGCCTCCTAATACATTCTTCTTTATGGAGGTCCATAGAAAGGATTCTTGTTAGATTCTTGGCTCTAGGACTAATCCTTAGACGTGTAAACTCTGGGTTAACTGTGTATTTTACTGCTTGCAAAAAGCTCACAGCCAACGCAGTAGACTACCTGATGCATGCAAATGCATTTATGTGTCAATCCTAAACCCGTCCTTGCTGAATTTCTTTTAATAGTTTTTAATCTGTGTTTTAATAAAGAGTATTTTTTCTCCATCTCTAATAGCAGAAGACTCAGATTATTTTAGTCAATACAACAAATGAGCAGGACCACCACAGAGGAATCCTCAGGCACTAAAGTGATGCCATTGCCCTTCCTTCTATGTGGAAGCGTGTCTTCAGTGAGCGGATTGACTTCTTTCATGGTAGCAAAACAGCTTCTAGTACTTCAATACTCTCATAAGATCATCAACAAATTGATCAAAAGCAAGGAACAGTTTACCTCCAGAAACATGAGAAATGTTTTTTTAGTTTATACTAGGTATAATCACACTAGTTAGCAATCCTTAAATTATCATAGGAGAACTAAGCCAATGCTTGGGTTAATCCACCTATGGCCCATCTCTGAATGTGAAGATGAAGTCAATCTACCCAATGCACGTAGAGGAAAGGAGTACACTTTCTAGGGAAATTCGGGGTATTCTTACCAGAATGGGGAGAAGTGGGTGTATCAATGGTGTACATTCATTAGTAATTCCTTTTCCTCACTTACTGGTTTTTAAAATACTTATGGGTAGTTTTAGAAGCCAACTTGAGGCATGTTTGGCAATGACCTGGAGCATACGCAAACCTGTAGATAGATAAGGTATGCAGTGAACAGTACCATTAGAAGTTCAGCTAGTAAGTGCTCCACAAGTAAGAGAGAAAATGGATGGTTTTACTTAGAACTTCATTCCAGGGCAAGCCTGGATGCAGTTGTTTCTCAGAGAGTGGTGATGACAGCCATTTCTACTCCAGGACATTCCCAAGTATAGAGAACACAGATCCTTACACATCCATTATTCATGAGCTCATCCCCGCAGATATAAAAAGGCTGTACAGAACAAAAGCATATGCTTAGAGAGACAAAGAGATATTTACTCTCTGTGATCATGTGTTCTTGTTAAGAATGGAGTCTATAAAATGGCCTCAATGGTCATGCCATCTGCCCTGTTCAAAATGCAGCATAGGCTAGTGATAAGCTTCAGCTCCCGGGGTCGTGTTGCTGTGGTTTGAGTCCCGACTGCATTAATTGTTGTGGCTATAGACAAGAGTAACTGCCATACCTTCACTGTGTCCCAGTTTACTTATCAGCAGAGTTGATCACTATAGCAATACTGTGGGATTTTTATGATGCTTTAATGACTGAAATTGTAAAACTAATCTGAAAAGCATACTTACAATACTGATGTTCTTAGTAAGTATTATGTAAATATTCATAACCCATCACCTTAACATAATAAATTATTCTTGGCCAATTGGGGCTTTTCTCCTTTGAGAAGATTAATCCAGCAGTCAGGTCCAGGTCCAAACAAGGTCAAGAGGCTGAAAAAAGTCTCTAGGATTTTATGGTAATTTACATATGGAAGTTATGATATTTTGTGAGGTACAGTGATTTTTTTTCTAGGAACAAATTGTAATCAAAACACAAATAATTGAAATGGTGAATAGCACCAGTGTTCTAAACTTTGTCCCTCTAGCTTCAGTTAAATTAGGGGACTAACATGACCTTTTCCTTCCTCTAAGAATGGATAAGGAGCAGGTGAGCGTAAAGTTGACCTAAATCCTAGAATGTCCTAGGCCACTAGATCCAGGCATATCACCTGTAAGAGCCTATTTTAATGCTGTCCCCTTGAACCCTGTGATGGATGAAATTACATTGCTCCTCCAAAATTGTGTTCACTTCACTAAATTATCTTTCTATGTTTTAAACGAATCAATCAAATTGATATTCATAACAGTCAAAAGACTAAGTCTATATGAAGTTCTGGTGCCTCATGTGAGATTTTTGATTAGGCACTGTACCACTTTGGGCTTTCAGACATAATAAAAACCATATTTGATCTTAGATCAACCCAAACTAGAAGTATTTAAGTAAGACACCAAATTCCTAACTAGTTATCCTCTTACTTGCCATCTTTTGTGGTAGAGAACAAGAGATTCATGGAAAGAAGGAACATGGAAAGCATCTTTTTAGTGGAACATGGAAAACATTTTCTTAGCGGCTGGACTTTGACATGATGTTGACAGTTCCTGTGTGGTACAGTCTGAAGCAACTGAAGCAGTGTGGACTCTGTCTTAGCTAGGGTTTCTATTGCTGTGAAGAGACACCATGACCACAGGAACTTTTATAAAGGAAAACATTTAATTGGGTGGCTTACAGTTCAGAAGTTTAGTCCATTATCTTCATGATGCAATATGGCAGCATGCAGGCAGACATGGTGCTGGAGAAAGAGCTGAGAGTTAATACGTCTTGATCTGCAGGCAACAGGAAGTAAACTGTCTCATTGGGTTTAGCTTGAGCATAGAGGACCTCAAAGCCCACCCCCATAGTGACATACTTCCTCCAACAAGGTCACACCTACACCAACAAGGCCACATCTCCTAATAGTGCCTCTCCCTGTAAGCTTATGGGGGCCAATTACATTCTAACTACCGTAGATTCCATGCCCCAAGTGCCAGAGTCCTAAGCTTAGAACCCCGAAGCCATACTCAGTAGCCTCTAGGCCTGGTTTCTCCAGCTCCTATCTTAATCTCGTCTACCAAGAATAAGTGATTGCAAGGAGGAAGTCTGGTAGGCTACGCATATCCGTGGGCTCTATGTCTGTAACTGCAACCAACTTTACATTAAAAACAGGAAAATATTTTTATTGAATATGAACATACTTTCATTGTTTTTAAATGATAGAATATAGTAATAATTTGTACAGTATTTATACTAGATATAGTAAGTCATTTAGCAATACCTTTTCACACTTTGAAGATACTGTATTTTTGTTACTGTAACACTTTAATTTTTATTGAAAAAATGTCATAAATATATTCTGATCACAGTATCCTGTCTTCCATATTTTTTTTATATACTGAATGTTAGTGACAGTGATGCATCTATTAAGTCTCTTGATATAAATTTTTTCCTGTAGTGTGAATTAATTTTGTGTCTCCTTGTGATATTTTGATGGGTCTATTAATGTTGCAAACATTTTCATCCTATTTTTTGGTCGTCTGTGAACAGTGATTTTTTTTGAGGTACTAGAGATTGAGCCCACAGTCTCTTAGACACATCCTAACACTGAATCACATACCAGCTCTGTAGTCAGTGATTACTGATGTTACTTTCATTACTGTTGGGGAAATGTGCTGACCTACACATGTGTGCAGTGTCTGTTTCCACTGTCTAATGACCAACTATTCCCATATCTCTCTCCCCATGGGTTTCCTTATTTCCTAGGACAGGACAATACTGGCACCGAGTAAAATTATTACAGTTGTTTCCAAGAGTTCAAGTGAAAAAAAATGTCTCTTGCCTTGCTTTATTGGTTTATTGGTTTTAATTATGTGTCTATGTGTGTGTACAGGCGGCTATGGAAGCTAGCAGGTTCCCACAGATGCTGTAGACAGGAGTTCCCCTGAACTGGAATTATAGGCAGCTGTGAGCCTCCCAGTGTGGGTCCTGGGTGCTGAACTAGGGTCCTCTGTAAGAGCAGCACACTCTCCTCGCTGATGAGCCATCTCACCAGTCCTGTCCACCTCACATTAAATCAAAAGCTACAAATTATTGATTCATGATGAAGGTGCATTAAAAATCAAGACTGTCTGAAGGCTGAGCCTCCTGTCACAAACAGTGGTTCTGTGACTATAAAAAAGAAGTTCTAGAAAATGAAAAATTGCTCATCTGGTGTAGCTAGAGTTTTCCTGCCTTGCCCACAATCAGGACAAATCTTTCTCACCTGCCAGTCCCACAGCCACTCAGACCCAACCAAGTAAACACAGAGACTTATATTGCATACAAACTGTATGGCCGTGGCAGGCTTCTTGCTAACTGTTCTTATAGCTTAAATTAACCCATTTCTATAAATCTATACCTTGTCACATGGCTCATGGCTTACCAGCATCTTCACATGCGGCTTGTCATGGTGGTGGCTGGCAGTGTCTCTGACTTAGCCTTCTACTTCCCAGAATTCTTTTTCTCCTTGTCCTGCCTATACTTCCTCCTACCTGGCCACTGGCCAATCAGTGTTTTATTTACTAACCAATCAGAGCAACACATTTGCCATGTAGAACATCCCACAGCAATCTGGTGATCACATGAACAATACAAAAGCAAAATGGACTTGGTTCTGATCTAGGCAATGTCTCATTGCATGGATAAAAAAATCAAGCCGCCACACAGTTTCCTTAAGCCTGTTAGCTGTATCAAGTCCTGGTGCAGAAGCTGCAGTGGGGCTATCCTGGAGGTCTGGGTAAGGCATCTGCAAAAGTGCCTGCACTAGACAAAAGGCCAGATGGCCAAATGCAATCACCTTGGATTCAGCTATGATGTCTAAGACCTTCATGACTAAAGGGGATTCAATGCCTGCTTTCAGAGCTTCTTAGAACAGGTAGACTCACTTGGAGCTGATGACTGAATGGGAATCAGCACTCATGTAGCATTCTGAAAAAACTTAGAGCCTTTAAGAATTATATGAGCTGGCTTTTTGGAGCCCACTACTTATGGTGGGACACCTTGCACAGCCTTGATGCAGGGGAAGAGGCTTGCACCTGCTTCTATTGAATGAACCTGGCTCTGCAGACTCCCCATGGGAGACCTTGCCTTGTTGGAGGAGGGAATGGGGTGGTGGGTTGGGCGGAGAAGGTGGGAGGGGAGGGGGAAGGGAGGAGAGGGGGATCTGTGATTGGTATGTAAAATGAATAAAAAAAAATCCTTAAAATGAAAAGAATTATATGAACTCAGCTGGGTGGTGGTGGTGCTGGTGGTGGCACACACCTTTAGTCCCAGCACTCAGAGGCAGAGGCAAATGGATCTCTGTGAGTTCGACGCCAGCCTGGGCTACAGAACAAATTCCAGGTCAGCCAGAGAAACCCTGTCTCAAATCCCCAACTCCTCCCAAAAAAATTACATGATCTCTCCTTGATTTCTGCTTTGTAAAGAGAACCATAAAACCTGGATGATACAATGTTTGCTAACAATCTTATTTACTGAATATTCTTTTTAAAAAGATTTCTTTTTATCTACCTCCATTTCCCCTTTCAGATTTTTTCATATGTAGGTAACATGTCCTTCCCAGCTTCAGATTTAAAAGGTATTTTATTTTAAATTGTGTGTGTGTGTGTGTGTGTGTGTGTGTGTGTGTGTGTGTGTGTGTAAATATGCACACAAGTATGTCGGTGCCTGCAGAGGCCAGAGGTGTCAGATTTCCTGGGGTTGGAGTAACAGACATTGGTGAGCGCCTTCATGTGGGTGCTGAGAACTTAACAGGTCCGCTGCAGGAGTAGCATGCATTCTTAACTGCTCAACCATATACACCCCCACTTTTGATAGCCTGCTCAGTCTGGTTAGGGTTGCCCGTATGTGCAGTGGGGGGGGGGGGCATTCACTGAAACGTGGAGAACCTGCTGGTAGCTACATCCTCAATAAAGAATGGTTCCCTCTTCTCCAGCAACTACCCATTGCCAGCAACACCTCTGCATTGGATGGGGCTTGCAGATAATCTACCCTATCTATCTCACAGTTTTGGCTAGCATGATATTGTGTAGGTCTCATGCCGGTCACCACAGCTGCTGTGAAATCATGACTGTGCTAGCTGTGCTGTGTCCAGCAGAAGGCAGACTTTCAAAGCATCCCTTGCCCCATACTGTGGCTCTGACATTCCTTTTGCCTCTTCTTCTGTGATGGCCCCTAAATTTGGCTGTTGGGAGGTTGATACAGATGTCCCATTTAGGGCTGAGCGCCAAGTCTCTCATTCTCAGAACTTTAACCAGTTCCACATCTCTCCATAGATGGCTGCTCAAGGCAAAAAGTAGTTTATCTGACTGAGGTTGAGAGCACCCCAGGTTTATGCAGATAATCAGAAACATTTAGAGGAACATTTATCAAAGTAACAATTGCAGACTCTACCTAGGACCTACGACCTCTCAGCCATGGGATTTTGACTATAATTTTGATTACAATACAAGGCATAAAATTCCTTCCTTTGGAACAGGTCTCATCCAATCAGAGAGCAGTTGGCTACCCCATAATAGTCCTGCCACTACCGATTCAGTGAGCACGTCTTGCTTGGAGGGTTAGTATTCCAGCATGCAGGATCTATCAGTGGATAAGACAATTGATGTC
The DNA here is from genome assembly GCF_004664715.2 of Peromyscus leucopus. Lineage (NCBI taxonomy): Eukaryota > Metazoa > Chordata > Mammalia > Rodentia > Cricetidae > Peromyscus > Peromyscus leucopus. The sequence continues at coordinate 42,296,597 of NC_051078.1, read as the reverse complement.
TTTCTTCTTGGAAGCTTGTACAACACCTTCCAGAACAATGAACTAGCCAACAGGGCAGAAACATCCTGTCACGTTGAGACTGATCTCTGTGTGTCCCGAAGCCAGAGTACATGGTGTCTTCAACAACAGGGTCTTAGTATGTAGTTATGGTAGGTAACAAAGGACAGTGGTAATAGCCTGTGTTGTTGGAGACCTTGGAGACCTCCCTGGCGATTAACTCATAGGGAGGCATCCCATGCCTTGCACTGGAATTTCCATTGAATAACCCGTGTCCTCTGGTAGTGATATTGTCCTCCCTGAAGGGTAATTCTATTTGAACTTATAAAAATTGCATTTTGATATTAGCTTACTAACTAGTTGGTTCCATAGGCTTTTCATACAGCTTCATCTACATCATACATCTAGACGCACCCACTAGTCCCTCTTCCTTTTGTAGATGCATTTCCCTCTCCAAGATTTGAAAAGTGGGAGGCCTGGGCTCAAGGGCTGCTTATAGCAGACTGTGTTTTAGCCTGACGCCTTCTCTTTCTAATTCCATATCCACCAATCCCAGATATCTAATGGTAATTTTTAATTGGGTAGAGTATGGTGTTGGAAGAAAGTAGTTGACTTATTTTAAATGCAGACCCAGGTTCTGCTCATGGGAAATTCTCAAACAGTATCATGGGAGGTCATGTGCTGGGGGGCGGGGGTGTCTGCATTTTAATAAAAGCCAGTTGATTCCAGCAAACGAGATCCCTGTTACACTACGTCAAGAGATGTTCCCTCCAGTTCCAATCCCGCATCAAGCTCCACTTCAGCCAAGGAAGTCCCCTTCCCTTCTGCTTTTACCATTAGGCAATATAACCATAGTTCAAGCTACTGCTCTTCCACATTACACCACTGTCAACATTCCAAGGAGCTGCTTTGGACTTTAAATATTTAATGTTTCAACTCTCTGACCCCCCATTTTATCTTGAAACTTCTCTAACACTATAAACATATTTGTTTGATGTGGTCCTTTGCAGAGACACAAATTAAAGTATTCAGATTTTTTTTTTTCCAGTGCATCAACAAAGGTTCATTTCCATCTCTCTGGCAGAGCGGCTGTCTACACAAGGATGCTGCCTCATTTAAATCAAAGCCTGGGAAGCCCACAGTTCCTGTGAGCCCCAGACCCCAAAGTGCTCTGTTCATCTTTCCCCGAGGCTCTGCTTATCAGCAGCACGGCCACCTGTTGCCAGTAATTGTTCTGGAAGGGTTGCAAATCCACCCCAAGGCCTGCGTGGTCGATTTCACCCTTCCTTGGAATGGTGGCGGTTGTCTCCTGGCCACTTTCCCATGGCCACTCTTCAAATCCGTTTCCACGAAGACCTGACTAAATTTAAGTCTGACCTTCCACCCCTGCTTTACTCCTCAGGGGCTTCCTGCTGCCAGTGAGATGAAGTTGAGACGCTTCAAGATGGTGGCCAAGCTCTCTCAAGTGTAGCTCTGGTTCAGTCTATCCATCTCATGCCTTCTTTCTCCTCCTTTCTGCTCCGTTTTACTGAGCTAATCTTACTATTTTGTGTGACTTTGACTCTCACCCACTAGTTCTTTCTTCCTGAAATTCTTTCCTAATTTTCACATTATCTGGTTTACTCACATACATTCTTTGAAACTCAGCCTACCTTGATCATCTTCAAGAGTCGTCTCTGAGAGCATTATCCATGCTCAACTCTGCTCCTGCATAGTCTCCAAACATTCTGTACTACTTTTCATGGTGTTTCTCTGAATCCTTGTATGTCTCACGTTAAATCTTCAAATTGTGGGTTGTAGCAATTACTTCTTTTTATCTATCTCCAGGAGCTACTGGAGTCCTTGGCACATGACAAATGGTCAAGAAACCATTTACTGCACTAAACTTGAGATGTTCTTCCCAAGGTTGAGGATACTAATTAGTATTAAAATGCACAAAAAAGCAGGTGTCCAGGAAGGAACTATAAAGAAAACATGGCCTTGATAATCCACCAATGGGGTAATTATTTCTAAATGATTCAGACGAACCAGAGTTGTTCCTGAAAGATGTCCACACAGTCAGTCAGTTCTTTGGAAAAGTCAGCCAACTGGCATCACAGAAACCCAAACATTCAACAGGCCATCCCAGCGGGCTCGTGCCGTTCCAGCAGGTGTCTGTGAAGCCTGTGGTGGAAGGAATTACTGATCACACTTTGTTCGTTTCTCCTTTCTCTTCCCTGTGGTTCCTTCCACAGCCAGCAAACCTACGCTAGTGTTACAGCACCCGTGTGAAACACGGGTATGGAAAAGCTTTCACGTTTGAGTAAACTCCCCGAACTGCGGAGAATAAACACAGCATCCATGGAAAATCCTACATATGAAAGGGTAAGTTGAACCAAGTTTCTGTGAAGCAGGGCCCCCTTTTAGGTTCGGGACACGTGGCCTCTGCGGCTGAATGGACAGACAGTCTGAATGTGCAAGAGCGGCTAACAACAACCCAAACAAGACGGCCATTCTCACTCCTCCCAGACCATCGCTCGGAGGGGCCTGCTCCAGGGACGGACTCTACATGCTAAGTAACTCCTATTCTTCATTCATGTTGACTTGATGGCTGGAGCCAGGTGAAAAGACAATTGACCCAAACAGCCCGACTGAACGTGAAGCTTCGCTAACGAGGTGGGCATTGTAAGACTCCAAGTGAGTGCCCCTTCCTAGCGCTGCATCCTTTATGCAAAGGGAAAATTATTAACGAAGACGAGGGTGGGCAGCAGAGGAGCCCTTTGGTGGGCTGTTTTCTACTTTTGTTGTGTTGTGTGCTTTCTTGCGGGCGACTTTTGGGCAAATGCTGCGTCTTCAGCCAGGAGAAGTTGGCGGAGTACAAAAGGGCTTTTGAAGCCGTGAGTGTAAATTCAGACTCCTTTTCTTCCTTCCTTCCTCCCTTTCTCTGCCGCCTCTCTTTTCCTATGTCTGCAGACCGCTCAGTGGAAATAATAAACGCCATTGCTTGCCGACCGCGTCCCATGAATTACTCAAACATCAAATGCACCTCCAGAAAGGAGGCACGCTTTATTCTCTTCGGCAGAAGTCTCGGCCCATTCTTTATTTACATGTCGCCGTGAGGCTAAGCAATAGACAGCCTGTCAACACACACACACACACACACACACACACACACACACACACACACGGCCATTAAACAAATTAAAAGGGATGGGGCTGACTAGCGCAGTACTCTTGGAATCCTCAATTTGATTAGTCCGAGTTTAATACACAAGCTGGGGAAGGAGGGGCCAACCGCTCTTTAATAACCTGTACAATTAAATTATGCTGATGAATCTAACTATTCTGTGCTTTTTAACCGAGTCTTATTATCTGATTACTTATAGAAGAAAGTCGTGTCTTCAGCAGCCTTTCTGAGCATGCCCCTGAAAGGCTTGCTCTGACAGTTTTATGTTTTCACTGATGGTTCCTTTTGCTTTCTAGAATTGTTTTTCTGTGTTATGAGCTTTATCTTCAAAAGATTTCAAATAGTTTTAGCTTCTTGGGAGCCTTGTCTTTTTTTCAGCCCCCTTGAAGCCTGGGTTCAGGAAAGGTAGTGCAACCAGGAAATGCTTTGCCCCTGGGTAGCTATTCAAGTACATTTGGGGTGAGTCTTGCTTAATTGTCTTAATGTATTTTAGAATGTGGAGAGCATCCTGTTCTTTTCTCTACGGAGGAGTATTCTGACTCATGACTCATGGGGTCTGGGGGCTGGAGAGAAAGCTCAGTGATTAAGAACATACAATGCTCTTGCAGAGGATAAGGTTTTGGTTCCCAGCTTTCAAGTCAAGTAGCTCACACCCTCTTGTAACTCCTGCTCCAGATGCTCTGGTATCTGACATCCATGGGCACTAGCACTCATACACACACACACACACACACACACACACACACACACACACACAGACACACACACACACACACACACACACACACACACACACACACACACCAGTAGTGACAATAAAAATAAATTGGGGCACACCACCAAATATTAAAGGGCTATTATGATAGGAAGTGGGGTAGTTTGCTTGATTGTTCAGGAATCAGGCTGCCATGCTGTGTTGATCCTGTGAGTGTTCTGTTTCAGATGGATTCTTGCTGTTTGCTCAAGTTGACTTCAAACTCACGGTCCTGCGTCTGCCTGCTCAGTAGCTGAGATTGTGGAATTGTGTGTGGCCATTACAAGACCTGGATTATAAATTATCATTCTTTTATGAGAAGAGCATGCCTGTCTATCCAAGAACCATCCCATGGTTGGAACAGAACTCAAGCCATCACATATTAACCATGAAATCTAACATCTCCAGCCCTCCAAGAATTCTTTATAGAATTAATGTGTCTTCCACCATCTTTACCTAAAAGTCATAGTGTAGGCAAAAGCTGTCCTGATAGAAGACTATGTAGTTCCGGGAATATTCCCCCAGAACACTGGGTAGTAAAGTAGACATTGACAAGTGGCACAGATATGAAGAATGTTTTTCCTGCTGGCTTCTACCACAGCTGCTACTGGACCTGAGCTGCTCTTAGGAAATCAGGGTCACCTGTTTCTACCTCAGGTGCAGATGGTGAATAAATAGTAGTGAATTATGGGGGCATCACTCCCAGATGCAAACAGTAGCAGCTTCTTGCTGGCACTGAGTTCTAAGAATGCCATATGATCTTCCGAGGGGTTTGCAGATTGCACTTTGTTTCAGTGTAGAACAGCTTGAGGGTGAAGAGTCCAGGTGCCAGAGTGAGACAGTGTGGTCTCAGAGCTCAGCTTCTGCCCCTGGCTCTGAAGGGTTGGATGTGCTGTATACATCTCTATGCCTCAGCTTCCTCATTAAAACAATGAGGGATAATAATGATTCCACAAAAAGTTGTTATAGGAGTTGAATGTTCACCGCCCCACCTTGGGCCGTGGGAACTTTGTAGAAAAGGGGACAGAGAGTAAGTGCCAGAGGAATGGGGTGGAATGTTGTAGAAAGTTGTCCTCCAGACTTGACATGGCCATGGCTATTGTACCCTTGAACTCACAGCAGCTATGTTAACCCACACAAAGCTTGTGTGAGATTGGGCACAGCAACATTTTGTTATGGAGAGGATAGGGGTTCACCAGAGTGCACCCCTTCCCTGAGGACCTATTGACAGTTTCTAGAAGAGGGAAAGATGTTTTCTTCAGTGGTGTAGCCATGGGTGAGATATCCTTATTCCTGTATTAACCCAGTACCCAAGCCCCTATAAATCATCCTAAAGAACCTCATTGGGTCATAAGAGGAAATAGAAAGTTAAATGGCATATGTAAGATCGTACTGCAGGGCCAGAAATGTGAACTGGTTTCTTCACTGTTGAGTGCACACTATGTTCCTGCAACCCAATAATTCCATATGTGCTTTATTATCTCATGAGTATTGTAACCCTAAAATGGGAATAAATGGGAGTGGTAAATCACAGTTAGACTATGGCCATGAGTTATCTGACTTTTAAAACAAGCATTTATTTGCCATTTATGCACTGCATATTTCTCAACATTCTGCAGCTCCCCCACCCCCAAGAGTGTATAACTCAACTGGAAGTAAACAGTGAAGCAATCTGATCAGTATCTCCAAGAGGTGGCATTGAATGAAGGATCAGAAATGTAGTACAGCAGGAAGGGACACAGAAAGGCAACACTGCAGTGGTTACTGAAGCTGCGGGATCACACGTATCGGACAGGAAGATGGTTATCGAGTTCAGTGGTCCCAACAGAAATCAGTGTCCCGTGTCCAATGTGCTTATGTAAAGAGCTAAACTTCAATGAGTGATGCTGTAGCCTTTATTAGACCAAGGAGGCAGCACTGTTCATTGGAAGCTGAAAAAAAAAGTCTCAAAAGAGGGCATTAGTCTAAAATCACATCTGATGTAAGGCAAAAGGATGCAAAGTCGTCTTCTTCTTCTTCTTCTTCTTCTTCTTCTTCTTCTTCTTCTTCTTCTTCTTCTTCTTCTTCTTCTTCTTCTTCTTCTTCTTTCTGGAAAACAGAGAGAATCCCTCCCTCTACTTAAGCCCACCATCAGCCAGCAAATACATCTGTACATAGTTAAAGAGTGAGTGACTCTCGTGCACAAAAGGGGGTGATCACCTTCCTGCAGTGAGCTGATCAGGGAGAATAAGATGAGGAGAAATGAGATGGGAGACTGGGGTGTAGGAGACACAACTGTGACCCAGAGACAGAATAGGTGAGGAGCAAAGGGCCTGGGAGGAGAGGCTGGAGAGGAAGTGCAGGCTGCAGGCACTAGGTAGTGTATGAGAGAAGAGTTTTTAAAAGACAGAGAGAAAATTCAACACTTCCTCTTGGAAACAGAATTACAGAGAAAGAAAAAGAAGCATTTGCTTAGTGAAAACCATTGATACAAGGAAAAGAAGAAACATGGATGTCAGATGAAAGTTACAGTGATTTCTCAACTGCCCTTCTCATCATGGTTTAGGATACAAGAGAAAGGCAAAAACCATCTTGCTATAGTAGGAGGCATCAAATTTGCACAGAAAGCTTGACAAGGACTCTGGAGCTTCATGGGCTGAGGCATGATTCTCTGAGTCCAGCACTAGTGAGAATCAAATTTCCCTTAAAACACTAGGGTGTCCACAAATGACATTTAGTCAAGCACATTCCTGTACAAAATCAAGAGTGGAACTGAGAGAGTTGGAGGCCAGCTTTTCTACTCCCAGGCGAACTCAAACTTATTCTTTAGAGTCTGCAAGCTGCTGGTCTCTTGTTTATAAATGAAGGCATTAAACTGAAGAGTCCTCAGTCAATTACATTTTATTTTCTTATATGATATACCATGTAGCTGCCACTTAAAAATGAAATGCAATTACCTTGATTTCATAAAATTTTGTAGCAGATATTGGGGTGCTAATTTCTCCCCCCAAAGAGCCCCTCAATTCCTGGAGAGAAGTGGGTGTGCTTCAAAGCTTTGTTTAAAGAAAACTCTGTCCATGAAGTTCAATTATTGAGCAACACAACCAACATGCCCGTGGGGTCAGGTGGTGGAAACTTTAATGATTAACTTGGGGGATACGAGTTCAAGAGATACACTTGGTGAAACTCTGATTCTAGGCTCAGCTGATGTTAGCCTCAGAATTGGGTAATTATATCATGTTTTCTGGGAAGAAATTTCCAGGAAAAAAATCCAAACCTCTTGGAAAGAGTTTGGTGAAAATCATTGAAAGAGAAAAACAAAAATCTGGGTATCGTTTGTTAGACAATAAAATGTCATGAACAGAGGGCTCTGGATTTGCTGTAGAACACAATGTGGAACATCTCACTACAGCTGAGGGTTGGCTCCAGGGCTGTGAGAGCAAAGGCTAGGCCTTGGCTCCTTCAAGTCTCTCTTTCTCTTTCTTTCTTCCTTTTTTTCTTCAGAGACAGAGTTTCTCTGTAGCCCTGGCTGTCCTTGAATTAGCACTGTAGACCAGGCTGGCCTTGAACTAACAGAGATCCATCTGCCTCTGCTTCCCAAATGCTTGGATTAAAGGCGTGCGCTGCCACCACCCAGCTCCTCTTTCCCTTTCTGTAAATAGGGCATGGATATGGATATACGTGTTGTTGGGGTGGGGGTGGGGGGAAACTAAGTAACTGGGAACAGAGAGTTCTGCAAATTAATGTAGTTATTGTTATTGCTGTTATTGATCTTGTAGCCTAACTCTGTCCACTCAATTGCCCAACTGCCCTTCTTTCTATAATTCATGTTACCATCTCATAGTTTTCTATTGACAAGGAATCAGAAACTACACAGCAGGAGACCTGTGTAATTCATGAGTCCTAGCAACCTCCTTCTGCCTCCAATTCCGGAAATGAACGAATGGGTTCTCGAACTCTCCATTGCTCTAGTTTGTGCTTTATGTAATTCATTCTGGAATCCCAAATGAGCAATTTCCTTACTTCATGTCCGGTAATGGCCAGCGCAGAGGCACCGGGTTATCTCCACCACTTTCAACTTCCTGTGTCTCTTTCATTGTGTTCTCCTGGTTTTCAATGGCCTTCCTGTCAACTCATCTGGAGCCATGTGCATCCTCCTGTCCCAGCATCAATACTAAGAAGAGGAGGGGAAGCCACATGTCTTCTCTGTCCCCAGGAGGGGAACCAACACTGAATCTTTTACTTTGGTTCATCTCTCTCTTTCTTTCTGAAATCAAAACCCATGCCTCAATATCATGATTTCTCTAGTAACTTAGAAATTTCTTTTTTAGCACTCGTTTCTATGTTCTAGCTCTTTAGTTTTTTTAAAAAATATTAGGCTCCCAGCTTCTGAGACTTAAAATTCTGGTTTCTCCTATGATCTTCCCTTCAACCTTGGCTTCTTATTGGATTCAACCAAGGTTATAAAGTATTTCTTCCTTAATAATTCTTACTTCTATGTCATTCTTTACTTAGGCCTCTAAATTTTATTTCTTGTGCATACCAATCCATTCACTAATTCACTCATACAGTCATTCACTCAACATGTATTTGTGAAGAGCCTTTTAGTGAACAGGGCAGAAAACCACTTGCTTTCTAGGAAGGGAACACAGATAATAAGCAAATCAATAAAACATACACTTGTGTGTTTATATAATTGAACATAGTGATAAGGGGCAGGAAGAACATTAGAGCAAGTTAAGAAAATAGATGGGGGAAATCTGAAAAGTTGTCTCAAAAGATAGAAGTGCTTGCCCCCAAGCCTGGACCTTTCTTGAAACCCATACAATGAAAGTAGAGAATGAACTTCCACAACTTGCCCTCTGACCTCTACATGCACTCTGTGGTATGCACGCACATACCACACACACACACACACACACACACACACACACACACACAACACACACACACCACAGAGATAAAGACAGAGACAGAGAGACAGAGACAGGAACAGAGAGATTAAGATGGTGCCATCTCAGTACCCCTCTTACATTTGTGATATTTGGGCCAAGGCTCAATGCAGTGCAGATGATCCAGACTTGTACCTAGGATAAGAGTCATTGAGAGAAGCGAGGAGCCATCACAGAAGCTCCAGGAGAGAAGGTGCTTAGCATGGTCTAGGAACAGAGACCTGTGTGGCAGCCATATTGAACACAAAGACAAGTGAAAAGAGTGGCGAAAGGATGCCTTGTCTTGATGAGCGACCTCAAAGAAGTCACTTGGCTCTTTTGAGAGGGTTGTACTAGAGGGTCTCTGAGATACCACGCTGCCTCAGCTGGACTGTCAGAAATATTAGAGCAAGGGTTGCATTGCATGTCTGTCTGTGTGTCTGTGTACATTTTACTCCTCTAAATTGAAAGGAGTTGTCTCTGTAAGGTATCCTCTGGCTCTAAGATAACTCACTACCTTATTCACTACTACTACACACACATACGTACTCACAAAGCAGTGACATCCACTAAACTGAAGTGAGTACATTGATGTCCAACTCTGTGACATAAAGAAAGGGGACAGAGAGACAGCAGAGAACACTTAAAGCAATAAGTCCCTCGGTGAGGAATATGGATTCTAATGCACACATTCCTGGATTCAGTACTGTTTAAGCTGGGGTGTGGTGACACATGCTTGTAATTTCAGCATTTGGGAGGTGGAGGCAAGTATACCAGGGGTTCAAGGCCATCCTTGGCTACAGAGTTTGAGGCCAGCCTGGAATGTATGAGATCCCACCTCAGAAACAAAAACACGACAAAATTAAGGAAAAAAAATCATCTTAGATTATGGCACTAATGCCTTGTCTTTCATCTCTGTCCTCCAAGTTTCTGGAATGATATCAGTTTTTAAGCATACAGTGGTTACATCTTCAGCATCATCCTCAGCTCAAATAACTTATCTTCAAGCTCCAGTACTAGAATTCTTTACAATTATAAAATTCCTTTTTATGTTTTCTATACTTCTCAGCATGACTCACTGCTACAGACTGTCTGTTCAGTAATCTAGCATTTGAATAAGAATTTAGAAAAATTCAAAACATGGAAGTTGTGCATAATTAAACTATGAGGGAGAAGTCTTACAAACAAGTATAGTATTCCTACACACACTTGTGTGCAGCCTGTGACATGAGATTTAGGTCAATAGTGAAGAGGACAGGAAGCTTGTTCCTTCTGTTGAGTTAAGGCAGGAGTCCAGCCGATGGCTGGAGCACCATTGTGAGTTTGCTTCCAGAGGGAGGAGGTGTCTCAGGTGAGTCTAAAACAAGACTCTTCTTAGAGAAGCAACTGATGTGCAAATCAAGGATCTGAGCCTTGTGCTCTGAGCCTATGTAGGTGGGGTCAGTAAGGGGATGTTTAGGAAAGCATGGCTAACTGTATGCATGATTCCTGGAAAGATGGAGCTCAAGACACTTTGCCAAATTTGCCTGAGCTTGAGAACAGGCTTTGGTGATGATGACTTGGACTTTCATGTCTGTTTTTTGGGAATTGGGTTGTGCCGAAACAGATTAGGTCTGGATTCATGGTTGAGAGAGGAGTACGGCTTTGGAGATTATGACTGTATGCAGGAAGGATGATGTCAGGGCCCATGTTCTCAAGTGCTGTGCTGATGTTTCTTCACATGAGTTACAACTTCTCTAGATTGTAAGTACCTGATATCAGGGATGGCCCCGGTCTATTGCTGCTATTTCCATAGCCTTTGTTGTAGACTGAGCATGTTGTAGATTGAAAAACTAATTTGAGAGATATCTCAATGGAGTTTGTTAGAAAGAGAACATTCATTGATTGTGTTATCTTAGCCTGAGCTTTGCCTGCTATTGTTTTCATATAACCTTTGGACCTTGAAGACCTGTTATTGCCTTAAACATATACTTGTATCCTTCTTCCTCGTTTCACAGATGAATTTCAGCGTGAACTCTTAGCACTCCACCCAGGTACATACTTCTTCCAGCAAGGCTGCTCCACCTCCTCAAACAATGCCACTGACTGGGGATTGAGGGTTCAGATATCTGAGTCTGTGGTGTGTGTGTGTGTGTGTGTGTGTGTGAGAGAGAGAGAGAGAGAGAGAGAGAGAGAGAGAGAGAGAGAGAGAGAGAGAGAGAGAAGAGAGAGATCAGATCATACATAATGTCGCTGGGGTCCGGGGTGTGCACTAAAGCCAGCTGAGGGAGCATATATAAATATACTTCAATACTGTTTTTCCAGGTCTGTAGTATGACAAAAAAAAATTTACAACACATCAGTTTCAACACATGAAATACTAGAAAATCTTCTCTTTTAAGGGCATTTAATTAGTTAGTGATAGAAAGTGAAACACAGAATGGACGACTTGTGGACAGAACAAAAGATCTAATGTCTAGAAGCCTCTAGCTCTTGCCTTTTGTGCCCATTGCCCTCCAGGTTTGGCTCACATGCAGGGGCAGTCTAAAGCACAAGACCGAAGAGCCTTGGCGCATAGGGGGTAATAAAGCGGCACGAAGCAGGGGTGGTTGTGCTCCTTGGAGCTCAACTTGTGTCCCAGAAATAGTGGGCCGCCTGATTCTTTCCTCTCCCTGCACATCACACCCCAATCTGCCATTGATTGGACCTAGATGAAGCACCCTTTCCATGGAGCAGGATCAATTTAGCCAATTTGTCTGATTCAGAGGCTGCTGAGCTCAGTTCCTTCAAATACAGGATTTGGCAAAGGGACAAACTTGGTGCAATGCTGTATTTAATTAAAACTGCTCCTGGTTCAATGAGTAAAAAAATCTTTCCATTGTTGTCGGACACTTCTGTGAGCAAAAGGTAACCTCTGACAGACAACAAATATCAAATGCTGCTACCAAGCAAAAAAGGGCGGCTTCTGAGGTGGGATAGGATCTTCCCTCCTTCAATAGAAATGGATTTCAAATATAATTTGCTGTTGCTACCTGGTGAAAGGCCATCTCTCCCCATGAACCCGTGGGATGCTGAGAGGAGCTCCATTTCCTTCCAGAAAGCCATGTTTCAAATTAATTTGTTCAGATGCTAAGCGGAGGAGGAGCAGCCGGGCTGACAGAAGAACAATTACTTTCTCTGGGTAGCCTCCACGCGGCTCCCCTCAGCTCGCCTTATGTTCCAAACCTTGGCTGGGTCTTCGACAGCGGTTCAATATTGTGCAGGCTCGGTGGCTTTATTTCAGCTAAATCGGTGACACAAAAGATGCAAGCCTGGCGATCCTGTCGAGATGTGCCAGGTTTACACAACCTGCCTTGGGAGTCAGTGAGGCCGATTCTGAGAGGAAAGCTGGGAAACTGCGTGTTTCTCATTAGCTTCCTGTTAAGGGGTACGTGTATACCCTCAGGTGCTAATGCACATATGCACAGGGACATCCTGTTGGACATCTGAGTCCTCTTAGAGTTGTAACTGAAAGTGTCTTTGCATGTAAGGTCCTGTTAGCTAAGGATCCAGTCTCTCCCCAGATCTCTGGCCAGACTTGCAAAGTAGGTCCAAAGGGAGCTTGGGGCTTGAGTACACTTTTATGGTGTTGTCTGGAGAGGCAACAGCCTGTGCTGGTGGATACCGAATTTAAAGCAGAAGATGACAGGGACGGGGTTAGTGAAGTGGTCCTGAACGCTAACTCAACACTCTCACCGTCACCACTGGCAGATCAATAGGTGCCACCTCTTTACTGAGTGCTGCTGATGCCAATTCTCTCTCAGGGGACACCGAACAAAGACACATGCCGGCTCCTCACATTTTAGAATGAGGATAATCAATCTTGCTCCAAGTATAAAACACAGCCCGTGCTGAGGAAGAGCCATAAACCCCACCAGCTGCTCTGTCTTGGAAGGGAAAAGAGAAGGGGGTGGAGATGGAAAAGTTTTCTTTTTTCTTCAGAAACATGTGGGACCAGATTGGACAATAGATCCCTACAGAAAGAGAACGTGAGAGGGCAGGTATGGACTGGTAGAGAATGAAGTTCATTGATTAGCTTTCTAAGGAAGACAGCTTCATCCTGAAAAGTCAAACTCAAGCTAGGCATGGTTGATAGGCGCATAAAGTTTTTCATAAACCAGCAGGTAATCTGTGTGTGTTGATTCTTTTACATGCCAGGCTTAGCAAGGCTTTGGGTATTCAGTAGGTAAGGTTATTTCACCAATAAAGAATTTGTGTTCAATAGTAACTAAAGGATAATTTAAATATGTACATATATTTTCTGAGAAATTGGCAAGCTAGAATGTTGGGGATTTCCAGTAACATCAGTTATTATTGTAAACTGACGTGTCCTTCCACTTCAAGTGCAATCCTCTAAATATAAGTTCTAAGATATTAGAAAAATGTCTGTTAATAAAATAAGTACCATAAATACTATGCCAAATTTGTTTTCTTCCTGCATGATATTTTTGAGACCTTGAGAATGTCGATGTCTATGAGAATCTCCCAGAATAGGAGAGGATAAGTTGTGCCTTCAAAGTGTTCTTGATTCTTTATGCTTCTCTCAGTGAACGATCTGCACCATGAGTGTTTGGCAAAGCACACTTTGAAGCATGGCCCTGTGAAGTTCCCAGGACTTGCCTTTAAACAGCATGAATTAAAGCCAGCCTTTCAGTGTTGGACTACATGGGAGTTCCAAGATCTTCCTTTTAGTTGGGATTCAAACTTAAGATGCCTAATTTTCCACAACACTTGAGGATATTGAAGAGGAACTTTTAGAGTGAAAATCCAAGCAACAAGAAGAGCAGCAAGCCTTCTCCTACCCTGAAAGAAGGTGGCAGCCATTATATATCATGAGTCTTAATTCTGTGATAATGGAACCAAGGACTCAGGGGCAGAAGATGACACACTTGACGTTTCACACAAAGTGGTGAGTCTAGACTTCACAGTTGCTCACTGAGAGTGGCCATCACCATTTACAATCAAGGAAACTGAAGTTAAAAGCTTCATATCCCACAGTATGATTGTGAAGTGCATGGCAGATCTAGGATTCAAGTAAACCTAGACACTGTGTCGGGAACAAAGTGATGCAATGCGACTTTTAGTCTCCGTACTGTGTTGACACATCCAGATACCACAGCTCATCTGGGGTCACACCATCATTGCATCTCTGAACTTTACTTTCACAGAGGAATGAAAATCACTGAGGTATGAAAGTGATTTTGGCTGGAATCTAATTAATGTTGGGAGGTATAAGCTTGAATTCAGTAAGAGTTTAGGGTGTCAATTTACTCCTCAACAAGGGATTTTTAAGAGCAAATGTAGAGAGTTTTGAGTTTGAAGTATCCTTTGGTGTTCTTTGTAGACTGTGTTCCATTTCTTGCAAATGGCGACCCGAAATCCTACTACTGTTTATTCTTACTTTGCTTGGAGAAAATTGCAATTAAGGGCAATAGAAGATTAGTCTGTGAAGTAGAGAAATGCTATACATTAAATGTAAAATTTATAAACTCTAAGATGCTTTCCTTCCACTCTTCCAGCAAGAAATGATAGGAACGGAACAGTGCTGGACAGTTTTGATAACTGGGATTTTATACACTTCTCTAAGATCGTCTCAATTCTACTTTTTTTCACAAGTTCAGAAATTTGAGATCTAGGAAGATTTACAGAACAGCTAAGGTTTATTTTTTATTTGATATTTTCTCCCCCATTTTCTTCCCACTGTTCACACAAAGAAAGTTCAATGTTTGTTACCACTTATTCTTGGAAAACCCTTGGCACCTGATAACATATCAAACACCATGAGGTAAACACCCCAGTTGAGTCATGCCCTATCATTTCACCTCAGGTGGCCTCATCTCAAAGGATTAGCCAGCCTGGTTTATAACATAGACTATAGTCACAGAGTCATACAACTGGTGATTCAATCATCAGTGCTTTCCAAGTTAAGTTGACTATACAAACTCCTTCTGGAGAAGGTGTCTTAAACATGTGCAAACTAAAAACCAGGAGTTCTTGCCATCAAAGACTTGGGGAGATTCCTCGAATACCACAGGATTGCATGAGAAACATAATCTATGGACACAATGAATGAATGGAAGGTTAGCTCTGAATAAAGATGGAAATTAAATGGGTGACAGTGTTTATTGAAGAAAGAATGTGATTTCCAAGTCAGGGGGTAGTTGTGACAGGAGCTGAAGAAAATTCTCACTCAGATGTCTTGACACAAGAAAAACCAAGACATGGTCAGAAATAGTTGATACATTGAGGATAGTTCTTGGGTGGCTTGGAGGGCACTAGATCACGGAGTCATTCGTAAGAATACTGGAAGTTTCTTGAAGGTAGGAGAAAGATTTCTGGTTCATTATTGTAGGCTGATCGTCCAATGCACAGCATATGTGGGAGAGAACAGTTAAAAGGTAGATGTCTGATGGAAGATTAAATTAATCCATGTGATCCCTAGCACTGGTGGAGCAGTACCTCCTGTGAACACAGGCAGGCCATTGGAATTTAGATAGAGGTAATATGACCTTGATGGAGAAGAGTTACATGATATAAAGGTAATGGCAGAGCTGTTTGTTTGTAAATCAACAACTTAACTTTGGTCTTTATAAATCTATTCTTAAAAACCCAACATGATCCTCATTGACAGTCTCAGGTATGGATTCCATCTCGTGGAGCCTGAATTCAGTTTTTAAAAAGGTGCTTGGTTACTTCCCTAACATCTGTACCACTATTGCATTAGAGGGCATAACTTGCAGGCAGGCTGTTATTATAGCTCAGGGTTTGTGGCTAGGTGAGACTGATGATTGCTTTTCTTCTATGGCAGCATATGAAACACATTTTAACACTATGAATGCTAGCCAGCAGGAGCGAAGCTTCCAGTGGAGCAGCAGCTTGATTTCTCCACGATCTATGCTACAATTTGTGTTGTCTTCAGCAATAGAGTCAGTCCTACTGCACTGAGACTAGGTAGGTGATAGGCCCCAGGGGAAAACTTACTGCTATTGTTCTACTCAGTGAACAAGGCAATGAAATGACTCCCAGTGACACACTGCTATACCCATAGATCAATGCATCACTCAGCCCTCATCAGAGAAGCTTCTTCTTTTTTTATTATTGTATTTTATTTTACAATATAATTTAATTCCACATATCAGCCAGAGATTCCCTTGTTCTCCCCCCTCCAGTCTCCCCCCCTTCCCCCAAACCACCCCCCATTACCATCTCTCCCAAGGCAAAGACTCCCCCGAGGATTGAGATCAACCTGGTAGACTCAGTCCAGGCAGGTCCAGTCCCCTCCTCCCAGGCTGAGTCAAGTGTCTCTGCATAAGCCCCAGGTTTCAAACCGCCAGCTCACTCACTGAACACAGGACCCGGTCCCACTGCCTGGCTGCCTCCCAAACAGATCAAGCCAATCAACTGTCTCACTTATTCAGAGGGTCTGATCCAGCTGGGGGCCCCTCAGCCATTGGTTCATAGTTCATGTGTTTCCATTAGTTTGGCTATTTGTCTCTGTGCTTTATCGAGGAGCTTCTTCTTACCATAGATGGTAACTACTGGAAGACATAGAAGATCCACAACTGGACAACATACAAATGGTAAGTATACAGATTTTGGAGTGCTCCTGTCTGAACAGGAGGTCTCTATTACACCCCCCAAGGCTCAGAGATCTATGCAGAAGAGGGGATCAGAATGATTGCAATAATCAGAGGTGATGTCTGACTCCAAGGAAACAGGAAACAGTATCTTCCAGAGACAATGGGAGTGATGCACATATAAACTCAAAAAGACTGGAACAGATTGTACAAGACCTGTACAAGTTCACGCCAGACAAAATTCCAGAACAGAGGAGGGGAAGTGGGCATTAAGGTCTGCCCTTCACCAAAAAGATATTCACAAATGATAGCTGCTAGCTACTGGGGGAGGGAAAGCCAGTTTTCTTCAGTGGAATGACCCTGGATATATCAACCACACTTCAGGGCAAGGTCTATTCTCAGGAGAAGTTGGCCAACACAAATCACATCCAAATATTTTAGTGGCTTTTTTTCTTTATTAAGACATTTTTATGCATTTTCCATACTAACTACAGATCCTCCTCTCTTCCCTTCTTCTACTTCCCCCAAGTCTTTCCCCTCCAAACCCACCCCCCATTTCCTCCTACAACAAGGTAAGGCCTTCCATGGGGAATCAACAGTCAACAGAGCCTGGTACATTCAGTAGAGTCAGGTCCAACCACCCCCCCCCCCGCCTCAAGGCTGTGCGAGGTGTTCCACCATAGGTAGGGGGCTACAAAAATCCAGCTCATGCACCAGGGATGGATCCAGATCCCACTGCCAGGGGTCTCCTTAAGCAGACCAAGCCACACAACTGTCTCGCTTATGCAGAGGGCCTAGTCCAGCCCCATGCAGGCTCCACAGCTGTTGGTTCATGAGTTCCCACTAGTTGGGTTTGGTTGTCTCTGTAGGTTTTCCCCATCATGATCTTGATGCCCCTTGCTCATAAAATCCCTCTTCTCTCACATTGACTAGACTCTGGAGTTCGGCCTGGTGGAAAAAACAAAACAAAACAAAACAAGATAACTAAAATGACCCTTACAATAAAGTAACTTCTGGAGGCATCACCATCCCTGACCTCAGGCTCTACTATAGAGCTATAGTAATAAAAACAGCTTGGTATTGGCATAAAAACCAACATGTGCACCAATGGCATTGAGTTGAAGATCCTGACATTAATCCACACACCTATGAACACCTGATTTTTGACAAAGAAGCCAAAACTATACAATAAGAAAAAGAAAGCATCTTCAACCAATGGTGCTGGCATAACTGGATGTCAACATGTAGAAGACTGCAAATAGATCCATATCTGTCCCCATGCACAGAACTCAAGTCCAAGTGGATCAAAGACTTTCTTTTGTTTTTTTAAGTGAGAGAAAGAACATGAATTCGGGTGGGTAGGGAGTGGGGAAGATCTGAAAGGAGTTGGGGGCAGGAAAGTAGTTTACAAAAATATACTGTTTGAAATTCTCAGAGAATAAATAAATTTTTAAAAATCTAACATGAGGAATTTTACTTTCTCACCTTCTTATGAAGTGACAAACAAAACCCATCTAAAAGTCTTGGCAAGTACACAACATTAGGATCACGTGGGACCTGTTTTGTGTCTGATTCAAGATTTTTTATAACTTGGTAGATAAAATTATATTACCCTCTGCCCCAACACCTGTCACATTACTTTATTTGTTGTACTTGATGAAGCTCATCAGCTTTAGAATAAACCACCAGTCTGCCTTCTTTGTTGGTTTTTTTTTTTCCAGTTTTTATTGGAAGAGCAGTATATTGTTGTCGTGCTCGAAATCTATCTCAGTTGGATGAATATTGACTTAGGAAGATAAGATTTAAAAAAATGGCCCTCAGCCTGCTGATTCTCTAGGAAAGGGGAAAGAAAACAAGTGGTTTTCTGTCTCTGGATGGGTGAGATGAGAGTCAGCAAAGAAATTGTCTTCATGGCTCATTTCAGCAAAAGCTGGCATTACCTTGCAAAATAGGCACCTGACCCTTGGGGGATGGTGCAAGAAAGGACAGGATTCGGCACATAACAAATCTGACTTGGTCCATGCCAACTTGAGTAGATTAATTCAGAACTCTGAGCTTCAGTCACCCCATCTGCAAATGAGAATGTCATATTTTCTAGATGTGGGAATATTAGAGATAATATGTGATGCTCACAATGCATAATAGGCTATTTAAAAAAGCCCTCTTGTTGGTATTTCTTATGACTGATCCTTGCTGCAAGCTTGAAAACACTTTTCCCTTATTTCTTATTTCTTAATATCCCTTTTGAAGCATAGTAGGTTGAAAATTGAAACAATAATAAAAAACGTGATCAAGCAAATATCTCTTAGTATAAATCATAACAAAACAAGAATCCTTTATAAGTAAAACACAACTTTAAGATTGCATTTTTAAATTTCAGTGCCAATTAATGTGTATGTGGTTTAAACAAGTTATTTAATTTTAGTTTTTGCTTTGTGCTTGAGTGCTGTTTATGGAAAGAAGTGCACATAGAAACAAAAGATCAGTGAATTGTCCAGTGGTTAACACTTATGCAACTGACCTCCATGGCCACCTCTAAATGTGACCACTGTCTTGACTTATAACCGTGTAGACTTGTCTGGTCCCTTTGTATGCCTAGACAAATCAGAATGCTTTTGTGGCAAGGGTGGGCAAGTAATGGTTCTAAACGGCTTCAGGCGCTGCGTGCCCTGGCCCTGGAACCATGTTGGCTGATCCAGAAAGGATGAGTTACAAGATTTGGTCTGCTTCAATGGAATAAGCATGAGTTTTTGAGCAAATAAATACTGTAAAAGTAGGATTGTGGCACTACAACACTATTAAATATGACAATTATAATTATAGCAACTGCTAACCTAAAGCAAATTATGAATGATGATTATAAAAAGTACTGATAGTAGTCAAAAGATCAATGAAGGAAGTAGATTGCAAAGAGGACAACTTGTTTGAGTGTGTGTGTGTGTGTGTGTGTGTGTGTGTGTGTGTGTGTGTGTGTGTGTGTGAGAGAGAGAGAGAGAGAGAGAGAGAGAGAGAGAGAGAGAGAGAGGTGACCAATCAGTCAGTCTTAATATCTTCTAAGAAAACATCTGCACATATAATCAAAGCATCCAGAGGCTCTGAATGAGAGGAATAGCACCTGCCATTGGAGAAACATCAACTCCAGGGTCCCCCTGGCATTTGCTCGGTATGTAACCTGCTACTCCAGGCCCATCACTGAGTGACTTGGGCAGCCTTGGTGCCTCTATAGCTCATGCAGAAGACTGGGAGGAATGTAGCTGGAATTTTCTTTGGACAGCCAACCAGCTCCCAAATAAAGACATGGAGACTTATTTATTATTAATTATGAATGCTCGGCCTTAGTTTAGGCTTGTTGTACTAGCTCTCTTAGCTTAATTAAATCTGTTTCTATTCATCTATGTTTTGCCTCAGGGCTTTCAACTAAGTTCTTTCAATTCTGTATGTCCTACTTTCCTGCTTCCTCTGTGTCTGTCTGTCTGGTCCCTGGTGTCTCCCTATCGTCTCTTTCTTCCTTTCTCAATCCTAAATTCATCCTCCTACTTTTTCTCCCTGTCCAGAAGTTCTGCCTATACTTCTTCTCTTGCTATTGACCATTCAGCTTTTTATTCAACCAATCAGAGGCCTTAGGCAGGCAAGGTAAAACAGCAACACATCTTTATGTAGCACGAATTGTTAGAAGGTCTTATTAATAAAAACAAACCTGGGAGCCAGATATTGGGGTGAACGCTGAAAGGTCAGAGAAGCAGAATAAGCCACAGCCACCTCACCTTGCCAGTTTCTCAGCTGATCCTGTTTCCTCAGACAGGAAACCTCTGAGTCCTCATTCAAATGGATCTCAGCTGAACTACTGCTCAAAAGCCTAAAATCTTAACCAGCTCTAATTCCTGGTCCTCATGCCTTATATACCTTTCTGCTTTCTGCCATCACTTCCTGGGATTAAAGGTGTGAGTCACCATGCCTGGCTGTTTCCAGTGTGGCTTTGAACTCACAGAGATCCGGATGGATCTCTGCCTCCCAAGTGATAGGATTAAAGGTGTGTGTGCCACCATTTTCTGGCCTCTATGTCTATCTAGTGGCTGTTCTGTCCTCTGACCCCAGGTAAATTAATTAGGATACACAATATATTGGGGGACACAATATATCACTACATCTTTATATAATTAAACAAATGCTACACATCTTTACATAGTTCAACAAACATTGAACAGCAGCCGTGTGCCATTCCCTGCAGCTTGAGGTCTCACAGTAAGTGGAAACACTCATCACGTACTTCTAAACCCGCTCACTCGGAAGGGGCTTTCCACACTCTGTGCTGGTTCGACACGGGTCTGGAGGAAACAGAAATTACTGCCAAGAAAATCATATGGGGGGGGGGCTCGTCTCCACGCCTGCTCTTTAAATGGCCTGAACATGAGGCGGGGGCAGTGAGAACAAAGAAGAGGGACTAGTGTGCTCTGATATTTGTAACTCCGCATGGATTTCTAGTTGCATGCTAGTATTTACTGTAGACTATAGAAGAACGTGAATTCAGGGTGGTGAAGAGAGAAACCCAGAAGTGTCCTCAGGGTTTGGGTGTCAGTTGACTGGCTAAACATGACTAGGCATTTTTTTTTTCAGGTAGGAATGGTATAGGGATGGTGAGTCCCATTTCAAACATGAAATTTAAAGTCCAGCCAAGTAACAGCAGACAGCTAGCTACAAATGAACTCATTGTTTAACAAAAGCTTAATTTTCACCAAGCAAAGAAAATAAATTAAACATCAAATTGGTTCCTTGTTTTATCTGAGTATAAGATTCCTGCCTTATGGGAAAATGCTTTGTCCTTCTTTTCCCCCTTTTTGGAAAATAACTTATCATATATATATATATATATATATATATATATATATATATATATAATGTGAAAGGGGGCTGGAGAGATGTCTCAGTGGTTAAGAGCACTGGCTGATCTTCCAGAGGACCTGGGTTCAATTCCCAGTACCCACACGGCAGCTCACAACTGTCTGTAACTCTAGTACCAGGCCTTCTGACACCCTCACACAAGACACACATGTGGGCAAAACACCAATGAACATGAAATAAAATAAACTATATTAAAAAAGAGAAAATGTGAAAGAATAAGAGAGCAAACATCTGCCTTTTAATACACAAAGCAGTTGTTATTTTGAAATATTTCTTCTCATTTTATATTCTACCACCAATATTAATAGTACTTTGATTTGCATTTCTCTGATTACTAATTAAGTTGAAACAGTTCTCCAAATTACTTTCGATAGTATTGAAATTAGGCTAGGTTCTGTCACACAGTGTAAATGGGCAACCTTCCTTCTATTGTGAACCTGCTGGTGCTGATATGAACCTAGGCTGCCTGCTAGATGTTGCACTCTTTTTTTTTTTTTTTTACTTGCTTATTTTTAAATGTTACTTGGGTGTTTTTCCTCATCAAAGTATGCTATTATTTCTATGGAAAGGTGGTTTTGTGGTAATTATGGAACTTTTTACAAACTAAATCTAGCAGAATAATCAAGGACTTAGATTAGGAACTCTTTCCCCAATTTCACACCTCGTTCTCCCTTTTTGGAAGCTGTCATCATGGTGTCTGTTGGCAGGAGTTATATTTTTCTCTTTCATACTTTTCATATAAATGTAATCATGTGGCTTGCATTTGTGTGTCTGGCTTCAGCTCTCAAGATCACCTTTCTTCTTGAGATTAGTAACGCTCTTAATGTCTCCAATACAGTGTAGGAATCCAGTGTGGGATTTAAAATGTAATCTGTTGTTGTAATACAGTGTATTTTGTGGTTGAGGTTCCAGAGCATCATGGGTAATGGGTGTTAGGACATGTCTTAGCACGTTTTTTTGGTGACAAAATACATGAGTTTCTGTTGGGCATATGCCAAGGAGTGAAACTGTTGGGTGGGGAAGAATGCACATATTTGAATATTACAAGTAATTTGTAGTTTATGAACATGGCATTTCTAATTTGGTATCTTATTGCCAGTCTTTTACTGTTCTAGTTGCTAAGTATCCTTTTCAATCAGTAATTGACCTTTTTTTCTTTTTTTTTTTTTATCATTCTGGTTGATACACAGTAGTATTAATTTGAGTTTCTCTAAAGACAAAAGAATTGGGTGTCTTGTGCAAAGTTTATTAGCTACTATATACCATCATTTATAATGAATATGTTGAATTTTTAAGCTCTTATTTTTAATGATATACCTGCTATTTTCTTATTGAGTTTTGGATGCTCTCCCTATGTTTCAAATGAGTTCTTAGATCTATGCAAAAATAATATTTATTCCCATCTAGTTGTTTTTTAACCACTTAATAACAGTTTTATCATAACTATGTTTAATATATTTAACTATATGTTTCAAGATATTTGATCATACTGTAAACCCCAAGATTTCATTACTTACTGGAAAACTCTATTTCTAGTTGTGGTGTGGCTCAGTCCTAGCACATACCTTTAATCCAAGAGCTTTCTGCTTATTGTAAACAGGATTAAATATAAACAGTATTCCATAAGTCAAGAGGCAGAGCAAGTAACCAGTTGACAGGAAATAACCATAGAGAGTAAGAGGGAGTTTTAGGAGGATAGATAGAGAGACTCACAGGAAGTAGCATGGAGGGGCATTCACTTTGAAGAGTTTTGTTTTGAAATGGCGTAGGAAAAAGCTCCTTTTCTGGGATTTCAGAGGAGGAAGAAGATTAGCCAGGTGCTTTCTCTGCCTCTCTGAACTAGCAGCTTTTCCTCCCATCTCTTGGTATTCTAGCCTGCCCCTTGGGGACCTGCCCTCTGTCCTGGTGTAACTCCTCTTTTAAGGAAAAAAACCCTCCCCTTTTCTTTCTCTTCCTCCCTTTCTTGACATGAGGTGTGCATACTTCCACTTTCCCTCTTTTTTTCTTTCTCCCTCTCCCCCTTCCCACCTCTTATAATAAACTCTCTACATGGATGCTGTGTCTGCATGGTATGAGTGAATTTCCATGCACCACAGCCCGCCTCCATGTCTGCATGGTGTGTCTCCCTCACGCCATATCATAACACCAGCATCTGGCTTCCAAGTCTTTTTTGGCACATTTATTTAAGTGGCCGAGATTTTGATAAAAACAACAACTATATTTATACAGTATTATAAACACATGTTAACTATATTTGACATATTTAATATAACTGTTTAATAAAACATAGTTTAATCAGCATAGTTAACAAAGTTGATCTCTCTTTTTTTAAAGATCTATGTTATTTTTAATTCTTGGTAAGCATGTTGGGGGTGGACAAGTATTGCAAACCTGAGTACAGGTGCTTCAGGAGACCAGAGGCATTAGATCTCCCTGGAGCTGGAGTTCCAGACAGTTGTGAGCCATGCAGTAAGGATTCCAGAACCAAACTCAGGTCATCTGCAAGAGCAGTAGGTGTTTTTTCTTGCTATTGTTGTTGTTACTTGTTTGTTTCTGCTTTCTGGTTTTTTGAGACAGGGTCTCTATATATAACCCTGGCTGTCCTGGAACTCTATCTATAGACCAGGCTGGACTCGAACTCAGAGATCTGCCTGCCTCTGCCTGGGATCAAAGGTGTGCACCACCACCACCCAGCCAATAGTAGGTGTTCTTAAGTGCAGTTTTTTTTTCTAAAAATTTCTCTCTTTTATCCTTTACAACTAAATCTACAATCTATTTTGAATTTAATTTTCCAAGAATTGAATTACCAAGTTAAGAGTTAAAACACTTTTTTAATTCATTACTGAAAAGACCTCTTTGGTTGTTTGTCTACCTTGGTTTCTTAAACTGGGGCTGTCAATGACCTTGGTGCTCATTCCTTCAGCCAGGCTGGCTGGCCAGCTCACTACAGGGGTCTGCCTATATCCCTGTTCCCAGCTCTAAGTTAGAGGTGTGGACCACCTCAGCCTTTACGTGGTGCTAGGGATCCAAACTCAGGTCCCAATGGTCTCAAGGAAGGCAATTTATGGGCTGATTTCCCATGGTAGTATATATTGAGACAATCTATATTACATAATTTAGAAAGAAAAATTCTCCTTGTGCTACTAGTGGAAAAGTAACCATAAACAAGGATGTTCTTTGGAAAGCAATGAAAGGAAGACTCATCTTAAGCTTAATTTTTTTTTTTCTGCATTGATTGGACCTCCCAAGGAGCATATTCAAGGAGAGGCAAAAAATTCAGGTTGCAAGAAGTCAGGCATTTCAGTTATCTAACCCACTATGAAGAAACTTGATTTTTTTAGGATAAAGGAGAAAACAAATTATATTCCAACTTGTCCAACTCTACAGCTTTGACGTCTTGATAAAAGTCTGTAGCAACAAATGATGATAAGGAAACTCCTTGTATGATGCTGAGCCAGTGGGTGGCAGTTCTCTGTGTGAAAATCTCAGGTAATGTGTTCTGGAGTTTAACCCTGACTTTAGCAGATATGAAATATGTTATGATTATTTTTTATGGTCCATAACCAATGTGTGTTTAATTTCCCCTGGAGGAAAATTAATTCATTGTCTACTCCCACCTACATTAGAAACACATAAGGAATTTTGAGATAATATTCAATAAATGCTCATTTATTTCTTGGTTACTTCAATATAACTCATTTTATGAAAGAACCATTACTGTTTATGTTTGCTTACAAACTGAATTGGCTAAGATGACTCTTATTTCAGGCAGCAATATCTGAGAATAGAGGAAGGAATTTAAACAGATCTTCATGATATAAATGTAGTCATCCAAAGAAAAGGAGCTATTTGTTCATATTCTTCACAAATGCTATAATATTTCAAATGAAGACCCTAAATTAAGTAATTTGGGGAACATGGAACATGAAGTTCAAAAGAACTCCTATTTGTAGATAATCTCTGATTAACCAGCCATTTGTGGTAGTCTAGACTGGTGCAAACAATATCATAGCAAACGCAGTTTCCATAAATTGGGGTTTTAAAGCATACTTTAAATCATTAAAGTGTCACGTGTTTAAGCAAAGTATGTTTGGATCTGGATCGTACAGCAAGGAACTCAAAGGGCTTACCGTTTGATATAGTCAATAGAATATAAATACAGTAAGAGTCTTGTTAAGACTTGGATATGAAGTATCATTTCAAAAGTCTGTGTGCTCTGGTATTTGGTGCCAGCTGATGGGCTTTGGGGTCAGTGATTGGATCCCCAGAGTCCTGACCAAGTCAATGAATTAATCCTTTGATAGGTTCATAATACCAAGGCATTATTGGGAGGTCGGGCCTAGGAAGAGGAAATGCATCATTGGGGACCTGTCCTGAATGGCATGCCTTGTGCCTGGCTCCTTCCTGGCTCTGCTTCCCTGCTGTCAAGAGGTGAGCAGTTACTACCGCATGCCCGTTTTGTTTGCCTGCCTCAGAGCCAAAGCGATGGATCCATTCAACCTTGGACTGAAATCTCTGAAACTTGAGTTGAAGCCATTTCTTAAATTGTTTGTGTCAGGTATATCACTGTGATGAACGCACTACCATAAGACGCAATTAACAAGACCCTTTGGTTCTAAGATATTAACATAATTGGCCTTCTGGCATACTCACACAAAACCTTGATGGTGTCTCTGGTGTGCCGGCTGCTGTGAGGCTCTGCCTCTATGGAGCTACAGTGTTTGTTTTTATTCAGTGACAAAATTGTTCTCCATCTGTCTTATCACCCACCAACAAAATAAAGAAGAGGGGATGACTGGACCATCCGTCCTTGACCTTTGCAGATGCCGTGGCCCTGTTTGGTGTGACTACTGAGGACAGGGAGGGACGATACCAGCATTTACTTCTCCCACTGTCCCGAGAGAGCTTGGTCTTGTCGCTTCTCCTGTAAAAAAGACTAAACCACAAGGTTGGACCAGGCTATTCTGGCTGCTCATTTGTGAACCTTGACTAAACATATTGTCTCTGCAGTCTTCACCTCCATTTTTCTGGATGTTTTGTTCTGCCCTGTAATGTTTGAACAAGGTTTTTTCAAAGCTGAGACAAAACGAGGGGTCAGAGAGCTGAACATGCTAACATGGACTGTACCGGCATTCCGGATAAACACTCTCCTACAGCTGTGGCTTTGCTCAGTGCACTCTGTAGTATTTATTATCATGGACTGCAGTGAAGGGAAGAACTAGGGGTGTAGACCAGTGGGATGGATTTAATTCTGAGACAGATTTAACCTCTGCTTTGCCCCTGGGTCACAGCCATGGATTTGTGTAGAGAAAACGGTTCGCTCACTGCAAAGGCCCAAACATGAATCTGGTGTCCTGCAAGTCCTGCATTGCACAAAGTGTCCTCCATCACAGGGATCTGAAAGCTCTCTGGAGGCATCTGGATTGGGGAAAAATGATTGTTTAAAATAATAAAAGCCAGAGACAGACCTAACAGGGGAAGAACTTGGCTCAGTTGTTTCCTCTCTTCAGGGTTAGTTTTATCCACAGAACAGGGGAGTACATGTATACTTGTTTTCTGACTCCGTCTACAGGTCTGCTTGTTTGCAGAAATGCAGACTTAATTTAAAGGAAAAGTATACAAAATGCATTCCGAGCTGCTTTGGATGGCAACAGCCTTTGCATCCATAGTGCCCTCTGAAATGTGTTCCATGAACAAGCCTGGGCTTTCCGGAAGGAATCGCCTGGACACATTACTTGTAGATCTACTGAGTGTGCATCTAGGTCACACCTGAGTGGCATTCAGGCCGAGGTCCTCTGGGTGGCTTTAATGGCTTTCCAGGAATTTGGAATGTGTTTTCTCACCACTACCCAGGGGCAAATGAGTCCCAGTGTCTCCTCCTGCCCCATAGTAAATATTAACCACAATTTGTAGACAATATTTTGTTTTGTTTTGTTTATTGAGCTAGGGTTCCTCTGTGTAGCTTTGGTGCCTTTTCTGGAACTCACTCTGTAGCCCAGGCTGGCCTCAAACTCACAGAGATCTGCCTATCTCTGCCTCTGCTGGGATTAAAGGCATGCACCACCACCGTCTGGCAACTGATATTAAGTTTTTTTAAATGCCTTAGCCCATATATAAACAAAACAAAAGAAACAGCATTATTCTTTGCCTTATAACAATTAAGCATGTTTTAAGTATGTAGGCAGTTTCTTTGGCTGACAAAATATAGAAGTTGGTATACATTTTTTTCTGAAATAGAATGTGATATTGGTCTTACCTCATTTATTTTAATCTATACTGCCTTAATATATAATTTTAAAAACCCTCACAAATACCATTTATTATAGTTTAATCATACATGTAATACTGGAAGAAAAGAACCAGGGCCTGGAGGTTTAGTTCAACAGTAGAGTCCCTGCTTAGTGCTCTGGAGGCTTTGGTGTTTAGCATAAAGAAAGCCTTGGATTTAATCCTTGTGTGTGTGGAGGGGGGCAACAAAACAAAACAACAGAAGAAGAGAACTTTACAGACACTTGCCATCTATTTTTAATAAAATATTAATTTAAGAATCTTGTATTTTAATCATATTCACAACTACTTCCACTTTGAACTTCTGGTATGGGGCCATCACCTTGTCAAACTAGCAGGGGCCACACCTTAATGTCATGATCAATACCTCTTTCCTCTCAAGGGCTCTCTGAGATTATAAAGATCCCAAACTGATCAGAACAGAACCAGAAAAGTCAGAAGTTTAGGAATGAGCTTTCAGGGCACCAATGAATTCTCTGCTCTTTTGTTCAATTATTCATGTAAAAATACATTTTAATGTTTGAAACAATTAAAAATAAAAAGAAGCACCTTTGTGAACCGTAGGACTAACTTGATATTTTATTAATAGTTAACATGTGTATGATGTGTGTGAGAGGCTTGTGCACCAGACACAGACGTGTAGAGGTCAGAGGACAACTTTGCAGTTAGTTCTCCCCTTCTGCCTTTATGTGGTTTCTGGGAACTGGATTCAGGTCATCAGACCTGTGTACAAGTGCTTTCACCTGCTCAGACATCTTGTCAGATTTTCTCTTCTATGTACGTGAAAGATGATAACCAAGAAGTAACAGGATTTAATTCTTTGGAGGAGAACACTGTGAGATATGCAATTTATGTTGCTTTCTGGCCATTTAGTAGCAGTGCTAATATTCACAGCATCTTGATTGCTTCTCTGGATCACATTCTCTCCCATGTGTCCCCCGACAAGAACTCAGCTGGAACGAAGTCGGGAGGTGATCAGATGGGTAAACGTTAGCCAGTCAGATCTGTGGCTTCCTGAACGTGAAGGCTCGTCAATGTCAATGTCAATGTTTCCTCAACAGCATGCAGTGTTTAGAAGGTTCAGCCCTTATGTAGTACTCAGTGTTCTAAACTAAATCTGATTCTCTCAGAGTCTCTCCTTTCTTGCCCACAGGACCTTCAGTCAGGATCTACAACTATAGTCAAATAGATAATGTGATGCTGTTGTTTCAAAAATTAAGCGCCAGCCGGGCGGTGGTGGCGCATGCCTTTAATCCCAGCACTCGGGAGGCAGAGCCAGGCAGATCTCTGTGAGTTCGAGGCCAGCCTGGGCTACCAAGTGAGTTCCAGGAAAGGCGCAAAGCTACAGAGAGAAACCCTGTCTCGAAAAACAAAACAAAACAAAACAAATTAAGTGCCAAGTAACTTTTCCTTCACCCTTTAGCATCATGTAATTCCCTAAAATATTTTTTTTTAGCATCATTAGAAGCCTCAAATGTAGTAAGCCCACTTAGAAGACTCTTTCCCACTGCTCTGCAGTCGGAAAGATGACACCCACATCTACTTTGCCTGGTCCATTGTGAAATTGCACTCTCTGCCTCTGTGGTATCTTGTTCCTCTTTAAGGGACTTACCTTACGTCCTTCAAATACGGCTAGAGGATGGGAAAACATCCTGGGGCTTTCCTCAGTCTTGGTAGGATGACTGCAAAGAACCACAAAAGCTTGGGAAGATATAAGCTTTGTGCTCAGGGCCGAGGGCACTGACAGACGCTCTTTCCTTTCCTTTGGTTCCCTTATTTCTGATTTTTCTCTCCTGATAACAGGATGAAGTCAACATAACTTACCGAAAAGCACTTCAAACTGAGCTCCGAAAACACGTCTAAAAGCCATAAACACGGTTCCTCCAAAGAGCTACCTCCAGGGTCTGTTTGTCAGACTTGGTGTCTGTGAGGGCAGCTGGAGCAGGCGTTACGTTCTTGAGCTGCTGCGCAGCACCTGGTCCTGGGCAACACCATGGCACACGCTGTCTTTGCATTCTCTGTTTTGGTTCTCACAATAACTTCATGATAATCATGAGCACGACTGTGGCAGAGCTGGAATTCATAACCCAGGCAATCTGGTGCCTACTCAATGTTAGACTGGTTTTTGTATGTATGATAGCCCCCGGACATTTGTATGATGTCATCCGATTCTTCAAGATCTTTTCTCTTGTTAGAGAAAAACTCCAGGAAAAGCAAAAGCAAAAACAAACGAACAAACAAAAAGCAAACCAGGAGTTAGGGGCAAGCGCCTACCTCTCCACATTATGCAGTTTTCTCAGACTCCTGGCTGTCTCTGGTACCTAATGTCCTGAGTTACTGGTCCCACTTACCCCTCAGGCCAGCAATGCACGTGCCGACAGCCTGACTGCCTCCAGACCCTCTGTCTTATTTTGCTCTTACAAATTGAATATTTTTCTACCTAGTAATTTTCCAATTCTAGATTCCCCAGAACAGCCATTTCGTGAGCACTGAACTCTCCAAATACGCCTCCTTTCATGGGTCAGGGCATTGGATACGCTGTCATTGGCTTGGAAAAAAGGACATCCCACAGCGTCTACTGTTCTGTACTTGCTCGTCCAGACACAGAGAGTTGCTCGAAAACTTTCACACATTTCCCTCTCTTTTTATTCCCTGGGGTGAAAACTTGCAGACAATAACCTTTTCCCCTGTCATGTTCCAGCATAAAATGTGTTGCTCACAGGCAGATAGTTCTGAACCAACCCAAGCCTCCAACCCTGCCCCCGCTGGTTTCATGTTCTGATCAGCAGAGCTCTCACACAATGCAGTTTAGTATATTAAATGGAATGTGTACATCTTGGTTTGGTATTCAATGCCTTGGGTTTGGTTTATAAAGTATATGTATTTACAGTTCTGGTATTAGCTATCTCAGAGGTGTGGCTTACTGCACTGGCTAAACTGACTGTCTAATTTCCTGAACATGGAAGCCACCCTGTTTCTGAGACACATACGGATGAATATGCATAAAAGTGTCAGATTTATTTCAACAGGAATCTCCATCCTCTGTGTCTTCTCTTTTCTGGTTTCCAGCACTGCTGAATCAGAACTGTCTTTTGACAGTTTGTTTCAAAGTGATGGGCAACATGGACTTTTAGTTTTTAGACTTTGTAAACTTTATTATTTAAAAAAACGAAACAAAAGACTTGCAAACAAGTTAAAACATCACAAAGCAAGGTAAACCAAAATAGAGGTTTTAGAAATGAAATCCCATCCCCTCTTTCTTTCTGATGCTCTCTCAAAAAATTTTAAGTTTGCAGCCAGTCTGTCCATAGGAAATATTCACATAAGCTTAGATATTAAGATCTCTGGAAGCATGCAAACAAAGCAATAACCCTGAGATACCACCTTGCCTGGGATGGAATTTGCCAAAAGGATTCCAAATTACCATTCTGAGCTCTGAGGTTTCAAATTGTTGGTTCTGTCTTGAAGTTATTGTCTATACAGGAGAGAGCTTGAAATTTATGAGAAAGAAATAAGAATTTATATTGTTTATCCCATTGCAAGAAAGCAATGATAAAATTAATTTCAGTCAAATTCTATACCCTGGAGTGACTTTTACTAATCACATTGATTTTAGTTTATTAAAAGCAACGATAGAGTAATGATATCTGTAAAATAGCAACAGCAGCCAAACTAGACTCACATATACAGCATGAACACTCCTTGCCACGTTTCCTTAATTTCTGCTTTAAGCTTCAGAATTGGAAAC
Source organism: Peromyscus leucopus (assembly GCF_004664715.2). Taxonomy (NCBI): domain Eukaryota; kingdom Metazoa; phylum Chordata; class Mammalia; order Rodentia; family Cricetidae; genus Peromyscus; species Peromyscus leucopus. The sequence goes on along the minus strand of NC_051078.1, from coordinate 42,265,240 downwards.
AATGTCACACAGAAGAAAAGCAGCAATTAGTGGGGAGCACGGCTAGACATTTTAAATGTCCAAGATTTCCCTGTTCATCTGATATTGAATTTGGAGCCACAATGTATACCTGTCTTTTTCTAACATTTTACAGTGGAAATTTTCAAAATATAAACAAGTTGAAAGAATTACAGAGTAGATCCCATAGACTCAGTCTTACACTCTAGATACAACTAAACATTTTCCGTATTCGAACTCCTCTAAGATCTCTTTTATCTGTCATATCAATCCCTTTTGTGTTTTGATGCATTTTAGATTCAGCTCCTGCTACAGCAAACTTACCCCTGCACTCTACCTACACAGTTTACTCAGTTTACTGTTTTGTTATTAGCTGGGTTTTGACACACTTTAATATTTTTTTTTTTGTGTGTGTGGGGGGGTGTGATCCTCTGCCTTTCCCAGAATTTATCTCACTTCCTAACCAGATTTCTTCTTTCTTCGGTTTTAATTTTTTTCTTCTCCATGTTACCTCTAGTTCCATCTCTTTTTCTCTCTATTTTTGTCACCTATTGTTTCACGTCTTCTCTCTTTGTAAGTTAAATACAACAGGTCACTGCTAAAAGCTGGCTTGCGCCTAGTTAAGATTACAAAGTTTGCAGGCATCTACATCACGGAACTCAAGAGCGAGAGAGGCAAAGTTGTAGCCCACGCTTTTTGTTGCAGTCGTCAATGGAGACCCCGAGTCCTCTCACCCTGCTGAAGGTGGTTCAGGCAAAAGTGCCGTTCCCATGTACTCCATGATTTAAAATTCAAGTGCAGGCTTGCATTCAGGTTTTGAATCCCACAGCAATGTTTCAAGCATATCTCACATTTGTCACGATGTGTCGCATGTGTGTGGAGCTAATACATTGTGCGTTGTTTGTGTGTGCCTCACATTTGGGACCCCGGTGACCTACAGTTCAGCATGGGGTTTGTCCCCAAGCCTCTTTAGACTGTCAGCATTTTTTAAAGTTTGTTTTGTTCCTTATGCTAATAAAGCTTGTCCCCGCTTCAATCAAAGCATATTATCTCTTCTTTTTTTTTCCCCCTCTGTAAGCAAGGCGTCAATCTGTTCCGTTTAAATGCCTCATCATCCTTGCTCTCCCATCCCTGCTCCCCTAGATTTTCGAGATTGTTGACTACGGACGTAACAGATGGTCCAACAGACCTCCGACTCTTTGCAGTGTTGGCCAGCTTGGCTCTGAAAAATAGCAGCACTGAAGTAAGTATTCCCAGGCATGGGACGCTCATGAATTTTAACTCCTCTTCAACAAAGGAATTCAAAGGGGGTAAGAGCCAATCTATCAGGAGCGGAGGCAATTAAACTGGGATGTAGGTTGGCATTCTGCGGCTGAGGACTCCCTTCTCTGGTTCTGAATATTTAGACGAGATTAGATCAGGCTGGTTTCCATTCATTTCTGCCCTGCCACAAGGTATCCAAACAATGACATGACTCAAAAACAGAAGGCAGTGGGCTTTTAGCTTTCCATGATAAAATGTTTGTGTTGTGGAGGGCGCTGTGGGGGGGAGGGACAGAGGAGTCACATGGGTGATCCCTCCTCATCTTCCCAGGGACAACCAGGAAGAGGCCTCCCCTCTCCTCTGGCTCTCCCATCCATGGGCCTGGATTTTAATATTTTATTCACCGAGGATTTGGGCTTAGATTCTGGGTTGTTCATACTTTTGTGATTACTTAGAGTAGAAAATGGACCTGCAGGATGATGGCATGAGAAGCTGGAGACGCTTCTGTGTTTTAACTTGAAAAATACAGAAATGGACAAAGAAGAAAATGGCTTTTTCATAGTCTTACCATTATAGAATGCTTTGGGCAGATTTATTTCCTGGCTTTTATTTTTAATTTTTTGTGCAGCACCCTATATTTATTTATACTTGGAATCACACACACACACATGCGATGGTGTTGTCTCTTTAGAAATGATCAGTTACAGAACTGTTTCCCACAGTCAGCTTCCAAATCTGTCCAGACAGCCCACTTCCACCGCCAGCTCTCTCAGGACTTCAGCGTCCAGGTTCACGGCTGAGCTTTCTTTCCAGGAACATCTATCATGAATTTTTGGTCGCTGGAAATCTCCTTCTTTTTTTGTTTTTGCTTTTGAAGCCAGCTGCAGAGGAAGCAGTGAGGAACAGTCGTCATTTCTTTTCTTACATGTATAGAACAGGGTGGAAGAAATTATCTTTGTACTTAACGACACCATTTTGAACACTTGGAATTGTGAATGGATTTTTGTTGTTGTTGTTGTTGTTTTGACAGAGCCCAAACCTTCTGGGCTCAAACTTAATATGTAGCAGAAAATCCTCCTGCTTATACCTCCAATAGAGGCATGGACCACCACCCCTGGTTTGTGCCTTGCTGGGGACTGAACCCAGGGTTTCCTGCATGCTAGACTAACACTTTACCAATTGCATCCCTAACTCTTGAAGTTATTTTTAACCTAGAACAATAACTGGTAAATTCAAAAATAACATTGTTTCCATACAGATTAGGAACTTTTGTTTCTCCCGCATAGTTAGAGACATCACCGACTCAATAATATGCATTTTTGAGTGAAAATACTGAGAGCTGGAGAATTTAAGCAAAGATCTAAGGGTATGCAATGTATTAGGAGCAGAGTGCAGTCTGAGAACTGTGCTTTGGTCTTTCTTTGAGCTTTGGAATGAAGTAAGGTGTGCAAATAAATGTCTGCTGAATGTTGAACACAAGAATGAGATATGGGGGAAGTTTTCACCACTATTGCAGTGTTGGAAACTCACAGGAGGCCAGATGAACCTACATGGTATCACTGGGAACGACAGAGACGCATCACTGTGCTGAGTAGCGTCTTCCTGCCTGATTGATAGTAATAGAAGCAAGGATTCTACAGAGGTAGATGATTAACCTTATAGCAGAGTTTAAATTTAAGCTGAATGTTGAAGGCTTCAAAGGAAGGAAACAGGACATGTTGACTCCAGGAGTGTGTGATAACATCAACTAAACACAAACTCAAAGAAGTTAGTGCAACTTTTCAGAAAGTGCAGGATCTTTTTCTGATTTGTTTTAGTAGAGACACTATGTAATTCTTAGGGAAAGAATTTTGAATAAGACCATCACACACACACACACACACACACACACACACACACACACACACACAAATGTGTTCAGTATTACTTATTTATATCTATTCTTGGTCTGGATTTCAAGAATCAGGGCAGAAAATGAACATGGCTAAGTACCTTGCAATTCTTCTTGATAGATGGGCTAGACTTTTTCAATAGAAAAACAGCATACCATCCTTTCCACTGCCAATATCATTCTCCGCTAGCATCACCAGTAATGCACTGTGGCGGCTGTTCTTCGCTGTTAATTTGATTCGGTTTTAGCTTCACCTAGGAGACACACCTCTGAGAGTGTCTGTCTGTGAGGACATTTCCAGAGATGTTTAAGTCTGGGGGGGACAATAACCAGTGTGTGGCACTGTCTCATGGTTTTAGGGCCCACACTGAATGTGAGAGAGAGAGAGAGAGAGAGAGAGAGAGAGAGAGAGAGAGAGAGAGAGAGAGAGAGAGAGAGAGAACAAAAAAGGAAAAAGCTCAATGAGTGCCAGCATCCCCCCTCTCTGTTTCCTAATCCACTGAGTGGTTAACAGGTAACAGGTTGCAGCTGGACACTCCAACTGCCATGGAGCCATCTGCCTCCATACCTTTCCTACCAAAATGAACTATGTCCTTTCAAACCATGAGCCAAAGTCAATCTTATGCCTTTAACTTGCTTTAACTAGGTACTTGACCACAATAACTGGAAACTTAACTAGTGCAATATTAGTAACTAACACTCCCACTGATAGTATTACCCCTACAACCACAAGCACCAACATTAAAAACATCATCTAGCAACTACCTCCGACATCCCCAGAAACAGTTTTGCGCCCTTACTATCAGCAGTACCAACATCATTGCTCCTTCATCACCAGCACCAGCACACTCTGCCAACACCATCCCCATGGGCAGCTTCTGTCCCTCATCATCATAGCTAATGGCAACAACATCAACTCTCCTACACACACACCATCACCTTGAGCAACAGTGCACCATGCTCTGCCACTTCCACACCTCACATCATCAAGTTCACCATTACCTTACCCAACAATGATAGAGCACTCCAAAATATCATCTAACATTACAATGACCAGCAGGGCCTCACCTTAACCAACACTCTTACCCCAGCCAACTGCAATGCTTGCTAGATGATTATAACTGTCTATTTCTCTGAAAAAAAAGTTGAGTGAAATCTTTCTAGAGTTTCTACTGAAAAAAAAGCAAGATTTAGAATGAACGTAGATGGTTCAGATGATTCAAAGGCTCTTAGAAAATCAAAGCTATGGGATTTGAACTCAACCCTGGATAACTGACTAAAACAGATAAGGAGAGAATCCAACAAGCTAGACCATTTACAGTAATCAAAATGTGGATCCTTCTCAGACTATAACTTTTGCATTGGAAAAAGCAAGAGTTTTGAAGACAACCTTGTTTGTAAGTATGTGGTGAATCTATAACTATAATAAATTAAGAGCTAAGACTAGTCATACTCATGAACCACAGTTTTATGTATTTTTATGTGCTCTCTTCTGGGTTCTCCTAACGAGAATATCAATTTTGTAATTGTGAAAATTATATTGTCTCTGGTTAGTATGGAACTTATAGGTTCCACTTTTCCATCTTTGCTGTGGCATGTCCTAAGACAGTCACTCCCACTAACTCATGTACCAACATCTACTCTGGGAGCCATACACATTGACAGTGTCCAGACTGCAAGCACACAGGTTTTGGATCTTAACATGCCTTCAACATCAACTAGAGGCAGTTCTACAATCTACCTAGAGAAGTCCAGTGCTTAACATCTTTCTGAACAACTCATAATTGTGAATGAACTTTTACTATTGTTTTAACAGAGTCGAAACCTGGTGGTCTCAAACTTAATATGTAGCTGGAGATGATTTTGAACTTTTAATCCTGGCACCTCTACCTCCAACAGAGGTGTGGACCATCACATCTGGTTTATTCCTTGCTGGGGATTGAACCCAGAGTTTCCTGCATGCTAGACTAACAATTTACCAACTGATCTGCATCCTTAGCTCTTGAAGCTATTTCTAACCTGAAATGATAACTGATAAATTCAAAAGTAGTATTGTTTTCACACGGGACAGGAACTTAGCCTGAGGACCTGGCTCTTATCCTGGCTGGATTATTGACTGGTTGGTAGATAGGAGGACCATATCATGAATCACTCAGGTTTTCCTGGACTGCAGCCCTACATTGACTGAGGGAGCTGAAGACAGCTGACAGACAGAAGCCCAGACTAGTAGGGCAGTCCACATCCAGTGTCCCATTATTGTGACAGGGTCAATCCTCCTGGACCCATTCAAGACCATTCTGCCCCCTGGCAATCATATTATTTATACTAATTATAAATAATGATTACCATAGTGAAATACCACCAGATTTGGCACTATTTGTTTATACTCCCAGCCACTCAGGACACTATGGTAGCAGGATCATGAATTCAAGGCCAGCCTGGGCAACTTAGTAAAACACCACTTGAAAAAGCCAAAACAGCTTCCTAAAACAAGGCTTATTTAGTTCACAGTTTTGGAGGTTTGCACTGTTGTGCCTTTATTGGCTCAGTTCTGATGAAGTGGATGGTAGGCTACTAAGTCCCACACAGGAACAGGGCTCCGTCTCAAGCCAGAAGTTGAGAGTAGGAGGGGCAGGGCCAGATTTGCCTCTTTTACAGCAGCCCTTCTGTTAGAACCATCCAAATCCAACATCCCCGAGAGTCCAAGAACATGCAGCTAGGCTCTCTTTATTAAAGGCTCCATCATCTTCTAATAGTCCTACTCTAGGGACAGCGATTTCACCACGTGGACCCTTGGTGACAGACTAAATGGAGACCTCAGCATACTGCCTAAGTTCTCAGCCTTGCTGGAGGCGGAAGCTAATTCTACATTGAACTTGACTTCTGAATCTGCCATGCTTCCTTTCCCTTTTCCCCCATGAATGTTGATCTTTAGTACCAATGCCCCAAATATTAAAGTCGGCCTCACAGTTGGCTTTCTGGAAGAACCAACCTGGACCCAGAGCCTGATCTTCACTCTAAGCCTCAGAGCTCTCCTCTAAATCTTAGAGGTGTTGTAAGAATCAAATTAGGTGGTTCCATAAAATCTTTTGGGAAATCATGATGTAAGTTTCTTTTTCTTTCACTATCATGGAGATGAAAGGCATTCCAGCCACGTAGGATGTATTCAAAAAGTCAGTTTCTGTAGGAAGACAAAGTTGGCTTAGAAACCCTGCTTACATATTACTTTGTGACATTGGGGGGAGTTACTTTGCCTCACTGCCTCTCAGCTTTCCAAAATGTAAGTTGAAAGCAATAATTATGGGACTCACCTTGGGCTGCTGGCAGCCATCTTGAATTGGAACTGTAGTCGTTTCTCCTAATTACTCTGATCTGTTCTCTTCACAAATTTCTTGGCATGATGTACACAGATAAAAATCAGCAGAGAGGTATGTGAAGGGTTACAAGTCAGGCCTGCTATCATCAATGCCTGAAATATCTCTGCTGTCCTTGATATTAATTTAAGATAAAGAAGGTGTGTTCCAGCATGGATAAAACTCACTTTTATCATAACCAGTATGAAAACCCATTCTTATTATGCAAATTGTAGAAGCTCCTGGCCTTCTGCCACCGAAGTCTACGCTTCTTTGAGTGAATCTGTCACTAATACTCTGTCCTCTGTACAGTTCTGGGCCTGTTTTAGTCTCACAGGATCTTGGAGTAGGTTCTCACATACCAAGACACCCCCCCCCAAATGGGGTAAAGGACTTGACACAGACACTAAGAGAAGTGTGGCCATGTTGTCTGTGTCCGAGTGGAGTAATTAATTATAAAATGTCATATCCATGCCTTTCTAGGAGCAGCTAACAGGAACCTCCAGGGGGCAGATGCTTTCACTGTGGGAGGACTATACACCAAACATTCAGGCAGACAGCATTCCTAGTGTTTACAGAGCCTGAGGAGGAGTATTATATGGGACAGGAGTTGGGGATGGACAAGGAAAGTCCACACAAATATGAAAGATGGAAGACTGATGTTGCTGGAGGGCTTCTCTCCAGGTTCCCCAAGCCCCGCAGTCCCACAATCCACTTATAAAATAATCACTCAGACGCTTATATCACTTATAAACTGTATGGCCGTGGCAGGCTTCTTGCTAACTGCTCTTTTATCTTAAATTAACCCATTTCTATAAATCTATACCTTGCCACGTGGCTGGTGGCTTACCAGAGTCTCTACATGCTGCTTGTCCTGGCGGTGGCTGCAGTCTCTCTCCTCCTTCTTCCTGTTTCCCCAATTCTCCTCTCTCTTTGTCCCGCCTATATTTCCTGCCTGGTCACTGGCCATCAGTGTTTTATTTACATAGAGTGATATCCACAGCACTTCCCCTTTCTTCTTTTTTTAAAAAGGAAGGTTTTAACTTTAACATGGTAAAATTACATATAACAAAACAATTACCGAGCAAGAATTATAGTTACAATATTAAAGAAGATGTCCTATCTATCTTATATTTGTGAGTTTAAGGTTTTATAGCTAACTTATCTTTTATCATAACTGAGGAAATTACGACTATCTAGTCTTCAACCACATCAAAGACCTGAGAAGGAACATAATGGTACCTGAGAAATGGTAGATGGATGCAAGCAACTTTCGGGAATCTTGCAAGAGTAGACCAAGACAGCTGGCAGCCTGGACAGTCACCTAATGTTTCTCAGCATTGTTGGTGCATTCAAATTGGCTACAGGCCTAGAGTATCTGACAGACCATTTTTAGAAGCAGGAATTTTAAGAGACCATCTTACCCTGTCTTGGCAGAGTACAGTGGTCGCTTTCCTTGTGTCCTGCTTGTCCAGAAAGGACAGCATTGCATTTGTACTGTCAGCCATCAAGGCAAGGGCAGTTCTTTGCCCAGTAGGCCATCTTGTGCCAAAAAGACAAACTTCCAAATGGAAATGTCTTAGAAGCCCAACATTCTCTCGGGATCAAATTGGTGCAGCCAGGAGCAATTGTGTCTCACGTCAACAGAATTCTAAGTTATTTAAATGCCATATTCTCCAGGTCTATGAAGTGTTTGAAGATTACCTATCTATCTGAAATATATCTATGTATACCTAGAAGACTTAACTAACATGGCTACAGATATGATTATCATAGATGACTAATTATTAATCTATTTTTTAATTATCTATTACAATTTTAAATGAGTTACACAAACATAATACCTCAAACAAGAATAGAAATATATATATACACAGTACAACAACATCAACCTCAAGCCTGTATCAACAAACCAAAATTTATACCAATGCAAAACATTTTAAACATAAACTAAAATCTATACCAATGTAAAACATTTTAAACAAGTTGTTCTTTAAAAGTAGGTTCATTAATCTACCCTTTTATCTTATCATCTCCATATCCTCCTATATATCATATCCCCTTTTGTTTTTTAGAAAGAGATCACATTTATAATCAACCTGTTTTAAATAAAAATATTGGTTTTTCTCTGTCCCACACCAGAGGGCTCTTCTGATTTGGGACACAAGAATCACTTAACCATTTTTTTTTTAAAGCAATATGTCTGGGTTTAGAGGGGGAGTGAGCCAATTCCACCTCTAAAGCCAGCTTGGTATATTTGGGAATTTGGGCGTAGCATCTCTTACTACTTCCTGCTGGAGGGGGGCGCTGTATCTTATGGGGACGCAAAGAAAATTTTAGACCTATGGGGTAGTCCGTGAGGCTGTATTGTGTGAACCAGTTGCCTTGAAACCGATCTGGATGTTGGATCATCTGGGCCATGGTGTCATCGGAGTCCTTTCAGGGGGTCTTGGCTGGTGAAACCTGATGTATCTTAATCTGGAACAAGTCCACAGACTGAGGAGAAGCGGTTGGAAAAGGATGCCCCCAAGACATGAGTGAAGAAGCTATCGAATGTCTCCTTCTGCAAGAGGCTGGGCTAAAACATTAAAAAAGCAAACACCAGTCGGATATAGAAGACAGTGAAGGCTGGGGTTAAGTGTTCTCTGATGTTGTTGGGGCAGATGTGAGTAGAGAAAAGAGCAATGTAAAAAGAAATGCAGGGGTGTATGAGAGAGTGGAGTGAGGAGGAGGAGAGCAAGAGAAAAACTGTTTGATATTGACAGAATGTTTTGAACTCCAAGTGAGGTTTTCTGAAGGCAGATATGAAACAGTATAGAAAAAATTCTGGTTAAATAAATACTCTGATTGATTGATTTATGGTTTGGGAAGAGGTGAGTAGAATAATTATGGGAGTAAGTCCCAGGAAAACTGCCCTCACTCATGGGTATCTCTTTGCTAACCTTCCTATCTTTAATTCCACTTGCCTCAGCTCTGGGCAGGTTATGGAGTTTACCCCTGGTGCCACTCAAAGCTTGAGACACTGGAACCCTATACAAAGACTGAACGTCAGTAGCAGTTCTTCCGTGACTGCTCATGGCCCTATCCATGAGTCACTGCTACTCCTGAGGGCCTTGTTTCAGACTTGCCTCTCTCTCCATTTCCTGCTCTGTCCACAGCTGTGCTGATCTTCTAGCACAGCCTCCAGGACTATAGCACACACCTAGGATCAAAGACAGAGCAGTGAAGGCAGATTAATGAGAAGACTGACAGCTTCAGAACATAGCTAACAATGGTTAGGGCAATATGGCACCACCACAGCCCAGCTATCCTACTGAAGCAATACTTGAGTATTTGAACAAAGTTGAAGCAAAAGAAAATGGCCTGAAAACCAACTTTATCAACAAGATAGAGGTCTTTAAAGAGGAAATGAATAAATCCCTTAAAGAAATTGCAGAAAAGACAAACAAAAATTGGAAGAAATAAGTAAATCCCATAAAGAAAGTCCAGAAAAGAACCCTAACAGGTGAAGGAAATGAATAAAACCACTTCAAGATTCTATGGAAATAGAATCAATAAAGAAAACACAAATTGAGTTTATACTGGAGTTGGAAAATCTAGGTAAATGAACAGGAACTACGGACGCAAGCATCACCAACAGAATAAAGGGATAGAAAAGAGAATCTCAGAGGTAGAAAATATGATAGAAGAACTAAATCCATTGATCAAAGAAAAGTTTAAATCTACAAAACTCCTGACACAAAACACCCAGAAAAATCTATGGCACTACAAAAAGACCAAACCTAAGAAAAGTAAGAATAAAAGGAGAAGAATCCTAGCTCAAAGGCCCAGAAAATACTTTTAACAAAATCATCGGAGAAGATTTTTCTGAGCTAAAGATGGATATGCTTATTTTAAAGATACAAGAAGCTTACAAATGAGAAAAGAAAGATCCCTTGCCAAATAATAATCAAACCCTAAACATACAGAGCAAATAAAAAATATTAAAAGCTACAAAGAAAAAAGGCCAAGTAACATATAAAGGCAGATCTATTAGAATTACACCTGACTTCTCAATGGAGATCCTAAGAGCTAGAAGATCCTGGACAGATTATCTGCAGGTGCTAAGATACAAACTTATGGATACTTAAAAAAAAAAAAAAAAAAAAAAAAAAAAAAAAAAAAAAAAAAACTTCTCTACTGATCAAGGAAGAAGTAAAGGAAAAAATTAAAGTCTTCCTAGAATTCAATGGAAATGAATGCACAACATACCCAAGCACAATGAAAATGCTGCTAAGAGGAAAGTTCACAGCACTAAGTGCCTTCATGAAGAATTTGGAGAGATCTCACACTAGCAACTTAACAGTACATTCTGAAGGCTCTAGAACCAAAAGAAACAAACACACCCAAGAGAAGTAGACAGCAGGGAATAATCAAACTGAGAGCTGAAATCAATAAAATAGAAATAAAGAGAACAATACAAAGAATAGATGAAACAAAGAATTGATTCTTTGAGAAAATCAACAAGATAGATAAACTCTTATCCAAACTAACCAAAAGGCAGAAAGAGAATATCCAAATTAACAAAATCAGAAACAAAAAGAAAGATGTAACACTAGACACTGAGGAAATTCAAAGAATAATTAGGTCATACTTCAAAAACCTGTAGTCTACAAAATTGGAAAGTCTAAAAGAAATGGACAATTTTCTAGAGATATCTCTCACTAAAGTTAAATCAAGATTAGATAAATAATTTAAATAGACCTATAACCTCTAAAGAAATAGCAGTCATTAAAAGTCTCCCAAACAATAAAAGCCCAGAGCCAGATGGTTTCAGTGTAGAATTCTACCAGATTTTCAAAGAAGAGGTAATACCAATACTCCTCAAATCATTCTATAAAATAAAAACAGAAGGAATACTGCCAAATTCACTTTATGAGGCCACATTCATCCTGATATCCAAACCACACAAAGATTCAGCAAAGAAAGAGAATCACAGACCAATTTTCCTTGTGAACATAGATGCAAAAATACTCAAATAAAATACTCACAAACTGAATCCAAGAACACATCAAGATCATTCACCATAGGCTTTATGCTGGAGATGCAGGGATGATTCAACATACAAAAATCAATCAGTGTAATCTACCTATAAACAAACTGACAGAAAAAAACCCACATGATCACCTCATTACATGCTTAAAAGGCCTTTGAAAAGGTCCAACACTCCTTCATGATAAAAGTGTTGAAGAAATTATGGACACAGGGACATACCTAAATATAATGAAAGCCATTTACAGCAAGCTGATAGCCAATGTCAAATTAAATGGAGAGAAACTCAAAGCAATTCCACTAAATTCAGGAACAAGACAAGGCTGTCCACTCTCTCCATATCTATTCAATATCATTATTGAAGTTTGAGCAGGAACAATAAGACATTTAAAGGAGATCAAGGGGATAAAAATTGGAAAGGAAGAAGTCAAAGTATCAGTATTTGAAGATCATATGACAGTATACATAAGACCCAAAAAAGTTCTACCTGGAGCTTCTTTTTCTTTCTTTCTTTTTTTTTTATGACATCATGCATAGTTTTTTTAAATTTATTTTATTTTACAATACTATTCAGTTCTACATAACAGCGACAGATTTCCTTGTTCTCCCCCTTCCTGCCCCCTCCCCTTCCCCCCAGCTCACCCCCCTTTCCCACCACCTCCAGATCAAGGCCACCCCCGAGGACTGAGATCAACCTGATAGACTCAGTCCAGGCAGGTCCAGTCCCCTCCTCCCAGATTGAGCCAAGCGTCCCTGCATAAGTCCCAGGTTTCAAACAGCTATCTCATGCAGCGAGCCCAGGACCTGGTACCACTGCCTAGATGCCTCCCAAACAGATCAAGCCAATCAACTGTCTCACCTATTCAGAGGGCCTGACCCAGTTGGGGGCCCCTCAGCCTTTGGTTCATAGTTCATGTGTTTCCATTCGTTTGGCTATTTGTCCCTGTGCTTTATCCAACCTTGGTTTCAACAATTCTCGCTCATATAAACCCTCCTCTTTCTCGCTAATTAGACTCCCAGCGCTCCACCCGGGGCCTAGCCATGGATGTCTGCATCCAGATTCCTCAGTACTTGGATGGGGTTTCTGGCACAACTATTAGGGTGTTTGGCCATCCCATCACCAGAGTATTTTTTCATTCATTTTACACACCAATCGAAGATTCCCCTCTTCCCTCCTCCCACCCCCCTCAGCCTCCCCTTCCCAACCCATTCCCCACTCCCACCCACAAGAAGGCAAGGCCCCCCATGGGGAGGCACATTCAGTAGAGGCAAGTCTAAGCCCTTCCCCCTGCCTCAAGGTTGCACAAGGTGTCCCATCACAGGTAGTGGGCTCCACAAAGCACCCTCATGCACCAGAGATTCTACCTGGAACTTCTACAGCTGATAAACACCTTTAATGAAGTGGCTGAATACAAGATTAACAACAAAAAAAAGTAGCCCTTCTATACACAAATGATGTATGGGCTGAAAAACAAATCAGGAAAACAACATCCTTCACAATAGCCACAAATAAAATAAAATAACTTGAGGTAACTCTAACCAAACTATCGAAGACTATGGGGGTCCAGCCCCTCGATAGTCCCCTCCCAGGGTCCGGGAAGAATCTACAACCAGCTGATAATTAATCTTTAATGGGAAGAAATGAATCTATGTACACGAAACTCCTTAGTTCATACACTTTATTATTCTGTGATTGTTCTCATGTCTAGCTCCTTTCTTGCCTGATTTCCCTATATTTATCTACTGTTCCCTCTAGGTTATATCTTAATTCCTTCATCTAGTTCTGTCCCTTCTAGGTTCTCATCTATCTAGTTCTTTCTCCTATCAGCTCCTCTCCCGTCTCCTTCTCTCTCATCTGGCTCTTCCTCATCTTGTTCTTCCCCATCTGGCTCTTCCTCATCTTCCATCTGGTTCCTCTTGTCCTCTTTTCTAGTCCTTCAATCTAGTTCTTCCCCATCTCAGTTCGTTCCTCTCAAGTTCTTACCCATCTAGTTCTTCCATTATCTTCTCTCTTCTCCTCTTGTGCCCTGGAAGTCCCGGTATATTAAAAGGGAGGGTCTGAGCTAAATTGTGTAAAGCTATTAACGTCCACCTCTCCTAGGCAGTGTCCCCTTGTGGAATTTATCGTAAGTCAGGAGACTTGCACGTGGGCTGTTACCATTGTTAGTCTACCTGGGACTAACAATGGGCGCCCACTTGGGTGGTGTTTCCTGTAGTCCTTGAAAGTGGCCAAGGGAGATAATCTGATTCCAGAGAAAGCCTTTCCTGAGGCTGTTCTCCAAATACCTGGAATGCGTATGTCCAGAGAGTGATCAGTCTACACTGTTAGACCTTCTTAGGGAAAAGTCAATTAGGAAAACTATGAAGGCACACATGATTTTCATAATAGAAGACAGCTGATATATAACAAGCCAAGTAACACCAAAAACTCCTTGGGATTTGGCTTCCTCTGGAGGAATTCCCTGATTCCTCCAGGTAGTGACTTTGCCATAACCAACTGAGTTCTTATGATATATTCCTGCGGCCTGCAGCACCAAACAAGTGAAAGATTTGTATGGCAAAAACTTCAAGTCTTTGAAGAAAGAAACTGAAGAAGGTTTCAGAAGATGGAAAGATCTCCTATGCTCACGGATTGATAAGGATCAACATAGTAAAAACGGCCATTTGACCAAAAGCAATCTACAAATTCAACTTGATCCCCATCAAAATTCCAATACAATTCTTTACAGACCTTGAAAGGATAATACTCAACTTCATATGGAAAAACAAACAAACAAACAAACAAACAAAAAACCAGGATAGCTGAAACAATCCTGTGCAATAAAAGAACATCCAAAGATATCATCATCCAGGATGGTGCTACAGAGCTATAATAATAAAAACCACTTTGTATTGGAATAAAAACAGACAGATTGACAGTAGAATGGAACTGAAGACTCAGACATAAGTCCACACACCTATGGACACCTGATTTTTGACAAAGAAGCCAGAAATACACGATAAAAAAAGATAGCATCTTCAAGAAATGGTGCACCACTAGTAGACATGGGGATGAATCTATACCCCACCCCCACCCCCCAAAAAAAAACAGATAAATGATGGATTTTTTAAAGGATTTTTTTTTTTATATCTATCGTCTGTGTGGTTTGGCCAGTCTTCATAATTTATAAAAATTCCTGTTTCTCTATCCATTTGGCCCAGAGTTCACCAGTTTCGCCAAAAGTACAGAATTGAATCTTTTCATGATAGGATAATTTCTGTCTAAATTTCTCTTAAACTTCCTGTTAAAATACATGCGTTGTTCAGATTTCTCACTGAATTAAAATGCAAATTACTTGGGCAGCAAAATATAGTAATATAGATATTAAAATCACAAAAAGATCCTGGCGATGGTGTTGCACGCCTTTATTCCCAGCACTTGGAGGGCAGAGGTATGGTGGGTCTCTGAGTTTGAGGCCAGCTTGGTCTACATAGTGAGTTCCAGGACAGCCAGGGCTACACAGAGAAACCCTGTCTCACCCTCCTCCCCCCAAAAAAAGAATAAGATGCACACGGGGAACTGAACAGCTTCTCCTTAGTATAGTGGTTAGTATCCCCATTTGTCACATGGGAGACGTGGTTCAATTCCCCAACAGGGAGATTGAGTTATTTTTATTGGCCCAGTATCAACCATTTGATATTCCTGTCAAATGTGCTGAAAAAAAAAATCATTTGTAAACCAAAAACTATGTCCTCAAAAAAAAAAAAAGAAAGAAAGAAAGAAAAAAAGAAAAAGAAATTATAGAAAGTTGCAGCATCGAGTCTTTTATCTAGTTTGTATCAGATTTCTACCGCTGCGAGTATTAAGTCCTGACAAGGGTCATTTGGGTCACGCTCCATCCTTATGAAATACCTGACAGGGAATGAGCTGAGGATCAGGTATTGTGATCAGTGTAGCATGAGAGACTCGATGGCCCAAGGTCTCTGGGGACTGCTGGCCAATGTCGGCCTCCTGGATGATGAAGATCTTTTTCTTCCTTGCATGTTGTCCTGTCCTAGCTGGGTAAAGATGCATCAGACGGAGGATGTGCCGATGTGAGGCATCGCAGCGTTCCTGGACCTCAGGGACGCTCCAGAGACCCAGCCTTCTCCTGCTCAGTGCATTTTAAGACGTGATTTATTACAAAGCCGCAAAGGAGGCCCGCTCAGCCTGCACCCGAGGGCCAAGTCTGCTCCTCACGCCTCCCCCATACTTTGTCCTCCTTCTTTGGCAAAGAACCATCTCTAGCCATTTTCAAGTGAGAATTCATCTTTTATTTGCATAATTAAATTCAGGAAGAGATTATTTTCACTTCTTTGAAGATTAATTAGTTCTGATCTCTGTCTAAATATGATAAAAGACGCACAGTCTGTTTTCACTATTGTGATTGACTTTTATCCTGGTTTTAAACTTACACTCCTAGAAACATAGCGTCTTGGAAATGATTTGAAAGCAGGATGTAAATAAGTCTAGACTCCATGCATTTTAACTGACTTAAAGTTTTGGTCTGATTGAGTGTCCTAGGAGTTTTCGAATTTGAACCCAGCACAATTATTCAATGTGCTACTTGCTTCTGAATCATCAATGTTCGCTGAGGTTTTGATATAAAGCATTTATTCTGAGAAAGCATTGCTCATTCCAAATTCTGTCAGTCTGTGAACAGCCAACTATCTCAAGTCCAGGCTTCTTCTTTAAGACAATTTAATAACTATTATAATGTTATACTATAGTATAATATAATAATTAGTATTATAGTATTAGTAATATGATAGAGTAGTGATTATAATTATCATGATGATTCTATTGGATTTTATAGTAATGATGATTGTTATAGTAAGAATTAGATAAAGGTAGCTGCTATTTATCTTATTTAATTCTTAAAATAACCAATGGTATTGTATTTTTATTATCCCAGTAGTAGTGATTAGAAAAGTGAGGCCTGGGGAACTGTTACAGTAAGGTATTGGCATCTCTCGATGTCTTGCCTCTAGCAGTGAGGATTCAAACACGTGTCTCCAAAAGGCTCTTGACCACCTTCCCGACTGCCAACACTGTCCCTCACATCCCTCGGAAAATGGAGAATTCTCACATATGCATATGAGCTTTCTGCTCATTCACTCTGCAAATCCACTTTTCAAACCCCATTCAAGTGTCCCCGCCTCCCTGAGACCTTCGCCAATGCTCACATACAGAATGAGTGACCCTCTCCAGGGCTCCTATTCTACCCCTGTGGCACTCCATTACTGACGCACCCCACTGTCCCAGGAGTGAGCCTTGCCTGTCTCTGAGACTCAACTTTCCACCCAGGATCTCGCCCTTGGTCAGGTTTGTGTCACATGTGCAGATACTGTGCTGGGCCAGAGAAATCGTTGTGTAAACTGACTATGGCTTTTTCCCTTCTCTATCATCCCTTTATCACAGAACTCTAGTACCAATAGGACCCTCAGTTCACAAGTCAGTGGCACGACTAGATTTTCTCAGAAGTAGAAAAAAAAAAAAAAGTCCAGGGCTGTGCCACCACACCATGGGTCATCTATCAACAGCAGGGCCAAAGGTCAAGTTTGGATTAAGGTGGCAAAATCAATTGCCTATCTCTTCCCATCATGAACAGTGGTGCTGGCTTGGGGTGAAAGGTGAAAAATGGCGATTCTACGTGAGTGTGCTCACAAGCGAGAATTGTGCTATTCCCTCCGGCAATTCACTTATCCTTTCAGCTGGTATTTATTCAATGTCTTCACTACTCCAGATATTAAGCTAGGCATGAATTAAGCAGAAGAGTTTTAAAAGGGTAAGCAAAAATGGAGACCACGTATAACTTCATATCTCAAAGAACGTGCAGATGTCTGCTGCAAAGACAGACATTGGGCAAGACTCTGTTCGCTGACGTTTTCTGCATCTTGTAGCTCACAGTTCATTATGACTTAAAGACTAGTTGTCACCATACAGCTTCCTGCCACCCTGGTATCTATTCTGAAAGGTACCAACCACCTACACTTAGACGTGTGTGCTACTATAGAGTGGGGCAGACATGAATGGGAAAACTGCCACAACTTCACACATGTTCATTGAGGGAGTGTTGCACCCTCTCTTCATATGTGTCTCAATGATCACAGTGAGATGGACATTTATCAATCCTGTTTGAATGTCAGCTGTTACTAATGATAAAGATGAGTAATTTGTCCAAGAATACATAGCTGGCTAGTGAAAGGCATAGTATCAATATCCGCAGTAGCTGTAGGACCCCAAAGTCCATCTTCTCAACCATTTATCTGTACTGCTCCTCTTGGAGCTGGGAAGAGAGGAAGGCTCAGGCAAGTTAGACATGCCTGTAAATTTTGATGAAGCAGAACACTTTTCATAAGGGCACTTATTAACAATTACTCTAGAGCCGGGTGGTGGCGGCACACACCTTTAGTCACTGCACTTGGGAGGCAGAGGCAGGTGGATCTTTGAGTTTAAAGGCAGCCTGATCTACAGAGTTAGTTTCAGGACAGCCAGGGCTACACAGAGAAACCCTGCCTCAAAAAAAAATTGGTAAAATTTACTCTAGAATAGTACATAAAAATTGGGACTTTGGGGCAAACTGGGGAATGTAACCACACATATTATAGGTGATCCCAGGATCAAAACTTCAGGAATGTATACACTTAAATCATAAAAATGTAAATGATTTCTTACATTAATAAATCTAAGGTATAATTCATGAATGTTAGAAGCTAGCATTTTCTCAGTTCAATATATTTGCAGAGTAATAATGTGTCCAGGGAAAAGGAAGTCAGAAAATTCACGAAGAACACATATTTGACTTGGGGCCAGCACTGACTGCTGATGCTTCCCGGACCACTGAGTGTGTCTTGGGAGCTGTGGAGGAACTTCCAGGGTCACTTCTCTTCATGTTCTTACTTTCTGAAAGACAGTTACATCCACCTATCCATCCATCCTTCAGAGTATTTCCTAAGTGCCTCCTTTTATGTGTCAGACAGTGAATAGAAGAAGAAAGAGATGAGTCATGATGTTTGTTATCTAGATTTTCACAGTCAAAGGAGGAGGAAGAGACATATACAATCATTGTAATGACAAGGTTAGTGAAACATTTGTGTCTAGGCCTGAATTCCTCCAAAGCCCTGGGGCTAAGAAAATAGTCTTTTTACCATCATAAATTTATACCTCCAAATCACAAATCTAAGGACACCAAAGTATTTAACATTTCTCTGTCCTCTGGTTGCGAATTCAGAAATAACACAGCAGGCAGGCATTTCCAGATTCCTTTGATACACAAGGACAATGAGCTTATGTTTTCTAAGATCACAAGGCTAATCAGCTAGGAAGTAAAGATTTGAAAGGCCGGGATTTTAATCTACGAATCAAAGCTGTACCTAGGCTGCCTTAACATAACTGAAGGAAACAAATACTAATCCATAACTGTGTTTATAAATAAATTTCTATAAGGCTAAATGAAGCCCTTTAGGCCATCTCAGCTTGTGTTTTGTCTTAGAGTGTACGATATGCATTGCATGCAGACCTATTCTGAAGACCAAACAAACCCGTTTGATCTCAGCATTGACTAGAAATTATTCATTGCTGAAGGGAGAGAAGATGCCACCCACAGCAGTTCTACCCACTTCCCTGATGTTCATAATCTTAACGTAACTTTCAACTTGCATTATTTATCCATCATATTCACTCATGATAGATGACAAATATGCATATAAAATTGAAGAATTTGACTCCTCCTTTTCCATTTCCTTAACAATTTGTTTCCTCGCCTGCAGAGGCAGAATTAACAAGGAAGAGTAGTAGCACCTGCCTTGGATTGTTATGAGGGAGAGACAAAGAAACCCAAACAAAAAGTCTGCCACTGAGCCTGTCACCTGTCCATGATGGCAGCCATTGTTTAAGAAAAATCAAATGCAGAGTTATTTTGGATCCACAGCCTCATCATGCAGTGAATATTTAAGAGTTCACAAGTCTCAGGCAAGAAGGACCAAATTGAGTTGCGGACAACATGGTATTGTGAACATGATATCTGGTTAAGGGTTAGGCAAGCTTGGCTTTGAAGCCAGACTCATACCAGCAGTATGATCTAAACCAAACCAGTTTAGCTTTCTTGAATATTATTCCCAACTGTGGAATATGGATCAAAATGTCTTCCCATATAGTGAAGACCAGAACGGATAAATGTTGACCCTACAAGATGGGACATCTCAGCAGTGGCAGGTACAAAGTCACCTGCGTTGCTGAGTCTACGTGTGTGGCCCGCACCTACACAAAGCATATGCTACTACTTGAATTGATGGGAGTACTTTTTGGCAAAGGCCAAACACTGGTTGCATCATCACTGTTTTTGTTGCTGACACTTCTGGCATTAGAGATTTGGAGAGGAGAGGAGAGACGGGTACACCTCCATGCCTATGAACAGCTAAACTTTTCTAGGAATTCCTGAGAGATCTTGGCAAAGGCAGGTACGTTTCAGGAGGTGAAGGACACCCTTGTCAGCACCCCCATTTGGGCAATCAAAATTTGCTCCCTTTGGCTGTCCTTAGCAGTAGGCAGTGATATGCCCACAGGCTAATCGATTGTTCCACAGATGTTCTTTTATAACCCAAATACCAAATCCAGAGCCTTCTATGATTGAAATTGTCTTAACGTTGATCCCCAAGTTTCCTAGACCAAAAGTTTCATAGTTTCTGGAGAAACTTTTCCCCATGCTCATGGTTTCTGGAAGTAAATCCATTCACGCTAGGAAAATCTGAATACAGTGAGTAGAAGTGGAAGATGTCCTTGTCAGTTTCTAAAGGCAGCCTGTACGTTTGATCTGTTCTTGGATACTGATGGCTCCTTTTAAAATAACCCCTTAGTATGCCAACCATTGCAAGAATTCTCTCTAACATATTCCAACTATCTTCTTAACTTATTATTTAATTTATTCTCAAAGCAATTCTCCAAGGTGGGAAGTGAGAGTATTTTCACAGGTGTGTTCTGAGGTCAGAATCATTTGTGAAAAAAATTCACTAACTTTTCTATGTGTTCTAGCTAGAAGCCACATTTATAAAGAGTTTATTTACTTCAGTGTCAGATGGTCTTCTAAGATGCCCTTTTAGCATCACGGACCAGAGGAATGAGAGTAGTTCACAACTCTTAACATCTGTGTAGAGACTTTGCTCAGCTGTGTTTGGAGGCAAATACTCTCATATGATCCTCTCGGAATTTCAGGGTGGCAGTAAAATTGATCCTTAAGATGACTGTGTGTCTTAATAAAACGTCACTTACTAATGACTCAAGGTTCAACTGCACTTCTACAACTCGGGTTATTCTGAGAGCATTTGCCTCCAAGGCAGGTCACCGATGGAGACAAAAGTAAGAGCATCGGAAACTGATTTAGAAATTAGTACTTGAGAGGTTATTTTTTCCCTTTTCCAAGGTAGCAGGCAATTGACTAGAAAGAAATGCCATCGCCACAGTATGTTTGGGGACTTTATCAGTGAAACTGAAGTTCAGTGTACAATCCTTATCAACACAGCCCCAGCACATCGAGACACAATTACGCCAGGATGCAAACATTCATTCAGTGTTTGGGGGTGCCTTTTTCTGCAAGGGTTGCAGGTTTTCTTGCTTATCTTAGTAAACAGAGTCATTTCCATGAACTCTGACTGGTAAACGGACTAAACCACATGCCCTGGGATAGACAGCTCTGCTTCAGAATTAATAGCAGGAGAATTTAAACACTGACTGAAAGTGAAGCCAAGCCTTTGGTCTTCCACTGCACTCAGTCTATTATTTAGCCGTGGATTCATAGCATTCTATTATGCTTTTCAATTTGAAAAGCGTTTATATTCAAATCCTTGGCCAACAGGGCTCATAGGAGCTCATGTAAAATTCACGGGGTTCCAGGGAACACATTTTGAAGACCGCCAGATTAAGAGAAAAGCCTCTTGCCTCCTACTCTAGGATTCCTCTCTCTGGAGCACCTTCTACCTTCCTGTGATGCATGGTAGCTGCTCCAACTAGCTCCCCACTGCCCTCACCAACAATTAAAAAAAATGATCTATCCTTAAAATGTGAACCATAAAGTTTTACTTGAAAATATTAAACCCTTTACAACTGAATGCCTCCCACTTTGTTAAGGCATTTTTAACAAAAACAGAAAACATGTTTTCTTACTGGAGGGGAAAAGAACAATCAACCATGATATTACAAACTGTTTAGAGAGAAACTACAACTTGAGAAAATTTAAACCTTTAAGTACATTATATCATTATTGTGAATGTCCTTATTTGCTGAAGAGTAATAATAAATTAAATATATAAGTAGTTTGGTTGGGATTGGTATTTCCTTCCCAGAGTCAATGTAATTGTTCACAAAATGAGGGCTGCTTGACATACATTTGAAGAACCCCACAGTATATAGAAATTATTATTTTTATCTAAAAAATTTACTATATTCTAAATGCCTGATATTATACTTCACTTGCATTCAACCAGGGGCTCTCAATCTTAATGTTCCTAATATTTGGGGTACAAGGTAATTGCTAGAGGCTGTGTTCATTCTATTCATTGTAAGTTACTGAGCAATTTAATGTCCTTAGTTATGACAATGAAAAATGTCTCCAGACATGACCATATTCTGAGAACTGTAGCTTCAGAGAAGAAAACTCAAATTAAGTGGACCTCCACTGAACTCACCGGACTGAGTGGAACACTTTTGCACACAAGAGAATAGGATTCTTTAATTTGATGTGAATTAAGAGATGTGGAAGGGCTTGAACCCCAAACACCTTTCTTGGTTGCCTTCCCCAAATCACACTTTAAAAAATTTGGTTTCCTTGGGGTTAAACATTGCTTAGATGAAATTCCTTAAAGGTTCAGGGACTCTGGCTGTGGTAACACTGTCACCCATACTTTAGTATATCTTTGCTTTCGGATACTAGAGTAACTGGCTAGAAGGCCAGAGAAAGGGAAAATACACTGCACAAATTTTACTTGCTCCACATTTTCCCCAGTCTGTTTCTCAACAAAAATGACAAGTCAGGCCAAATTCCACGAGTGTAGCTATCTTAGGATGCCAGATGGCTGCAAGCCTGCTACCTCCCAGCCTGAGGGCTCCAAAGGTCCATTAGCCTCTTTCTTCTTACAGTTTCATCCAGCAATTCAGCAGCCTGAGCAGACTAGCAAACTCAAAGCTATTGGAAGTAAGTGAGCTTGTAGAGCTCTGCATGGTGAGTGCTGTAGAGAAGCATGCAGTGGGAGTCAGGGAACCATAGAAGAAAAGCACCAAGCTCACCGGGCAGATCTGAGAAGACTTCCTGAAGCTATGATGGGCTGGGTATTGCAGAACAGGTGGTATTTTCTGAAGTGAGGATGTTGCCATCAGAGGCTGCAGTGGTGTGCATGGATATCAGGAATAAATAAAGTTGGAGTTTTAGAGACCAGATCTGTGGCATGCAAAGGACTTGGTTTGTATTTCATCCAGTCTTAGGGGCTCAAGGAAATAGTCTAATCAAGAAATGGTAGCTATCAAAATGAATGTGACACAGGGTAAGGAGGGAAGGGACAGAGGCACTAAGCTCAGTTCCTATTAACTGCCCATCATTTCTTTTATATATTAGGAGTGCATTTGCCCTAGCCACTTGGACCAGCCCCATCCCTGCCAGCTCATCTGCCTCTTGAATGTAGCCTAGAAACCATGCCTGGCTTGTTTCTCAACATGGCTCTGTGGATCCCACCGATTACTTGTTAATGAACACTTAAGTAGGATTTCCTTTTAACAGGGCCTGTGGCATGCTTGGCCTGATGAATTTGACAGGAGTGGAAATGCATCACTTTCCAATCAGCAGAAGCTGGAACTGGATCCACACGGGAGGTGTCAAAGTTGTCCATACTGTGTCAAAGTCAGTGCTGAGTTCCCTGGTAGCCAAAGTAAATAAGGGGGTGATAATACCAAGAATTATCTGGGCCATTGGAAGAAAGACAGGTAACAATGGCCAAGCAGGGTTAACTGGTGTCACCCCCTTTTGGCATATTTACTACTGATGCTTCCAGAATATCAGCACTATTTATAAATAAAATACATGCCAATCTCTCTTCCCAAATGTGCAAACCAAATTTAAAATACAAATTATTAATTTCCTAGAGCCAAAAATATTTTAATAGGTAACGAAGCAATAGTTAGTTGCTTTATTGTGATTCAGAAGATGTCAGGGTTGTTTTTTCCCCTTTATTTGCATCAGTCAGAAATGTTGATGACCTTGTCCAAACTTAGTTTAATTAAGGAATATTTCAAACACTCAAAAGCATTTAAAATAGTGCATTGAACTCTACCTCTTGTGTAGAGTTAACAAGACACTTTACTTCAGTAGTTTGATTTAAATAAGGTACATTAAAAATATTTTTTCCACAGTCAACTCTCCTTCTTCACTCTCAGAAATAACCTTGCAAACCCAAGGCTGCTGAGGAGCCTTTCCATGCTTCTACTAAACATACATTTGCATCAACAAGCATGGAATCCTGGTTTGGATATTTTGAGAATTTAAAGAAGTGATCTATACTCAGAGACGCCCAGGGTCGTTAGGAGTACTTATGAGATAAAAGTGATCCTAAGCAAGCCTGAAAACCTGAGTTTGAGTCTCAGAACCCACAGTGGAAAAAGAGAACAGACTCCTGGAAGTTTTATCTTCTCATCTCCACATGTACACTTTGATACACTCATGCCTGCACACACACACACACACACACACACACACACACACACACACACACAGAGGTTTGTTCCTAAGTTCTCTATTTTGTGGGTCATTTTTTTCATATCTCCTTCAGGATCATCTATCATTCAAAAGTCTAACTTGATTTTGATGGTCTTGTGGATTATGTATCAACTGATGATTGTAAGGTCACTTCTGTGTTTATGGTGTATAGAAGACTGTCTTAGCATGCTGGGGTCAAGAAAGAATGGAACTCAGTCAGATGTGTTCCTGTTTGCCAGAAAGTTTGTGGAGATGACCTTGTAGAAGACCAGCAGGTGACCTTTAGCACTAAAGGTGTCCCCCATTGGTAGTTGGTGAGAAAATAGAGATTGTGGCTTTACAAAGACAAAGAATTAAACTCTGCCCATGGCCACATGCCCTGGTGAAAGGCTCTAAGGTCCAGAAAGGAACAATATCTCTTTTGATTTCTGCCCTGTGAAACTCGGAACAAAAAATTATATCTAGACTTGGACATATTTCTGGTGGGTAGATGAGACCCAACCTTTATTACGTATCTCAAGCTGGACTTGAGTTCACTATGTAGCTTTGACCTAGAACTTACAGAAATCCCCCTGCCTTGGCCCCCCCAACTTTTGAGATGATGGACATGTACCACCATGCCTAGCTTCTATGTGGACTTCTGATGTGCACAAACATATGTGAGATAGTAACTGAGTGTTTTTAAAAGATACTGCTGAATTTGTGATAATATTTACATAGCAGTCAAAAAAGTTGGTATAAAACTTAACATGATAGGTAAAGACTAGCTGGCTATGGTTATGATCCAGGCCCAAATTTATTTATTATTTAATTTAATTATTATTTAATATGGAGTCTGTTCACTTCCTCTTCTCTAACTCCTAGAATCCATGCCTTGTCAGTTTTAAGTTTAGGCCTCAAAAAGTCCTGAACGTCCCCCACCCCCATGAAGCTCCCACGTGAGAAACTCTGAGCTTGCCTACAGCAAGAAAAAGTCTGAATGGAAGAGAGACAAGTCATTTTGACTGAGGCTGTCCTTCCCAACCAGACCCTGGCCACAAACTCATGAGTTAATTTAGCAAATACCAGGAGAAACACTCAGCTGAGCCCATCCCAAATTGCCAACCCACATAACTATGTACTTTTAACACTTACTGTTTTGAGCCACTAAATCTTAGGATAGTTTGTTAGATAGTCAACCTACTTTTACAGATGTACTAATTTTGAAATAGGTGTGAAATATCCATGCATATTCATCAGTAAGTTTATATTCCAACTGGATCACAGGGGAGCAGTGCTGTGGATATCACTCTATATAAATAAAACACTGATGGCCAGTGACCAGGCAGGAAATATAGGCGGGACAAAGAGAGAGGAGAATTGGGGAAACAGGAAGAAGGAGGGAGAGAAACTGCAGCCACCGCCAGGAGAAGCAACATGTAAAGACGCCGGTAAGTCACCAGCCATGTGGCAAGGTATAGATTTATAAAAATGGGTTAATTTAAGATAAAAGAACAGTTAACAAGAAGCCTGCCACGGCCATACAGTTTATAAATAATATAAGCGTCTGACTGATTATTTTATATGTGGATTGTGGGACTGCGGGGCTTGGTGGAGCCTGGAGAGAAGCTCTCCAGCAACAGAGCAGGTGAATTTTTAGATAGATTTAGGAGTAATCAGCATAAGAAAATTTTGATATCAAGAATGTGCTTAGGAAGTATCTTAGTTAGGGTCTCTATTGCTGTGACAAAGCACCATGACCAAAATGAAGGTTGGGGAGGAAAGGGTTTATTTAGCTTACACTTCAGCATTGCTGTTCATCACTGAGAGAAATTAAGACAGGAACTTAAACAGGGCAGAATCCTGGAGGCAGAGGCCATGGACAGGAGCGGCTTACTGACTTGTTCATAGTTTCAGAGATTTGGTACATTATCATCATGATGGGGATGCCAGCATCCAGGCAGACATATTGCTGGAGGAACTGAGAGTCCTACATCTTGCAGACAACAGGAAGTCTACTGACTCACTGGGTGGTATTCTGAACATAGGAAAACTCAAAACTCACCCCCACAGTGACACACTTCCTCCAGCAAGGCCATACCCACTCCAACAAAGCCACACCTCCTAATAGTGCCACTCCCTATAAGATTATGGGGGCCAATTACATTCAAACTACTACAGGAAGTTTTCCTATGTTCTGAAAAATAATTTAAGTACATGATTATTGCTGGGTCCTAACAGGTCCCTTTGGGGAGGGAGTCAGAAGGCATGGAGTCAACAACACAGACACCAGGAGTCAGGTAAACAAAACAAAACAAAAACAAAAAACCCAGCATACTCACTTATTCAGTAATGGGGAAAGCCTTATATACCCTCCTCCTGGTACTGAGGTGGTGTCTCCTTCTGGTGGCAACATGCGGCTGCCTCCCATTGGCTAGGTGAAATCAGGAGGTCCAGCAGCACCTGCTGTTAGGTCCCCAGGCAGGCTCCAGGTTGGCTCATGACAAAGTCTTTTTATGCACATGCTCAAGTGGCTGGTTTAAGTGGTTATGGCAAGTTCACCAATTTCCTTGATCCTATGGGCCTGTCCTACTACACATGATGTTTATGATTAATGATATTGTTCTCCATTTGGTTCTGCTAATATTGCTTCTGAGAGGCTATCATTAGAAATGCCTCAAAACAAACAA
This sequence comes from Peromyscus leucopus, assembly GCF_004664715.2. Classification (NCBI taxonomy): domain Eukaryota; kingdom Metazoa; phylum Chordata; class Mammalia; order Rodentia; family Cricetidae; genus Peromyscus; species Peromyscus leucopus. Next base: position 42,238,278 of record NC_051078.1, on the reverse strand, counting down.
ACAAACAAACAAAAACATTTTAACCTGTAGTATTCCCCTGCTCCCAGTTCCTTCATATCATACATATTCTGTCCCCCCACCAGCTGTAGGATTTACTTGTATTGTACAAGTATTGGTTCCTTATAACTTTTACATACATCCTTTATTTTAATTAACTCTTTCCTGGTCTCCTCTGGGATGGAGACAGGGAAATGGGAGGGGAGAGAGGATAGGTCATAGGTTAACTAAAATTAAGGATAAATGCAGAAGGCTTATGGAAACTTAATAGTTTGTAGGGTAATTAAAAGTATAATTTAAAAAAGAAAGTTTGAACAGAGGTTACCTGCATGGGGCAACAAGCCTGCTCCCAGAACACATAGACTATTAAATGAAATTCTCTTTTCCAGACATGAGATCCTTCCCTATGAGTTATTCATTGGTCAGGGAGGCCCCAGAGGTCTCAACACCAACACAACATTATTGCTATTGTTCTTGGTTGTCCATCATAACTAGATGGTAAGAACTTAATACTGAAGACAACACACACTTTGGTTGTAGTAAATCAATTTACTACTTATTATTTATTACAAAATAGATAAATCAATTTAAAACTAACCAGGAGGCTTTCTCCCTGGTTTTCATGGTAACAAGAGGTAGGTGCTGTGCTGGGTGCTGGAGGAGAAAATGCCACATAGTCAACAGTCTTACCCAGCACTGAACCCTGTATGTTTTAATATCAACCTGCCAGGAAAGATGTGGCCACTGGTACAATAGTGGTGGGAAGGTTATGGAAGTAACCAGTCACTTTCTGATTGGATTTGGGGCCTGATCCTTGGAAGAGAGTCTCATGTCTAGTATTGTAAACCTACGCAAAAGCCCATGATCGGGGAGGTCATAGCCCTCTGGGGAATTGGTGAATATGCTGAGAATACGTGACTTTAAATGTTCAAATGTAGATGGATCATTTATATTAACTTCCTCCCACACAAATCTCAAGGAATATTGTGAAAGAATAGGCCAAAAGAATGTAAAATTCAGTAGATGGAGAAGAGAAATGTGAAATGCTGTCTTCTAGACATAATAGGACTATGACACACCTGAACGTATAGTAGCTGTGGTTACCTACACAAGATCAAACCAGTCAAAATTCCAGTATGGATGGGGATTGGTTTCTCAGACGCTCCCCCCCCACACACACAGCTGAGGAGCTATTGGTAGCTGAGGGTTTGGGGGAAGAAAGAATGACAGGTCATTGATGGATATGGCTGCTGGTAGGCTCCCTTTCCCAAATGCATTGTTCCACACCCATGCAGATATCACTAATTGGCCCCAGCTAGTTATTAATTTTAAAAAAAATTAAGAACATGAAGTTGGGAGGGAGATAAGTTTTGTGGTTCTAGAGGGAGCTGAAGGAAGGTAATAGGGGTTAATATGATCAAAACACTTGGTGTACAAGTATGAAAGTCTCACAGAATAGAAATAAGAGAATAAGAGAATTGTTTTCTTATTGAGCTCATCTGAGGTTTTATGAAGTTTTAGTTATTCTTTTCAGAATGAAATATTTGGGGAGAATATTTGACTATGCTCTCCCGCTAGACCATCTCCACATTTATTTTCCTGTAGAGTAGTAGACTACCCTACCCAGAGTAGGTATTATTTCTATGCACAAGTTATGTCTTTGGAAAATCATAAATCTAGCCGTGTCATTTAGTATAATAAATTACAAGGTCTTCCCTCAGATCTTTGCGATAACCCTACTGGGATGTCAATTGATTATCAATTTGACAAAAATCTAGAATCACTGAAGAGATAAGCCTCTGGGCACATCTGTGAGGTGTTATCTAGTTTAGATGAATTGAGGTGGAGAGACCCACCCTCTATGTGTATGGTGCTAGTCTATGGGCTGAGATTCTGAACTAAATGAAAAGGAGAAAGCTAGATGACCATAATCATGCATTGCCTTCTGCTTCTTGGCTATGGACAGAATAGGCCCAGCTGTCTTAAACATGTCCCAGTGGCATCCTCGCCATGATGGATGGTACCCGATGACTCTGAAGCAAAGTACACTCTTCCTTTCTTAATTTGTCTTTGTCACTTTGTTACACCAATAAGACAAGTAACTCAGACAGCTCTGAAGCTGGCACTAGGATTACTATCACTTTCTCTGGGTAGAAATGGAGACTCCTACGCCAACATGTTGTTCAAGCTCATCCAACATGCAGGGCAACCCTGGACTTTCAACAGAGTGTTTTTTAACTACTCATCATAACCCCCCTAGAAGACTTAATCCATATGTAACTGGTTTACTTCTCACCAATCTCAGTCAATCCCCCCAACACCTCCTAAGAATGATTCTGTCCTCCCCAACATAATATGTACGAATTATTTGACCCTGACGAAAATCCTTTGGCTATGATTCTACATGGCCCCAGAAATAGGGCAGAACCGGCCTGAATTGTGCTTCACAATGAGTCACGCTAGCCTATCTTGTCATCAGAAATGGCTATGGGTCTTCATGGGCCCGCAAACACTAATTAATGATCATCTAACTGTACTGTCAACTCTGCTTAATTTTGAGTGATACCAGTTGTTTCTTGCTTCAGCCAGCCAATAGGGACAGAGGAAGGTACTCATGCGTGCCATTGCCCGGGTGGCTCTGGGCCTATAGCAGCCCAGTTTAATGGGCATTCAGAGCTCATTAGTGAGCAAACACACGAGGAGTGGCCGCTCCGGTGCCACACGTTGCATCTAATAGCTCTGCTGAACAGAATCGTTTCTGTTTCTGCTCACTTGTTGTGAAATTCTTTCAATATCAACAAGTGGTCCTGTCGGCAGGAGCCCTCCATCTTGCCCAGCAGTTTTATCCGTTGCTCTCCTGAGCCAGACTTATGTCCTCTTCCATTGTCCAGCTCTATAAAGGAGCCTGAGCAATCACAAAGACTTCACAGCCATTCATCATCAGCTCACTGGATCTATAGGCGAGCCTGCCCACCAAAGTCTGGGGTTGGCCTGTGGGTATGGCCCGGGTATATGGGACAGTGAGGCACCAGCCAGATAGTCTTTGCCTTGAGGATCTGAATAACAAAGATCGAGGTCCTCATCCAAGAGAAAATCAAAATTACAGGAAACATACAAAATCGGTGAATGTACTTTTTGGTTTTCAGTCTTGCCATCCCCAAGGCATGCTGTAGAGAAAGGATGCATAGTTACTACTAAGAGCCGTTTTTGCGTCCCATCTGCATGCATAGAGAATGCAGGGCTGCTTGGCACATTTCTTTGGGGGACTTTAAAACGCATAATTGAATTGTTCAAATCAAATTTAGGGGCCCCTGTCACAAATCATTACCTGTCTTTCCTCTATCTTCTTCTTGCTCTTCAAATGAATGCCACATACACTGACCTCCATTAGCTTAATTTGGTTGAGACATTTTCCAGTCCATATTATGAAAATGAGAGAGAAAATAATGTTGGCCAGGGGATCAGCTGTAGAGTTCTGTTGTATAAAAGGAGTATATATTAATTTGTATTTCCATGCCTTTTTATTTGAAACTACTTTCTATATAATTTTAGATGCTTATAGAAACTAACTCAATACATTTCTCAGATTACTGCCTTGAATTTGATAATTGAGATTGATGTTTCTATTCTAGAGTGAAATTAAAAGTATTCTCTTTTTTTTCTGATATAGGGTTACTTTGTGTAGCTTTGACTGTCCTGGAACTCACTTTGTAGACCAGAATAGCCTTGAACTCAGAGATCACCTGCCTCTGCCTCCCTAGTACTGAGACTAAAGAGGTTCAACATCACCCTCTGCTAAAATTAAAATTAGAAGTGTTCTTAACTTCGAATCCTAACTCAAAATCTATATAAAGAGAATAAGGGTTCTTATTTGTTGACCAATGTTTCCCTTATGAAGTGATATTTTCTCTCTCTCGGATCTGCAGGAGGTATTGTGATATCAAACCATATTCCAGCACACTAGCTCAACCACTCAATTTTTAATTCATTGGTTGCACTGATTGTTTCCTTCTTTAAAGTAAGTCATTTTCCAATTTCCCAGTGGGTTTATCGATTTACAATGAAGACTAAAAAAATACAACCAATGGGTTAAGTGGTCATATGAAATTCAATTTAGGATAGATTTAAGACAATACATTTCACTAACTATACTAGTCCTTAAGAAAGTGTCCTTTGATAGAGTACTGGTACATAGGTGACTTGTCTACCAAATTCTTACAGTACAGCTAGGCTGGGGGTAGCTTAGCTGAGCAAGCTTGAGGACCTGAGTTCAAATCCCTAGAACTCACATAAAAAAGGCATGTGATTTTAACCCTAGATCTAGAGGCAAGGGGCAAAATAAATACTTAAACAGTTCTGGGCAGTAAGTATTTAGAGTTAGCAAATTTAATAGTGTTTATGTCCTGACTGCTGGGTAGCCACTTAGAAAAATATACCTAAGTTTAAATTTTTCTAATTTAATTCTTATAAAACCATAATTATGAACAAGATTTATATGCCCCTTGGACTTTATAAATCTTGTAGTTTAATTATTTTCTGCTCTGTATTTGCCTTTGCAAGATACTTGCTTATTTATTATTGTCACGGTTTTCAAAACTCGGTTTTACAAAGATAAGATATTATCAAAAGCAACTTAACAAAATTTCATGTTGAAACCATGAACTGCCTTGAACTACAGTTTGGTCTTGTGTCTGACAGATAATATATACTGCTGAATTTTCTATAATTTGGAATTATTAGACCTTGTTCCTGGAGTTCACTTTGGCATCTACTATCCAGCTTCAGTGTCCCTTGGCATACAGTTTGGGAACCGTAAGGATGGGCAATTTCATCAAGGTGAAAGTCCAATTTTTACTCCGTTTTCTGTAAACTATAGAATAGAGATGCCATCATGAGTTCCAGAGATCGAATACTGGAAACCACTTGGCCAAAGGATCTGAAATCCTCTCTTAAGTACTCCAACTTTATTTCATTCATTCATCCATCCATTTATTCATTCATTCATTATTTATTTATTGGACAACACTAAAAGCAGGAATTGATTTAAACTCTTGAAATATAACACTGAACAATAGAGGCAATCTTTGCCTTGCATAGAATTGACATTGGGAGAGGAGTGTTTAAAATAGTATAACAAGTAACTGAGTTGTGTGTATAGACTTTTAGAAGAAAGTAAGATGTAAGCAAAGACTTGGAGGAGAGTACCCACCTTACACAGGAGGTGGAGTGCAGGAGCTCGAGGAAGGGTACCCCCTGCCCCCGCAGTTGTCTAAGGATCAGCGAGGAGATCAGTGTGACTGGGTTAGAATCACCAAGAAGTAGAGCAGTAGGAAAAGAGGTCACACGTGAAGCTGAGCTGGAAGCCTAGAGACTAGTACTGGGACTCACCCTTCGTTATGAATGGGATTGGGAGCCACTGGAGGTTTTGACTCGAGTGTGATGGGATCTGGGGACCAGATGAAGTCCTGAGTTCTTGACCTGAGGACAGTCATGTCAAGACTCCAATGCCTTACACCTATGGAGATAGCAAAGCCTTCCTTTGGTGAGCCTCAGAAGAATGGCAAAGCCTTTTTCTGGTCCAAGTATGAGTGTTAACACATGATTGGCTGTGTGGAGAAACTATGGACATCAGTTTCCTCCTCCCCCACCCACATAACTACAACCTGAGACTACAGAGAACTCCTAATGAGACTACCTAGCCTGTCCTCCTTGTACTGTATATAACATTGTTTTCTTGAGTTTGTGGGTGGTAGGTGTTATCAGAGCTAGCCCAACCTATCCGATCCCAGTGTTTCTGTATGTGTGTCTGTTATTTTATATTCCTCTATCACTCCAGCTGTTGCTGGTGATGGTATTCTCCCTAGATGTGATCAGTCTTGATCTGCTTGCCCTGGAATCCAACCTCTTTACATTCCTTTGGTCTGCTCCCTTATCTCTCCATTCCAAGATATTCTTATTTAGTAGATATGGGTGGCTACGTTGTTAGTGTTTCTAAACAGGGAGTTTCTAGATTGGGTTTACTTGGCATTCAAGGGCCAAGGGTTGCTCTCTTCCATATCATTTCCTTACTGTGTCTGAATGGTGATTATGGTGAGCTGGAACTTGTGTGTAAATGAACACAGCAGACAAGGGGTTGGAAAAAAACCACTATTGGGTTTCTCCACAGGTATAATGTTCTAAGATGCTGAGGACTGAAGCTATGGGCCTCGGTGTCCATTTGGACAGGAGAGTGCAGTGGGAACAGGTCCAGCAGCACGTAACTCAGACATGTCCAGCTGAGTTGGAGACTCATGAAACATCCTCAGGGAATAAGAAACCAGATATTGGAAATGAATGTCTGCAGAGACACAGCTAGAGATTGATATTTAGAGCTATGCTTTCAGAGGAAATACTTAAAATCATAAGACAAGGCTGCTAAGTAAAAGGAGTCTAAAAGTTGGAGTGATTTTTATAAAGACAGTCTAATCAAGGCTAGTGTTATGGCTTGAATATAAACTGTCCCCCACAGGTTCACAAGTTTGGTTATTTGGTATATGCTGGTGAGGCTTTTTGGGGGAGATTTTGGAAACTTTGAGATGTGAGACCTAAGGAGAAGAAGCTGATCTGGGTGATAAGGGAGAGTGCCTAAGCTCCCTGGGCATCAGAGATGTAAGAAACCTCACTACAATCTCCTACAACCCATCAGAGCACACTTCCTCCAACAAAGCCACACCTTCTAATAGTGCCACTCCCTGTGGGCCTATGGAGGCCATTTTTATTCAAACTACCACATTCCACTCCCTGGCCCCTATAGACTTAGAGCCATATCATAAAGCAAAATGTATTTAGTCCAACTTCAAAGTCCCCATAGCTTATCACAGAATCAGCACTGTTTAAAAAGTCAGTCTTTTCTGAGACTCATGCAATCTTTTAATTGCAATCTCCTATAAAATCAAAATGAAAAAGCAGATCACATATTTCCAACACAGGAAATATAATGGCACAGGATGTACATTATCATTCCTAAAGGGAGGAAAGAAAACACAGTAAGGAAATACTGGACTTCAAAACAAGACCAAAAACCAGCTGGGAAAACACCAAACTCAACATCTTCACATGTAATGTCAAAATGCTCTTCAGATCTCCAACTCCTTTCAACTTTTTTTGACTGCAACACACATCTTTCTGTCTGGCTGGTTCCACACCCAGTCTGCAGCTTTCCTTGGCAGGTGTCCCATGGCTCTGGCATCTCCAACATCTTGGAGTCTCTAACACAATTCAAGCTTCCCCCTCACAGCTTCATGCAGTGGTCTCTCTAGGCCTCCATGCAGAGACACCCCTGCCACACACCTGGCCTTAGTGGTTTTCCTTCGTCTTGGAAGGAGATTCCATAACTCCTTTTTTCTGTCCTTAACTCTAAAGCCGGAGCCACATGGCCAAAGTTGCCAAGTTCTTCTGCTTGCTGGGGCTGGAACATGGACCTCTTCTCGTTCAATTACATCTTCACTAGCTTTCTAGTTTTGATGGTTTCCTTTGCTTGCTAAGCTTGGCTATCTTAGAACTCACTCTATAGACCGGGCTGGCCTTGAACTCAGATATCCACTTGCCTCTGCCTTCCCAATGCTGGGATTAAGGGTCTGCACCCCCACACCCAGCAATAGGTTTTCTTTAATTCCTTTTCACTTTTCTTTAACTTTTTTTTTTTTTTTTACAAGTTGGAAGCTTAGCTGGGGGGGATCTTGCTCTGAGGTCACCTCTTCTTTTATTCCACTTTTCTTTAATCTGTTTACACTTCCTGTGCTCCTTTTTCTCTTCTAACTGTGCATTTTGTAACTTCCCTTGCTCAGTCTGCTCCTTTTCATTACAGATCTGCATAGCACGGCCACTAATAACCACCCAACATGGTCCACAGTAGGCTGTTCGGAAATCTCCTTTGCGAAAACAATTAATCCAAAACTTTTCAATTTAGCCTCAGGCAGACTTTTCTGACAAGGACAGAAAGCAGCCACAATCTTTGCCAAAATATCACGAGTACAGTCTCTAGGCCACATACTAAAATTGTTCTCCCCTGAAATGTCTTGAGCTGTGGCCCTACAGTTCAAATCACCCTCATCTTCCATGCTTTTACTAGTATGGCCCAGTAATAATCCCCACTGAAAGCATTCAGCTTCTTTTCTAATCCAAAGTCCCAAAGTCCACATTCTTCCAAACACAAGCATGGTCAGGTCTATCACAGCAACACCCCAGTCCCTGGTACCAACTTCGGTCTTAGTTAGGGTTTCTATTGCTGTGAAGAGACATTATGACTGTGACAACTCTCATAAAGGAAAACATTTAACCGAGGGCTGCTTACAGTTCAGAGGTTTAGTCCACTATTGTCAAGGCAGGAAGCATGGTGGCATGCAGGCAGACATGGTGCTGGAGAGGAGCTGAGAGCTCTACATCTGAATGAGCAGGCAGCAGAGAGAGGGAGACACTGGGCCTGGCGTGAGCATCTGAGACCTGAAAGCATGGCCCTTGTGACACACTTCCTCTCACAAGGCCACACCTATTCCATCAAGGCCACATCTCCTAATGGTGACATTCCCTGTGGGCCTATGGGGGCCATTTTGATTCAAACAATGACGTATACAAATGCACACAGTTAAAAATAAAATAATTATTAAAAAGGAAAGAGCTACATGTGAGGACAGGAGTAGTGAGAGCAGCCAGCGAATGCATTAAGCAGAATGTTGGAGACCGAGATGGTGATATCGCACATGTCAGATTATGTGCTTCTGGACAGAAGGGTAGAGGCTTGTTCATACTATAACAATGTTATAGAGCCACAGAACCATGGGAATGTTGGCCATTCAGATGTCCTGGTAATAATCTTCTGTGCAAATAATTATTTCAATGTTTGATTATTTCATGATAAACCATTTCTAAAATGCTTCCAGGGTGGCTGGGGAACTGCTTCATTGGTGCTTTATGGTATTTAGTAAATATCAAGCAGGTAGATTGGGAAAGGGGTGTGGGAGGCAGAAGAACATAGCGCTCTCAGGTCAGCTAATGACTAACTCTTTGGAAAAAGAATTTCTCAGTTGAGTTGTGACTTGCTGTAAAAGAGTGTTTTTTTCACACTTAGAACAATGGGACTGGTGTCTCTAATTCAATGTCTGTTAACTTAGTGATACATATTTTCATGATGTAATATCAAAAGAGCTAGAAATCAAATGTTTCTTCCAGCTAGGTTAAGGTTAGAAAGCCCCAAGTTCATATCAATACCTTCTTTTTTTCATTGGAAGCTACTGGCTGTGAGATGGTCTGTATGCCAAATTGCTCTGATTGGTCAATAAATAAAACACTGATTGGCCAGTGGCCAGACAGGAAGTAGGTGGGACAAGGAGAGAGGAGAATTCTGAAAAATGGAAGGCTGAGGCAGAAAGACACTGCCAGCTGCCACCATGACCAACAGCATGTAAAGACACCGGTAAGCCACCAACCACGTGGCAAGGTATAGATTTATGGAAATGGATTAATTTAAGATATAAGAACAGTTAACAAGAAGCCTGCCATGGCCATACAGTTTGTAAGCAATATAAGTGTCTGTGTTTACTTGGTTGGGTCTGAGTGGCTGTGGGACTGGCGGGTGACAAATATTTGTCCTGACTGTGGGCAAGGCAGGAAAACTCTAGCTACAAATGAAGGGTGCACATGCAAGGGGCTCGAGCTTACCGCTGCCCATTGTTGGTGGCCTACATCTTCAAATTACATTCAGGGAAGAACATCCTCCCCGCAAAATGAGGGCAAAAGCCAACTGATTGCTTCATGTTCTGTCCTACAGTCACAGAGGCCTGTGGCTGGAAGAAGACAGAAATCTCCTGTGTCTAGCAGCTGCCGAGGGAAACAGGACATTCTTCATGGCACCCCAACATACGCTAGTAACCAGAGAAAGCCATGTTCAGTCAAAACCCAGCCAAATAGCACGAACAAACAAACAAAAACCCTGCTTTCCTCTGCATTTTCTTCTTTCTGAGTACCTTGGCTACTTCTCATCACAGCATCTGTCACAAGTACGGCTGATGATGCCCAACCTCAGGACCTCCAAATATGACAGACCAACAGACAACATGATTTAAAGGAGACATTTCCTCCAACAAGACTGAGAAGTTTGTCTTGTAAGAAAACACTATCCAACCAACGATAAAACTCATCTCGGGGGAGCAATGACTTCAGATGAAACTCTGGGTCTTTAAAAGCAAAGGATGGATGAAAACTCAGAGTATCTGTGAAGACAATGACTTTCTAGCTTTGGTAACTGACACAGGGGTAAGAAGATTTTTTCCCCTTCATTATAGTGCATGCTCTGTCAACTGAATGAGCAGTTCCCAGATAAATCATAGATTTGCATTTCCTATTGCTAATGTCCGGATTTTTATAGGTGAGATTTTACATTTCTTCTGTTTCTTGCTTCTGTTGGTTTCTAGTCCCAAACTGGACATGATGGCTCTCTTATCATTTCTCTGTACTCAACACAAAACAGAACGTGAAGAAAAGGTATAAGAACTATAAAAAGTGCTTTGTAACTCCAAGGAAATTTTTGTTCTTGTGTCCTTTTTTTTATTTTTATTTAAGACAGGGAGCAGGGGGAACAAACTTCATCGAGGAGTAAACCTGAGACACGGATTCACGGAGCCAGACAGTTCAATGAACAGGATAATCGGGGTAGTTTTTGACAGGTGCGGCTGCCTGCCTATGGCTGGCATATAATCATTACCATTTTAATAAGGCTCTAATAGGGGGGCTGATCATTCAATGGGGTGTGAGGATCCTAATTCAGCTCCCAATCCCACATGAATGTGCTAGAATTTGCAGGCTTTGTTTCCCTCTTTTGTACCTCTGAATGCCAATAATTACTGGCTATAGATTCAAAAATTCTTAGAACTGGAAGCTAAATTAGCCCTCCTAATACTGCACAAGAATGTCAATACTCATGAAAAAGGAAGCAAGTGGGTTTTTGTATTCTTTTTTTTTTCACACTTGTAGGCATTGTGAAGACCAGCAGTTGAAGTGGGCTGGCTTACAGCATGAATAATGACATTACTGTCTCTCCCTGAAGAGCCCTCCCCGTTACAAGAACAAAAAGTTACCCATTGGCCCAAATGAGATGTCTTCTGAAATCACACTTTGCTTTTTCAGAGTTCCTGGTTTCCTATGGTGAAAGAAGCCACATAGTATTTCATAACCCCTCTTTGAAATATAGATGTTTCCCTGAGAAAGCACAAAATCTGTTTTAACCTTCTCAAAGCTTTTCTCCAAAGAGTGTGCTCATAGTCCAGCTACCTGCATAGTCCAGCTACCTGTAGACTTGTAATTGTTAGTATTGTAGCATTGGACACCATTATTTGTATAGCATAGCATGCATACCTTCCTCCTCCATAGTTTATATTACTGTATTTTTTCATATACTGCTTCAGTACTTCTAGGAAAAGGATGCGACTTTTTTTTTTAAAGACTCATTTGAGAGGCATCCTGAGTGATTACACATTCGTGCAAAGTCATACAAGTAGTGTGTGCTGGGGAAAGAATTCAATCTGCCTACATAACATGATTGATTTCAGTTTGTGCTTCTGTGGGCAGCAATTGTTTTCTCCAAAATTCCCCAGACCCATATACTTAATTTAGGGGTTGCTGTACCTCATAATGCTACAAGGTGTTATAGTCACTTCTCTGTCACCAGAAATGTACCTCTATGGAGCTACAAAACCTAACTGACGTCACACTCTGGTTGGTACCCAGAACATGCTTCCAAACATGCTGAATTCCTTCATTAGCACACAAGCCTCCCTAAGAAAGTAACAAAATGATGAAATGTCAGCCGAAATATTCAGGTGTTATCAGTTATCATAGCTAACCTCAAAAATGAAGTTTTTCTCTGCTGGCAATATGATACATTGCTGTTTTGGGGATCCATGCTCAAAGGAAGATGCCCTGATGGCCTCTATCCGTGTGTGGAAATAGCCAAGCAGCAGGGGCTTCTGGGATGCCGTGATGTATATGCTCACCTTAAGTCAAAAGCACACGTATGTCACCTAGTGATGCTCTAAGGTTCCATGCCTGTCTTTAAAATGCAATTGTACTGACCACATTCTCGGGCCTTGGATCTGTGATCTACTTTTTGACATTTCTGACCAAGCAATGTACAGTTTTGGAAATAAGAAAACTGAGAATCAGAGAGCTGGTATCCTGACTAAGGTCATGCAGTAGGACCAGAGACCCAAATACACACGCACGCACACTCACACCTCTATAGTTTGCATCCCACTCCATATGAAGCATCATCAGAAAAAAAAAAGACTTATTCTTGAATGAGAGTTAGCTGCTTGCCTATTGGAAGAAGACACACTACTTAAAAAATGTACTGATTGATAGTATATATTTGTTTTCCCCAAATATCTGTGCCTGACTCGGATTCACTCAATGCAACACTGCTTTAGTTAGCTATTACTATAAAGTAAATTATCTGAAAAATTCTCAGCTAAAGCATATGTATGTATGCTTTCCCAGTTAGTGTAAGGTCCTCCAGAGCAGTTGAGGGAAGGGTTATATATAGCTCAGGTTATCTCATGAAATTGTTGTCAAGGTGTCAGCTAAGGCTGTAGCCATCTGACAATGTGTGTGGGGCTGGGGATACATTTGGAAGCTAGATCCTTTACTTGCATGTCTAGGCCAGTCTTCAATGTCTCTTCCCAGAGGTCCTGAAGTGACCTCACGACAGGATAGGTGCTTCCCCGACAACTTAGGGAGCCAGGTGGATATTGATGTTGTCATGCCTCATAACCTTGCCACAGAAGTTACATGATGTTGGTTCTTTGATTCGGTCAGTTACATAGTTCATCCCTACTCAGTGTGTCTCAGGAGCAGGCAGTGCATAGTTCATCCCTACTCAGTGTGTCTCAGGAGCAGCAGGAGAAGATCATGGAGCCATCTCAGAACTGTTACTACAGACTCTGTGACAGAGCCCCTGTCTGTGGTGAAAACAGGAAAGAAATCATTTCCACGGGACTGAGTAAACCAACGGGCAAAATCTCCACGTGACGAGCAGAGACCCGGGAAACAGCTGTCCAAGCTGTCCCTAAGTGAGTCCTGTTAGTTTCCCACTGAGAGCTAGAGCACATGGAGAGACCCTGTTTCGTGAGGTCCTCTGGCGCCACTTCCCTTTATCCTTTCCACAGAAATTGATGAGACCCTGCTATCCGCTGTTTGCTAAACACAGAGCCGGAGTGGAAACTCTGCGATTCTGCTGTGTCTATGAAGAAGGGTGTTATAAAAGCCGTGTTCTTAGAGAAGCTTCTGGCATCCCATATTGTATCTCCTTACTTTTAATACTTGGGGAAAACTTTGTTTGTCAGGATCATCCCAGCTGGCTTGTTCCCTGAAGACCAAACACTTAAAAGTCCCACCCAGTGAAGAGAAGGACATGCTGGCCAAGGCCAGGCAGCCAAGTATATACTTGTGAGTAACGCACTAACCATAATGTCTAATACTGTCACACTAAAGATTATAGAGGCCCATGTTTCATCAAAGTCAGCCCAGAGCATTCTCCATAGGCAATTTTACACTATTCATTGAACATTTTAATCAGAAAGTATTAAATTAAAATGTTTTACCACTATAAGAGATGAATAAAACAGCCAGGCCTGACCTGATGAATTACCTTTCTCTGTCAACTGTGGAATCTCATACTACCAATTGGAGAAAATGGTCAAAGGTAGAGTGTCATCTGGAAATGGTGGTGCACTCTAAACCCAGCCCTGGGGAGGCTGAAGCAGGTGCATTGTTAGTTCAAGGCCAGCTTCGAGATGCATGGTGAGACCTTGGGGGGAGAGAAAACAGGAGTGAGAGAAAAAGGCCTGATGAGCAGAACTACTCTAACAGGACTGTCATAGAGCCTGGCTCATGATAATTGCTCAGTAAATGTTAAGATAAGCCACTAATGTGCTATCACAAACCAGTAACAGAGAGCTGGCTTTTCAGTATTTATTAATTATCAACCTAAGAGAAGTTCAAGGATCAATCAAGAACTCAAATGTCAAATCTTGAACTTTTTCTCTAAAACATTAAAATCCTTCAAACTTAATATACTCCACTATGATCCAACGTAGACTTCTTGTCTACCTGTTTTTAATAGAATCATATAATTCAGATGGGCTGCTGTTGGTGGTGGTGGTGCACATCTTTAATCCCAGCACTCGGGAGACAGAGGCAGGTGAGTTTGAGGCCAGCCTATTGTACAGCGTGAGTTCCAGGACAGCCAGGGCTACACAGAGAAATCCTGTCTCAAAAGAAAAAAAATCATATACTTCAGGAACAAATAGTGTTCATATGATGGTGTTTCTTTGTTCCAAAACAAGAGACAATGGGCTACCACTGTTCTTTCCATCTGTACAATGAGACGGATGTGCATTCTAAGGTTATTTAATGTGTTGCAGTCAGGAGCTCAGAAAGCAGAAACAGACATGGACTTATCAATGGAACGCACCAATCGCATCTCAGTTTGATATTATTCCTTGAGTTTTCCACCTGTGTGTTGTCGGACAGAGAGAGGCATCGTTTGCTAACTTCCAAACGTCTGCGTTTGTGAACATGACCTTTAGCAGCAAGCGGCGTCAACCGCCCTGCTTCCAACTTGGCTGCACAGGGAAAACAGGGCATCCTGGAGTCAAAGACAAGGCTTAGAACGAAGGGCCAGAAGGCGTCTTAGGTGTCGGGTGGCTCATACAAAACACAGTTTGGATGAAGCAGTCAGGGTAAGTGAGTCAGAAACATATGTATTAAGTTTCCCTTGAGATATTTGGGTTTCAGACTCACAGGATTAAGAAGTGGCCGGGCTTTCCTTCAGTTACACAGTACCTTCCAACCCCCTTCCAACACGTGTGTGGGGAGATTTGGTCAACCCTCAAAAGTTCAGAATAGTCTCCACCCAAACTTTCAGATGCCTCTTATTGCCATGGTACTCTGCCACTGGGATCTTATCTGTGCTAAAGGAATGATGCTTTCCTTAGGTTTTACATGAACTAGAAACAATTCCCCTGTTCCTTTTCTAAACAAGAAAAGAAAAATAATTTTCTTTTCTCTACTGAGCTCCCCTCTGACAACATTAACCTCAGAAATTTCTGTTGAAATGACCAGCTTCTCGTTCATCTTGGCTCACTAAGTAGGGCAACCTTTTAGTCTCTATCTACCACCCTAACTATTTGATTGGTGAACTGCTATGGTTAGAGAGGATCAACAGTTATTGTACATGGGGATCAGGAAATGTGGTAATGTGCTCCGACTACATTATGAAACTATATTATATAAAAATAGAATCTTAATATCATCAGAAAGGAGCCAAGGGCAGGAGAAGGGGTCCAGTGCCCAAAAACCCAGCAACTAAAAGGTCCACTCTGAAGTACTGACGTTCTGGGTACCGAACAAATTCAGATTAAAATTGAATTCAGCAAGGTTGGGAGACCGTTCTCTCCAGAGCTTGGAGAAATTGGCAAATCGGCTATTAAAAAAATAGGACTGAATTGTTTTATCTGTGTTGTCCTTTGTAATTAGGCTGCTGAATAACAGAAGTATTATCACACCAGGGCTAGTGCCAGAGGATTACCCAAAGTTTTACAAATGGCATGCTAAAGTGGCCTGAACAGGTGCACGCACACAAAGACCAAGGAGAGGAGAGCAGGAGAATGAAAGCTGAGGCCTACTCCTTACAGCCCATAGTAAAATTAATGGTTTCTGTAAATGAATGGCATGGTTAGATTACCATTGAACTTGGAAAATTAGAGGAAGGAGTTAGATTCTTCATTACACTCCTTTTTCTCTTTTTTAATTTGAGCCAAGGAGGTCGACCTTAATTGTCATTTTACCTCAAAAAGGAGAGAAAAAAAAATCTTTTCACTGGAGTTACTGCAGCAGGCGGGGTGGCTCCTCACTCAGAAGGACCGCGCCTGCTGGAACCCTTTCCTTTCTCCTGCTCGGCTCATGTGACCCTGGTCACAGAAAGAAAAGTGAATTCAACTTGAATGGGCTCGCATTTGAGAAATCAGGGAATTCAAACAGGAGAGAACTGGGAATAGCTGCCACCTTTAAAACAACAGGAAAGATGTCTCAGTGTTGGCAAATTAAGGATTAATACTTCAGGGCCCATGAGGTGGTCCAGCAAGTAAAGATGCCTGCTGTCACCCCTAGTGGCCTCAGTTGGATCTCTGGGACACACGCTGTGGAAGCAGAGAACTCAGTCTTGCAAGTTGTCCTCTGATCCACTTTGCCTCTGTGGCATACATGAACACACCATACACACACATTCATACTCACATACAAATAAATAACTGTTTAAAATATCTTTAAAAGAGATTAGTACTTTAAAAATTAAGGTCCTTGATTAGAAATAGAAGCAAACATATAGGGACTTGTGGATCTTAAATATTTGCACTGGATTCTAGTAATTAATCAAAAATCTACCTATTTCCAGTATAGTGGTGGTCTCATTCATTAAACATAGTTGTACATCTTATTTTATGATTTACTTGCAAATGAAAAATGAGGAGTACTAGGTCACTTAGCTTTGGAATTTCCAGCATTTTGGTATGTGATATGCCAGTCATTCGTTTCTATTTCTGCCCTCCCTCATCGCTCCCTCGCTCACTTCTCCTGGAAACAGAAAGCACACATTGACTACGTGGATATTTGGGTTCACATGGAGCCTCAACTTTATATCGCTTCAGATCCCAGGAACCCAGCAGTATTGCAGGTCTCCAGGTCTTTCCCCTGCACCACAAGTGTGTCTTCAGTCACTATAGTTTATAAAGTGTGAAACTGAGCCCTGGGGAATGACAATGTCTCCGGACATGCTTAGCTTTCACTGTTAGAACTGATGCCATGACCGTTGTGCCAACACATCTCAACTGGCTTCTACTAGAGCTGGGCAAGCACGTTCCATGCAAGAACAGAATGCAATGTGTGGGTAAAAATTGTGTCCATGAAAGCAAATACAAGAACTAGATATACATGTTTAATTTTATCATGCATTAATCAACTGATCTTGTCCACAATGGAGAGGTCATGGTTTATATAACTATTTGAGGGAAAAACAAAACAAAACAATTACAAACATTGATAGTGGGGACTTACAGTTTACTATAGAAATGTAAGGAATTAGAAACTGTAATTAGTATTTATTAAGTAATTTCATAAGTGGTCTGCCATGCACATTATTTACGTTACATTGAATTTTTTGGTGAATCTTCAGTACTTTTCTTTTTTTCTCCTTTCTTATACATGGAAAGCCTAGCAATCCCAAAAACTGAGAACTGTAAAAGATTTGCCAACTATTAGCATCAGTGGATTCACTGAGGGTTGTCTAATGACTAGTTCACTTCATTGCCTTACGTCCTATTTCAGTACAGTGCACAGATATCTCTAGGTTTTTATGGAAGACTTGGTCCCAGGATCCCTGTGGATGCCAAAATCTGTGGGCACTCAAACCTCCTTTACAAAATGGTGTGGTATTTGCATATAGCCAGTGACCATCCTCCTGTATGGTTGAAATCATCTCTAGATTACTTTAAATAGGTAATGCTAAATAAATGATATGTGAAAAGTGATTAACTACACTGTTTAGGGAAGAATGACAAGTTAAAAAGTCCCGACATGTTCAGTATGCAACAGATTTTCTAATTTTTTTTTTTTAAGTCTGAGACTGATTGGATCTGTACTTGCAGAAATTATGGGTATGGAGGGATTGTTCCAGATCTAAAGACCTCAATTCTGTACATGAAATTAGTAACCAAGGTTTCACACACATTAAAAAGTGATGTGTTTTCCACAAGGATGCACAGGTTCTGGGCTACCATTGTGACCATGCTAGGGTCCAAGGGATGACCAATACCGGGGACATGCCAATCTGAGGGACCTCTCTGCCATCTGGGACCATGGTATCCCCCTGCCTGAGCTACTGTCAAAGGCCACTTCTGAGTCAGTGGCTCTACCACAGCCAGGGTCTGTGATGATGTCCATGGCTTCTGATACCACTGAAGGCAGTGCCGATGCCTAGGGCCTGGGCTGACATCTGAGGCCAGGTTGGTGCCCAAGGGTCATACTGCCATCAGGGCCATATAGATTGGGGTGGCTTGATCTGTCTCCCAGAGCCATAGGGATATCCAGGGCCAAGCTGCTACTGATGGCCACGTCTGGGTCTTGGTCCTGCTGCAGCTGGGGTCTGTGTTGATGTCCATTCCCTGTATTACTAGCGGGGACCCATTCGAACCAGGTGTTGGACCATATGTTGAAGTACAAGGGCCTTGCTGAACTGGCACCACCTCTCACTGGCCTGGACAGAGATGCACCACACACACCAGAGAGCTGACCCCGCCCCTCGCTGGCCCTGGGATAGTGGACCAGATGACTCCAGCACAGGAGAGCTGGTCCCACCTCTCATAAGAAAGTTGGTCCCTCCCTCTTGAGAAAGTTGGCCCCACCTTTTGGGGGATGATGCTGCAAGGGTGAAGGGCAGATATGGAGGGACTGGGAAATGAGTGGGAATGGAGTGCATGGTGTGAAATTCCCAAAGAATCGATGAAAAAAAATGTTTAAAAAATGGTGTGTTTAAAAATATATACCTATGTGAAACACAAACTACTTTAGAGAACTAGCAGAAATTATTTAAGGATTAGTTGGCTTTTCATTAAAATTCCAGCAAAAAGATGACCTAGTTTGTCTTTTCCTCACAGGTTTCTCATGAGTGAATTTTGAATTTGTATAGATAATTATCAAAATAGAAACCTTGAAAACCAGCCCTGGGTGTCAAACCTGGGGCTGAGGTTAGTATTTTCTTCTTTTTCCTACCTTGTACTTAACTGTAAACACCAATCACTGGTGACCATGTCCCCTCAAACTTGCTACAACACTCCATCTGAAACTCCCACCAGACTGCTATACAAGTGCCTTCACAGAAACCCAAAAGGCCACCTGTATTCCTGTATGACTGTGGTTAAGTCATAGTGATTGCTAATAAACTAAGTCACCTGTACCAAGTACTGTCAGATTTTTACCTACTTACACACTTTGTGGAAACCATATGGTGGTATCAACACCTTTGGTTATTTATTTATTTTTTTTTCTGGCTTTATACATCTGAGGAATTTTGGGTTGGATTTAACAAACCTTATAAAGGATGAGAGGTCTGCTGTGGATATCACTCTGTATGTTGTGAATGTGTTGCTCTGATTGGTTAATAAATAAAATGCTGATTGGCCAGTAGCCAGGCAGGAAGTATACGTGGGACAAGCAGAGAGAAGAATTCTGGGAAGAGGAGGCACAGAGAGAAATCTCCAGCCAGACACAGAGGAGGCAATATGGAAGGCAGAACTGAGGAAAGGTACCAAGCCACGTGGCTAAACATAAATAAGAATTATGGGTTAAATTAAGTATAAGAGCTAGTCAATAGTTAGCCTTAGCTAATGGCCAAGCAGTTTTAATTAATATAAGCCTCTGTGTGTTTACTTGGGTCCAAGTGGCCGCAGGACTGGCGGGTGAGAGAGATTTGTTCTGACCATGGGCCAGGTGGGACACAGAAAAACTTCAACTACAGAGGTCCTTTAAGGATCAGAAGTCAATGCAGACGTTCAGTAAACTTCTGTTAAATCATGAGTTATATAAGTCTGTTCAGATGATAGAGGAGAAGGCACTGAAGCGGAAAATGACTGTTGCTGGAGTGAGCATGAAGTGGGAGGACAGCGGTGAAGAATTCCACAACTGGGGCTGGAGAGATGGCTCAGAGGTGAGCAGGGCTGGCTGCTCTTCCAGAGGACCCAGGTTCAATTCCTCGCACCCACGTGGCAGCTCACAACTGCCTATCACTCCAGTTCCAGGGGATCCAGCATTCTCAAACAGATATGTGTAGACAAAACACCAATGCACATAAAATAAAAAATAAAAAAAAAAAAAAGAAATAATTCCACAACTGGTTGGGACATGATTGGCCCAGGGTAATCACATGTTTCATTTTACCTAGAAAAGTCATACTCTTCTTGGCTTGTGCTTGCCATTCTATTCTAAGTATTAACATCACTCCATTTATTTTCAGAATAGCCCTGGTTTGAATGATAATTTACATAGTAAGTTGACATAATGTCTTATGGCACTGCCACTGAATACATCTCTCACACTCTTAGAGATGGTTCTTTTCCTCCATAGTATCAAATGGCTCAACTAGATGAACTCTGTCTTATCTTCACCTTTCACACTACTTGCTGGTTCTAGAATGTTCCTTCTCCATCTTACTGCCACTTGTATCCGTTTTCCACTGGGGGGGGAGATATATAAATAATCTATGAAAATAAATTGGGTTTGGGGGAGAGGAGGCATACCTACATTTGTGTCATCAATAAGAATTATATATATATAATATATATAGTGATATATATTATCATATACATTATATGTATATACATCATATATATTACCATAATACAAAACATATTCTGGTGATAGACTGGAGAACATTTTGTTAAGAGAAAAAAATCAAAATTCAGTAAAACAAATAGGTTTTCTTTCCTATGTAGTATCTGGAGGGAAAGTACAATGAAACAGAGGAATGTATTAGAGAGCAGACTGGGAACCACAGGAAGAGAAAAGGGCATATGAAGGAGAAATATGATCAAAGAATTGTTTTATGTATGTATGAAAATGTTACAATTAAGCCATTTACATAATTAGTGGCCACTGATAAAACATATCCAAGTTTAAGATTATAAGATGAGGTAAAAATATAGACATGGGACAGTATTCGCCATAGACTAAATGAAATAATATTTATAAGATTAATCTGATAGTAAAGAAAATCACTTGATCATTTTTCTAAGGTCTGATTCGCTACAACATGGGATAATGGAGCAAAATATAACTGAATCTTTCAAAACAAATAGGAACGCTAAGAGTTGTTGAAATTAGGTATTCAAGATTAGAAGAGAAATTGCTCCCAGTGTAAAATTCTATACTCAGCCAAATTATCATCTTAGAGTTTACAAAGATAAAATTCATTTCATAAATGATGTGTATTAGTAAATTATCTCTCATGTACTCCTTCTTGGGAAGCTACTGGATTATGTGCTTGTCATCACACAAAAATAAATAAAGGAAAGAGGTGATCCAACATCAGAGGGATGTGAAGAAAAGCTAGGATTACATATTCATGAAGGAAAATTCAAAGCCACAGCTCCCACTTAATTTGTAAAGCAATATAGTCATACTAGAAACTCAGGGGACTGCAAAAACAATACTTAAGAAGACCAAGTTTGCAGGTGTGGTGGTGCATGCCTTTTATCCTAGCACTCAGGAGTCAGAGGCAGAAGGGTCCCAGGCAACTTTGGTCTACAGATCATGTTTGGGAATAGCCAGGGCTACCCAGAGAATACTGTTCCATCCCACCCTTCACTATAAAAGAAAATCTTATCCTTGTTACTTCATATTTAGCTCTTTGTTTTTTTAAACTTATCTGTGAATATAAAAAAAATCAAATTTCCTCAGTTTATGAAAAGCAATAATCTTCAAAATTGCATCTTATCCCCCATCTATAACAATTTCTGGTTTTAGCTGATTCTAATATTTACCTTCTTATGTCTAAGAACATGTTAATAGTCAACATTTTGATATTGCTTCCTATGCCAAATACTGTTCTTAATGATTTAGACATTTATTGAGCATGGAATATGCCATGAGATTTTTGAAGAATGCCAATGAAGTTATTAGTGGAAGTGCCCACTTACTAATATGTGCAGAAGTTCCTACTTTCTTTGTTATTAATTTATGATGGTACAGTTTGGGCTTCTGCTTTGGTAATAGAGTTCTTTGGCTTTTATATCCTTGTGTGAGAGAAAAGGATTAGTTCCCATTATTTTCTAAGCTGGGAAATTGGTTGATCATTTATCTCAGATAGTCATTCAGATAACCCACTGCGCTCACATTCTGTCTTGGGAGTCTTCAAAAGCTTACAGTTGGTTTTGTTACTAATACCCACCAACAGCCTCCACAGTAATCTCTTGCTGAAATGGAAAAGGTTTAGGTGCCTTCATGTCTAATGGCCATTTCATAAAAATGAAAGACAAAGTTGATGGGAAGATGTCTTTTGCAGCCCTAGGAGCACCATGAGGAATCACGCCCGGGCTGACCTTTCCTTTCAAAGCAGATATGCATTCCTATAGCTGAGTCATTTGAAGTTTGCCCCATGTGGTTTCATGTGCAGTATAAGATGTCAAATAAAGCATAGGATAGAATGTCAGTGTCCTTTGGACAAAGCAACTTCTGAATTTTCAGAAGGGCCAAAATTACATTCAACAGAATGGAAACACCCACTGTTGAAAACTTGTCTTTTGACCAAATCTTCTCAAATATTTCAAGCAAACAATACCTGTAATCAAATTTTCTTTCCCAGTACCTGTCACTTCTTAGACATGCGTTAACCTCCCGGGGCAATGCATTCAACACTTTCACTTTAATGGTTTGCCATGGACTGAGTAGTCCATGCAGTCATCACACAGTTGAGTGTAGTTTAAATTTCCATATAGACAATGCAACTATGTTTGTATTATATTTAGCAATTAAATGATAACCTAGGAAGAAAGCTTAAGAAATGGAGGCCAATATGAACATAGGCCTTGCTAAGGGAACCAGGGCTTTATGGACTAGCATCAACACCATACCTCTGTACTTCTAAAACTTGGGAATTACAGATTTTCAGTTGTGAAATGGATACCAAATGCAAAATCAAACAAATATAAATAATTATGAAAGCAAACTCATGAGTTGGTATTTTGCATACATTTTTTCTGGGTGACTTGGAGGCAAATTGTTTCTTTCCTTTTTTAAATTAAATTTATTACTTTTAATTTCATTTGTGTATACTGTATTAACATCATTTTCATCTCCTTTCCTTCCTCCAGCCCCTTACATGCCTCCCAACTCCCTTTCAAATTCATGGCTTCTTTTTCTTTAACTATTATTATTACACATGTATATATAAATAAAAAATAGATAAATGCAACCTGCTGAGTCTATTTAGCATTTTCATATGTATATGATTTTAGAGCTGACCACTTGATATTGGATGACCAATTAGGGGGCTCATCTCTGGATCAGACTGGCTCTCCCTCTCTCAGCTGTCATAAACTGCTCTTCATCTCAGAAAGGGGGGGTGCTTCCCCCCACCCATGTTGGAATGTTAACTGGTCTCGTTGTTCAGCTTTTGTTTAGGCTATCATTAGATTGAGGTTTTATGGGTGCAACTTCTCTGTCTTATCTAGAAGACATAATTTCAAAATAGACTTCCTGCTTACCTGGCCCTTCCAGTCTTCCTGTCCCACTTTTGCAGTGTCTCCTGAGACTTAGGTGTGGGAGTTGTGTTGTAGACGTATCCGTGGGGACTGGTATACCATGGCCAGTTTATCTCTGCACTTGACTAGTTATGACTTTCTGCAATGGTCTCCATCTGCTGCAAAAAGAAGCTTCTTTGATGAGGGTTAAGTGCTGCACAGATCTATCTTCTCAACTTTGGGAAAGGGCAGGAATATCCATTGGTTATTAAGAGTGTAGGAACTGAATTGATCAACATATGTATTATAGTTTCTAGATAACACATTAAAGGTAAAGGGAAAAAACAAATGTTAACTCTCTCTCTTTTTTTTTTTACAGATGGCCAAGTGAGGGTCCATCTAACGTTATGATAATTACCGTGAACTAGTCATTGGATGACGGGAAGAAGTAAGGTGAACTTTTCTCCCTCAAGACAACACTTCTTTAGTATTGTGCGAGGTATTACCATTTCCCCTTTCCTAGTCCTTTTAGTTTTGTCAAATTAAGTCTTATTTTGCTGTGATAGAAGGACGAAGATGAGACAGATTCAACTTAAATTGTTCCTGCTTACAAATGAATACCACCAACAGGCTATAATGGATTCCAACTGCCACATCTCCAACACGAAGGTTCAAGTGACCTAGAGACACCCTCCATGAGGTTAGTAGCCTACGAGGCAGCTTCACTCTCTCATCAAAGTTTAGAGGGTCTCATATGCACTATGCACACTTGGTTTTTATATCTTAAAGGGATTTCCTGGCACAGGATCTCTCTAGGGACTTACTTGGCTTCCTCCAGAGCTTCTTGCAGAGAGCTTCAAGTTAAGGTGACCAAACTGTCCCTGCTTCTTCCCTGACTCACCTTGTCCTTAACTGACAATCTGGCCAATTGGGACCAGAGCAGCATTGTGAGTATGAGGGAGAGGATCTTGTCAGCTGCTTCGATTTGCACCCATTCCATAAGTGACCATGAGCAAATCTCAGCTTCTCTGCATTTTGGCTTTATCATGGATAAGCTTTGTCTCTACGAACAGAGTATTTTTTTAAAAAAAAAAAATACCTGCACATAGCAAGTGCAGTGTGTCTGCTTTTGCTTGTAGCTTCAGATGTTTTTGAAAGTATAAATTGATTATGACTTTATAATCTCTAATCCTAAAATACTGAATTTTAGACTTTCAGGGAGCTATATGTTTCCTGGCTTTGGAGACACCATTACATATTTCTTCTCTGTTCTTCTCATGCCAGAATCTTTCTCATATTTACGAACAGGCAATTCAGAATCCATTGCATGGTTTAAACACTCTGGATTCTGTTAGCAAAGCCTGCTTTGTCTATCAGTTTCCCCTAGCACAGAACCGAGATGCGTGCCCTGATTTTACCTGAAGCTGAGGCAAAGTTTCCATCCTGGATTCATACACCTTCTATGTGGGAACCGTTGAGACTCTTACCTGTTCATTTCATATGGCTGCCACTCGTCTCAGAAGTTATTAGATAAGCTGTCTCTGTGTGTGTGTTGTCTGCTTTCCTTTGGAAGCTTTCCTATGGGAACATTAGGTAGTGACCCTTAGTGTGGAGATATATGATGTGTCAGATCTATATTAACATAAGTATTTTTATGGTGCCTGAGCAATGAATGTTTATTAAATAAACAATCGACATGATACCTGGTGCTTTCTTCTTCAGCTTCTTCCTGACCAAGAGTCGACAGTTTTCAACCCCCTACTAGATGCTTTCTTTGGGAACAAAAGCTTTAGCTCGTGACTCTTTATCACTCTGCTTTATTTCAGATGTATCTCCCTAAACACATTCCTTTATCTCTAATCCATTCACTCATGAAACCTTAAGAGAGTTTCTAACTTGGAAGATGATAGGTAGCAGAGGAAGAGAAAAACTATAGTGTTAGATCTCTTTTGGGTTCAAGCCTTGCTCTAAGCAGAATTAGTTGTATAGTTATTAAGTAAATATCTTAACCTTTGCAAATCCCTGTTGTCTCTTAAAATACTCATTAACTGAGACCACCCGATAAAATAAATGCATCAGTAAATCGGTTGTATACTACATTGGATGTTCTTAGTCCACATTTGAGGTTCAATTGAAAATTAGTTTCCCTCCTTTTAGACAGTTTGGCCAGTATTCATTTCCCTCTAAAATTCTTTTCATGTTTATTTTTCATAGTACAGGTTGTGTCTCTTTTTGAAGGTCTTTGGTAGCTCATTCAAATGAGACTACTCTTACTCTTGGCAACAGCAACAGGTTTGAAGGAGTCATAGACACCTCCAAATATGGTCTTTCTAAAAACTGTTTCATCACTCCTATATCAGTCAGGGCTCTCTAGAGTACAGAACCTATAGAATGAAACTATATATATATATATATATACATATATATATATACATATACATATATTATATTACACACACACACACACACACACACACACACATATTCTCTGGCTGTAAAATGAGTTCTTTACTCAGAAGCTAAACTGTGTGGAATATCATGATGGTTGATAAGGCATTCTGTATGTTCATGGATGGTGATTTTAGCAGAAGCTTTATGTGCATTAAGTACTGGAAACACAAATCCATAACCAGAATAAATATCTGCTCCAGTAAGGACAAAGCATTGTCCTTTCCGCAAAGGAAGTGGTCCAATGTAGTCAACCTACCACGAGGTCACTGGCTGGTCACCCTAGGGAATGAGGCCATATATAGGGCTCAGTGTCGGTCTCTGCTGTTTGGCATATCTGGCCCTCATAAGCACCTGTAAGCAGGTCAGCCTTGTTGAGTAGACACAATCCCATGATATTAAGCCTGTATACAACCTCCATCCCTGCCACTATGGCCAGTTTGTTCATTGATCATTGGGCAGTGACAGGAATGGCTGAGGAAAGAGGGTGACTGTCCACAGAAGGGGTCATCCTATCTACTTGATTACTGAACTCCCTCTCAGCTAAAGTCATCTTTGGATGGGGCATTTACATGGGACACAGGTCTCTTCACATTGCTCACCATTGGAGATACTTATCCACATACTACTTCCTCAGATATCTTTCGCACCAATTTTTCAGTCATGTTATTTCCAAGTCCCTGGCCATCCATCTAATCCATTGGCTACAGCCCAGGAATTAGTGAGCAATTGCACATCTGGCCACTTCTCATTCCAAACAAAATGTATGGCTGTGTGTAGTGCTTGATGGTCTGCCCTCTGTGAAGACTTCCCTTTGCCAATATCTTTCAGGGTTGTCCCAGAAAGGAGTTGTAATGCTGCAGCTGTCCACTTCTGGGTGCTGCCTGTGTAACATGCAGAACCACCAGTAAACCAGGCTCTAGCCTTCTCTTCCTCAGCCACCCAATCATAAGGAACATCCTATGAGTCTGTAGGTGTATACTTGGCAGCAGATGACATAGTAACAGGGGTAGAAACCATAGGCATTTGGGCAACTTCTCCATGTAACTTGCTTGTGCCTTCAGGACCTGCTTGGGCCCGATCACATATACACTACTTCTGTTTGATAATGTGCTGCCATTGTGCACATCCTGCTTCATGACTTGGTGGGTCGGATAACACCCAGCTGATGATGGGCAGTTCAGGTTACATGGTAACTTGGTGACCCATTGTCAAACATTCACTTTCCATTAAGACCCAACAGCAGATCAAAAGCTGTCTTTCAAAGGGAGAATAGTTGTCTGCATGTGATGGTAGAGCCTTGTTCCAAAATCCCAAAGGTCTCTTCCATATTCACTCATGAGGGCCTGTCAAGGACTCCAAATAGCATCCCTATCCACCACTGACTCCTCAAGTACCACTCCTGGTACCAAAATTTGTATTAGTCAAGGTTCTCTAGAGTAGCAGATCTTATAGAATATTTCTCTCTCACAGATATGCATGTATATACTATATCCATATATATACACTATATACATATACATATACATATATGTGTGTGTGTGTGTGTGTGTGCGTGTGTGTGTGTTGACATACATACACATATTTATGTCTAGTTAGGATTACTATTGCTGTGACAAAACACCATGACCAAAAAGCAAGCTGGAGAGGAAAGGGTTTATTTGGCTTACACTTCCATACCACTGTTCTTCACCAAAGGAAATCAGAACAGGAACTCAAGCAGGGCAGGAACCTGGAGGCAGGAGTCGATGCAGAGGCCGTGGAGGAGTGCTGCTTACTGGCCTGCTAGCCCTGACTTCTTCAGCCGCTTTTTTACAGAACCCAGGACCACCAGCCAGGCCATGGAACCATCCATAAAGGGCTGGGCCCTCCTCATCAATTACTAATTAAGAAAATGTCTTATAGCTAGATCTTACGGGAGGATTTATTAAATGAAGAGTCCCTCCCTTCAGATAACTCTATAGTTTGTGCATCAAGTTGACATAAGACTAGTGATATATATATATATATATATATATATATATATATATATATATATATAATGGAGATTTATTAGAATGACTTACAGGCTATGGTCCAACTAATCCAACAATGGCTGGCTATGAATGGGAAGTCCAAGAATCGAGAAGCTGCTTAATCCACAAGGCTGGATGTCTCAGCTGGTCTTCAATAGATGCTGGAATCCTGAAGAAGTAGGCACTAACACTAGTGAAGGAATGGACTTGCTAGCCAGCAGGAGGCAGAGAACAAAAGTGTATTTCTTCCATGTCCTTAACACAGTCTTCCAGCAGAAAGTATGGCCTGGATTAAATTAGTTTAAATGGGATTAATTAGATTAAAGATGTATCTTCTCATGTCAAGACTTGGATTAAAGGCATGTGTCTTCCCACCTCAAGATCCAGATTAGAAATCTTTCACAAAAAGGCCTCCCATTTAAAAATTTTTGTTAATTCCATAAGTAGTCAAGTTGACAACCAAAAGCAGCCATCACATCCTCATTCTTACGACCAAAACATGGATGGTTTATGGAATTTTGTTCTTTATTACTAGAGACAAAAATAACAATGTGTGAGTTCTCAGATGTAATTTTGACTTAGTCAGTCATATTGTTTTATGTATGAATGGTCTGAGGTTGAGGCAGAATTTGAAAACAAGAACCACTCTTTATTCCACACTTTTGTGATGCTTTTCTCGTAGCTGATAATGGCAAGGTGTCTTCTGAAAGCCTGTAATGTGGATGATTTCTGCTTCCATCTTATCAGTCAAAACAACGTGGTATACCCAGCAATAATGATAATTAGGAAGTGTAGTCTTTTCTGAGTATCTATGGGCTCAGCTGAAACTTAGGCTGTCTGTTCTTAGGAAAGAATCAGAGAATGAGTGGAGTGTGGCAAGTGAGATATGCTTGAGACCCTGGATACTAGCAAACTCAGAGCCGCTCAGACTCGAGAGAGGACACACACTCATATGTATGCCGGCAGCACTGAATGAGTCAGTGGCTTAAACAAATTAAATAAGAGGAAGAGTGGTCATGGGATTGGGGAAGCATTGGAGTGGAGAGGATGAAGGAATGATTTGATCAAAAGACATTATACACATTCATGAAATCTTCAAGCAATAAGAAATGGAAAGGAATATTTGGCTCAAATGCCATCACAAGTCCTGTGCTGCTCCAACATCCTGGATGCTCTGGTTTGTAGCTAGCAAGCTTTCTCTGTCCCCAGAACATCGGGTAACAGAGTTATCTAGATGAAAAGAGCTATCACAGAGAACCCCGGAAAGCTATAGTCATGTCAAAATTTCTGTACTTGACAGAGGAAGCTTCTTTCTGATCTGCAATGTTCTCTGGAGCCCTCCGAAGTAATCTGCACGAGATCTCTGCAATATACCACCAGATATTTCTATTCTAATGAAAGGTGACTGTACTTTAACAAGCAGACCCTCTGAGAGCTGAGACAACTATGTAATTTCATGTTACCACTTCTTAATCCTCATGAAAGAAGATGGAAGTGGGGGCCCCAGCAGAAGCCAAGCAGGTAGGAAGCCGACCAGCCTGGGCATGGTTGGCTTCAGCAGGCATCACTACAAGGAAGGAACGGGTGATGGAAAAATTAGAGTGAGGGAGGAGCAGAGTGGTGTGTGCGCTGTGTGGAGGCAGAACTAGTGACGGACAAGACAGTAGTGAGGGCCGAAAGAGAGGGCTACCATTGACAGGGTTGCCCAGTGGGGTCAACCCGGTGGTGTGCAGCAGCCTGGAGCTTAAACAGATGCAGACTAAGCACCTGAGCAAGCTGCTCTGCTTCAGGACCACCCTAGCTCTGCGCAACGACTGAGGCCTGAGCTGAGGAACGGTTCACTTTCTAGATTGGACCTCCTCAAAGAACCATTGTGTCCTGTGATGCCACTGAGGGCCATATGTGGGTCAGTGGCCCTGATGTAGCTGGGGTCTGGGTTGATGTCTAACAACATGTGGGTGTTCACGGCCTGTGTCCTGGCCTGAATCTGTGTTGATGTCTATGGGCCATGCTGCTCCCAAGGACCATACTGTTGTGAGTGGCCTGCCTCAAACTGCCACCTGAGACCATGGTAGTGTCTGGGTTCAGGCTGTTGCCAAGTAGCCATGTCTGGGTCCTAGGTCCTGCTACAGCCAGGGTCTGAGCTGATATCCATGGCCCATATTACAGCCAAAGGCCACTCAGGTATCTTTGGTCTGTGCTGCATCCTGAAGTCATAGGGAACACTGCTGCTGAGGCCGTAATGACATGAGTGGCCTGCACTTCCACCTAAGGCCACGGTGATATCTGGGTCCATGCTGCTGCAGAGGCTCATGACTGATTCCGTGGTCCCACTGCAGCCAGGTCTCTATTGAGGCCCGTGGCCTGTGTTGCCACCAAAGGCTGGGCAGATAGATGTCCGTGGTCTATGCTTTACCCTGAAACCATGTTGATGTCCATCATCGGAGGGCCTTGTCTGGGTCTGTGGCCATACTGCAACTAGGACCCTGTTCATGGTCTGTGCTGATACCAGAAACCACACAGAAGCCCATGATCCATGCTCTCAAGGACTATAAAGAGCAAATAAGCTGCTTTGGCCGTGGTATCGATGACTGCATACACACACTTGAGAAAGAAGGACATGGAAAATTTCTGTGACAACCCTTACTGCCACCTCTATCCAAATAGTAATGGCCTAAACAGGAAGCCATTGAAGAGAAGTCTTAAAAACTGTGATAGGATGCTGAAGTGATGCTCTCCACAACAGATGGCTCCCATCAGGGGTTTTGGGGAGGGAAAGGACTCGGTTCTATTTAAGGGGCAGGCCAGTGAGAGTGTGACCACCCTCCAGTGAGTATATAGATGACACAAGTTGGACTTGTTATTATTTCATTACAAACTACTTAAGAGGGGGTGCTAAATTCGGTGTGTGTGCATGCACAAGTAAAAACTCAAACTCTTGAGGAGTCATGGTTGCCAAGTGCGATAATGCTCGAAAAATAGGGAGTGCTGGGAAGTTGTTTTGTAAGTGATGCTGGGGAAGATCTTGTTATACAAGGAGTTTCCAGGCAAGTTGTCACTGTCACACTTTGACTCTTATTCTAGGAGTTCCAGGAGTTAGCAAAGACTAACATACCAATGCTAACAGCACCGACATTATAATTACATTGATTCTCTCTAAGAACTAAGGATAAACGACAGCAAGTTGACCATGAACATTTTTGTGGGAGAATTTTCTCTGGATTTTTACCAAAAGAAAGCTTTAATTATCCTACTTGTGGTCTGGGTATAAACTACAGGCTACTGTCTATCCTGCAGATGCTTTCTCGGCATTATTCAACCCCCAAGTCAGAGGCATAAGGAATGGCCCTTTCTATCATGGGGATGAGCAGGAAGGAGGCAGCGGAGGAAGAACAGGGAAGAGTGGTAATGATGTGGTGATGGGGTGGTTCTCTGAGTGTGTCTCTTTCCAAAGAGTGTTTCTGCATTTACCCATTTAGAAAACATCAGAAATGAAGAAGGACATAGGGCACAGTTCCAAACTCCTGAATAAACTAGCTAAAAGAATACAAACCACCCAGCTCTGTGTATAATAGGCACAGGAACTACAGTTTCCAATGCAAGTGATTTGAGTGTGGGCTTCTGCTTCTTACTTGGTCTACCCACTCGCTTTGTAATTGTTTCCTCACTGGGTGAAGAGTCAGGAATTACTACCCCTGTTGTTCTTCGCTCTGAGGCGGGCCAAGCACTAAAATAAGTTGAATTAGCCATTGACTTTATCCACCTCTTGAGAGACCAAACTACAAGCAAAACCACCTTAGAAAAACTTACTGCTTGAGCTACTTTTAGGGTCATGAGATTCACCCATAAAACTTTTTGAAGGATTCCTTGCTGTGGTTATGGTAAACATATATGCACGTACATTTGCTGTCTTCCCTAACTACATAAGACTAGACATCTCTTCCTTAGCTGAACTGTTGGTGCCAGAACACCGTGTGCC
Organism: Peromyscus leucopus; assembly: GCF_004664715.2. Taxonomy (NCBI): domain Eukaryota; kingdom Metazoa; phylum Chordata; class Mammalia; order Rodentia; family Cricetidae; genus Peromyscus; species Peromyscus leucopus. The sequence goes on along the minus strand of NC_051078.1, from coordinate 42,206,521 downwards.
TTTATTATAATTGTGATTATGTGAGTACATATATAATTTTGTCCAACTTTGATAACAGATTTCCTAATTTTCCCACTAAATCACTGGGATCAAGAGGCCATGTCTGCCTATCATCCATTTATTAAATCTAAATCTCTATACAGGAATACACAAACACATGAAGAGAGGTGGGGGAGGGTTTGGGAGGTGCTAATGGGACGCTAAAACAACTGAGATTTAAAGGTCAAGATTTTAGGGAAATGGAGTTACTAAAGACGCTGCCATTTTGCAAAGTTGCTCTTAGAATGTGCAACCACCATTGGCACGTGATTGAGCTGAAAGCCATTCCTAAATGCTACAGAATCCAGGAGATATTTCCCAAACTCAAATAAAAATTAAGATAGACAGTTAAGAGGGGAAAAAAATCACAGTTTTAGTTTTCAAGATCCTAAAGAACAGAATGCTGTAGCAGAACGGCCATGAAGACGGACCGTGTCTGTCTTCTACTACAGAAAATAGTGTCAAGTTTCTTTTTATTCCTTTCTGCTTCTGCCTCACAGCAATAAGGAAATAAAAATTGGAGCTTGGAGCTGTGGAGGAGGAAACACATTAGTAGAAGCCCCGGGCTGTCAGCAGGAATCTGAGCAGGTCAGATGGAACCTTTAAAACCTGCTTCTCAATCTTGAAACTGATCAGTTCTTTGCCATGTACACTTTGCTCCCAGAAGCCACTAGGAGCTCCTTCAGAGAAAGAATAACCTATCCATAATTCTACAGTTATCCATATATATTTCTCAGCAACCAACATTATTTTGTCTGGTATACCAAGAAATCAAACAAAGAGGGAAAGATGTAAAAAAAAAAAAAAAAAAAAAAAAAAAAAAAAAAAAAAAAAAAAAGACCTAAGGAAAGAAACACTAAAATAATTATATCCAAGACAATATATAGCAAGATGGAGAATTTCACAAGAGACCTAGAATATACCTTTAAACACTCAGATGAGAATTCTAAAACTGCCAAAATTAAGTTTAAAAATTCAATTGATAGATTTAAGACCGGATTGCAACCAAAACAGAAGAGAGTTGAAAAAAATAGATTGTAAGTAATAGAAAGCATCTAGGCTGTGTCACAGAGAAAGAAGAAGAAAGAAGAATTTTTGACATCCACACAAACAAAAGAAACATGTGAAATGGAATAACAGTATGTATGAGGGAGGGCTTTTGGGTAGGAGTCACAGAATGGAATTAATGTGATGTCTGTAGAAAAGTAACCAGTGATTGCCAGGCGGTGGTGGCGCATGCCTTTAATCCCAGCACTCGGGAGGCAGAGCCGGGTGGATCTCTGTGAGTTCGAGGCCAGCCTGGGCTGCCAAGTGAGTTCCAGGAAAGGCACAAAGCTACACAGAGAAACCCTGTCTCGAAAAACCAAAAAAAAAAAAAAAAAAAAAAAAAAAAAGTCTTTCTGGGCTGAAGAGATGGCTCAGAGGTTAAGAGCACCGACTGTTCTTCCAGAGGTCCTGAGTTCAATTCCCAGCAACCACATGGTGGCTCACAACCATCTGTAATGAGATCTGGCACCCCTCTTCTGTATACTAAATAAATAAATCTTTAAAAAAAGAAAAAAGAAAAAAGAAAAGTAACCAGTGACGTAAAAGAAGGGGGCTGGTAAGATGATTTCGTGGGTAGAGGTTCTTGCCGACAAGCCACAAGTCCCAAGTTTTGCTGCTGGATCCTTTATGGTTTAAGGAGAGAGCCAACTCCTGCAAGTTGTCCTCTGACCCCCCCCCACAATAAATAAATAAATAAATAGATAAATAGATAAATAGATAAATAAATGTAATAATTTTTAAAAGAATGAAAAAGCAGGACATTTCAACATCCAATGGATTACTTCAAGCCATAAATTTAGAGTAGTACAAACCCTAAATAGAACCCAGAGATGATGAGCAGTGTATCTAGCATCAGGCTAATATATTTTTTTCCAAATGAAAAGCTCAGAGGAAGCCAAAGATGGAGAAGAAGACACATCATATTTAAAATAACCACACTAGGCTGAGAGATGAGTTTTTAGCAGAAAAAAAAGATGTCAAAAGACAATAGATTGGTAAGTCGGGGATGTTGAAACCAAACTAAAAGAAACATGAGATGGAAAGTCTGGAGTCCCGCTTGTGGGAAGTTGTGCTCATGTACTTTATACTTCGTATTTCAGAGTGCTGCTAAAATCCTTGCACTTTAGATGCAAGGCGAATGTAAAAGGACAGAGAAAGAATTGAAAAAGTTCAGGTCAGGGACAGAACAGCGATGGCTTCCTTGGGGTTTCTTTCAGACTTGGTGCTAACGGTGCCTGCTATCCAGAAAAGCCAATGAGCACAGACAACAAAATCTCTCTAGCCATGGACCTAAGGTAGGGGAAACCAGCAAGATAAAACCCCTTAGTTAATAACGGCTCTAAACCAACAAAATTCAAAACATAAATGGTGACCCCAGGCTTGTCCAGACCAGAGAAGCCTGAGTTGCGAATCTTGATGGACATCCACCTGGGCTCTGTGCAAAGCTCTGTGGTAGATGAACCAACAAAGCTCTAGTGACTTAGAATGTGTGGTAGTTTACAGTAAACATGTCTCCTTTTTTGCGCCATTCGGTCTTTACCAGAGTCTAGCATGTGTGGGCCATCTTTTGCTGACGTCATCATTTCACTTATTCTCTTCATAATAGTTTTACTGGCTGGTGACTCCTGCCAGGCAGCATTCTGAGCTAGAGAGTCCAATAACGCTCTTTGCTCCTCTTCATGTAGCTCATACGTGGGACACCAAGAAACAGGCTTTGGAGAACAAGAAGCCAGGGGAGGAGGTAGAGTGTGTCAGGGACAGTGGATGCTAAGCAGAGAGGTTGGAGAAAGCCAGGGCTGGGAAGGTCAGATCTAAACTAAGGGCTGAAGAAGATCAGAGCACCATCCAAGTTGATGCCTGTGGGAAAAGTTTTCTAGTCAGAGGAAACAGCAAATGCAAAGGCCCTGAGGTAGATGCGTGTTCCTAGAAACAGCAAAAGTAACAAAAAGAGGAGCTCTGAGGAGTGTGCATGTGTTTTGTTCTGGCTACATTTACTTGAGAAGACTTCCAGACACTCAAAGGGACACATGGCAGAGGCAGGAGCCGTCTGAGCCTGGAGTTTAGCATGAAGGGCTAACTTCTGGAGGGGTTTTGGGTGTATGAACACAAATGCTTCACTTAAAGACAAGGGGCTGGAGGACACCACTGGAGGGTGAGTGTCCAAGAGCCACACCTACCCTGCACACTATGGGAAGTAGCCCCAGTTAGTTATAGATCCCCGGAAGTATGGCTACTGACACATAAATGAGGCATTGAAAGAGACGTGTGCACAGATCACATGGGACAGGCACCTGAGCAATGAGACCTATTCTGCTATTTCTATGATGACTGAGACAAGCCAGGAAAGGGGCACACTGCAATGAATGAGTCTAGATTTTCCCAAGGTTATAAGAAGGAGCAAGGCTATGAGTTTTGAGACTTGCAGCTCTCTCCACCAAGTGACGAACTTTGTTTGCACATCCCTTGAGCCTAGACTGGCCTTGCAATTAACACCGACTGCTACAAGTGACAGACATCACACCACTTCTGAGCTTAGGCCTCAAGAGGTCTTGCCAGCGTCCACTCTTTCTAGGAATCTTCCCCTGCTGCCATGGGAACGAGCTGGGCTGGCTTCCTGAGGAACGGCAGGCCATGAAGACAAAGAAGAGTTGGCTTGACTGAGGCCATTTGAGATGATGAACCAGCCTCCAGCTGACCCAGCATCTCACTGGAAGGCTTGAGTGAGCCTAGCCAAGACGAGCCAGTCCCGACTCAGATCAAGGGAACCACATTTTCAACCCACAATGGAGGAGCCAAATGAAAGGAGGTTATTTTAAGCCTCTTCTTTGAGGGGGTGTGTGTACCAACGACTAATGAGTGATATTTCCTTGTTTTATTCTTCTCTTGCTAACATCAACTGCCTTCCCACATCATGTCCCCTAAACATTACTAATTTTCTTTTAAATCAGAAGTGACTTCCTGCTTTCATTGGGTTGCCTCAGATGCTCAGTATTTTCCCCTCTTGCAGTATTTCAGGAAGCCCTTATAAACCTTCTGCATGTGCTAGGAGGAAATGAGGATTTTTTTTTTTTTTTTTTTTTTTTTTTTTTTTTTTTTTTTTTTTTTTTTTTTTTTTGGTATATGGAGCAGATGGAGGGAGTTGGAGCAAGGCTTGAAGTGGTTACAGTGAGCTTTGGAGAAATAACACTTCTCTCTTTAAATCAATCCTTGATTAATAGACAAATAAAAACTCTCTTGCCTGTTGTATACAGAATGCTATTTTGATAGAGAACATTTGTTTTTCCATTTCAATGATTACTTAAGAGAAGCTAGGGAAAGACAACAGGCAATAATGAGACAGAGAAGAGGGAACATGATGAGTGCATGGCAAACAGCAAGAGTGAAACCCCTTCCATTTCCACATCTGCTGCAGGCATCATTAATCAACCCCATACTCCTTGATGGTGCTAGGTGCCGCCTTCATGTAACAGTCCTCAGGTCAGTCCATTCAGATCCCAAAACGAAACCTGTTGTTCAATGTGCCCCAGAGTGGGCTAGAGCTTCTCACAACTGTTCACACATTCTGAACAAAGATTAGGAATCAAGTATGGGTAGAGTTCTCACCAATGACAGCCTGGCTTCCCTAGCAGGGGACAGTGCTCATACTTAGAGGGTAGAAGACACTACAAATAGAACTAGTTGACCTCCAACCACTGTACTAGTTAGAGTGCTTCACATAAGTTACCCATGTGACCCCTAACGACTGTACCAGTTGTTAGCTAATCATAGTTCTAATTTACAGATGAGCAACCTAAGGCATTGGGAGGTTACCTGGCCCAATGTGACTGAAATGGTAATTGATGGAGCTGGGGTATATGCCTGGGTTATCTGGTTCCAAAGGTTATCTGGGGATAAGTTCATAGGCTGCCTGTTTTTACTACCCTCCCAAGAAAGACAAAAGATGTACCAATGCAAATGGTATATTAGGTGTTCAATGATCTACTCTGACATCGAAGACTTTTCTGCCTTGCCTTAGTCTATATGACTGTCTTCTTCAACACCCTTAAATGGCCACAGAGCCCTATTTTATGATGGTGTTTGGTGGTGACAGCCTGCCTGTTCAGCAGGCGAAAGGCATGATGCTCATCTCTTAATGTCCAGCAACACTTTCTGGCGTCATTCTCGGCCACAGGAGAGGATCAGGAAGTTTGAAGAACTTCTGGAGAGTCACACAGTAGAAGTTGCGAGTCTGGCTTCCCCTCCAGGGTCTGGCCGCCCTCTTGCATCTCCCTCCCTTGCCCCTGCCTGTTACAGGTGTTCCTCCCCCGCTCACACTCTGACCTGGAGATGTAGAGATGGGTGCAGCCATGGGTGGCCTCCAGTGACAGCTTGATTCTTCGCTGCAGTGGAGGATGGATTCACTAGGCTCTGGCTGGGCTGTTTTGTGCAGTGACCAAGGGCACACATTTTGTTAGACATTCAGCCTGAATAAGGAGCTCAGGCCTTTAGTCTGTGGCTATGGTACAGAGAAAAGCTAACTGACCCAGAAGGGGATTGAACTTGTGACCTAGGCTGCAGAGCGCTGGGCTTCACCCTCCCTGTCCCTGCGGAGGCAGCGCCTTCACTGACCTATTTGGTGCGAGTCTCATCTTGCATTTGAAATCTTGTAGCCCTTCTCCTCCATGCCCTTGTGCAGCGTGGAAGATTAAGAAGCTAAGATTCAGGCAAGAGCAGACAGGGAGGGAAATACACGGCAAATTAAATTCATGCCTCTAGACGCCTGGTTCAGCCGCTGGAGCCCTCGCTTCATCTCTGCCACCTCCATTCTGTGATTTATTTCAGGCGATGGCCCTCTGTGTATGTGTAAAAATCTGCTTGAATACTTTCCCCCGAGGGCAGTCAGCGCGTCCCTCTGAAGTTAGCGCCAGGGCTGATGTGTGCAAAGGGATGGAAAAAGTACATTTTCAAGTCCCCTCAAAGCTCGGAGCCAAAAAGAAGGGGGAAAAAAGAAGAAGAAGAAAGAAAAAAAAGTTGTCTATTCCCCTTTTTCAGCCCTCACACTTCAAATGCTAATGCAAAGTGTGTTGTCTTGGGTCTTGAATAGGTCTAAAATGCTCTGGTTTGGAAGTATTTTGCATTCTCTCCTGAATAGGGAGGCAGCCAGCATAGGGGATTAGGGCTAACACATCATCTCCTCCCTCAGAAAAGGAGCTGACAGGGCTGGAGAAAAATTGGGTGTCGCCAAGATTGACTGTTAGGAGGGGCAGCTCTTCCACGTACCCACTCTATCCTTTTCCCCTTCCAAGTGCAGGGCGTCCAATAGGAAAACTACTCTAAGTAAGGGAACTGAGAAACAAAGGGGGAGACACACACACAGAATCTAACCCTGTCATTTTAAAACAGTTGAGATGTTTCTTACGACGCTAATCAGCACATGCGCGATTGTCTAAGCCTGCGATGGCTTTTGTGGCTTCCATGCGCATTTGACTTGATAGCATCATTGCCCCTTTTACATGTCGATGGCCCCTTAATGGTCCTTTACTGCCAGGAAGGTTTTCTCCTTTCGTTCTGTATACAGATTTGTTCTTCTGTTATTTCATTAGGATCCCTCCCTCCACGGATTGTGAAGCCCAAAGGATACAGCTAGCTTCCCAATGTTTTCCTTAAAAAAAAAAAAAAAAAAAAAAAAAAAAAAAAAAAAAAAAAGTGTGAAATACCAACTGAGAATGAACTCAGAAGTGTGTGAAATTTTCAAAGTTCCCTTAAAATTAACTTGGAAGTTATTATTTAGTGTGCACTGGAATGAGACTGCAAAATTGTAACATAAGCACTCTCTCTCTCTCTCTCTCTCTCTCTCTCTCTCTCTCTCTCTCTCTCTTTCTCTCTCTCTCCCTCCCTCCCCTTCTCCTCCCCCTCTCCTCTCCTCTCCTCTCCTCTCTCTCCTCTCTCTCTAGCTTTCTTTATTGTTGGGTAACACATTTGAATCTTTTTGAGTCTCTATACTCTCTACCCCATTTGCTCAGTGCTTTGTAATCCCAACAGCTATTGTATGTAGACTATTGAGTGGCCGCCCAAATGCCAGACACTGGATCAACTTAGCAGGAAACTGAGGTGGAGTAATCAATGAAGGACACCAGACAATGTTGGGAAAGAATGAAGCAGAGCATGTCCTCAGCTTGATGGCCTAGATTCCAGGACACACCCTCTTTGTCCTGTTACAGAGCCTGGCAGTCACCCACTCACTGGATCCCCGCGGAGTCCGATCTACCGCTCTCCGGCTCCTGCCCCCTGGATGGCAGTGGCTCCTTGCCCTAGTTATCTTTTTTTGTCATAACTTTGTATGAAGGACATCAATCATTATGTGCTTAGTATTTGTTGCTTCAAGTGAAATCCGCTAAAGACCTTTTTGGTCTGCTGGGTGGCAGCTTATGCCTGTAATCCAAACACGTGGGAGGCTGAGGCAGGAGGATCTTCAGCTAGAAAACAGCCTGGGCTATGCAGTGAGGTCAAAGCTAGCCTGGGCTAGGTGGTGAGATTATCCATCTCAGAGGAAAACAAACGAACAAGCTTCTCTCCTGCTTTTTCTTGCCTAAAATAAAGTATGTTATCAGCTCTATGGAAAATACACTTGTCACAACGTTCTGCACTCTAGATTTATAGGGCACCCTGAAAACATGCAACTCTAGTTAGCAAGAGATTTAGATGTCCTTTTTCTTCTTTGAATGTTAGGGTTAAATTTTCTATGATAGTAGAAAAATCTATTTTCTTCCTTAGCAAAATGACAAACGAGGTTTTTTTTTTTTTTTTTTTTTTTTTAATAATGTTGTATAGAATTAGTGCGCACAGCAGGAGTTTTGAAATCTGTGCCCAATGGTCTTTAAAGGCTAAATAGTTGCGTACACACATTTGTCGATGTGTAAGTATAACTTTTCTTTCAAAACTTGAAACTTGTCAAAAAGCATTGCAAAAATTACAATTTTGTGACTTTGTGTACATCATAAACATTGTATGCTTTGTGTAGCTTTCCTGTATTTCTAGAAATTTCCTAAAGCATGCTTGTGTTGTCTTGTTATTATTGCAAAGGATTGATTTAAAAAGAAGAAATAAAAGATAAATAAATAAATAAATAAATAAATAAATAAATAAATAAATAAATGGAGACCATCCTAACGCTTGATATCCTAGGTTCCATGCTATCCCTACCCCATCTGGTCCTGCTGAATGTTGACCAATCTCTTTTCACTTGCTATTTACCTCGCCCTGGACTGACAGATCAAATGTGTGAGTGTGTTTTCATTGTGTCCTTAAAGTGTACGGCGTTCTAGGAATGCCAGGCTGTCTAACAAATGAAGGTCTCATACTCTCAAAGAAATACAACAGAAATCACAGTAGTTGGGAATCTAAGCTAAATTGATGATAAAACAAAGAGATGTTGTACAATCTTGCTCCAAATTGCTTTTTTTGTTATTTATGTATATTGACAAACTTGTTTGGCTTTTTTTGTTTGTTTGTTTTGAGATAGAGTTACGTGGCCTATGTTGACCTTGAACTCAACTATATAGGTAAGAACAATTTTAAGCTCCTGGTGCTCCAGCCTCCTGCTCACAGTGCTGGGATACAGGTTTGTGCTCCTGTTTGGTTATGCGGTGTTGAATAATGAACCTAGGGTTCTCTTTGTGCACTGTAGTGCACTATATCTCTAGCCATAAAATCTTTTACAAAATAAAAATGAAAGATACAGACATTTACAGAAATTTGACAGAGTAATTTTTATGCTTATCAAATATAGCAATGAAACACCTGTTATTGCATTTTTTTGCGGTTATGTTTTTAACTCCTTCATTGCAGTAGAGGTGATGGTTATGATATCTTTGCAAACACATGACTGTGAGAGCGTTAATTTGAAACTCAAGCCTGGTCCTTTGCCCCAGCAGCACTGACACAGAAGCCTCTGCTTTCGTCTGAGCACCATGCATGGCTGAGCATCCTCTCTACAGAGCAGAGAAATGCTCTGCAGAAGAGCAGACGTGGAATTCCCCGCTGTTCAGTTATTGTAAAGAAAGGACGCTCTTCCCACGAAGCCTCGCTTCTCCTGCCTGCCTTCAAAGAAATCTACCTTTATATCTGTGGGTGCGCTATTGCAAGAGACTGGTCATCATCAATCACTCTTAAAGGGTTTAGACCTTAATAGCAAAACCAACATTCCCTGCTAACTCACGAATGTCTACTGAAACCTAAAGGAAAAGAAAGTTCAAAAGATGTACTGTCAAAGTCTGTTATTTTTCCAAATTTCCTTGAATGGAGAAATCACTCCAAGGACATACTCTCTGTTTCCGTATTCACGTTGTAAACATCCTATGATACAAAAGGAAGATGACTAAAAAGCAAAATCTTTATGATAAATTATATAAATATATATTTATTTTATTATCTTATGTGTCATGTAACTTTCTAACAAAATTGTATTATTGAAACATAAATTATTATCTAATTTATAAACTATTTCCGTTGTTCTAAACATAGACATGTGGGACTTGGGTGTTGTAAAAGGTCACCAAGGTTTTACCATTTTGGAAATGAGTTCTATGGAATATTGTAACTATTTATTTAAAAAGAAGATTTCTGTTCACAAATAACTTCAGATTTCTGTTATTCCTGTTGGTCCTTTCTTAATATAGCTTGGAAATGGAGATTTCTCTGTGTTTTTATGTTGCTCTAGGTCCTAAAATATGTGTCATCAAGGGTGCCTGGAAGGTTTAATTGTGACAGTTAAATCTACACAAAAATCTGAAGGAAATAAGAACAAAAGAGAAATTTTCTGGGAGAAAAGCATTCTAGGCAGAAGGAAGGGCATGCACAAAAGCTGTGACCCGGAAGCACATCCAAAGTTCTCTGGGAACAGCACAAAAGGCTGAGAAAGAGGAGCCTGGAGGAGAGGAGAAGCAGCTGAGTTCATGGTTTGTTGGATGTAGGACGTGGGAGGGGAGTTCTGGAGGTCACTGGGAACTGAGTTTCTCTCTAGTGACATAAAGGAAACATTGCTCCGAGTGGTTATCCAACACCAAGTGGTCAGCCCTGAATTCACATACATACAGGGAACAGTATACAGACTGAGCAGATTGTAGGTGTATATTCAGGAATACACACACACACACACACACACACACACACACACACACACACACACACACACATTTTTAATAGGAGGCCAAAGACTATGAATTTGAGAGAGAGCAAGGGTTATGTGGGAAGAGCTGAGAGGTAAAAGGGAAGGGGGAAATGATGTAATAGTATTTTAATTTTGAAAAATAAAAAGAATGAAAAAGTAATCCAAATTTTAAAAAGAAAGACAGAGAGAGAGAGGGAGGGAGGGAGGAGGGGGCACCCATGATGGCGAAGGACATTTTAGTGGTGGCCCTGTTTCTGAGCTGACTATGCTCCTCTGCTCCTTGATTTAAATAAAAATTTTAGGGCATATGGGACTGAAAGCCCAAACAATTTTACACATTTGTTCTGTATTCTGCCTGAGAGCAAATAAACTCTGAGAGAATAAAATAGAAGCCACATGAGGGAACTTGGAAATGGTTTTACCCACAAGCTATCCTTGAGGTGATGACGACTCTGTCTAATACCTTATCTGCACTTTTTGAGGGACCCAGAGACAAAGGAGCCCCTCTAAGTTGAGCCTAGATTCTGACCTATAGAATATAAACACACACAACATTTTTTTAAAGGCAACATAGAATAAACACTCCAGACATAAGTCTCTGAGGCCCAAGGGAGATGTTGTGGTAGGAAAATATAAATATGAAAGTAGTCGGTGTTTATTCAGAGGCATGGTATTGAGTGCACTGGGAAATTGGAAGAGAAGATAACTTGGAGACTTTGGATTTGCCTTGGGATATTACCAGGACAATGAGAAAACATGCAACGGAAGCTGCAAATGCACAAGAACACCAAGGACTCACATGTCCCAATCCTCCCTTTCTTCCAACTCCCACATCATGTATTAACTTAGCATATAGAGACGGCCTGGCACAGTGAGGATATCAGGATGGCCCTGGTCCAGGATTTCTCAGTAAGTCATGTTCATCTCCAATTTAAGGCCTGTTCTGTTTATTTGTCCAGTGAAGAAACCCACATTTAGTAATTTACAGTTGTCTATGCAGTCATTACAGATCCACAGTTCCACCCAAACCCTTCTGTCTGGATGTCTGTGCTCCTCCAACTACATCCTCTGTGACTTTTGTTTCTAAATGCTTTACCTAAGTCAACCAGAATATAAAAATTTAAATTCACACCCAGCAAATATTTATTGAACATTTTAGCACTGATGAAACACATTAGGCTAGGAATAACAGTCCCTTCCAATTCCTAAGTTCCTTCTATGTGACAAGCATTGCATTAACTCTTTTAATACTCATCACAGCTTTTTAAATTTTTATTCTTTATATTTACATAATTTTCCCATTTTCTTTCTTCCCTCCAACTTCTCTTATGTAGCCCACACCCTCTCAAATTCATAGCCTCTTTTTCTTTAATTGTTATTGTTATAGATGGGTATGCATATGCCTATTAATACAAACATAAATCTAAATGTACAACTTGCCAAATCCATTGAGTATTACTCAATTGTATGTATTTCCAGGGCTGACTTCTTGGTATTAGGTAACCAACCAGAAGGCTCAGCCTTGGGGAAGACTAATTTTCCCTCTCTCAGCAGTCATTAGCTGTCTGTAGCTCTTCATCTAGGGTCATGACACAGTTACACCCCTAATCACAGTGTCAGGTTAACTGGTATTGTCATTGTTTAGGTCTTATTTAGGCAGCCATCTTTTTGACATTTCATAGGTACAGCTTCCCCATAATGTATAGAAAACACTTCCTCACAACAGACATCCTGGTTCTCCATCATTTATAGTCTCCCTGGATTCTCTTCTGCAATGTCCCCTGAGCCTCAGGTGTAGGGATGATGGCCACTCGATTGGTAATTGTTCTTTGCATTTTAACCAATCATAGATTTCTGTCATGACCTTCATCCCCTGAAAAGATGCTTCTTTGATGAGGAATGAGAGCTACATTTATCTGTGAACATAAGGATAGGTATTTAGAATGCAATTGTAAATGATACTGATTTAGGAAAATGACAGTGGTAGGTTCTCCTCTAAGGTTCATGAGTTCACAAGCCATGTGTAATTGGCTAAGTTTGTAGTACCATACATGGGTTTCCTTTTATTGAGTGGACCTTAAATCTAATTAGACAGATGTTGGTCATCCCCAAGATATACATGCCATTATTGCTGTGATACCTTGCTGTGACTGCTATTGTTGTGGTTTAGAGGCATCATGCCTGGCTAAGAACTACTGATTGCTTTTCTTTCTTGGAAGCTTGCGTAGCTCTTTCAGGTACCATGCAAGTCCCCCAGGAGGAGGCTTCAGGTCAGTTTCAGATTGATTCCTCCAAGTCCTGTGTCAGACATATGTAGTATCTTCAGCAACAGAGTCTTATCATCAAGTTTGGGAGGCAATCGAGGGTGAAGGCAGTAGTCTATATTGTTTAGGGTGGCCTCTTAGACCTGCCAAACCAACAACTTGAAAGGTTTCCCATGCACAGTACTGGGGTCTTTGTTAGATAGTCTATAACCCTTGGGAGGAGCATTATCACTCCAAGTGGTGTGATTTCATTTAAACTATACAAATATTATGAGCAATTTTATGAAAACATGGAATAATTGATTCCCTGTGGCTTTTTCAAGTATCCTCAGTGTTGGCTGTTCCTTCTCCCCGCTTCTCTCTCTGCTTTGTTCTTCCTCTTCCCTCTCTAGTTAAAGTCTTCTGCATTTCCCCTCCCCCCCTTCATATCACCTGTGTGCTGCTAGTCAACATAGCTCTTCAAAGTGGAAATGTCATCGCTTTATACAACGGTAGCATATATATATATTCTTAGAGCATTTAAGTAACTGTATCTATAGGGATGTGCACACACACTGCAGAGAGAACAACTGCCCTTGTTATCAATAGGGGGGAACAGTGTCAATCTGAATCTCAATGATCCCAGTTTGGGTGTAGAGTGTTTACCATTTACCAGCAGATCAAATTTTCTTAAGGGATGTGCATGTCTAGGGAGAAAGCCGAAATGCAAGGAGAAATTCTCTCTGGGATTACTCTCTTATCTCTTCCCTTCTGTGGTCCCCCCCACACACACACAAAGACTTGCATTTTCATCCTTCTCTTGTACTTTATCTTCTTTCTTGCAGAGTAGCATCCTAAATGCATATCCACAGGAGCTTTGTGCAGGTTGAGAGAGGACCAAAAAGAGATAGGTCAGGATTTATCCGAACAGGCAGAAGCGAGTTCACCAAAAGCAGCAGACGGTGGTTTCCAGTTACTCTTCTGTTGAGTTCATTGGCTGTGTGGATTGTACGCCATGCCTTTGCCCCTGCAGATCTCTGTCCTTCCCCCTCTACATTATATCACGGCTCATCTATTTACAGGGTGATCTGTATCACACTGTGTGCATCTTCCAGGATTGAACTGTGTGTCCAATAACTGAAAACATACAGAGTGTGTATTGTTTGAAAAGTATGTCCATCGATCCAGGAAAGAGATGATTCTGCAGAATAGCTGAGTGGGTGGGACTAAGGAGAGCATGCCTGTGGTCACAATTTGGCGTCATCACTTTGTCACTTGCCATCTTTGTGTCCAGAGACAAGTTATTTAACCTTTCTTACCATCAGTTGGCACAGCTATTCAAACAGAGTTAAGAGAACTCCTTTCTTGGATTTTTTTAGCATAAAATATGCAGCACATTCTGTACATGCTGCTATTCCCACTTCCTGAAACATTGTTTACCCAAATCTATAAGAGCATGTCTCCTTCAAGATTTGCTTGGATGTGTTCTGTTCAAGGAGCCATATCCTAACCCCTCTTGATAAAGTCACAGTGCTTTGCACCCTTCTCAGACTCCCAACTCTCTTCACCCTGGTCTTAGTATAGAATTCTTCAGTCCTTAGCTCCTGGTCTCTCACACTTTCCACCCTGGAGACACTGGTGTCTCCTTTACAATGAGGGGTGTGGTGTGCATGCTTTACTCTCTTAAAGAAGACTGCCTCCCCTCCCTCATCTACACTACTTTCCAGGAAGAAAGTCCTTTTTTCCCAAAAGAATGATATTTTATTTCCCAGGCTGGTTCCCTGCCCCCCCTTCTTTCCTTCTTGTTTTTAGAGACAGAGTTTCAATGTGTAGCCCTGGCTGTCCTGGAACTTGCTTTGTAGATCAGGCTGGCCTCGAACTCACAGAGATCCGCCTGCCTCTGCCTCCTGGGTGCTGGGATTAAAGGCGAGCACCACCACTGCCCATCCACTGACTTTCTTTTTAATAAAAGACCTTTTTAGATGTTTAAGCTTACAAGCTCCCTAGAGACAGGCCCTTACAGTCTGATTTTCTTATGCATTGCTATCCCGCTTAATTTAGTTACATCATCTTACCATTGTTGCATACCCTCTCTGGGGACCCTGGGATATCCAGCCATGCCCACGCTTTGTGTTCCAAAGATCTTGTCCTCTTCTCATCAAACCATCCCTCTCTTTGCTCTGACTCTAATTGTACAAAATAACTATTTCAAAATGGCAGAGTCACAGTGATGAAGTCAAATGGAGATTTAAGGAACTGTGCTAAAGTCTGTCAACTAGAGCATTCAGTCCAGAAAGTTGGGACAAAAAGAAAAACCACTCGTTTCTCTCAAAGATCTGTCACTGCGCCTATATCATGCAAATCACAGCTCTCTACTTTCTTTTGCTTGATGGGCACACCTTTTTCCCCCTGTCTTAAGCCATAGAATTTAATAGCTCTGGGCAGTTTCAGAATGCTTCAGCATTAACCATTTTTATCAGGAAGGAAAAAAAATTCCTCGGTACAATTATTCAGTCTAGAGTAAACAGGGCCCAAATTAGATCTGTTTCCTTACTGCATGAGACCAAAGGTTAGAGGGAAAAGATGTGTAGACGATGCAAATGTTATTTCCATGCTTCTATGCTGCCTTCATAAAATGTGACCCCTTCCCCCCTAAGCAATGGGCTTGGTTTTGAGATATGTTAATTTAATTAGAGCGCTGCTGTTTTTTTTTTTTTTTTTTCTAAAAACATCTGAAGAGCTTGCTCCCAGTGGCCAAAAGCCACTGCAGTATTGACACCGCCAATCATCAATCTAATCAGATTCATTTATCAGTGGTTGCTGGGGTACCGGGCTAACTCAAAGGCTGAATTATCTCTGGCCCTCAGGACCAGATGGCAAGTTCCTGTGAAAGTGTGGGATATTGCTTCCAGTCATTCCTGGGAAGTTATCTCTACACCTGCCACAAACCAAAGGAAGAGGTGGATAAAAAGAGAATAGCTACATTCCTCCCACCAAGCCAGCCCCGAGCAAGTATCTCACAGCCATCCGGCATCAGAGGTTATCATCACTGTTGCTTACAAATCATACCAAACCTGAAATTTCTCAAACACCGACTCTCTATATTTGCAAAACGAAAACTTAGGTTGGCTATCACTTTCCACCCAGGTGCTTAAGTAAGTCTTTCCTCTTGTTGTTATGAAATGGCCCAGTCAAAGACAGAAGAATAGGAACACGTTCGTTCGTGTGCAGGTTTACCAGAGTGTTATTAAAGGAGGGAGCTGCTCCGCATCAAAGGTGGAGATTTCCAGTGCCTGGATAATGTTTCTAACTGGGGAATGAAAGAGGTGTCCGAGTTCTACTTCTTGTACTGAAGGGCTTTGCTTTTTTTTTTAAACTTGCATGTATGTATGTCAAAACTCACATAAGATTAAGTATAGTACATGAATTGCGTATATCTTACCTACCTCTTTGAGTTATGAAAAGAGCAATCCATTTATTTTATTACTTTAATTCTGTTCGTTTGAAGTATTGCAAAAATGGAAAAGTCATGACCTTTTTTCTAGAGGAACCAATGTTGGAAAAAGGACTAAGTCATAATTTTTAGCTGGATAATAGCCCATATTATTTAAGAGGACTTTGGGGTTGGGAGCATTTTTGGTGGATAAAGAGCTTGCCATGCAAGCTTGAGCATCTGAGTTCAGATCTCCACAACCCATCTGTAACCCCAGGACTCCTGCCAGGGATGAGGGGCAGAGACAAGAAAGTCCCAGCCGGGTGGTGGTGGTGGTGGTGGCGGCGGCGGCGGCGGCGGCGGCGGCGGCGGCGGCGGCGGCGGCGGCGGCGCACGCCTTTAATCCCAGCACTTGGGAGGCAGAGCCAGGCGGATCTCTGTGAGTTCGAGGCCAGCCTGGGCTACCAAGTGAATTCCAGGAAAGGCGCAAAGCTACACAGAGAAACCCTGTCTCAAAAAACACCAAAAAAAAAAAAAAAAAAAAAAAAAAAAAGAAAAGAAAAGAAAAAAAGAAAGTCCCTGGAAGCTCATGACAGCCATCCCTGACATGCCGCAGTCAGCAAGAGGTATTGTCTCAAGTGGGGGAGGGGGAGGTGAGGCCTGATGCCTGAGATGGTCCTCTGACCTTCACATGTATCATAGCAAGCCTCCACTCAATCTCTCTCTGTGTCTCTCTCTGTGTCCCTCTCTGTGTCTCTCTCTCTGTGTCTCTCTGTCTCTGTCTCTCTCTCTCACTCTCTCACACACACACAGATGCCATATACACACAAGATTTAAAAAGAGGAAGTTGTCATTGTAGTAACTTGTTTTCATAATTTTCAAATCTCCTACTTTCAACTAAAAATATAACTATGGGGCACTTTTTAATTACTGGAATGGAGATCTGGGGAGTGGGCTTTTTTCAGAATTCTGTCTATGACATCCTGTCACTAAAATGACTCTGTTCTTAACTTTATTGATTTAATAAGATCAAAAGTACTTGAGATAGAAATTGGTCAAGGGAGGCAGATAGACACAACTGACCCTTGGTTTTCCCAAATGTAAACTCTCTGAACTTTATTCTTCTCGTCTGCTAAATGGGGAAATGATGCTTAATCATTCTTTGTATGAGTTCTGTATGGTGTCATGTTTTTAAAGTACCAAGGAGAGTGCCTGATTATAAGCATGTCAAAAATAAGTGGGGTCCAATATGTTTATATAAAAACCACAGTTATTATCATATAACAAATTAATGGAAGGACTTGGACAAACTGATAGCCTCCCAAGACCAGTCATGAACGTGTTTAACAATTTTAAAGGTCCCATGTAAAATAGCACAAGAGGACTTTAATGATTTAAATTTAATATCATTTAAAATATGATTTAAAAAGTCATATATATGATATTCCGTTCTGTGTGTTAGTGACAAACAGCACATTAAATCAAACAACAGAACAAGGACTGCAGGGCTTCTGGGAGAGTTTTTGTTTTTTGTTTGGCAGTAGGTGTTTTTTTTTTTTTTTCTAAGAAGGATAGCTCTTAATCAGAGTCCATTCTCCATTCAAAATAATCTGTGAAGACTGGCATGAAAATGTAGATTCCTAATTGAACAAAGACAATTCTTTCCAGATTGAAGTACGGTGGTTAATAGCCCTGTGCTCCAATTACCGCTAGACGTTCGTTTCGAATGGGAAACTGGAATTGCAGACGAGTTAGCCTTAATTGGGAGAAATGGCTGAAATCAGACTTTTAATACTCCGCTGTCATGTCACATATGTAGGCCATCTTCTCCTTCGTATCCATGACAGTGCCCTGTTTTCTTGTCCTTTGTCGACAGCAAGCTGCAGTGGTTAGTTAGAGGAACAGCCCTTTCTCAAAAGGGTGGAAACACGCAGCTACCTGCCAGAGACTTAAGACTGAACAGCCTTGAAATGAAGGGATAGAAAGGCCCATGATTTATTATTATCACATATGTCAAATTATAAATGCTCATGGACTTGCCATCATGTTGGCTTAAGCAAGACTGTCCCTTGATCTTGGCCCTCACAATGCTTCCACTCAAGGACCATTTTGGAGGATAGTGCTGCCATGAATACATTAGCCATCAAATCTAGACTAGATATGACATAGTAAGGAAACATGATTGAAAGAATACTTGAAGGCATTGAAAGTCTATGCTTCTCAGACACCTGATAAGAGGTGAAAGAGAGGCTTCAGTGTGAGGAGCTGAGTTGGGAGAGATGGTTCCTGCTTGCAGGCCTTCCCTTCTCTCTTGCATGCATGCAACCATTGCCAGGTTTCAAAATGAAACATGTTGCATTTGCTCCTCATGCCTCCAAGCTGAGCATGATGGATACTGTTAACTCTGTTTCAGAACTGGAAAAATGAGGTCGAGACCCTTGTGTAGGGTTGTAGAGAACGAGTGTGGAGTTGGGATTGAGATCAAACCTTTGATTAACAGTAACTCTGTGTAAAACGTAAAAGGAAGAATTAGAAATGACTTCAATGCTTGAATGTGAGGATCAAAACCTACCATTGCAGGCCGGAGAAAGTGTGCCTGTGCCTTTGACATCCCTTAGCTTTCACAACTGACATGACAGTTGCTGTCTTTGCTCTTCCATGGATGTGGAAAGCAGTGCTCACAGATGATAACAGACTTCTCACTAATTGCCTGGCTTAGACCCCACACCCACACTTGCTGACCCAAATCTCGTGCTTTTCCCCTTTACCAGGAGCAATCCTGGTCTATCTCCATCCTTTCTGCTGTTGACTCTAGAGTTCACTCATTCATAAAACACCATTGCAGTGGATAATAAAACCACTTCCCTCTGCCCCAGAACTTACATTCTAATGCAAGAGATGAATGAACGGACTAAAAAAGTAAGGAGGC
This sequence comes from Peromyscus leucopus, assembly GCF_004664715.2. Lineage (NCBI taxonomy): Eukaryota > Metazoa > Chordata > Mammalia > Rodentia > Cricetidae > Peromyscus > Peromyscus leucopus. The sequence goes on along the minus strand of NC_051078.1, from coordinate 42,187,682 downwards.
ATTTGACCATATTTGGCTTCATTGAAGAAAATGAAGCTGGGAGAAAATGTGCCAAGGGCAGAGACTCTGCAAGTTCGGGGCTCAGATGCTCTGTGAAGGCTGCACTGGAAAAGTGCTTTTCAATGAATTCCCAAAGAGAAGGGCTCTAGCTGTCGTGTGGTGTGTGTGTGTGTGTGTGTGTGTGTGTGTGTGTGTGTGTGTGTGTTTCACAGAGAAAGAAGCAAACAACAGCCCTGAGCTAGGTGCTTTCCTGATTTGCTTAAAGAAAACCACAAGACTCTGTGGCCACATGTGGATGGGCAAAGGGTGAAGGATTAAAGAGAAAGTCAAACAGCAAGGCGAGGTCAACACCAAACCACGCACTGGGACCAATAGAAGGCTTTTTCTGAATGCAATATGGAAGTTCCTTTAGTAAAGGATACCCTCCTCTGACTTATGTCAGGATGGCTCTGGCGTGAATGAGACAGGGTCCAGGACAGCCACTTAAGATACAAATAGTACTCACCACAAAGCTTAGTGACAATATAGGCAAGTGACAATACTATCTTAGACAAGAGCGGTAGTAACACTGAAGACAAGACCTTAGCTAGCTCTGCTCTGCTCTCTGTCTCGGTCTGTTCTGCCAGGCTGTCGGGGTTCTTAGAGATTCTGACCAAGAAAAAGCCCTCTTAAGCCAATGCTCCTAGGGATGGAATGCAGCCATGGATGGGTGTGTGATGTTCACATCTCTCTGCAAAGAGAACCTGCTCCAGGGAACATAGTTATCTGAGCTCTCCTGGGCCACACTCGGGACAATGCTGCAGTATTCTCATCTTGAAGCTGAGTACTTCTTAGCTTGCTCCCAGACAGCAAACGAGTCAGGCAGAAAGCACTAGGTCCAGGCTGCATTGCCCAGTACAGAGCTCTTCAAACAGGCTATCTCCATGGCCTTGCACTCTGGAGCTTTTTCTCCTCCATCCCCCATTGTCTCTCCTCTCATTACAGAGACCGCAGCGATCACGATGGTCTGAAGGTCTCCACACTTACCCAGTTCCCTCTTCACTTCTCCTTTTCTTGCCAATGAATCTTGAATTTCAAGTTTCATTTTGCCCTCTGCTTCTTAGAGAAGCCAACTCACACATACAACCTGTTTCATTAGCCTTAAGTTTCCATAGTTCTGTTTCTTTCTTTCTGCTGTGCTTCAGTCATCTGCTTTAACCAGCAGAAAAACAAAACAAAACAAAACAAAATGATAATGAAGTAAACATGAATAGAGTCTTTGCTGTGTGCCATAGAGAAATTGCTAGTTATTTTCCAAAGTCAAACGGTTTATGTGTTAGTCCATTCTGTGCTGGTGTAACAAGAACCCCTGAGATTAGGAGAGTTACAAGGAAGAGACATATATTTTTCTCACAGTCCTGAAGACTGGGAGTCTAACATTAAGGCTCCTGAAGGTTCAATATCTGCTGAGAGTTACTCTGTACCTCCAAGATGCGCGTGTTGGTGTGTCCTCTGGAAATGAGGAGCTCTGTCCGTGTCCTTCCATGGTGAAAGGCAGAAAGGGGAACCACTTTGATGGGGACTTGAATCCCATTTACCATGCAGAAGCTCTCCTGGTTTAACCACCTTTTAAAAGTCCCTCCTCTTAGTACCATTACATTAGCAATCCCTGAATTGGAAGAGAAACACATTCAAACTATAGAAACTAGGAAGTGAGGGAGCAGGAATCGAGAGTCCTATAGTCTTTTCCACAGACTTCATGGTTCTGGACTGTCTGCAGATCTTGACTAAACTTCTGTTTGGTATTCAGTAGGAAACTAGGATGCTTTTCCAGTGGTATTCTGCATCCCACAGCTCCTACAACTACTTAGGATCATGAAGTCCCACCTCTCCAGAAGAGAACTGCTGCCACTAGTCATCAAGTGTCATCACACTTCACCATTAGCTCTCAGATAATTTTAAATGACCTATATGTCATAAGCCATCCTATGCTGAGGGAACGGGTCCTGAGCTGGCATTTGAAAACCTAAAGTCTGGTTCCAGCTCTCATACTAAGGGAGTCAAGATATTTTCAGTTGCAAGCCATGGAATTTCATCTAGACTAATCATGGCAAAGAGAGAATTCCATGCTATGCACACTTAAAAGACAGAAAAACAACTCCAGTGCTGTGACAGATGCCCAGTTCCAGTCATCGGGACTCCGTTTCTCTATCACTGAATTTTTCAAGTTGTTACTTGAGTTTCTGCCCTGACTTCCCACAGTAATGGACTAAGATCTGGAAGTACAAGCCAAGGGAGCCTCTTTATCCCCTAATTTGCTTTTGGTTGAGGTGTTTTAGCACAGCAACAAAAACGGAGACTACCTACTAAGGCATATGCTCCTGGTTTATAGAGGCATATGCTCCTGGTTTATGATGAAGTTGGGGAACCAGGTTTTCAAATTACTTTTGTCTTGTGGGTCCATTGTCTTGAAAGGCTTTGTTATTGTCTTCATTCGGTCAATAATGGAATGCGACATTTGGAGACGGAGCCTTCACAAGCGGGCTCAAGTTCAAGCACAGGCACAAGGATGAGCCATAATCCTGCATAACTGGGACCTTGAAAACAAACAATGAGGACCCAGAGACAGAAGGCACAGAGGGATGACAATGTGAGGAATGAGAAAGCAGGGGTCCACCCTCAAGCCAAGGAGGAAAGCTTGGAGTAGCTCACTCTGTTATGGAGTGCTTTCCTCCAAATTGAAACAGTTCCTCCAGGAGGAAGGAAGCTTGGAAGACTCAGAAAGTAAACAAACTTTACATTCCAGGGAATCTGAAACTTAGAAGACTCACAAGGACCCCTCCCCAAGGTTGGCAGTGAGCAGCTGCTGGAGGAGGAGACTCTGACTGGTCAAGTTGCAGAGAGGAAATTCTTGAACCTGAAGAGCTGCCTGCAAGTCCTGCAGAGAGCTCCAGGGATGTGGCTTTCATGGATTGGGTCCTGCATTGGTGGAATTGGTGACTCATCTGCTTTTAGGTAACCCCAGTACAAATGTATGGGTTCACCACATTGGACTTGGTAGAACCATTACTTTGGCCTGATTTAGTCTCCTTATCTGGGGTGGATAGATATGTATGCCATGTCTCCCCAGCAAACATGTCACACATCTCCCTTCCCCTCTCTCAGGAGGCATCAGCCCTGCTGATACTTTTGTTCCAGTCTCAAGAATTTAATTACAGGGGGCTGGAGAGATGGCTCAGGGGTTATGAGCACTGGCTGGTCTTCCAGAGGTCCTGAGTTCAGTTCCCAGCAACCACATGGTGGCTCACAACCACCATGTAATGAGATCTGGTGCCCTCTTCTGGCCTGCAAGCATGAATACAGGCAGAACACTGTATACATAATAAATAAATAAATCTTAGAAGAAGGAGGAGGAGGAGGAGGAGAAGGAGGAGAAGGAGGAGAAGGAGAAGGAGGAGGAGGAGGAGGAGAAGGAGAAGGAGAAGGAGAAGGAGAAGGAGAAGGAGAAGGAGAAGGAGAAGGAGAAGGAGAAGGAGAAGGAGAAGAATTTCACTACAATATGTCGCTGTTGTGTAGACCACCCGGTTCATCATGGCTCTGGTCATCGGTCATTCTGGCTTATCTATCATCCATCCTGTGGTTCTTTTAATGAACTCTCTGCTGTCAATTGGGTCTTGTCTAGCTCACAAGAGACTAAAGTCTAAGTCATCAGTGTGGCCTAGTCTCTAAGCCCAGTGACTGTTCTACAGGAATAGTTTAGAGGGCCTTCCCTAAAGACTTTCTCAGGAGGTGCTCTACTGAAATCGTGTGGGTTTAGGGACAGTGGTGCCCACGTTGCTGATTTAAATGCTTTGCTGTTATCTCCATTCACTCAATAATGTAATGTGACATTTGGAAACGGGGACTTCACATGGGTGCTCAAGTTAAAACAAGGACATAAAGATGAGAGAAACTTATGGAGAGAAACTTCCGGGGAGAAATCAATGGCATGGAAAGCCAACGTAAGAAATGACAATAGAGGGGTTGCAACAAAACGTAATTTGAGTGCTGTTCCTGAAGGGTATTCTCTGCACATTTGCATATATGCTAAGCCAATTCTTTTCTGTTGTTTGAATCTGTCTTCATTTCTTTCACCAGCAATGGAGTTTTCAACGGATGATGCAGCCAGCTTTGCCAAAACCTAACAATCCCCTGTCTCCATTTACCTTTTTCTTTCCTTCTTTACTCTGTCCTCAGCTCTCCATCTGGAAGGTCCTCCCCTCATGCACCTGCGGAGAAACTCCAGCACAGAGGTGAGGATTAAGTAGCATTTACACACCTCATCACCTCGATTTACATCCAACTTGAAAGGAAAGGTAATCCTAACCTGATCTCTTGCAGACTCCCTTCTCTCCATCTTCCTTTTACAAGTAAGTCCAACCTCAGTTACAACCCACAGAAGACATTTGAAAGGGAGGCTGTGAGGGAAACTTCTGTCTTGGTTGATCTTATGCCTCAGTGCTGAGTAATTCAGTGAGTAATTAAAGTTGGAGTACATAAAGAAATAATTGACAAAATAAACTAATGACCTGCTATTCTCAAATGTGGCTTTTTTTTCTTTTAGAGAAAACACATACATTTTAAAATAAAGATTGCATAATTAAAATATACCTATAATTTTACTCTTGACCATGAAAATAAATACACTGAGCCGGAAAAGATGTAAGGAAAATATTCTGAGATGTCTGTGGTCCTGAAAAGATGGTGACTGAAAATACGAATATTTTATTGTGTACTTTTAATTTGTTGTAAATGACATATTTCACATACCATTGGTCTAGCCTTAAATAATTCCAAATGCAAGTGAACAATTTAACCTCTTCTTCCTTGACTTCAGCTGCTTTTCAGTAAAATAATGAACATTGTATTCTGTGTTCTGGCAGACAGCTGTACATTGTGATAATGTATCTCCACAAAGTAATAATAAACACAAGGGAGGAAGTGGGAGGAGAGAGGAGGGGAGGCTGTGGTCAGGATGGAAAATAAATAAAATTTTAAAAAATAATAAAGAATACACACAAACAGTTAAAACATTCTGATTATGATTCAGAATGTCTAATATTCTTGGTTTTAATTAAAGCTTCTTCTTTTGGGAAAAGTATCCAGGTATCTTTATAAGACTTTGATATTAATCAAATTATCTTCTTTGCTTTTTTTCTAACATGTAAACAGAAGCCATTTTGCAATTGTGCAATTTCTTTTTATTATGAGTAATTTGACACATTAATACAATTCTATATTCTTGGTGCTTTGTTCTATTGGAAGCCCTTTAACAGTTTTATCTTTAGTTTTGTTTATTGACTCATTGTCTTATATAGCCCAGGCTGGCCTAAAACTTAGCAAAGGATAACATTGAACTTCTCATCCTTTGGCATCCACCTAGACTTTTTCCATTTTTTTTTTTCTAAACTGAACTTTCTGTAACACGATTTCCCACAAGGCAGAAGGACAGACATCCTCTGTGAAGGCTTTTTATCCCTCATATTATCAATGGCAATATTGAGATCCATTTGACTTAATAATGTATGGTGGGTAAGTTGCAGGATACAAATGAGACTGTCCAATTCCATGGCAGGCATTGCCTTTCCTTAAGATATCTTCTTGGTACCCGATAATGCATCCTGCCCTTCCTTACTCTGCACTTGGTAGTCAGTTACTCTCCATCATTGCAAAGGGATGTTTTAGTTCCTTAGGCAGGTAGCAAGTTCCTAAAGACTTCAAATCAGCTTACAAGTTTTTCAACAGCAGCCATGTGACCTGCAGTTCAGGGAGGAACTTTGCAGTTGGCTATGGCGGCTTCCAAAGCTTGAACTGCTGGACCACAGCCTTGTTCCTTCAATAGTCAAATATAATTAGCAGCATTTGCCTTGCACAGTCATGTGTAGAGAATCTAACAACACGTCTGGTGCATTGCAGTGTCTGATGAATGTCAGCTCTCATATTGTTAGACGTATGCAAGGTAGATGGATCTGAACCTAGTGAACACCTTGAATTATTACCAAACACATGGAAAAAGTGGTTCACTGGATATTGTAGAAAGTATATTATATGATAATCTCAATAATACAGTGATTTTAAATGACTTTATTATATGCTAGGTACTCTACTAGACTCTGAAGACAACAAATGTTTCCCTAGCTCTCAGGAAGAATTCAATATATTTTTTGTCAAACTTGGCTTAAATAAATGTTTTGTATCCACATAATTCTCTTAATCTTATTCTACACATCTCTTAGAAATTTCTTACTTCTATGCTTTAACAATTATTCCTAGGTATACTTATAAATTGAGCTACATTATCTTTCCTGGTACTCTGGGTTTGAATAACTCTTAGTATCTCTTAGACTTTTGTGTACACTCCAAAACACCATGTCATAAGATGAATTCAAGACTGCGTTTTCTCCACCTTCTGTCTCAATGAGTGCCATTGAAATTGACTTACTACAAACCCAGATTCCTTCTTATTAACTGCAAACTCTATCAGTACCTCCAGGCAAGGATGAATGAGCAGGCAGAGGGCATAAGATATTAAGACTAATGAGACTAAACAAGAGTACAAATGAATACTACCAATAGAAGTCCTCCATGGGGAACGGAACACCAGCAGAGATGAAGTCCCCTTCACCACCCTGTCATCACCCTGTTCTCAAGGGTAAAAAGCCTCTCAGTTGGTCGCCATTAGTTTCCCAACACCTCTTGCTTCAACTGTCTTCTAACATCTCTCCTCAAAGCCATTCTTCCATAGAAGTGTGGTGACTGGAACCAGCCAAGCCTTATGAACACACCCTTTACCCCGCTGGCATCTCTGTGACTTAGCTCTCAGGGCACAGCTGTCTCCCCCGATGTCTCCTTTACTTCACTTGGTGGAGCCCATTCTGGTTTCCCCACTGTACATTTACACATGCCCATTAACTACCACAAATCCCCTGGGCATCTCCTCCCTACAAGGTTGGAAGCTTTCTAAGGTTAGTGAGCATCCCTATTTTCTCTGAATTCCTGAACCTGAGATCATGCCTGGCCCATGGAGCAACCTCTAATATATACAATGGTTTAATGCAGTGGTTTTCAACTTTCAAATGCTGTGAGTGACCTTTTAATACAGTTCCTCATGTTGCGGTGACCCCAACCATAAAGTTATTTCATTGCTACTTCATACTTCATGTAATTTTACTACTGTTATGAATTGTAATGTAAATATCTGACATGCCACCCCTCAAGGGGCTCACAACCCACAGGTTGAAAATTACTGATTTAATGATTATAGAGTGAACCTCAATTTTTCTGCCTTTTCTTCTCCTTCCCTGCCTCATGCAAGACCAACAGAACTGTATTTGAACCCTGAGCAGAGGGACACAAATGTTCAATGAGAGCAGGATTTAGTAATATTGGTGATGATGCTCAAATGTGCTGGCTGATAACGAATCACCAAATCACCGTTGAGTAGCCATTGAAGGAAGGGAGAAGAGATAGCCAATAGCTCTTCCATTAAGTCTAGAGACAGCTAGATCATGTCAGCCTGGCTGAGCTGCAGACAGGGCATAGTAAACCCTGGGGTCTGGGTGCCTCCTGTCTTCTCCATTAAACAGCTTTCTATCTGAATGGCTGCTTCCTTGCCTGAACTATTTTGGTACATCTATTATTGGCTCCCATTTAGCGTCTGTTTATTTAAATCTGCTTTCAACTGGAACATAATTCTCTTGATTATTGGTTGATGCTGCGACACAGTAGGAATACAGATAATTGTCACTGTGCACATTCTGCTGGAAATGTAAAATTATTATCTTTAGAGCTGTTGAGTAGGGTGTTTGAGCATGAATGTTATACAGCTTGGGCACGTGGAATTTGTAGAGTACTAATTTGTTGGCTCCCTTGCCTTCCTCCACTGGCTGTCATCTGAGCCTCCCCAGGAACCCAGGCAGACACCCAACTCCCTGGAGCATCTACTATTCACTCCCCTGATGGGGAGAGAGAGGGCAATTTCTAAGCACTCAGCATCTCGGGGCTTCCTTTGTGGGAGTACCAGAGATGGAGAGGCTGTAAATGCAAATTCCACCCTTGCCCCTCACTCGCCCAAGGCTGCTTTGCTTTTCTGGGACTGCCTTACCCAAGTACAAGGAGCAAAGTGGTTGGGGTGGCTGCGAAGCTCGGGTCTCCAGCAGCGAAGATATGGCTAGAGTGGACGCCGCGGCCAGGGTCTCGTCACTGTCCACTCTTCCAATTCCTACACCCTTTCTTTTTCCCCATCCCCCCCCACTCCCCCAGGTCCCCTTCTCCTCACCTGCTCCGATCAACCCCCCTCCGCCTCCCAGCCTCTGCACACCTACCTCCAGCTGTCAGCTCCCCACCCCAAAGGAGCTGCCTCTTCATTTACAAGCAGCATCACTAATTGCTTTTTAGGGTCCCTTTTCTGCTCTCTGTTCAAAATTCACTGGGCGTTCCCAGCCCCTTTTATGTTACTTTTTCTGAATCTTTTCAGCCTCTTTTACAAACTTAGCACTTTCTGTGCCTCTTTTAGTCTTTGCGAGAAGAAAGAGACTTGAGAGGGTTGGTTTTTTTTTTTTTTTTTTTTTTTTTTTTTGGCAGTAAAGCGCCTTCTCTGGCACCCCCTCCCCCGCTCCCTCCCTCCCCCATCCCTCCCCCCCCCCCCCCCCCCGCACAGCACACGCATTGGCCCTCCTCCCACTGAATGGGGCTTTGTGCAGGGAATTTCCGGAACATAGCCCAGTGCCCAGGCCCCTGTGTGAGGAGAGGAGGGGCCCAGCCTGCAAGGAGACCCTTAAGCCCACCCCATTACCACGGTCACTGTTTGCCCCGGATTCTCTAAAAGGCCTATTGTTGCCCGTTGCCAGGTGTTCCTTAGCAACGCTTGAGCCAAGCTGCCTACCCTATTTAGGCCCAAAACTTTTCAATGGCCTCCAAAACCCGTGCTTGTCAGCGCTGTAGACCGCTCCTCAAACAGCCTCAGAAGGGAGGGAGAAACCAAACCATCCCCCAGCCGTCTGCTCTTCAAATATCTGTGTTTGAGGTTGCTTTGGGGCTTCTTGTCTTTTGCCTAGGATCAACGGGCCAAACAATCACAATTAAAATTTCTCTCTCCCAATGCTGCGTCTCCCCCTTTTCGCCAACCTCCACCAACCCAAAACCACCCGGCCCCCCGCCAATCTCCACCCCCCACCGAGTCACAGACCCCCTTCTAACTTAATATTCAGCCGGGACTGGGTTTCGTCATATTCTGCAAGAGCCTCATGACTTTTCTTCTTAAACCATTTCCAAGGAAATTGCTTTATTGCTTTAGGATAGTTGGGTGGGCTTGTGTGCAGGAGTTTGACCCTTCCTCAGCTCTGGTCAGGAGGAAGGTAATAGAATCATGGGGTCTGTGTTCCAGGAGGAATCTTAATGATGGCCCCAGATGAGGGTCTGGAAGTCCAGATCCCGGAATGGCCTGGCACGGCTCACCTAGTGATTTACAAACAGATGGGGGGTTCTGGCCCCAACTTCCCTGACCCCTTAAGCCTGAGCCTTCCCCCACCTCCGCTGCTGGGATGAAGTAATAAGAAAAACGGACTGTAAGAGAGAAAGAAAAAAAGAAAGAAAGAAAAAACAAAACAAAAAACTGTGTGCCTCACAAATCAAGCATGGAAGGAGAGCCGCTTTGGGCTTCCCAGGCATTTGAAGCATGGAAAAGCATCCCACTTTCTTACTCAGACCCTGGGGCAGAGAAGTATGTCTGCCAAGGTACCTTTTCTGGTTTGAATAGGAACTGTCCCTCCAGACTTGTGCTGAGCGCTTGTGCTTGTTCGCTAGGCAGTGGCACTGTTTTGGGGAAGTCCTGAAGACTTAAGGATGTGGGGCCTGACTGGAGGAAGCATGGTGCTAGAAGTGGCGGAGACTTTGAAGGTTGTACCTGGCCGCCCGCCCCCAGTGCTCTGCTTGAGAGGAAGAGGACAAGAAGACATCCTCCTAACCCTCCGAGACAATAAACCCTCCCTTCCTCAAGCCGCGCGTGTAAGTGATGTGCCGCTCAAGTCCTTCCTTCTACCTTATTTTCCTTCTGCAAGTTCCAGGGATCTCTCCCGATGCTGAATTAAATAGAGCGAGACTCCGCAGGCTAGAAGTTAAGAGCCATTCAGCAGCAGCGGCCTTCTCGCACCTCACCCTTTGATAGGAATGGGATGACTTGGCCACGGACACACAGTGTGTAGAATAAAATCAAGCACGTTCCTTTGCTAGCCTGCCCAGGATGATCTGGTCCTGATTATTTTGGTCTCACTCGCCTCACACAGTTCATTCCATCCACATATACCTTTTGTTGTCCCTGGGACGCAAGTTTCCTTTCAGTTTCAGGAGCTTGCTCTGCTCTTTGCCTTGGAAACTCTGCCCCTAAGGTTTTTGTGAGGCTGGATCCACCCCCCACTCACACTCTACATGTTTCATTTTTCTCTTGCTCTTTTAAAATTTCTATAGCATTGAGTATTATAAATGTTTATGATTTGTTATTATTTATGAACTATGACAGTTATAACCCTATTCCTCACCCTTATAAAAACATGATTACATACAGATATTTGCAATTGATTTATCATATCCCAACCTCAAGCATAGACTCTCTGAAAGTGAGAGCTTTGCCTCGTTTATGACTACATTTTCAGAGTCTAATGTGCCTAGAACTCATAAGGAGCTCACTGAATATTTGATGAATAACTAAATGAACGAATGTGCTCATTGGTGACAGAGAAGAAAAAGCAAACTTCAAATCCCTATTCCCAATGTTGTATATTTCTTCCTACAGGAAGAGTAAAGAGGAGAAAAGGACTCTTAGTAATGTGTTTGTTTTCTTTGACTGGTTTTGTTGTTTACTTTTTTTTTTTTTTTTTTTTTTTGGAGGTGGGGACAGGCTCTCACTATATAGCCAGGTTAACTTTGAACTTGGGATTCTGCAGCCTGTACTGCACAAATGATGAAATCAAAGACATACACCCTGCCATACTCAACTGTCTGATGGGCTAAATTTTAAGTTTTTCTTGTGTTTCTCAACCTCTAAAATTGTTGGTACTTCTCTTTCTAAGGGAATCTTTACCATTCAAATTTCCTCCAAATTTCCCCCCATAAAATTGTCAGAGGTCCAGGTAGCAGTGGAGCACACCTTTAATCCCAGCACTGCACTCAGGAGGCAGAGCCAGGCGGATCTCTGTGAGTTCGAGGCCAGCCTGGTCTACAGAGTGAGATCCAGGACAGGCTCCAAAGCTACACAGAGAAAACCTGTCTCAAAAAAAAAAAAAAAAAAAAAAAAAAAAAAAAAAAAAAAAAAAAAGTCAGAGGTACACCCTTTAAGTAGTATGGTCCTCTGAGGGGCTACTAACCATAACAATCTCTAAGATTTATTCCCATTTCAAGAAGGAAGTTTTGTGCCCGTGGCAATAGTATTACCTCTGTTCATAATGCATGTTATAACCAAGACAGTCTAAAAATCTACCTATTTCTGATGGTGCCACACTCTAGGGAATTCATTGTACCTCAAATGAAAACACAGGAGAGTTTTCTGAGAGCTTAGGTGTGGAAGAACTCTGACCATAAAAGGTGACATGAGTAGGCAGAAAGGCCAGTGGCCTTTGCCAACTTTGGGCTTCAAACCTGGCCTCAATATTATATATTTCCCAAAAGTCTTCCAGAGGTCTTTAGGAATCTCCTTTTGCCTTTAATCCTAGCACTCAGGAAGCAGGGATCGAAATATCTATCTGAGTCTGAGGCCAGCCTCGTCTATATAGCAAGCTCCCAGACAACCAGGACAACCAGGACTACATAAAGAAAGCCTGTCCCAAAAAACAAACAAACAAACAAACAAAAACCCTTTGGCTTTGGTCTCTGTTGTGATAACCCACTAACTGTTAGCATTTTATTCAGCCCTTAATAAGATGATACAAAGCTTTTAAAGTCAGTGTGTGAGCTTGAAGTGTTGTTTCCAACATGTCACTTTGGAATTCTAAGTTTTAAATTTTCACTGCCAGTTATGTCCACAAAAAAAAAAAAAAAGTTCATTGCAAGCAAAGCCCAGGCTAGGTATGGGTTCACACCTTTAACCCCAGCACTCAGGAGGCAGAGACAGGCAGATTTCTGAGTTCACTGCCACACCGGTCAGGCCTGTATAGTGAGACTCTAACTCACAATGAACAAAACAGCCATTCCTGACACCTGCAAAACCACCTGTAGGTTAGAGATTGACATGGTTGCTCTCAGCATAGGCATTCACGCACCTCACTGATTTAACGAGTGTTTGTTGAATGTCGTCTGTGGGCCAGGCATTGTGCTGTGAGTCATGGGGAAGTTTTCTCCTAGTAGCCGGTTTTTGTTTGTTTGCTTGTTTTAGCTTTTCTTTGCTTTAGTTTCTTGTTTTGCTTGATATTGATATCATGCATTAGGTAATCAGATCCATCCTTTGCAGTGTGCACGTGTAAAGGAGTAATTATGGGCTGGCCTTTCTCAGATGGACTATTCTGAAGTCCTAGAATCTCTTGTGTAGAAAAGTTAGATCAATGGAATAGTATAACTTTCCACAGTGAAGTGCTAGCTGTTTTGGTGCCCGTTCAGCATCCTTCAATTCTTCTTTGGGGGAGCTGAGTTCTCCTATCCCTCATGGTTCTGGAATGGCAGCAACAGAGTATCTCACGTTGCACTTTGATGGTAGACAGATGACATTTTCACAAGTGTGTGCCACTGAGCTTTGGAACACAGTATGACTAAAAGGAGTTTTTGTCTGTCTCTTTCTACCTCCATCCAATTGAAAAAAGTACTGTGTAATGAGATCAGATTGAGAGCTACCACCTTCTGTAGGCAAGAATTCCAAGGAAAAGAATAAACAAATGTTAGAAGTTGAAGGGCCCCAGGATCATGAAGGCTGCTGTTACTGATAATCACAGTGAACTGAGAAGTCGGAAGTAGAGGGTGGGCTACTGGGGTCCTGATAAGGGAGGTCAAGGGTTATGTTCCTGAATAGTGTCTGGATATAGATGTAGGAGTCAAACCAGGAGTTCAGAGTTTGTTAGGGAAGAGTTCAATACTGCAGAGCAAATAAATCAACAGTTTGCCGATCACACCTGGACAATTGCTTCAACGGCTGGCTTGCTACCTTTGCTAATTGTATAGATCAATGATAAGGTAAAGCTAGTGAAGGTGAACGGCAGTGAAGAGGGCCAGTTCAGAAGTATGTGCCCTCGGAGGGTACAGTTTCTTCTACAGATTTCTTGATCTGAGCCTGAGGTGATGACTCCATCAATAACACACTTGCGAGTATGAGGACCCAGATTTGATTCCCGGCCCGCATCTAAAAAGCATAATCTAGTTGTGAGTGTTTTTACAATCTCAATGCTGGGGAAGCTGATCCAGGTGGCTCTCTGGCGCTCCCTGGCCAGGCAGCCTAGCCTAATTCCTAATCCCACAAGAACTGGGGCAAATTGAGAGACTCTGCCTCAAAGAACAAGACAAGAGGATCCACTTTCTCCAGTCAATATAGTGCTTGAAGTCTTCGCTGGGATAATAAGAGAAAAGAAGAAAACAAAAGAGATACAAACAGGAAAAGAAGTCCAAGTATGTCTACTTGCAGATGATATGACTCTATATGTAAGATCCCAAAGACTCCACCCAAAAACTCATAGACTTGAGATGTACTCTCTCACTCACTTCAAGCTTCCAAATGATAGCAGATTTATATTTTGTAGTAATTTGCTACAGCAACACTACTAAACTAACACAACCTCTTGCTTCTAATGATTTCAATCGTGTAGACCTATCTCCTAAATGCCACACCTCTCTTGTAACTGATGACTTGAACAGGCCCATCCTGATGTTTTCTAATTCATTTTTGATCTGTGCCTTCCTCATCCTTTTTTTTTCTGTTGATACGTGGTGAGCATCACCATCTACCTAGGAGAGGTACATCATGGAACTTAGAGAATCTTTTGGTTCTTTCATTGATTGTTTCCTATGACGTATGGATCCGCCATGTTCTCTATGTTTACCTACTGTACTGACTAACCTAGTTTAAATCTTTATCTCTGAGATGTAGAGTATCCAATAGACCCATCACTATCCGTTTTCCAACCAATCATAGTCACTGCCAACAAGGTTATCTTGGACAACTAAGCCATTCTCTTATGACCCGGTGTACATCAGCACACCCACAAAGTAAAGTCTGCCTCTTTAAAATGTTCAAATTCCTTTGGTATTTTGCTCATTGTGTTGACCTCATCTCTTATCACTCATTTCCCATACAACATACATGCATCACACATCAACACACACATATACACACATGTATATGCATATGCGTGAAAACCATCACAGATATTACACAAAATTCTTTACTCCAGAGCTTCTATATTCTTTAGCATACAAGCCTCTTCTAATCCTTCGTTGTCCAATGTCAGTGTGACGTTCCCTCCAAACCTTCTATGCCCCCACACAGAATAAGGACTTTATTCTGTAGTTCTACACATGTAACCCATGCTCACTTGTGGTATTAGCCAATTATACTGCGGTCTTGCACTTCTGCATCTGCTTTCCCCGCTGAAAGGTAAGCTCCCTTTCAATGACACTGTAGCTTGCTTCATCTCTTTTCTCTTTAACATCTGAATTCCAGTTTGTTGAACTTGGAGCTGCTTCTGTGAGAGCCCACAGGGAGGAAACTGGATCAGCAGCGGCCTTGTTTCTTGTTTCTGACAGACCTGAAGGGGTATAATTTAGGAATAATGGGTGAAATAAAGGAACTAACCTTCTCTGCATATGTGTATAACAATGCACTTTCTAACTCCATGGCCAGAGATGCCTTGCAGGTTGTCAGACACTGGGATAAATACTTGAGTCCTTATTGGTTTGAGGTTTATTGACATAGAATTCATATTTTTCCTTTAGAGGTATGTTTTCATATTTAATGAAATCCATTAGTTACCTGTACAATATTAAACAGAATAAATAAGTGTTGCTATAATTTTCACTTATAGTGGGTAGCTGTTCCAGCTTTGACCTGGAAGTACTACCCCCAGTGAGGCTTCCAGTAACTGCATGCCTACTATCACCTGCCCCTGAGGCGGGGCCAAGACAGGAGCCCTTAAGACCCAAGATCTGGATGGACTGGCTCTCTTGGTTCCTGGTGGTCATGGATGCTGGATTGCAGACCGAGCAGAGTTCTTCCGAGAACACCGCTGGACTGCGCTACACCTTTCCCAGACCCTGTTACCTATCCCTTTACTTGCTGTAAATTATCCCAAAATAAACCTCTCTTTTAACTACGTGGAGTTGCCTTAATAAATCCTCCAATATTCACTGATAAACTATTCTTGAAGGCAAGAATCTACAAGGCTGACACTACTCAGAAAATTTCCACATGTTAGATCCTCAAACCTGCCTCATTCATCCTCTTCTGTGAATCCTAGAGCACCATAGGACAAGAGTTCAACATTAGGAGAAAATGACTAAGGTGAAAATTTGAAGTGGCGATATTCTTCCTGGAGTGCACAGGACAGACTTTCACATTAAGAGGGTGAGGAAATGGAAGACCAGACAGCTGCTCAGTGTTAGTTGTTAGCTGGTCAGTCAGTCAGTTGGTTGCTTAGCTTTCGTCACTATGACAGAAACAATTTAAAAGAGAATGGATTTCTTTTGGCTCGGGGTTTTGGAACACCGTCCTGGTGCACTGTCCATGCCTTGTATGAGGGCTGGTCATGCTACCAGTCAGAACAGGTGGTAAAGAAGCTTCTTCACTGTGTCAGATGGGAAGCAGGAAGACAGGACCAGACCCAGGACCAGGCATATACTTAAAAACATGCTTCCAGTGACCTATTTCCTCTACCTAGATCCCACTTCCTAGAGTTTCCAGAACATTCCAAAATAATATCACCATCTAGAGACTAAGCATCCGATACATGAGTGGGTAACATTTCATATTTAACCCACAGTAATACCCAAATTGAAATCTTGGGATGTGTCTATTTTTTTAAATGGCTTCACATACCTTGTATGAATAAAATTTCAAACAAATTATTTTTGAATTGTAAAAGCAAAGGCTTCACTGGGTGGGCCTGAGGCATGCCTTTAATCTCAGCACTTGGGAGGTAGAGACAAGCAGAACTCTGTGAGTTTGAGGCCAGCCTGGTCTACAGAACAAGTTCCAGGAAAGCCAGAGCTCTGTTACACAGAGAAACCCTGTCTCAAAAAACAAACAAACAAAAGTGAAAGCTTTAGGAGCAGGTGAGATATCTCAGCTGGTAAAGTGCTTATTGTGTAAGCATTGGTACCAAGTTCCGCACCCAGCACCATGTAAAAGGCATGGCATGGTGGTGGGCACTTGTCATCCTGACCCAGGGAGGCAGAGACAGTGGATCCCTGCAGCTAGCTAGTCTCCAGGTCCCAGTGACCCTATCAGAAAACAAAGTAGATGGCTACTGAGGAAAGACATGCACAAATGAGCTCTGACCTCCATGTATGCACTCATGTGTGCACACATATGAGCATTCGTACACACACAAAGTGCAGGATTTTCTCTCTCTCTCTCTCTCTCTCTCTCTCTCTGTGTGTGTGTGTGTGTGTGTAATCCTGTGAAAGTCACATCACATTTGGATTTTCTTCTCTAACATTGTAATGTCCTCTAATGATTCCTCAACTACTGTTAAGGGTAGGTATGATCACTCCTGTAGCTTTTTGTGGATCTGTGGTGGGAGTCTAAAGAAGCAGGACAATTAGAGTAATAGTTGCTTGTCCTGAATCTGTATCTCCATGTCATAGTCTCCCAACAAATCAATAGTGGACTGAAAATAACAAAAAATGCAGGACATTTGGGAAAATACTGGAAACCTAAGAGAAAAGCTTGTACTTTTCCAACTAGCTTTAGAAAGATGGAGTATGGAGGTAAGCATTAGAATATAATGGGCTATCAAAGTTTATTATAAGAACTAATTGCTAAGTATTTCTAAATTGTAGGAGTCAATTCTTTTAATACAGCCATAATGAAAAATCACTTAAATAAAGTTACAACAAAATTAACAATTTTTTAAATTGTTATTTAAATATTCAGAATTTACCGTTCCCTGTTTGACTATGTTTTGATATCACCTATGCTGTTGAGGTTATTGAATGTGTATGGGGGGAATGTTATGTAATGATGTACTACTATTCATTGCTTCCCAGTTTTGTTTAGTGATGCCATGCTGATTGTTTAAAATCTGCTGTGGGAGAACTGTCTTCTGTGCATCATGAAAAATGATGCAGCTTAAGATGCTCCCCTTTTTCCAACAAAGACACTATTCTGGCATGTCAGAAGTCAGTTCTGATTTTACGGCTACAGGAATATTCACTAGGACAGTTACTGTGTCTGAGAGGGACAGACTTACATTTTTAAGCCCGTAGTGTGCGAAATACTGGAGGACATACTTTACTAGACAATCTTCATACAAGCCCGAAAATATTGGCTCCACTTTTATAAACAAAGAAAGTGAGAATCCAAAATCAATTGTGCCCAGTCATTCTGCTGTACTGCTTTAATGGCAAGGATAGTCAAAAAGAAATGATAGTCTTCAATCCATGCTGATTTTAGTTTAAATGAGCAGTCAGAGCACATGGAGAGAAAAGAATCTCGTGGTTACAGAATGTTAATTTCAAACTAGCTAAATCAATAAGAAAATGCATGGGCTCCTATAACTATGAAAGGCCAGAGGTCTAGCGTATGGTTCCATATAAAGTCTCTAGCATTGGCTCCAGCTTCTCTGACCTCATCTTCATACCTGCAGCAGCTTTGAACCTCCCTAGTGTTTCCAGTTGCATTCAGAGAAAAAGTTACCATTGCTTCAGTCTATATGATAACTCCTCAAAGAAAACCTTCTGTGGTAGTTCGAATAACAAAGGGCCCCACAGGCTAATATGCTTGGTACTTAGTGACCCCAGTTGGTGGAACTGTTTGGAAAGGATCAGGAGGTGTGGCCTTGTTGGTGAAGGTATGTCACTTGGGGTGGGCTTTGATGTTTCAAAAGACTCCAGTGATTCCCAGTGTCTGTCTGTCTGTCTGTCTGTCTGTCTGTCTGTCTGTCTCTCTCTCTCTCTCTCTCTGTGTGTGTGTGTGTGTGTGTGTGTGTGTGTGTGTGTGTGTGTGCATCCTGGTTGTTCCTTCACTCTGCCATCATGGATTCTAACCCTCTCTAAGCCAAATAAAATGTTTCCTTTTATTAGTTGGCTTTGGTCATGGTGTTTTTTCACAGCCATAGAAAGGTAACTAAGATATCTTCCTTACTTTCTAAGTCAAAATTGATTCATAAGTCCACAGTTGAGATATTCTCTCGGGCCACAGGCTACCATGCACAAAATGCCTCAGTTACCAGTCAGCTACCCATGTTCATCCCTGCATGATGAGACAAGCATACTTAAAGGTCATGGGCTCTTGAAGCAGAGAAAATAATTTG
The DNA here is from genome assembly GCF_004664715.2 of Peromyscus leucopus. Classification (NCBI taxonomy): domain Eukaryota; kingdom Metazoa; phylum Chordata; class Mammalia; order Rodentia; family Cricetidae; genus Peromyscus; species Peromyscus leucopus. The sequence continues at coordinate 42,169,224 of NC_051078.1, read as the reverse complement.
AATGTAAACAAGGTTCTTAATTTCTTTATTTTAGTTAAGATGGGTTGACTATATTGACTCTCTGATTTAAAATAATCACAAAAATATAAATAAATAAATAAATAGATATGTAGATAAATATATAAATAATATTCTAGAGTTGAAACATCAGGCAAGGAAGGGAAGTGATCCAGCGGAAATGAAAATCTAAACAGACAAGCTCTGTAAATGTTCAAATGTCATTTTAGACCCCAACTCTGAGCTGTACTGTGAAGAGTGAGAAGCAAACAAACAGAGCTTGTCTGTATCTTTGAGGGCTAAAAACTGGAAACCTGGGGAGATCCAGGCAACCAGAGACCACAGGACATGGTACCAGAGAAGAGGTAACTCCACTGAGAGAGACTCACAGAGATCTGTAGTGGGTATCCCTAGGGTACCAGTAGAATACTGAGCAGTGCATAGTTGTGAGGAAGCTCTCTAACAGTTTAGAAAGAACAGCCTGTAAAAGTAAGAACAAACAGTGCCCATGTCACACAGTGCCAATAATAATGCATATTCTCAAAAACAAGACTCAGGAATCTCATTTACAGGGCATCAGTTAGAGTTCTAAAAAGAAATATGGAAGGATTTGCTTAATTAACCCTAGATTAAAAGAATCATTGGGTTTCTAAAATAAGTATCCCCCCTAAATCAAACACATAAAGTAATTTAACTGCATTCCAGATCAAAACTCAAGAATATTTTTGGGAATGTAAGAATATCTTGCACACAATAGGTTAAGCTCAAAATAATTGGTAATTTTCAAGCAAAAATTATCAGGCAAGCATGCACAAAAACAAAACAATAACATGAAAAATCAATAAAACCTTATAGCTAGAATTAATAGATGAATATTAACATAGTTGTAACTATATAATTCAAGACTCCAAGTTGTACCTGTTAAATAGAGACATGAAAAATTTAAGCTTAACTTACAGAGACAAAAATTAAAATGCCCCAGGTGGAATGAAAAGACTAATCATAGCTTATATATTGATAATTACTGGACATGAATTATATATTGATAGTTACTGGACATGAATACATAGCAATAAAAAAGATCCTAAGTGAAAAGAAAGGAGAAGGGTCAGGCAAAATAAAGCAAACATCAGCGAACTGTGTGACAACACTTGTGGCCTCATCTATACAAAGTGTAGGTAGGGGAGGATGAGGACCTATAGAAAGTATTTAGTTACACAATAGCAAAAATGCTCAAGTTTGAAGGAAATTGTAAATTCATAAATCCAAGAATTTTGATGTCTCCAGGTAGAACAACATCATTATTAAATTATTTAAAACAAAGGATGAGAAAAAAATCTAAAAATCAAACAGAAAAAAAGATATAATGCATGTAGAAAGCAAACATAAGGATAACATTATATATTTTATCAGGAAAAAATACAAGTGGGAAAATAATAAAGTAACATTCTAATAGGACTGAGAGAGGGGTCGAGGGAGGGAATGAAGGAAGGGAGGAAGGAAGGAAGGAAGGAAGGAAGAAAGAAAGGAAGGAAGGAAGGCCCTGCTAGGTTGAAGCCCTATTCTTGGTGAAAATAAACTTGAAAACAAAAATGAAATAAAGAAGTTTGCAGACATAGAAAGGTTCAGAGCTCATAATCAGAAAAAGAACACAGAAGAGAGCATTATAAATAGACCAAAAAAAAAAAAACAAAAAAAAAACAAATAAATATCTTGATCTACCTAAGTAATTAATTGCATCAAAATTAAGTATATGAGAAAGAAATATGTGCCCAGGTAGAAAGGGTATCTTACCCATAGCCTTCTTTTCCCCAGGGATAGATCCATGTAGGCATGTTTAATGACCAGATCTTAGGAGCTGCAGCATACACCAAGTAATTCAGGGTATCAGTCCTCAAAAGCGTGCTCATTGTGAGGTTCTTTTTGCACGTTGTTGTTGCTGCTGAAACAGCATGTTCCTTTATACGCCACTTTTGCCTTGAACTTGAGGTCCCCCTGCCTCCAAAGTGATGTTGGCTTGGGTCCTTCAAAATGCTGGATTATAGGCAGAAAGTATGCACAGCTTCATGAGTGTCTTAACTTGAATGGGTCACATGAGCACATTCTAGTGATATGTTTGACTGAGAAGCCATTGAAATCCCTAGAATGGCTCCTCCAAAACCACCTCCATCTGTTTGGGACTTGACCCTTTGGTGTGAGTCCAGCGCCCTCTCATTCTCGCCTGATGCTCTTTTTGCTCTTTCTAGCCTGTCTCCTTCCTTTGTGATCCCTACCAACCCACAGAATAGCTCTATACTGAGAACCCCACAGCTATCACACTTGTCTGCAATTCAGGAACCCCATAAGCCCCACACTTAGCTCAGACCCAGAGTGGGTAACAAGTAATCATAGAATAGAACATCCACCCAGTAAAGATGAGACCATATATCTAAACCAAGAAATACTTCAATTGCCCTAACTCTGAATGTCTACATCCCAGTGCAAAAGTATAAACACAGACAACAAAGACATTATGCCTCCTTCAGAAGCCAGTAACCATATTGATTGTGTTAGGCTCTCAGAAAAACAATTTAGCTGTAGCAAGAGACAAGAATTTCAAAATAGCAATTATGAATAGGTTCAAGAACCTTAAAGAGGATATGAAGAAAAGCCTTAATGAAGACCACCAGAACACAAATGGTTGAATGAAATAATGAAAATAATTCAAGATATGAAAGTAGAATTTAACAAAGAAATAGAATCATTAAAGAAAATCCAATATGAAATAAAACTAGAAATGAAAAACTCAAGAAATCAAACAAAAGAACCTCAGAGGTAAGCCCTGCCCCCCCCCAAACATATTAAAAGACATGGAAGAAAGAATTTTGGTTCTTGAGGACAAGGTAGAAGAGATAAATAGCTCAGTAAAAAAAATGTTAGATCTAAAAAAATAGACACATGAAATCTTGGAACACTATGAAAAGGCCAAACCTATGAATAGTTATAGAGGGAGGAGAAGAAACCCAAGTCGAAGGCACAAAAAATATTTTTAACAAAATTGTAGAAGAAAATTTCCCCAATCTAATGAAAAGATGCCTATCAAGATACAAAGGGCATACAGAACACCAAATAGACTCAGAAAAGAAACTCTCTATAGCACATAATAATCAAAACACTAATCTACAGAACAAGCAAACAAAGGATATTAAAATCTGCAAGGGAAAATAAAATCAAGTCATTATAAAGGCAGTCCCAGCACAACACTTGATTTTTCAGTTAGACTCTGAAAGACAGAAGCACTTGGATGGATATTCTTCAAGCTCCAAGAGACAGCAGATACCAGCCCAGAGTACCATAGCCACAAAATTATCAGTCACGATATGCAGAGATAAAAACAAACCTAAGCAAATTCTGTCCACCAGTCCAAGCTCTACAGAAGGAACTAGAAGGAAAACTTCCATCTGAAGACCAAGTTAACTACACCCAAGAGGACAAAAGGAATAAATAATCCCAGAACAGTTCATCAAAGGAGGGGGAGAAACACACCACAAGAAGCAAAGTATCAGGAATCAATAAACACTGTGCATTAATAACTCTCAATATCAATGGTCTCTATTGCCCAATAAAAAGACGCTGACTAACAGACCAGGTTAGAAAACAGACTCCATCTTTCTGAGCATCAAAGAAACACTTCTCACTATGAAGAACAGACTTCACCGTAGGGTTAAAGGATGGATAAAGTTGTTACGAGAAGATATAAACTTGTCTGTATTAACAAGCACAAAACAATAACAAAACAACAACAGATCAGTTGTTACCTGGGTGTAGGTGGAACATTTCTCTCCTGCACGCCTGTTCCCAAATACCTGGCAGACACTTCCCAAATAATTGACTCAGAGGCTTAATATTACTTATAAATTCTTGGCCTGTAGCTCAGACTTATTACTAACTAGCTCTCACACTTAAATTAGCCCATAATTCTTGTCTATGTTTAGCCACGTGGCTTGGTCCCTTTTCTCAATAAGGCATTCTCATCTTGCTTCCTCTGTGTCTGGCTGGCGACTCCTCTCTCTGCCCTTCCTCTTCCCAGAATTCTAGTCTGGTCGCACCGCCTATAATTCCTGCCTGGTTACTAGCCAATCAAAGTTTTATTAAACCAATTCAAGTGACAAATCTTTACAGTGTACAAGAGCATTATCCCGCAGCACCCCAGCTAGAAAAGAAACTGAGGAAAATGAAAGAATCACAAAAGAGCACATTCTGGGGTGATGTGGTCTTGATTGTGGTGATGGGCACAAACGCATATGTGTGTGTCACACTTAGTGAATGGTGCATAATACAGACTATGATATTTATTTCTCAAAATTCTTTCCTAAAAGAAGTTAGCAGAAAAGGAAAGGGGAAATGGAATTTTCAGTACCTAATAAACAATGACCAAAGAGACTAAATTTTCTCCAAAGCTTTGCTGCTGATGTTGGATCCAATATTACAAACCTAATCTGCTTTATCCCACAATCTGTTTGTATGACAACTTGAAAGATATAGGTGTTAGTTATTGCTGTAATAATTCTGTATAATGAACCATCCCCAAATTAACATTTGCTTTTGGTCACTCATCTACAGGCCATCTAGATGTCTAATGATTGACACTGGGTATAGTTGGGCTTGGTTCTAAGTATAGATCATGTTCATTTGTGCTTCATAGAACACTTAAGGTCCAAGAGAAGGCAGCACATTCTCTTGACTGTGTTAGAAATACAAGCAGCCACGTCAAATTGAACAATAAAATTTAATCTTTGTTTGCACCATGGCTGACGATGCCCATTGGACAAGGTAGAGGGTTTATTGTCCCTAGATTGAGGAGAGAAGCATATGTGGCCTCTGGTGGGAGGAACTAGAAAATCACATGACAGTAACAGTAGATGCAAAGAGTGTGGAATTGGGAAAAAGAATGATGCCTACCAAAAGCTGATTAAATAAAAGGAAGGGAAAAGGAAGTTTAAGATTTGCAGAACTGAATAAGATAAAGGTGACAGATGTAAAGATGAAGGTGCCACACACAGGGTCTGCAACCAGGACATGGAGGGCAAGAGCCAGGCTTTTATAATTCATCTTCTTAAAGAATCTGAATTCTATTGATCAATATTTTCTATAATTTTCTAACCTCAGGGAAGGTATTGATCGGCATTTAAACTGTTTCAGTGAGTATTACTATGGATATTGCTCTATATAAATAAAACACTGATGGTCAGTGACCAGACAGAAAGTTTAGGTGGGACAAGGAGAGAGGAGAATTGGGGAAACAGGAAGAAGGAGGCAGAGACACTGCCAGCCGCCACCCTGACAAGCAACATGTAAAAATGCCAGTAAGCCATGAGCCACGTGGCAGGGTATAGATTTGTAGAAATGGATTAATTTAAGCTATAAGAACAGTTAGTACAAAGCCTGCCATGGCCATACAGTTTGTAAGCAATATAAGTCTCTGTGTTTACTTGGTTGGGTCTGAGTGGCTGTGGGACTGGCAGGTAACAAAGACTTGTCCTGACTGTGGGCAAGGCAGGAAAACTCAAGCTACAAATGGCGCCCAATGGCTCGAGTTTTCACCTTAAACACGAGAATATTTAATAACCAATTCTAAACAGAGCCCAAACCAGGTTCCTGCTTCATGTCTCATATGGGCAGCTAGACGCCCGCAAAATGCGGGTTTGAACACTGGCGGGTTCCTGGTGTGTGCGTTTGACCGGCAGTCTGGCAGGAATGAGGCGTCTGCCAGCAGCACATTACACTGTGTGGTAGATTTAGTCTTTACTAGTATTTTTTTTTTTAAAGAGGTTTCTGGGCTACACGCTGCTTTGATAAAAGCGTAGACCCACTATTTCTGAGACTTGATGGCTCACAGAACTGGCAGAAAACATACCACCATCATGTTGGGAAGCTAAAGTGGGCGGAGCCAGCAGCCACAGTGCCGTTTCAGTCTTAGAAGGCTACAGTTTAAAGCAATAGGCTCACAATAAGACTGATTCAGATGAAATAGTTTACAATGTGTGTGAAATATACGTAAGCTTGAAAGAGACAAAAAATAAATTAATATAAAAAAACATGTAAAGATGAATATTACACAGAGAATCTGGATTGTGTTGTCTTTGGGATTTTTAACTGCAAAAAAAACCACATTTGATTGAAAAAGATGTTGAATTAAACCAATATGTATATTTTAAAGGTACCTTGACTTCAAAATTTGGATGTAAGGATATGTTGCTTTGGAAAAGAGGTTCTGCTTTTGTTTCCATAGAAAGCCAGAGGCTATGGATTTGTTCCAGATTAAGATACATCAGGTTTCACCAGCCAAGACCCACTGTAAGATCTCCGATGACACCATGGCCCAGATAATCTAACATCCAGAACGGTTTCAAGGCAATTGGTTCACACAATACAGCCTCATGAACTACCCCAAAGCCTAAAATTTTCTTTGCATCCCTATAAGATACATCGCCCCCCTTCAGCAGGAAGTAGTAAGAGATGCTATGCCCAAATTCCCAAATATACCAACCTGGCTTTAGAGGTGGAATTGGCTCACTCCCCCTCTAAACCCAGACATATTGCTTTAAAAAAAATGGTTAAGAGATTCTTGTGTCCCAAATCAGAAGAGCCCTCTGGTGTGGGACAGAGAAAAACCAATATTTTTATTTAAAATAGGTTGATTATAAATGAGATCTCTTTCTAAAAAAGAAAAGGGCCCGGGCGGTGGTGGCGCACGCCTTTAATCCCAGCACTCGGGAGGCAGAGCCAGGCGGATCTCTGTGAGTTCGAGGCCAGCCTGGGCTACCAAGTGAGTCCCAGAAAAGGGGATAAGATATAGATATATAGGATATAGATGATAAGATAAAAGGGTAGATTAATGAACCTACTTTTAAAGAACAACTTGTTTAAAATGTTTTACATTGGTATAGATTTTAGTTTATTGATACAAACTTAAAGTTAATTTTGCTCTACTGTATATATATTTCTATTCTTGTTTGAGGTACTATGTTTATGTAACTCATTTAAAATTGTAATGGATAATTAAGAAATAGATTAACAATTAGTCATCCATGATAATCATATTTATAGCCATGTTAGTTAAGTCTTCTAGGTATACATAGATATATTTCAGATAGATAGGTAGTCTTCAAACACTTCTAAGACCTACAGAATATGGTATTTAAAATGTTTTAAAAATTTAGACGTTCTGGACAGTGAAACATGTCTGCTCCTGACAGCACTGGATTTACTTCGGAGAGGAGGATGGGCATTGAAGACACTCCGTCTGGAGTTTATCTTCACCTTGACAAAGATAGCCATTCAGGCAAGAAACTGTTCTTGCCTGGACTGCTTGATCGACTGGACATGCAAGACCCATGGAAGGATGACCACTAAACTTTACTTGACAAGATGATCCTTCAGGTTCCTGCTTCACAGAGAAAACTGCCAGACGTTCTACAGGACACTAAAAAAAATGATGGAGAGACTCTAGCCCTGTGAGCTGAAGACAGATGTCCCAACTTTACAAAGGAACATTAGGTGATTTTCCAGGCTGTCAGCTGTCTCTGTCTACCCTGCAAGACTCCCAAAAGTTATATACATCCTTCTCCCATTTCTCAGGTAATATTATATCCTTCTGAGGTCTTTGATGTGGTTGAAGACTAGATAGTTGTAATTTCCTCAGTTATGATAGAAGATAACTTAGATATAAAACCTTAAACTCACAAATATAAGATAGATAGGACATCTTTAATATTGTAACTGTAATTCTTGCTTGATAATTGTTTTGTAATATGTAATTTTACTATGTTAAAGTTAAAACCTTCCTTTTTAAAAAAAAGAAGAAAAGGGGAAGTGCTGTGGATATTGCTCTATATAAATAAAACACTGATGGTCAGTGACCAGACAGGAAGTATAGGCGGGACAAAGAGAGAGGAGACTTGGGGAAACAGAAAGAAGGAGGCAGAGACACTGCCAGCCGCCACCCTGACAAGCAACATGTAAAAATGCCGGTAAGCCATGAGCCACATGGCAGGGTATAGATTTGTAGAAATGGATTAATTTAAGCTATAAGAAGAGTTAGTAAGAAGCCTGCCACGGCCATACAGTTTCATATTTCATTTCTTACATACAATATAAGTCTCTGTGTTTACTTGGTTGGGTCTGAGCGGCTGTGGGACTGGCGGGTGACGAAGATTTGTCCTGACTGTGGGCAAGGCAAGAAAACTCTAGCTACAGAGTATTGCTCTCAAACCGAGGCTGGAGTTGTAAGTGACTCATTGTAGAAGCTGAACTGAAGAGGATTTTGTTTCCAGGGTTCTCAAAGTTATCTTCTGCTATAGGTTTGATCTTAAATATCTCCCAATGGTCTGGTTATTAAAGGTGTTCTCCTCAACCTGTGATGCTGTTTGGGGTGGTATAACATGCTGCTGGAAAGAAGTTCAGTCACCAAATGCATCCCATTACAGGGAACATTGGAACCCTAACTCTGTCCTGTCTCTCTGGTTTTCCAGTCCCCATGAAATGAACTGGCCTCTTCTACCCCAAGCCCTCACCGTAATCAACTCTGCTACCATAGGCACCAAGCCACAGAGTTAAGCAACCACCAACTGAAATCTCCAAATCTGTGGGCAAAAATGTGCCTCTCATCCTTTGCAAGTTGATTAGCCCCACATATTCATTGCCTCAGTGGAAAGTTGATGACTACCATACCACCTTTCCATACCTGGCCTTGCTTCCTCTGTAACTCTGTACTAAGAGTTTCCCCTATCTCTCCAATACATTTTCTTCATTCTCAGGTTTAAAGAGTTAGTTTTTGTTGCTTGCTGTCAGAAAACAAAACCATGCAGCTTACATTGCCATTTGGGATACTCCGTGATCAAGTGTCTGGTGAGTCAATAGATGCATTAGGAAATCGTCCCCTACAATGGTCCCTCTGTCATGACTTCATTGCATTGAGAGTTCACCCCTGGTCTGTTGACTTCTCCCCACCTTCTCTCGGCACAGGCTTTTCAGCTCCCAGGTTTTGCTTCCTGGTGGCTTCTGCTTCCTGTTTTCCTCAGCCAGACTGTCCTCTTACAGCCCCCAAAGTTTTCACAGTCCTCTCTGGGTATTTTCACTTTCTTCTCCAACCTCCTGAAAGGAGAATTACCTGGGCTCTGTGATCACTTTAAGACTCAGCACTCTCTTGCTGGTTAGACATCTTGTTGGCTATTTTGTTTTGACTTTAGAGACACAACCTCATTATGTAGCTCAGGCTATACTGAAACTCTTTCTGATTCAGCCTCCCAACTGCTAGTATTGTAGCTGCATGCCATCATTTCCAGCTGGGAATATCAACAGACTCTGTTCACACTACTTATACCACAGGTAACTCCCTCTGGCACAGACTGTAGTTCTAGGAGGGTGGGGGTGGGGTGGGTGGGACACAGCTGTGTTCAAATGCAGTAAGAAATGTTACAATCTCTATATAGTGACTTCTGTCAGAAGAGACTGTAGTTATAGCAAAATCTCTGAGCCTAGCACACATTCTAACTTTTGTCTGTTCAGATAAACGCAAGGTTGGGATACGGAGATGAGAGAGGAACAGAAGCTGGAACACTAAGCTAATGATGAGGGGCTCTTTGAGGTACTAGTAGAGGTAGCCAGGCAAGTGTCTTCTAGGCTTGTTAAAGTTCGGTGGATGCTCTGATACATATTTATATTGTCCAGAGCTGATAAAACTGCAACAGGTCTAGAGAAATCACCCATCTGATAAGTTAGAACTACCACAGAGAGATGTAGGCTGTACAGGTCACAGCCTGTAAAAACAAGCATCTGCTAATGAGGACCTTGTCAGAGACCCTGGGTCCTTACATAGCCTGAAACAAGCTGATAGTCTTTTTTTCTACTCCCGGAGAGGAGCAGCTGAGACTGGTGTGGCAGGGAGAGTAGCTTTGCTTTGTTGAGCTGGGAAGCGACGGGAGTTGAGTTCAATAGTCAAGCTAGAGTGATGTTCTATCAGAAAAAGGCAGAGAAATCGCCCTGGCTTCAGAGAGTGTGAGATTCTATTGCACCCAAAATAAATGCAATTTTAATAATTGGTATTAATTAAAACATTACTCTTTAAAAGGTGCTTTTAAAATCTAATTATAGATCATCTTGCAGAACTCCCTATGGCCAGATACTGAGCTAAATGCAGCATAGAAATAATCCTATTGAATCTTTGTAAAACTCCTTTGACGTGGAGGGTATTAATAGCTCCTTCTTGCAAATAAGAAAATTCAAGCCTTGAAAGCTACTAGTCACATAGAGCCAAGACTCCACATTAGGCCTGCCTAGCTCCATACAGTCCTCACTACATCTAGTTCATCTTTCTAGGTATTCATAAAACCCAATGAGAGAGAGATGCATTTATTAATTCCATTTCAAAGAAGAGGGACTCCAGCCAAATTAAGAGACTTATTCCAGATCACCTCACTCAGCAGAAAATGGTGTCAGACCAGATCATCTGCTGGCAGTGCAGAAGCAGGGGAGCAGGGTAGAAGAAGAAAAACCATGTCTCAAATCAGCTAGCATTGCATTCAAATGCTTACTGCTAAACGCATTAGAGCAACTTCTCAGCATCTCAAGGCTGTGAAGTGAGATTTTTGATACCTACACGAAAGGGGAATTTTAAAAAATTAGATGAGAAATCCACATACCCAAATCTTAAGTGTTTTCTTTTCCTTTTATTGATACTTTCCTGCATGCAGGATCATATTCACGCCCCCATTGCCCTTTCTCAGCCCCCTTCCACTCCGGCTCAACCCCTTTCTCTCCCCAACAAGTTTCCCCTCCTACTTGCACCTCTTTCTATTTTTGTGAACTACTGATCTTCGTTGGGTCCCTTGGATAAGCATGGGTGGGAATATTTACTGGGGCACAGACAGCTGATCGGTGGTTACACCAGTGAGGAAAATAATTTCTCTCCCAGCAGTTATTAACTGCCACCGACAGTTGTCACGGAAGGGTGGGGCCGCATGAGTCATCATCCATTTGTGATGAAAGGTTGGTAAGAACTTAAATGTTTTCTTAAAAAGCATAGACAAAACTTTCAAGCCCTTGGCACACTTCCTGAAAGAGAGAAGAGGCAAATAAGAGGAAATGGGCGGTTACAATAGACACCACTGAAACTAATAGATGCCTTGAGGAATACTTTTAAAAAATCATAAGTTGATAACTTGGAAAATCTAGAGGAGATAAATTTCTAGACACAGATGACTTACCAAAATTTAACAGAGGGCACATAAATCTAAATAAATGAACAAGGAGAAACGACATGAAAGCTGTAGCTAGAAAGAAGCCTGCAAACCTAGAAAAGTCAAGGGCCAGACGGGAGAGCTAACATTACTGCTCCCCAATAAAATCTCAGAAAATAGAAATTTACAAATTTACAACTTACAAAGCTGGTATTACCCTGATAGAAAAAAAAAAAAAACCTGACATGGACACAACAGAAAAAGAAAACTGAAGTCCAATATCATCAATAAAACGTTGACAGATCTCCTTTCCTGCAGAGAGCTCCCCTGGCTTAATAACTTCACTTACAGACCATGTCTTTTGTAGGACAAGAGCAGTTTACTCAGGCTGTGTCCTGTGACCTCTGTTTTTATACTTTCCATGCTGGAAAATACTGTATGCCAAACTTAACATTGTAAGGGAAACACTGAGATTAATAACCCCTTCTCTAAAAAACGAATTTAGAAAGTTTTCCTAGAATAGCGGATTGCTTCGTTTGTCTTTAATGGACCACTCAGGGTTACTGTAAATTGATACATGTTTTTCCCTTGACACACCTTTCTTATGACCAGCAGAGAGAATCTGAGGCAGCTGCAAGTCTTCTAGAATTCCAATTAAGCTGCCTAGAAAGGGCAGGAGCAGTAGAAACTGTACGTAAGGAAGTTTGCTGCTCCTCACAGCAGACTCAGGACAGAGGCCATCATGGAGTGCAGGAGTCTGAGAAACTGCCAGGAAAGGACTTTCAGCCTTCCCTTGCCCATACACCAGAACCACACAGAACACAGAGGCTGCAGAAATCAGCATTTCCCACCCTCCCACTGCCACCTGACATCTATGGAGCTTGCTAAAGCCAATTCTGAGAACTTCAGCTTTCAACTTAGCACCAGTGAGCTAGCAATTCCATACCATAAGGATTCTTTCTATTTCTTCCTATCATTTAGTCTCCATTCTTGCAGATATGTCCTGTTGGTCTCTGCAGGGCCTTCAACAATAGTGCCGACTCAGTAGTGACGTCTACATGTCAATGAGTGAAACTAGATCGTTATCTCTTACCTTTCACTAAATAAACACAAACAAACAAACAAAAGAAGTTTACAGATTAAGTTCAACAATAGCAAAAAACACAACAACAACAACAAAAACACCCGCAAATAAGAGCAATAATGAAGGCTAGGCTAGGAAGAAATCTAACCAACCAAAGAGGTGAAAGACGAAGCCTCAAAAACTCTACAATAAAACTGATAAAATAATAAAGGTTGAAAAAAAAATAGTTGAAAGTGCTAGGAGATGCTTGTAGATAGGAAAATGACTGTAGTGTCAACAGTGATATGTATACACTGCATATCATATACAGTGATATATAGATTCAGTGCAACCCCCACTGAACTTATAATGACATTCTTCACAGAAATTAAAAAATAAATCCAGTCTCCAAATAACCCAACCAGTACTAAACAGAAAAGAGTAATGCTAGAAGCATCTCTACACTTGATTTCCAATTACACTACACAGTAACAAAAACAGGGTGGTGTTGATTAAAAGAGAGAGAGAGACATGTAGACTAATGGAATAAAAGACCCAGAAATAAAACCACATACCGCCGGGCAGTGGTGGTGCATGCCTTTAATCCCAGCACTCAGGAGGTAGAGCCAGGTGGATCTCTGTGAGTTCGAGGCCAGCCTGGACTACAGAGTGAGCTCCAGGATAGGCTCCAAAACTACACAGAGAAACTCTATCCAAAAACCAAACCAAAACAAAACAAAAACACCACATACTTACAACCGTTTCTTGACCAACAAACAAACACAAACAAAAGACACTAGAACACATTGGATGAAAACAGTCTCTTCAACAAATAATGCGGCAAAAACTAGATTTACACATACAAAAGATTGAAACTAGATTCTTACATCTCATGGTAAAAAAATAAAAGATTACTCAAAATGGAACTGAGTCTGAAAAGACTAAAGGGAAACAGTCCCAGTATCAGTATGTGTAATGATTTCCTGAATAGGACTCCAATGGCACAGAAAATGAGAATAACAATTGTCATTTGGGACTCCATGAAATCTTTAAAAAATAATATGTTCAAGACCCTATCAACAGAATGAAGACACTGCCTATAGGATAAAAGAAAACCTTTGCCAGCCTTTTATCTTACAAGGGACCAGTATCCTGTATATATAAAGAGCTCAAAGAACTGAGTAACAAAGGAACTGGTAATCCAGTCAATAAATGGGAGAAGGGTCTAAATAAACACTTCTCAAAAGAAGTACAAATAGTAACCGCATGGAAAAGTTTTGCACAACATCCGTAGTATAAGAAAAACAAAATCAAAACTGTTGAGATTCTGTCTCACTCTGGTCAGAATGGCAATCAAATATATATAAAATATAACAAATGCTAGGAAGGGTGTAGAGAGAAAAGAAACCCTTACATATATTATTGGAAGGGGTGGAAAACTGTTTGGGGTTTCTTCAAGGACCGAAACGGTTAAGTTCTTCCTTACCCACCTATGCCACTCCTGATATATACTAAAAGGAAACCAAATCAGTGTGTGGAGAAGACACCCGTGTGTCCATGTTCATTGCGGTGCCCACTCACAATAGCCCAGTTATAGAACCAGTTTGCACTCCCATCCACAGATGAACAGACCAGGAAGAAAAGGTAAGATGTATACACACAGCAGAGGTTTCCTTTTTCCAGCCTTAAAGAAGAATAAAACCATGATGTTTTCAGAAAGATAGACATAATTAGAGGCCATGATATTAAGTAAAACAAGACCTGCACAGAAAGATAAATATTGCATGTTTCATCTCATATGTGCTGTCTGCTGTAAGTATCCTAGGAATCTGAAAGGATGCCACATGTGAGATGGAATATCTGCACCACAAATAGAAATCAGAGACAGAAAAGATCTGGTTTTCTGGCTGGTCCACCATTCTCATTGCTCAGAGAAAAAGAAAGGCATTAAAAGGAAAATGGCCCAAAATTAGTAAAGGGACTTCTAGGGAAAAGCAGGATGGCTGTATGGGAGGATGAAGGATAAGAGAGTGGAATTGGGAGGGCAGGTATGGATGGAATGCCACAGAGAACCCTTTTAATTATAAACATTGATAATTATGAGCAAAAATATTAATGTCATTCTCCAGAGTCTCTGATCTTCCCACCTAGCTAAACCCTGGCTAGAACTCACAAATAAATAAGGAAGGTCCAATTTGCCAGGGAATGATATCATTAAGATTCTTTGGGTGGGATTCAATGAATTGTTTGTGTTGGCACTTGAAATATTGTCCCTCTAAAATGTGCGTGCATGCACACGCACGTGTGTGTGTGTGTGTGTGTGTGTGTGTGTGTGTGTGTGTGTTGAATTCTAACTTCTGTACCTGTGGATAGGACCAATTTGTAAAACAGCCTTCAAGTGTATCACCAGGCTGCACTAATTCATGATCCAATGGGTGATGTCCTTGTACAATGAGGGAGATTTGGACACACAGAGACAAGAGAACACCAGGTGAAGACAGAGCCAAGTATCAGAGTCAGGTGCCTATAAGCCAAGGACACCAAAGACTGTTGGCAGATATGAGATGCAGGAAGGAAAGGCATGGAATCCAACTTCTCTTAGAGCCTTCCTCCTCCTCTTCTTTCTCTTAGAGCCTTCATCCTCCTCTCCTGTGTAGCTAGACTGCAGATGTAAACCTCTGATGCTGTACAAAGGAGTAACACTTTAAGCAAAGTTGAGCAAAGATGAGTGGGGCTGGGTTCCAAGACAGCGGATCTTCAGCATCAGCACGGACTTATTCCACTTGAACAGGGATGAGAGAGGATTAGTTTCCGAAATGTATTTTTGCCAATGTTATGTCCAGTCTCTGATAACTGAGTGGCCCTGTGTCCTCACAAAGGCAGCAGAGGTGTGACAGATACTGGGCCACAGTTTAGTGCAGTTGATCAATCATGGTGCTGAGGTAAGAAAGACCATCTCCTACCTGGTCAGATTGCTCCATACTGCTTCTAACAGAATCTAACCCAGTTTCTCCAGACAGAAAATGAGAACGAGGATAGCTCTCACTACAGTGGATGATAATATTCCAAGGAGGACCCCTCCTACCAACCGTGGACACGTATAAAAGACACATATAAGACTGTCACAAGGTCTCATAGTGAAAGTGGGCTGAGGCATTTTGGAAGTCATTTTAAAAATGTATATGTTCACTGGGTGGTGGTGGTGCATGCCTTTATTCCCAGCACTGGGGAGGCAGAGGCAGGTGGCTCTCTATGAATTTGAGGCCAGCTTGGTCTACAGAGCAAGTTCCAGGACAGCCAGGGCTACACAGAGAAGCCCTGTCCCTGCCAAAGTATGTGTCCTATAAGCCGCCAGTTTTACTTTTCAGTGCCTGCCCTAAAGATAAATCATAGATGTATGGTTAGGCAGCACCCAGAGGAGGAGTTTGCGTGAACAGGTGGCAGCAATGTTTCTTGGAGTCACAATGGTTATCTACAGAAACGAGATACAACTTTTGAAATTTTATGTAGCTGTTTTCATTAAGTTTCATCTGTTTATATTACCCGAATACAGTGGTTCTCAACTTTCCTAATGCTGTAACCCTTCAATACAGTTCCTCATGTTGTGGTGACCCCCAACCACAAAACTCTTGTCATTGCTACTTCATAACTGAAATCTGGCTACAGTTATGAGTCATAATGCAAGTATCTGACAGGCAGGATATCTGATATGCGCCCCCTGTGAAAGGGTCGCTCGACACACAAAGTGATGTCCACCGAAAGGTTGAGAACTGCTGCCCTAATGCATCTATAAGACACATGTTTAACATATTGATCAGTTTATTTTTAAGAGCAATCTAGACTCACTGTATTCTTTGGACTGTTTTATTAGTTCTTGGAGAATTTTATACTATATGCTTTCATCATTTTCACTCAGCCTCCCCCAACTCTTTGCTTAACATGACAGTCTGCAGGTCCATTCACCCCCTGCAAATATGTGCACTGCAACTTCTTATTTTTTCACTATTTATTTATGTTTATGTATAAGTGCTTGCACAAGTCATTTTTGATGGGCATGCCAAACATACTGGAGATGCATTTGAATGAACAGCTGGGGAGGAGCTGTTTTTAGTAGCCTGTGTCTCCCTGCTCTGGCACAGACAGGCCTTAGCATCTCAAGGATCCTCTGAATGTGCCTGTATTCCCCATGCTCTGTACTGTCTTGTTCTCCTCTGTGTGACCAGTGCTGTGCAGACCTGGCCCATGCCCTCAGTGACATTTACTTAACTTGACAGCATGAATTGTCAGATTGCTTTCTTTGGTCACAAACAGCTCCTGGCAAGGTTATGGTCTGATTGATCTTCTTGTTCTAGATCAACTTTGACTGCATAGAAGAAACACCCAAGAACTTTGAAAACCCTGGCTGCATAGACTCTACCCCAGACAAAAAGGTGAAATCTCTGGAAATGGGACCGAGTCCCTATATCTTTGCGATTCCTAGGGTGCTTTCAGCACACCGGTGAGCTTGAACACCATGCCGCTACATGATAAAGTTGCCACCAGCTAGCTGAGTAACTGAAAGCCAATTAGTCTCAGAGCCCATGACAGTGCCAATGGACTCAGACCACTAGGGCTTCCATCTAGCCAGGATGCTTCCCCTTCAGACAGATGCTAAGGTGACTGTCTTCCTCGGATGACTCCTAAGTCACACTGGCCACCACATTTCATATTGCCGCCTGCCCTTAAACCCCTTTCCATAGTTTGGCTGCTTCTTCCTAATGGGTTCTGTGTTTTCCTTTTACGTAGTTAGTGCACAGAGGACCTGCTTGTGCCTCTATTTTCATTGATTAGCTCATCTCTCTGGAACAGAAACTTTCTGAACACAGGGGACTTTGCTGTCTCCCCTGAGTATCATCAGAACCTAAAAGAATGCCACATTGGAGAAGGTATAGCTGCAAAGAAATTCAGAGGATGAAGAGACCTGCTAGCTTGCTCGTGACTCCAACCTTCTCAGTGCCAGGAGGACAACATAGTCTGGAGACGAGAAGAAACCAACAGACCGGTGGGTGAACTGGAACTAGAGCCTGCCCTGCCCACCCTGTGCTCCCAGTGCAGTATTCTTTCACCTTCCTGAGCAGGTTTCCTGTCCCAGGTGCCCCCCCAAACTGTTAAGATCGACAGCCTCGAAGCACAACCTTTGTTTCTGCCAGAGACTTTCAAACATTCACTCTGCTTTTAGAGGACATTATCCACACTAGACGTTGGTGAATCCGGCTTGAGATTTGAAAATAACCGCTAAGTGAGCTAGCTATAGAATCTGAGCCTAAGGGACCACGTGGAAAGGTTGCATTTCAAACCAGTTTTTTTTTTTTTTTAAATGATTTGGTTTTTTGTTTTGTTTTGTTTATCCTAATCTGGACTGAAATAAAGAAGCCGTGAGATCTGGGCTTTGAATTGTGTAAATGAGTCCACCGCTCCCCGCGCTTTTCGGAAAGATAAGACCCAAATGGCATTTGCAGAGGAGCCTGGCTACCTCTATCTCTCTAGCAATCCGGCTCTGTGCAGGCCCCTTGGTAACAGCCCGGCAAATCCGCAGAAGGAATGCAACTATACGGTTTGTGTGTGGACGGCGGAGTTAGCATGGCTTCCAAATTGCCTAGCAGGTCATTAATCATGGGCCAAGATAGGCCATCACGGCGGCCCAGAGTGAAAGCACTCTGCATAATGCCAGTGAAATCATGTTTAACATGCAGCTTTTGGCGGCACAGATATGGAGGGGAGAGGGAAGGGAAAAAAATCATTCCCCTTTTAGGAAAGAAAACTTCTACTTATCTTTGATTTGCATTCAGCCCTCCCTCAATAGTCCTTAAGCCTGTTATTTAATTCATTTTGGTGCCAGGGTTCATCACAAAGCAGAAACTCTAAGCGAGACCTATGCAGCCTGTGACCTCCAAACCCCCTGTCTTTTCTTGTCAGTTCTATGTCATTTGTGCAGTTGAACTCCACCAATTTGAAATGCTGACCTCTTCCATAGACAACCGTATTCTCCTTCAGTGAAAGAAAAGCCCTGGGCCGACAAACCACTCAAGCGGGAGATGGCAAGAAAAGAGAAAAGTGGTTGACTCGTAAATCAATTTCCACAGCCCACCCAAAACCCACACACACATTGAATCTGTATAAAAATTTTTAAAAATTGCTGAATGGGTTGATGAAGAAGAGGCCTCCAAGAACAAATAAAAATAATATGAATTGGAGTCAGAAAGAATGGAAGTGGGAACCCCGCTCCCAGGAAGCTAGAACAGCGTGGAGGCCCCTCTGTCTTTACACCTGGGCTCTCTGAGGTTGTCTGAAAGGAGAAGTTGGAAATAAAATGCAGAACAAAGTTCCTTGTCACTACCAAAGGCAACAAAAGGGAAGGATTTGCAGGGACCCGGAAAAATAGGACGTGAGTCATCAAGCCTAAGAGCTGGAACTATAAGCTTGGGGTGTGCATAGAATCCAGGTCATAGGTAAGTGTCGCTGTGCCTTGAGCACATGAACAAGGATTTCCCATCAACAGGCTTTAGTCCTGCCTGCTTAGAGTGTAGAACTTACCTTAGTCAGAAGTCTGCAGATTTATGTAACGATTTCTAATACTGTCATCACGGTTCAACTGTAGAGTTTTTCCAGTCGTTGCCAATCATCAGTTATATACACGGCCATTTCATCAAAATCTACATGTGTTGAAAATCGCCTGTGTTTCTGCACTAGACACTGAGAACATAAAATACATTCCCTAAATGTCTAACAACTTAGTGTGCAAATAAAATTTGCCTCTTACAAGAAAAAAAAAATTGTGGGAATAGAAATGAGTCTTTCCCTTAACACATGAATCTGGTTTCCATAAATGTTTCTCCTCACATTCCCCTTATTCTCAGGATGATTTGGACTGAAAAGACAATTTTCAACTGAGATTGCATTTTGCTATAGACTATTCTTTCTGTTCCCTAGAGCTCCGGACTCTAAAGAGTTAAAAAGAATAGTTCTCTTCTTGTGCTGTGAAATTGAGTTTCCCCATTATGAGGCACACTCTAATGAACTCTTTTATTTCAGTTACTTTCAAGACTCATGAAACATTGTTAGACAATTAATGAGGATTCACAAACTGTTATAGCTGAGTGAGATAAAGCATCGTGGAGTTTCAGGCTCTTTTTCTTAAGGGGTATTGTTCTCCAAGCTACAGAATGTTCATTGTAACTCCTGGTGGCCACTGTGAAAAACCTCTCTCTCTCTTTCTCTCTCTCTCTCTCTCTCTCTCTCTCTCTCTCTCATTCTCTCAGACTATAAAATAAAAGTGATGATAGAAGTTTGTCTGAATTTGAAACACAGTTCAAAGTTGTTTTGTCTTGACCATTTCTTTCTCCTAGAGCAAAAAAGAAGAAAGAACTGTAAAGAAGTTAGGCAATATCATCAAAGGAGAAATAAATAACAACAAAGCCCATGGATGCATCAGGGGGAGCATAATTAACTTGTTTAAATAGAATCAGGGAAGACTTCCTAGAGAAAATACTGTTTGAGACACCAAATCAGCAAAGAGAGAATTTATATGCAAAGAAACAAGGAGGAGATGAAACCAGATGTTTGCTATTTCTAGAGTCAAAGGCCTATCAAGTGGCTGCAGATCGTGGAGAGGGCTGTAGGCACAAGCGAGGCCGTGAAAGCACTGCTCGGTCACTAATGAGAATGAGCATCCCTTGAGCTCAGGAGCCATGTTTGTCTAGTCAGCATCACCCTGACATTATCTAGCACGGTGCTCAGGCGCATGACGGAAGTTCCATCAACAGTCATAGACTGAATAAAGCAGAAACAATGTGGCCAATGGGGAAACTATGAATGTGTCTAAAACAAGAGATATAATAATCTATGGTCCCACTTTGGTAGCACTCATGTAGTCTGTATGTTATATTCAAAGCACTCTGGCAGCCATAGTGTGGCAGGTAGACAGGGCAATGACAAGAAGAAGGACACTAAGTAAGAGGCAGAGGTCCCGGGAGAAATGATAACTTCCTGAACACAAGCAGAAGTAGTGGGGTTCAGGATGCAGGAGCTGAATGTGAGGGACCTAAAAACTCCTGGAAACAGAGAAATAAATTATTTTCAAACAATATAATTTTTGTACTTTAAAAATATATGCTAATGATATTTCCTTCAAATTCCAGACACCCTCACTGACAAATATCTTGAAATATAAAACCCAGTGCTTGTAATCATCAATCTAGGTAAGGATTATAATAAATAACTTGAATATTTTCCCTGGTTTCTAGAGTTTTGAGACATCATAGAAAACCCTTTGGACTTAATGATGTTTACTGGAAAATGGATGGAGAAAATGAGAAATGACTTGGGTTTCTGACAATACACAACAAGATTTGGAAAGCCAATTAGGCAGGTTCTTGCAATAAACATTTGTTTTAAGAGCCAACTGGCTATTAATGAGGATGGACTAAGACCTTTAGAAACCCTAGGAAGGAGAAAATAGGAAGACCTGTTAATATTTGTTGCCTTGATTTTGGCTGGCCAGCATCTGAACAACCTTCCTTGGATATTAGCAAAGATCAGGTACCCATTTTCCCTACCGCCCTTACGGCTACACTTTAACCAGCAATGACATCCAACCCTGCCTGGATATGGACATGATGGCAAGTGGAACAGCAGCAGGGATGAGGAGAACCCCTGATTGGTGTGATGGCATGCAGGGCTACTGCAACCATCCAGGTACTGGATGTTGACACTATTAGCATCCAGTGCCTAGTCCTGGGGATAATGTTTGTGCAAACCTTGCCGTCCAGAGACAAGAGGTGGCAGAGATTGTAACCCAAGTCTGGGCAACAGATAGTTTGGGCTGCCTTGTGCCTCATTTTTAAGGCCCATAGTCCATCCTTGGATTT
Organism: Peromyscus leucopus; assembly: GCF_004664715.2. Taxonomy (NCBI): domain Eukaryota; kingdom Metazoa; phylum Chordata; class Mammalia; order Rodentia; family Cricetidae; genus Peromyscus; species Peromyscus leucopus. The sequence goes on along the minus strand of NC_051078.1, from coordinate 42,148,039 downwards.
AATATTTTCAGTAATTCTGCAAAGTAGCCAAAGTTCTTTTTTTATTCCAAGACCAGTTTCTTCTCTTTCTTATGACTAATTTTTTTTAAAGTCTGCTTTCCCCTATTTGTACATCAGCTGTTGTTCACCAGACATCTTCACACTTTTTTTTGACAGCTTTGTGGAGTATGTTTATACGTCCTCTCAACAGGTGAAAATGGGGCTATGTGAGGTTAAGCAACCTCTTCAAGTCAACACTAGGTTTCTCTGATAAAAATAGAAAATGCCGCTCTCCTCTGCAAAGCAGGCAGAAGTCTTTTTATTACCATCCTGCTCATCGGTTCACTTATGAATTAAACAAATCACCCTCTTCAAAGCCAGCAGAGAAAGGGGCTCTGCTAATCCTTCCCAACGTCTCATCATTTTTTCTGGCCTCTTTTATTCCTGTCCAGGTGGCTTTATTTTTCATTTGAAAATGTCATCACCACGTCATTAGCAATGCGCTGTTACCTGACAGTAGGAAGGCTCTTCCCCAGGCCATATGGCTGAGTTGAATCTACATGGTCACGGTGTAATCCCGTTGAAATGGCTTCCCTTTGCAATCAAAACCGAATTTCACACTCTACCAAGATGAGGACAGCTCTTGTCTTCCCAGGAGTAATATAGATCTCCCCAGGCAGCCACGGCCAATGGAAATGGCTTTCTTCTCCAGGCTAACAGCATGTGGGGGGCAAGGCTAGGAGGTCAACTTGAATGGGAAGAGGCTGGGGGAGTGGGGGCGGAACACTAGGGGGATCAGAATCCAAAGCAATTCTCTCCATTCAGCTCCTATGGATGACCATCAGGGATGGTCAACCCCAGTAAGTTGGAGAAATAGATTTATGGAATATATATATGTAACCTTTATGGGATAGGTGGCTTTTCTAAATGACTCAAAGCTGTCATTTCTGGAGTTAATTATTTGGTATATTCTCCCCACACACAAAGGTTGTAATGAGTAGCTGCCCATGCACTGATTTCTATCAAAGACATCCAGTTGCTTAAAAGTCTCAGAAACTTTAAGCAAATCCTTCCTCCTGTTTATTCTAATGCATCCCACTCTAGCCCCTTGTGTGAGAATCTCTAATATGAGTAATATGACCCCAAGTTCAATGTCTCTAGTGAAGTCAGACAAACTGAATAAGAGAATGAGCTAACTCTTTCTCTTGTTCGTCACATTTGTTGTGGTGATTTGGCATTTTAATGTATGTCAAACTTTTGTGTCATATAAGAACAGTCTCATACAAGTACATATTGTACACTGGGCATATTTGCTTTTTTAATAAACAAACACCAATTGGCAATATTGTTTGTTTGTTTAAAGGTTGGCAATCTGCTATGGTTTGCATGGAAGCTGATATTCACACCGCTGATGAAACCATAATTGATTCAACCTTTCTGAATCTCACGGGAGAAAATAAATCCAATTCTCTCTGACAATGCACTTTTCTTTCTATAAATTTGTTCCCGAGGACAGAATTGTGTACATGCAAAACTGGTTACAAAAAGTTTTCCATTGGTTCATGCATTGGACATAGCAAAAGAGGAAAAGGAAGAAGTCTTTGCAAAAATAGATGGGGGGAGGGGCTTAAAATGTAACCCCACATTCAATCATCATTTAAAGTGACACTATAGAAAACAAAAGGTTCATAAATATATGACCACTAGAATTTGAATGCCTGTCTTACCAACTGTGAGGGATGGAGTCAGCCTGGTATTTTTCACTGCTGTATTCTGGTGGTTTAGAGCAGAAGCTGGGATAGTATTTGTGGATTTAATAATGAAACCAATGGACATTCATGTGATAAAAGTGATAGATACAATGTTAGTACTTGAAATATTTAATCAGTTGTTGGCTGTTTTCATTGGGGAATGACTATGTCTTCTTTCTCCTTATAGATCATTATATATCACAAATATGTTCCCATGTTGGTACTCATAAGTCTACGTCTCATCATTTTAAAAGTTGGAATGCAGGGCCTGCAAGACGTCTCAGTAGGTAAAGGCATTTGCAACTGAGCCTGAGAACCTGAGTTTGTGCTCCAGGCCCCACAGAATGGAAGGAAGAATACTTCTGCAAGTTGTCCTCTGATCTCACATTGTGGCATGGGCAGGCCCACACACATCCACAAAATAAATGTAGTAAAAACTTTGGAATTTCCAGCCATCATCAAAGAAGCTTCCTCATGCAGCCAGTGTGAACCAATACAGAGACTCACAGTCAGACATTACATAGAGAGTGAGAGATCTTGGAATACAGAGCCCTCAATGAGATGAGATGTATCCATCAAGTCCCTCCCCTCAGAGCTGAGGGAACCCTGCAGAAGAGGAGCCAGAGAGTGAAAGAGCCAAAAGAGAAGGAGGACACCAAGAAAACAAGGCCCTTTAAATCAACATGAGCTTTCCCATGTCTCTTCCCTTTTTCCCCTTTTTCCCAATTAGGCAGAAACCTTGTGCCAGGGAAATCCTCAGGAATTCACAAGGATGACACTAGCTAAGACTCCTAATAATAATGGAGAGAGTACCTGAACTTACCTTGCCCTATAATTAGATTAGTGACTAATTGTCATCACAGAACCTACATCCAGTAACTGATGGAAGCAGATGCAGTGATCCACAACCAAGCACTGAGCTGAGCTCCTAGATTTCAGCTGAAGAGAGGAAGGAGGAACCACAGGAGCAAGTGAGGTCAAGATCATGTCGGGGAAAACCACAGAGACATCTGACCCAAGCTGGCCTGTCAGCTGGGGAACATGCATGGAACCCAACTAGGTCCTCTGACTGTGGGTGACAGTTATGCGGCTAGATCTGTTTGGGGAGCCCCTGGTAGTGGGACCAGGACTTATCCCGGGTGTATGAAATGGCTTTTTTGGAACACATTCCCTAGGGTGGGATACCTTGCTCAGCCTTGACACGAGGAGGGGGGATGTGGAGGGGGGAGAAGGGGAGAGAGGGGAACTGGGATTAGTATGCCAAATGAAAAAGAAAAACTTTAATAAAAAGATTAACATGAGCAAAGCACCTATGAACTCACACAGACCAAAGCAGCATGCACAGGGCCTGCAAGGTTCTACAACAGGTCCTCTGTGTTCATATCATGGCTTCCAGTTTAGTGTTCTTATGGGATTTCTGAGTGTGCAAATGAGCAGATCTCTGATGCTTTTACCTTCTCTCAGGCTCTTTTCCTTCTGTTGGTTTATTTTGTACAACTTTGATATTATAGTTTTTGTCTTATCATATTGTTTTTTTATATTTTTTAAAAAATGGATGGATGAATGAATGAATGAATGAATGAATGAAAACATAGCCACTAGGGTAAAGGTTAACAACCGAATTGTGACTTACACCTTCTGAGAGAGGAAAAAGTTCATTTTCTCCAACAGAGTGACCCTAGGTATATCAACCACTCCAGGATAGGCCTCAAATTCAGGAGTAGGTGACCAACATATAATGCAGTCCACAGTTCTTTTTGTGCTTTTATTTGGTTACAGTTTGGTTAGTCTTCGTTGTTGTTTGTTTTGTTTTGAGGTGGATGTGTATTTTGTTTTCTTAGTTTGGGGGGAGTTCTGTTGTTGTATTGGGGTTTTGTTTCTTGACAAAGAACTAAAAGTTGGGAGTGTAGAGAGAGGGTGTGGATCTGGAAGGATTTAGAGAAGGAAAAAATATGATCAAAATATATTCAAGTTTAAAAATTGCTTTAAATAATCAAAACTATAGTAATAAAAATTCTTTGGAATTATGTATGACTTTAAGAACGTGCAAATAATTATGTGAACCAATATTTTAAAATTTCAACTATCTTCATATATTTAGCATTATTAAAAATATTTGCAAAAATACTGTCTGCTCTTGTGTAGCTTCGTCTGTTTGTAAGGCTCCTACAGTGAGATCAGGACCCATCCTGTCCCTAGCTCTGGCTTCTGGGAACCTGTCCCCCATGCTGGATTACCTCTCCTAGCCTTTATACAAGGGGAGGAGCTTGGTCCTGCCCCAACTTGATGTGCCATACTGTGTTCAAGCCCAGAGAAGCCTGCCCCTTTCTGAATGGAGACTGAGGAGGAGCTGGTGGATGGGGAGGGGAGTTGATGGGAATGTGGGGGAGGAGAGGAGGAAGGGGAAACTGTGGTTTGGTATGTAAAATATATGAAAAAATGTTAATAAAAAGGTATGTATTCATCATTAACAACAACAACAAAAGTACTGTCTGTGTTTTGAACTTGTCTCATTTTTTTCCCTCATAAGCAAGTACCCAGAATTAGCAGATTTGTTGTCATTTTCAGATGATCTCTGGCAATAAATGAGTTACTCATGGGAGTAGATACCCAACTTAGATGTTACCCAGTACATGTCCCTAATTTATGTGCATAGTGAAGCAGGATGACATTGCTGAGGGTGTGGAAATGGGCATAAGTCAAGTCAGGCACCTTTTCACTTACTTCAGCTGGAGGAAGTGGTTTAGAGAAACATGATGTTTCTACTGCTTCCAAGTAATATTCTCTAAGGAATGGGCATTGCTCCAGGAAGTGAAGGTATGATGAAGATCTGAGCTCTAAAGCTGAACTGGCCCAGCTTAGTCTTCTCAGGGCTAAAGTATTTGATTTGGTCATTGTGGCTTTTCATGGCTTTTGAATGCAAAGAAGTTTCTACTAGTTTGCATGGCCCATGATTGGTATGATTCTGCAAACTGTCTGGTATCTACCTGAGCTGTCCTAGGTAAGATGCTTATGTGAGAGAGGCCAGTGTCTTGCTCGTCAGGTCAGCCTGTATTTCAGACAATACTGTAATTTGAGAGCATTCAGACAACATATTTGTGTAAAACACCCTCTTATTTCTCTACCCTTCCATTATTTTGGCCAGTAGTTCATAAGATGATGGTTGTGAATCTGAAAGGCAAAGATTCTTTCCTTGAGAAAGAGGAGAGAGGAAAAACATGAGATAGACCAACATGTCTGGAAACTAAAACATCACACAGTGCTGTCAGTGTCTTTCTGTATGCTATGAATATGTGTTGCTCTGATTGGTTGATAAATAAAGCTGTTTGACCTATGGCAAGGCAGGAAATCCAAATAGATAGACAGGAAAAGAAAGGAAAGCAGAGGAGATGCTGCTAGCTGTCACCAGCAGAAGCAAGATGTAAAAGTGCTGGTAAGCCACAAGCCATGTGTTCAAGTATAGATTTATAAAAATACGTTAGTTTAAAATATAAGAGCTAGCTAGTGAGAAGCCTGATCCATTAGGCCATTTGTAAATAATATAAGCCTCTGTGTATTTGTTTGGGTCCGAGCCGATGCAGGACTGGTGCGTGTGAGAGAGATTTGTCCTGACTGCGGGCCAGGTGGGAAACAGGAGAACTTTCAGCTACAACACAGTGAACTGGTATAAAACTGAGAAGCTGAACAACTTTGGCACAATAAAACATGTTTGGGATTGTATGGTAACTTTTCTTAACTTTTGCTGTTTTCATTGATGTTTGGAAACTGAAACAACTGATGAGTAGGTAGAATCAGAAACAGATCTCAATGCCAATCCTGGAGTTTAGGAACAAAATCTAAAAGATTTTACCAGTGTCTGATTCAATGGGAATAATGGTTATCTCCTAAATCTCTATGTATGGTTTTCTGGATACTTCCTTCTGATGCCTGTGGAGGACATCTGTAATTTGACCCACTCTAAAATGTGAAGAGGGTGCAGATCCCAAGAGGAAGCAAGAGTAGCACCTGATGCAAATGTCCTACCAAAGTAGTCACTTCATAGGGTCTCAATTTTCTCTTCTGTGAAATGGGTTGACAATGATCCTCCTGCCTCACTATGGAAAAGTAAACCACAAACAAGACTCATTGCCAATAACTGATTCTCCCCTTGGAAGCACTAAGGAGTCTCCGTAATACCCCAAACAGGGTCTCTGATTTAACTTGAACAGCATCCAGCATTGGCAGTATGAACAGCACAGAACTCGGCACCCATGGTAACATTCCCTATAACTCAGCTGTAGCTCAACATGTGTTTTACAGATGTTGTTGCATGTGTGCATGGAATATGCTTTCTTGATACATAAAAATAAAAGATTGATGCCTATTTCATTTTCAACTGACTTTTTGAGCATCTACAATGATCTCATGCAAAGCACTTTCACACAGTTTATTTTACTGGTTTCACCATGGCCCTAGCATGTAGCTGTTATTATCTCCACTTATGCAAATAAGAATTAATCTAGATAATTGACAACCCCTGGAATCCTAACTGGATCTCTTGATTCAAAATCAAATATCTTCCAGAACAAAAGAATGGCCAAAGAAAATCACAATGGTCTAAAGAGTTACTCTCTTCCCTCCCTCCCTCCCTCCCTCCCTCCCTCCCTCTCTTTCTTCTTCCTTCCTCCCTCCCTCTTTCCTCCTCCATTTCTTTCCTCCTTCCTTCTCTCCTCCCTTCCTTCCTTCTCTCCTTTCCTTCCTTTCTTCCCTCTCTCCTTCCTTCTTTCCTTTCTTTATTCCCTCCTTCCTTCCTTTCATGAGCTCATGACTGTCAAGCATCCTGTGCCAAAACCTATTCTAAAGGAGGTGCTATTCTTCGTGCATTAGTCAGCCTCCTTGCTGCCATGGAAAGCACCTGATAGAGATAACGTACGGGAAGAGAAGTTTCTCTTGACTTACAGATTCATGGATACCAGTCAATCATGGCAGGGGGGTGGGGCATGGTAGCAGGACTAACTTTTATCCATGGCAGCAGTAGCATGATGGCTGCAAACAGGAAACAGAGCTAGACCTTAAGTAACACTGACCTTTAACTCTCAAGGCCTACCCCTTAAGGATGCTAAAACCCTCTATCTGCTGGTCCCTCCATGTCCTAAAGGCTTTATAATCTCCCCAAAACAGCACCACCCATTGGGATACCCAGTGTTCAGACATATGCTCCCTCCCGTGGTGGAGGAACTTACATTCAAACCATGACACCTGGTACTGTACAGAAGCTGGCTAAGAGCATGCTTATGTAATGATAATGCCTCCAGAGGCACAGGTGCATGGTATTGCTCCCCGCAGATTAGGACAAAAAGTCTACAGAATTTGGAGTAGGCACACCTGAGTTCAGAGTCTGTCTCTGTCACCACCTATAACTGTGTGGCCATGGACTAGTCTCTGACACACTGTTTTTCATCTACAGGGTAATTATACTGTATGCCACATGCTAGAATAATATACCATCTTAAGGGACTGCTCAATCACAAACAAGATGCCTGGAGAATATAACCATTGACAGACATGGTGGTCCACACATTTAATCCTAGTGCTGGGAGGCAGAGGCAGGCAGATCTTTGTGAGTTCAAGGCTAGCCTGGTCTACATAAAGAGTTCCAGGACAGCCATGGGCTGTATAGAGAGACCTTGTCCCAAGAGAGGGGTTAGGAGATAAAAACAAAAACAAGGGCCGGGCAGTGGTGGCGCACGCCTTTAATCCCAGCACTCGGGAGGCAGAGGCAGGCGGATCTCTGTGAGTTCAAGGCCAGCCTGGGCTACCAAGTGAGTTCCAGGAAAGGCACAAAGCTACACAGAGAAACTCTGTCTCAAAAAACCAAACAAACAGAGAAAAGAAAAGAAAAAAATATAGTCATTCATGAATATTTTAACCTTTCCCTTATAAAACAAACAAACAAAACCACCTTGCAGCCTTGGTGGGACAGCTATGTGCTGTGACCTCACCAAGGCACCTTGAGCAGAACATGGAAGCACCTAGACTCTTAGCAGAAACAAGACTCCTGTGGCCCCAGCTCTTTTGGCTTGCAAATCCTTGCTCCTTTGGCTGGCGACTTCAAGGGGTGGAGGGCCAATTCGCCATGGCGGTTTGTCTGTGCAGCCTGCCTGACAGGCTGGGAGAGGAAGGCGTTAATGTTTTCTGACAGGCGACCTCTAATTGTGGGAGCTTTTCTTCTGGGGCTTTCTGTGAAATTCTGACTTAGGCGAGCAGAAGCGCTTGGGCATTGAGCAGGGCTTGCCCTACGCTGAGCTGGGGAGCTGCGCGCGCGGGTGCGGGGGTGGGGGGGGAGGTTGGCTCAGGATTATTCATGAAGACTTTTCAGCTGGTTTTGTCTTTTAACTAACCTTTGAGTTTGATCAGAGGGCTGGCCGGCCTCTCTTTCGCCGAAGGCTCTGCTGGCACCTGGACAATGGAGACAGACTGTTTTTCTAGTGAAGAAAGATAGCTGGGGGAGGCCGAGCTATGTGGACTCTCTGAGGGGAGGGGGACAAGCCGCCTTCATTTCTGTCTGGATCTTCTGGATAAGGGAGGTTGTTGACAGAATTCTCAACTCCCCTCCCCAACCCTGCGGCCACCCTTCAGACTGCCGTCTCTCCGGTCTCACACTCTGAACAACTCGGTCTCTGCCAGTGCACACAGTGGGCTGAATTTCCCACTGGAGTCTCAAGAGCCATGGTTTTCTGCATCCATCTTCCCCCTGCTCTCTTGCCCTCCACACCCTCCCTTCTTCCAATGGGATGAAGCGGCTCCAATGTTGCAATGGTTGATTTTGCTGTGCAGACTTTATACCGCAAATGGTGCCTCTGTGTGTGTGTGTGTGTGTGTGTGTGTGTGTGTGTGTGTGTGTGTGTGTGAATGGAGAGTACAGGAAGAAGGGAGAGGGTGGGGTCGGTGACGAGGGCAGTTCCAGAAAGATGCAGCTGAAGGGCTTTGGTAGGGCCTGCAGAGCAGAAGATCGGCCATCCCCGTGGGGTCTGGAATTGGAGCTAGGTATCCCTGCAGGGACAGGGGTGAGGGAGGTGGTCACTAAGTGCCCTTGCTTCTGGCTGGGGAGGAGCTTTTGTCTCCTGCATCCACATCCGGTGCTGGACAGCTCAGACTCGGGGCCCAAACCCTCTATGTGGCACTTAACAGAAAGTGACTCACTTAGAGAAGCGTGGGTAGGTGGCTTTCCCCCAGCTCATCCCCAAAATAGCCTGGATAGCCACCGCGTCAAAGGCTGCTTTGTGAGCGCCTGGCCGCCTGCAGAGGGGCGCGCGCTGCCGGAGGTTCTGGGAGCGTGTCCCAGTGGGCTCTGCAAACTCCAGCCCTCTTTCTCAGTGCCCTTCTTCATTTCTCCCTCTCCCCCTCCTCTCCTCTCCCTCCCTCCCTCTCCCCTTCCCTTCCTCTCTCCCTTCTCCTTCTCTTCTTCCTTTCCCTCTCCCCACAGTCTCCTTTCCTCCAATTCCTTTGATCTCGGTCTGACCTCCAACCTGCTCCTCCTTTTCACACCTCCCTCTGCTCTCCCTTTACCTGCCCCTCCCCTCCCTTGCCCACTCTCTCCGGATCAGGTAGCCAGGCCCGCAAGTCCCCAGCGCACGCAGCTGACAGCGGACGCATGCCTGCAGCCAATCAACTCCCGGATGCGCTGCAGCTTGAATAAATCATTAAGCCCGACACGCGCTCAGGGCTAGCGCCGCACACTGCAACTTGCTTCCTGCCATTAACCTACACACCCTCTTTTGTAACAACCTAATCTTGCATACAAAGGAAGAACGCATAGAACTCGGGCCCGCGCTACAGCCAAGCCGTTCTCACATGCAGCGAGGAAGGAGCGTTAGTATCAGGAAATCCATTTACTTCCCTCCCTTTGCTTCTGTGATCCAGAATTTCTGGGAGAAATCTGAGAACAGTCTTTTCTCCACCCAAGAGTGGAGGGAAGTTCAGCGGCTTCAAAGCAACAAGAAAAGGGAAATTCTCGGGGTCACAGGCTTTAGTGTGTGAGAGAAGCCCCCTTGGCGCTTTGTTTTATTTTGTATTAAGTTGAATAAGACAGGCTTCCTAGAGTGCATTTATTGAAGATTCAAATAATGACAATGAAGACCTAGAAATACCAACTAAATGTCATCATCACTCACCCTCTTTTAAGTAAGGGTGTAGATGGCCCCATCTGCCTCTGCCTTTGCTTACCTTACCTGTGAGTCCCAGCATCATCTCCATACCAGGTTTAAAAATACCAATGGGAAAGAAGATGGCTGAAAAACAACTATTGACAGTTCTGAGGCCCTTTCATTTGGCACCCATCCCGAATAAAGCTATTATTATACTCCACTGTCATGAAACATAACTAACTTCTTTTTCAAACTTGCAGGTAAGTCGTTGCTGGTCCAAAAGATGGAGTGATTTTCCAGAGATGGTGCTGAAGAGAGTTCATGCCAACCTTAGAAAGTCTCTTACTTGAAAATCCTGAAAAAAATCTTACACAAAGCAATCCATCCTGAGGCATGATGGTTAAGAAGCAGTCAGGGGCCACAGGAGATAACAGATAAGGGTTGTTCCTTAGAGGGGCTAATGGGAAGAGTTAATGACCAGGCAGAAAAAACGTACAAGAGGAGGGCAAGTGAGCCCAGAGCACCTGCCCAGCAGAGCGCAGCTGCTGTCTGTCACCTTCGAGCCTGCAAGAGGAGGGATTGTTATTGAGCATCAGCAAAAGCTGTACCTGTAGCAGAAACATGTCGACGAGCTGTGGCCTTAGACCAAGGAGCATCCACTTCCAGAGCAAACAAATAAGAGAATAGATAGGGATACCCCAACCGTCTCTCCTCCTACTCAGTGGCCTTCTTCTCATGCCTCTCCCTGCCAAACGCAGCAGGAAAGCCAGAGAGCAACAGAGCTCTGGTGATGGGTTCTGTGTCAGCTTGCTGAGACACAGGGGTAGAAAAAGACAGAGAACAAATCTGGGTGCTAAAGGCAGCCGATGTGACCCATCCGTGGAATACTGCCGACCACCCAGATTCTCTTCTCCAAACAGCTGTTTCCAGGCACCAAGTGGGTGATACTGAATAAGACAGGTGAGGTCCCTGTTCTTATGCACAGAGCTCACCACAGCACACATGGCAAACAAATCACAGCAATCACACTAGGAAGCAAAAGGACAGAATGTTCACATTTGTGGTTAAATCCTAGGAAGAAAAATGTCTAACAGGTGGGAAGATGGGGCAACCTGGGGACACACACACACACACACACACACACACACACACGCGCGCGCGCGTCTTAGAGGAGCGATATAAGCTGGAGATTCTAAGAAAGTCGCCTTTGACCTGCTTTGACTCTCGGAAATCATTCTGTGTGGGTTGTTGGTACAAATCCAGCGTGAACTGTGACTTAGACACATTGATTGGTCCTCATGATAACTAGATGGGGAGAAATGCACAGGGATATTTACACGGGGCCTGTAATGTCCACCACAAGGACATTTACCAGATCCCTTTAATGTACTTGTTGTGGACGCCAAGAAACCAGGTTGTCCGGTGCTTTCATGTGCCTGCATAAGGTAGAGTGGAGATGCATGGCCACTTCCTATATATATATATATATATATATATATATATATATATATATATATACAATGTATTGCCTGATGGGTCTATCTGGATAGTTCCCCATGCATAGGTTCCTACTCCCAAAGCTGAAAGACGGAATTTGGGAGGTGAGGCATGAGGCCCAGTAGTTATTCCAGGCTGAGGAGTAGCTATACAACCAGCTCCCCCCTTTCCTCCCTCCCTCCCTCCCTCCCTCCCTCCCTCCCTCCCTCCTTCCCTCCCTCCACTCCTCCTCCTTAGTTTCCCCTTCTCTGTTTCAGGCCCATTTCCAGCCTTTACTAGTGGTCTTGGTCTCCAAGGCTGTTTACGGAATAGGTAAGATCTCTCAGTCAATAATGCAAACCAAGTCTTACTTAGAGGGCCCCCCACCACCCCAGAGGCTTAAAATGGGGTGGAGGGTGCGCGGTTGCTGGCCGCTGGGGTCTACATTTTGTATTTCGCTGACAGCCCTAAGCCTGCCGCGCAGCCAATGGGCAGCGGTGATTTATGGAGCTGACTAATGCTGGCTGAATGCGGCCTGTCAGAGCTCTGTGAATGGCTTCCCTGGGCTGCACAAGCCCTGGCTTTGTGTTGCTAAGCGATTAGAGCAGATGTAATGAGATTTTGCCCATTCCTAGCTTCAGCAAAATTGTGTGTGTGTGTGTGTGTGTGTGTGTGTGTGTGTGTTTGGTGAATTTTTGGAGTTTGCCTTCACATTGTGGCAAACAACCAGCTAACTTTGCCTATAGTTTAATCGACTCGATATTTCTCATTCAGAAGCGGGTAAAAGAACACCTGTCTTTGTAGGGCAAAAGAAGAAAAAAAATCCCTTTTGTAGGGGTTGAAACATTATCCTAATGTTATATTCATAGCCATAAATGACTTGCAACACTTTCTTTGCATACCTTCAGCAGCTAAATCAAACGGAAAGGGAATGGGGGCGGAGGAGAGTGCCTAGTTCTGCTCTTCCAAATAATGTAAAAACAAAGCCAGGACCACAGAAGCCTTGCTTCCCCCAAGTAAGCTCTAAATTGGCCCACTGCTGGCAGAAAGTCCGATTATTTATGGCGATGGGGAATTTACTGATTTTTTTCCCCTTAATTACGCCCATCTCTATGAAAGGGACTGAAGCCTCCATGTGCATTCTATAGAGGGTCATTTAGCAAAATGACATCAGACGCTGTGGCATGCTCCACGCATAGCGGCTTTTAAAAATGGTTATTCTGTGCCACTAAATGGTATAGATATACCAACACAGACTAGATTTTTAACTCTGGAAGACGTGCCGGCTCCAGGCTCTTTGTTGGGTTTTGTAAGATGCATTTTGCGCCTGGTTTTCCGCTTGGCTGGAGACACGCAAACTGAATCTGCAAGTGATACAGGCAGCGAGCAAGGAGCCTGCTAGAGGTCGAGTAGGATTCTGAGCACGTCCTTGGTAACTGACAAGAAGCAAGCCAGCCAAAACCCCACCAATTTCTTTTTGAATCTTGGTAATTGGGTACTTTTACACGCTGCTCACGCTATGGGGATAGAGTCACAAGCAGGCTTAGATAGGCCAGAGTCTCAAAGCGACCACACATTTGTACTACATTTACATACTCCAGTCTAATTCCTTTCGGCAGAGAATTTGTATCATATGGGTCTTTTACTTCAACTCGGGATGGAAAGTGTATATATTGGAAGAAATATGTATATATTGGGGAGGGGGAGTATGGGCCTAGAAGTGAGAGCAGAGGAGTCCACTCCACCCCTAGAGTTTGTTTGTGGACAGGGAGACCCACTCCCAACCCCAACTTTCAGCATTGTCCTCCCAAGCACCCAGATCTAGACCAAATCACAGCGCCCAGCCTTCCATCTCCCCACAGTGATAACCTACAATGGGCTGAGCGTGGGGGAGGCAGAGGAGGAGCATCCCTTCCCAGGCTACTGCTTTGGGGAGTTTTTTTTTTTTATTTTTTAGTGTGTGGTAGGGTGAGGCAACTATGAATTGCCATCTATTTCCCTGGGAGTTGTATATCTGCACAGTGGATAAAAGAGAAGATGGTCCCCGCACACAACCATCACCAAGTTACCACTGGAGTAGGACAGGTTGGACCACTTCTCTCCCTCGGTTCTGCAACTGAGCACCCTTGGCGCCTCCCTCCCTCCCTCCCTCCTCCCTCCCTCCCCCTCTCCCTCCCTCCCTCCCTCCCTTTGGGTATTTTGATAACTTAGCCAGGAGCATCAGAGCCAAAGAAGATGAAGAAGTAGAGGCAGCTGGTCATTCTCTCGCTCTCTCTCTTTTTTTTTTTTTATAAAAAAGGAAAAAAGTTTTATTACAAAACTAGTTTGTATAAAACAGGGTTATACATGTTTTCGGTAAGTTTGTAATAAAACAGTAAGGGGGGGGGGAAGGCAGTGGTAGAAATTTCCAAAAGGCAACCCATGGGAACCAACTGGCTGCCACTTTGCGTTTGGACAGTAGCTGCATACACTTTGCTCTCCTTGAACAGTTTTTAATAACATCCTTAATACATTAACAACGCTTCTATGAAGTAAGACACATTGGTGCTGAAGTCATTCTGGTGGCGTTGAGATCTCACCTATGAGGAGGGTTCTTTACAAGGGGCGGGGGTGGGGGTGGGGTGGGGTGGGGGAATGGCAGTTGTAAGATGGACCACACATCTAAAGTATGCAGAGGTAATCGCATTACATGTTAAAGTATCAAGATATACACATTTAAAACCATTTGTACAAAACTTCTATAAATTTTTTCTCTCTCTTTCTTATGTACAAAAATATCTTAATATATCCCCAAAACTGGTTAGGATAGATACAAATAGATTTTTTTTTCTTATAATAAAAAAAAAATTCACAAAGATTGGAAGCATTCTATGATGAAAACAGAAGCAAAGACCTTGGGAGGGAGAGTGAGGGTTTGGGGAGGAGACCACCAGGAGGGGGGGGGGTGCCCAAGAACTGATATGGTATGACACAGCTGCTTCGCTGCAGACAAACGCCCACAGCTCACTGGGATGGGGCTTCCTAAGGAAAGACGTCAACCCAAGTCCAAGGGCTAAGACTTGGTTTGAGCGAGGGCGGGCGGGCGGGCGGGCGGGCGGGGAGGTGAAGGCACTGGCGAGTGCTTTCGACCCTGCCTGTTAGTGGTTGGCTGGGAGTCACTACAGGGTGCGTGTAGCTCTCTCTTGCTCTAGGAAAGGAACCCACTGCTTTTGCACACCAGCTGTGACTTGGGCTTGGGTTCAGGTCCCAGTCACTCTTCTCGTGTGTCTGAGAATGATTGGAGTGCAAAGACACTGTGTGGAGCCCGCCCCCCGTTTGCTGAGAACGTGGCATCTCCGTCGAGTTGCCCCTCGAGGTGGGCCGTCTGGCTTGCTTGTTTTCTTTCTTTTTCTTTTCTTCCTCCTTCTCAATGTCCGTGGCGAGAAACAGTAAAGACCAGGATATGCTGTCACCCTGTAACAGAAACAAGAGAGGTTAGTGTGAATTCAGAGGGCATCGGCAGAGGCTGTGGGGGCTTGGGGAAAGCCTGTCAGGTGAAACATCTCTTTGGACAAGTCCCAGGACTCAGTACCCAGCGTCTTCGCACCTGACCTCTACCCTCCATTCCTTAGAAACTTGGGCAAAGGCACTTTCAGGGGTCAGTACTGAAGCTAACAAACCAGGATTGGAAACAGTCCTAACAGCAAAAAGCAACCCCCCCCCCGCGTTCCTGGAGGCAGCCCCTACCCTCCAGGGACCCTCAAACAGAGGAAAGGGGGCCCAGGTGAGAAAGCCTCTGCCCAACCCCAAATGACACGTACCTACTTCGAAAGTCCATTCCCAGTGGGCCGGACAGGCCCTCAGAACCAGTTGGTGAAGTCCAGCAGCTCCTGTTCCTCTGGGCTGAGAGGGTCGTAGGATCCCTCGTCGGAGGAGTAGGACGAGACCGGAGAACCCGCCATAGAGTTCATGTCGTTGGAGTAGTTGGGGGAGATGGTGGGCGACAGGACGCCCGCCTGGAAGGCGGCGCTCACCGCGTCGTGCTCGTCCAGCAGCTGCTGCAGAGCGCGGATGTACTCGACGGCCGAGCGCAGCGTTTCCACCTTGCTCATCTTCTTGTTGGCCGCGCCGTTGGGGACGTGCTCCCGGAGGGTCGCAAAGCCCAGGTTGACCAGCTTGACCCGGTTACGCTCGCGCTCGTTGCGGCGCGCCACGGCGGCCGGCTGCTGCTGCGGCAGGCTGTAGCCGAACCCGCTGAAGTTGAGCCGGCGTTTGCAGCGCATCAGTTCCGGAGAGGACGAGCGCTGGCGCTTGACCTGCTTGGCCGCTGACTTGTGACCGCCCCCTGAGGGCTGGCCGTCGGCCACTGGGCTCAGCTGCGGCGCCTGCTGTGGCTGCGGCTGCTGCGGCTGCGGCGGCGGCTGCTGCTGCTGCGCGCTCTGCGCTGCTGCCGCTGCTGCCGCCGCCGCCGCCGCCGCCGCGGTAGCAAAGAAGCAGGCTGCAGGCGGCAGGAAGGGCTGCGGGGGCTGCGGCTGCTGGCCAGCTCCGCTCTCCATCTTGCCAGAGCTCTCCATGCCCGGCCCAGGAGTCGCCGCGGGAAGAGCAAGAGGGGTACGCCGGGGTGCGCGGAGCGCTAGGGGGACGCGGGACTCGGAGGCACGATCAAAAGGGGCGAAGCAAAGGAGAGAGGGAGAACGGGCCCCGGAGGAAAGTTAAAAGAGAAGAAACGCTCAGAAGGCCGCAGAGTTCTCCAGCGGCAGCGGAGGAAGGTGCCTGGGCGATCGTCTTCCCTCTGCGCCGCCTCCTCCCTCCCCTCCTCCCGCCGCGGTTGGCTTCGGGAGCCTCGCGTGGCGCTCGCGTGTGCGGCCGCCGCCGGCGCCTTCTCGGAATTAAAAGAAAAAGGGAAAGGGAAAGCAGCAGCAAAAGTCAGTGCTGAGCGCGCTCTGCCGGGTCGCCCCGCTCCGGTCGTGCTGCACTCTCTTGCGCCCGCTCTCCCCGGCTCCAGCCTAGCTTGAGCCTAGTTCTGGGATTATTTGGTTAACCCCCTCTTTTTTTTTTTCTTTCTAATTCCTCCTTCGCCCCCAATCCGCCCTCCCTGATGGGCTCCCAGCCGGTACGCCTTCCACGTTCCCTGGCCAGAAGTGAGAGAGTGCTGGGCGGCTGCGGGGCGGCCGCCTTTTCAATGGGACACCCAGCCCCACGCGCAGCCCTGGCCCCGCCTCGCCCCCCACTCCCCACTGCTGCCGCGGGCGGCTGCAGCCCCCACCCCCCCTCCTCTTCCCCACCCCCTCAGCTCCCTCCCTCCCCTCCTTCCCCCCCTCCGGTTGCCCGCGCCCGCTCCTTGCAAACTCTCCATTCAGCCGGGTTTGTTGTTGCAGTGCGTGCGCCTGGCGCGTGCCGGACTCCCGGCTGAATAAACAGGCTGCGCGCTCGGGGCGGTGGCTCGGGGCGCCAGGGGGTGGCTCTAGAAATGGGGGCCTTCTTCTTAAAGAGGGTAAAGGGCTCTGGGACTTGGGGTGCCTAGGTGGAAAGTCTGGAGGGAAAGTGTCTTTGGAGTCTACTGAGAACTTGGAAGAAAATGCACAATACACGGAAGGATTTAGTCAGGAAAAAGTAGCCAGGGGACCTCATGGAGGTTGGGGGACCGGGTTTCTGTTTTTTTCCCCTCTTTCTTCTCTCCACAGTTATTCTGGAGGATTGTTTGACGGCCCTTAAACAAGCAAAACAGATTTGTAATTAGGTTTAGAAAGATGGAAGGGGAGAGACGTTGCAGACAGTGAGTAAGGTACTGGTCACTGTATGAAAACTTGAGTCCCTTGGGTCCTCTGGCTAGCGTTGCGGCGCTAGGTAAGCTCTCCCCTCTCTGGCCGCATCTGTGGCCGGGGAAAGCTGCATTAAGTGGGCAAGGCTGTCCTATTAGGCTTCTCCAGCTTCAAGACAAGGATGTGCTGGACACAACTCGCCAAGTGTGGAGAGGATAGAGGACGTGGACTGGTGCTTACCAGTTCTCCAAGAAACGGAGGCAGGAGAATCTTAAGTTCGAGGGTAGCTTGAACTACATAGTGAAACACCCATCGGTTTAGAAAATGGTGTGTGTGTGTGTGTGTGTGTGTGTGTGTGTGAGAGAGAGAGAGAGAGAGAGAGAGAAAGGTGCGTGCAGGTGGTCAGTGGTGTAGGGACGTGTATATGGGGAAGCTCTCAGGGTTATCTAATTCTGGCCCTCTGGAACACCTGCCACTCCTCAGAAGATGCTTTCTAGACTAGCTGTGAAAGGAGAGCGCTCCAGGATATTCCAACTCCAATGGAGGAGGACGAGGGCTGCTCGGAAGGAATGGAGTTGTGTCCAGTACATCCTCTTCTTGAAGCTGAGTTTGGGCGAATGGAAAGGCTTCCCTCCTTGTCCTGCTCTGCCTCGGAGGCCTTGGCGCAGCCTTCATCCCGCCCCAGGCGTGTGCCTGGCGGGCCGGTGGCAGGCGACTGGGAGCGGAGCCCGCTGGGGCCGTGTGCTGGCACCGCGAGAGAGGGGGAGGCGCCTGCCGCGGTCGCCCGCCTGGCCGCTGGGACAGTGCCTGCCCAGGCGCCCTTCCTGGGCCCTAGGCCTGGCGCACGCTCTGTCCGAACCAAGTCCAGCTTAGAAACGCCACGCACTGCAGGCAAAGGTCTCAGACTGCTCTGGTACACCCTGGGCTGGTCTCTGGTCGGGGTCTACATAGGCAGAAACAAGCAGAGACCAGTCCTCTGGTAGATTTGTCCAGAAGTCCTCAGGTTCGATCAAGGGCTGGAGTGCAGTAATGATTATGGCGAAGTACCAGGATAATGGCTTCTAGTTATCGTGGTTATTGTCATTTTAATTATTATTGGAGCTATTTTTTAGTGTCTTACTGCAGAGCCAAAGCTGGCCTTGAGCTCTAGGTAATCTTCCTACCTTAGCTTTCCCAGGACCGAGATTATGAGCATTGGCCACGACTTCCGGCCAGTATAATTGCTTCTAGATGATTTCTCTTTGCGGAGATAGGTCTTCCTAAAGGGTCCATGAAGATGTCCCAGAGCGATGCCCTAGACATGAGTGGCTAATTAAAAGTGTTCTTAGAGCAATAGTGATATCCACGTGCAGAAAGAAGGGAAACTTCCCAAATGAATCACAAGTTGCCTTGGCTCTTTGTAGAAGGATAGTTAGGGCGTGCATAGGTTGTACCCACGCCAACAGACCATTCTGTAATCCTTCCCACTCACACATCCTGTAGGCTCTGCCATAGTTAGCATATTGACCTCACCTGTACCATGCCACGCCCCCTCCATCACAGGCAGAGATCACGGAATGAGACTGGATTGATGAGGAAGTCATTCTCAAACACCATCTAGGACATGTGCTGTGAGAGTGTCTAAGTCATCTTTCTATCACAACTACCAAATGCCTGAGATACTTTATGAAGAGGAAAGTTTCCTCTAAGCTCACAGTTTTAGAGGTTTTAGTCTGTGGTCAATTGGTCCCTTCGTTCTAAACCTGTGTGAAAGGCATATCATTGCTGAAATACATAGAATGGCAAAACTACTCACATTATGACCAGTAACAAAGGGGGCAAGAGAAGAGTGCTGCTTGTTTTTGTTTGTCTGTTTGTTTTTGGACACATCTGGGAAGACAGAGTCCTAACTGAGAAAAAGCCTCCATCAGATTGTCAACTCACAAGTCTATGGGGGAATTTTTTTTATTAATGGTTGATGTGGAGCAGAAGAGCCTGGCTCACTGTGGGCGGTGCTACCCCTGGGCAGATAGTCCTGGGTTGTGTAAGAAAGGAGGCTGAGCAAAACCAGGAGCAACAGTGCTCCTCCTCGGCCCCTTCCGTAGTTCCTGCCTTGAGTTCCTTCTACAACTGCAAAAGGAAATAAACCCTTTCCTTACCAAGTTGCTTTAGGTCATGGTCTTTCTCATAGCAATAGGAACCCAGCTAAGGCAGAAATCGGTACCAGCTACAATGCTGTGACAGACCTGACCTTATTGTTTTGGGGGTAGTTAGGGAAGACTTTGGAACTTTGGACTTGAAAACTCATTATAGCTTAATGCACTGTTGTGGGAGTTGAAAGGAAGGGATGCTGAAGGAGAAGCAGATGATGGAGACCTGGCTTGTAAAAGTTTGCAAGGAAGCAAAACCGATTCATGTGCGATTTTGAATGAGGAACCTGTGGCTCTGGTCAGCTGGGGTGGACATATCAGCTGTGATTAACACAAGGCGAGAAACGCTAAAGAGAACTTTCGCTTTGCTGGAACCATCAATGCTGGTCATCTACAGCTGGAGCTTAGAAATCAGCCGCAGCTGAGACGAGGAATAATCACCTGAGAAGTGTTTCCTGAGGAACAGCACATGGAAGCTGTGGACCAGAGGGAGCCAAGGCTGACAACTGAAGATGCTAATGTGTAAAAGCCACCTAGGTTGTACTGGTTTTGAATGCATGGAGGAGTCTCGGAGAGTAGTTGAGGCTTGGCACTCTATGGCAGGGCAGGAGTTCCTGAAGAGACGCCCTTGGTGAAGAGGCAGCCTCACTTATGGTAGTGACTCCAGCATATTGAAGATACCAGTAGCATCATTACTGTCAAGGACATCAGCAGCTGTGGAGTGGAATCCATCTGAGCCTATGAGATGGGTTTTATGAGTTGTATATGACCAAGCCAGAGAAGTAGGGCTGCTCAGGCTCTTTGGAGGCCAGAAGATGATGAGGAGTGAGTCCCAGATGATGGACACTAAGCTATTTTATACTACTGAAGTTTGGCTTTGCTCTGATTTGATTATGATGAGGGTATCCTGATTCTTCTTTCGTGGAGTAAGAAAGTATTTAACTTATTTTTTATTTTACAGGAGCCCACAGTTGAGAGACTTTGAACTCTTTTTTTTTTTTTTTTTTTTTTTTTTTCGAGACATGGTTTCTCTCGTGTAGCTTTGTGCCTTTCCTGGGACTCACTTGTTAGCCCAGGCTGACCTCGAACTCACAGAGATCCGCCTGCCTCTGCCTCCCGAGTGCTGGGATTAAAGGTGTGCGCCACCACCACCCGGCTTGAGACTTTGAACTCTTAAAGAGATATTTAGAGACGAGCATGGTGGTTGTCCAGTGCCATAGAATCAGCCCTGAAAACATACATATAAGCAACACTATACAGACTGCACAGGTTAGATTTAAGAATATACATGTATACACATATTTGTATGCAATAACGATTAATGAAAAAGGAGTCTGTAATAAATTTGAATGAGAAAAGGGAAGGTTATACGGAAGAACTTAGGAGGGAATGGAGAAATGTTGCCATTAAATTAAAATCTCCAAAATAAAACAATAAAAAATAAATGTTAGATTTTTAAAGGAAACTTGAGCTTTTAAAGTAATGAAAAATTTAAGACTGGGACTTTCAAAGTTACGCTATGCTTATATTGTGATATTAGTGGGAGATCTTGGGGATGAAGAAGAAAGGAAAGGCTATAGTTTAATAAATGATGTCTTTGTGTGTCCAGTTGACAGTGGGTCAATTGTACTGGCTGGTTTTGTCAACTTGACACAAACCTAGAACTATTTTGGAAGGGGGACTCTTAGTTGAGAAAAACGCCTCCATCAGATGGAACTGTAGACATGCCTGTGGGGCATTTTCTTGGTTAATTATTGATGAGGGAGGGTCCAGTCCACTGCCAGTGCTGCAACTCTGGGTGGTCCTGGATGGTATAAGAAAACAGGCTGGGCAAGCCATTGGAGCAAGCTAGTAAGCAGAGTTCCTCCATGCCCTCTTCTGCAGTTCCTGCCTTGAGTTCCTGTCTTGGCTTCCTTCCGTGGACTGTGACTCAGAATGTGCAAACAAACAAACAAACAAACAAAAAACCAAACAGACGGACAAAAACAACATTCCTTCCTTAAGTCTCTTTGGCCATGGTGTTTTATCTCAGCAATAGAAACTCTAATAAAGAAAGGGGCTGTGATCCCACAGTTTCCCTCAGGGACCTCAGACCCTCCCAGGTGGCCTTAGGAACCTCAGAAATTCCCAGGAGGCCTTATCTCTTAAAGAGTCTACCACTACCCATAGCATCACCCTGAAGGGAGAAAAAAAAAAAAAAAAACAAGAACAAAAACAAAACAAAACAAAAAAACTAAAACATTTAATCCATGAAGCCTTAGGGAATATTTAAGATCCAATCTAATGTGGAGCAGGAGACTCAACTCTTGGCTTCCTGGAACCCCACTGTGATAATTGTTCTAACTACTGGAAATTCAATATTGTGTCTCCCCTAGCACTAAATAATTCCTTTTATTCTTGGTCAGTGATGATGCTGGTGGATCAGGGTGGTAGAGATAGGAACCACATTTTAGGACACCAACAATCTTGAGGCTATTAAATACCGATGGTGCAGTGTGATCATTCACCAAAGGAGCTATAGAAGGACCACTGGCCCACATTCTACCATCAGCTTTCTGTGGCTTTCTTGCCACCCAGTGGGTTGACTGCAGACGAGTTCCCAGGGTTTTACTTGACCAGGTCACTTGAACAAAGTCCCGCTTTATCCAAGAAGAACTGCATACCTTTATCCCAAACTCATCAACAACTCCTGTGCCTATCTGTCAAAGCCTTTACCAGAATGAAGTCAGGAGCTGTCCACGAGACGGCTTTGGAAAGAGCCCCATGGGTATCAGGGAATACACAATGAATGTTCTGTCCTGTGATGGGGCAGGACAATACATCTGTGTTACCCAGAACACAGGCACTCTGGCAGAAGGGGATGACTTGCCTCATCTTTCCATACACTACGGGACTTAATTTCTACATTTGGTTTTTCTTATCTCATGACATCCTTGAGCTGGACCATACTTTAGATCGGTCCTTCTCTACATTCTGAGCCAAGATCCTGTAGGGGAGAAGGCTTTCCTGGTGAGCCATGGCAACTGCTTCCTAGATGGCCTGAGCCTGGCACCTTTAGTTTTTTGGAATCTTCATTTCACTAACAGTAGAAGATCAGACAGGTAATACTTTCATTCACATACAGCTCAGAATCCTGTGGCTTTTCTCTGTGGAAATGAGGTATGCCTCATCTCTTTGAAAAATTTCCATTTATGTCACATTTTTGAGGTGGGACATTCAATACTAAAGACTAAACTAGGTTTCAATTGCTTCTTTTATTTTAATTTTGTTTTTGTTTTTCAAAATAACGTTTCTCTGTGTAGGCCTGGCTGTCCTGAAACTCACTCTGTAGACCTCAGACTCGGAGATCTGCCTGCCTCAGTCTCCTGAGTGCTGGAATTAAAGGTGTGGCTAACTTAGGTTTCCCATGAAACAGTTTCTTAATAAGGTTGTGGGTATAGTGGATCTTAAATGAGGGGCAAAGAGTAAAAAAAAAAAAAAATAACGAAGGTAAGTCTTGGACTCGGATTTTTGTGCAGTCTTCAATTTGGGGGAGTTTTGAATCCCAGAACTTCAGGTGCTCTGAGAAAAGAGGATGCAAATGGAATCAGTTGCAAACACAGCTCCAGGCGGCCACAACACAAGGGCTCATTCCCCGGAGGGTAAGCAGTCCTAAGCCCACGCTAGATACTGTCCTAAGGGGAGATAGTAGCCTACCCAGGGAAAAATGCGTCCTAACCGGGGTCTCCTGGTTAGGCAAGCCCTGTCTGCCCTTTCCTAGGTAACCTTGGGGGAACTGCTGGGTCTGCAGCGAGGCAGAGAGGGCCCCTCAGGAGGACAGCGGAACACAACAGCCCGCCCTGCACCTGCATCAAGGACTCCAGACTTCTAATGAACCTATTCAGTTTTTCAATATGTCTTAAAAAGAAAAAAAAAGTTGGAAAAAAGCAAAACAAAACAAGCACAAAGTATATTTTATTGTGGCTTTTTGGATAAGGGGGGAAGGAGGGGAGGGAGTAATTTGCAGTCAGCCTCACAGGAGCTTTTGAAGTTCTCCAAATAAGGAGAACTAATGCTAAGTCTTTATTTTTTTTTCTAAAGCCCCATTTACATTATGATTAAATACCTTCCTTGGATAAGCATAAAGAAAGTCGTTAATCTATATAGCTCTCCAAAGAATCAATACATTCTAAACTTTTGTAGGATTTGTTACACTCTATTTTGTTGTTACAGTAGGCCGGCCCAGCTCTGTCTAGGCACAGGGCTCTTCTTCCCCCACCCCTCAGCACCTCCTCCAAGAATGAAAACAAAGCAAAGGTCTTTCACCATAAACAAAACCAGCTGATTCTTCACAGAGAACCCCTGAATAGCTTGGGAAGGGGGAAAAAAACCTTACAATAAATGGTGCATTTTTTTTCTCTGCTGGGTATATTATTCAAGGATCAGGGCAGTATTCAAACAGAGGTCCATTTTTTTGCTCAGCAAGAGAGTTTAGAAAAGAAGCGTGGAGTCCATTCAGAGCTTCCCCTCACAATCACAGGGCTCTGTGAAACCTATCTTCCATGCCTTGTCAGACTGTTTCTGGGGACCAATTAGCGCTTTGTTGCACGGCTTCTTTGCTGAATCTTTGAGCAGCAGGAAAAAGCGCTCTTGAGTCTCCCCTTATTTTGACCATTTCAGTCATTACTCAGTGTAATAATTAATATGACAACTGGACGCTCCAGTTTGTATAGAAACACCTCAGCGACAGGAGCGAGTTTGCAGTGGGTGGTAATGAGCCGCACATCGGCCCCAGAAGCCACACACACAAAAAGGGAATGAATGGCGACAGAGAAAGAGAAGGGATAAAGATAAAATAGTTGGCACAAGGCAGAGGGACATAAGACAGCCTGGAATGGAGAGAGGGAGGAGGAACCAGGACAATTAGAAGGGGAGGGGTAAACACCCTACGGAGGTTAACTTATTTTGAAACTGTTTGTGAATAGGACCGTGGACGTGAGTGGCCAGCTTTCAGCCCATTGCCCCCACCCCGCCCCCGCCCTTTTATGGACCATCTTGGAGGAAGGATGGGGATAGGGGATGCTGCAATCTTTAGATTGTTCTCGGACTCCTAGAGAGTGCATCCACCGGCTACCAGGCTCAAATCCCAGCAGCCCTTCGCTTGGTGTTCTGCAAAAGCCAGGTTACGTTGGCAGGACCAGAGATACCCTACTGTCTCGGGGGATGAATTTTGGGGAAAAGAGAGGTCCAGACTTTCAGACACTGCATCAACTCTGCGCAGTCTACCGCTGCAGGGTTCCGGAGCTAGGAGGTGGCTCTAGGGTTGCTGAGCAGCTACTGCGTCCCCGTCCCCATGTTGCGCGCTGTGCCCCTGGGCTGCGACCCCTATGGGACAGCATAATAAATAATTAGAACGTTTAAGTCTGTTGGCCACAGCTCATGCTAATGAGGCCGATAAGAACTCACACTAAGCCTAAGCGACAGTTTGCATATAAGACAAAAAACAAACAAAAGCTCCCCAAACTGAAACCCTGCTCTTTTTGCCCCAACTCGCTCCTTCTGTAATTCCTCTCCCGAACCTTTTACTTAATTCTGACTCCTCTCACACACATTCCCTCCCTCAGTGTGCAACTCAACATTTCTTCCACCCAAAGGGCCTGCCTCCCTGTGAAGACTGCCTCAGTTCTCTGAAAGTTCACTCCCAGCCGCCCTGTCCGGCCAGGCATCTAGTGATGATTTTCTTTGTACGGAACACATGCTACCTCACATCCTGAGGGTAGGACTTGAAAGGTCAGGAAACCGGGAGCTTCTCTATGTCTTGGGTGCTGTCCAGGTTCAAGGGGCAGGGGGATCTTCCACGTGGGTGAAGAACAGGGGCACTAGGAACCTAGGAGTTCCTGAACTGCTCCTCCCGCCTCCCCCGAAAGCAGGAACAGTTTACCGAAGTGTCTGAGGTCAGTCGTGTGTCCCCATTGTGTGGCCACGCGTCCTGTGTCCATCAGCACCTCCCCAAGCCCAGACTCAGCCTGACTCCTTGCGGTGCAGTCTGGGAATACTGTGGCTTATCAATCAGTGGACTGGGGACCTGGATCCTGGCGCTGAGGGCCAAGGAGAAAGTTGACCCTGGACAGAAGCCCGACCAGTCACTGAGGGAGACATCTAGCCTGCCTGGTTCAGCCACTGGTCCATAGTCCCATTTTTATCACAAACAAGGGACAGCAGCCATCGGGATTTTGGAATTCTTGGGAGCCAGGGGGGAAGGGGGCATCAGGGAGTAATTTTTAATATGGATACTCCTTGACGTGAAACCTGTAGCAGCAACAAAGATGAGATTTAGGACTTAATATTTATAAAATTCTCTGTGTTAAATATAACGTAGCAAGAGGACACAGGAGTCCTGTCAAATCAACACTGTTTGATTCTAAACGTGACCGAGACCGGTATGAGCATCGATCCATCAAATAACTGGCGCATTTGAGAAGAGGGAGACAGGTCTCATTTGCTGCTTCCTGGGAAGGTTCGGATGGAAGAGTCGGTGTGAAAGAAAGAAAGTCCCTTCAGACAGCAGGACAACAAAAGACTGTCCTCTTCCTCGGACCCCACCCTCTCCACATACCTGAGTACCGCAGATATAAATTCCAGATAAGAACAGGGGCTACAAACACAGATCTTCAGGTCACCCAGAGCCTCTCTCCTAAGCAGATGTTTGGCAGTGTGGAAAATACAAGCTGGACCACACAACACTCTAGTGACAAGTCTCTTCCCTCTTTGAACTCGTGTGTGTGTGTGTGTGTGTGTGTGTGTGTGTGTGTGTGTGTGTATCTTCCTTATAAAATAACCTTCATGGGTAAATGATGTTA
Organism: Peromyscus leucopus; assembly: GCF_004664715.2. Classification (NCBI taxonomy): domain Eukaryota; kingdom Metazoa; phylum Chordata; class Mammalia; order Rodentia; family Cricetidae; genus Peromyscus; species Peromyscus leucopus. The sequence goes on along the minus strand of NC_051078.1, from coordinate 42,121,998 downwards.
TCATCAGCCTGCACTACATAGTGGTAATGCTAAATGCTGAAATTATGGGCCCTGCTAGCCAGAAAGCAACCCTCAGCATCCCAGAGACAAATGATTAGGGCTAGGGACAAGGATAAACTTCGGGCCTTTGGTGCATCTTGACTAACACGCAACAGAATGAAACACCACTGTTCCCCACAGCTTCCCTGGAGCAACAGGACATTGATCTGTGACTGCAATAGTTTCTCATCTGAGATATGGGGACCTGGTGGTAACGGCCTTGTCTTCCCTTGCTGGATGTGTGGGTCGCTTGCCACCTGCTGGTTATTAGTGGAACTGCAACAGGAACGGTGTGTGTGGAGGGAAATCTGCAATGGAATTCGTTCCACATCACTCAGTTCAGTTCTATTAATTCTGCTCTATGTAATGCAGATATATATGTCACCACAATGGCCACAGTAATGATATCTGAGGTGTTCTCTATGTGTGTGGTGTATGTGTGCATACGTTGACATGTGTCTGGAAGCCAGAGGACGATAGTGAACACGTTCCTCCTCTGTCAGGCTTCACCTTTGTTTTTGACAGTCTCTCACTGAACCAGTAGCTCATCCATTTGTGAAACTCTCTGGCCATTGAGCTCTAAGGGTCCCCCTCTTCCCTTCTTCCCTCCACCACCGTGACTGACTTTTAATTTATCTTTACTTTTACTAATCTGAACTCAAGTCTGAATATTTGGGCTGCAAGAACTTTATCGGCTGAGCTGTCTCCCCAGACATGTGAGGTGCGTTTAACACTAGGATTCTAAAGCTTCATCCCATGCCTAATCAAGCAAGACCAGGGACCTTGTTCTCTCAACAAGCTACGATTCCCATGCCAAGGATGGGAACTGCCTCACCAGAGGCATGCTGAGTGGTAAGGTAGTGAAAACTGAACCCTTTCTGGTAAAGAATGTGTATTTGTCCTGAAAGGTCAGGTACCCGGGTAGTTTTGAGGGAGAGGAAGTGGGTAAGTTAATACTGAGATGCTTGTCTTACTGAGCCTAGGGAGTGGTCAGAATCCTGACTCAGAGGGAAAGGTGCCATACAAATGGCCTGCCCAGTGCCAGGGATTTACATGCCTTTACTTCCAGTCCACTGAGTCCTCCAATTGGAGCTACTTCTTGGCCTTACTGTGGGATCATCCACAGGTTCCTCACTACCCACATTCCTGCTCTGTTTCTCTCCAGCCTCAGCTACTTTCTTTGAGTTTGGTCCCTCTGCAATTCATTCCAGAAAGCTTGACTGATTACCCTAGATTTATAAACACTAACCGTTTCTGGCAACTCCTTTAGAGAAGCCCATGTCCGCGCTCTTCAGTGTCTTAGCTTTGGTTCTGAGCATTTCTCTTCCTCTCATTATTTATTTATTTATTTATTTATTTATTTATTTATTTATTTATTTATTCATTCATTCATTTATTTTATCTTTATTATCTACAACAATTTTTAAATTTCAATAGATTTTATCATATTCCTACCCTTCCCCAAGTCCTTCCAGATCCTCTCACCTTCCCTACCCACTCAACTTTAAGTTCTTTCTCAACAAAACAAAACAAAAACAGAATCCTCCAAAACCAAGAAAACAAAATAAATAACCCCCAAAAGAAAATAAAAACCACCAAACCATAACCAAATGAAAAACCACACACACAACTTCTGTAGTCCATTATATGTTGGGCACCTGTGCCTGAAAGTGGGTCCTGACCTGCAGTGGTTGATGTGCCAATTGTCACTCTACTGTAGAAAACTGATTTTCCCTCTCCCATCAGGTATAAGTGACATTTCAACCACTCTGGTGGCTAGATTTTCATTCATTCATTTTTTAACAAAATAAAATATAATAAGATAAAACAAAACTATCACTTCAGAATTGGACAAGACAAACCAACAGATGGAAAAGAGCCCAAGAGAAGGAACAAGAATCAGAGACCTATTTGTTCACTCAGGAATTCCCTAAAAACACTAAACTAGTAGCCATAATATGAAGACAGAGGACCTGGTACAGGCCTATGCAGAACCCCAAGTGTGGTGATATGTTCCCCAAAATATTGTGCACCCTAATAAACTTATCTGGGGTCAGACAACAGAAGAGACACTAGATATAGAGGCCAGAAAATGGTGGCACACATGCCTTTAATCCTGGCATTCAAGAGGCAGAGATCTGCCAGGATCTCTGTGAATTCAAGGCCACACTGGAAACAGGCAGGCATGGTAACAAGAGCCTTTAATCCCAGGAAGTGATGGCAGGAAGCAGAAAGCAATGAATAGGATAAGCAATGAAATTTTTTGTCTGAGTTTATCAAATGTTACTGGACTGGACATTGTTAATATATATAATGGAGTTTTTTGTCTGAATCTGTCAAATGTTAGTGGACTAGACATCGTGAATGTAATTCTTGACTGTATATATATATATAGTTATTGTACTTAATGTATATAGTTTTTTTATATTAGTTATAACTTTTTTCCTTTTTTTCTTTTTATTAGAATAGAAGGGGGAAATATGGCTATGTTTTATTTGTGCTGAAATGTGATTTTATTTTTGTGTTAATAAATAAAAGTGCCTGGGGGTCAGAGCTAATAACAAGCCATTTAGCAGAAGTCTGGCAGTGGTAGCACATGCCCTTAATTCTGATCACATGACAGGCAGATCTCTGTGTATTCAAGGACACCACCAGCATGGAGACACACGCCTTTAATCTCAATACCAACCATAGAGACATGGAAGTCTGTATAGACAGGTAGTGACAAGGAGGTCATGTGGTTAGGTTTACAACCAATGAGAAGGCAGAACAGAAAGTCAATAAAAAGACAGACACATAGGAAGTAGGTCTCTTTCACAGGGGAAAGATGGCAGCGGCAGTGGGTGATAAGAAGGTGGTCTTGGTCTCAGCTCTTAGCTACTGATATCTGACTTCTGGGGCTTTTAACTCTGCATTTGGCTCTGTGTTTCTTATTTAATAAAACTGTTCAGAATTACATCTACACCCAAGCTTGCTGCTTCAGTCTCCGTGAGCTCATGTGAGCTTTGCATGTTGCTTTAAAGGGCCTGAGTTTCCTGGTGTCCTCCATCCCCTCTCTTTGACTTCTCTTCTGCAGGATTCCCTGAGCTCTTAGGGGGGAGGGAAGGGATTTGTAATCAACCAATAACTGATTTGACTTAAGGCCCACTCCCCAAGATGTAACCCATACCTGACATTGGTGTAGATAGCCCTGGGACCTAGGGAAAACCAAATAATACTGGTCTAAAAAAAGAAAAAAAAATGTAGTGATAAAATGACTCTTAATGATATTCTGCTATACTCATAGACCAGTGCCTTGTTCAGTCATCATCAGAGAAGCTTCCTCCTGCAGCAGATGGGAACAAATACAGACCAACAGACAGATACTACACATATAGTGAGAGACCCTGGAGTCACAGCCCTGAATGGGATGTCTGCATCAAATCTCTTTTCCCTTAATCCCATGTGTAAGCCTGCATCATCGATTTAATAGCTTTATTAAACCACAATTATACTCATAAAACAAACAAACAAAACAGCTTTTTCATCCAAAGAAGAAGCCTATCCATCCCTTGACTTTATGACTAGCTTTACATCATTTATTTCTCATCCCTGCTGATGTTTCCCCTTTGCCAAAGGTCCTAATTTTGATGGTTAAATTGGTATGTGTACTTGACTGCACCAGAGTGCTCAGATATCCAGATAAATGTTTTTAGCACTGTCTCTAAGGATGTTTCTTGATGACCTTAACGTCTGAATTGTAGACTGAGTATGACATTACATTTCCTATGTTGAGACCTCATCCACTCTAATGATGGCCTGAATAGAACAAAAACGGGGGTTTCTGTCTGCCCCACTGTTTTTCTCACTGCCATCTCTTGCCTCCAGACTTGGGCTCGGACTAGAACGTATGCTGCAGGAATCTTTCTGAATTAGCACTCTGACATCAATGAAAATAGAAGAGAGGAAATATATTTGCCATGGATCGAAGCCAAGATAGTTCCTGAAAGGCCTTGGTCCTAGGTTCACTTTGCATCCTCGTTTTATACTCTAAAACCACAAGGTGGGGTGAGCAAGCAAGGGAGATTTTGCAGAAGCGTACATGGCAGCCAGCCCTTTGTTTTTAAAGGCCTACATTATAGTGGATATGTGTAAGCTTTTGTGGTCAGGTTGCTAAGGGCGATGACCCATTGTTCCAGCCATTTCTCAAGGTCTTTTTGTTCCAGGTAGCCGGTGAATTCATGCTTGGAAATGAACAGTACAGCAGCATTTTAAGTAAATCACTAAGTCATTATCTAATATTTTTTTTCTGTTATTCTGCTTCATTTGTTCCTGGGTCTCTAGGTTGGTTGTAGGACTTGAGGCTGAGTGAAGTAATACTGAGGGATAGTATCTTATCAATCTAATTGATCTATCTTTCATCTGTCTGTCTGTCTGTCTGCCTATCTGCCTGCCTGCCTGCCTACCTACCTACCTATCTGTCTATCTGTCTGTCTGTCCGTCCGCCCGTCCATCTGTCTATCTATCCATCCATCTATCATTTATCCACTCATCTATTCATCAATTTTTTTTCTAATCTCCTGCTGGTTCTGATTCCCAAGAGCACTCAAGACCGATACATTTGACTTTATTTTGCTCAATGCATTGGATGCTTCAAGCCCTTGACTGGCACAATGCATTAGGCACTGTTGCTGGCCTGTGAAGTTTAGTCTTAGTTGTCAACATAACTGTATCTGAGATTGATTACAAGGCAAGACGTTGGGCACTGCTGTGAGGGATTTTTTTGTGGATCAGATTATTTGAAGTGAGAAGAACCTGCCCTACATCTTGGTGCCATTTTTCATTGGCAACCTAGATAAAAGGAGATAGAGGAAACTTTGCCTTCATTCTCACCAGCAAGTTCACATACTTTATGCTGTGTACCTTTTCTGATATTAGCACTCAGATTCTATGGGTTTCCAACAAGGACTGAAGACCATGAACTCCCTATTCTTCCAGTACTATGCTGGAATTGCTGGGGCACCCTGCTTTGTGGGTTGAGAAGTTACCAGGTTCTTGGCTTTCCTAATGTGAGATATCCATTGTTGGACTATCCAATCCATACAGTGTAAGTCAATCTAATAAATCCCCCTTTAATAGTTATTCATTTTATCTATTCTGTTCCTCTAAGGATATGATTCTTAATAAGGCTATCTACATAAGGATACAAAGCCCCTCATATCCTCTTGAATTCTCTTTCTTTAGGATGCCATGTTTGTTATCCCCTTGATCACAACAAGAGAAAAATAGAAGAGTGTGTCTACATTTATTTATGCTTTATTCTCAAGAATACTCTTGGCGCCGGGCGTTGGTGGTGCACGCCTTTAATCCCAGCACTCGGGAGGCAGAGCCAGGCGGATCTCTGTGAGTTCGAGGCCAGCCTGGGCTACCAAGTGAGCTCCAGGAAAGGCGCAAAGCTACACAGAGAAACCCTGTCTCGAAAAACCAAAAAAAAAAAAAAAAAAAAAAAAAAAAAAAAAAATACTCTTGGCTGTAATAGCAAGAACCTGGAAACAACCTAGATACCCCTCAACTGAAAAATGGATAAGGAAAATGTGGCACATATACACAGTGGAGTACTGCTCAGCAGTAAAAAAAAAAAAACAATGACATCATGAAATTTGCAGGCAAATGGATGGAACTAGAAAATAGCATCCTGAGTGAGGCAACCCAGACTCAGAAGAACAAACATAGTATGTACTCACTCCTAAGTGGATACTAGATGTGAGGGAAGGGATGGCCAGACTGCAACCCACAGCTCCAGAGAGGCTAGCTGACAGGGAAAGACCCTAGGAGGGACACATGAACGACCCTGCGAAGGAGAAGTGGATGAGATCTACATGAGTGGACTGGGAGTGGGTGGTGGTGGCGGAGGGCGAGGAGTGGGGCATGAGAACATAGGGATATGGGAGGGTGGAGCTGGATCAGGGACAGAGTGGGAGGGCAGAGAGGAAGACACCATGATAGATGAGGACATCATGGGAAGAGGAAGAGGCAGGGTGCCAGGGAGGCTCTCAGGAATCCACAAGGATGACCCCACCTTGGTCTGCTGGCAGTGGTCCAGAGGGTGCCTGGACTGGTCTACTCTGGTGATCAGTCTAATGAATACCCTAACGGTCATCATAGAGCCTTTGTCCAGTGACTGATGGAGGCAGATGCAGAGATCCATGGCCAGGTACCAGGCCGAATCCAATCAATGAGAGAGAGGAGGCATTCTGCAGGCGGGGGACTTCAAGATCATGATGGGAGGATGTGCACAGACATCATGAACTGTGGACTAGTGGCCATGGAGCCCCCATGGAACTGGACTAGGCCCTCTGGATATGGAAGACAGTTGTTTGGCTCAAACTGTTTGAGGGGCACCCAGGTAGGGGGATCGGGATCTGTCCCTGGGGCATGGGCAGGCTTTTGGGAGCCTGGTGCCTGTGGTGTGACACCTTGCACAGCCTTGGTGAGGTGGAGAGGGGCTTGGACCTGCTTAGGCTCAGTGTGCCGGGCTCTGCTGACTCCCCATGGGAGACCTTGATTTGGGGGATGTGAGGATGTGGGATGGCTTGGGAGAGAAGGCTGAAGGGTGGGAGGAAAGAGGAGGGGGAATCTGTGCGTGGTATGTAGAGTGAGTAGAAAATTTCTTAATAAAGAAAAAAATGAAAAAAAAAATACTCCTGGCAAAGAAATTCTGGCCAAGAATGGAAGTGGACTGTGTGCAACAGAAGATTTCTCAAGACTGTAAAATCAGATGACTGACAGGACTGGATGCCTCAGGAGCCCCCTTTCACCTGAATGCCCAGCTTCACTTAACTGTCCATGAAATGATGTAATCACATTCACTAAAGACACATGAAATGTATCTTAGTCTGAACTTACCGTCTGGCTCTCAGAGTCTGCAGCCCCTGGATATGAGAAATGTAACAGGTGAGAAGGGATGTTCAGGAACATGTTGTGCAGTATCTGTACCACACTAAGAAAGAACCTCATGAGCATGGGTAGTGAAATAAAATATAGTGAAGTGTTAGTGAGTAATGGGTTGAGTGTCACATTTTTGATATACATACTTTATTCAATTGTTGAGTTTATTTGGTTTATTTTTAAGTTACAATTATAGTTAGCAACAGGGTTACCAAATTCTTGAAAAATCATTCTTGAAAGCCTGGATAAGCTTCCCCTAGTCTGTCACTGATTATAGTGCAGCGGCTGCATGAACTTACCTTGTTCATCTAACCTCAGATCACGCCTTTCTCTCCTGCTCCAGCCACAAGTAGCTCAGGTATACTCCTGGATATTCCTAAGAAGTGTCATATTTAATTCTAATCTAGATGTTTATACAGGCATTCCTTCTATTAGGAACCCCCTTTGCTCCCAAATCTGTGAGTCTGTGACCTCCTTCTGACTCAGTTCTCAGCTCAAAGTCTCTATGTTCAATAAGTTTCCTCTTGATGTAACCAGTCTCCCTCAAAACCTTTCTTTTCTTTTTTTTTTTTTTTAGAAAAAAATAATAGCTCTTCTTAAAACATTATTTCTTCTTAGTCATACTCAAGGCTAACATTACTTGGCTTTTCTTGTTTCTCTTTCTCGTCTTTGTGTTTACTGTTCCTGTTCTTACTAGAATGTGAAATCAATGGGAATGGTAACCTTGACAGTTCTCATCACCACTGTCTAGAACAGTGCCTGGTAAATATGTATTCAGCAAATATTTACTGAGTACATGAGCGAACAGATGACCATACCCAATGATCTCACTCTGATGTTACCCAGACAGGATGCTAAAAGTATGGCCCCAGAAGCTGTGCTACATCCATGCAGCCCTTCTTTTCATTTAATAGACCTTTAATCAAAGGCACTTGATTTACTAATTGATTTTATTATAAGTCAATGTAATGCCTAAGTTCTGCTCAGAATTCCTGGAATAGGCAGCCCTAAATATTATTCTGATAAAAAGCATGACTTCATATCTTAATCACATTTAGTGTACAGGGGCATTAGTTGATAATGACCTTCAAGTTTCTGGGCTGTCTCTGTTGGGAAGAAGATTATAAAGAAAGATGAGGTAGAAATAAAATTCTGCAGAAGGTGATTGCAGGGTGGGAATTTCCTAAGAGTTGAAGTGTGGCATTGAAGTGTGTCCTTTAAATTCTGCTGAGGAAAGAGCAGTTCTTCTGATGATAAGTCCATCTTGTACTTCCTTTTCTTGTTTCTCATCTTGTCAGGATTAGATGTGGCTGTGAAAGAAGTCTCAGAACGTGGGTGGGTTTAAGCAAATTAGCAGTTCATTTTTCTTTCCTACAAAATGCCAGGCCAGCACACTCCTAGATGTCAACTACCGTGCCCTTTCTCTCTTGATCCCTCTCTTTTTCTGCATTGAAAATTATGGATGGTTGACATTCTTAAATTTATCCCATAATCCACCATGGTGGCTCTTGCTCCAATGGCATTTCCACATTGAAACCATCAAGGGGAAAAAATGGAAGGAGAAGGGTATGCCTCCTAAAATACACTTCCTTGTAGTTATGTGGATTTTCCTCCTGGATTTCTTGGGTTACACATCTGATTTGTATATACTTAGCTTCAAAGAATTCTGAGAAACGCACCTTTTATTTTACAAAGAATTTCAGCTATCGCCCAAGCTCCAAGGTTCCATTTGTATAGGTGAGGAGGACACAGCCCCTTTGCCTCCTGGAGCTGGCCCTGAAGTTTCTGAGCTGCAGCCTAAGATAAAAGTGGGACGGTCCATGCATCCATAAAATGGGCCAGTGGGGCAGCAGTAAGGACAGATGGGTTCCCTTATTACTGTAAATGTCAGAGAAGGTGTGGCTTTTGTTGGTTCTCCTCTTTAATTTGGAAATCTTCAGGTAGGATCTAAGCCGAGAGTGTTCTGGGATGAGGGCACTCTGATGGTAGCAGGGCACTGATGGCAACTGCTCAATGCTCTTTTCCAAAAATAAACATGATTTTTTTTTAAAGCAAGTTTTTTTTTTTTTTTTTTTTTTTTTTTTTTTTTTTTTTTTTCTAGAAAGAGGAGGGAGACATCAAGACAACTCTGAGTATCTTCAGAGCTGGAGATGCTTTCTATTCTTATTATACTGACCTGAAAAAACCCTCTGACTCAAAGGGAGAAACAATTGTCAGGGCACTTATAAAATACTGCATTAGAGAAATATTTAGAATCCAGAATACTTTTTGGTAAAAGAAAAATTTAGAGGACAGTGCAATGCCACACTATAAAACTTAGGAAATTCCCACTTCCTAATACCCCTGTGGCCAGATAGGTCACAGGCCCTAATACTGTTATTCTGCCAAGTAGATGTAGTCTTAAAAAAACAACTCCCAGTGACTTATTGCTCTACCCATAGATCGGAGTGCTGTTCAACCCAAACCAGGGAAGTTTCTCTTTTCAGTAGATAAAAAGTAACCCAGACTCCCAGCTGGTCAAGGTGCAGAGGATAACAGACAATTGCGTGCTCAGCCCTAACAGGGATGTCCTTATCAACCCCCTTGGCCGAAGACTCACGGATCTCTGTGAAAGGTGGGTGGAAGGACCATAGACTCCAGAGATGCTCGAGGGCAACACACGCTCGGCTGATAGGGAACCGAAAGACATCTCAAAGTTGGGTGGGAAGGGAAGGGGGGGGGATGAAGGGGGTGGCTGTTAGAGGTGTTAGGGGTGGTGAATATGTTCCATAGCAGGAAAGTCTCCAAAAAATTGTTAAATACTGTCTAACAAAAGAAAACACCCAATGCCATGTTGCCATTGTGGAGTTTATTTTCTACCTCAGTGGAACTAGACTTGGAAGTGAGTGCTGCTTAGAGACAAAACCTTGGCTTTTATCCTGCCCTATGATTTTTTTAAAAAATCTTTTTACTTTACAATAAACAGAAAATAAATTATATTTACAGAAGTGAGGCTATAGCTCAGTGGTAGCATGTGCAAGGTCCTAAATTCAATCCCCAGTACCAAAATATTTCATTTAAATATATGAAAGCATTGCTTAAACTAAAAGATATCATAATTTGAACTCATGTCTGCTCCTGCTGTTTGCATCTGGGAGAAGTTCCTCCCAGAATTCCTTTGGTGTCCTGTCCATCAGTCTAGGGGTGAAGCAGGGAAGCAAGCTGCCATGATGTCTGATGTTCACTCAAGTGTTGTAGTCTCTGCGGGGAACTGACCTGGTAAAGACTGTGGGCTTGTCCCAAGCCATGTGAATGACCTCTTTCTGTGAAAAATGACCAAGCAGGCCTCTGAGATTCATTCAGCGGATGCTTAGTTTGTCTTTGAATTGGAACTTTTTGATATTTATCACTGGTTGTTATATTCCACCTCACATTGTGTTAGAATATGTTTAGGGAAAGAGACTTGCACTTTGCCAGTAGACAATACATTGGTAGAGGCTGATTAGAGATAAAGAGAAAAGCTGGGAGTATCCCAAGTACCTGGAATTGAAATAATGTACTCTTTAAAGCCTTTCAATTATTGAGATTATATTTAAAACCTCAAACTGAACAGTAGTATAACACACACACATACACACACACACACACACACACACACACACACACACACACACACATACTCACACACACACATACTCCAAATTAATGAGCCTCAACTACAATAGTACTTAGAAATATTTCATTTTAAATGTATTTCTTAGGAAACAGAGATGAATGAAAACAAACCAGTGCTTGACCCAAGAAGTTGGAAAAAGATTAACAAAACAAATCCAGTCAAGGGAACAGTAAGGACAAGGAGAAAGGAACCAATGAAAGAGAGAAGAGCAGAGAGGAGGTCAGTGTGATGAAATGCCCACCCTTCGTGGACAAACATCAGGTAAGATGAGAGAAGATATAAATAAATAAAACACAGGCCCGGGGAGACAGACCAGCCTGGAAAGTGCTTGTTGTGCAAGCAGGTGGACCAAAGTTCCATGCTCACAACCCATGCAAAAAGTCAGGCACAGTGAGAGATGGCACGTGTTTGCAATTCCAGTCCTGGGAGTTAGAGACAGGAGGATCCCCAGGACTTGCTACCCAACCAGCCCAGCCTAACCATGCATCAGGATGATGAGAGATCTAGGTGGATGCTATCTGAGGAGGAAGACACCAGAGGTCATCCTCTATGCACGCATGCACACACACACACATACACACATACACACACACACACACACACACACACACACACACACGTACGCACGCACGCACGCACGCACGCACGCACGCATATACACATGCCTGTGCACCCCACCCCCAACAAAACAATAATAATGACATACAGAAAAAGGAGGGAAATACATATAGATAGATAGGGAAATAATGTTATGAACTGTAATACATTCATTTCATGGAACCCTTAAGAGACTGCATTAATTCCCAGGGAAAATGTAAGAAGAGATGTAATAGATTATAGCAATAAGAGTAACAGTTAAAGAAATTGAAATGTAACCTTAAACCTATCCCTGAATACCTCCTCCTACCTCTTTATCTCAGACCCTGTGTATGTAAGAAGACTGACCAAATTCTTAAGAAACAAATCACTCATGTCTTTTGAAGATGATTACCAAAATTATAAAAACAGAGAAAGTTATGCAAGGTCCTCCATAAAGCTTTTATAATTGCTATTCCAAAATGAGATGACAGACACGTGAGGAGATGATGGTTCTATTTTCCTAAAACATAGGCAGAAAAATCCTCCATGAAACATCACCTGATAGGCCAATGAGAAGGTTCAGTGGGTAAAGGCTCTTGCCATCAATCCGGATGGCTTGAGATTGTGGGAGTGCAGATGGAGTTCACCAAGTCTGCACCCCACATGGTGGAATGAAAAAATAGACTCTGCAAGTTGTCCACTGGCTTCTACACATGTACACACCTGAACACACACATACACAAATAAACACAAAAATAAATGTAAGAAAATTAAAATATATGAACTAACCATATGTAATAGAACATTTAAAATAATAAACCATTAAATAAAGGTTACCCTAGAATGAAAACTATTTAACGTCTGAAAAACTATGGATATAATCCTACATGTTAGCTTATTAATGTTTAGCCATATTAACAGACCAAACGGAATAGATCACATACTTCTTTTAGTAAATTCTAAAAGCCATTTCTCCAATTCAACACTTTATGATGAAAACACATGAACTTCACTCCATAGTCAGAAGGATTTTGCAAAGCCAATGAAGGTTACAACATCAGAAACTTACATCAAACAGCAACAACAGTGGTTACACACAGAAGATATTTTACACCAGAACAGGTCATCAGCGAACTAAGTTCCCATCCCTGGGCATGACAAAACCTTCAGCGTAGAATCTGAACTCTATGGTACTTCTATATGCCATAATAAACCTATAGAGCAACATCACATATCATGGAAAACACACTCCTATGCACCCACCTAACATCAGACATGAAGGCTCCCAGGATGTTCTTTTATCTTGATTTCTCAAGATGAAAGAGAATGAGCAAATCAAGTAACAAAAGTGGCTCGTAGGCTTTGATTGTGTGCCAGGAATCTGTGGATTATGATTAACAGCCTCGTACGCATGAAGTTAAATAGAGAGAAGTCGATAAACTAGCAAGGGTTGGGCAATCTTGAACTTTTAAATCAGCGGAATCAGTGCTAAGATTGCCAAGTCCGGCGCTGGATGCTCCTCTTCTACATCGCTCTCCCTCCTGTACATCCTTTAAAGTGACCCAGTGGTCTGCAGACTGTCAGCATGAAAACATCTGGATCTGCACTTTCCTCTGCCTTTACTTAGCACCTGCCACTGCCCCTGTTAGCTACAGCACCTATTCCACCCAGTCATCTACAAACTTTACTTCACCAGCAATCCCCTGTGATGGCAGGTTTGTGCTGGTCCATAGATAAATGTGATCCTTCTTTTGCCCAAGCAAATTTTTGGTTTGTTTTTTTTTGGAGACATGTTTTCACATAGCTCAGGCTAGGCTTGAACTTGCTTCTGTAGTCAAGGATTATTGAATTTCCGACTTTCCTCCTGTACTTTCCCAGTGCCGAGATTACAGGCATGCACCACCACACCCAGTTTTCTGAAGTGTTGGGGATCAAACCTAGGACTTCTGGGATGCTAGGCAACTACATTACTAAGCCATGCCTGCTCACAGAGTCGGGTTTTTGTTGTTGTTTTTAACTAAGAAACTGTTAGTAGTCTTTTCTCTGAGACAGCAGACAGTGAAGTATACTGTTTTTTTTCAACCTAGACTTGGGGCACTTTAAAAAAAACGTGAAATGGATTTAGAATTCTATTTTTAACTGGTGTGCCGAGAAAAGAGAAGGGTCATCGCCATGTTCTCCTAAAAACCACACGATTATTTCAAAAAGGAGAGAAAGAAGATTTAAGGGCCAAGGCTTTGGGTTTGAATCAAACATTGTTTGAATTCCAGCTGTGGATTGAAATGTCCTGGGCAGCCATTGCTTTGTCTGTTTAGAGGATAGGGCTGGTGGCAGGAAGAAGTGAAATGCTGCGTACACGCGAAGAGCCTGGCTTGGTGTTGAGCACACAGCACGCATGCAGATCAGGCTGCTGCAGCTGTGTCCTTCATCATTACCAGACCTTCATATTGCAGGGTCTTCTGATGGCACTGCCCTCGGTGGCACACCAACATCGATAAGGGACAAAGTGGCGTTTCTAAGACAGTCCTGAATGGAGGACCCTATTTCACATCTACAACCTCTAGAGCAGGGGTTCTCAACCTTCCTAATGCTGCGACTTTTTTAATACAGCTCCCCATGTTGTGGTGACTCCAAACCATAAAATTATTTGTGTTGCTACTTCATAACTGTAACTTGGCTACTGTGGTGAATCATAATGTAAATATTTTTTGGAGAGAGGGGGTTTACTGAGGGGTGGCGACCCACACATTGAGAGCTACTACTCTAGAGGGATACTGAAGTCAGACAGAGAAGGAGAAAGTCAAGATCATGAACTTGAAACTTATTAGAAGGGAGATTAATGAGACACCCAAGGAGTCCTTTGAGACAGAAATTATTCTTACAATATTGATGTTCTTGGAATTCAGGAGAAAGTGTTGCACTATGGAGATTCAAAGAATCCTGAACAATAGCCCCAGACAGACCCACATTTTAAAGACAAAGAAACCGAGGCATGGTTGGAAGCAGCTAATTTTCTGATGAGGAATGAATCCACTTGTTTTGAATCTCAAACTTGAAATGTTGTTTTTCTTTTTTGGCAGCTACTTGGTTATTAGGTCAAAGAATTGTGGGAGGGATGGGGTGGACTTCTAGCACCTTCTATTATTGGCCTGTTTCCTCACAGCCCACTAACTTTGCCTGGGTAAATATTAAGCAGGCTTTGAGTCCTTGATGGCCCTGACTTCTCACATCTTTCAGGAACGGACCCTCCTGTGTTTTTATATTTTGTGTTTCCTGCTAGCAATGAATATCTCATCTCTGTTTCTTCCTCTGAAAATTGGGTTCTGTCATGACGCCTTCATGTCCATTTGGAGACCACTCCCCAGTACCCACCAGCTCACTCCTAGCTCATCTTGCCATTTTTTTGTCCCCTGAGGCTGAGTCCTTAGAATGGTGCACTGCTGGCAGGGAGGTCACGTGTTCCCTCTGTGGTCCCAGTGCCTACGACACCACCAGGAGCACAGAACAAATGCTCAATAGCTGTCTGTTGTCACCTTCTGGAGACAGACGTTCATTCATTATCTTCCACTTTTCCAGTGTTTGAATATGTGGCGAGAACGGTACTGACTGGACATTTAATGCATCACCTCATTCTCATTACTGATGTGCCTGAAACATCTTAGCAAGGCGGCCCCTCTGTCCTCTCTGCAGAGTCCCCGGCCACTGTGTAGGTAGCTGAAACTGGCTGGATTCCAGCCCCAGGGCTCCCACCTTTGGTCTTTAGCTGCTGTCCTCAGGGCCACAGTGTCTTCTGCTGTGGTTTTCTAAAGAAGAGAATGTCAAGGACAGTGGCGTGTTTGGTGGTTAATAAAAGGTGAGTTGAGGGTGGGAGCATTTAAATCAGGATCCCTGCTCTATTTCTTGCCGCCAGGGGATGATTATCCTTAACTATTATCAGCAGGCTGTCCTTGGTTCCCTCCGGTTGCAGAGAATCCAGACTCCAGGCACCCCAATGTTTCAGCAATGCCAAACCTGTCAGAGCCCCAGGATACAGGTGGTCTGGACTCTCTGCCTTCTACCCTTACCCAGGGCAGTCTGACAAATGAGTCCTGCTGTGGCTGCCATACCTTCCACCACGCCTCCACTTGGGGCAGCCCAGGACTAGTGACCTGGGGTTGGACACGGACTACTCTTGCCCCTGCACTGCTACGTCAGGGCAACACCCACTGGAAGAGTGACCTTGCAGACCGCAAGACACCCTTTGAAACCTCTCCTGTCCTGTCTCCCAAGAGCCAGGTTAAAACCATCAGCCTCAAGTCCTGAGAGCAAACCTTGCAGAATCTGCTGCCGAGGGCTGAAGACCTCACTCGCTGGGAGCCAGCATGTCAGCTGCGGTCGTGGAGAACCCAGTCCTGAGCAGGAAACTCTCAGACTTTGGACAGGTGAGCCTCCACAGCTGGAATTCAAATTTCCCCAGATGGAAAAGCAGTCAGGGAAATACTGGTATTTCCTAAGGCCACTAAGAAATATGAATTTATTTAAAGATGAGGAAAATGCCCAGGAAGTCAACTCAAAAGACTGTCCTTAACAAGTGGGGGGACATGTATCCTTTGAGGATACCAGAGAGGTTGGAAATCTGACTGCCAGAGCAGCTACCACATCTGTGTGCTTTTAGATAACTCATTGGCTCCTGTGTTACTGGCTTTACCTTCTGAAAGGAAAAGGCTGGTCCTTAATCATCTGGGGTAGCAGTCCTACCACATCTCTTCAGTGATATCCATACAGCCCTTTCTTCTGGGTTTGGAAATGACAAGACTGTAAGAAGCTACCCTTCTTTAATTTTCAGGAGATGATGTGGCATGAAGACGATTTAGGGACTTACTCGGATGTGACAAGGGAGAAAATAAGTCAAGAGGAAAATAAATAGGAGTTAGCTCTGAGTCTAAGCATGTCTTGGGGATTATGCTGGAGGTGGAAGGTGTCTGTTCTCTCAAGCATTTGTTGTCCTCTCCAGGGAGCTCTTGCAGAACATGTGCTTTACTGTGATTTATGTATTTGCCCCAGGTTGGGAATCATGGTTTGAATCCTGAGATTCAGGCCTTGGAGGTAATGTATTCACAGGTAGCTGCTGCATACAATCCTAGGGGACTGTTTGTAGAGAGCCGAGTGGTTCAGGACAGTAGGAGAGAGTGGATGCCAAAGTCATAATAACTAGAAACACTGAAGAATTCCCTAGTGGTCAGCATGTCCTAGACCAGGAGAGACACTTTGGGAGCCCTTCCTCTGACAGGACTGAGGGGATGAGGGGTGCTTGAAGTCAGAGATATAGTGTTGAAGAAGGTCGTTATGAGGGGCAGGCAGGCCGGTCTATACATCCTGTCTCTACTTTATTCTAGGCTCTTGTGTTGCTGGCACAGACTCTTGGCCATCTGGGGAGCTTGAGCCAGTGATATGGGGGTGGTAACTAAAGGGAGGATCTTACAGCTTTATTTATAAAATACTTAGGTGACTGTGAATCCACAGATTGTCCCTACCAACAGCAGTGACACCAGAAGAGGATCCAAACATGACCTGGTACAACCTCAGCATAAGAAGCAGAACATTTTCTTTAGAAAAATAAGAATAAAAAGACCCTCAGAGTCTAGAGTTAAGATGAAAGTTAAACAACGCCTATAGATATCTTACTAAAGTTTCAAGACCACTTGAAACTGTCAATGTGTATTTAGCCAAAGCTGATTTGTTTGTTTAACAGAATGTGTCTTGAAGAGCAGGAAAGACAGACAAGGGCAGATGTTGTGCCTGGTGCCGCTTGCTCGTGGGAAATCCTCCACTCACACAGTCAAGACACCAGTGTTGTCTCTTTGGGGACTTAAGCCATGTAGTCATTTGGTGGGGGAGAGGAGGTTGTTTAGTGTCTATAAAATTGAGGTGGGATGCGGGAATAGGTTAGTATTTATGGTGTCTTCTAGCTCTGTCAGTCTGCAGCACAGACACATTTTTGAGTTTAAAATTTTTTTTATTATATTTGTTTGTGTGTGAAAGGAGGTGCAGTATGTGCCATGGTGTGTGTAGGGGTTGGAGGACAACTTGGAGGGGCAGTTCTCTTCTTTCTTCCTTTCTTTTTTCTTTTTTTAAGATTTATTTATTTATTACGAATACAGTGTTCTGTCTGTCTGTATGCCTGCATGCCAGAAGAGGGCACCAGATCTCATTGCAAATGGTTGTCAGCCACCATGTGGTTGCTGGGAATTGAACTCAGGACCTCTGGAAGAAGAGCCAGTGCTCTTAACCGCTGAGCCATCTCTCCAGCCCCAGTTCTCCCCTTTCATAGTGTGGGTCCTTAGTATTGAACTCAAGTTGCCAGGCTTGAGAGCAAGTGCCTTTATCTGCTGAGCCACCTTACCAGTCCTGTTTGCATCTCCTTAAAGCTTCCAACCCAGATAAAGAGCCTACATTTGACACAATTCTAATATCAGGGAGACTGCAGGAAGGAGCCTCCGTTTGTTGAGGGCATAGGATATGTCAAAGCTTTATCCATATGGCAAATGTAACCGGCCCGTGGGAGTGAGTGGTTTGGTATTCTCATTCACCCAACAGGTCAAGAAGCACCTACTGTGTGCTAGTCACGGCAGTGTTCTTCCTCTGGTAAAACTACTTTAGTCCAGGAGATAAGTGGTAAACGGATTAACAGAATGAAAGCATAATGTCGTTTCGTATAGAGACAAGAGTTGTGGAGAGCTTAGGCAGAGTAGTGGGGTCAGTGAGGAGCTCAGAGCCACTAGCAGGGACAGGGCAGCCAGTGTTCCATCTAATCTGCTTCCCACAGCTGAGCACACTACTTCACTGTGACATTTCCTCCTGTTCGACAATGCTGAAATATGGAGACATATCATGCCCGCACCCTGCCTCGTAGAGACGTGTGGCTCAGGACCGTCACATCTTGTTTTCAATGGTTCTTCAGTGTGGATGGACACAAGGGGTTGTAATCACACATGCAAATGCACATGTCTCTGTAAGCCCCACATCACCAGCACTTGCCCTACAACATCCTTGACAGAGCACATTGCTTGTAAATGTGAAATGTCATTATTTCCAGAGATAACAGAAGGCGTCTGTGTTCACCACATAGCTAACAAGAACAGTCTGTGCTTATCACTGAATGCATTGCCCAATGGTCAAAGTTCCCCACTCTTTGGTTCCTGGTTCTTTTCCTTGTGCGATTTCTTCCTAGACAGCTTTGGAGCTACTTTTGCTTCTAAGCCAATCCCCACGTCTGTTAGAATCAAATAAGGCATCGTTTCTGAGCCAATAAAAGTGCACTATGAGCCAGGCGGTGGTGGCGCACACCTTTAATCCCAGCACTTGGGAGGCAGAGCCAGGCAGATCTCGGTGAGTTCGAGGCCTGGTCTACAGAGTGAGATCCAGGATAGGCTCAAAGCTACACAAAGAACAACCCCCCCCCCAAAAAAAAAACAAAAACAAAAAAAGCACTATGAAAGAGATTAGCTTATGGGCCCTGGATTGGCTTGATGAACCTGGCATTCAGATCCACACCATCACAAACTTCTCTGGGCTTCCTTTCATGCTTTGAAAAGAAGGAGTAATTGTGTCAGCTGAGCCTGTCCCTGGGAAGCATAGTAACAGTGTTGGGATCCACGAACCTGGTTGCAAGCCCAGGCTTTGCTACGCATTAGCTGGGTTGCCTAGGACTAGCCACTTGGCCTATCTACCTCTGTGTGTTTATTTTCCAAACAGCAGCTCCCCCACCCTCACCGCTCTTGTGAGGACCAAACGGCCTGTTCCAGGCAAACCATGCAAAGAGAGCTAGCTGCTGCCAATGACAACATGCATTGAGCATAAAAGGACATGGTGTGGTTCCTGCCCCATTCAGGGCACACAGGGGTGCTGTCACCAGTAACAGCAGAGTAGGGCCATGTTATGTCATAAATGTGAATTTGTAGACAGCTGCGGGAAAAGTGATGACTTAAGAACAATGGCAGTACATATTTATTATCAGTGGTTTTGAAATTGTCCATGGTTCAAATTCATTAACAATGATTTTGATAATGAAGGACATGGGCAAAATCCTGTTAGGACAGGAACATTGTGGAACACTCAGCTAGATTCGTGGGATGGCAGTGGGAAGGACAGAAAATGACCTGTTTCCTAAGAATCATTTCTGGAGAAGGTGACAATGGATTCAGTGATTGCTGGACACACACAAGGAGAAGGATGGTGGAGGTGGACACCTGGGGTTCTCTCACAGGTGTCTTCAGCTCTAAGGTGGCATGTGTTGACATGTATCAGGAATGCCTCACTTTTCTTGGAGGTTAAGAGAAAAGTGAACTCGAAACAGGAAAGTCCTTTGTTGTTTCAAGGAACCCAGAAAGGACTGAGGCTCAGTATTCTCTGGGGGTGGTGGGGTGGGGGTGATGGTGGTGGCGGGGGTGGGGTGGGGGGGTGGGGGGGTGGGGGGAGGGAAGCTGAAGTCAGGCTCATCTGCATGTCTGGCAGGCTTTAGGAGGGAGGGAGGGAGAGAGAGAGAGAGAGAGAAAGAGAGAGAGAGAGAGAGAGAGAGAGAGAGAGAGAGAGAGAGAGAGAGAGAGAGAGGCAGAACTGAAGCAGGTCATGGTTCATGGTCATTGTGCATGGTCTAATGGGCCAGTTCATACATTAGCTCCATTGCTGATTGTGGAATTAAGAGCCAGTTGCTTAGCCGTGTGTGTGTGTGTGTGTGTGTGTGTGTGTGTGTGTGTGTGTGTGTGTGTGTGTGAGAGAGGGGGAGAGAAAGAGAGAGAGACAGACAGACAGAGACACAAAGACACACAGAGAGACAGAGACACACAGAGAGAGTTCATGTTTATACAGTGGCACAAGTGTACGTGAGCCAGAGAACAACTTTGAGAGTCATTTCTTTGGTACCTTCTTCCTTGTTGAACAGACAGGTGTCATACTGGTCTGGAACTTGCCATACAGCAACCAGGATGGCCAGGGAGCTCCAGGGATCCACCTGGCTCCATCTCCACAGTCTTGGGATTAAAATCACATGTCTGAGCTATCTCCAGAGCCCTAGTTACTTAGCCTCCCTAAGGCTGAATCTTTCCATCAACAAAAGGAGGGGCTTGGTGCACAATAAAACCTATTCCCTTGATTCTTTTCCAAGTTAAATGAGATTATCCAAATCAAGTACTGGACATGGAACATTAAAATCTCTTTAAGATAATACAGTTTTCTCTTTAAAAATATTTATTATTTATTTATTTAATGTGTATATATGTGTACCGTCTGCATGTAGGAGCTCACGGAGGTCAAAGGAGGCTTTAGATTCCCTGGAACTGGAGTTACAGATAGTTGCAAGCCACCATGTAGATACTAGGAATTGAACTTCGGTCCTTCGTAAGAGCAACAAGTGCTCTTAACCACTGAGCCATCCCTCCAGCCGACAGGGACATGACAGGATAATCCTCTAATTTACTCGAAGGGGCCTATAATCCAACTTGCTGATAAGTTTGGTACCTCCAGCTTCATATAAGATTCTGGAGAAAATCTGAATTTTCTGAAGTTACAGATTTTTGTCCTCAAGAGTCTTCTGTGCTCTCGATCTTATTATCCTGAGTCCCTGACAGGAATCTCCCCACCACTGCCTCCTGTCCCTGAGATGATGGACTATCCACACCATTAACTTAATTAACTTCCTTATAAGAGAGTAATTGGTCCTCACATTTTCTTCTCCACTTTAGGGACATTCTGTATATTGGGGGTGCACACAGAATGTTGTGAATTATCTTAAAACTTGACAAAATGTTTTAGCAAACTCTGAAATACCTACTTTTATTCCAGTTTCTTTTGTTCCCTCCTTGAAGGCACCCATTGTCTGATAATCGTTTTACATATAGTGCCAATATTCTATCTAAATTTATATTTTCTTTTTTCAACATTTAGATATTATTTGGCCAGAGCATATTCTTCCTATTATTTTGTAGGTGAGGAAATGAGGCAAACTCATCTGCTCAAAATGGTCCTGGTGGTGAATGGATGAGAGAGGATGACACCCAGGCCTTTGGACCCACAGCCTATGAATGTCCCATTTTTAACGTTTTTCTCACATTTTGTTTCCCAGCGTCTTTTTAAGGAGGGTTTTTTTTTTTTTTTTTTTTTTTTTTTTTTGCAGCACTACATCTGCCTTTAAGAATCTCCTGGATTCTTGCCTATGATGTGTCTGCTGGTCAGAATTTTGGCACTGAAAAGATGGGTGCATTTACCTTAATTCAGATTTACATCTCTCAAAGATATGAGATAGGATATGAGCACTCAGTGGGTGCTCATTAAAAGATGATTGATTTTTGCCAGCGACTGACATTTGCCATTGACATCAATGAGTAATTTGAGCTTCTCAAGTCAACCCAGGAGTGACGTTCACTATTTCAGTGTCCTGGACTAATTTATGTCTGACCACCCTGGCTTCTGTAGAACACATGGAGCTCACTGTGTTCCAGCGTGTAAGGGGAAGAAAACATCGATGCTTGCTTCTTCTGGGGCGGGGGGGGGTTTCCGGGGACTGATTGCTAAGCTGTGAGAAACGTTTTAACCAGGCGATCTAATTCTGCAGGAAACGAGCTACATTGAAGACAATTCCAACCCCAATGGGGCCGTCTCACTGCTCTTCTCGCTCAAAGAGGAAGTCGGTGCCCTCGCCAAGGTCCTGCGTCTGTTTGAGGTGAGGGCTTTGTTCCCGTGTGACTCGGGCAGCGGCATAGTCATGGCCGTATTCACCCTTCTTCCAGTTTCTCCCAGATCTAGTTCCATTTTCCTACCCTTGCCACCCAACTTGGGTTGACCTGCCAGGGCCACACCCTTAAAAAAACCCCAGACTCTCCCTCTTTTACCAGCAATCATGACTAACAGCTCCTCATCTAAGGCGGGACATCTCGTCTACCTCCCCTTTCTATGCTGTTGGTTTGTCTGGCTTGCGCTGCCTGAGTTCACGTGCCCGCTGGCACCTCTGTCGACCTCCCACGCCTAACTGCACTGCTGTGTCTGGAGAACACTCTTCTGCTTTAGTCAGCCATGGCCTTTGGCTCTTGCAACCTTCCTACTCCTCCGGCAATGATCCCCGAGCCTTGGGTGGGGGGGAGGGGTGTGATACAGATGCCTCATTGAAGGCTGAGAATCCGAGTCTCTCATTCTCTGCACTTCGGTCTCTGCTAATCACCGCCTACCACGAACAGAGGCTTCTCTGATGAGAGTTGAGATATGAGCTGATCTATGGGTATAATCACGGTAAGTCATTAGGAGCTGGTTCAATATTATGTCAGTTTAGCTGAATAATAGTAGTAGGTTCTCCCCCAGAGCCTACGACTTGTTGACATACCTTCACGGACAC
Source organism: Peromyscus leucopus (assembly GCF_004664715.2). Taxonomy (NCBI): domain Eukaryota; kingdom Metazoa; phylum Chordata; class Mammalia; order Rodentia; family Cricetidae; genus Peromyscus; species Peromyscus leucopus. The sequence continues at coordinate 42,099,436 of NC_051078.1, read as the reverse complement.
ATCCAGGTGTTTGTCTTCTAGGTGATTACGAATCTGATCAAACTGACAGTGAAGATGAGCTATCATCATGACCAAATGACACCAGATTCAAATCAATGAACTGTCAATAACAGTGGTCTGGTGCTAGGTCTGAAATCCAGAGTGTTGCCGTTGCCAGGCAAGTGCTCTAATACTGAGACACACCTTCAGCCCTGTTAATCCATTTTGGACATCTAAAATTGCTGTAGACAATGAGGTGTATGTAAAACTTAAAACCTGATTTTCTAAATTGGTGGTGGTAGTTGGGGGTAGATGAATACCCAAGAGCAAACAGAGCAAGTAGAGAGAAAGAAGTGTTTCCTGAGGGACAGGCTGCTCCTGAGAAGGATGCTTCTGTGAAATGCTCCAGTGCACCTATTTAGCCTTTGCATGAGGGAATCACATGTTCTTGAGAAGCTGCCCCTTGGGGCCAAGTCAGAGTTAATGGATTAAATAATAATAAATGAAGAGGCTGTTTACAGTCTAATAAACAAGCCACAAGTAATAAATTAGCAGAACTAGATGGAGAGCACCGTGTGTGTGTGTGTGTGTGTGTGTGTGTGTGTGTGTGTGTGTGTGTGTCTGTCGCATGTGAGTGCGCATGCTCTGGCTGGATTCTTTGATGTATTATCCAAATCTCAATTCCTTGGGGGCCTTATTTACCCATCCTGCCAAGGAGCATACAGAGCTCAATGTGCTGGTTGGTTGGTGGAAGGCTGTTGTTAGTGTGTATTGATTTCTTTCCCCTAAGTACCTTCAACAGTTACCATAGAAACTCCCCACCCAGCATCCATCTTAAAGCCATATTAACACTCTGATAAAGCTCATAGTTAAGTGATAGTCACTCAAAGTCATGAGTTAAGGAGGAAAACAAATTCTTGTTCTCAGGGCACCACACATGTACGCCAGACACACGAGGATCTTGATTTGATGTTCATGAAACTCGGGGGTGGAAGCCATTCTTGTACATGTGGATGAGGAGACTGAGGCTGAGAGGTTGAGTAACTCACTCAAGATCACACAGGAAATGTGCGGTGGAGGTGGGCTTGAACCTTGGCTCTCAGGCTTCCAAGTCCAGGATCTCTGTGACGCCCACACTCCTGACAAACAAAATGATTGGCCGATGAAAGGGAGGGTGCTGAGGTCACGCTGCTTTTGTATGCTTGCATCTTTTATTTATTTATTTATGTTTTATTTGTGTTCTAACAAAGCTTCTGGACACAAAAAATGAAATCAAAAGGAGTAAATGACAAAGAAAATAAAAGAAACCAAACTGAACTTTAAGGCAATATTTTCTTTTATTTTTTTTATTATTTTTAAAATTTATTTTGCATACCATCACAGTTTCCCTTCCCTCCTAACATCTTGTTCTCTCCCCTCACCTCCTTTCTAGCCACCCCCCCAACCACTCTTCAGAAAGGGTGAGGCCTCCTATGGAGTCAACAAAGCATGTCATGTCAAGGTGAGGCAGGACCGAGCTCCTCCCCCCTCCATCAAGGCTGAGCGAAGCATCCCACCATAGGGAGTAGGTTCCAAAAAGCCAGCTCACATGCCAGGGACAGATTGTGGTCCCACTGCTAGGGGCCCCCAAAACAGACCAAGCTCATAACTATCACCCACATGCTTAGATCGGTCCCATTCAGACTCCCTAGCAGTCTGTCTAGAGTCCGTGAGCTCCCATAAGCTCAGGTCAGCTGTCTCTCTGGGTTTCCCTATCATGATCTTGACCCCCCTTGCTCATATAATCCCTTCTCTCTCTTCCACTGGACTCCCAGAGCTTGGCCCAGGGCTTGGCTGTATCTGCTTCCATCAGTTACTGGATGGAAGTTCTAGGATGACAATTAGGGTAGTCACCAATCTGATTACAGGAGAAGGCCACTTTAGGCACCCTCTCCACTATTGCTAGGAGTCTTAGCTGGGGTCATCCTTGTGGAATTCTGGGAGGTTCCCTGGCACCAGGTTTCTCCCTAGCCTCATAATGGCCCCTTCTATCAAGATACCTTTTCATTGCTCTTTCTCTCCATCCCTCACCCAACTCGGGCATCCTGATCCCTCATGTTCCCACAAAATATTCTAGAAAATTCTATATTGTTAGAAAAGAACTCCAACAATCCGTTTTAGATCTGGATTTTGGAGAGCTACAGTGCACACAAATAAGTTAAGAACTAGTAAGCCTGCAGTGGGAAGACCATTGTCACACTTTGTATTTCTTAAACATATTTGACCATGACACCTTCTTTAGGGAGGACACATTATCTTCCAGGTTTTAGTATTTTATTAAACTTACATTGGCTTAGGTTTTCAGCTCTAAACTATCAGCAGTAGCATGTGTTGTGTGAAAGACTTTTCCTGGGAAGACGCAACACACCTGCACAACACACCTCTACTCAGCCCACAACAGACCAAAGTAATGATTGCAACAAAGTCCAAGCTAATGGACTGATGAGTTTTTATTGGGGTCACTATAAGGAATCAAGTGAAGTGTTACTTATAGGAGCAGGGATGCTCAAAAACAAACAAACAAACAAACAAACAAACAAACAAACAAACAAGCGGACAGTTGCATCACCAGAGACCTCTCATGCGACCCTATATTGGTGACACCTCCCCAACACAGCAACTCTGGAGCTCTCTGCACAGCGTGCAGATAGTTCACAGGTCAGGGACGCTATTTTGTTGCAGCTCAGCTGTTCAGAGCTTCTCTCAGAGCAGATGTTGTCTGGTGCTGTAAACCTGAGGGGGGCCTTTGAGAACCTTCTGAGTTCTCCCTTCCCCAGACATGTGACCCTTTGTTCACCTGTTGAGTCTCAGGAGCCTCCTCTTCCCTCCTAGACGGAAAGTTTCAATTTGGAGAAACTGCCATACAGCGGTCTGATTTTTGTGGCACTGAGGAGTAGAACCAAATTAAAGTTAAGAGTTTCCTGTTTAGAACCAAAACCCAGTTGCTCTACCTGTGAGATGGCTATAAGCAACCTGTTTAACCTCTTGGCTTAGTTTCCTCAGTTTCAGGGTGAGGGTAATAATAAGCCTACTCTAGAGTTTCCACAAAAATTAAACTTATTAATTTGTGCAAAATGATCGCAACAGTCACTGATATAGAGTAAGATCTCAATAAATGTTCATTGTAATTATTTCTCTGTACTGTATCCTTAGAGTCACAGAGCCTGCAGGGCTCTGAGTTCTTGATTATAGAAAAACTAGTAAAAGAATCAGATTTATTTGGTTGGAAGAGAGAAGGCTTTGTATGGGAATATTCACCTAGCTGAAGTTGTCCATGGAAAGAGACTCCTAGATATCTTCTTAGTGTCAGAGACAAGATGGCAATGAGTAGAAATACAGAGAATACATTTCAAATCGTTTACAAGTGGCTTCTCTAATATGGAGGGCACTGGAAGGCATTCATTTCAAGCATTATGTCTGCTAAAATAGACCCCTAAAAGGACAACATCAGAGCAAAAGTTGTGCTATAAATATACTTATCTTCCTTAATAGAGACAGAAGGTAAAAGTTTGTCTTCTCAATATTGGCCCAAGAGAGAAAGCATTTCATAAAGGGATAATCATGTATCTCCTATGAGTTTCTTATTAAATTGCCCCACAAGGACTCTGGGTTTGATGAGCAGTTCCAACTCTCCACACCCTGTGGTGTAGCAGAGACACAACAGGATACTTTGTCAGCTCTCACTAAATACTCAGAGTAATGACAGTTACAGTAATGTGAAGACCGTCTGGTCCTCTGGCCTAATGCCACATGGAATTTTTTTAACTTAACTCCTTATAGGAAACCCTAAAGTATGCTAGCTCCTCAGAGAAAGAGCAATCTATAGTATGTGTGCAGGCTCCTCTTGGACTGTACTTTCCATTCAAGTGCATCGCTCCATGGCACAGTTAGCTCAAAGTCACCACCCCATTAAGGAACCACTTTGCCCATCGATGGCCTTAGAGACCTCGACTGGTAGCTACATCAGAATGCACCTCAATGGAACCCATATTTATAAGAAACATAGATTACTGTGTTTGCGTATGTTTGTGGAGTGACGATTAGAAATGAGGTAGATATCTGGTAATTTGTGTCCAAACAATTAGGAAAATGCTCAAACCACTCCTTACTGACCTACAGACACCCACTGTCCTCAGTAGATTGTTTTACCTCTCAATTCTTTATGCATTTATTTAAATATTTTTCACAGCATTCTGTTTTTAGCCCCTGCTAGCTCATATCCCATGTTTCTTAGGAAAATAGCCTTTTTAACAAGAAGTTTAGTGGTGAATCATAAAATCAGAAGCAGTCTCCTTGGGGGAAGGTGCAAAGAAGAACTTTTTCTTTCTCTTGGTGTGCCCATGAATTCCCAGGGAAGGGACTAGGCAAAGGAACAGATCGGCAAAGCTCTGAGACCTGAGGCCATCTCAGACATTCTCTGGCAGCCTCGAGTAGACTGTTTAACTGGTGGGGATGAAGAGCTTCAGGTTTGCAAGCTGCCCACACCTGGACAGGTACAGCCGCTGTTGGTTGATACTCCACTTTCATGGAGGTGATTGACCTTTCAGAAACAGTGGAAAGAAACGGTTGCATCTGTCACAGGCATTTCCTTTGCCCTACCCCTGCCGAGAGAATACACTCCTCCCACTCCTCCATTGTTTGGTGACCTCATGTCCACTCATTTACCAGCCCTTTACTATCTTGGGAGCAGATCCTGTTGTTGGTCCTATATAGAGGATGGAGACACTGGAGTGAGCTAGGCAGCCAACCTCTGCGGCTGCAGAACGTGCAGACTCTGTTACCAGGCTACTAAAACGGAGTTCTTGTGGATAGTCTGCATTCTGAAAGCTGTTGTTCCTTGCTTTATAGGCTTCCATTTGATGCTACAGGCCATTTAGTCATTCCGCTGCTGAGGGTGTTTAGTTAGCTTGCACATTTTGGTGAAAGACTTCGTGAATTTTTTTCCTAAGTTAGATATCTGATATCATAAAACATGGAGTCATGAGATATAAACTGTTCTCTTATTATTCCCCCTGCTCTCCCCTCCATTCCCTCCTCCCCCCTCTTCCCCTCCCCTCCCCACTCTTCCCCTTCCCTCCTTCCTCTCTTTCCCCTCCTCCTCTTCTTTTGCTCCCTCTACACCTCCCCTCCTCCTTCCCCTTCCTCCTCCTTTTGCTTTTTTTATTGAGATGGTGTCTCACCATATAGCATTAGTTATCCTGGAACTCATTATTAGACCATACTGGCCCCAAACTCACAGAGATGCTCCTGCCTCTGCCTCCCTAGTGTGTTACCACTTCTGGAGAACAAGGCGCTTCTTGGAAAAAGTGGCTACTTTCAGGGGTGGTCTGTGGGTGGGCGGTCAGTCCCCCCGAGGTGTGGTTGGCTTTCTAGCTTATCTTCCACCCTGTGCACACACCTCTCTGTGTTCTGTCTGTGGATCTTCTCAAACTGTTAGACAAATAAAAGTTCTCATTTTGGTTCTTGGCTTTACTGTATTCTTTTCTCTGTTTTTGGCCACATAAGTGAACTTTCTTGCCATTATTTAAATTTTTTCATGCACTATATTTTGATTATATTTCCCCTTCCCTAACTCCTTCCAGACCCTCCCCGTTTTTCTCTATACAACACAGACTTCGGATTCCTCTTCAATTTCAACAGAAGTATACAGAAGGGAGGGCTTACACATTCCCTTTCTTCCTAAGCCAGGAAACATGACACCACTCTTTGCATTGTTTAGATAATGGCCTCTGTTTTCCTGGGGAAGCTTCAGAGTTGCCGCTGTCTCTCTGGCCCTCCCTTCCTCCTGCAGGGCTTCTCTCTCCTACTTTGGGGCACTCATGTGAGCTTACCTGAATGACAGATGATGCTCTCTGTAGATTGACTCTGTGGCCAGTGGTAACACCCTGGTGCCTCGGGAGTCCTAGAGAAGAACCAGACGGAAGAGAGCCCAGATTAGAGAGCCCGTATTAGACTCCTTATTCTGTTCCTTGTACCCAGAGATTCTCAAGTTTTTGTTTGACATAATAGTAACGATAATGAAAAAAGTTGACATTTTAAGAGTGCTTACTGTGTCCCTGGACGAGAAGGCAGTATTCACAAAAGAACAAGGACTTTGCCACTGAAAAAAAGTGTTCTTTCCACATTCTTCACAGCAAAGCATTTTCATTTTGATTTTATTCTTTTTCTTCCTTAATCATCTCAAAGACTAAAGAGAAGGTCCCACAGAAGTTCTCTAACCTACACAGTGGTATTTGAAAGGATAAGCTATGGCCCTTGTGATAACATTTGTTTTCAGCATTGTATCATTTATAACTGGGTATACATTGCTTTCAAACACAAAGTGGATGAATTCATTTTTCTTTTTTTATAATCTTAGAGTTATTCATGTTATTGGATCTCTGGGACATGTTTTGTCCATTTGAAAGGTGGTATTTATTTACTTATGGATACATGATGTGCCCTGGCACGGCTGTAGCAGTGAACTCAGGCTTAGTGAATGGCACATGAGTTGTGAAGCATTTTTGGAATTTGGGGATCCACTTAAATTATTCTGTGTGTGTGTGGATGTGGGTGTGCGTGTGCGTACGTGTGCGCATGTGTGTGTGTGTGTGTGTGTGTGTGTGTGTGTGTGTGTGTGTATGTGTTAGTCACTGTTCTATTGGTGTCAGGAGAAACTATGACCAATGCAACTCTTATAAAAGAAAACATTTAATTGGAGGCTGGCTTACAATGTTAGAGGTTTCGTCCATTACCATCGGGGCAGGAAACATGGCAGCATGTGCTGGAGCAGCAACTGAGAGCTACATCCTGATCCACAGGCGGAGCAAGAACCTCGGCCTGATTTGATGTTGGGCTTTTGAAACCTCAAAATCCACCCCCTGTGACGTATTTCCCCCAACAAGGCCACACCGTACTAGAACAAGACCACACCTGCTCGAAACAAGGCCTAATAACCCACACCTCCTAATTCTTCTAATCTTTCCAAAGAGTTCCATTCCCTGGTAACTAAATATTCAAATGTAGGAGCCTCTGGGGCTAGTCTTATTCAAGCCACCACAGTGTGTTAAGAACCACGTGCGCTAAAGGACTGCCATCTAAAAACACTGACATTGAGGGGAAGCTGTGGTAAATAGCCCTTGCTTAGATGTTTTCATGGCGTTCATAAAGCAGGGTCACACACAGCTCCTTATGTGAATGTGGGCAGCTGTTTTATTAGGCAAGCTTCTCTGTTGGGGAAGCTGGTTAGGGATTGCAAGTCGACTTCTTTGTATTGGAGGCTCAGTGCGTTTTATCAGATTTCACAAAGTGCAACATTCACATTTTAGTCAATTTCTGCACCAATTTGAAGTACCCAGATTTTGCAAGAAACCATGACTTGTCACTATTAGAAATAGACCCACAATCAAGACACTTTTCATTTCTCCAAAAGAGACTATCCAGAGGTAAGTGAGAGTTTTGAGCTCTGGCATTTGGAAGTCAGGACCGTTGCAGGGAATGAATCTGGGTAAACGACACACTGGCCTTGTGATTGTTCATGCCCTGGTGATCCTTCACATGACCCTTAAGATGTCGTAAGAAACCAGAGAAGCCTATGGGCCTGGCTGGAGTTCTTTGGGCACACAGAGGAAGGAATGTCTGATACTATGGCAGCAATAAGGAGCAAGTTTCCTTTATCTGAGAATGTATTGCAAGGAACATTCCCTAAAAACTCCCAGATTGTTCTCACTTATTGTTTTCCTACATTCTTTGAGACTATTTAAAAATTTGTTTATGTGAAGATATTTAAAAATAGACAGGGATAATATTATCTTGAAAAAACAATACACAACACAATATCAATCTATAAACAAATATTATTGATCCAGATAAGGAGCTTTATTATTGAAAATGTCATGAATCACAGAAAAAACAATACACAACACAATATCAATCTATAAACAAATATTATTGATCCAGATAAGGAGCTTTATTATTGAAAATGTCATGAATCACAGAAGAAGAAAAGTAAATGGCTAATAGCCATGGGGAAAGATGTTCAGTCTTGCCAGCAATTGAGTGAAAGCTTGAATAATGAATTACAAGCTCTTTTTACATAACAGGTAAAAAAAAAAAAAAAGAGAGAATCCTGATAGTTGGTACTGGTGAAGAATACAGGTTCTCTCATGAACAGGTGAGGATAGCCCTTTTTGATAGCCGTGGGGTAAGACAAGTATAGAAACTTCAAATGGTGAACACTTTCTGGTTCATCAATGTAGCCCCAAGGCATTTATGCTGGGAAATCAACTAGGCAATCAGGGAAAAAACACGTAGATAATGCCACCCATTGTTTCTAGTGGCAAAACTTATGAGGGCACTCATATACCCGTCACTAGAACCCTTATTGCAGAAATGAAGGCACATCCAGATAAGGGACTCTAGTAAGTGCTGAGAAATGGTCAGATGGTTGGCTGTCAACCTGATGAGAGGGTGAAGGTGTCTGCTGCCAAGCCTGATGATTTGTTTAACCTGTGGGGTCCACAGGATAGAAGGAGAACATTGACTCTTGCAAGCTGGCCTCTCACTTCTCACATGTTGTATGTCAAGTGTACTTAAGTGTGCTTACACACATCACACACACACACATGCACACTACACAAGCAAATAAATATTTAAGAGATGGTGTGATGGGGCAGATATAGTACAGGTGGCTGATGTCAAGTAAGTCTCTAGTTCATCTCTCTAGCTATGCTATGGTATTTTATTCAAAGAAGCAACTCTAGGGAGGTGTGTGTGTGTGTGTGTGTGTGTGTGTGTGTGTGTGTGTGTTCTTTCTTAGGAACTCTGAATTCTCATTCAGCCACATTGTATCAAACCTGAGGATGGAATGTGTTCTAATGGTGATTCTTCTTCCATTTGGTTATCCACAAACTCCTCCCATGGTCCTTATACTTTTGATCCTGGAGGCAATTACATGAATTTTACAGCATATTACTCTTTCTATTACTTTCACACTCACCACCGTGGCTGCGACCACCATCACATCCCATTGGGGTTTCAACACTGACTTCTCAACAGGGCCTGGTGGTTCTGTCAGGTCTCCAAGGTTTAGTCACAACATGGGTGTCAGGTAGGTCACACTAAGACAGTGAGATCAGGTTGTTTGTCTGCTCAAAACCTCATAAAGACCCTGATTTCTTTCAGAATCAAGGACACACCCTTTAAAATAATTTGCATAACTGTCCTTCCTCTCTGTGGGTCTTCATGTCTCTCAGCTCTTTTGGGATGTACATATGATTTGTTTTCTCAAGGAGACCTCATGTGCAGATCCTCTTAAATACTACACTGTACCCTACCCCTACCCCCAGGACAGCTCATCCATTTCATGTGCTCTGCCTTGTGTTTTTTGTCCCCTATCATTGTAAAATAATACATAAGCTAGTTGTCTTTTACAGTGTTGTCTTTATTCCCCCCACTTGAATGAAAGCTCTAAAAAGAAGGAGCATCTAGATATGTTCTGCTCATCTAAAGAGTGATTGGCATCTAGTGAATATTACACATATATTTATATAGGTTATATCTGTATATATAATGAAAGTATCACATATATTTTCGTATATAATATAAATGATATATCTATATATAATTACCAAATGACTTAAATGAGCATATGTGATGTTACTAGTAGTTCTGAGCATTATGTTGCACCCGTCGGAATGTATGTATATGTGAGCTTGTCCAATACCTCAAAGAGCTCATGGAGCAGGTATCTCTAAGACCACCCATGTGTAGATGGGGCAACTGAGGGATGAGGAAGCATGAAAGTAAATTGTCTAGCATTTCATAGCTACTATAATTTAGAACTTATGAATACAGTGCCTGTGTCCTGGGGACCGTATTCAAGCAAAACAATATTGTGTCAATATTGCTTATCGAGGTTCTATGGAATTTCATTGGGCAAAAGAGAGGCTTTCTCATGTAAATATCATTACAACTACTATCTTAGACATTTGGTTCAAACACAAATCCTTTGCAGGCAACTCTAGGCTATTATTAGATGCCCCACGTAACTAAGTTTGGAGGCACGTGACTTACCATTCCTACCTTGTCAGCTAGGGCTTTGGTTTGCAGAAGCTAAAAACGTTTCTGGAAATGTAAGGGCTTCCTTATACTCATGTTAAAAAACCAAAACCAAAAACAAACCAACAAAATTACCCAACCCTGTTCTTCAATGCCGGTTTGCTGTCTTGTGTTATGTTTTGGCTCTGTGTTTTTAGCCTGTGGTGGTAATGAAGGCTGACCCCTCCCATTCATAATTTTCTCTGTAGGAGAATGACATCAACCTGACTCACATCGAATCCAGACCTTCTCGTGTGAACAAAAATGAGTATGAGTTTTTCACTTACCTGGATAAACGGAGCAAGCCTGCTCTAGGCAGCATCATCAAGAGCCTGCGGTATGACATTGGGGCCACTGTCCATGAGCTTTCCCGAGACAAGGAGAAGAACACAGGTGAGAGATTCACGACTCTTGTGACCTAAACAATGCAACGCTGTTTTCATAAAACAATTGCGTGGATAGCAATTTAAAGGTGTGTGTAAGGGAGAGGAAGTAAGTCAAGTACCTAAACCTAAGCCTAGCATATCATAGACACAATTATTAGCTCAGTGTAGCTGAGTTTCCTCAGTGTAGCTGTTTCTCACTCTCAATGAACACGTTAAAAGACTGTGTAGCTACACTGTGTAGCCCAGAGTGGTCCCACACTCACTAAGTAAGTGAGGTTGCTCTTGAACTTCTGATCCTCCTGCTTCTACTTGCCAAATGTGTGGATTACAGGTGTGTTCCACCATGCCTAGCTTATACAGAACCGGGGACAAAAGTCGGTTCATTGCACATGCAATTTCTTATGTATTTTTTAAATCCCTGGGTTATGATACTCTCTGACCCGACCAAAGGACTTTCCCCAAATTTTTAGAGCATGCCAAACCCGGAGGAGGGATCACCTGGCTCCTTGATCCTGACGCTTTCACTGTCGTCTTCTATCCGGTTATCTTTCTCTTCCACCAAATCACAAACTCTTTTACTCATGTCTATAGCCTCAGGGTCTAGCGCAATGTGTGGCACATAGCAATGCCCGATGAGTGGACAGTTAACATAGGCGTTGTTAAACCTTTCTGTGTTCCACTATCCACTGGAGTTACAGGTACAAGAGGCTTAGAGTTGGATCAGTGTGGGGTCAAGTCATTCCTTCAGTGACTGACTTTGAAACCCCTTCTTGTGTCTTCCTGGTGCCTTGGTCATGAACAAAAGGATCAGGCACAAATGCTGCTTAGCATAGTGTCTAGAATATCACAGGGACTGGCTCACTGACAATGTGGGGCTGCTGCCCTCAGGCTTCGCCTACAAAGAATACAGACAACAAGATGATTGGTTGCTTTTTAGGATGCCAAGTGTATTCAGATTAGCTGCTCTAATAGAATTCAGTTTTAATTTTGCAGAAAAGTGAGCAAAATGTACAGAGATTTCTTATGTATCTTAGTCTCCCTCTTACCAATCTGCATTACTACAGTACTTTTTTTTTTTAAATAATTGATGGGCCAGTAGCGATTTATTACTAGGAAGTAAAGTTCAGCGTTTACGTTCAAAACCTGCTTTGTGTTGTAGAGCCTTATTGGTTTTGACCAAATGCAGGGTGCTCTGTATCTGCTACCGCAGTGGCATGCAGAATAGTCTCAGTGTCTTACGACTGCCTGACAGTCTGCAGGGTCCACCCCTCCTTCACACCCACTATCTCTTAGGACAAGAACACACTGGTACTGAACTGGTCCACAGGTATAGGTACTCAGTACCAGTAAGATAAAAGAAACAAGTCCTATTCTACTGTAAAATAAAAGATGATTCTTAGTGGTTAAAATGAACTTAAAATAAAATATAAATAAAACAAAGTATTTAAAATATTTGGCCACAAAAAGGTGACCAATGTTTGAGGATGATAAACAGGTCCCTTCAATTTTAACATAATACAATTTCCATGTGCAAAAATATCACATTGTATCATCCAGATCCCCCTCCCCGTCTCCCGTCCCGCCCCCCTTCCCTTCCTCTGCCTCTGTCTCTATGTTCTGGGTATTGAGCCCATATCCTTGAGCATTTTAAGAATTGGCACAATTCTTCTATGCCAATGAAAACTATTAAAATATTCATTTAAGAGGCAGAGATGCTTTCAAAATAAGACAAGATGCACTTTGTAGAACAGGCAACAGAAACATCTTCTGAAAGGCAGCTCTGAGCCTCTGCCGAGGATGTCTTCTGTACCCTCTCCTGTCATAGGCATAACTGACAGGAAGCCCCATCTCTGCCTTGTCCTGGCCCAGAGCGGTCAGACGGGCTCAGGCCTCAGAGGGACCCTTGTAATTCCTCCTCATCAGACGTCTTCACCTACTTCCTTTGGCCTCACAGGCTGATGCCTGTCCTCTCCTGCTTTGCAGGCCACCTGCTCCCAACAGGAACTTCAGGGCCTCAGGACAAAGGGTGTGCTGGGTCCTGGGGCCAGCTCTGCCTCTGGTTGGAGCAGGTGGAAACTGGGCCAGCTGGACTCTGGAGTCGAAAATCAAAACAATTGACAGGCAGGCAGGCGCCACTCAGAGAACTCTAAAGATGTGTGTAGGCCAGCTGGAAGGCTGCAGCCGGAGCTGGAAGCTCCAAAAAGAGGTTCTTGGAGGGGATATAGAGAGGTAGTTAAGAGCCTGGCTTCTTGAACCAGGACACAGCACACTTGGTGTGACTTTGAACAAATTACTGATGCTGACCACCTCCAGCTGCATCCAGTGGAATTAACAAGAGTCCCTGACATTATAGGGCTAATGGAATTATATCACGAGGCACTGGCAATAGAGCGGAGGTTATTTAGGGGCTTCATAAATGCTCTATATTCTTGTCACTATTATCATTGTTATAAAAGAACGACACAATCACAGGAGCCACAATCCAGCTTGCACACAAACTTTTCTCGTAGATTCCACGAGCTGGACTATGATCTCAGAGACCATGCCCTACAGACCCCTCATTTTTGCATTGTGAAAATGGAGACTGTGACTTGCCTTAAGGCAGGGAGTAAATTCTGCGTGGTCACAGGCAAGAGTATGTTAAGTACCAACTGATCTATGTCAGTCACTGTCAGGTACCGGAGAGAAAACAAGTCAACTGCTTGTTCCTAAGTCGGGGACAAGACACCCAGGTAAACATAGAAGAGAGACTGCTGTTGTAAGGAGACAGATGCCACATCACGTAACTCTCAGGACCCACCAGTGAGAGAGTGAAAAAGCTAATGTTGTTTTCCTACAGAGCTATCCTGCAACCACTGCTGAGCTCCTTAGATACTAAAAGTAGCACCGACTTAATTCCTTAGGAGGCTGCTCGCCTCATTGCTCAGGATGGAGGAGTGTTGGTGCTTGAAGTGTGTGTGTGTGTGTGTGTGTGTGTGTGTGTGTGTGTGTGTGTGTGTGTGTGTATGGAGTGGGGGAGGAATGGGGGTGGCAGTCTTATGCAGCAATGAAGAAACAGCCTGTTCTATTTGAAATGTGTTTTGTGACCCCAACTTCTTGGAATGGCTGGTCACTCCGAATGGCTGTTTCCACCTGGACTGAACTTATCTGTGATTCAGCAGCTGCTGGGAATATGGCAGATGTTGAGGTGGCACATGGGGGGAGAGACTGGCCATCAGGGCTCCAGTGGCAGGTCTGTGGAGCGGAGTCGGGGCCCCGAAGCTGGACTATTGAGAGAAGTGAGCCTTGTTCTGCATAGCTGCTCTTTCCTATCAGCTTCCCCAGGGGAATGATGAGAGCAAGAAAGCCTAGGAGTCGATGGAGACCTTTGCTTCTTTCTCCAGACAAAGTGCCCTTTTTAATGAGGGGCTCAGATCTCAGGGGCAAGTCTGACAGCAGGTTCAAGTGAGAGACCTGAACCCCTCAAAGCAATTAAGCGAAACCACTTTCCACTCCCGTCTCTAAACCATTCAAACAGCAGTGTGGGTGATAGAAAACGAAAGTTTCTCAGTTTCTTAATTGCTAATGTTCCCCACCCAAAACAGCTTGAGGGAAGGTTAATTACGGTGACAGGTTAAAGAAACCCCAACCTTCTGAAATGCCTCCTGGAGAAGCCGATGGGATCTTAATAGGATTTTAATCCAGAGAGTCTTTTGAATGCTTAGTCTATTCTCCTGCTGCCTTCTCTCCTGATGACCTCAAATCCTTCTTCAACTCAACATGAAAGAGCATTAATATCAGCCATCGATCCATCTACTAATCCGTTTACCTTTCCCTTTGAATCTTCCGCATGACATTGCATTTAGCGGAGGGTGGGGGGGTGGGGGGTGGAAAATGCCTACATGGAGACAGATTGCAGCCAGGGGAAGCAGACAGACATGGACACACTGTCTTAGGTAGTTAGAAGTTAGGGGCCTTGCCTTTTGAGAGACCCGCTCTTTGTAGATGTTTCTTAAGACTTTGTAGATGTTTCTTAAGACTTTCTCCAAGTTGGGGTTGTTTAACAGGATATTGTGTTGAAAAACAGTGAATTCTTATTTCCACTACAAAAACTTTCTATTATATTCTGTGCAAAACAGAAAGAATGGCTTATGTTTGTCTGTCTATCTCTATCTACCTATCTATCTACCTACTTACCTATCTATCTATCTATCTATCTATCATCTCTCTCCATCCATCTATCTATCTACCTATCTATCTACCTACTTACCTATCTTCTATCCATTCACCTGTTTTCCTATCTATCTACATAGATACACAAGTATATATATATATATATATATATATATATATATATATATGTATGTATGTATATATCATATATCTATCTATCTATCTATCTATCTATCTATCTATCTATCTATCTTCCAGCCATTCACTTGTTTTCCCATACGTTTGCATATACACAAGTACATATATGTGTATAGATATGTATCACCTATCATCTATCTGTATATCTATGTTTCTATCTATCTATCATCTATCTCTGTACTATCTGCTATTTATCTTTAGAGCTAAGATTATTGACAGAAGACAGAAGAATCATTATTACTTAAGTTTTTCTCTCTTAGCCCAGCCCCCTGTAGGCTTCTCTTTTCTTCTTCAATATTGCTGCTTTGAAGTGCCATGCTGAGTAAGACAGATGTTTTAGATTCATTTCGGATTTCTGTGGTCAGTGAGAGGGATCCCTTAAAAGGCTCTGACCTTCCCCTCCCTGGACTTGGCAAATGGTGCACATGTGTGCACGCCTACTTGTTTTTAAGAGAAGGGTGTTCAAAGGAGTCATGGTTCCCAAAGTGTTAAGAGTCTTTAGAAGAAAGCTGCTTAGGGCTGAGTAGTCCAGATGGTTGGGGTTTCTTTAGCTCCACCACCTGCACCTCTATTTTTTCTATCCCTTTCTCCATCTATCTATTCCGTTCCAATTCTTGTCTTGTTCTCTTTCAATTGGAAACTTTCTCCCATGTCTTTTGCTTTCTCCTGTGTATGACTTTCACAGCCATAGCTGTATACGCTCATGGTCCTAAATCTGCAGGAGACCAAAGATCTTTGGACTGATGGAAACACACAGTAGCATCTCCATTTTGTCTTCATTTAAATGCTCACAGGATGTATTGATGTGGCTGTATGTCCTGAAAGCTAGGGAGACAACTCCTTTTTCTTCAGACTGCCCCTGTTGAGACAAGCTGGCTCCATCTGGGAGGATAAGCATGTTCAGGAGAAGAAAAGAAATGTGGGGGCACTATATGCAGAATCACTCAATGTCATTGATATTCTGCTTGTTCCCCCAATTCTGTTAATATTTCAATGGCAAAGAAAAAATTTGCACAAATACCCTGATGAGGCTAAGGTAGATGGCTAGGCCACAGAATTCAAGCTAAGGAAGACCATAGAATTATAAAATAGGCTAAAAGAAGAATTTCCCATTTGTATCTTAATGTAATCCAGCTCTTAAAATTCTTCCTTATTTTACTTGTCTTATTTAATTTTTGCAATAGCCAGAGTAGCCAGAGACCATTATTCATACTTTCAGTATTAGAAGACACAAGTAAAGTTGGGAGGCAGAACTGTTTTATGTTCTTCATTGTTCCTGGTTAATCCCTTGTCTGTATCTGGTTGGCCAACTTGTTTGCTTTCTTTAAGCCTCCCATGTCTCATTTGAAAAGTGAAGATATTTAGTGCTAAAGTGATTGCAAGGATTATATGATATTATATAATTTTGGTAGAGGTGCCAACATGCAGGGCCCATGTTGTCAGTGAACTTATATTTGAATCTTTTAACAGGACACACATGATTCTTATGGTTGTTCAGGGCCAGAGTCTCCAGATTCATAATCTTTGTTAAATATAAGGCATTACCACATGCTGTTTGGGCTTAGACAAACATCTGTGAAAGTTAGAATGCCTTTCTTCTGAGTGACATGCATGGGTCCCTAAGTTGCAGGGAAGAATAAGAGGATACAAAGCAATCGTAACTAAATGCCAACTTGTCATTCACAGTGGGTCAAGGGATCCAGAAAGAGCAATAATTTTAAAGTCAAGAGCCGATATTTGGTTCTCTGCTTTCTATATGGTCATTTGTCCCCTTCCAATGGGCAATTTCACCAACCTCTTCTTCATATGTGAAATAGAGCAAAGACCTGCCCAGCCACTTCCTACAGTCCATGGACAAGATCACGTGAGATATCTCGAGGCATCTAAAGGTTTGAGTTGAACTTGCCTGAGATGAATAGGATCTTGGTCTCTGACATCTTTGGGCCTCAATAGGGAGATACCTCTGTAACCCATAACCCAACCATTATCAGATCATTTGTTACACCAGCTTACGGAAGTAGACCCTGACCAGGGTAATAATGCAGAGGGAATTGATGGCAGCCTTCCCCACACTGGGGTTGACTTTACCCATCAGTCAAGAAAATAACTTCATGTGTGGGGCTCTGTGATGGCCCTGCGAATAAGTTCCCATTTCCAAGCTTTCCTGAGCTTGGCAGTGCCACTCAACTGGGTTTGGTTGGGAAGATCAGGGGCAAGTGAGGCAGGAAGCTAGAGTTTCTCCTTCCCTCTCTGGTTCCCTTTTCCTTCCTTCTTCCGTTCTTACTCCCTTGCTCGTTCCCACGTTCTCCTCCTTCCTTTCCTACCAATTCTGACAAGGCTCATTACCCAAGCGATGTCTTTGCGGGGAGAATTCTCATCATCTTTGACGCCTTTGCCTCATCTGATGCCCTTATGTCTTGTACTTTACGTATTATGTGAGCCTTTCTTTTTAAAACCACGCCCACTGTGATTTTCTCCCTTTTACTGCTGTCCCTTCTTGAACTTGATTTAACTTTCCCACACTTTTCTCTTTCATTCACATTTACCCTCAGACTTTCCTTCATTCATACTATTCAGGTTAGCAGCAGGAGGATACCAGATACAGTGCCCAAACTGACGTGGAGTTGTTGCTGTATGCCATGATGTATGGTAATGACTGGGAGATATAATATTCCTTGGGAATATCCTTTCGGGTACACCGAGCTCAGCTTTGGCTCAGCAGATAAGAGGAGAGGAAGTGGGACCGGGCAAGATCTGGCGTTAAATAAGGCTTTACATGTATCCTGTTTGACCCAATAGAAGCATGTTGACCATGACTCAATTTGTGAGTGACAGGTCACCTGGTCTTATACCTCTGTGACTTCTGAGAAGGCAGAATTGGATGTTTGGGGGATGTAGTGGACATATAGTAACTTTGGGCCTGAGAGATGGCTTACAGTTGGATGCTGAGCACCCAAGTGGGGTGGATCTCAGCTTTCTGTAATTCCAGCTTTAAGGGGATCCAATGTCTCTGACCTCTTCTGGCTCCAGCCCTCTAATGCACATACCTCCTCCAGTTAAAAATAAAATAAATCTCCTAAAATAAAAAGAGAGACACATGGCACCTTGGGAAGGTCATGGGGGAGTAGCTCCAGTTGAAGGGACAGCTGATTAGTGGGCCTTACAGATGATTTATTTATTTATCATTTCAATGTTTCATTGAAATTCCTATTCCTCACTCATTTATTTATCTGATTCTAAGAAGGTGCTCTTAATTAGTAAACAGAGACCAAATGCTTTACCCATCCCTTCATTGATGGTGCTCCTCTGTCCAGGACACAAAGGTGAATAGTTTGTCTTGTCAGTCAAGCTTTGGCTTCTTTATTCTTGCCAAGACTTTCCTGAGGGTTTTCCTTTCCCTAGACATGAACATAGAAGTTCCTCAAAAGAAGAATAAGGCCCTGCAGGTCTTCACCTGGAAGATCTGGCAGCCATGCCCTCTCCCTGCGCAGTGGCTCCTGGGACTCACACAGTAGCTGCTTCCTTACATGTCTGGAGGCCGTGTCTCAGAGGAGACGTGTGGGAGCCTGGAGTTAGGGTGGAAGCACCATTCTGTGCTGGGCCTCAAAATTGGAGGATTTATTACTCTTCCCGAGACAGGATGGCCACAATCCTGGGTGCCTTGTTGCCTCAGTCCCGGGGCTGGTGAATGTCTGATGCAGAGTTTGAGCTAGATTGTGATTTGTCTGCCTTGAACTACTGTGGATTGAATGGGCTTGTGCTGACCCACCAGGCAGGAAGTAGGCTTGCCTGTGGGGCCTTGCCTTTGGGAGCACTCTGGAGCCAGTGGTCCCTTGGTGTCTGGGTAGAACAGTTGACCCCGACTTAATGGGACACAACGTGGGTGTCCAGGGCCTGCTCTCCAGCAGGCTGCTTCCTTTGGAGCCAAATCAATATTTATTAATGATCTGCACCCCCTCCCGGGTGCCAGTGACTTCACAGAGAGCCTCTGTTGTACCAGCAGGCTCAGTAATTCATTAACCCCAAGACCAGAGCCTGTGGAGGGGCTTGCAGAGGCTGACCTACCACCGGGGTATTTGGCAAGGTCATTAATGAGCTAATCTGATTTAACTTTTCAAAATGAAGGCCTGGGTCACTGGGGTCAGTGCCTATTCCCAGCATTGTGAGTGAGACCCGTGTGTGTGTGTGTGTGTGTGTGTGTGTGTGTGTGTGTGTGTGTGCCCAAGGGTAGGGGGCTGCAACCCTACTGAGGAGGAGACAGCGTGTGGAGGAGATGGTAGGTGTTATGAATTACCACCGATGTCCAGGAAGGCTTGGATGGAAGACAGGAAGGAATTCTTCAAGGCTCCGTGGGGTCCTGCTTTAGCTCTTCAAAAGAACAAAGACAACTAGAACTTTTTGACTAAAAGTTGGTCAAGCCTATGAGGCTAGGGTCGCAGAAGTGGGCATGGGCTCTGCCACCAGTAGCCCGAGTTACAATATTTACCTAGCTAGACGGGCACCTCCAGGCTTTGATAAGAGGTTCAAATGCAGTGACCGGTGACACAGACCTCCCTGCTACAGGTTAGTTGCCTCCCATATCAAAGGAGGTGACAGATGGTGGGATTAGTTGTCTGATAAATTTTACAGATGAAAGCTTTACAGGTGCTTGCCCTGCCCCCAGATTCACGGGGAGAGAGTAACTCGCTCAGACTCACACGGTGGGTGCCCAGGAAGATACCTGCCGGCTTCCAGTCCTGGATGCTCAACTTCTGTGCATAGTGTCAGGACAGATGTGTTTGGAGCTGGGTGGGCCAGGCTCTTCTCTCCGGGCTCCCTGCCTCTGGCTTTGTGAGTACCCAGACTGCATGTCCTTCACACACTGAAGAGAAAAGAAGTCCTATGTCTGAGGACACTCTTACCTGCTGTACTCAGAACCTGTCTCCCCCTAGGTCTCTTCTCAAGACTCATCCCTGATTCCAAGGTGACAGACTGTGAACTCTTAATGGACCTGGGTCCTTCTAGCCCACAGGACACAGGGTGCGGCCAATGGCCTTAAAAGCCTCGTCTTGGAGGAGGTGGGGGTTTGAGTTCAGGTTGGGCTGGGCAGCTGCCAACAGTGAGTCCCTTTGGCCTTCTAATAGCAGTGAGAATAATAACACTACCAAATACTTAAAAAAATCCCTTATGTATGCTAAACACTTTTGTAAGCTCTCTTTATGGACTTATACACAGTTCATCATTTTTTATCTGTGTGTGGGTGTGTAAATGTGAGGGCTCACACAGTGTGCAGTGTACAGTGTGCAAATGTCCCAGCATGAGTGTGCAGGTCAAACCCCTGGTATTGGTTGCTTTCTTCTACTTTGGGACAGGCTCTTTGTCTCATGTCTCTGTACACCAGGCTAGCTGGCCTGGGAGCTCCTGGTGATTCTCTCTGTCTCTGTCTCCCATTTTGCTGTAGGAACGTCGGGATTACATGGGCATGGCAGACTGGCTGTACGCGGGTTCTGGGAAGATGTTTTATGCCCTGAACCATCTCCCATCTCTGCCGGGGAGATTTTTGATCTCCTCACCAACTCTCTGAGGGACACATGATTTTTATGGTCATTTTGTAAAAGAGAAACCAGGGAGCCACCCAGAGATTGGGCAGTTTGCCTAAAGTCCAAGGGTTTGGAACTAGCAGAGAAATCCTCTAACGCAAACCTGTGTTCGGAGTTCCCAGCTTCTCCAGTTTTTTAATTTGGCTGCGTGTTGTGGCCAATTTCTGGATGATAACGGGGATCAAAAGTCATGAGGGGTTTCTGCACTTGGGTGGCTCCCATGACCTTATAATTCTGCAATCTCTAGAGCAGATCCTGAGCTCAAAGGCCTGGAGTTTACCAGGCTTTTGCTCTTTGTATCTTAGAGTCCTTGGAATTCCTTCAAGTTCTTTGATTTATTTATTTGTGATTCATTAGTTAGTTAGCTAACTTTGCTACTAAGAGGTCTGAACTGAGCCACACTAGCCCAACTAGTTTATTTTTGCTTTTAGGGAAGAATTCACCAGAGCTGGGGACTGGCTGGCTTTGTTGCCCTCTGGTGTTGAGTCGGGAGATAGTCAGTGTGCACGGCTCTGAGTCTGGCATCTCTGCAGGAGAGGGATGCTGTAGACGGTGCCTTGAGGCCTGACACTCTAGTGACTCTACTCCCAGGACGTAAACGCAGCTGCCTTGCTGACAGTGGTCGACGCATCTTCTCACATGTCCTCTGGTCAGCCTCTCGCAGCATTCGGCACATCTCAGAACACAAGACTCACTAAGACCACAGCTAAAAGTAAATACAACCTGCATAGCTCACAGGAGGAAACGGGGGGGGGGGCAGTATTAGGAAGGATTTTAACATTAGAGCCAGATGGAGAAGCAGTTCTTCACTCTAACCTCTGGTTTCCTCCCCCACTTCTTCCATCACGACCAGAATGATTTAATCTGTCACCACAGTAAACATAGATCGAGCCTGTCTGTGTGTTGAGCATGGGACTAAGACGTGTCGCGTTGGTTGTGGAATCCAGTCCATCTAACAACAAAGAAAGATTATTTGAATCTGTTTTGTGGGTCCAGAAGACAAAATACAGGCTTGCGTATAGTTATATAACAAAGGAAGAGGCACACTTAGTAGTTTTTCTGGAAATTTCACTCTGCTCTTTGTGTAATGAGCCAAACAACACAGTGGCTCTCTCTCTCTCTCTCTCTCTCTCTCTCTCTCTCTCTCTCTCTCTCTCTCTCACACACACACACACACACACACTCACTTCTTCCTTTCTCTCTCCTCTCTTCCTCACTTCTTCCCTTCTCCCTCTCTCTCCTCTCTCTCTCTCTCTCTCTCTCTCTCTCTCTCTCTCTCTCTCTCTGCTTGTTTGTGTGTGTACGCATGCTTGTGTGAAAATATATACACTTGTGCTCCATATAAAGATGTTACAGACCGCAGTGGACCCCTTATAATGAGTCCCATAAGATAATAGTGTTTAGTAATATTGTGGACATCTGAGCTTACATGAATACTCTCTGGATCACAAAGGGTAAAATTGCACATTTCTCAGCATACATTTGGTAAGTGACATGTGACAATGTGTGTGTGTTTACAATTGAATAATACTACTGTTCATTATGTATCATAACTTTTCAGAGAAGCATACATATTGCCCCTTCTAAACACTTATTGTTCTTATGAAGGGGTACTCTGCAGTTGTTCTTGCATTACCATTTTATGGAAGGAATACCGAGGCGCATGAGGTTTAGTCCTTTAGATGGTAAGGACAGAGGCAGGGTGCAAACCCAGGCAGTCTGACCCCATTGAGGGACTCTTTGTCTTTCTAGACTCACTGTCCTAGGAAGAGACGGAAAATGGGGGCAGCAAGCACATACTCTGACTGTCCCAGATCCCGCTGAGCTCTGGCAGAGTAGGACTGAGTCACTAGGGTCTTCAGGAACTGGAGGAATAGATGCCATTTAAAGAGCATCCTATGACTAACAAAATGGGTAAGAGATAACCAGTGTTGGTAAGGGCACAGGAGAAAGAATCCCTCTGCACTGCTGGGCAATAAATTGGTTCAGTCTTATGAAACCCAGTATAGTTGCCCCTCATATTAAAATAAAACCAGCGTGTGACCGGATATACCACCTACGGCTACCCATCCAAAGACTATGAAGTCAGTATCCCGAAAAGCACACCAGCACTTCCTTGTTCACTGTGGCACAATACGCACAGGTACACACAGCGGTAACTATACGAAGCAATGGATGAGTTCCTCAACTTGACTGTGGTAATTACTTCACAACGCATATGTACATCAAGTCACTATTATTAAATACAGCCATATATATGTTCAGTTAATTATAACTCAACAAAGTTGGAGAACTTTGGAAAGAAATGAATGAAAAAGCACACCCACAGCTTCCGTCTTCCTGTTCCACTTTCTTCTTCAGGAGCTTCTAGCGCTGATGTCTACTTACGGTTTTATTTAATTGCTTATTCTGTGCCGCCCCCCGGGGAGTGTAAGTGCTCCAGGGTGGCCATCAGCGTCGTCGCCTCTCATTGCTAGGACCTGGAGTGCGGTGGATGCCCAATGTATGCTGGAGTGTTGGAGGGTCTGAGCGTCTGTCCACAGGTTGAAAGGCAGTGCAACGAGAAAGTTTGCCTTGTGTTTCTGCTGACACCAGACCTGCCTGACCTGTGAGTGACTCTCAGGCAAGAGATAAATGAGCAATACGCAACAAGTGGTGGCCGGAACCAAGGAGACGGGGCTGTTAATGGTACTCCACGGACAGGGAAGAGAGACAGGTCTCATCGCCCACAAAGGGCCATTCAGAGAGGCCCTTTGGTGGCAACACTTGAAGAGACAGGTGAGGTCTCACGGGAGACCTGATATTTCCTCGGCACTGCTGAGGCTGACTAGGAAACAGATGCCAAGGCTGACATCAGAATTTCCTTATGCCAGGAAAACACTGGGGACAGTCCTGTGGGGGTCGGTCCCTGTAAATGCTGCAGCCAGCAGAGAAATGATCTGAGTGAGGCAAGAAGGGAATCCGGCTAAAACCCAGCTTAGTTAGTTGATGTGGGTTCTCACTTCTGATACCGGTCAGTTTATTTCGTAGGCATTTAAGTACAGTACAATTTTAGAAAAAAAGGTTTCCTGGTAGCAATTATGTCAATACCATGTGTGCTATAAAGCTTAAGGCAGCGCAAGGGCCCAGGGGAGGACCAGACGTGGTCTCGGTCATACAGAGACCACATCCTAGAGGTCACTACACTATAAAATACGCGTGACATCTTCCCTTAGGATGGGTTCTATTGAGTGAGAAACAACGCTCAAGCTAAAAGTCTAGGAAGGAAGGATCTGGGATAAGCAGAATAGTCTGGGGGTTCGGGTGCAGCCTAGCCTTACAACTAGCACAGGTCACCAGGCTATTAACAGAATCCACTCCCAGCCTTCTGGGTGGACAGAAAGGTATACTCCCTTCCACTAAAGAGACAAGCCTGGGCGCTTCACATTTCTGCTTTCCCTGGCGCTTGTCGGTGAACACAGGGACCTCATGCCCTCTACCCAGGGTGGGCAGGAAGAGGGTGTTGCTGCCTAGAGGCTCCCAAGACTCAGCAGCCTGCCACCAGGAGCTACCTTTCTAGACTTTTCCCCCTGGCCCCGAGTGCTGCCCGCCATCTGTAACATGGGAAAAATGCTGCCTACCTCATGGCGTCATGGTGAGGCCTGGAGGACGCAGCTTTAGGTAAGGAGCTGGGGGTGGTACCTGTCCTGTAAGTGTTATCAGCACACAAGCTAAGACTGCTTCTGCTGTCACCCCCCCCCAAGGGAGGTGTGGACAAGGGACCCGTGCTTTAAAGCCATGGGAACCCCAGTGTGAGGAACTAAAGAGCCAGTCAGGCTCCAGAACCAGCGCTCTCCGTCCGGTGGCCATGCCACCGACCCTTACTTGACAGATGGTTGAGGTCAAGATCCAAGAATGAGCATGGAGGCAGCTGGATGCGAATCCTGACCCCGTCATTCACCAACAGGGCGTGCATGTGTGTATGTGTGCATAGGGTTTGTTCATGCGCATGTATGTGTAGGCATGTGTGTGTATATCGTCTGTGTTAAACCTGAACTCCTGAGACCCATGAAAATCTAAAATGGTGTCATATTGCATTATCCCAAATACTAGCCAGAAGCAAAGGGGTGATTTGGGGGTAATTGCCTCAGCTAAGGCTGCAAACACTTGAAAACCTGTTCACCTGCTTTTCAAAGCCAGAACGCTTTACAGTCACAAAAACTGTGGGCACCTCTGTGCCTGTTACACAGAGATACCAAAGAGTATTTAGAGCCACAGCAAGGGCTGGTCTGCATTGCTGGATCCACAGAGACTAGGCTCTGACTTCATGTTATGAGGGCAAGTTGGTGTAAGTCCTTGTCTCCTAGTTTTGGGGGAAAGCCTTGTCTTTAGGCGCTTGCTTATATCTACAGAGGGCATTTCCTCAGATTGACCACTAGATGGCAGGAGTGTTCTTTCTCACCCTACTTGAGCGGGCAGGCCGCAGAACCCATTATAGCCTCCTTCATTCTCTCCTCATGGAAACCTCGGACTAAAGAACACAGTCCACCCCAAATGCTAACCCCAGCACCCACCACGTAGTAAGGCCTCAGAAAACATTCGCTGTCCTTCCTATTGTTACTGTTTCCATTTCCACAGAGAAGGGACTGAACACAGGGATGCTGATGATCTGAAGCCAGGCCGGCGGGTGGGGGAGGGGGGGAGCTGCTTGCCGGCTCAGCATTGGGCCCTTCAGCCTCCCTTCGTGGGTACCAACCACTGCCTTGGCTCCCTGAGTGGACCCCGCCGTGTCTATCGGCTCTCATCGGTCAGGCACTGTCTTAGTCCCTGTGTGATCTTAAACCAATTATTTCAGATTTTTAAAAATAACCGGCTTTTCACGTGTATAACAGAGGCTGTAATGCCTTCCTTATTTGAGGAAGACTTCAGAATCAGAAACCAGGTCAGAACTGCGAATGGTGCTCACTATTGCTAAAGTGATATAACTTCCTTCCTTCCTCTCCTCAGCCACACAATACTCACAGCTCCTGCCCTCAGGGAACTCACAGTTCATGTTTTCCTAGTCTCCATCCATACATGGGACACTTGGACCCCTTATGTCTCTTTTTTTATAAGCCACAAGGATTTGGGTGGTATCATCTACCTTTCTGGTCCCTCTCCAGGAATGACACTATTATTGCAGACACAAAATTCAGGCATCTTGTCCTCCCTCGGGACGCTATTACAGAAACTGAGGGACAAGCTACCTGACTGTCGTCTTCACACGGCCTGTAACTGGCTTTGAGATCAGAAGGTTTCATAGGGATGCCCAAGGCACTCGGGAGGGAGCCACACGGTGGGAAGCTGATGTCTAAAAGCTCATCTGTCTCTGTTTAATTTTTGTCTGATTTATATTTGGGAGCTATACATAGTTTTCTGGTGAAGAAAATCATTGGTGACAGCTACTATAAATGGGAGGCAGGGGATGAGTTTGAGACAATTCAAGAAAACCTTCAGGCATGAGACTGGGAGCTGGGGTGTGGGCTTCACTCCGTGTTCCAAGGGTGAACTCTAACATCCCGAGTGCAGAACTTAACTTCCCTGTGTTCTGTGGGCAGGGAAAGGGTCCTTTGCTGGGCTTCTGTAGAGGACAAGGCTAAGACTTTCTCATTTCTGTTCTCCGAGACAGAGTTCCAAAGAAGAACAGCCCAGACCAAGGCTTAGGCTGCTGATCTCTTTCGGACGTGTTTTAAAATCAGTTTTACAAGAAAATGGAATTTAATATTTTTTTAATTTTCATTTTATTAATTTATTTATTTGAGATAGGGTCTCTATATGGAGCCTTGGCTGTCTTGGAGCTAGCTCTGTAGACCAGGCTAGCCTAAACTCTTAGAGATCTGCCTGCTTCTGCCTCCCAAGTGCTGGGATTAAATGTGTGCGCCACCACCAGCCAGGTTAAATTTTCAGCTTTAACTGTTTAGGGGTTATGCAGAATCTTGTCTTCTGTCACCGTCATGGTGACCAATCGGGGATCGGGGAGGCCGTTAGCCACGTGTCCCACAGTCTGCGCTCAGGATTCTGTGCTTTCTGTGTTGCAGTGCCCTGGTTCCCAAGGACCATTCAAGAGCTGGACAGATTCGCCAATCAGATTCTCAGCTACGGAGCAGAACTGGATGCAGACCACCCCGTGAGTCCAGGGCCCGGGAGGAGAGTCTTCCAACCTTCTCTCCATCTTCTCTTCCTTCTCCTTCCTCTCACATCTTCAGCTTGGAGCAATGTGCTTGTTTATTTGGTCAAGAAAAGATCACTGAGTCCCTACCTTTGCCCGGGCTGGGAAAGCAAAGATTAACGAGACCACGGGATCTCATTGTCCTCATGACTGTGGTCGTTGCTGTCGGGGTGAATGTGAACCAGTGGCCAGGAAATGCTCTCCCTGTACAATGGTGTGAGCTTCTATTTCTGTCTTTGTATATTTCATGGACATTTAAATCCAGCACAGCTAGGGTCGGACAGTGAGGAAGTTGTGTAGAGGGCTCTGGTCAGGTGAGGGAGGAGAGGCATTTGGCTGAGAGGATCACATCTGCTGTGAGCGTTCCTCTGGGATGGAGATGAGTGGGTGGTGCTTCGGGTATGACAGGGAGAGAGTGAGGTGAGACACGCAGAGTGGTGGATTTCACTGTGCCCTGCAGAGCCAGCTTTTTAAATGGGTTCTCACTAGAGGACTAGATCAGTGTGTGTGTGTGTGTGTGTGTGTGTGTGTGTGTGTGTGTGTGTGTGTGTTGAGTGGGTTCTTCTTATTCCTCCTTCTTCTCTGGGGTCAGTGGTCCTTGGGGTTGAAGAGAGGTGGTCTAGCTGCTTCTTGGGGTGAGCAGTGCGTCATTATGACCCTATGTTCTCTGCTCTCTGTCAGGCAGTGGACTCTCTGACCATTTTAACCAGGAAGCATTTTATATTAACAAGGTTTTAGTGTGACTGGTGCTGGGGCATGTCTGTGCACTGTCAAGAGTCTCCACACAACCTTATGGGGTCTAATAACCAACGGGAGGCTTGCTCTTTCCAGAGGCAGTTTCCTGTAAGCAGGCTGAGGCTTCCATCTCATAGACAGGCACAGTGGTTCCAGGTACCTGCTCCAGTGTTCCTTGTTGATCGAACCTGGGCTCCTTGGACCCTTACCCCAGTGCTCAGGGTAGTTGAAAACACAGGCTTGGCTGGTGACAAGAATCCCAATCTCCTGCACGCCAACAAATGGGGGGCCATAGGCCAGCCTTTCTGGCGCATGCTCCAACCCAAGTAGTAAACGTTGTGAGAAGACTTGAAGTGCATCAGGAAGAGAGTGAAGACTCCAGCAACTATAGTTACCAAGTTTTCTCTTTATCCCACCCTTCAATTAAAAAATAAAGGGAGAAAGCATTTTATGAATAGAAACAAGGGGAATTCATCCCACCCTCTACACTTCAAAGCAGAAAAAAAATACTACCTTCATACTTTTCTAAAATAGTATTGATGTCTGGGAGGGGTCCCTTACACCCACAGCCACACGAGTGTGCATATGTGTGTCAACCTAGTCCTGTTCTCATCAGGCATGGCCAACCACAAGCCCAGCTCTATTGTTACACTGAAGTCAAGGTCTCTGCCTGACGTCTTCAAATAGACTTAGAACGGCTCTCCTGAATCTTAGTTGTGAGGTTAGAGCAAATTATCTTAAGCTGAGGGTAGACGTTGTGTTTAAGCACCCTATTTAAGCCTTAAATACCATGTTTCACGGACGTGTTTCACTTGTGAGCCTCGGGCAGGAGGCACGTGAATTCTAAGACAGTCTGGGCTATGTAGTGAGACTCTGTTTCTAAAACTAAAACAAACTAGACCAGACCCAAACTAGATCAAATCAAATGAAATCAAACTAAAAATGCCAGCTTTGGAGGGACAGGTTCTCTGTTGTCTTTCTGTATATGACACAGTCCATTTCAAGGAGCTCAGCAATGGCAAAGGCCACACTGGCCACATCCTGATGTCCCCTCTAACAGGCCTCTGCCTGTGCCTCTCAGCTGTGGGCCCTGCAAGCCAAAACAGCTCCGGAGATTTCTTCCCGCCCCAGGAAAGCAAGTCCGACGCACACATGAGAACTTCTCTTCTCTCCCCAGCCCCATCGTCCTGCCTTGACCCTCTGTTCTTCCCATTGGCCTCAGTCCTAATCATTTGGGTGGGGGGAGAGGCCAGTCCAGAGAGAGAGGGACACGTCCTTCCCTGTACTGTCATGTCCCCTCAGAAACCAAAGCTGCCCTGAAAACCTCTCTGGAATCCATTTCTCTTTGCCAACCCGGGCCACAGCTTTGGCTTCCCAGACTCTCGGTGTCATGAATTTTATCATAAAAACACAACTTATCAGGTACACGGTCCCCCTGTAGCGGAGGCGCCAGGCTCTCTCTGTTCTGTCGGTCTTTCCTCAGATGCCGGGAACAGGGGCCAAGCATAGAGCAAGGCGGCGGCGGCGGGTGTTTGCCTGCAGCCACCGGCCCCCACAGCCCCCACAGCCCCCACAGCCCCCACAGGCCCAGCCTCAAGGTGTGAACTGCCAGCAGACACCAGGCTAGCAGTGAAGGGGTTGTTCTTCTTCAGGGACCCTCTGTTCTGCTGTGTCCCTTGTAGTCAGCACGATCCCTTCCTCCCTTGACCCCTTGCCCTTGGCAGGATACATTTGTGTTTGACCTAGTACTCCAGAGCCTCCCAAACAGCCGCTCTGTGAACCGAGGGAAAGGGAAGATTGTTCTGGAAATCCAGGGTAAGGGCACTCTGCCTTCAGCTTCAGCTAAGTGAGGAAATGGAATCGGATGGCCAGCTGTCCTTCACTCTGCCCCTCTTGCCTTATTTGCTCCTCTCTCTCTCTCTCTCTCTCTCTCTCTCTCTCTCTCTCTCTCTCTCTCTCTCTCTCCCTCCCTCCCTCCCTCCCTCCCTCCCTCCCTCCCTCTCTCTCCCTCCCTCCCTCTCTCTCCCTCCCTCCCTCCCTCCCTCCCTCCCTCTCTCTCTCTCCCTCCCTCCCTCTCTCTCCCTCCCTCCCTCCCTCCCTCCCTCCCTCTCTCTCTCTCTCTCTCTCCTCCCTTCCTCCCTCCCTCTCTCTCTCTCTCCCTTCCTCCCTCCCTCTCTCTCTCTCTCTCCCTCTCCCTCCCTCCCTCCCTCCCTCCCTCCCTCTCTCTCTCTCCCTCCCTCCCTCCCTCCCTCTCTCTCTCTCTCTCTCTCTCTCCCTCTCCCTCTCCCTCTCCCTCTCCCCCCTCTCTCTCCCTCTCCCTCTCTCTCTCTCTCTCTCTCTCTCTCTCTCTCTCCTCTCTCTCTCTCCCTCTCTCTCCCTCTTCCTCCCCCTCTCTTCTTCCTTTCCACAAGTATTTATCAAGCTGCTGGCGTCACCAGCTAAGCTTTCTTGATCACCGTCTGTGTCCTAGGCACAACGCTAAACACTTGGCACGTGGTTCATTTTAGTGTCAGTCGGCACCCGGGAGGGCTGGGCTTCTCATGGTCAGGTGAGGGCGCTCAGGAAGTTGTGAGCTGTGTTCCGCCCAGGTCAGAAAGGGAGCTGAAGTGGTAAGACGACCCATCCGTGCCCACACGCCCCTCGAACTACAGAGCAGAAGAGGAAGAGCATCGACTTCTCTGTGCAGTGCCAAGGGAACCTGAGGTAGCAACTCAAGCTTGGTGGGCAGAACCCCAGTCGATGTGCTTGATTTCCGTTCCCCAAGATGGCCATGCTGTGCCCTTTGCCTGAGCTGCTCCTCCTCAGAGCACCGTCACTGTCCGTTCTCACTGGCAACCAACGTCTGCTGCTCTCTCAAGGCTACACTCCCCCCTCTAGCTCCCGAAAGCCATGTTCCTGTCTCTTCGCCAGGCCACAGCATGGCGTTCTGTTATCATAGGAAGGGCTGCATGCTTGTGGGTTTACTGACGAGCGTGAGAGTTCTGTCTTTCGTGGTTCAAGGGACCTCACATCATTTTCTATAACGTTTTATGTTCCCACCAATAGAATTCAAGTGGCCCTTTTTCTTTACAAAATTTCAGTGCCTGTTACCTTTCATTCCAAATGTTAATTTATATAAGGGGGGGCTTGGTGATGGGCCCCTTTAATCCCAGCACTTGGAAGGTAAAGGCAGGCAGAGCTCTGAGTTTGAGGCCAGCCTGGTCTACAGTGTGAGTTCTAGGACAGCCAGGGCTATGTTGAGAGACCCTATCTCAAAAATTTTATAATTATTATAGAGAAATATAGAATGTTTGTACATGTATGATGTATGTGTATGAGTGCATGTGTGTCCTTGCACTCCTGTGGAGGCTCGAGGACAACTTGAGGGCATCTGTTCTCTCCATACACCTTGTGGGTCCCAGGTACTAAACTCGGGTCATCAGGCTTGAGGAACAAGTACCTTATGCTGCTGCAGAACCATCTGGCTGGCTCTGCAGGGGCCTTCAAAAGGCCCGAGGGTGTGTGAAGAGACTCAGTGTCCCATTCCAGAGTGTACCTCCCTATGTTCTGAGCCAGGAACTCCCCCCCAACCCTGCTTTCATGTCTTTGCCTTTTTGCACTGGTGTGCCGTTCTTTGAGTTCCTGTTCTGTGCCCACATGATGCTCTGCTTATGTGACCTAACCTTGTCATGTGACTCAGTGAAGCAGGTGTGATTAGTGATCTCATTTTCCTTATGTGGGAACTTCACGGCCATGCCCCCAGTGAGTGCAGCAAGGATCTCCTTGCTGTCCTGAAGGTGGTGTTTGTGAACTTTAACCCCAGCTGGGACACGAAGACATGGTGAACTAGGTATGTCAGTCTAGAAGAAGCCTCAGAAGGCATGTCATCAATACCCCTAGGTAATACATTTTCTGAGACCGAGAAAAGGGATCGCATATAGACTCTGCTGACGTCATAACTTATTTTAGACTTCCCCCTCCTCCTTCCGACCCCCCGCTTCACCACTTCCTCACTGACAATATGTTTTCCTGTCAAAACATGGTTACACGCAGGACAACTTAAATCACTGCTATTAGCTTAATTGAGGCAGGGTGATTATAAATAAACTACTTGCAGTGTCGGCGAAATTGCTGCTATTAGTCTAAATTGAGACAGGCTGATCAGTCACCACCAATTACAGCGTAACACAGAATGCATTTCATGGGGATGGATGCAGGGACTGTGTGGTCACCTGGCAACCCAAGAGATGGAAAGCCAAGTCCCTAGAAGGATAAGCTTCAAGGTCGCAGATCCAACCAGAAAAACCCTTTGAGACAAAGCCTCTGAGATCTGTTTGGTGGGAGTGCTTTGTAGGTTGATAATGAATGTTTTAGAGATACGGGACTGGAAATGAGCATAGGAGATGTCCCCAAGTGATGACTCTAGAACACGCTACACATGTCTGTTCACGTACTGATTGGATCTCCTGCAGCTACCCTAAAGTGATTTGAAATGGATTTAGAGTATTATTTTGTTTCCTACTTATTATACACACACACACACACACACACACACACACACACACACACACACACACACACACACTACATCCTTGCAGCAGAAAATTTCAAAAATGTACCTAACATTGCTGGATAACCGCTATCTCCACCACCTCCAAGGAGCATTTGTTCGAGGTAGGTGAATCTCTTCCATCATTACACTTATATATTCCCCTCAACATGGGAACTATCTACTAGATACGTAATTTTGCATAGAGCTTTTATTTTCACAGGTGGAAAATCCATAAAGGACCTAGACAAGGCACGTTAATGGTGAACAGTAGTTGAGTAGGGGTGAGAATTAGATGTGGTCATTCCTTTCCTGGAGGAGGCGTGAACTGGAAATCCTTCCATTTCTGCTTCTGATCCCAAATCTCAACTTCCCAAAATCCCAAATCTTGCCAGTTGGAAAAGCTCAGTGAAAATGCTGTGTTTCATTTTTTATTCTATTATTTTATTTTATACTCCAGGGTCCTTCAGCCAATGGTCTAATGGGGTTTCACTTTCTACCCTCCTGATATCAAAGCAGAGCTAGACATTCTCCAAAATGCCTGGTGGTGTGAAAACCTTCCTCTTATATTTTGAAGGGCTAGAGAGAGATGCATACTACCGTCTGTTAAGACGGACTAGTCAAGATGACAATTGTTAAATTTGAGTTGATATTTTGAGCTCAAGTAGGAAGATATGGATAAGTAAATGTTTATTGTTTAGTCTAGTAGAGATATTCCCCCAATGGTGTGCTGGTGATGCTTGTAAATTAAATCATAGGGTCCAGTTTTCTTCTTCTTTCCTCAGCATAAATGAACCCTATGTTGACTGCAAGTTCTTAGGTTCCTAAAGCCTGGTGTCAGGGTACACACACATAATCCCAGTACACAGGATCTTGGGGCAGGATGATGATATAAGCCAACCTGAACCAAAAACTGACAGTAACTAGCATAAACTCCCCAGGTTTTGTTTTGTTTTTAAGATTCATTTTATTTTTATTCATGTATAGGTGTGTGTGTGTGTGTGTGTGTGTGTGTGTGTGTGTGTGTGGCACCTGTGTGCAAATGCCATGGAGCCCAGTAGAGGATGTAGTAGCCCCTGGAGTTGGATTTACATGTGGTTGTGAGCCACTTTATGTGAGTGTTGGAA
Organism: Peromyscus leucopus; assembly: GCF_004664715.2. Lineage (NCBI taxonomy): Eukaryota > Metazoa > Chordata > Mammalia > Rodentia > Cricetidae > Peromyscus > Peromyscus leucopus. Next base: position 42,066,449 of record NC_051078.1, on the reverse strand, counting down.
ATCAAGCCTGAGTTTCCTGGAAGAGCCACAAGAACTCTTCTTAACTGAGTGAGGATGCTGAGCCATCTCTGCAATCCTCTATTTGGAATTAATGATTTCAACCCAGCCAGTGTTTTAGGGAAAACAACAGCTTGTGCTTTGTAACAACTGTGTCATAGAATCTTTAAACCGAGCAGTACTTCCCTTCACTGGGATTTGGGTGTGGAATAACTACATGGTAATTTTACTTTATTAATTGTGTTGCATTTGGGGTTTTTATTCCTTAAAATCCATCCTGGTAAACAAACTGGAAATCTCCCATCCCCCATCTTTCCTCTAGTGTTTCTCTCCTTCCCTCCTTCCCTCCCTCCCTCCCTTCCCTCCTCCTTCCCTCCCTTCCCCCCCCTCTCTCCCCATCTCTCTTGCTCCTTCTTTTTTACATCAGGAATTCTTTCTATGCTCCCATGCTCCAGGTTCTCAGGTAAAATTACCTTATATAAATTGCCTTACGTTTTGTTTGAAACCGTTGGTTGATGCTGATATAAAAAACAAATAAACCCCAACAAACCAGTCAAGCGAAGAAAACAGAGGCAACGTTTGGAAACCAGGGGGCTATCAACATTCTTCAAAAGCATCTTTAAAGACTGTCTGTGACACAGCCTGAGTTTTCAAGTCATTCAGCCCATGGTTTGGAGACAGATAACTGCAAATTAAAGTGATTTCTGGGGGAGCTTGTTGGGAAATGTCTGCAGGGAACAAAGGCAAGTTCTATGGCGATGGACCAGTTTCTCATTTCAGCAAATTTCAGACCATAATGAACTTTTCTGTGAAGCACCCTTCTCATCATGGGGCACACTTTCAACTCCTGATGTGCCCCCACTCCCCCTAAACACTCAGAGACACACTTGGCCTCTTCTCATTTGAAAAATGTGCTGCTTGACAAGCCTGGGAAGACCGCCTGCCAGTCAGTCTCAGAGAAGTCATCAGCATCTTTCTGTCTGGGGTAGCTTGCTCAGCCTGTGGAATGCCTGCCAGGTCAGAAAGGTTCATGATGACTGAAGTGTAGTGAAAAGAACAGAGAGCTGAGTGATCCAAAGCCTGGCCTCCCCATCATGGATCCACTCCCCCAAGTCTCTTGTTGATTCTGGGAGAATACCTGTACTAATCTGCCTGACCGCTTTATGGCAAAAGCTGTCACAGCTGTAGACACCTGGTAAATGACATTTTAAAAAATTGCCAGCAGGGCATGGTGGCACAGGCCTGTAATCTCAGCGCTTGAGAGGCTGAGGCAGGAGAGTTGAGGCCAGTTTGAGCTATCCAGAAATATTTTATTTCAAGAAAATAAAATGCAAAGCATAAAATTGTCATAGCAGTAAGTACATACCCATTTGTTTACCAAGAAATGAGGAGGAGCCTCCATATTAATTTCCTTAGTGGCTTTTTTTTAAAGGAGACCATGGAGATAGCTCATCTAGCAAAGAACAGATGTACAGGTACGATGACCCAAGTTCAGTCCCCAGCATCCATGTGAAGAGCTGGGCATGATGTCACATGTCTATCTCATAAAACAAGGTGAAACTTTCCTGAGGATTGACACCCAATATTGACCTTTAGATTCAGCATGCTCCCACCCCCAAATATATATATATATATATATATATATATATATATATATATATATATATATATTTCAACACACACACACACACACACACACAGAGGTGCACATGAGGAAGCATTACCAAATACACACCACTTGCCAGAAATTGAGTGATTATTTAATGCCTTCAACACAGACCTCTAACTTGGCTTGATCCAGTTAGTTTAGAAACTAGGAATGGTGTAGGTGACATTTCTTTAAGATCAGAGTATATCTGTAGAGATTGGAATCTCAGGGTGGGGACAATTTCACTGCATTGAAGGTGTGGCTGAGTGTGTGTCACTCACAACAATGGGAAAAACCCCTCTGTGTTTAACTGAGACCGTGTGTTAGAGCATCATCAAGGAAAAGAGACATTTACCATCATAGCTAAAAAGCTTCCACTCAGATTGGTGATAGAGGTACCATGTAGGTGGAGTTTTTTGTCAGGACCACCAGCTCCCCAATAAAGGACATGGAGACTTATTATTAATTATACATGCTTGGCTGACAGCTTAGGCTTGTTACTAACTAGTTCTTAAGACTTAAATTAATCCAGATTTCTTATCTATGTTCTACCACGTGGTGGTGCTTTTTTCAGCCTGGCAGAGAGGCATCTTGCCTCTCTCCAAATCCTGGTGACTTGGCCCTTCTTCATCCCAGTGCTCTCTCCCTCTCCACAAGTCCTGCCTAACTGCTTCCTGCATAGCTATTGGCCATTAGCCCTTTATTAAATGAACGAGAAAGCAACACATCTTCACAGTGCACAAAAAGGCTATTCCACAACAGTGCCAGGCCTCTCCCTCTGCAGACCTGAGTCATCAAGTGTCTTCTCTCTCCTAGGGCTTCAAAGATCCTGTGTACCGGGCAAGACGAAAGCAGTTTGCTGACATTGCCTACAACTACCGCCAGTAAGTCTCCCTGTCGGACCACTGAGAGAAGAACACACACCTAACCCTTGCTCTAAGTTGGAAACTGTCATCCCAGAACACCCTGCTTTGTGTGTGTGTGTGTGTGTGTGTGTGTGTATTTGTGTATGTGTGTATGTGTATGTGTGTATGTGTACATCTTAATGACACATTTTTAAAAAATTGCCTCTAGATCAAACAGAAGTACCCACTGCCATAGCCTAGCTCTCTCCCAAGCTTGGCTCACTCAGTATCCATTGTGTCTGGAATGATTGGAGAGGCTTCCATCCTGAATGGAACAGCCTCTGGTCCTCTCCACATTAGACCAAGAAGAAGAAAGCTGACTGCTCCAGTGAACTAAGGAGCCCTGGAGCCTTTGGACTAGTCACATGCCCATGCTCTACTGGTCTTGTTGACCCAGCCATGTCAGGGAACTATCAGATGAGATTTTTTTTCCTGTTCAGAATTCTATCATTTTATCCAATAGGAAATGGCCATATCAAATGTGGTGTTTGGGAACATAATGACTTTGCTGTTCGGGGTCCTCAGGGACTATGTAAATTGTAACTTGGGAAACTTGGTGTTTTGAGAATAGCAGTTTCTGAGTTAAGGGAATAAGCAAAGACATGCATGAAAAGAAACTCCAGAGCTGTCCTGGAGACTGAGGTACTGGGACATCACCTTAACAGCTTTGGTGGGACATAAGGAAATGCCGGGGTTTTATGGGGTGAAAACAAATCTACCTCTGGATGGAGAGACATTCAGAACATCACCGTTTCTGAGTGACTCCTGAGAGTGGAAGGACGCAGACTTAGGTGGCCTTAGTCAGATTAAGGTCCATTTGGACCCTGCCTCCTGTTTAGCAGAAATAAGGGAACATGGTGACCTTCCTCTGTCCTCACCTTTGTCCCACTAAGTCAGTATAGGCAAGAACATTTCTCACAGTCAGGTTGATTATCATCTCTTTTCTGAGTATTTGGTGTTTTGCTAAATTTCACTCACACACACACACACACACACACACACACACACACACACACACTACTCATTTTTTTTAGAAGAAGAAACAGAAGCTGAAAGAAGTTAAATAACTAATGGGTGACAAAGGCAGGTTTTAACTTTATCTGTTCCCAGAATTAATCTCACCATTCCCATGGAGTCTAGTAACCCCGGGCCTAAAAGCAGGTTCAGAACTCAGGGTCTCATTCCATCTTTCTGGCTCACTCCCTTAGGACTGTTCTTGTTACAGGCTTGACCTCATCTTCTCAGAGACAGATTCCACGTGATGTCCCAACTCAAACAGAAGTTCTCACTCTTGCCTGCAAAGTCAGCCCAAGTTCTGTGATTGGGTCTCAATAGATCTGAATAGACATGGGCCGGTTTGTCAGCCAATCACTGGAGTCAAAATAAAGAGACTGTGATTGGATAGCCCTGATCACACTCCCACTAGTGAGGGTAGGAAACATTGAGAGTCCTCTTTCTAAAATGCCACAGGCTGAAAGGTGTGCTTTACTGCAAGAGGGGGAAGAGATGCTGGGTCACTGGAAGAGAAAGGGGACAGATGCATGTGCAAAACGTCACCACTAATGGAAGTTGGTTGCAGAAATACCAGTTGCCTGTCTGTTTTTGTTTTTACTTTTGTTGTTTTTTATTTATTTGTTTATTATCTTTGTGGTTGTTGTTGTTGTTGTTGTGTGTGTGTGTGTGTACCTGCCATGACTCATGACAATTTGTGTGAATCAGCTCTCTCTGCCATGTGGGTTCTGGGCTTAGCAGCAAGTGCCCTTGCCTACAGAGCTACCCTGCTGGCCCCATCAATGCCTTTCTTTGAAATAAGAACTAGTTATTTTAATGATCAATGGTTATTGCCAGTTCCAATATTAGGAACTTGTGAATTTCCCAAGTCACAATTTACGTATATATACACACATATATGCCTATTTATTTATATACATATATTTGTGTGTTTGTATATGTATATGTGTATAGTACTTTATGCATAACATTTCATATAATCTTGTCCGCATTAAAAATGCATGTTAACTGCAGTTCTAATGCTCCTAGCAGTTCACTAAATTGCCAGAAAATGGCAGGGCTGAGTTTTGTTCGGTTTCTATTTCCAAAGCCTTTTTCTCTTTCCTTCCATCACCACTTAAGCCTGGATTATGGTGTAGTCTTAGGCAAAGGCTCACCTGACACTGTCTTGTGGTCCTTGGTGGTGGACCAGAAGATCCCCTCAGCTTGAGTCCTTTTCATTTCTCAATCACTAATCTGTCTTTCCTTCCCATTCCTGGACCACCTTTCTGTAGAAAATAACAAGTCTTTGCTCTAATGTCCTTGGATGAGCTACAATTTTGAAAGTGCAGGAGGAACTTAGTTTGGAACTGATCCACAGTTCCAAGGTAAACAGTCCCACTTTGTCCCAGACTCTGTGTCCCTGGTGACGGAGCAGGGTTGCAGCCCAGGGAACAGGCCCTGCGCTGGGAGGTCAGGCTTTGTTTGGTTTTTATTGTCTTCGGGACACAGCTCAGAAGCTTCCAGACTAATGAATCTTAAATTGTAGCTTGCGTCAGTCACCTAGGGAGTTTATTAAGCTCCACCTGTCCACGGCTTTCCCTGCTCTGGTGCGTCAGGACTGTGGGACAGGGTCTCACATAGGTGCTTTGACACACTTGACTTATAAACGTATCTCATACCTTAGCATGCTTATTTGCTCCTCCATCTCAATATTTATGATTTCTTACCTTTGGTCTAGAACTTTGTTAATAATTGACAAATCTGTGTGCTTACGACATGTAGCATCACACACACACACACACACACACACACACACACACACACACACACACACACACCTTAAAGATATATAGATATATATGCTGTGGGACCTTAGCCTACATTTAAATAACTTCATAACCCCCCAGGAACAGAAGCAACAAACTCAGCAGGTGCAAGCTCCCCAGACAAGTTCCAGACACACACACTCTGGCTATTAACCCCAGGTTAGCCAGAGCTGTTCGTTTATTTGATATAATACAAGACACTCTGGTGCTTTCACTGAACGTGGGTACCCTTGTTTGGAAAGAGGATGCATTGTCTAGTCGTCTCAGCTGCCAATCTTTGTACTTCCCTGTACACACTGCTTTACACCTGTATGTCACCTGCCAGCCACCCCCCACCCCCAAAAAGCAAGTTTCTACCTTGAACAAACAGTTGGACTGTTAGAAGAGCAGAAAGGCCAAATGGCTCCCTGGGATGATAGCAATTCCTCAACCAAACTGTGTTTTCCCTCGGGAACCAACACAGCAGTTTCCTATGAGATTTTTTTTCTCTTTCAAACAATGCTTGTAGTCCATGCTGGTCAGGGGTGGCACCTCACAAGTTGTGGGGCTCTTCTGACCTTACCACATTGTGTGCCCTGACCCTTCCCTGCTGGAGACACCTGTTCCGTGTCTGTATTCTAGTGGGCAGCCCATCCCTCGGGTGGAATACACAGAGGAGGAGAAGAAGACCTGGGGGACGGTGTTCAGCACACTGAAGGCCTTGTATAAAACGCATGCCTGCTATGAGCACAACCACATTTTCCCACTTCTGGAAAAGTACTGCGGGTTCCGTGAAGACAACATCCCCCAGCTGGAAGATGTTTCTCAGTTTCTGCAGAGTAAGTCCACATCGGGGCCAAGCCCTGCAGGCAGTGGGGTGGGGGAGTGGGGGTGGGGTGGGGGTAAACGAAGGCTGCTGGGAGTAGTGGTGATGTAGTGCAGGCTGAGTCTCCCAGGAAGAGTCCAGCTGCATTGTCTCCTGCCTTGCGTCTCACCTCCATTATTGATCTTCTTCATTATTGATCTTCTTCCACCCAAGCAAGAACATCAGGTGTGGATTTCTGCCATGTAATTGTCTCTGAAAGGATTTCCTCTCATACCCTAAGCCTGAGGCACCCAGTCAGTGTTTCCCCTGTGGTGCCCACTGTTAGGAAATGGCTACAATGCCCATTCAAGGAAAAAGTGTGATCTTTGTGGGCCAGGGCCAAGAGTCACTTGTTGTGAGTTTATTCATCTGGGATGGATCCTGCCTTTGACCTTTCCGGGTTGTGTAAATCTGCCTTCGTGATGTCACCTGCCAAACAGACACGGTCGCCCTGTTGGCATCCGTCACAGGGAAATTACGAAAATGGAGTGAGATGTTGCATATGAAAGCACTTGGTATAGTGCTGGCTGGGTCCACAGTCCGGGGTCAGTGAGTCTGGGGGCTAACGGTGCTGTGAGATGCTCAGAGATGCATTAGCTGAGGAATGAGCCTCTGCACAGTCCTTCCAAAGGGAGATTGCTGTTTTTCCTTCTGACGGACCAGAGGGTGGTCATTCAGCAAAATCCCAGCAGTCAGCCAGTTCATATTGAACACCTACTATGTGCTCAGTAGAATAAGGAGAAGTAGGGAGATGAACCACGGTCATATCGGAAGGAATAATTATTCTGTGCATCAGAACCTCAAAGAGATAGGAAATGGGCCAAACAAAAGTATATGGCAGGGAGGGAGCTTAGAACTGGAACAAACAAGGTGATCTTCAAGGTCTCTCCCTCTTCTAGGATAAGGCAAAGGGCAAGAGTTAAACAGAGTAATTATCAGCCTGAAAATGTAGAGTGAAGGGAGAGAGACCCAGTCCTAAGGATGGTCTCCAGTTTACTGCTGGAAGTTGTGACCAGTAGTTATAATGATAAACATCAATGCTAACAGTTGCCAAGTTATATAATTACAGTCATGAAGCTTTGAAGCTATGGGGCCCATGGCTTGTGGCCCTGGACTAAAAGCTTTAATCCATGTCTCAACTTCCCCATCTTTAAAGTGGGGATGATAAAATGTCTTCCTCACAGTTACTGCAAGGGTTAACTTGTGCCTGGCATGTGTTAGGTAGTATGCAGCCTTAGTTATGGTCATCAGCAGTGACACTTTCTCCTCCCAGTGTATGGTAGATTGAGAAACAGAGCAGATGTAGGAAGTAGAAGACGGTTATCAATTGATAACTTTAAAGAAAAGTTATGGAGAGGGTGTGGCATAGATGGGTGCTCAAAAACTTCCCAAGACTTTAATCCCTGATTAGGAAAATGTCTTCTAGTTCTCAGTACCCTCTACATTGCAGAGCTAAGAGAAACCCACATGTACTGCTTTATGGATGAGAGAGAGAGAGAGAGAGAGAGAGAGAGAGAGAGAGAGAGAGAGAGAGAGAGAGAGAGAGAGAGACATTGGATGCAGTCAACTTCTCTTCACTTCTGGTCAGACAGGACATTTCTCCTCCCAGGATGGGCTGTGTGTGGCACAGTAGAGAATCTGGAAGGGCCCATGGCACACTCTACTCCTGATGTAGACCTTCAATCTCCTTGCTACTCCAGAAACATGAGAAGTAGTGGGAAAGTATTTGATCCTAATAAACAGTAACAAAGGAGACATTTACTGGATGTTTGCAATGGGCTAGGCTCTGCTAAGTAGTTTTTAGTCATTGTTGTTTTGACGTTCAGCATATCCCTCAGTAGGACCCACCTACATTTTGCAGGTGAGAAAACTGAATCTCAGCAATGTGAGTTTACTTGACCCAAAATAGCCAGGGGAACAGAGACCGGAAGCCCACATTTTCGGGTATTGGTTCTCTACAGGGGGTTTTGTAGCCTCTCTGGCTTCACCACAGGCTTTGAGTTTAAGGTTCTTTTCTGCTTTCCAGCTTGTACTGGTTTCCGCCTCCGACCTGTTGCTGGCTTACTGTCCTCTCGAGATTTCTTGGGTGGCCTGGCCTTCCGAGTCTTCCACTGCACACAGTACATTCGGCATGGATCTAAGCCCATGTACACGCCCGAACCGTGAGTATCAATCTTTAGCTACCACTCACTGCTGGTCACAATGGGCACTGGCCTACTGCTCTAGGAATGCTGCTGAGGTTCGTTGTAGGCTGGTCCGCATGACTCGTGGCCTGCTTTATTTGATCAGAGTTCTGAGAGAAACTCATACCCTGGGGATTTTCTTGTGCCAAATAAATTTGGATGCACAGATTCGGACATCCCGTGAACCAAGGACTGGGATCTCCTCAGGCAGCAGGAAAGGGGGGGTTCCATCAAGCCTCAAAGTCAGACCTCTGAAGTTCCAAATAGGATACGACCAAGAGTAGCCAAGAGATCTCGGCATCTCCTAAATACACATCGAGATGATTCCGGTCCTTTGCCTAGATTATGTCTTGGCCAGAAGGAGAGAATGAGAGGCCACAATGCTTCCTACTTGGGCTCTAGCCATCTCGTTAGTCATATAGAAATTGATCCAAAGAGATCAGTATGATGCCCCAAATTAGTTCCCCTCCTCAAGACGTTAATGGCTACCGATTAGGAAGGATTTGTTGCTATGGACCTGGTACTGTTTTAGATAAATGTAGCCACCCCTTTTTTTGACTGTTGACATGCTCCAGGCCAAGAAAAGGGCAACACCTTTTTTAAAAAAAAAAGTTCTTATTGAAAAAAACTGGACACATTATCCCTCTCCAGTTCAGTGAGTGACAAGGAGATTTGGGATGGGAAGAATCTGTGACCCAAAACTCACTCAGGTATCTGAGAAGAGACCCATATGAATGCTGGGTCCTTGGCTCTGCACCTCAACCCCTCCAGTCTCCCAGGACTCCTGATGGCTCTACCTCTGCTTTCTTTCCTTTCCCTTTCTCCCTTTTATTTCAAGGGATCCTTTGCTCGGCACATGGCTCTCTCCTGAGAGTAAAATCCCAGGTCTCAATGAGCTATGTCTTCCTGTCCATTCTTCAGATAAAATTGTTGAGTCTAACTCGGTTTAACCTGGCCCTCTTCTAAATGCTGTGCTTTCTGTTTTAGGGACATTTGCCACGAACTGTTGGGACATGTGCCCTTATTTTCAGATCGCAGCTTTGCCCAGTTTTCCCAGGTAAGGAGAAAAGACTCCATTATAGGGTCGAGACTGCATTACTGGAATGAGTTAATCCCTGACAGAGGGCTGTCACATGCTCTGTAAAGAGTGGAAGCAAAACACAATTCCATGGTCCTACCTGAGAAGAATCGCACCGAGAAGGGAGTGTTGTAGCTAGAGTTTTTCTGGTCCTTGCCCACAGTCAGGACAAATCTCTGTCTACCACCAGTCCCACAGCCGCTCAGACCCAACCAAGTAAACACAGAGACTTATATTGCTTACAAACTGTATGGCCATGGCAGGCTTCTTGCTAACTGTTCTTATAGCTTAAATTAATCCATTTCTATAAATCTATACCTTGCCACGTGGCTCATAGCTTACCACCGTTTTCACATGCTGATTGTCATGGCAGTGGCTGGCAGTGTCTCCTCCCGCCTTCTTGTTCTCTCAATTCTCCTCTCTGTTAGTCCCACCTATACTTCCTGCCTGGCCATTGGCCAATTAGTCTTTTATTTATTGACCAATCAGGGCAATAGATTTGACATACAGACCATCCCACAGCAGGGTGTGCTTCTGTGGACCAGGCTGAACACTTGTTCTAAGAACTGCAGCCTGAGGTTGGTGATGGATCATCCTCTGACATGCCTATGCTCAATTTGCTCATCTCAATGATCCTGTCAGGTGTACATTGGGAGCCTTGTCACTGATGAAAGCATCTCTGATCTCTAGGCAGACGTCACCTCAGCTGCTTCCAAATTTGCCTACTACTTCCCATCTTGTCAGGTAGCCATCTGGATGTGTACTTGAACTGGGAGAGATGACATTTGCCAAGAGTTCAATGGCAATGATCTTATGTGTAATTGACTAGAGAAAGAAGGAAACAAAGAGAGAAAGATAAAAGAAAGTGTCCAATGTGTCATTGCCCCTGTCAAAACAGTGCCTTGGCCTTGGCTCATCTTTTCCAGTAACGAGAAAACTTGAAAATATTTTCTGATGAGTTAAAACGTTCTCATAATTCTCTCTCATCACTAAGAAGGATTCTCACCATTTTGAGTGTGTGTGTGTGTGTGTGTGTGTGTGTGTGTGTAGGGGGTGTCTAGGGAGATGGCTCAGCAGTTAAGAGAGCATACTTCTCTTGCAGAGGACCACAGAACTCACATCAGGCAACCGATAGCCACCCCCAACTCTAGCCCCAAAGGATATGATGACTGTGGTCTCTGCAGGCATTGGTGTTCATATGGACATTCCCCCACAGAGACACACGGGCATCCAAATAATTTAAAAAGCTAGAAAAATATTTTAAAACACAGCTGGTAGCTGGGATTTTGGAAGACTGAATGATGGCTCTAAGGTACTTAGTGGCCAAACCCAGAACTTGGGTGAACAGGAGCTGTGTGAACTGGGACAAATTGTGAAGCCATCTTGTGTCTCAGTTTCCACGTATTTGAATGAGTAAAATGTCTTCCTTCATTGTCTTCTTCCTCGCTAGAAAGAATGATGATCAAAGGGTGACTTGTGAGTGAGTGCTGCTCCTGGTAGGAATTTGAGAGTAATGACGTGGTGTGCAAATCTTCAAGCATTTCCCATCAGTTCCAGGAAGTGTTTCTACTATGGAACAATGAAGCTGCCACTTGATATTTGCAATGAACCAAATAAAAAGTTCAACTGACTCCTTGACTCCTTAGCAGACTTAGGCTCTCCAAACAAAAACACTTGCTACTTCCATGTGAGGTTTTGAGAATTATGGAGCTCGGAAACCATTGGACTTTAGAAGTGGGAGTGTCTGGTTGAACTTTAACTGTGGGAGTGTTATTGCCAATTGTGTAGTTAGAGCTGCCAAGATATTGTTGATTTCTCAAGACAGTTTTAAAGCAGGGACTTGTTACTATGACGGGAGAATTAGAAGCTTTCTCCTTGGAGAATAGGAAACTTGAGTTCTTGACAGCATAGATGCTCTGTCTAGCTGTAGAGCAGATGGCAGTCTTCCTTGCATTTTGGGTAACCCTGGAGAGGAGTGGACAATTAACGTCAACAGACATTGCAGGATCATCTGCTTGATACTCTCAGCCTTGACATGGATGGTTCCAAGGCTAAAGTTGTTCTCTGAGAACATTTTGTTTTGATTTAGATGCAGCAGTTTCTTACCACCGTAGGACAGTATGGGGATGGTGATGGAGTACAGAGGGGTATTTGGGGCCCTTGTGTAAGCTCTCAGCTTACGAAGAATGATGACAAGCTATTGGGTGTTGTGAAATTACACACCTGTAATTTCAGCACTTGGGAGATGGAAGAAGGAAGATCAGAAACTCTGGCCTATCCTTGCCTATACAGTCAGTTTGAGGCTAGCCTGGGATACATGGGACCCTATCTTTAAAAAAAATGATGTTAAGAGAAAAGGGCAGGGATTTGACCTCAGTTTGTCAATGGATTCTGTTAAACTCGGGATTGGCATATCTAGGAATAGAGTAGAGGACAGTTAGAGTAGAGATGGAGGAGAAATAGGGTAGCAGAGCCAGGCTAGAGGCTATCAGACAGTACTTTTTGTAAGGACAGTGTAGGCCAGTCTCTGGGTGGGGCCCAAAGAGGGCTATGGTGATACGGAACATGTAGCCTCTTGCTTCAAGATAGACAAAATCCTTAGTCCTCCTCCCTGTCCACATCCATTCCTTTGGTGAGCTTAGCCAATCTCATGGCTGTGGATACTGTTGCTAATGTAATATTGAACATTCACGTCCTCCGCTTAGACTTCAATGCTAAATTCAGACTTACATATGAACCATCAACTCAGAATCTCCACCCCACTTGATATTGATTAGACATCTGTATATTCTTGTACAAAGCTGAATTTTGAAGCTTCTCCACCCACAGATTTCCTTGTATGAGTCCATGGTAACTCCATTCTTTGACTTGCTCAAATCAAAAACACATCTGGGGGTTAATATGATCTCAGCTATTCTTGTCCCACAGTTGTCTTCTTTGGTAGCTTCCTCACTGGCGTCCCACCTTTGCCCTTGACCCTACAGTCTATTCTCACAAAGTAGCTAGACTAAGTCTTCGATGACCTACAGTAGCTCATGTCCACTCCAGAATAATTTATATACATGTACGAAATTACCAAAGAAGAAAACCAACACAAGTTATCAAAAATCCTAGAACAGATTTTCATTTCACTGAAAAGAAAAACCCAAGTCCTTAAATGTCTAAAAAGTCCACATGGTCCCACTTGGGATATTCGATTCAGTGTTACCTACCAATACTCTCACTGTGCTCTAGCCGTGATTGTCCCTCCCTCTATGCTCTTTGAAGACCTCATTCCCCTTGCCTAGAGAGTGTTCCCACTAGTTGTATGCTTCTACTTGCTCTACAGTATCCCTCTTCCCATCATCGGTGGAACCAGTGACATTCAAGTCTTTCCCCAATTACCACCTTCTTGATGATGCTTTCCAGGAACCCAAATTAATAATGCTGTGTGACCATACGCAGGCTTCCTTATTATTCCTTTTTGTAAAGGGAATGCAAAAGAACCAAGTACTGGTGACACACTTCTCTGCTCCTGAGGTCTGTGCCTCCATGCTATATGGTCCAGCCAGAGTGGACTTCTAAGATTATTCAGCAGCGTCAGTCTGGGCCCTTCAGAAGGTGCTTTCTTAGTCATGCATTACCTGTCCATGGCTGGGTGCCAGGTCGGCACTGAGGGTAAAGTCTTCATATGGACTTTCCAGTGACTCTGTTTCTCCATACACAGGAAATCGGGCTTGCTTCTCTGGGTGCACCTGATGAATACATCGAGAAACTGGCCACAGTAAGTCTCTCTTGTCCATAGATGGATTACAGGAATGCCACGGGCTGTGGCCTTCAGATCTTTGAAGATTTCTTCTCTCCCTGGCAGTTAGGGCATTTGAAATAATATGAATGTGTTAAGTTGCATTCACATGAATGAAATGTCACATTTTGATTTTTCTTTAAGGGGCTGAATTTTTATTTTATTTTATTTTATTTTATTTTTTTTATTTTTTTTTTTTTTTGGTTTTTTCGAGACAGGGTTTCTCTGTAGTTTTAGTGCCTGTCCTGGATCTCACTCTGTAAACTAGGCTGACCTCAAACTAACAGAGATCTGCCTGGCTCTGCCTCCCGAGTGCTGGGATTAAAGGCGTGTGTCACCACCACCCAGCAAGGGCCTAAATTTTTAAGTGAGCTTGCATATGAGTATTTCCACATACTTGTTAATAGGATCTCCTTGAAAACATCAACCAGTTGTAATAACAGCCCTGGAAATCCTTTGGCTCAAAGTGTGACAGGAACTGGCTAGATTTATAGCTCTGTTCAGTGAATATTTACCTCTCTACCTCTGTACTGAAAGTAGCCTGAGGGTCTTTCTCAGACAGAAGGTAAAAATGGGGCGGGGCTTCACATTCTTGCTGAACATTTCCTCTCACAAGAGAAGCAGGGGCCAGGTACACACAGGAACCGTGGGAATACCAGATCTGCACACCTTGCAATTTCCTTCCTTACATTTTCCAGTTTCAGTATATCCTTCTCTGGGTATAGAACCATGTTTCTTATCATATGCCCAGCTTGGAAGACCAAAAAACAAATTTTTTATGTTAAATTAAAAACTACAATGAATGCAAGACTAGCATTGACATGTATTTGGTTAGAAGTTTATATACTCCCTCCTTCAGAAAGACTAGAAACTTCTAGGTTTTGGCCACTGACCATGTATTTGCTCTGAGTTTCAGGGCAAGTGGCTTATGTTTCTTTATCTCTAAAAATCAGCATAAAGTTTATTATCCATCTCGAAGTATTTCATGTGGATCTAAAGAGTTAAGTTTGTGTGAATGCGCGTTTTTACATTTTAGGTATCTTAGAGAAGCAGCTTTCCAAGGGGTTCTAGAAAAAGTGGTTAGAATTTATTATTTATAAGGAGTAAAGTCCTCAGTTCCAGAGTACCTCATTATGCCCCTCACTGATGAGAAAAGGAGCCACCATATTGGTCCACTGGACTAGGAAGCCGATTGATGTTGAAGAATCCACCATATTGATACATTTGACTGGGAACAGACCGGTGTCTTTTCTGTGCCTTTGGTTTTGTGTGTCACGGTTGCCTTAACTTTCTAGGCTGAAGGCTTGCTGTGTATGGTGAAGTCGTATTTGCTAGGCTCTGATGACCTTCTTGGGCTTAATGTTCTGCAGTCTAACAAGGAGACTTAACTGTTAACCCACCCCCAGTTCTCCAAGATGGTGACCATCTCCAGAATCTCACTGAGCCCTGGTCTCCTCCTGGTGCCAGAACTCCAAGACTGCCATCTAGGCCAAGTACCAAAGACATGTTGGACTAGGAGGTGCTGCAAGAAGAGGGTGTGGTTATTTGGGAAGACACAGAGCTGTTGACTCCAGCAGTACCCCATGTTTTTGCATAGCAGAAGAGTATGCACCTCATGGATTCTCTCACCTTCCAATCCCTTAACCACTCACTTCTGTTCCTCGATAACATTACCAGATGATCCCTCCCAATATAAGGATATCCCAGGAATCTACCATTCCTGTTTGTGCCACAGACAGGAGAGTAAAAGGCATGGAGAAGTTTCTGTCACACAGAGAGGAATTTGTTGGGGATGTCTTTAGGAGATCCTAGCACACTCTAACATGGTCTTGTCACACCACGATTCATCCATCCCTGATTCAACAGGTGACAGTAGAGGAAGGCAAGGAGCGCAGAAGTGATGCTAGGTCTCACTGATTCCGAGCACACATCTGTGCAGACGCCTACCGACAGATATGTCCTCGTTCTTTGGGTACCCGATGGCTTGTTCATCCCTTGTAAGTGCCTTTTGCTGGCTCTCTGTTCCAGATTTACTGGTTTACCGTGGAGTTTGGGCTCTGCAAGGAAGGAGATTCCATAAAGGCATACGGTGCTGGGCTCCTGTCATCCTTCGGTGAACTACAGGTTTGAGTTGGACAGAAGTACCAAGCATGGGTGCTCAGAAGCAAGGATGTGAAGGCCCATTCTCATCTTCGTGGCTTTGCTAAAGTGCTGTTAGTTCATGATTAGGGGTGCACTTCCCTGGGCAACTGGTACCTTAGCAGCCATGATTTGACCACAACTGTGTTGTTAGAGATAGAAACTCAAGTACAAGTACAAGTCTACAGGACCCTGTGGCCTCCTGAGCCCAAGCTGACCTAGACATACAACTTTGTTAAGAATGCAGACATACACCGAGCAATAGGGTCGGCTCCCCCAATGTCTATTGCACGCCTTCCTAGAGAGTGTGTTTGAAATGAATTGTTCCCTTCTCGTTTAGGTGAGCTGTGGAGAGTTGAATCTAGTATGTGCTAAATAACTCGGTTTACTGAATTTACAACGGGGTAGGGAAACTGTGAGATGGGAGAAGCTTTGCAGAGGATGATGGGATGCAGGTGGGAGCACAGGCCCTGACTGAACTGAAAACTTTTCACTGGGTCCCTGCAGTACTGTTTATCAGAAAAGCCGAAGCTTCTACCCCTGGAGCTCGAGAAGACAGCTTCGCAGGAGTACAGTGTCACCGAGTTCCAGCCCATCTACTACGTGGCAGAGAGTTTCAATGATGCCAAGGAGAAAGTGAGGTGAGGTTCCAGAAAGAAGGCCCGACATTGACTGTCCAATTAAGATACACCCAGGGAGGTGGGTGTGAGCACTCCCCAAAGTCAAATGGTGTGCTCCGTAAGAAGAGAGGGAAAGAGACGTAGTCAAAATCCCAGATGTGCATCACGTGAGGCATGGCACCACCTGGGTTAAAAGCTCCTTTCAGAGAGGAAAGATGGGGAGGCAGACGTAATGAACTCACAAGCAGTGTGACAGCACTTGTCACGCCCCTTTGAGCCGAAGACTGTCACCCCCCTAATCTCACAAAAGAATAAGGAATGTGAGGAACAGAGGAGGTGAGCCTCTTGCCTGTGATCACAAGGACTGTAACTGACAAGAAAGGAACCCAAAAAGCTTGACTTGGGAACTTAGGATGCTGCTTTTGCCAAACCCAGGCTGACTCACTGCCTGTCCTGATAATTGTCATTTTTTCAAAACAGTAGCTTTTACTTTCATCATAGGCTAACCTAGAAATAATACCCAAGGTGTCTTTGGAGTGTCTTGTTAATTACACTGATTGATGTCCCCCATTAAGGCCCTCCTGGGAGATTCCTACAGAATTAGGAGTCATGCTTAGGGAAGGCAAGAAAGCACCTGGATCAGAATCAGGCTGCCTGGGTTCCTTCACAGCCCTGCAATGGACATTAATGGTCCGGGTACTCAGTTTCCCAAGCCTCCGCCTCCTCATTTGTAAAATAGTGGCAACTGCAGTTCTTAATTCTTTACCCTTTTGTAAAGGGTTGCTTCATGATATTTTTAAGAGGGTTGGGGCTATTAGAATTTAATGTGGTTCTAGGTTCATGCCCAATCCCCATCACTGCAATATTTTATTCAATTGCCCAGAGCTGTGTGTCTGTTTGCATTGATTGTCAAGTACCTTAGATATTTTTCTAATTGTATTCTGTGGCTAGGTTTCATTTACTCATTTATCCTATCTAATGCATGTATTTTGTGCTTTTACACACATGTACAAATGAAGGCTTCCCCAGCTGACCTCATTCAGTGGCATTTCACACCTCAGCCCCAGCTTCCGAGCTGCTGTTTGAGGAAGTTACTTGGCTCCTTCAGCCTAACCTCTCTCTAAGTGAGGCCTTTGGTGTCGGTTTCAGGGCCTTTGCGGCCACAATCCCTCGGCCCTTCTCAGTTCGCTATGATCCCTACACTCAGAGGATTGAGGTCCTGGACAACACTCAGCAGCTGAAGATTTTGGCTGATTCTATCAACAGTAAGTAACTCACAGCCCTGGGACTACCTTCTTTCCCAGGGTAGAGGCGTGTCTTCTCACCTGTCCCACAGGGACAAAAGAAACGTCTCCACATGTGCTGTAGGTTCACTGGAAGGAAAAGAACTACGCAAATTGCCTAATCTGCCCCTTTGCCTTTGACCTTCTGGCATCCAATCCTATCACTCACCACGACACTACCTTCTCACACCCAGCCTGTCACTCTCAGATTCTCCCTCATCGTTTGCCTCTTTTCTCCTAAATGTCCGTTGATTTCACCCAGCCTGGAATCTCTCATACTGAGTACTAAATTCTGTCTGCTGCATTGGCTGCCCATACCCCAACTCATCTACTGCTGCTGGCCTTCTGCTTTCCCTTGGTGGTGGATATTATAGCAGTTCCTCTGGGAACATCTCTGGTTATCTTGTTCACACCTGGTTCTCTATGGCCACTGAAATTCCCCTCTAGCAACGCAGATCAGCTTCTGGCCCCTGCCCGCTCTCCTGTCTTTTGCCCAAGGCATCCTTTCTGCTTAAAATACTCTTCTTCCATGCCTACCTGAGATGTCCAAAGCCAGTTCATCTCATATGACTTGGAGGGTGACTGGCTCGTATGTCCTTCCTTTGTCTTTATAGTCTTGTTGATCTTCCTCTCAGAGGATTTCGCCATTTTAGAATTAGACACTTCCTAAGTGTCCCCAATTAGACCTGAGCAGAGCTAAATATCAGGCTCCCTGTTAAGTCCCTAGAACCTAGTTTTATTCATAAGAATTATATTAGATACTTAAGAGCTTTTGAATGAATGGGTTTATGACTTCAGGGAGTCACTAAAAGTGGTTTTATATATTAAATCATGTTTCTGTAAGAACAGAAAAAATTTTGTACACACCATTAGAACACTGCAATTCATAATATGTAATGGCTACACATATAACCCCAGCTGTTTGAGACAGAGTTTGTGTGTGTTGTACTGCATGATGGCTGGCACAGTACCAAAATGTGCATCTTATGTGTCCAGAACCAAAACTACAGTCGGGTGGCATCACACGACACAGGCAAGTAATGCCAAAACCACCTGGGATTCCTAATGCATCTAATTCTTAATTAGTTTTTCGTTTCCATTATCAGCATGGTGGGCAGGGTGGCCGGAATGCAAACATGGTGCTGGAGAGCTAGCTGAGAGTTCTATATCCAGATCCACGGGCAGCAGGAAGAGAGAGAGAGGCACTGGGCCTGGCTTGGGCTTCTGAAACCTCAAAGCCCACCCTCAGTGACATGCTTCCTCTAAAGGCTACATCTCTTCCAACAAATCTACATCTCCTAATCCTTCTCAAGTAGAGCCACTCCCTAGAGACCATTTATTCAAATATTTGAGCCTATGGGGGCCATCCCTATTCAAACCATCACAAATGCTGAAAAATATTTATAGTCCTGAATTATAGTCCCAAACTCAACTTCCTAAATTTGTGCAGAGGCTTGGGACTTCAGGTGATTCTGGCATGGGAGACTTAAATGAACTCCACCCCATCAGGTTTTTAACAGCTTAGAGTCTTGAAGCTGTTATGGATAGGTATGCTAAAAAGAGTGCACCAACCTAGGTGTTTGCTTAGAAAACTTGTTGCTTAGAAAAGCCCCTTTAGTGAGGAAACAGCTTGTGAAAGGAAGCAAACTATATAGACAACACTCATTACTCATACGACCTGAGCTAGTGTTGGCTCTGTAACTAAACTGTGAGTGCTTTGAAGTTTGGGGTGATGCATGCCACTGACACTATTGGGCTTTGCATTTATTAATGAGTGGCTCACTTTTGTGCTATTCTTCTTTGTAGGTGAGTTTGGAATCCTTTGCAGTGCCCTACAGAAAATCAAGTCATGAACAGAAAATGATGTCATGGGTAGAACTGGGGAGGTCAACCAAAAATTGTTGATAGAAATATAATAACTACTTCCTTTCATCTGAAAAGAAAAACTTTAATTTGAAATGTTGGCTTTTATTACTTCTGCTAACACAGTGAATCATCACCAAATATATCAAAATTCTCTTAAATGAAAGTATATTAAACCCTTCCAGTGGAAGATCTTTCAGAGTCATCTTTGATTTAGACATCTCAAACCTTCAATTTAGTTTAAAATGTAATTTCTCACTTCTTACCAATATTCATAAAAATTTGTTATCCTTATCATTCAGGATTCATCTATTTGTTTTTATCTCCCAGGTAAGCCCTAATGGAATATATATATATATATATATATATATATATATATATATATATATATATATGGCTAAGTATGAAACATAAGACTGTTCTCAGGAATGAATTGAATTGTTACATTCAGTACAGAGCTCAATCCACAAAGCTTAACTTCTGCATTCATTCACTATGGCTCTCAGAACTGATTCATTATCCTGCCTATAAAAATATCCTCTGATTTGAGACTCTATCAAGATAGTTATGAGCAATAAAGTTTTAGATAATTATATAAAACATTCTATGTGCTTTATTTATGTATACTATGCTGCATACTATAGATCTGCCCAACCAATCCTCGTCCCACAACTTTTGATATCATTTCCATGTTATTTTTCAAGTATGTTTGGGAAATATTTTGAAAGAACTTGTGATCCAGAAGATATTAGCTAAAGACAGTTGAAAGCCTTTGAATGCTGGGAAAATAGCTGGATACATTTTAAAATAGTAAATCCACTAGAAAAGTAAGGATTTTATTTATGCTGGGGAAAAATATCAATGTCACAACATTTTAAAGTTTTAAATGCTTCTTTGAATGAAATATTTCTCTCACTGCTTTAGAAATCCATTAGCTGGAAATTCTTGTGACACAAACTGGAGGCTCAGGGGCCCAGCCCACTGCATGGATCATTGTGATAACTGAAGTCAGTTGTGGGGAACCAACAGACTTTGGTTATTGTTGGTTATGAATTTTACATGAGTATATGTAACATATGAGAGGCAGTGGGGGGTGCCATTGTCTTTAAGAGTGTGATTTAAAATTCTTACATAGGGCACAATAGATTTTTAAAGCAGTTAAGTCTTAGGGGATTTATGTGGTGCTTCTTCAAGAGTTCTTCTCAGACCAGTTGTAGCATCAACAATAACCCTGGAATATTCTCTTATCTCTTCTCATTGAGAATTACTGGGCAAGATGCCCAGGAGCATCCCCAGGTTATTCTTTCTTTTACATTTATTTATTTATTTATTTATTTATTTATTTATTTATTTACTTACTTACTTACTTACTTACTTACTTACTTGGGTCTGTATGTATGTGTCATGTGTGCATGCCTGTGTGTTTATGTGTGTGTGCAATCATATGCATGTGCAGATGTGTGTGCCTGTGATTGCTCATCTGAAGGTCAGAAATCAATGTCGGGTATCTCCCTCTAATATTGTCCACCTTATTTTTTGAGTCAGGGTCTCTCATAAACCTCATCAAGTAGCCCATGATCCTCTGCTCTCCACTTCTCCATGCTGGAATCACAAGTGGGTGCATTTGCACCCGACCTTTTGCTTGAGTGATGGGGATCAAGCTAAGGACCTCATGTTTACACGGCAAGAACATTACCCACCAAGCTATCTCTTTGCCCTGCAGTCTAGGATAAAAAAAAATGGAAGAAGACACACAGAAATGGAGAGATGTCCTATGTTCATGGAGCAGAAGAAGTAATATTGTTAAAAAGTCCATCTAAGGATGTTTTACCCCCTCCACAGCCAAGATTATATGGGTAGCACAAATGGACTTGGTGGGGTGTTGAAAAAATAAAGAGAATGTGGAGTTGGGAGGGGTGAGGGAGGAGGTGGAGCTGGATCAGGAAGGAGTCATGGGAGGAGAGTAGGGGGTGAATATGATTAAAGCACATTGTATGAAATCAACAAAAATTAATTTAAAATGTTCATGTAATCTAAAGCGATTAACAGATCTAATGAAATCCCTGTCAAAACCCCACTGATCTTTTTTTTTTAGCAGAATTGAAAAAATAAATCCTGAAATTCACAGGCTCCTCAAAGATCCTCATTAGCTAAGGAAACCTTAAACAAGAAGAATAAAGCTTGAGGCATTATACTACTTGATCTCATAATGTCCTATAAACCTTAATAATCAAAATGACATGGTGTTATCATGTGAAAAAGACATATACACAAATGGACAGAAGAGAGATCCTATAACTAGAGTTTTCCTGCCTGGCCCACAGTCAGGACAAATCTCTGTCACCCGCCAGTCCCACAGCCACTCAGACCCAACCAAGTAAACACAGAGACTTATATTGCTTACAAACTATATGGCCGTGTGGCAGGCTTCTTGCTAACTGTTCTTATAGCTTAAATTAATCCATTTCCGTAAATCTATACCTTGCCATGTGGCTCGTGGCTTACCGGTGTCTTCACATGCGGCTTGTTGTGGCAGCGCCTGGCAGCAACTTCTTCCGCCTTCCTGTTCTTTCTTTTCTCCTCTCTGTTAGTCCTGCCTATATTTCCTGCCTAGCCACTGGCCAATCAGTGTTTTATTTATTGACCAATCAGAGCAATTTGACATACAGACCATCCCACAGCAGATCCCAGCAAAACACCCACATCCATGGTAAGCTGATTTTTGACAAATTTGCCACAGATATTCCAATGGGGGGAGGGGAAGACAAACTTTTAAAAATAATATTGGAGAAGCTAAAGATACATATACAGAAGAATATAGTTTGGCTTTTATCTCATATGTATGAAAAGCAATTCAAAATGGATTAAAGATTTAAATGTAACTATATATATGTATATCTCATCTAGCTAAAATATATAAAGAGCTCAACTAAAAGGGAAGAAAAAATCTGATTATAAAATATGCAAAGGACTGAGCTCTGCAGCTCCAGACTCCATCCAGAGGCTGTAGACCAGGGCCTTAAACACCCACTGGGCAATGCTGGCCAGGACCATGGACAGCTCCTGCTCCCTGGTCCTTGTCCTATGAATCAGTCTCCAGCTCTAACCCCTAGAATAAGCATCATGCCGATGGATCTTCCTTTCCACCACTAGGTGTTTTCTGAGTTACTGGAGTCCAGCCTTGAGCTAGGAGGCCCGCAATGTTCCAAAGCCAAAGAGCTCAAAAAGGAATTCCCCATGAAGGACAATGTTTGCAGCTGTATGGCGCTCAGTTTCCATATCCTCATATGACAAGTGACAGTCTACTGGGACATTCAACAGAGAAAGCAGCTAGAGGATAGAGATATTAGAGCCCAAGTCACTGTTTTTTTCTTCAGGGGGTAATGGGGTGGTGAGACGACTTGTTGAAAAGAGGCTAGGCCTGCTTCCTTTGAGGTCTTGTTCATTTCCAAGAGAGGAAAAGATGAAAGAGAGATGTGTCAGAGTCCTCCACACAGTAGAGATATAGAGAAAGAGATAGATAGATGATAGATAGATAGATAGATAGATAGATAGATAGATAGGCAGGCAGACAGAGTTAGTTTTATGTTTGTGTACACGTGGTTGTATGTATATGTGCTCATGTGGAGGCAAGAAGTCAATGTTGAATGTTTTCTTCAATTGCTATGCACCTCATTTTGTGAGACTGGGCCTCTCGCTGAACTTGGAACTAACTGATTGAACCAATCTGACTGGCTAAGGATGGAGCTGAGCTCATTAGAATTGGCAGAGCCCCTCTGCTTCTCCCACTTCCCTCCCATCTTGCCTTTCCTCACCCATCTGTTTGTGGAAGAGGGTCTATCTATTTGATATTGCTCTTCTCAATATCCATATTTTGGTAGCCATTGGAAGGCCTTCACAATCGTCTACTCCCTTTCTTTCCTTTTAAAATTAGTATTCTTATTTATTCTTTGCAAATATCATGTATTTATACACTGTATTTGGATCATAGCCACTACCTCCCTCCAACTCTTTCTAGTGCTCCCAACCCTGTCAACTTCCTAACTCGTGCCCTCTTTTTTTTATTGTTGCTAAAAATACCCTGAGTCCAATTCGTACTACCCATTTGTGCATGTGTGTGGAGCCATCTACTGGAGTGTGGACAACCTACCAGCAGCCACATCTCCAATGAAGAGTGACTATCCCTCTCTCGTCAGCCATCAACTGTCAATAATGCATCCACTAGGGGTGGTGCCTCAAGGGCTTTGTTCCCATCTATGCCGGAATTTTGATTGGCTTGATCTTGTTCAAGTCTTGTGCAGGTAGCCATAGCTGCTGTGAGTTGATGTGTGCAGTGGACACGTCATATTCAGAAGTCACCACCTCATGGCTCTCCTCCTGTCCTATTTAGTTTTTATTGACAACTTGACATAACTTAGCATCATCTGGGAAGTGTGAACCTCAAATGAAGTATTGACTCCATCACATTGGCCTGTGAACATGCCTGTGGGACATTGTCTTGATAGCTAATTGATGGAGGCGGGACCAGACCTGGACAGGTGAACATGGGTTTTCTGAGAAAGCTAGCCAAGAAAACTAGAGAGCAGTATTACTTTTTTAGTTCTGCTGTGAGTTCCTGCCTAAGTTTCTACACTGGCTACTCTCAATGATTGATTACCTAGACGTGCAAGCTGGAATAAGCTCTGCCCTCCCCAAGTTGCTTTGGGTCAGAATGTTTTATCCCAGAAACAGAATGAAAATAGAATAGCACCCCACTCTCTGGCTCTTACATTCTTTCTATACCCTCTTCTGCTGTATTCCCTGAGCTTCAGATAGGGAGAAGTTGATCTAGACAACCTACCCACAGCTGAACACTCACATTTACCTACACTCAGCACTTTGATTGGTTATGAGTCTCTGCATCAAGCTACCATCCACTACAAAAGGAAGCTTATGTGTTATACTAGCAAGTATCTTGAAACAAGCCAAGTGTCCCTCAGGAAAAGGTTGTTTAGACAAATTATGGTCTATGTAATGTAACGGGATATTGTACCTATAAATTCTGACCAAGGAAGTTTAGAACATATTGCAAAATGAAGAAAAGACCACATTTTCAGTTTTTAAAAGGTAGCAATAGCTTATATGTCTAGCCCACAGAAGAAATAGACCCTAGCCTTAGGAATGTCAACAATGGTCACTGCAACTGGGAACCAGGCTGAGAGCTACTTTCTTTCTTTGACTTATACTATCTTTTGTCTCTCTCAAAATTCATGTTGGAATTAATTCTAGTTTTGAGATATTAAGAGGTGAGAACAGATAGTACTAGAAGAGGTGATCAGGGCTTTTGGATTAATCATTTGGGTGGTTAATGTGTCAAATGGGTTTCTTGGTGGAGGTCTTGCTACAAGAACCGGTTTGGTTGGGTCTCCTAGGGGTTCTGCCCTTGCCATCTGGTGTGTGTTTGCCAAATAATCTTCTCCATTTCTTATAGTGTGTGTGTGTGTGCATGTGTGCATGTGTGCGTGCGTGTGTGTGTGTGTGCATGTGTGCATGTGCGCGCACGTGTGTGTGTGTGCGTGTGTGCATGTGCGTGCATGTGTGTGCGTGCATGTGCGTGCATGTGTGCATGCACGTGCATGTGTGTGTGTGTGTTTTAATCCAGTTTTTGGTGATTGTGGTAGCAAGCAACAGAGGATGGACAAAAAGCATTGTTTTAAAGAGAAAAAGTGATGTGATTCAAATTAACTTTAATTTGATTTTGGCTGCTGATTTTCTTTTCTTTATTTCAGTAGTTTATATATGACAAATACTATTAAAATCAAAAAGACCCAAGTGTGTGAAGATGTTATTTACTGATACAGTACCCTCTTTTAACCCCTTGAAGAAAGATTTACCATCTATAGTCCAGAACTGCTTCCAAAAACAAGGTGATTTGGCCTGAGGGAAATTCACATGAAGCAAGATATTCCTAAGTCTAGTGCCAGCTTATGTACGTATGCCTTAACACAAGGGCTCAGATGTGTGCAAGCATGGATCAAAGGAAAGGGTGTGTCATGATTCCCACTGTATAAAGCAAAGCAGGTACAGAGGATGCTCTGTCAATCATCCTGTGTGTATGGATTGGCTGTGTGTACTAAGCTGTCATCTTAAAAGCAGTTCTCAACACTGCAGAAGCTGCAGTCTACTCAGAATTGTATTTCACACTTTGCTGACTGGGGAAGCAACAGAACATAACAATTAAGCAAGGAATTCCCAGAGGCTGCTTTTCTCAGTCACTGAATATATGGCCTTAGGCAAGTTTTTTATTTCCTGTAGTTTGTCTTCATCAGCAGAGGGAACACACTCAACCCAACTGTATACGTGTGATAGGAGTGAGCACACACACAGAGTTTAGGAGAATGCTAATTATGATCACTTTTTAGCACTAGCCCTGACCAGGAAAATTCGAATCAAGTGGCAGAGGAAGCTATGGGAACCAACCTGTATGTTTTTCTAGCAAACCAATTACCCAGCATGGATAAGAGAACAGGAGCTAGAGAAGCAGGCATAGACTAAGAAGCTAGACATAGTGGTTCATACCCACAGCCTCAGCACTTGGGAGGTTGAGGCAGGAGGACTAATCATTGCTTTGAGGCCACCTAAAGGTAGATAGGATAGCATGGATTTTAGAGTCAGGCTCACTGGGTTCAATGCCTGGCTCAACCAAGTAACACCTATTCCTGCACAGGCCGTTATATTACATCTCTGTCCTTTTCTCAACTATAAAATGACAAGAATGGCACCTGCATTACATGGACTGATACTTAAGTTCTGTGTATCCAGTAAGCTACTGCACCTTGTCCTGTTAAATAAACAACTGATTTCTGATGTTGTCAGTGGCCAGTTTATTTCTTTAGCTGTTCTTTGGTGTGATGTTCAGAGTTCCAGCTCCTAAGGGCTTTTTTTCAAAAGTCTGGTTGTGTTCTGAGGAAACGTACTTTCCGTTATGGTGAACCCAAAGTGCATGACAATGAATACCCTCCCCAGTGGTCCCCCACCAGTGACTGGGAAGAGGTGACAGGCATGTTTTCTCACTGGCTTTCCCTCATGATATTGAGCTCAGTTGCCCAAAATCATAGGTGCACAGTCGTTCTTCATTTAACCATTGTCATTCTTGCCCTGTCTCTCTTTCCCACTTTCCTCTCTTCAATAGTAATCAAGAAATTATTTCCAGTGCAATCCTTTCCTTAATACCAAAGCAGAGGCAGTGATAACACAACAGCAGCCATGATGATGATGTCATACACTGCTCACATAAGGTCCAGAATGGTTTCCTTTCAAGATTCATACCCATAAACTCTCATCTAAGGAAGTGATTAGTTTTCATGTTTTTCTTTTCTTTCTCCATTTAGATACATGCACATCTCTTTTGTGTAGTTCCATGGTTTCCAAAGAAAACACAGGACTACAACTACTAGCTGTTAACCAAGTAGGAAATCAATATGGACAATTATCGCTCTGTAAGCACCCTTCTTGGCCATCCCTCCACCCTATAGCTTATCATTTATCCTCTCCAACAGTTCAACAGAGCAACTGCTTGCTTATCTGTACCCAAGCAGCTGCTCATCAATACCCAAAATAAATACTGCCAAGGTTATAGTCATATGGAATTTTGACAGGCAGACCCTTTTCTTTCCTAAGAGTATGTTGTGGTGATATTGTGTTCCCCAATATATTGTGCACCCTAATAAACTTATCTGGGGTCAGAGAAAAGAACAGCCACTAGATATAGAGACCAGAAAATGGTGGCACACACACCTTTAATCCTAGCATTCCAAAGGCAGAGATCCATCTGGATCTCTGGGAGGTCAAAGCCATACTGGAAACAGCCAGGCATGGTGACACACACCTTTAATCCCAAGAAGTGATGGAAGGAAGCAGAAAGGCATATAAGGCATGAGGACCAGGAACTAGTCTGGTTAAGCTTTTAGGCTTTTGAGCAGCAGTTCAGCTGAGATTCATTCCAGATGAGGATTCAGAGGCTTCCAGTTTGAGGAAACAGGGATCGGCTGAGAAGTTGGCAAGGTGAAGTTGGCCTGTTCTGTCTCTCTGTGTCTTTCAGCGTTCACCCCAATACCTGGCTCCAGGTTTGTTTTTTATTAATAAGACCTTCTAACAATTCGTGCTACAGTTTGTGGCATACGAACATGGATTCAGTTCAGTACACATGCTACACTATAGCCCCGAATGCATAGACAGTTGTGAATGGAGATCCCCTGTTCATTTATACCCAGGAAAAACCATTCCAAGTACTAGCCTGAATAGTCTGGAGAAAGCCTAGGTTCACATTCTGGCTGTTTCACTGCATGACATGTAACCAACGATGCATGTTTACATACATACTATACATACATACCTTAGGGGGTTTGGTAGGAATTAAATAAGACAGTGCATTCAAAGTACTTAAGTATCTAGAATGTGTTAGTCCTCTCTTTCCCTATTGACACCAGTGGCATCATTTTTGTGAGAGAACCATAAGGAGCCACATAGCACAGTGTAATTTATAGATCCTGGAGCTGAAAAATGGCCATGCCATCTCAGAGCACAACACCCCTGACTGAAGTCAGTTGAGAAGACATTGTATACGACATGATTTAACAAGCAAACATTTCTTAGAATTGTTGGTTCTAGGATTCTTACTGCAGCCACTGTAGGCAAAGGAGAGAGCCTGTTGGAAAGCCCAAAGGTCATCGGTCTGTGTAGACACCATGCATTGCCGCTTGGCAGAAGACCAGAAGCAACACCAAACACCTACCGGAAATAGGAGGCCATCCTATTCTATAGGCACGGGTATCACCAGGAACCTGTTCACCTTGGGAAGGGAGCTGGGTCTTATTGTGCAGTTTTCTAGAAGGGAACACAGTTTAACTGGGTAAAAACACTTAGGTGAAGCAGAGGGAAGCAGTGAAGGATGCATGGCTTCTTTTTCAATGGTCTCTGTGACATGTCTTAGTCTTAGTCTCTAGGAGAGAAGGATCGCCATAACTCGCAGGTTCAATGCTATCAGGAGACACAGTGGAGTTCGCCATAGGACATTTTGGACCTTTCCTTAAAGCCTGTACCTCAGAGGAACTATTCAAAGTGAGCTACTGGAACTGCAGAGATTTTAATGCAAGCAAAGCCGGCTGCCTTATGAACTTTCTTGTACATTACTTTTCCCCCTAAAGAGCCATTTTTGTGAGGTGTGATGACTCTGTTATTCAAAGCACTTGCTGTTCTTTCAGAGGACCCAGATTTGTTTCCCAGAACCCACGTGGTGGTCACAACCCCCTATAACTCCAGCTCCAGGGAAGCTGACGTCCTCTTCTGGCCTCCACAGGTACCACATGCACGTGTTACATATGCAGGGAAACACTCCTACACATAAAACAAAATAATTAACTAATAAATAAATAATTAAAAAGAACCATTATCCTCAAATATCCAATTGACTGTTTATTGGAATTTTGGAAAGGCTATGTATTTGACAAGCTTTTCCTGGGGAAGTGCAGCACACACACGTCTACTCACCCCAGACAGGGACCCCCACTAGACCAATGATGACACCAAAGCCAGCCTGGTGAAGGAATGAGTTTTTATTGGGGTCACTAACAGGAGTGTGGGTGAGGGCTGACTTATAGGAGCAGAGATGACTCAGAATAGCAGTTGCATCATCAAAAAGCTCACCCCAACATGCCTAACAGCTCATGAAAGCTACACCCCCAGAACTGTCTTTGCAACATGCAAGTGGCTCGACCAGTCCATGAAAGCTCTTTGCAGCTCAGCTGGTCAGAGTCTCCCACCCACCCCACTTATGGCAGCTGCTTTCTGGTACTATAATTCTGGGGAGTAGTCTTTGAAAATCTTCTGAGTTTCCACTTTCTGAGAAATTTGACATTTTGTTTACCTTTAGAGTCTCATGAGCCTTCCTCTCCATTATGAGATAGGAATTGAGGAGCTAGAGTATGCCTTGGCTGTCTCCATGCCCTCAGAATAATCACAGTGCCTGGGAGAGACTTCTTGTGATGATGAATAAAACTAACATTTATAGGGAAAGCACTTCAGAAACATTGCCTGGCACTGTTATTAATGAGTTCAACTTTACGACGACTACACTCATTAATCTGGTCACTGAGAAAACCAAATGAGACCGTAAGCAGGAAATGCTTTAAATGACAGTACTCGCTCTGTGCATCAGGGAGATACCACCAAAACTGCAGAAGCTCCTGTTCCCTTGGGAGCAAATCGCAGAACACTAATGCACACAAACAAATAAAGATAAAGCAGAAAATGCTTAACCCTTAGGGAATTGTCTTATTTCTATAATTGTAAGCTCGTAGCCCTGATAGGCATGATCCAGTGTCACCACTCTGAGCTCTATCCTGTCAGTGTGTTCCTTTTTGCTAACTATGTCTCTTGCTTACAAGGTAACTGGTGGCATAAATTGAGGCTAACCACTTCCTTTTCTTTCCAACTAACTGACCGACAGCAATCAGATGCTCACATCCTTATCAAACTATTTCTTACTGGAGTACCAAGCGCTGATTGCCTGAAATGATAACTGGTAACTGATACCGAGACGAGGTTGGACCAACCATCATCCATCCCCTGAAGCTGAGACATGAGTCACACAGTATCTTAGTTAGGGTCTCAGCAGGAAGCAGAAGATATGCTAAAAAGAGTAAAAACAGTAGAATTTAATAAAATGACTATGAGGGGCAGGCAAAGGTCAGTAAGAAGTGGTGCAGAACCCAGGGGCTGCCAACTACTGACCGTTGGTGCTTCTCTGGGCTAGAAGAATGGGAAGCTGATTTTAGGACATAGGGCCTAAGATGTGGATGGAGAGCATTGCTGTTGAGTGCCTTCGTCCATTTCTAGGGGGAGCCTGTGCGCCTGAGACTGCTAGTCAAGGAGGAAGCCAGCAGAATGGCTCACTCAGAAAGTCACAGTGCAAGGGGACCATTAACACAAGGCTATTTCCAGAACAGGCACGCAGAGTGGGTTGGAGTAGAGAAAGACCAAAGTGCATTTGGAGGAGTGAAGGGACATTAACACAAATGGGTGCTGAGCATGCGTGGGGTGCAGAGGAGGAAGAGGATATACACCTAAAATCATGACTTGGTAAGCCAAAGGGAAAGGCGCTGTGGATGGCCGGCAGGATTCACCCCTAATGCAATTGTTCAAAATAAAGTTATTTTGTTTCCTTTCCAAATATAAATTATCCGAAACTGCAGACATCTTTACTTTGTAAGCGCACATCCTCCTGGGAACAACACAAGGAGATAACAAATGGCTGAACCATCACTGCTTGACGAGGGATTCAGGGAAAGGCGGTTGCCCTGACCTTTCAGGGAAAACTGAAGAAATCTACTCCCAGGAGGCTTTGCCGAGGGAAGTGGCCGTTCCCTCGATAAGGCCAAGGGGGGCAAGCTTAATGAGGCCCAAGCCAGTTACATGGTGTAATTTACTGAATGGTGTTGGCTGCCTTGCAATGTTTCAAGACTTTTTTTTCAATACATAATTAGCAGAAAAAAGATATTTGGATGTTGCCATTTTGCAAAGGAAACTTGACTACGGTCAGAAATAGAGAAAAATATCCTCCTTGAGGAGTCTCATGTTTCCATGCAAAGCGGTGTCCCAACTCAGAATTTACACAATGTGTTATTGCCTAGCCTATGAGGATCATCTAATTAGTTGCGAATCAAATGCCAAGATAAACAAACCCAGTCCTTAAAGGATTCCAAGAAGCCATGTGACTAAGAGGTACCTTCAGGGGCAAGGGGAGGCCATACCATGGTTCACCACTGGCTGCATATTAGAATTGCATGGGACCTTTAAAACTCTATGCCAAGACTCCACCCAGAGTAACTAATCCAGAATTTCTTTCAGTGATGTCCAGGCATAGGGATTTTTGTTGTTTTTGCTTTTGTTTTGGAAAGCAGCTATAGCCATATGCTGTCAGAGTTGGGACCCTTTGGTCTACAAGACACCCCGAAGTCTCTAACACATGCCACATGCCTGAAGCCATCAGATCAGTTGTTTTGCTGATGAATCAGTTCCACCCAAAAGCCGTCTTGGCCCCCAGAGCCTGTGGCTCTTTTTTCCACTGTCCTTTACCACATTTTGAGGTAATAGGACAGAGGTGTTAAGTGTGGGGGCTCTGAGATCATGCTGTGTCAGATGAAGAGCTGAGTCTACTTACAGATGATGTGACTTCAGGCAAGTCATTCAGTAGTCTCAAGTCCTAGCCTCATCACGTGGAGACTGGTGGCAAGGGTAGGAGCTGTAATAACCTAGATCTTTTTTTTTTTTTTTTTTAACACTAGGCTAGAAAATGTTCGTGAAGGTCTCAGTGCAGTGCCCATCAGAGAGTGGACCCTCATTATCATCATGTGTCCAGACTGAAGTCAAGTAGGAGCCACACATGGGTCCTTACATTCTCTCCAGTTGGCTTTAGAATTCTCTGACATGGTAGTGGGCAGAGGATGCTGCTGAGGTAGCTGGATCTTTGGTCCCTTCTCACTAAGCATCTGTAGATATGGGAGATGCTCTCTGATCACTCCACAAGACAGGGACACTTACCAGGGAACTCTACTATTTCTGCCATCATAGACACCATCACTTGAGGGTGCCATGCATTTTGGTAGACACATCTTCTCTCAATCCATATATATATATATATATATAGTATATGATGTATATGTATATGTATATAGTATATGATGTATATGTATATGTATATGTATATGTATATGTATATATCTCCACAGATACATGTATACTACACTTTACTAAAATTCTTTAACATAGAGAGGGTTAGCAAATTTCTCCAGGTTATTCAGCTTCATAACTACATAAAGGTCAGAGTTCATATTTGCCTGTGAGGCTATGGCCTTGTCCTTAATGATGCTCTCAATGTGAAGAGGGCTTTCAAGTCTTCTCTTAGGGAGGAAGAAAAAAAAAAGATTTCCTGATAAGTCCATGGGCCACAAGGGAACTCTACAAGGCTGATCCCTGCCTTGGGTGCCTGTCTGAGGCTTGCCTCTTGTGCTTAGCAGTTGGAGGTCATGCATGGATGCAAGGGGCTGCCAGCCTGTCCAGAAGATGCTCACATGAGTCAATCTGTAACCAGAGGATGTGCTACCTACCTAACCCAGGGCAGGGCACCAAAGCCACTCAGATGCCATGTTATCCTGGCTCCAATGACCTGATGTGCTCACAAATAAATTTTTCCTGATTTTGAAAAATACTGTGTGAAAATTCTTACAAAGGAAAAGTATTTAATTAATCACATTTACACATACTGTATATGTGCATCCAATATCTCTTTGCAGAGATAAAATGATGAAATACTTGACTAGTTCTCTTGAGAGTTTTTTTTAAATGTGCCAATCTTTATATTCACTTACTTAAGCCTTGCTATTTCCTTATAAAGAGTAAACCTAACCTTTTAGCTGGGAGAACCATAGCCCATAGATGTCAAGAACTTAACCAATGGATTCTGAAATACATCTCCGGCATCTATCAGGATTCAGCAAGAACCAGGGCATTTGCTTGGATAGGGTAAGTGGAGGAGACTAGATATAAGGAATAGATGTGGTCCAAGGAAATAAAAAAGGGGAGGCAGTACTAGGTCCATGCTTATGGTGAAAGACCTGTGACTCTGAGTGGAGGGAGAACACAGGGCCAGACAGGGAAAGAGTGGACAGAACATGGACCCCATTACCCTCCTCTTTGTCCTCCTGTAGGGTTCTGCATCGCCTGACTGGCAATGCCTGAGGCCAGCACCCACTGCTCATGCTCAAAGCTCCCTGCCCAGCTTGGCGCTCAATCTATTTTCTCTGGTGTTAGTATGTGTATATTCCCAACTGTCTTAACAAATGAGCTCCTATTCAGCAGCCAGATGAAAAGGAGAAGTATGTAGGGAACAAAAGGAAGTAAGGACCGTGTGCGTGGAAGATGGGTCTCAGATGTGGAAGTGGATGGTCTCAGAAAACCTCTGAGATGATTTTGTGAAGAAGCTGTGGCTGTATCTCCACTTTATCATGTTGCTGTTTCGATGAAAAACTGGATTATAGGGCCGTGTAGCTTTGACGAGGTTGGCTGTTTCTGTTAGTTGAATTTGGTAGCCAGCTCTTTGACACCTTTGTATCTTTACAACTTTGCTCAGTGTTGAGCTTATGTCTTCCCTCGATGAGTGCCGGCCCCTCCCAGAGGAAAAGGTCACGTCATAGAGAACCTGGAGGATCACAGGAGTCCAGAGCAGTTCCTTGAGCTTCCAGAACTTTCTGTCCCTCTTTGTCAAGAAACCACTAGCCAGCCATGTATTCTGCAAACACTTAGTGATCACCTGTGAATATATACCCTTATCTTCCGTATGCACAGATTTCTTCTGTGAAGCATTGTGTTTTCATGAGACGGATTTAGAACCTTAGCTCTAGCTGAATCCTCTGCCTGCAAGGGTCCACTTTTATACCTGATGA
The DNA here is from genome assembly GCF_004664715.2 of Peromyscus leucopus. NCBI lineage: Eukaryota > Metazoa > Chordata > Mammalia > Rodentia > Cricetidae > Peromyscus > Peromyscus leucopus. The sequence continues at coordinate 42,032,806 of NC_051078.1, read as the reverse complement.
TTTACTAAAGGAGGCCTTGGGAGTTGTGTAAAAACACAGCCTAAGCACCAACATCAACTGTTACTTTGCTTCACTTTCTCACGACACCCGTGAGCACGGCTCTGTTTTCTGTCCAGCTGGGGGCAGCATACCCTTACGTAGAAAAGGACCTTGGAGGAACCAACCTATTTGCTTCCAGAGCTCCTGGCTTTCAAACACAATCTGTTTCCTAAATTATTGACCCCCCCCCCCAAGTATTCTGAAGAACTACACATGAAAAAGACAGTCACAAAGTCAGGTGAGGTTGAAAGCTGTGGGACAAGCAGGTTAAGTGGGACCCCTCAGAACATTTAACGTATTTTCATGGTGCAAAAGAAAGAGAAACTTAAATGCTTTCACTATGAAGACATAAGTATTTGAGGAGACATTTTCCACCTGATTTGAACATTACACAATGAATACAGGCACAGAAACACCACGTGGTGTTCCGTCAGTGTGTGCAACTTTGATGTTTTAGGGGTCATTGGGAAGATAATTTAATAACGGAAATCCCCCAGCACAGCAGGTTCACAGCTAAGTGTTTCACCTGTATTGACCTAGCACATCTCCATGGCAACACTCAAGGGAGTCACTTGTATTATGCCATGTTTTACAAACGAGGAAACAGAGGCCACGGGGCTTAGGAACAATGGTTTAGTTTCAAATTTAGACCTAGTACAGGACTTGTGTGTCTAACCATCACGCCGTAACCACACACTACATTGTAATGGAGACTCCGGAGTGGGGGTTTGAGCACACTTCACGATGTGCTTGCTTGGGAACTCCTTGGTCCTTCTGAGCAGCAAGCAGTACGGGCGTTTTAAGGCCTGCCCTTCAAAAATTGCTCCCAAAAAGTGATAACTTCTGTCATCCTTCTCCAAAACTTAACTAAAAATATTAGTTCATGGGTCTAAGACTAGGAAACCAGCTAAGCAGCTAAACATAGCATTCTGGGGAAATTTGGCTATTTCCACTCCCTCACGTAAACTCCCAAATAAGACCTAGCATCCAACGGATGCTGGAGTGTCAGAGTCGGAGCAAGCATGGCACCTTACACACACACACACACACACACACACACACACACACACACACACACACACACGGGATGGCATGTCAGGCCTCTGGGTGCCAGATGAACCTGGTGGGGACCTTATAGTTTGGTTTCAAAACTACAGACATTTATATATTAACTCCAGGATATTCTTGTCCCCTAAAGATCATACTACAATTATATACTTAGGATCCTCTTTAAATTGTCTTACATCATTTCTTAAATTTATTTTGAGTAAAAACTTGATAGCTAAACACCATTTTGAAATAATAACTAAATTTTAACATCTAAATTGTATATATATATATACAATTTCCTTGCATTCTGGGTAAAATGATTTGTATATCATTATTCAAAATCTGTCTTCTAAAAGACAAAAACCTATCAGAGAGAATGAGAAGTAAGCCATATAGAAGACATAATTAAAAGAGGGAGACAAGAGGAAGGGTGGGGCTGAAAATACAATGGGAAATAAGTCCATTTCTGACTGGACGTGCGATTTCAAATTTCTTATGTAAGTTATTTTAAAACTCCCAATTTGCTTGCTTCTGTTTAAACATACTGTTGAATAAACTGAAGATTCAACTTCACACAGATCATGTTTCATTGGTTCTGTCTGATAACTGCATCTAAGACGGCAAATGAATGGGATATATACATTGCCTGACCAAGACGATGTCTTTTGAAGCAGTTTAAAAAGTTAATGACCCATAAGCATTCTGTATAGGACATCATCTTTTAGACAGATTTGGAGAAAATTCTTTTATATTCAACTGCAATGTGGTGAAATAAAAATGCATAAATATATTTAGCTGTTGAATATATTTAACTACAGATCCAGTGCTATTGGGTATAAATTTATCAATTTAAACAAAGAGATAAGCATCCATACTTAATAGTATTGTAATTCTCACCTTTATTTTTCTTAAGGAATTTTAGAAATCATGTTTTAGAAATTCTATGGTTATGAGAGCTAGATTGTTTTAAATTAAGTCACTTTTACTCTAAAAGAATAATTTGGGTATGAGAAAAAGTTATTGTCTCAATGAATGCATCATCCTTTTTCACAGGAGGTATGAAACAGGATTACATGTTGGCCTTCAGCCTGGCTGTTAGACAAGGATAAAACAGAGACCAAACTCAGCTAGAGGCTGTTGTGTAGCACTGTGGAAGAGCCATATGTCTCGAGAGGGATTCATGCCAGTCCATTGATTGGTGTAGCAGGATTCAGGTTATGCTCAAACCACGAGCACTGATATCACATGTCCAGTGCATCACAATGCATGTAAAAATGTACCTACATAATCCCTACACTGTTCATTATCTTCTCCCAGGATTCTAGGTAGACAAGAACAAATGCCAGATCTGCTTTGTTCAGATTCCTATGTTTTTCTCTCCTGGGATGCTCCTTTTAAGCTTCCTAGTAGCGTTAAAACCTATTCACTTCCTATATTGTCAATAGGAAGCTGTTTGAAAAGCAACTGGAATTCAGGCATGATCCTGGGGATATAAGACGATATGATTTCAGTCTACAGGAGGTAGCTGGGTAAAGTGAGTTGGTATGATAAAGTCTCAATAGTGAAACAAAAGCCCTGTGAAGACACGGCACAGATAATCCAGAAATGAATGTACACAGAACAGCATAGAGAGATACCTAATCTAGTGTCTGTGTCAGAGGGAACTAAATCAGAAAGTAAGGCTCTATTTACAAAATCTTTTTCTGTCTTATCTCATTGCATATTTTCTAAATAAAAGCCCATATAGAAAGTAGATTATACAACCCAAAATATTTTCTACTTGTGAACTGACTCATTTATTCATATAGAATTTGTTTTAATGTTTCCAAAATCACTACAGATGTATTCTTCATACAATTTTTTGGTTGACAATCTACCATGAAGCTCCAGAATATCATTGTTCTGTGTGTCAATCCCTTTGGCATCATTAAATGGGTGAAATTAAAACTTGTTTCTAACAAAAAATTTTCTCATCATACTGGATCATTTGTTTTTTAATATCTATTTATTCAGTGTGTGTGTGTGTGCGTGCGTGCTTGAGTGTGTGGCATGAGCACACTCACATGCTACTGCACTTTTGTGGAGGTCAGAGCACAATTTGGAAGATTTGGTTCTTCTATTCCATCATGTGGTTCCAGGGGATTGAATTTAGGTCTTCAGTCTTAGTGGCAGGTACCATGACTCACTGAGCCATCTTTGCTGATTCATGAATAAATACTCCTAATTGTGTAGTTTAGATTTATCGGCCAAATGGAACTATGGTTTGTAGACAAGGGAGTTTCTATTTATAAAACAGTATGAGTGGAAGCTAGGAGGCATCCAGATATTTTTCTCATGATAAATAATGGCTATCAATCCCAGAGACAGGCAGGTAATGTAATGTAATGTAAACATGATAAAGTACATTATGTACAATCCCCTATCGGTCAAGATACTTATATTCCTATTAAGAACACCCCTGGCTCGTTTTCAGTTGTTTGCTAACATGCTCTCATAACCAAAACAAAAAAAAGATAGAGAGAAAATTTATTTGTCAGCAAAACTAGAGACATATTATCTAAGGACTAAGATGATTTGTATCCTACAGAAATGTTTGAAGACTCAGGAAGAAACATATCTTGATTCCAAAGCATATAAAGAAAAAAAAAACACTATAATCTTAACATTCTTATTTATACTTAACTACATGTCTGTAAAACAGTACATCAAGCAATCAACTGCAATTAAATTAGTTTATGGTTGTTATATTTAATTTGAAATGGGAAATGTGGCTGAACTTAACACTAACATGCTCAGTAGATTTGGTGGGCTAACTGAAGAAAGGGCACCAGGTGTCACACACAAAAGGACAGTACCAAACCTTTCTGAAAGGCATGCCAAGTCATTGAGTTGCCAGTTACAGGCACTGAACAATGGGTTCATTGTCTAGACAAAAGTCATATGCAAGAAAGTCAAGTCATTGTATGAATTCCCACAGTTACACTGAATCCTAACCCTGACGATAATTGTCATCTCTTGGCTCCTGCCTGAGATGTGTGGGATTTGTACCCAGTGTGTGGGAAGACTTTGAGCCATCTGAATCTGACTCATCAGGACGGCAGTCGAAGTGCAGACTCACAGTCCATACCACAGCTGTACCCAGGAATCTACCTTCTGCCCCACACAATGTTGCCTATTGTTTTACTTTTTTCTAGTGTCTTAGTTAACTATTTATCTATTCTGCTCTAGTCCATTCAGCTGCTCCGCTTGTCTCTAGTCCACTGATGAACTGGATTCAGTGAACCTGTTGGCACAATGTGAATATGATAAAACCAATAATGGCTTCTTTTTAAAAGACAATAGGCCCCACATGGAGAAACGAGATGCAGAGATTCTTAACTGAACAACGCAATTCAATAGACTCAAACATTCTAGAACTATCTGGAAAGAGCCTGAGACCTACTGGTGGATGGCAGGAGACAACTATGAAGGTTGAGAGAACTAAAGTTAGGGATAGAAAAGCTTGCTTGGTAAGAGCTCAGAATAACTACTGTGGTCAGCCAAGCTTCCATTCTCTCTGATTCTTTGACTTCCTTCTTTATTTCCTGACTGAAATTCTCAAAACAATGTATATATGGACTTACGGAATGTCCTAAATATGTCAACACCCAGAACTCTTCTGGGTGGTGAGGAATCCACAGTGAGCAAGTTAGATTTACTCCTTAATTTACATGAGATTATAATCTATCGAAGAACAGGGAACTCTGGGGATTAATCTCAGCTCTTCGAACCATAAACTGTTTGACATTGGACAAGCTTCTTGTTTTCTATTTATTTTGTTTTAACTTCTACTTCAGCATAGTCTGGAAGTCAAGAGCCTTGAAGAGTCTGTGAGGTACCATCTACATTGTATTTCATTGGTTCTGTGTCTCTTGCTGTGTCCCAGTCAACTTCTTGTTTATTTGGTTCTGGGCCATGCCAGATCAATGAAAAGACTTGCTTTCCCACATGGCCCCACCCAAGGACCCCTGGGACCAATGACATCAATCCTTTTTGGAATTTCATTTCCAAGTTCATTTTCATATGATCTGGCTCTGTGAGGTGGTCACGTGGATGTGCTGGCTGCAGCAAAACCCCTGGGGAGGCTTGTGACCCACTGCAGCCTCCTCCAAGGGCCACCAGGGGAGGGGTGGCAGGATGCTTCCCTTCTGCGATGCTCCAGTCCCATAAAAAGAAGCGAAAAACCACCCCAGGGTCACAAGAGTCACTTCTAAAGTAGCTCTAGGGTTACAGCTAGTGTGATAAAGAGGAGGAGGAGAGTCAGAATTTGACCCAGGAAGTAACAGGCCTGGTAGGAGACCCCTCAGCAGAGACACCTATGAATATTAGGATACAGCGTGCCTTCCACGCATCATGAGTTTAACCAAGTTTGTCAGATTCTGTTGTGGCATTTTTTCCAAACATTTAGACTGAATTTGATTTTTCTCAATTATGTAATTAGTTCAGAAAACATACTTGGAGGATCTATATACATCAATTTATTGACTACATATTTAGTCTCCATAATAGTGTTTGGCATCATTATGACCTTGAGGTATAATGATGAACAGCGTCTGAGGCTGGAGAGATGACTCAACACTTATGAGTACTCTTGCTTTTGCAGAGGACCTAGGTTTGGGTTCCAGCACACACATAGGGGGGCACAACTGCATACTACTCAAGTTCCAGCAGATCTGATGCCCTCTCCTGGCTTCCACAGCCTCCTGACGCATGTGATGTACATAAACTCAGGCAAGCACACATCCATACACATAAAACAAATCTTTAACAACAAAAACACAAAAAAAAGGACTTTTATCATAGTAATTCTAATCAGGGAAGGTGGCATGTAAAACTGCAGTAGTTACATGAGAAGACAGGTGTGATATAACATCAGGTTAACACAGAGAGCCAGAAAGGGGGGAAATACAAAGGATGCTCTTTACAACAAGTGTGAGCGGGGAAGACTGAAGGACTGAGGTGATATTTGAGTGGAAAGTCACATGAAAGGAGTGGGGGGTGATCTAGGCAGATATTGGAGGAAAGAAGATTCCCTATAAAGGAAGCAGCCGAACCAAGTGTCCCCCAAGCTGACTCTTATGTATCCCACGCACATTATGAATCTCTGCAGACTTAGTGGCAACAGGTGTTCTCCTGACATTGAGAAAATCGTGGTACACAGAGGTTAAGTGGTGGATTCAGGGCCACCCAGCAAGCAAAGAGGCAGAGCTGGAAGGTGAGCCCTGCTCGTGATTTTTATTTCTGTGTCACATTGTTCCAATTGTTCTTCAGTTTTAGGAGGGATCAGGCACTCCCACAATTGATTTAAACCTGATATCTGCTTTCTCCCATCTCAGACTCACTCCTCCACCCCTCCCTTGCACACTTAGCAGCTCTGAGTTCTAGAATTTGATGCAAATCCTACCAGACAGCTTGGTACCAGTGGCCCAATTCTCAGAAGAAAAAGAGAAAAAAAAAACTGATGAAGAACTGCAAGATTTCTACATTTGGAAGCACCTGGAAGCCCTGAACTCTTCTTTAATGTATTGTGGGTAAGGTCAGCCTGCTTTAGACATTCAGCAGCTGCCTTCATAAACTTACTCCTTTTCTGTCTTTGTGGGGAGCACTAGGTTTGGGGTGAGAAGTTTCCGGTTTGCCCCCCATAAAGAAGGAAATGTGCAGAATGGAAAGGCAGCCATTACCCAGAGCTGGCTACTGCCTCCTTAGCAACAACAGCAGTGTGCGCGCTCACACACAAACACAGCACCAAAACAAGCAAAGGTCACTCTCTGTGGGCACTTCCAAGAATGATCTCAATTTTTCATAAAACAATGTTTATAAATTAGATGGAACCCCGGAGCAGTCCGGGAATAGAAATAACCATTTTACGAGGCTTCCTGCCATTACATTACTGCTTGTTTGCTTGGAATGAGCAAAATACAGTGTGCGGCCGACCTCTTCCAGAGCCAAGCAAAGATCGCCTTACAAAGCCCCCAGGCAAGTGAGCCTCGGTTAGGAGGTGTACTAGGTACCAGGAGGGACATTCATTTGGGGCCTTTTGGCTGGAATCTTCTTAGCTCCAGATCCTAGGCCTCCTTTACCTTTCCTCCTCAGCCCCTCTCAAATGACTGGTCTAGCACAAGCAAGAAGGAAGTGATTTTAATTGTTGAGTGAACAGACTGCAGGGTTGACTCAATAATGAAGAGTGAAGAGTCTGACCCCAGGGTAGATCTATACATCTTTTTACATTCCCTGAGTCACTGCTACATGGAAGGCTCTACTCTGTATGCGAGGACACTGAAGGAAGGCATGGCTCTTTTTTTGCATTCTGCTCCCTATTCTTACAGATCATCCTCGTTTCCTTGGGGCCATTAGGCTGTTTGCTGTCGTCTTTGACAAAGGCTGATTTCAACGTTCTCTCCACAACACTCTCTTTTTACACGTAATTCATATCACCATCTCAGTTCTCTGACTGCAAATCACTGAGGAAAAGCATGTGATAAACTAACTGTACCTGATTGAGTTACCTCAGAGCAGAGCCTGGGGCAGGAATCCAACAGTAGGTGCCTAATTTGGAACAAGAGACTGGGGAACTAGAAGACATCTAGGAAAGAGCCAGAAACTCAAGTCAGTCACTGCTGCGGGCCACCTGACTTTAGCTGCATGAGAAAACTCTGAATAAATGGTATGAACAAATACGGACCTCCACTGCATTGCCTCATCCGGAAGCAAGGGTACCGGGGTTTGTTATATACCACATTGCCAATTGTTGCCTGAGGTTCTTAGTCTCCTGGTCTGGCTGGGCTTCCTTGCACATGAACAGATAGCAGACTGTCCGCAGAGAAAGCTCTCAGGCAAAATGGTATGTATGCCTGTGGCTTTTGCAAATAACTTGGGCCTACAAAAGTTCAGGAGCTGATGGGATGTCCATGGGGCACTGAGGCGGCTACCTTAACTCCTACGGAACAAAGCAGATGATGTTAACGGCAACAAACTAGCATCATGGTGGGGTGCGACCTCCCTAAGAGCTGCTGGGACAAAGCCTTCACCCACATTGATGCTTCTTTTAGTCAGGAGGTAAGAGAAGTACAGGTTTTTAGAGTAGAAAGAGGCAACTGGGTCCCCTTTTAAGAAGGGCCAATATATGTGAATTTTTCTTGATATTCTGGGTAAGAGCCACTTTCACAAAGGAGTGGCAAGATGACCAGTCTTCTCTCTGTGAGAGACGCCTAGCAGCAGCTGGGTAGCCTCTCTCAACTCCGTCCTGTTAGCAAGACCTGAATGCAGTTCAGCTAACAAAAAACAACAAAAACCAAAACAACAGCAACAAAACCCAAAACCCTTTGTACCTTCTCAGAGGACCACATCCCCTAACTGCAAGATGTGTTTTCCCTTATCCTTTTCCTTGCTCACAACCTTTGAGAAATAAGGTAAACTTATGAAAGGCTACAGATCTTATCATTAGAAGGACGCTCACAGGTCCTGTCCTCCAAGCTTGACACTGCCATTTAACAGAGTGGATCCCAAAGTTTCTGGCCCAATATCACATAGTGGTTGATGGCAGACATGCTTCACTGTTGGCCAGCTACAACCATTCAAAGTCTTTCAAGCAAATAGGGGTGGAAAGCTGAGAAGCATGCTTTACAAAATCATTGAAAAGGCTCAAAAGGAAGTCAGGAAGAATGTCACCAACCTTTAAGTCATAAAACGTTTGGACTCTCTAGCATCTGGAAGTCAGTTAACTTCATGAACCTGAAGCAGGTGAGTTTCAGGAAACCATTACAGAACCTCATGTTTGCATGGAATCTCATCCTGTGCCTTTGAGAAGGATGACTTGCATCTTGTCCAGCTTCTATTTCCTGTGTGAGCATAAACTTCCTGGCAGATTGTAGATTGTATTGTAATCTAAATTCTAGTTAGATAACACTGGAGGTAAAGAACGAAGACACTTTAGTCCACTGGATTCCAGCTCTTAAGATTCAAGGCAGAGTATATAAATGCAGATATCCCTAAACTAAACAATGCAATACCCAGCATTGTGATGAACCCCACTTTGTAGGCAGAGATGAGCTGGGTGAGAAAGGGATGCCTTAGTTTGCTTTCTATTCCTGTGATCAAAGGCCATGGCTAACAGCAACTTGGGGAGGAAAAGGTTTATTGAACCTTACAGCTTTCAATCCATCATGAGGGGGAGTCAGGGCAGGAATTCAAGGCAGAAGCCTGGAGGCAGTAACTGACAGGGAGGCTAGGGAGAAATGCTTCTTGTTGTACCATACATCACTGAATCCCCAAAGAATAGCCAGGGAGGAAGTGCAAAGACCAGTGCTGGCCAGGAGTTGTGAAAACTTGGTCCTGCCCTAAGCAGGGTCCTAGAAACTTGGCCCAGTGGCTTCCCAGTATCATCTGATTGTCCGCCATATTTGCCATCTCCAGCGTTTTGTTCTTTCAACCTTACACCTATAATGCCCTGAGTATTAGGTAGTGGGATATTCAGGGGACAAGTCACTACAAATAGAACAATTGGTATTTCCCTTTTCATAAGGGACCCCTGCTGGTGCCTCATGGGAGAATACATACTTGAAGTTGCAAGGCTCCTTAATATCCACCGCTTTGAGGTAAGTTGGTTTGGGTTATGGCTTTGACTTAAGGTTGATGCATGATTTTTGGACAAGTTATTTTCGTTTCTTCATCTCTGGGGTGAATGTTGTTGGGCTATGATATTTCTATTCCCAGTTGTGACGTTCCAGTATTTTGATCCTCAACATGTTATCTTAATTAGAAGATTGCAACATTGCCCTGAACCCTGAAGCATGGCAAGGTTTCATTAGTCTCTTGGACTTTCTAGCCTTGCAGGGAAGGTTCCACTTACTTTACTCCTTCCTGATCTTTTCCTCCCTTCACTGGGGTCAGGACTGAGTTTTGGGGGCCCTCAAGGTCACTGTGGTGTTTGGATAAAAAAAAAAAGTCATAAACCACAGTGTCTAGTACAATGGTAAGTTTTCCATGGTAAGCCAAGTCCCAGAAAAATTGTGCCAGACTTTGGAGATGACAGCATCTCTGCTTCCTTTCAGATACCCAATGGTGTCAGTGTTTCCCCTGATTCAAATTCCTCTAGTGTAGACACTCATGCTCCCAACTTAATGTTCTTCACTAGTCATAACTTGTCAAGTGTCACTCCTTCCTAGGATCCTCTTTCTCTGTTGGTTGTGTGATGAAATCCCTGTGAACCGATTAACGAATAATTACATAATCATGCCTAACATAAAGTGTTTGACTAGAAGTATGGTTGTTGCTATTATTCATGTAATAATACATAGTTATTGATGGCAGTGGGGATACTTTAGTTTAGGAATCTGTGGGGTCTTTCAGTGATTTCATCTTTAATGTTTCTAAAAGAGGGCATCAAGCCTCAGAGATTTGCTTAGGATGACTGATCAGTGACAGGGCAGGAAACAAAACCCTCTCCAGCTGGCCTCTGGTCCACGCTGCTGTCCCTCAGTTTCTCACTGTTGAGAAGAAGAACCTAGAGAAGTCTCACAGTAGAGATAACTGAGGAGGGTGAATATACCAAGAGGAAGAGCAGACTCCTTGGTGCCTCCCATCATGCACTTCAACTTACAGTTCTTCACAGCAGAATTCCCATCTGAGAAGATGATGCAGCTGTTCGACAGGATGATCTGGGATGATAGGATTTCCATTAATAAACATGTATCTCTAGCTGTATCAGTCTGGTGTCCTGCCCCAAGAAACAAACCAAGGACCCTCATCTTTGTATGGTGATATTTTATTTGTACTGAAATGTGATTTTATTTGTATGTTAATAAATAAAGTTGCCTGGGGGTCAGAGCTAATAGCAAGTCATAGCAGAAGCTGGGAGGTGGTGGTGCATGCCTTTAATCCCAGTTCTTGGGAGGCAGAGCCAGGCGGATCTCTCTGTGTTCAAGGATACAGCCAGCATGGAGACACATGCCTTTATCTCAATATCAACCATAGAAGACCTGGAGGTCTGTACAGACAGGCAGTGACTAGGAGGTCATGTGGTTGGGTTTACAACCAATGAGAAGGCAGAACAGAAACTGTAAAAAAGACACACAGGAAGTAGGTCTCTTTTGGAGAGGTAGGACCACGGTGACAGTGAAGGGTAAGGTTTTTAGCCCTTAGCTATTGCTCTGACCTCTTGGCTTTCATCTCTGTATTGGCTCTGTGTTTCTTATTTAATAAGATGGTTGGTTACATCTACATCTTTGTTAACAGATGGACACCTCAGAGCCTTTGGGGGTACTATGCATAAAATAAGCACTATAGATTGGGATTGATTGAGGCAATATGAAGAGAAAAGAAAGCGGAGCCAGACCTCTGCAGAAGTAGGCTGTCCTTTAATGAGAAGAGTGAAGGGTCAGAGGCCTCTCTGTCAGAGTAGATACTGTGTGCCCAGGTGCAGAAGGCTGGAGGATTTATAGGATGGAACAGGGAACTTTTGGGGTGGAAGATTCTGAAAACCCCTCAAGGTGAGATGGGCTAAGTCCTGCCCCCATACTTCCAAGGTGGGAGAGTGGCCAGGCCCTGCCCTCTAGAATTAAAAAAAAAAAAAAAAAAAAAAAAAAAAAAAAAAAAAAAAAAAGCCACAGATCAGGCCACAAAATCCTTCCAATCTCAAGCCATCCTGGAAAGCTTCGTCCACCGTCCCCCCAGAAACCGTGTATAAACCTGCCTCCTGCTCAGTTCTTTTCTGCTTCCCTCGGGACAGAGGCAGCCACCGTCCTGTGTCTTTCCCAAAAAATCCCTTGTGTGAGGTTTGTTATGCGGTGTGACTTTGTGGTCTTCCTTAGCTCCTGACTGCCAGGATACCTTTCCCTCAGAGATGTAACACTTACAGATTCCATATGTAAGTGTTCCCTACAGTCTGAAGGTTGTAAATATCAGGGGAGGTTAGTATGTTGATCTTCTTATCGGGACTCCCTGGATCCTAACATTATCCAGAAGGAGATATTTTCAGAGTGTCAAATTTCCAATTGGGCATTGTGCAGTTATCGGCTTTTTGGAGATAATGGTGACAAACAAAATGTATACAATATATTTGGATCGTAGTCACCCTACTCTCCACCTCCAGCTTCTCCTGGGTTTGCCCCCATTACTCCTTTCTAATTTCATGTCCTTTTTTCAACTTTTTATTTATTTATTTTTTTGTTTTTGTTTTTTCGAGACAGGGTTTCTCCGTGTAGTTTTGGTGCCCATCCTGGATCTTGCTCTTTAGACCAGGCTGGCACCAAACTCACAGAGATCCGCCTGGCTCTGCCTCCAGATTAAAGGCATGCTCCACCACCACCCAGCCTCAACTTTTTAATTTTTATAACCCACTGAGGCCAATTAGTGCTGCTCATATACATAGGGGTGTAGGGCCATCTACCGTAGCATGGGAAACTGGCCAGGGACCACACCCCTGAAGAAATTTGACTTTTCCTCTCCCAACTGCCAATGGAATCCCAGCTAGGAGTGTGGACTCAAGAACCTTTCCCTGACCCACGATCTAATGCTGACTGGCTAGATCTAGTGCAAAAAAAAAAAAAAAAAAAAAAAAACCTGTAAAAACCAGAGGTGGGGAGAACTGGTTTATAATAGGGGCTTCATGCTCATGGACTCATGGGAGCTGTGCTCTCTGTACAAGACCTACTCAGCGAGACTCTGTGTGTGTGTGTGTGTGTGTGTGTGTGTGTGTGTGTGTGTGTGTGTGTGTGAAAGATGAAACTGAAAGTTCCGAAGAAGGGGCTTCTTAGTGTACTTCAAGTCAGGCAGATAAATGTCATTGATCCTACCTCAGGTATGACTAGATGAAAGATAAGCCTGAGATACTCATTGTTTACTTATTAATTTGTCCCATATTGATTTGGAGATGTATTGATTCTTTCACACAGTCCACATTCATTTAAAAACCCAAACTTCAAGTGGTGGTCTGTGTTAAACATGCACTGAATACTGAGATGCTAACGATCAAATTCTTGCTCTAGAAGAACTTAATCTAATGTGATAATCAGAAAACGGGAATACGAAGCCTTCAAATAGAAGAGCATCCAGAGACAAGAAACATAACACAGCCTTATGTGGGAGCAGACGCACAGGATGGGGAGAGTTCCTTTCTCACCTGGGTGATGGCCCAAGGGTGCATCAAACTTAAAAACAGCTTGTGCAACATCCAGGAGGCATCAAAGGTATGCCTTCAGCATGTGACTTGCATAAGCTCCTTGAAATGCCACGGGCCTGTAGGGAGGTAACATTAGTCTTCTCATTAAGCAGAAGCAGAGTCACAGAGAGATTAGGAATCTTGTTTAAGGCTACACAGATGATAAATAGCAACATAGAACTTGATCCCAGAGAATAATGCAGTTCACACTATTACCTTTGACCTTTGGAAAGCGTGCACAGGTATCTCGGGAAACCCTGAGTAGTTCAGTTTGGCAGACATTTAGGGCTGGGTAGTGAGATAAAGCTGAGGGAATGAGAAGGTGTGAGCCAAGTGCCTCCTGTGGTTTGATTCAGGGATGGCGGTAAGAACAGGAGCCTCGTCTCTCCCTTAGCCCAAGTCAGTGACTCCACCGTTCCCTTTCACTGCTTCCTAGAATCCACGGCCCACTCCCCCCAGAGGCATATACCTAAGAAACTATGGAGATCCCAGGAAATGACTCATCTCCTCCTCTTCACATTTGTACTGAATCCGGACATTTTCCAGAAGTTTCTTGGCCAGCTTTTAAACCTAATTTCCACCCGCTTGTTTGGTTGTTATGAACCTCTTTCCTTTAACGACTGTGATGGCAAGGATGACCCCCAAACCGAGCTGCAGTCATTTGGGAGCTCCGGTGTAGACTGCTTCCAGCTCGTCGTGAGTTTTCTCTATCAATATTTTTAAAAAAATTGAAAAAGTGGCACAGATTTCAAAAGATCTGTCATTCATTCTCTTGAGATTTTTAGTCTATTTGATCAGAGCCAAAATTTATCCTGGAGAGATTCTTTGACAAAATTAAATTATGACTTAGTTGAGAAAATAACTTATTCTGTGAATAAGTGCGAGAGCCTAGGAAGATCACTTAGGGACACAGTCCTAACCCCAGTTCCACTATTAACTAATCTTGGACAATCACCTTGCTTTTTTCTACTTGGTGTCTGCAATGGATTAGACTCTGCTCTCTCAAGACCCTGTCTCTCTAATGCCACAGGCCAAAGCCCTTCTACTGATAGACAGACAAATCACCAGTGAATTGAACTTTTATGCTCGGCTGAGTTCTACAAACTGCTATTGTTAGGGATGAGGCAGTAAGTATCTCAGACTCTGCGGGTCATTTTCTCTGTGACACAGATGCTCAACTTTGTCCTTGTAGGGCAAAAAGAGCCTCAGAAAATACCTAAATGGATGTGAGTGTGTGCCAATACCTATCATTTATAAACAAAGGCAAAAGGCAATGGGCAAGATTCGATGGGCAGTTTCTAGTTTGCTGACCTATGACTTATATCAGGGCTTCTTAAGCTTTCATTTGCAATCCCTTTATGCAGCACAAGACATTTTTATGTAACCTTGACTACAAAGGTATATACGGGTATGTAAATCAAACATTTAATAAAAACAAATCATAAACTTATTTTTAAATGACTTATTTTTATACATACATTTTTAAACTTTATTAAAAATGAACGGTTTTGCATATTAATGAGTTAGATGTGATTTTCAAATGTACAAGAAAGAGCTAATCTTGGCTGAATATTTGACACTACAGGATAAAGCGCATCTTCAAAACGTTTCAGAATTAAGTGATATTTTGGTTTTATAATTCTGAATATTATCATTTTGTTTAAATACATAGTACAAACTGGAAGAAGTATGTTACAGGCCATTCTGAAATTGCTGAAAAATCTTAATCTCATGGCCAAATTTATTGAATAATATGAAACTCAAATCAGCAACTCAAACAGCAGTTTTAAAAATCAAGCATGCTAATAATACAACACAGTCTAAAGCCACCGTGATTTGATATGCACATGCTGAGAAATGACTATAGAAACCTACTGCCCTTGCTTTCTGTAATTACACTCTTATTGTACATTTCTGTAGCAATTCATAATTCACAGTAGTCTCAGCTCTGAGCCCAAGGCAGCGTTTGTGTGATGGACAGCACAGTATGTTGTGTGTTCAGAACTAAGAGGGCAGTGAAGCCATGCAATGACCAGAGGTGAGTGCTACAGAAACGCCTTGAACTCATTATGTGTTTGACTTTGATTTTTAGTCACTGCATTCAATTTCTCCCACTCCATACTCAGTTATTAGGTCCACGGGGTTTATGAACCACAGTATAAGAAGCTGAGATTTAGATGATGGCTATAATATGATTAGAGACTCAATAAAGATGGGGTAGTGACCCATTTCACAGACTTGATGGGGACAAGGCAGTTGTATAAACCTGCTCCAGACCCACCTCATGAAATCATCCCACCTCCTAAGAACCAAAGAATACACTTAGGTGTTTTCTCATTCAGAGAAAGAGAAGGCAAGGAGGGGCACCACTGCCTCTTCCTGAGGAAACTATGCCAACTGGGAGTTTGCTCTACCGTACAGCTGGTGTGCATTACTCCCAGGATCTTTAAGTTAAAGAGTTTTAGTCAGGTCCCCCTGAAGGTTTTCTTCTGCCCAGGGTGAACCTTGTGCTCACAATGCAGGCTGCCTTCAGCCAGATGCTTTTATCAGTCCTGAGGACAGTGGCCATCCTCCTTGCACGCATCCTGTGTGTGTCTTCTCTCGTGCTCCAGCCTTGACCCATCTCTTCTTTCCTTCTAATTCTGTCATAGCATGCCAGTCCACACGGGTCCCCTTTGACAAATGAAAATGGCCCATCTTAGTATGGAAAAGTATGCACGTGAACAATGCAAGTAGTCACCTTGGTACCTGGAATCCAATGCTAGTGTTCTAGGTGGATGCTGGAATCTGTCACAGATGAGTAAGGACACAGAGGGTGGTGTTGACAGACCACCGAAAGCTAGGGCTCCAGACCTATTGCAAGCCAAATGGGAAAAAGAGGCTCTTCTTTCAGGTTAATTCAGACAAAGGCAGCAAGGAGTGCTTTGTCTGGTATGAATTTAATCACTGGATTAACTAAAACCCAAGGAGCAATAAGTAGTTTTTAACAAACTTAACAACTTTCTTTCTAATTTTCCTTCATTGCCAGGCTAGAGACAAAAAAAAAAAAAAAAAAAGAGTAAGGAACCAGATGGTACAAGGGCTTGGTGAGCCATGTTTAAAATAAGGCCTGGAGCTGGTGACATTGCTCAATTAATGGAGTGCTTGCCTAGAATAGACAAAGCTCTTACTGTATAAATGGGCATGCTGGCTTGTATCTATAATCCTAGCACTCCAAAGGTGGAGGCTGGAGGTTCAGAAGTTCAAGGTCATTCTTAGCTCCTGTCTTAGTTAGGATTTCTATTGCTGTGAAAAGACACCATGACCATGGCAACTCTTATAAATGAAAACATTTAATTGGGGGTTGGCTCACCTACAGTTTCGTGGCAGGGAGCATGGCAGTGTGTAGGCAGACATGGTACTGAAGGGGTAGCTGAGAGTCCTACATCTTGCAGGCAACAGGAAGTCTACTGAAACACCGGGCAGTATCTTGAGCATAAGAAACCTCAAAGCCTGCCCCCAAAGTGACACACTTCCTTCAACAAGGCAATACCAATTCCAACAAAGCCACATCTCCTTATAATGCCACTCCTTGAGAGATTATCAGGGCCAATTACATTTAAACTACCACTACTACACAAGGAGTTCAAGGCCAGCATCAGCTAGAGACCCTGTCAACAAGCAAAATAAATACATGAATCAAGTCAGTCTTCTGTGTTACTCTGGGATCCTGTATCCAGGCCCAATCTCTAGGGGAGTTCAGCACAGTGGTGACGATTTAGATTCCTTACACCCAACCACCTCTCTATCCAGTATTTCATCAAAGTATGGAGGAGCCTTAGATTTGCTGGCCAATAACTTACTAGAGAGTTTCTTTGAGGAACCTTCTCATTCGTCTGAAAACTACTTAAAGGGAGCCATTTCCTCTAATGACTGCATTAAAAATATTTCACTTTGGGCCACTGTGAGTCATACTGGTCAAGTTGGCTGTCTTTAAGAAGTCCAGTAGCAAGGTCATACGAGCTGGAGTAGAAACAGAGCACAGAGCATTGAAAGACCGTGATTTGGTCTCTCACTGAACACATTCAGCACACAGTGTGCAAATTTGGATTAGGCCAACTCAAATACCCTGGAGTAAGAAGGAAGGGAAGAATAAGAATCATTTCCATGCTACCCAGTGCTCTTCGAGTCTTTACAGCATGCTGGACTAAGGTCTAGGATAAAGATAGAAGTAGTCACTGATATTTAAACATACTTCTAAGTCATGGCAAAAATGGTTTCTCTCAATTTGCTACATGGTCCCTTATGACCCCAAACAGTGTCCTGGAACCTGCAGGGCATCTTAGACTCCAGGCACTGAAAGGCTTCATGTCTGTGCCAGCACCCAGCTCTGGTCTATGGCAACAGGAGAACTTGTAGTGGACACTACCACAGCAGTTGTTACATGCTTTAGCTATTACTCCTGGCCACAGACCTTCACTAACCAAAAGAAGATATTTTCGTGGAGAAACATTTTCAAAGATGCCAGGAAAGCTCCCTCTCCATCCACACAAGAATCTTTAAAACCAGGGAAAACCAAAATAGAAAGAGTCTTACTGATAATTCATTTATCCCTTCATCAGACATCTGAAACACTCCTGATGTGTACCGGGTGGATACAGATGAGGGCTAAAACTGTTGAATATGATCACAAGAGACAAAGAAATGAATGTGTCCCCTGTGACTCAACAACAAGCAGTGAGGATTGTGTAAGATTCATTCATTTGACAACAGTGATTAGTCCTGACAATGTACACAGCTCTGGTCTAGATTCAATTCTCAGGAGGAAAGGAATGAGAAATAAAAAATAAATATGTGAATGTAGAAACTGCAGTCACAGATGCTATATAGAAATTAAAAAGCATTAGAAAATTATCAGTGGAGGAGATTTCAAGATTTCCTGTTTGGAAAAGGCCTCTGGGAGGGGGTGACACTGAATGAGGCCCTAGTAACAAATCCTTCAGGTGAAGATAGAGTGGGAGTCAGGCTAGCGCCAGTGGGAGTCGACATACCACTAAATGAAGTATAAATGAATCTTCCTGGAAGTTAGGTTCTCAACGTGTGCAAAGAACAGGCTGCATCTGTTTGGGAAGATGCTCACAAGACAGACTGTATTCACCAGGAGGAGGCCATGACGATGCTGCAGCTTGGTTGGGGACAGCCAGAGAAAATGGAACAGAAGCAGGTGTTGAAGCATATCGGTACATAATAGGTACATAATATGTATCCGCAGAGGCATACATTAACACCGAATGACAAACTGGTGACATCAGCCTGTCCAGAAACTTTTCTGACATTGGAGAGTATCTGGATATTTTATAGTGTTTGAGGGGAGATAGGGAGAGGCAAGAGCAATTGAGAAGAAAGGGGAAGCCAGATGCACCATGACGAGTGGCCTTCCTCCCAAAGCTTCCTGGGCAACCCCAGTGGGCCCTTTCTCTGGGATATCTACTGTACACCAGAAGGTCATTCTTCACAGTGCTGTGTTTGGTTGGGTGACCTGGGAGACTGATGAGAGAGATCAGCCCTCTGTCCTGAGGCACTGAAGAGTTTGTGTCTATCATCTGAGGTGCTAAAGAGTTTGAGGCTATCACCCGAGGCACCGAGGAGTTTGCAGCTACCACCTCTGAACGGTCTGTAGACATCACCTTCAACTTGTTCTACAGAAAGGTGTTGCTCACATTTCTGAAGGTCTTATAACAAAAACCCAGAGCCAGATATTGGGGTAAATGCTGAAAGATCAGAGAGATGAACAAGCCAATGCCATGTCTCACCTCTAGGATTCCTCAGCCTGAAAAAGCCTCAGTTTCCTGTCTCTTCACACCGTATATACTGTTGTGCCCAGAGAGACCACCAAGGATGAGCATACCAGAATGCAAAAGCAAGGTTTACTTCTGCTGCAAGTCATGACAGGAAACTCATCTCAAGCCATTTCAAGTGAGGCAGGGAAGAGTTACTCTTTCTTGGGGAAGTTAGTTTTTATAGGCAAAACCCATAAAATTTCTTAGAGGGGAGGGGGTTAGTACGGGTCCATCCTTGATTGGTCCAGTTTTTCCTAGGCCTGGACTTTATCTTATTCTAGCTTATCTGCTTGCCCTGTCAGGAGTTTTACAACTCATCTCCGGGGTCTGGTCATGTTATCTCCGGAGAGGGGCATCTCGTGGTTAATCTGTTACTATCAGACATCCTGACTTTTTCTTTTCTTTTCTTTTTTTTTTTTTTTTTGAGTTCCTGAGGCTGGCACCATCATTTCTGGGGACTTGAAACTGGCCTGGGTCTATCTATATTGAGATAACTTTGTCTAAGGCCCCCTTTTTGAGAAAATAGAGTGAGGGTCTTGTTGTGCCCAGATCGAAGTCCCCAAAGCCACCACTGGAGACTTTAGGTACAGAATGCAAAAGCAAGGTGTATTCTAAGTTTACAAGCCTCCAGGGAGGCTCTTCCAAATCTCTCACTCACAGCAGGGAGGTTGGAAGGAGCACTCCCCTTTCTTTGTGAGCTAGTTCTTTTTTTTTTTTTTTTTTGGTTTTTTCGAGACAGGGTTTCTCTGTGTAGCTTTGCGCCTTTCCTGGAGCTCACTTGGTAGCCCAGGCTGGCCTCGAACTCACAGAGGTGAGCTAGTTCTTAAAGGCACAGACCATATAATTTATTTTAACCCGCCTCCCTTTTTTAGTCTTTTGGTCGAATATTCTGACTCTGTGTTTTCCAAAGTCCCTGTAGCAGATACAGCCACCTGGGAAAAAGGGGTCTAAGTTCTTATCTACACTTAGGAATCCTGGTTGAAGCTTCTCTTTGTCTGTAGGGGATAGATTGGGGGGTTTTACTGAGGTATCACATACCTTTCTT
This sequence comes from Peromyscus leucopus, assembly GCF_004664715.2. Classification (NCBI taxonomy): domain Eukaryota; kingdom Metazoa; phylum Chordata; class Mammalia; order Rodentia; family Cricetidae; genus Peromyscus; species Peromyscus leucopus. The sequence goes on along the minus strand of NC_051078.1, from coordinate 42,012,657 downwards.
CACCCAGCCCTCACTTTCTTCTTAGTGCTGGAATTAAAGGCATGTGACTTCCCAAGCAAAGGCATGAGATCTCAAGTGCTGGGATTAAAGGCATATGATTGCCAAGTATTGGGATTAAAGGTGTGGGCCACCACTGCCTGGCTCTGTTTCTCTCCTAGACTGAGTCAATCTCATGTATTCCAGGGTGGCTTTGAACTCACAGAGATCCAGATGGATCTCTGCCTCCCAAGTGCTAGGATTAAAGGCATGTGCCACCAGTGCCTGGACTCTATGTTTAAGCTAGTGGCTTATTCTGTTCTCTGCTCTTCAGGCAAATTTTATTAGGGTACACAATATATCACCACAGAAGAGATGACAGGAACTCAGAGAGGGGAAGCTTCTTGCCTTAGGTCACACAGTCCAGGATCTCTCTACCTCTTTGATTTCTGATAGCTCTTCAAACTTAAGGTAACTATTTACAGTGGTTCTCAACATTTTTTTTTCTCTCTTGGTGGGCATTACCTATGTTTTTGACAGAAATATTGAAACATACCAAGATGAAGTACTGTGAGGTCATTCTTTATAATAGTTGAGATCAATTCCACCTCTTCTGGACTACAGAAAGCACACTGCTATACAAATGAATGACAGGACATAATAAATGGATTGACCTTGATAATTATTAATAAATTTTGCTTAATTTATACTTGCGTTGTTTCTAATTTCTCTCCTGCAGATGGACAGATGGAATTTTGCAATGGGAGCTATGCACTTAGGAGAAACAAAAATGTGAAAGACATTGAAACCCGTATCTTATTCTGATCTTGGTAAAGGTTTGCATACTTCTAAATAGCTTGTAGTCTCATCTAAGGGATGTCCTCCTGAAAATGGGTGGGGCTCTTGTCTCAAATTATTTTTCCTTCCACCTTACAACCCTCAAATCCCATATTGGTCATCCTCGGTCTTGATGCAATCTTACCTCCTACCACGAAAGGTCACTACACAGAGCTGCTTACATCGGATTTCCCAAAATGTCCCTGTCTCTTCCCAGGACCTCAGTTCTTGAAACAGAATGTTCTTATGTGGAAATAAACTTCAAGTGGACCCTTGTTATGTGGCTTAGGGCCAGATAAGAACAAATGTCTATTCAGCTGATACCAGACCAGAGTGATAGACCAAAGAAATGATTTTGTATATGTCTAGCTTGGTGGACCTGATAGTTTACTGAGGCTATTTACAGGGGCTTGGGTGACTCAAAGCACTTACATCAAGGAGAATCCTATATCAGCACAGGTGATTAATTAGGAATGTTCATCCTCAGGGCTTCCTGCTCAGCATAAGAGCAGTTCCATGTAAGAAAGTCTATGTAAGAAAGTCTATGTCCCAGCTATTGTAAATTTTGTAACTTTCTGAGGCCCCACAAATTTCCATAGCTCACTGGACTTTTTTATTCATTCATTCATTTGTTTGTTTATTCTATGTGTTTTTCACATCATGTATCTTGGTTCCATTCATTCCTCGTCCCTTTGCATCTGCCCTTTGTCCCTACAATGCCCCCCTCCAGCAAAACAAAATTAGCTAGCTCACTGAATCTTAGTATTCCTCTAACCTTAGTGCAGAAATTTTCAACTTCGAAGAAATTGATACAAAAGAAACATAATAACCTCAAAAACCTGAGGTAAGAGCTACCATGGGACTCAGTAATCTCACTACTAGGTGTATATCAAAAAGAAATGAAATAATTGTATCAAAGAGACACATGAAACTTCTTGATTGCTGCACTATTCTCTACAGCCAAGCAATAGAATCAAGTGCTTGTGGGTGAATGGATGGATAATGAAGCTGTGGTACATCAACAAGATGGAATGTTACTCAGCTCTTAAATAAAATCCTGTCATTTTAGCAGCACAGATGAAACCAGAGACCATTAAGTTAAACAAAGGGTTGGGGTATCAGAGAGGCTTCCTGATAAGACTTTACTCAAGGACAGAGAATTCTGAGCTTTCTTTACCCAGTAGGGCTGCATAATGGGATGATTTGGCCAGGGACATGGTTACCAGGTGTTTCGAAGGGTCTATGCTTGGCTGTACATTGTGCTTTGATCTTGAAAGGGAGAGCTCTTTACCTTGCCCCGTGGTAGTGTATGAAAAGCCCATTAGAAAAAAGGACAAGGCAACTGGTTATTGACCCTTCCTTCACCTCCCGAAGCTATCCTGTGTCTCTGTCATTTCTCTCTGTCTCCATCCATATTTCTATCTAACACTTCCTCATTCCACTCTCCTCTCACCAAGAACCCTTTGACAGTTCGGAGCTGGTCTCCCACAGTAAAGCAAGCCAACCATGGACAGCAATCATGTTTTCACCCATTTTTTGAAACTAAAATGCTGATCTCCTGAAGGAACAGAATGGAATAGTGGTCACAATAGCCTGGTAAGAGCACAGGAGGAGGACAGGGAAAAAAGTTAGAAAAAGTGTAGGGACCAAATGAAGTCCTGAGTGCATTGTTGTGTTGACATGGCCATGGCCATGTCAATGACTCCAACGTCTCAGCCCCATGGGTGTGGCAAAGACTTCCATGAGTGAGGTTCAGTGAAATGACAAAGCCTCCCCTTCCAGTCAAGTTGTTGACAAATGTTGACAGCGTGTGCAGATAATGTCCACCATAGCTCCTCGGAGACCCCTTCTGCTGCCTCCCCTGCTGCTGATGTTTAAGGCCTGAACTGCTTCTCTACAGAGATAGTGCCTACTGAGATGAGCTAAACCTGATTCCTTGTTCAGCTCTATGCAATAGCCCTGCATCCCTATATACAATAACTATATATATCAAACACACTGGGCTTCTGGGGGCTGCAGCTCCTACATCAGAGAGCCCAGACAACTTGATCTCAGCTGTTTAGTGAGTATGTCTGTCTTTTCTCCATTTCTTCATTGCCCCAGTCAGGGTTCCGAGGATGTGAGCCATGCAAGGATGTGGCAAAAAGGACGTCAAAACAGATGTTATAGTATTTTATCAGATCACCATGGATTAAAGTTGGAGTTTAACAACAACACACGCTACAGAAAGCCAAAGACTCACAGAAACTGAACAACTCTCTACTGAATGATTACTCGGTTAAGGCAGAAATAAAAAAAAGAAAGTGAAGACTTCCTAGAACTCAATGGAAATGAATGCACAACATACTCAAACTTATGGGACACTATAAAAGCAGCGCTAAGAGGAAAGTTCATAGCATTAAGTGCTTGCATAAAGAATTTGGAGAAATCTCAGCCAGGCGGTGGTGGCGCACGCCTTTAATCCCAGCACTTGGAGGCAGAGCCAGGCGGATCTCTGTGAGTTGGAGGCCAGTCTGGGTTATAGAGTGAGTTCCAGGAAAGGCGCAAAGCTACACAGAGAAACCCTGTTTTGAAAAACAAAAACAGAAACAAACAAACAAAAAAAAGAATTTGGAGAAATCTCATACCAGCAACTTACCAGCACACCTGAAAGCTCTAGAACACAAGGAAACAAACATACCCAAGAGGAGTGGACAGCAGGAAATAAACTGAGGACTGAAATCAATAAAAATAGAAACAAAGAGAACAATACAAGGAATCAATGAAAGAAAGAATTGGTTCTTTAAGAAAATAAACAAGATAGACAAACCCTTATCCAAACTAAAAGCAGAGAGAGAATATCCAAATTAACAAAATCAGAAATGAAAAGGGGGATATAACAACAGACACGGAGGAAATTTAGATTATCACTAGGTTATACTTCAAAAACCTGTACTCCACAAAATTGAAAAATCCAAAAGAAATGGACAAATTTCTTGATAGATACCACATACCAAAATTAAATCAAAATTATATAATCAATTTAAATAACCCCTAAGGAATAGACAGAGTCATTAAAAGTCACCTAACCAAAATAAAAAAAAAAGTCTCCTAACCGCCCCCCCCCAAAAAAGCCCAGTGTCAAAGAGTTTTAGTGCAGAATTCTACCAGACTTTCAAAGAAGGGTTGATACCAATACTCCTCAAATTATTCTGCAAAATAGAAACAGAAGAAACATTGCCAAATTCTTTTTTATGAAACCACAGTAAACTTGATACCCAAACCACACAAAGACTCAACAACAAAAAAAAAAGAGAATTACAGACAGACCAATATCCCTCATGAGCACTGATGAAAAAATACTCAATAAATTACTGGCAAACCAAATCCAAGAACACATCAAAAAGATCATCCACCATGTTCAAGTGGGCTTCATCCCAGAGATGCAGGAATGGTTCAACATATGAAAATCTGTCAATGTAATCCACCATATAAACAATCTGAAAAAAAAAAACAAAAAACAGAATCTCATTAGATGCTGGAAAAGTCTTTGACAAAATCCAACACCTTGGAGAGATCAGGGAAACAAGGAACATACCTAAACATAATAAAAGCAATATGTAGCAAGCTGACATCAAATGAAATGGAGAGAAACTCAAAGCAATTCCACTAAAATCAGGGACAAGATAAGGGTGTCCACTCTCTCCATATCTATCCAATATAGTACTTGAAGTTTTTGCTAGAGCAATAAGACAACTGAAGGAGGTCAAGGGGGTACAAGTTGGAAAAGAAATCAAAGTATCACTATTTGCAGATGGCATGGTAGTATACTCAAGTGACCCCAAAAATTCCACCAGAGAACTCCTACAGTTGATAAATATCTTTAGAAAAGTGGATGGATAACTAACAAAAAAAATCAGCAGCCTTCTTATATACAAACAATAAAAAGGCTGAGAAAGAAATTAGGTAAACAACACCCTTCACAATAGTCACAAACAGTATTAAATATCTTGGGATAACTCTAACCAAGCAAGTGAAAGACTTGTATGACAAGAACTTCAAATCTTTAAAGAAAGAAATCAGAGAAGATATCAGAAGATGAAAAGACCTCCAAAGCTCATGGATCAGTATGATTAACATAGTAAAACTGGCCATCTTACCAAAAGCAATCTACAGATTCAATACAATCCCCATCAAAATTCTTTACAGACCTTGAAAGAACAATTCTCAACTTCATAAAACAAAACCCAGGAAAGCTAAAATAATCCTGTACAATAAAAGAACTGCTGGAGGTATCACCATCCCTGATCAGAGTTGTAGTAATAAAAACAGCATGGCTTTGGCATAAAAACAGACAGGTGGATCAATGGAATCAGACATAATCCACATACCTATAGACACCTGATTTTTGACAAAGACGTCAAAATTATACAATGGAAAAGAAAGCCTCTTCAACAAATGGTGCTGGCATAACTGGATGTCAGCATGTAGAAAAATGCAAATAGTTCCATATCTATTACCCTGCACAAAATTCAAGTCCAAGTGGATCAAAGACCTTAACATAAAATGAGATACACTGAACCTGATAGAAGAGGAAGTGGGAAATAGCCTTGAATGCATTGGCACAAGAGACATCTTCCTGAATAGAACACAAGTAGCATAGATACTAAGACTGACAATAAATGGGACCTTCTGAAACTGAAAGGCTTCTGTAAGGCAAAGGTCACTGACAATAGGCCAGAATGAGAGCCTACAGAATGGGAAAAGATCTTCACCATCCCCACATTGAACAGAGGGCCAATCTCCAAAACATATAAAGAACTTAATAAACTAGATATCAAAAATCAAATAATCCAATTAAAAATGGGGTACAGACCTAAACAGAGAATTCTCAACAGAAGAACCTCAAATGTCAGAGAAACCTTAAACTTAAAGAAATGTTCAATATTCTTCGCCATCAGGGAAATGCAAATCAAAACTACTCTGAGATTCCATCTTACACCTTTAAGAATGGCTAAGATCAAAATCACAAATGGCAGCTCATGCTGGAGAGGATGTGGAGCAAGGGGAGCACTCCTGCATTACTGGTGGGAGTGCAAACTTATACAGCCACTTTGAAAATCAGCATAGCAGTTTCTCAGGAAATTGGGAATCAATCTCCCTCAAGACCCAGTCATACTACTCTTGGCATATACCCAAAGCATGCTCAATCATACCACAAGGTATGATTGCTTGCTCAACTATGTTCATAGTAGTTTTATTTGTAATAGCTAGAACCTGGAAACAAACTAGATGCCCCTCAACCAAAGAATGAATAAAGAAAATGTGGTATATTTACATAATGGAGTATTACTCAGCTGTTAAAAACAATGACATTAGGAAATTTGCAAGCAAATGGATGGAACTAGAAAATATCATCCTGAGTGAGGTAACCCAGACTCAGAAAGATAAACATGGCATGTACTCACTAATAAATGGATATTAGCTATAAAGTAAAGGATAACCATAATAATCCACTGTCCCAGAGAGGCTAGGTAATAAGGAGGGCCCAAAGAGGGAAATGCATGAATCTTTCTGGGAAGGGGAAACAGGAAAGATCTTCTGGGTGGACTGCGGCCAGGTGGGAATAGGTACTGAAGAGATCAGGTTGGGGAGTGGATGGAGGGGGAGAGTACTGAAAAAGATGACTGGAAGGGGGACATTTCAGGGTCAGGTTGAAGTGTGATGCAAGGGAAACTCCCATGACTCTACTAGAATGACCCCCACGAAGACTCCTGGCAACAGTGGATACATAGCCTGAACTGACCATCTCCTGTGATCAGGTTGGTGACTACCCCAGTTGTCACCAGAGAGCCTTCATCCAGTCACTGCTGGAAACAGATGCGGAGACCCACAGCCAAACAGGCTGAGCTCAGGGAATTCTGCTGGAGGGAGGAAGGATTGTGGGAGCCTGAGAGGTCAATGTCATCATAAGAAAACCCACAGAAACAACTAACCTGGCTCGTAGAAACTCTCAGAGTCTGAACCAACAACCAGGGAGCCTGCACGGGACTGACCTAGGCCCTCTACAAGTGTGGCAGTTGTGCAGCTTGTTCTACTTATAGGACTCCTAACAATGGGAGCAGGGCTGTCCCTAATGCTTTGGCTAGCTCTTGGGAATCTATTTCTCATACTGGGTTGCCCTGCCCAGCCTTAAAACAAGGGGAGGAGCTTAGTCTTACTGCAACTTGATATGCTGTGCTTTGTTGATACCCATGGGAGGTCTGCCCCTTCCTGAACAGAAACAGAGGAGGAGTGAATGGGGGGATGTAGGGAGAGGGAATGGGAGGAGAGGAGGGAGGGGAAACTACGGTCAGGATGTAAAATTAATTAATTAATTTAAAAAACAGAAACTGTAATTAGTTGTGGTTTTCATAGGACAGCAAGGTAAATGTTGACTAAAATAACCTATGCTATATCCCTGAATAGCTAGAAGAACACACACACACACACACACACACACACACACACACACACACACACAAACATACCACACATCTCAGCTTATAGAAATGATGTGCAAGGTAAATGCAAAGTTATGCTTCTTTCCCTATCATTAATTCTGACCTACCTCCTGGTAGTTGGGAGCCTTAAAACTTCAGTGAGATTTGATCACTATACAACTCTTTAGATAGTCCTTGGGGTCTCAGAGAGTTCGTGATCACTCTGAGATCTATAGGGTTTATAGGGTATGGATGGTACAAAGGAAGGTGCCATCCATAACCTATAGACACTTCAGACTTAGGTGTCCTATGAACAGCCAGGCTGAAATGGACACGAGAGGATCAGAAATCCTGCTGATCACTTCCTTGATTTTTCTGACTACAGCATCAGAATGTATAGGAGGTAGGGTGGCTCTTGCGACTTTTGAGAGGAGAGAAAATAATGGGGAATGGTATCTCCTGGCATTACTGCTTGGAGGGTCACATTTCCCATTGTCTGGCAGTAGGCAAGTGGCTGGTCTCTAATGCTAGCGCTCTCCTACCTAGACAGTGCTCTTCGGGAGAATTGGTTCTCTACCTGTCACAGGTCTCCACTTGTTTTCCTGATGGGAATGTCTCTCACTGTCTGCTGCTAGAGCATAGCACCCATGAGGGTGAGTGACTCTGTCAGCTTGACAGACCCCAGAGAGCTGGGAAAGCAATGCTTCTCTGTAGCTGCCAGACAGCAGGAGAGATAGGCCTTTGCAAAGCAAGGCCTAGAAGCTTCCTCCTAGCTCATCAGGAGCTTATAAATGCAGAGGGAGAGAATGGCTGAGCTGGCTCTGTCTTCTTGAGCTGGGATGTTTATTGGCCTTCTTGCACCTGGGTTCCTGGTTCTGGGAATGTTGGAATCTGGCACCTGCGCCATCATATCAGCTCCTGTGGTTCTCAGGATTTCAGACAGGGACTAAGTCACACCAACCGATTTCCTGGGTTTCTGAAGAAAACCATACAGAAGAGTGTGTGACTTGGAGGCAGTCATAATTATGAGAGTCAATTTTTATAGTATCTCCTCAGATATTTACCCTCTATTGGTTCTATTGCTCTGGAGAACTCTACTTTTTACATGCACTGTCTTAAAAAAAGACAATACTACAGACTTACTGGCTTTTAAATTTAAATTTTAAATGTAATAAGAAGGAAACTTCAGAATATCCCAATTCAGCTGTGACACACTGCTTGACCAACCAAGCCTGTGCCTCAGGATGGTACAGGAAAGAGTGACCTGGCACCTTCCAGAGCATCAAGTAGATTAGGGCAGGCAATCCTCTTAGCCCCCCACAGTTAATTTAATTTTCCTAATAGACTCCCTTTCTCCATTACAAAGACGGGGGGAAAAAATCCAATAACAACAGGCACGGTCTACTTGATTTTCCCTTTTCTTGAGACTGAAGTCTGGTTGTATGGAAAGAGGGATACAACTTTTACTTTCTATTCTTTTTGCATTCTACCCTACTACCATGAATTAAGAAGCTATGTCACACACAGGAGGGTGCCACCCACACCCTATAGACACTTCCCAGTTAGGTCTCCTAGGAATGGTCAGGCTGAAACGGACACAGGGGATGAGAAATCCTTCCTCTAAGCAAAAGATCATCCAGGGTTAGTCCTTATTTCTTACACTGAAAATGTATTTTATATGAATAGGGCCCTCATCTTTAACTGTGGAGTCCTTCATCATAATCCTACCCCTTCGCCAGATGGATGTCTAGTTCAAGAAGAGTGAAGGTCACACATGTAGAAAGCAAAAGAATTAAAATAAAGAACACAGGAGCTCACTATGTAGCTCAGCCTGGCCTTGAACTTCCTATGTGACCTTAAACTCGCAGTCCTCCTGCCTCAGCCTCTTGAGTGCTAGAATTACAAGTGTGCTCCATCATGTCCAGCTAAGTACATGAAAAAAAAAAACTCTCTTTTGTTATAATAATGATAGTCTTGAATCTGCCTTCAATATTTTACTGCTAACAGTAATCGATTGCTTTTTACAGTTTCTCTTGCTGAGGCCACGTCGTTCTGGAGGAGCACAACACGGTAGTTTATAGTGTGGCTTCATAAAGCTTCACAGGCTGCTAAGTTTTCTTTCATAACAAAGATTTCTACTGGGATAAAAGAGATGACTGAGTCAGTAAAGTGCTTGCCGTGTATGCATGAAGATCTGAGTTTGACCCCCCCAAACCTCCATAAAAAGCTGAGCCTGGCGGTACACACTTCTAATTCCAGCACTGGGAAGAAAGATCCCTGGGATTCACTGGCCAGTCGGCCTAGCCGAATCAACAAGCCATCACTGCCAGAGAGAGCCTCTGTCTCAAAAAAAAAAAAAAAAAGAGTGAGTCACTCATAAGGAATGACACTGAGGTTGACCTGTGGCCTATATGCAGCCCTAACACACACGAATACGCACACATTCAAATAGTCACACACACAAAATGTATCTATGACCTTCCTACAATGCAAGAGGAGCCGGTTAGTACCCAAGTTCCCCCATGCCTCTGAAGCCACACAGAGTGCTTGTATGTCAACTGCAAATGAACACTACAAAGACAGAGGACTGAACTGAAAGGCTGGCTAACCCTGAGTATGATAGCAGTTCCTTGCTTCCCACCAAATTATTTATGTCATGCATTTCTCTTCATTGTTCAATTTTTGTTGTAATGGTAAAAATTTTGTTTTAATAAAAGCGTCTAATTGAGACTTTGCTATTTTTGTTATAGTTAAGATGTGTTCTAATTCAGACGTAAGCCATCTTCTAGTTCCAAGAACTAAAGCAAACCTCCTGAAGTTTTCTTCTGAAAAATAGAACTGTTTTTCAAATTCTAACCAACCATACAGTAAACGTGTCTTCAAGCTGATCCAAAGCTCACTCCGGGAACTGCTAAATGGAAACTGCAGTGCTGTGTCTGAATATCAATATTCTAAGTGCTGGCCCAGAGTGCCTTCATCTTAGTCTTTTTAAAACAGAGCTGTAAAAGTTGCCAGTCCATCTGATCATCTTTGCTTTTCCTGTATCTCTCTGCCTATAACGCCTTGGCTTGAGGAAGAGGGTCAGCTTTGGTGCTCTTTGTCTTTTTTTTTTTTTTTTTAACTTGGAAACATTTCCATATAATGTTTGACACAGAAATCATCAAATAGAAGTATACAATGTTGACAGGAGGCAGTACATTTATAATTTATAACCCCAAATGTATTTATAAATTAGAAATGGAAAGATCTACAAATGAAATTATGAAGGTTCACCAAAGTCATTTAATCTGTCAGTTTCTCATTCATTTTTATGTCTTAATAATATTCTATTGTATGAATAAGCCACATTTTATATTTCTCCAGTATTTGATAGCTATTTGAGTTGTTTTAACTTTTTTACTATTAGCAACACACTGCTGTAAACCTTCATGTACATATTTCATAGGTGCACATTTTCAGTAGTTTGAGGATATATTCCTAAGGGTAGAATTGTTGAGTAACAGAGTAACAATGTTTTGCATTTTGACCAACCACCAAACTGTTTTTCCAAAGTGGCACACCATTTTACAATCTCACCAAATCCTTGTTTTTAAGGCTCTGATTTTTGTACAAAAGCATTCAATCATTCTGTCAGACCAAACCAGGAAAAGTAAGCTATAGTTCAGAGTTGTTCTATTCCATTTACTATGCAAAGCCATTTTTGGCGTTTGCAACTCTCAGCCCTTTTGAGTATTCTTGCAGTGTTCACCTTTTCCTCCACCACTTTTTTTTTCTTCTTTTTTTTCTGGTTTATGTCTATCTATTACAAATGTATAAAAAATCCTCCATCAACGCTGCTGATAGCAGCAGAACCTTGAAAAATATACCTTTGGTTTGCCTCAGAAAAGGAACACATATTGCACTGTAAAGTTTATAAAATTGGCGCAAAACATTGTGATAATGTTACAATACCAGTTTTAAGAGTTCAGTGACTAATGGGGAGCCGATGGGATACATGCAGAACTGTGAAAGCGATCTTTTTGTCTTTTTTTTTTCAGAGCTGTGGACCGAACCCAGGGCCTTGTGCTTGCTTGGCAAGCACTCTACCACTGAGCTAAATACCCAACCCTAGTTTTGGTGCTCTTGACTTAATTTCATACACCTCTACAAAGAGAGACTTTATTGTCTGGATTTCCAAGGCACATTTCCTAGCATTCTCATTCAACTAGCATTTTCTACCCCGTCTTTGAGCAGTCTGATGGGCAGACCATAGAGAAGATTTTATTAACTGTCTGGGACTGCACTGGATTCTTCTCACATAATGATTCCTTGGCTACTGCGTAGGAACACGATCAGGCACAGCCAGGCCTATGAGAACTCAGGTTAAGCCAACAGACTTCCTGCATTCTAAAAATACCTGAGATTTTGGCTGTCTGTAGGAAATGGAGATTTTCTTTCAAGACCATCAAGCATGGGATAGATAGCCTCTTTATTTCCAGCTGCCCGCTTTTAGCCACTATGAAGTGTATTCATTTGCCAGATAGATGCAATGAGCTAAGACTGATGTACAATCCAACAAGGAGTGTATTTCTATCATCTTCTCCCCCTTATAAATATTAGAATAATTCAATGAACAGGTTTTGAATGTCAACTCTGTGTTAGCACCAACTCTAGGCCAGTGGTTTCAAACTATTTCATCTCTGATCTTTGTTACACTTTTAGAAGCTACTAAGAACAGAAAGGAATTTTCTATTTATGCATTTTATTTTTTTTTTACTTATACAAATTTAGAAATTATGAAGCTGTTAAATTTAAAATAAAATACACACTATGCGTTCATGCAAATATATCAATATTGTCAAATAGCTTTGTTTTCAAAACAATTTAGTGAGAAGAGTGATGATACTTTACAGTTTGAGAACTTCTTTGGTATCTAGCTTCATCTGACAGCTATGCCTTCAGTCAGGTATGATGCAAGTTTGGGTTGACATACAGAAAGAAAATCTGGCCTCTCATAGTTACAAACTCAGAAAGGGGAAACCTTCCTACAGCCTGTGTATAACCTTCCCCAACTCTAAAATATCCATTGAAAAGAAACTTCTTAAAAAGTTATTTGTGATGAGGAATTTGGAACCATGGCAGTTAAAATTCCATACTCAGGCACATGAAAATGCGTTCATCTATCTCAATCATGAAATTAATATTTTAACCATGTATAATTTTATTAACTTGTTCACCATTCACTGGGAACATAGTGATAAGTGAGTTACTAACAAAGCTTAAAAGTTGGTACATTATATTGTTTTGTAGATACTAGATTAAGAGGAATCATACATTTGTTGATATCACCATCTCTTGCAGGCCACAAGAATATATTATAGAGATCCAGCTGTGTATTAAAGCTGTACTTTGACTGGCCAAGGGTCTGTCAAAAGGCAAAGCCATTTATTATGAATATTTGGTGTTACCCAGCCTTTAATATCTCCAGCTGTCTTCTGCTATGAAACTCTAGCGTGCTCAAATATTTCCAGACCATTTGGCTACAGTTCAGCTCCCCAGACCTGTTGAACTTCCCTGCTGGAGCTAGTACTGAGATAAGGTCACTTAGGCAAAGACAAGCTGGCTGGAGACACCTAGCTTTGATTCTTGTGAAAATGAAGCTCAGACCATCTCCTGGCCTTGAGGCCCAGTGGCTCTCCAGAGCAACTGTCTGAGAACAATAGAGGTTGTTACATATCAAGGTGGAAGCTAGTGTGGAAGAACATTCCTAAGGAGGCAGAGAACCTGTGTGGCCAGGGAGAGAAGACAGGCAGTTTTCTGTAGAGCAGACAGAAGGACATGGCGAGAAAGAGGAAGACAAAGGTTCCACAGACGGTAAGCAGGTCTTGTGTAGAGTTTTCTGAGTGCCAGGAATAGAGAGTAGTGGAAATGAAGAATGAGGAAATGGAGGATGGAGATGAGGCTGAAAGCATAGGAGTTTGGTCATTAGCAGGACTATGAGCTAGGGAACTGGACGGAACTGAAGCTATGTAGACCGGATTTCATCCCAGAGAAATAAAGTAAACAGATAAAGTTTGAGCTTGGTATGTCTAGACTTACTCCTGCCTTGAATGCCTGATGGAGCTGTGGCTGTATTGATAGAATTTTGTCTTAGAGGAATAAAGTTAACAGACATAAGAGTATAGAGTACGTAGAATTTTTCCCTCAGATATCCCATGCTGGATGTAGCACAATCCCTGGGAACCCTGGGTATTCAGTAACCATCAGTTTTACCAGAGAAGTCACTAAGCTGTCAGATTGATGATGACACCTACAAGGTTGTCAAGATTTTGTTTCCACTTTTGAATTTTACCATGAGCAACTACACTGTCAGTGTGTCCTCTGGGATGTCATTGCCACCAGTGTTGGAGACAATGTCCAGACACACCCCAATTTAAGAAGCCGTAGTTCAGTCTTTCATCATCCTGCCGAGTGACAGCAGTATTCCATGGCAAGTGCTAGACGTTGAGCTGGAGGCCAAGCAACCACAGCACAGCTTTTCTTCAAGAGGGCTGTACTCTTCTACAGGGTGGTGGGGTTACGCATCATGCACGCATCTCCTTTCATCAAAGGAAATTGTTGTGCCCTGGGCACGAGGCCCCCGAAGAGACCACCAGAGACACGAACTCACCAAAATGCAAAAGCAAGGTGGCAGGGCCCTCATCAAGCCATCTAACACAGCAGAGGCTGGAGGAGGTGCCCGCCTCTCTGCAAGCTCAGGTTTTAAAGGCAAAAACCACAAGGTTACACCATTTAGGGGTGCTAGTATGGGTACAATTCTGATTGGCTTAAGTTTTAGGGGCTTTCCAGAATTTCTGTGTTATCTTACTTTGTAGTTTTAACCAGTTGTCTTTCAAATTTTATGGACTACCTCCTATACTACTATAGATGGCATTGGGTCGTTCTGTGGTTAATTGATTGCTACCAGATGGTCCTTCAAATGTCCTAACTTTGTACTTCAACCATCTCCGGCACTGGGGCATTCTATGGTTAATCAGTTGTTACCAGATGGCTCTTCCAACATCCTGACTTTGTCCTGGGACCTATGTCAGCAGCTCTGAGAATTTTGAAACTCAGGCCTGTTTCAAGCTGGGGTGAGGGGCTTGCTTGGTTTGGGGATGCTTTGGTTCATCAGAAATCATGAAAGGTTGTGTATGCAATGGTCACAGATGGTGATGCTTCCTGCCACTGAAGGACATGTTTAATGAAAGTAGTTTGCTTTCCTCTTCTGCAAGCGTGTAAAGATGAATGACTGTGAATAAATTGGTGCCATTGTTGCCTTGTGCTAGGGAGCCAGCAACTTGGTCCACCATCGCTTTTATACAGTCGTGGCAAATGTCAACATGGTGAAAAAAGTATTGAACATCTTAATATTATTATCAAAATAGTTTTATAAGGCATTCATGGACCACCTTTTTAAGAACTGAAGATATAAGCCAGGCACTGGTGGCACATACCTTTAATCCCAGAACTCCAGAGGCAGAGGCAGGTGGACCTCAGAGTTCAGGGCCAGCCTGGTCTACATAGTGGGTTCCAGGACAGCCAGGGCTACACAGAGGAGCCCTGTCTGGAAAAACCAAAACTAAAACAAAAGCAAACAAACAAAAAAGAACTGAAGGTACAGAGTTTTTCTTTTCATGGGATTACTTTACTCTGGCTATCCAGTTCTTAGTAACAATGCAAGCAAACATAAAGATACAAAAATAAATAAACAAGCTAAGGTCAGAGTGGCAAATACTGTGATGAATAGGTAACATAGGCACCCCACCATCCAGAGGCCAGCATTACCAGAGACATCTGCCTGTGTATTCTAGTCATGGCTGGCCAGAGAAAGGACTACCTGAATTCATCATCAATGTAAAGCCTAGTCAATTACAGCTGGATCCTACTTAGATCACTTGTTAGTAGGATGACTTTAAACAAGTTACTTAGAAGTGTCAAGGTAAGTTCCCAGCCTCCGAGGCAGAGCTTTGAATACACGTTTCCTGGGGGTCATTGCGGGGATTTGGAGACCAGCACCTAAAGAAGCCAAAGGTGAACTGTGATAAAGTCCCAACAAATGAACTAACTGATCACTCAAGATTCTATGAAGCTGGGGTGAACCTTTAATAATGACCTGAATCCCAGCAATGTGATGGAATTTGTATTGACAATTCAGTAGATGTGGGCTACTTGGGGAAGGAGATCTGAACCTGGGCAAGGCCGTTCCCTTTGGCAGAGGGAAGTTCCCAAAGTCAGCTGTGATCCACTAGCAACTTAGAGGAGGGAGGCGTGATCCTATGGGACCCTGGGAAGCACCCCACATCCACTGTCCATAGTCTCTCTTGGTTCTTGTTTCCTTGTCTGCAAAGTAGAGATTTTAAAAAATCAGAATGTTAAAAAAAATGAGAGTGGTTGAGCAATGATATTCAGTACAGGGCTTTGCTCACAGTCATACAAATGAGAATCAGTGCTCTAAGGAATTTACATGACTGCAGTGTTTTGACCATGAATCCTTTCTGATATTAGAACACTATTTATATAAATGTGGTAATGTTTGTTTTAAATAGTAATTTATCTTCAGAGAAGCTGGAATTTCTAAGATAGCAGTATTTTAATGAATTAGCAGTGAGATATTCTGGCATAATTTCTTAAGGTCAAAGCACGCATCTTAGTTAGCATTTTCTGCAGATATCCCTATCTGTAGCCTTTCCCATGTGACCACACCACATCTTGTTCTCCTTCTCTGGAGACTGCGTTTGTGAATTCCTGGATGATGCTCTTTTGCCTGCAGATAAGGAATTGCTCAGCTCTCACGGGTGATTACTCTTGTTTTTCACTTACACTGTCTTATAGATGAATAGCTAGGCTAGGGATTTCTTTGAGGTAGGATGAACTATTCTTCATCAAACACATTTGTGTTTAAGATGTTAACCCATCTTATTATAAAACTTCTTGGAGCTTTTAATTAGCTAATAGACACTGTGATCTTCAAGTGTAGCTTGCAGCATAAAGTTATGATCAGAATGCAGCAGAGTTCGCTTTGAGACAGTTTAGTGACACTTTCTAAGGGGATTGCAGAGCTTATACATGTCTCAAAGGTCATGCTGCATTAAATTCACCCATCTATTTTCCTACTCTTATGTTATAGATGTGCAAACAAAAGTACATCCAAGTTTAGCACAGTGAGGTAATCCTGTTTCCAGGAAAGGAATTCTGGGGAGACATATCTTATATCCTAGACTGATCACCATCCAGCATTCAGTCACATAACTTCTAGCTCGTCATCACCTCTCATTCTAGGCAAATCACTCTCCCTTGTGGTTCCTAGGCCATATGGAAGAACAAAAATTTCACTATCAATTTATTTTTTGGCTTCTCTCAATACATCAAGCAGAAATTTAAATTTTATTTCAAGATGTGAACTATAAAAACAAAATTTATTCCAATCAGGCCCCAATCAATTCTAGTGTCTGGAGAAAAGGTTTTGCTGTTGGCAGCCCAGGACCCACACAAGAAGGCTCCAGCTCAGTGTGGGAAAATCCCTGGCATGAATAGCTTTGAATTGAAGGATAGATAAGGGAAGACACAGAGTTCAAGGCAAGGTGGTTCATACGTGAGAGAAAGGCAGGTACCACTTGACTTGAGGCTCTCATAAGTGATGTCTGTGTTGACAACCCTTATTCCTTTGTTCATCAGAGTGTAGAACTTCCTTGTCACGGATCAACTCAGCTTGTATTAAACTTGGCAACTGTAAGCCTGTATTGCATACACAGGGTTTGTTTACACATAAGGAGATAGAATGACAGACGTTAAACTTTTTTGGTTTATGTCTTGTTGAATCAGTCACGGATGGTTGTTCTACTATAAAGATGATGTGGAGGGGAGAATGTAAGATGAGGAGTTGAGCGCTACAGCCTTGCTTTTGTCCCTGCTTGACTGACTTCTTGGGGAAGTCACTTCATCTCTTTTGTGCTGGTTGCTTCCTTCTGCCCTGGTATAAGCTGAGACAGATAGGGGTCCTGGCTTCCTAGCTTTGACCTTGAGATAGACAGGGGTCCTGACTTCCTACCTCTTATCTTGAAGTTTTCTTTGATGCCATATCATTCTTATATTTGAAAATACCAACTCTTCATTCAGTGACACAGGAAATAACCCCAAGTAACTGACAAATTGGGTTACAAGCTATCTAAAAGCTTCTGCACAGCAAAGGACAAAATGTCATTAGAGTGAGAAGCCTAAAGAATAGGAGGAAATCTGTGCCAACTATACTTCAGATAAGGAGGTGACATCTAAAGTATATAAAGAATAGGGGGGAAAGCAACAGTTCCCCAAATCTTCCAATAAATAAATGGCCTAATAAACCAAATAGATTTTGGTTTGTTAAAAATCTCAAATTTTAATAATTTCTCAAAAGGAGATACAAATGATTAACCAATAAATATTTTAGAAGTTTCTTGAAAATAGTTCTTTTCATCACACTATGTCCTGATTATGATTTTCACCTCTCCAAGTTCCTATCTCCCTTCCCACCCAGATGTCCCCCTTTTCTTTCTTTTGTTAGAAAACAAACAGAATTCTGAGGGATAACAATAAAATATAATAAAACAAAAACAAACAAATCAGAATAGAACAAACCAAACAGAAGGAAAAGACCCCAAGAAAAGGCACAAGAAACAGATAAAGACACAGAGACCCACTTGTCTGCACACACAGGAATTCCATAAAAACACAAAACCAGAAGCCATAATCTATATGCAAAACCTGTAGGGTGAAAAAATAGATAGAAATGAAAGAGAAAAGAGGTAATCACAAAGTTATGTGAGAAGGATGGGGGAATTGAGCAGGTAATAAGGGAAGGAGTTAAAGGGAGTGAATATACTCAAAATATACTGTATGAAACCTTCAAATAATTTATAAAAATGTTTTTAAGAAGCCTCTCTTTAAATGGAACCCCCAAAGACCTTGTGTAACAAAAGAAATTTTGATGAAAATTTCCAGAGCTGTGATCATAAAACTAAGACAAAATAAAATAAAATAAAACAAATAACAACAAATGCTGATTAAGATGTAGGGAAAGAGAAACTCATTGACAACTAGTAGGATTGTAAACTGATGCAGCCAAATGTGGAAATTAGTACAAGGGCTTCTCAAAGACTTAAAATGGAAATACGATTTGACCCTGTTGGGTCATTTCAGGGTTTATACACAAAAGACTATAAATCCTAACACAGAAATGCTGGCACATCCGTGTTTATTGCTGAACTCTTCACAATAGCTAAGAAATGACAGAGGCTTCTCTGTTCATCAGCAGAGGAATGCATAAAGAAAATGTAGTATGCAATGAAATTTTGTCCAGCTAGAAACAAAAACAAAACTAAGATACTTGAAGGAAAATAGATAGGACTAGAAATTATTCTGTTAATAGTAAGCCAGATTCTAGAAAGACAGATACTACATTTTCTCTTGTGTGCAGCGCCCAGGTTTTAATGTTTGCATAAGCATGCAGCTGAAAGAGACAGTAAGACAGAGGAGAGGAATGAGGGACAATGACTAGTTAATAAGATATGTATGAAAGAGTCGTAACAGGAACTCCAGTACCCATAGACAAGCAGGCTACATCAGTGTGGGCCTGTAACACCAGTGCTGGGGTGTGGGGAAGGGATAGGTGCATCCCTGGAGCCTGTTGTCATCCAGTCCAGCTCAACTGGTAAGCTTTAGTGAGAGACTGAAATAAGGTGAGAGCCATCGAAGAAGATTTTTCAGGTCAAACTCTGGCCTCCACATGCAAATATGTGTAGGTGTTCCACTCCCAACACACACACACACACACACACACACACACACACACACACACACACACACACACTATATATATATATATAGTGTGTGTGTGTGTGTGTGTGTGTGTGTGTGAGAGAGAGAGAGAGAGAGAGAGAGAGAGAGAGAGAGCGAGCAAAATCCATTCCTTTGTATGTTAACTTTAGAAACTAATCAAAAGATAATATTGAGGTCCCTCTAGTGTCTTTGAGTACCAAGGCCAAAGTTCTTCAGCTGCTACTGCATCCTGCTCCTGCTCCAGGATCCGCATTCCTTTCAGCCTTACCTTCAATGACAAGTCTGCTTTTGTGCCTCTGTTCAGACCTAGATCTCCTTTAAAGTTAGGCCAAAGTACCTGTGCTCTCCAATGCCCTCCCTGGCCACTTCTCACTTCTCACCACTCATGCTGATGGCCATGGCTCTGTCCTCTGCCTCTCACACCGATGGCCATGGCTCTGTCCTCTGCCTCTCACACTGATGGCTATGGCTCTGTCCTCTGCCTCTCACACCGATGGCCATGGCTCTGTCCTCTGCCTCTCACACTGATGGTCATGGCTCTGTCCTCTACCTCTCACAATGATGGCCATGGCTTTGTTTTTTTACCTCTCATGCTAATAGCTGTTGCTCTGTCTCAGTTTTTATTCATTTGTTGTATTGTACTTTTAGTTTTTATTTACTATGTATGGTAATTTCCACAAATACGCAAACACATTGGTATAATCTATCAGGACTGGTTCTCCTGCACTTTTTAAAAAATGAATTATTTTCTATTGAGAATATTCTTTTTCACACAATATATTCTGATCATGGTTTCTCCTCCCTCATCTCCTTCCAGAAACCTCCACCTTCCCACCCATCCAACTTCTGTTGTTTTTTTTTTTTTCTATCTCAGAAGGTAGTAATAAAGACAAAATAGACAAAGTTCATTAACAACCAGTGCCTCCTGGTTGAACGAGCATTTAATGATTTCCATTTGTTTCCAGCCACAGGGATGAGTAAGATGAAGCCAGTCTCACGTTCTAACTTGGACCAATGTGTCAAGCGTGGATTTATTAATTTGATGGATCTTCTAGAATCGTAGCTTGTGGTTAGAGACTAGTAGCAAGACACTCATCTTTCATGGAGCTCCTTGGGCTCTTTAGACAAGCTCTACAGTTGTGTCAACAAGTCCTTATTGCCTTAACCGTTTTGTGCACTTTCTCCAGACTCTTTGGTGTGTCATACACAGACTTGTTCCAATTAGGACTTGGGCTTAAGAGTTATGATACTCCAATCCCTTGTGACACAGTTAATATATGGCAGAGTAGGAATTAGAAGCAGAACTTTGTGAGTCCAGGCCCCAAGTTCTTATGGGGATGGAAAAGGAATCTCACACAAACACAAAGTTTTATAAAGTACATTTTATATCTATATGTTATAGAAAAGCCAACTGAGAATTTAATTTCTGGGATTTCTGTTCATCTGGCTGGGCTAGGTGAAGAGGAGCTGCTTATTTCATTGTTTTGCTCTGAGCAGGGAGTGCCTGGGAATGTGGAGAACTGTGGTTCCCTACCTTGGGAACCATATCACACTATGGGAACCCAATTGCAATTGACTAGAGACGGGAGGCAAGAATTAAACCTCAACTTCACAGATGTGTAGTGGAGACTCCTATCTCAGTGAAGCGCCTTATGGCGGTTCTGTGTCAACAGATCAGACCAAAAAACAGCAGAGAGAGTTATTATGACCCTTGGCAAGCTACTTACCCTCTCCATACCTTTTGCTTTCTTCTTCTGTGCAGTGAATGTAGAACATGTCTTATACATGTTGAGAGAATGTAATGACAGTGCTTGTTTACTGAACACATTGCCTGAATGCTTCTCATAACTCAGATGGTCTATAAAGGAGCAAGTCATGGAGTTGGGCAAAGAAAGGGTAAAGGTGAGGTATCTAAGGCAATGCAAAGGGAGGGCAGTATGGATAAAAGGGATAAATGTAGATTGAGGAGTCAGTGGGAGATGAATTTAGAATCAGATCCTGTGCATTAGTATGTGAACTGCATCACTCAATTCCACGTTAAGTGGGGTATGCAGGCATTGGAAGGCTCTGAACAGAACGATGGCATCATCTCACTTTGAACAACATGACTTGGGCTGCTAAGTTGAGGACACACTAAGAGGGCAAAGAAGGAAAGGGTATACCACTGGGAGATGATACAATAACTACAGCTAAAGGCTGTGGACACTTGTACCATGCAGGTATGAGACCAGGACCAGTAGCAGAGTATACCATGGTTAGACACTGTGAGAACATAGTTGTCTTTTGGAGTAACAACTGACTGTATTTAATGACACGTACACATGTACTCAAGAGAAAGAATGGGGCTCTTGAGTTTCTCAAACCAAGGGGCAGAGTTCTTATTAACTGAAATGGAGAAAACAGTTGTGTGAGTTTGTGTGTATGGCCATGTGTGTGAGAGCTTGCTGTCACTCATGTGAAGTCTTGGAAACTTCCACCGGGAATCCAAGGGGAGAGATGACATAGGGAAATGGATGTATAAGGAGAAATCTAGGCCGAAGGATAAATTGAAGGGCACCTGTAAGTTCAATGTTATTTACAGCCGTGACCTTGGTGAAGAACATCAGTGGAGCAAGGGTCAAGAAAGGAGCAAAGAGTTTCAAGACCTGATCATCGGAGACTCCAGGTTTTCAGAAGACTGAGAAGGAGCCACTGTGAAGCAGAATGAAGAGCACAGAGTCTTGGAAACACAGGGTATTTTCAGAAAGACAGTAGTTAATAGTGGAATTGTCAGCCATTTATATAATGAAGACTGGACCTTCAATGTGTATTGAGAGTATCTTGACAGTTTGGTGGAATGACAGTAACAAAATTGACTAGGTGTAGCAGGATGGAAAAAAGAAGTGATGGAGAGCATAGCCAGTCTTTTAAAGAGACTTTACAGTATCTTGGATCGGGGAAATGAAGTGGTAATTGTTTATAGCAGAATATTATTTTAAGGGGTGTTACTTTTGGTTATATTGCATTTGTTTAACTCTGTAAAGCTGTGTTACTGTGCCTGGGTAAAATACCTGATGGTCTAATAAAGAAGTGGGCAATAGCAAGGCAGGAGAAATATATAGAGGAAGAAATCTGAGAGGAAAAGATCTAGGAGCCAGATAAGGAGGAGGACGTCACGGGCCAGCCACCTAGCTACACAACCAGCAAGCCACAGAGTAAGAGTAAGATTTACAGAAGTAAGAGAACAGGAGAAGCCCAGAGACAAAAAGTATATGGGATAATTTAGGATAAGGAAAGCTGGCAAGAAACAAGACAAGCTAAGGCCAGGCATTTATAATTAAGAATAAGACTCCGTGTGTGATTTATTTGGGAACTGAGTGGAAGCCCCCCACCCCAAAAGAGAAAAAAACAAAACAATAACAATTGTTGGAGAAAATGAATGAAGAATGATGGTTACCCTTCTCTCCTCCTTTCCCCTCCCTCCTTTCTTTTCTTCCTTTTCTTATGATGGAAATAATGCATTTTGAAGAGGAGGGGAAGCTACCAATCTAGGATGTGAAGATAAAAAATGTTGGATCAAGAGGAGATAAAACTCAAGGGAAGAGTTCATTTTTTAAAAATGAGACTATCATTTAATTACAACATTGCCCCCTTCCCTTTCTTCCCTCCAAACACTCCCATATACCCCTCCCTTGTGTCCTTCAAATTCATGACCTCTTTTCCCATTGATCATTATTGTCTGTCACAATGTATTTGTATGCATGCATATATTCCTAAATATAAGCTGTTGAGCTAGTGTAACATTACTTATGAGCGTGTTTTCAGGACTGACCATTTGGCACTGGAAAACCATTTGGTGTACTCTTCCCTGAGGAAGATCACCTCTCCCACTCCCAGCTTTCCTCGGTTGCCTAGAGCTCTTTGTGTAGGTTTAAGCCCTCCTGGGCTTTCCCACATTCAGTTTGGCATGTTCCTTGGTGTCACCCTTATTCAGTTCACATTCGGGCAATTATGCTGTTGCAAAGCTGGTTCTTTCAGCAGACTGAGAAATGGCCACATGCATGGATAAAGATGAGGCCCATAAGATGACTATCGGGGAAATACAGTGGATGTTCAGTTCCAATTATGTACACTTTTTTTTTCAGTGAACCAGTGAGCAAAATATATCTGCCAAAAGTGAGGATATCAGAGGACATACTAAAGATTTGAAGATAGCCCTACATGGATTGGGGAATGTCTGCCATTTCCCAGATAACATTAAGGGCAAACTTAAGGTGAAAGCTCCTGAGTGTGAAGTGACTGTATACAGGCTTCTGTTAAGTCAAGCCAGTGTTGCAAACATCCACAGAAGCCTGTTGATACCATCGCAAATGTTCTGTTCATTGTGGTGCTGATGCAAGAGATCTGGAGCTGGCTGATCTCTGCTGGGGAAGCCAGGTATCTCCCCTGCAAGCCTGACTTTGACTTGTGATTCATTCCTCTCTGCTGATTATGCTTGAGTTGTTTTAGGGCCTAGACTGAAAGATTATTAAATATATCAGAGAAGTTCGTTTTTGGGATATGAGGAGTGCCGGGAGCAAGTGAAACACAACGAGCCCTTAACACATCGGGCAAAGCTGGTCACTCCTGCCATCATGCTTGGATGCAAAGAAAATCATGAGGCCAACTCCTATGTCAGGAGTAAAGAAGATTTGCCGACTCCAGTGGCAATACAAAGTCACAGGCAAAGGTCATTGATGGATGCCAAATCTTGATGCAATGCAGGACTAAAAATTGTAATGGTCCAGTCTTCCCCTCAAACTGTAAGCAGCATGTAGATGGTTACTCTTTCTTGTTTAACTCAGATTTGAGAAGTTAGAAGTTTGTACTCAAAGTCCCTGTTACTGTATCTGGCACATTAGTGAGTAAAATGTGGTCTAATCAACCACCACCTTCATTCTACAGGATTGTTAAACATGAATTGATGGATTTACTGAGCATGTACTGCATTCTAGACATTGTTCTAAGTGTTTCACAGCATAAAGTATTAGCCCTTGCCTCAGGTTGAAAAGAAATGGGTTTCAGAATCATGGAGAATCACTGAATAGGATGGTTACATAACGGATCATCACCAAGCTGCTGGCCAAAGTTAGAAACACATCCCTAAGCTGTTAGGGTTTACATTCAGGCCAGAAGTTTGCTTATAACCAACATTCTGCAAAATATATCTTAGAGAAAATGTCAGCCACTTAAGCTGGGCATTGTAGACCATGGCTCTGAGCCAAGAAACCATCTATTCAAATATATATCCATGGTATAGAGTGCACAGTAGGTGCAGAATAATGGCAATATGCCTTAGGGATATGCTTCCCAGATTTTCAACACTGATTTTAAATTCTTCCCTCAAAGAGCCCCTTGTTTTGAAATATTTTAATCACTAAACCACATGTATTAGGTAATAATTAATTTGTTTCAAATGTTTCCCATTGCTTTTCCATTTCACCACAATCATGACGAAGATCACAATGATAAAAACAACAGCTAACGTATTACTCAATAGTCCCTGTGCTACAGGCTTGAATCTTGGTGCTGGTGACCATCTGCCACTTAGGGAAGTCCATCACTCAGGTGCTGTTATTATCTGAAGGGGAAACTGAGGCACAAAAATGTTGGGGTAGCATAGTCAATGTCACCTAGCAAATTTATGTGGCTAGATAAAAATAAATTTTAAAAATAGTTGTGATTGTCCAAGAATTCTCAATGATGTCTTTAGGTACCCATAGAAGGAAATAAAGGCTCAAATAAGTTAATAGATATTGCCAAGGACACAAAATCAGTTAGAAGCACAGGCAAATATTTTTTGCAACTTCACCTCAGTGCCTGGGATGAAATCTCTTTTTTTCAAAGTACATCTGAAAACTCCATTTTCTACTTGTGCTAGTCTCTCCAAGAGGGAGCAGGAAAATCTAGTAAACAGGAACTGGACTCACATTAATTAAAATTTCTGACTGAGTGTTAGAAATAAATATTAATTCTAGATATTTTTGTAAAAGAAAATTATAAAGCATATAGAAGCAGAAGAGGAAGAAGAAGGGGAGTGAGAGAGATTGATGGGATTCAGGACAAGAGGAGAGACAGAAGCCTGATTTAGTAGACTAAACAGCAAGTGTCTGTCAAGAAGCCAAGATGGTGAGGTCAGACAAGTCTTCAATGAACTACCTCTGAGAAGCTTAGAAATGAGAACAATCTGGGAGGTGGTAGAAGCAAGGGAACATTCTGACAGATGGGAAATACAGAGTGATACTCTTCAGCGTGGTTCAGGGACCTGTGCTGATTCCACAGACCCATGACAGTATCTGAACAAAATGTCAATGGGAGCCATCAGCTGACATCATTCTTTCATAGTAAGGTTTTCTCAATGAAAGCAGCAGCTCTCGCTTACACCCCTTGTGGACTACCGAGTTGTACAGCACTAATATGGATCAGGTTTATACACTGATGAGAACGAGGATCCAGAGGAGGACAAATGATACAGAAAGAGTGTCCCTGAGGTGGTGAAGGTGGAACTCATCTCTCAAGTAGGGAACTGGAGACATCACAGAAACAGAACATGCATTGTTAACAGTCACACAGGTGCACCCTATGGCTACTTATGTCTGGTAAAAAAGGGGCTCCAACTTGCTTTAAAAATCAAGACATTAGCTGATGATTGGTGGCCTGGGAAGAGAAAAGGGTTATAGAAAACTGAAGAAAGACAGGAACGTGCATACACTGACCACCTGAAATGACTGTGAAGTGAACAGACTAGAAGAAGCAGAATAAAAACGCTGAGTAATCATTCAAGCAGGATTTTGAATTTCAGTCACACCTGTCAACACATCCATTTACTTGTTTTTGTTGTTGTTGTTGTTGTTGTTGTTTTAACATGAGAATTAAGGTACTAGGTGTAGGAACAGAGGATGTTGATAGTTAAGATCAAATGGGGTCATGGTCTCCCCATGCAAGCTGAGTAAAGAAGGTTTTACTGAGACTGGGTAACGCTTAGAACAGACTGGGGAAGTTCAATGTACTGGGAGTGAGATAGGGGACAAGCAGCTGAAAAAAGCTGAAAGCAGGATTATCAAGAGCAAAGAATTGAAAGGACAGAGAAAGCAGGATGCTGAACAAGTCATTCTTGAGCATAGATGTTGATGTTTTCAAAAATGGCAACACATGTAGAGGTTCATAAAAATGGGGGGTGGTTGGAATCATAATGAATGAGTCAAGTTATTAAGAGGTCAGCCATGTTTAGACTTTGGAGGTCATTTGATCCTCAGAGGTACTGGAATTTTGAAAGAAAAGGTAGACATAGCTGAAAACTAGTTGTTTTCAAACCCAGATGATGCCCACCCTATCCTCAGGTCTTGAGGTATTTGAAGAAGTGTGAGAGAGAGAGCTTCCATTTGAGACGGTTACAAGAAATCTGTCCATCTTACAGACATTCGACTTTCGCTTAAAATAAGTTTTTGGGTAAAGAGAAAGAAAAAGGCATCATATCTGCCACCGTGGAAAATAATACACTTTCCCACTTCTGAATTCACACCGACACCCAAGTCTCAGGACACAGAGGGAAGGTGCAGAGATGTATTTCTCTTACTATTTGTTTGGGACCTGATGTGAAATCTCAAAGGACAAAAAGACTCTGTGGGGTCTAAAGGAAGTTCCCTATGCCAGAGAAGCATTGGGAAGACATGATGGTGTGTTCCGAGGCAGTTGTCTGAGGCAGGGGAATCCTTGCTTCACTGAGGCAATCCTTGCTGCCCCCACATGAATGAAGGCTCATCTTCATTCTCTTTCTTTCTCTGACCAGGCTGTCAGACAGCCTTCTGCTTACTTCTGCACACCACATTATGGATCAGGTCAAACTTTACATCCTCTAGATGTGGTCCTGACATCATGAGAATCCTGGGAAATTTTGGCACGGCCTCCCTTGGAAGCATTGTAACAGGACCACAGAAGAGAACAACGGATGTGCAACTGTTTGTAGAATAATAAATAGTCTCCCCTGGTTCTTTAGACTTGGCTCCACCACGTTAGAAGTAGGTGGGGAAAAATTTAAATCAGACTATTATTAAAAATGTTTTAGATTACCTTAAACAAGCTTTGGTAGAGGACTGGCTTCCTCCCACACAGTCAGGCCATCTGGTCTGACCAAGTTGTTCCAAGCATTTAGCTGCCCATACCTTGAATGAGGTCTTTGACACAGCAAGTATGTAGTCAGCTTTGCCAACCCCGAAAGAAAACCAGGCAAGTTTACCCCATGTTCCCATGCCGAAGCACTTCATTTAAAGATTTGGAGAGCAATGCAGCCTGCCCCAGATTATCCCAGGCCTAGCAACCCACAACCTTGCAATAACAGAGGCTCCCTAAGGGCTTTGCATTAGCTCTATGGCCAAGTGTGTTTTTTGGAAGCTGGAAACACAGTCTCCTTCTAGAAAAGTTTGCCAGCTACCCACCCTCTAAGTAATGGAAGGCAGAGCCAAGGCTGCAAGAACCTGTACCCATTGAAAAGTAGACATTTCAGTGCTTTTCCAAGTTAGTAAGTCCCCTGAAGTCTGTACAGAATAGCTACTAGCTTGTTTTTGTTCTGAGAGCCAATAGTTATCTCCATTTCTTTGAAATGGTCCTGATGTTGACTGGACTACTGTATCTTTTATAGGATGGGATGAAGAATGCACTTCAATTTTTCAGACAGCAATCCTTAAAGGCGAGAGGCAATGCAATGCCTATAAGTGTGTGCGTGTGCGTGCGTGTGTGTGTGTGTGTGTGTGTGTGTG
This sequence comes from Peromyscus leucopus, assembly GCF_004664715.2. Lineage (NCBI taxonomy): Eukaryota > Metazoa > Chordata > Mammalia > Rodentia > Cricetidae > Peromyscus > Peromyscus leucopus. The sequence goes on along the minus strand of NC_051078.1, from coordinate 41,984,774 downwards.
TGCGTGTGTGTGTGTGTGTGTGTGTGTGTGTGTTGTAGAACTCCAGAAGTTAGAGAGATGATATTTCTACATTGTTCACCAATAGAATCAAGTTAAGGATAATAGCTTTGCGATTAGGGAAACTAATCTAGACAACAGTTATTTCTTCCCCTTAAAATTGTGCCACAATCAAAGACCACAAGGAAGTGTATTTGTAATTTTGGTTTTTTGATCAGGCCTTCAACTTTTGAAAATATTGCCACCAGCCACACAGCTGGTGCAGGGCTCATGATGCTGTTGTCTCACAAGGCCAAAGATGGCTTCGTCTTCACTTTTGTTAAAGTCTTGCTTCTGTGTACATAATATGCCTGTGGTTTTTATTTTTCTAAATCAAAGCCCTCAGCAAAAGACTTGCTATTTTTCCAGGATAGCTGTTACATATCAGCTTAGCAAACACAGACACTTTGTTAAACAAACTTGAGAGCAGATGTGTCTCTAAGTCCAAACCCGCTTTCCACCCTAAGCCTACCATCATACACTGGAAGAAGGTTGGGCTTTGTCTCAAAGCTCCAGACAAAGAGCTAACTGAGGTGCCTATTGACATATCGAAGCAGAAGACTTCTGTCAGCCTCTCTCAGTCCCCTACCCTAAACTGTCCAGCTCAGGGACTGAACTGGGCTTTCCTCTTTCCCCGTCTTCTCTTCCCTATATAATCGAGCCATTTTGGCTATGACCTCTTTGTCTCTTGGCTCTCCCATCTCCCCTATCCTCTCTTCTCTCATGGCCTGGCTCAGTCTGCCGGTCATGTTCCCTCTGGATGCTGCCAGATGCCTCTGCCTCTGTGTGTGCTTCCCCTATATCTATAATAAAACCCTTAACCCCTTAGGAGCAGTCATATCTTCTGTTCATTTTTTCCTTTCATTTTGATGCTACACAGATCTCAATTTGAATCTTTTCTTCTCCACCTACTAATCAGGTCACCCTAGTAGTACTTTTAAAAAAACTCCTCCCTTCCTCCAAAGCTTAAAAATAGTAATATCTACCATTTAAGCTGACTGTTGTAAAAGTTATCTGAATACACAAAATGTTTGATGTAAGCAAAGGATAAATAGGAACCAATTTAACCTTATCATAACTTTATAGGCAAGTAATCATTAAATAATTCTCTAGTAATCCTTATAAAGATTAAATGTGTCCATGTGGTTGAGTACTTAAAAAGTAGGACAAAAGTAATTGGAGGGGATTATAGAGGCTATGCTAAGTGATGAAAATCTCCAGAGGATTAATAAGGAAGAAACAGACTTGATTATAGTACTCAGTGACCAGCACAAGACAATTAACAGACCAGGATCATCAGTCTGGAAACAGGTTTCTGGGGCCACATGCCTGTCAGGTAATTAAATGAAGATGTAGAACATACGTTATCAGATATATAGATGGCTAGAGGCTAGGAGTAACATGAAAAGGTTACAGATTCAATAAATATCTTTACAGATTAAATTGACAGGCTTGGATGAAATACAGCCAGAACTGATAGAGTTTTTGCATGCGGCTCTAAAAAAAAATCAACTAAATGGACAAGTCTGATGCAACATTGAATGGGCAAGAATGGCTTAAGGATGTGAAGGGCCAGTGGGATATTTAGAAATACAGTTGGCTAAGAAAACTGGTGGAAACACAGGTTAATAAAACATCAGATTATACGTACATAATGAAAGAATAGAATGTGAGGTTGTTCTCAAAACCAACTAGGCATCTCAAAACCAGCTAGGCATCTAGATTAATTATTGATGGTAGTAAATTAACTTTACATAAGGATATATGATCAAAAGTATTGAAAATATTTGTCCTTCAAAAAGCAAATCCTCAATGAAGATTGGACATCACTTTCTTTTTTCTTTTCTTCTTCTTTTTTTTTTTTTTTTGGTTTTTTCGAGACAGGGTTTCTCTGTGTAGCTTTGTGCCTTTCCTGGAACTCGCTTTGGAGACCAGGCTGGCCTCGAACTCACAGAGATCTGCCTGCCTCTGCCTCCCGAGTGCTGGAATTAAAGGCGTGCGCCACCACCGCCCAGCTTTGGACATCACTTTCAAACACTGCATAAAAAGAAAGAAAATATGTAATTCTTCCAAATCAGATAATGCATTCCACCATTGACACGCAGCTACATTAGTAATAATGATATTAAAATACATGAAGCAAATAATCTTCAGTTGTAAGCCATGCAGAATGGTGCTTTGGTAAACGAGAGAATACACAGTATGATGGTCTCATAAGATTATGATACAGTCAAGAAAATCTCTGTCATTTAGTGCCATGGTGGTCCTTTCACATTGTAGCACAACACATTGTCATAACGGCACAAACAAACTTTCTTCTCAGTTAATTGTATAAAAAAGCAATGTGATTATGTATAGCACATAGTATTTTACAATTTATACAATATTTTTACTGTTCTATCCAGATACTAGATATATTTAGATAATGTGATTATGTATAGCACATAGTATTTTACAATTTATACAATATTTTTACTGTTCTATCCAGATACTAGATATATTTAGATATACAAATATTTACCATCTTGTTTCAATTGCTTACAGTATGTAGTCAGCAATGTGTTATAAAGGGTTGTAGCCTGGGAGCAATAGATATGTAATGGGCTACATTATCTAAGTTCATGTGAGCACAGGCTGTGAGGGCTACACAATAATCAGATGCCTAATGATCAATCTCAGCATGCAATCCCATCAATATGAGATACATGGCTTATATATAGTATATATATATATATATATATATATATATATATATATATATATATCACTATTACATTAACTAGAAAAAAACGAAACACATCAACTTATGATTTGGCAGATGCCATTGTTCAGTTAGAAATGAAAATAAAAGGAATTATATGCATTGAATGGAAACTATTTGTGACACATCACAACACACATCCCAAGCATCCAAGCATAATATGGAGGCCATACTGGTGTCCATAGATGATTGAATTTCTGAATGGCCCTGTGATAGCTTGTATATGAAATGTCCCTCTTGAGCACTAGCTGGTAATGCTGTTTTGAGAGGCAGAGGAAACTTTAGGAGTAGCTCCTAGCTGAAAGAAGTGAGTTTCTAGGGGGCTGACCTTGGTGTTCACAGCCCAGCTGCCATGCTTTCCTTGAGTTGATGGACGGTGCCATTGGTCCATGAGTTGGAATATATCCTTCCCCACTTAAGCTGCCTCATTTCAGGTGTTTGTCTACAGCAAGGAGAGAAGTAACTATGACAGCTTCTAGGAGAGGGAACTAAAACAAGGAGAAACCTTTGAAGCAGGTTTCAGCCCAATCTGTGGTTGATTTTCCCAAAGCATAATTCAAAAATAAAACAGGCCACTACATGAAATAGGAACAAGTTTACAAACTAGTGTTGGAGCACCAGCAAGGAGCACACAGTGGTGGTGGTGGTAGGCAAACAGAGCTGGACTCATCAAATAAACACACTAAGTGACATTCAGGCCCTCTCTGACCCCTATCTGTCCAAGCTCTATGTCAAAATTAACCGAGTGCAGCAACTTTCAGCTTTAAGAGACCAAGTTGTTTATTTTGCTTTATTTGGGGGAATGCTGGGCAGAAAACAAGATGTCAGTGTCCGAGATGCCAGGGCTCCTGTGCGGCTGGGGCTGGTAATGACTGCCTTTAGGGCATTAATCTCAACTAATAGCCACCATCCCTGTCTCCAGCTGAGACACATCAAGCAGAGCTCATCACCCCATTCATTTCCATCTTATTTCACATGGAAAAGAAGACTGTGTTCCCTAATCATAGAAATGGGATGTAGAGACAGAATAAAACTTGCTCATAAAAGTGAAGAAAAAGTAAGTGTGTCCTCAGGCCACTGATCCCTTTACTATCTGTGCTTATAAATTTGAAGCCCTGGGAAAGTGACTTCAGATGCCTGAACTTCATGTTTCCTCATGCTTGAAATGGGAACAATGATACTAAGCTCTATAGCTTCTTGGAGGACAATGACTACAAGTTTCATTATAATCACATTGTCACAGGAGTCCCTTTGTCTGCAGGTACTTTCAGGGACACCATTCTTTTCATAGTAATTATTGTTTATGTTGCTAATGGAATCTCAGTAATGATGCATGGGGTTGATTCTTCCACTAATTAATTTATTCAGCAGACATTTTTTTTAAGTTGCCCATGAAACCAAGCACGGTGACAGCTAAGCACAGTGATCTCTCTATGCAGAATACTGGAGGCAAAGCTCAGTACCAGCACTGCTGACAAGGACTCCTTAAGTACCTCGCCACTGATGTCACCAAGTATAGTCACATGATGTAAGCCCATCGAAACATTCCCTAAGATCCTGGCAAACACCAAGCTCCGGGAAGGCAGCTACCATGGCTGTGTTCCTTATTACTGTATTATCTTTCTCGAGCATGGAGTCTGGCAAATAAAGAAAACTCCACAAGTCAAATATTAGTTGGATGAATGAAGACATTCACAAAAAAAGTGAAATTTGCCCAAAATATAGTTTGAAATGCACCATTTCACAACTAGAGAAGTATATTTATGCTTAGTATAGTGTTAATCATTCACTGGGTAGTGGAAAAATTTCACTTAGTAAACTGCTCGAAAGGAAGATGGAAACTTACCTTTCTATTTGGTTATAGAGTAACAAATAGGAGAATAAAGCAAAGCACACTAAGAGTAATAAATAATAGCTATGGTTGTAATGATAACAATAAATTCCACTTACATGTGCTTCTGTGAGCCAGACTATGCAGGAACATCTTGGAATCCGAGTGAGAATGTGACTGAGTGTGATCTATAAGGCAATGGGCTTATTTATCACCTACTCTGTCCTCATCTACTGAGATCGTCCTTAGAACTGAGCCTCTGTCTCCTCTGTGCATCCTCATCCAGCTCTAGAAACTGTGAGTCCCACCAGAGTGCCGTCTTGGCCTTTTTCATTTCTGTACGTTTTAGAACTGAGTTGTGCATAGGCAGGAGGCTCAGGCAGTTTTTGATGAATAGACAGAAGGGCGATTTTATTAAAAGTCAGAAGGGAAATGTTCTAATGGTCATGGGAAAATTTGAAGAGAAGGACTCATGGAATCAGTCTTAGATGGTGTCCATCTTTGATGAACAGGGAAAGAGGGGAAGAATTGAGTATGAGGTGCAAAGGGACCCACAAGAAGCTCGATCATCCTCCTGGAGTCTGCACAAGATCGCTTCACTCTTTGCAAGATCCCCAAGTCCTCAGTGCTACTGATAAGAAAGTTTGGTTCTAGCATCATCCAGATCTTTTGTTCCCAGTTCTGTTTCTTCTGTGAAATGTTCTCACGTCTGTTGAGCAAAGTGGACACTCAAAGTCCATGCATTGAGACTTCTGTCCTATGGAGAATGTAGGTGAGTGCTTTTTTTTTTCTTGTCAAATTGTGTTTTTGTCAACAGCAATTGTCCAGGAAGTGGCATGGCACTTATGGAGGTCAGGAAAGTGGTCAACAGTATACAGGTGATGAGTTCTACATAGCTCTGCATATTGCTCTGGAGCCCCTTTACTGACTCTGTAAGTGTGGTGGGGCCACGGAGCGGCTAGCATCATAGTGTACTGTGCACTTCTAGCTCATTTGTTAAATGTGGATGGAGTATTTATTGCCCTGTACTGACACTTCCCAGAGCACTCTATTCTATCAGAGGCAGCCTCTTAGGTCTCCATATTTAGTGCCTTTCTAGTTCAGAGGGCAGACAGATATTATTGCTTGAAGGGCCTTCTGAAAATGTTTCTCTCTTGTCTTCTCCATCTTCTTCCAGCTGCCTTTATCGTAAATGCTCCTTGAAGCCCATGCCTTCCCATTTTGCACACTAGAGGGTAGTGTTGAGCCAGTTTAGAATTTCCTGCACTTGGAAGAGAGGGAAAAAGTGATGGAATTACCTTTCTTTTTAGTAAATTGAAGAAGACTAAGTACCCAACAGCTACTTTTTTTTAATTTATGTAAAAATCTTCCCGATGGGCAGGATTTCGCACATAATCCATGAATTCAGAAGTTCTTAAAAACCATTGTTCATTTCTCTCCCCAATGTCTGTCTGTACTTCCATGCCTAAAGGACTAAGCCCTCATGTCGGTTCTCCACAAGATTATGAGTGGGTGCAATCCAATGACCGAGAATACCAAAAGCGAGAGAGGGATTTCCTTGCTTTGTTCCACAGGAAGTATTGCAACAGCTGGAAGAGAGTGGAAACTGACAAACTCCATCGAAGACGTGCGTCTGCATGAACTCAAGTGTTTCTGTAGCTTTCCCCAATTCTAGCCTTTCTGCCTTCATCTCAGGTTCAAGAATCAGTGCAAACTCCATTTGGATAGCCTTACTTACAACAGTCCTGGCCTCTGTCTTACCCTGTGGTATTCATTATTAGTATTTTCATACACTTTCATAAGAGTCCCATTTTAATCTATAAATTACAGAGTAAGCAAGCTCTGGAGTCAGACACTTTGGGTCTGGATCTCAGCTTACTGGTCACCAAGCTGTGTGACCTTGGGTAAGTCACTCACTCTCTCTGGCCTTCAGTTTCCTCCTAATGTTGTTATGATGTAAGACTGAAATTAATTCAGTACAGTACTTGAAGACTGGTTGGCACATATTTAACTCCTCAAATAGAAAAACAGTTAAAATGGACTCCTGGTTATGTATTGAACCCAGGAAGATTCCAAGTGACTGGTACAAGGGACTTCAGCACTAGAGACCATGAGAGCTTAAGTGCCAGTTCTAAGGAGAAAGAAACAGGAGTGGGCGTGTCTACAACAATAGTTTTTGACCACCTTGATCATCATTATCGCCGGCAGTTTGTGAAAAGTGCAGATTCCCAGGCCTAGTACCAGGCACTGGGACTCAGAATCTTAGGTATGGTACCCAGTAATTTCCTGGTACCCAGGTCTTCTGGGCAACTTAATACACACTACAGACACTGGCTGAGAACTGCTAGATGGATGTATGCCAGCACCCAGGTCCCACTTTGTCTTTTAGGAGCCAAGGTCTTGTCAACCTCTTTGTCTTTCAGAAGAGAGAAATCTGTGGAGAAGCCCTCACCAGCAACAGGAGAAGAACCAAGTTAGCCATGCAAGTCCAGGGCCACCATATTCTAGAACCCCTGAGCTGAGAGAGACCTTAGTGAAATGTCATCCAGAGGTTACAAATGTTGCCTCAAGAGACTACATGTTCTCCACATCCATACTTTGCTGCTAAAAAGAATTTCACCAAAATGTCTGCATGTGTGTATTCTGATTGCTTAGTTCCCCTTAACCATTAAGAAGGATTTGCCATCTCCAGGTGGTGCTGCCACTAAGTCACAGGTGACCAGACATGAGAAAAGCTGCTTGCCGACTCAGAGTACACAAAGCCTGGCTTCGTTTCTATGAAGCCAGACTCACTTCTGCGCTCACATGACCCATCCTTTCCCTTTCCATCTGGTACCCTGAGTGCTTTCTTCTGCTGTGAGAAGAAAAGCACAATGGACCAGAAGTTTCAGTGCCCTCCCCGCCCCCCAGTGTTCTCCAGGATGTGGATCTTATGAGCCAGGTCTCAGGGGACAAAGTCTTTTGGGGCATCACAGACTGGTTTTGTTGGGGTGAACAGGCTGAACTAGGATCTGGAGTCATCTGGGTCATGGCTTAAAAAGTCGGCTTTGTCAAGTTGTCACTTTGCCCATTCGGGGTCCAATGACTTGGCTTGGGTGATGGGGTTGGGAATCTGCCTGTAAACACCTTTGTTTCCTGTTCCCTTTCATCTGTCTCCCCATGATGCCTAAGCAGGTGGCCCCTTTAAGACCAGGAGTCATCCACATAGGGTGAGATTTAGAGAGTGACTACTCAGGAGGCATACTGCCTCAGAGGCCTAGAAGTGGTTTCATTTACTCATCTACCAGTGTCACACTGTGTTCCAGGGACAAGACAAGTGGCTGAAATGTGGTCCTAAGCCAGAGACATGTGCTTCCTGTATTGGCTGGAATTGTATACAGCAGTTATCCCAATAGTTACACAATCCATAATTTAAAACTGCTTAGGGTGATGGAAGGAAGGAGGGATGGATACAAGGTAGAAACTCTAGGTAGCACAGGGGTGCATGGAATGCAAGTCAGGGGTGCCCACACCTCATGTGGAGCATGGAGCGGGGAGCAGGGGATGCTGTAAAGAGTTATGGGATCAGAAAACGAAAAGTTGGAGGTGATATTTCATAGTGATAGTAAAAGTTAATTACTGAGAAAGACCAAACATACCAGTCCCTTTTCTTGGTGGCTGGCGAAGGCATCTATTACATAACTAGTCTTCAAAAGACCCCGAGATCCTCCTTTTGTGCAAATGCCATCCATCCAAAGAGCAGGGAAGCCCTAGCTTGGCTCTCTCTCATCTTAGCCTTAACTGAATTCCCACCCACCGTCCTGATTTTGTGTTTCTTTTTCTTCCTCTCCCCCTACTTATTCCATTGTCTCTCTCTGTTCTCACTCTGTTCTGTGCTCTCTCCCACACCCATCTCAATGTGGAGCTCACAAACTGTACACCTAGTCATAGATCAAAAGATATCCAGGAGAAAAACATCCATCACTGTGCAGAGAGAATTCGGGGGTTGAAACCAAATGCCTGAAAAAAGTTTCGGAAGTAATAAGTCCTTGTCAGATTCCAATCAGCCCTGGCCTCCCCGTTGAGAGGTACAGGCATACCTCCCCTGCTCCAAAGGCATGAGCAAAATCCCCCAGAGCTCTTCTGCTCCTGCTGTGCTTTTCCTTTTGACCATGGCTGTCAAGTCGGGTTTCTCATGTCATTTTAGCGCCAGGTCTGGTGCATTTCTCTGTATAGTAAAAGCTAATGAACCGTATGGCTTTTGGCAGGATCTGGCAATATACATGCTCCATTTGGAGCAGAGTAAGTCCTTGGAGTCCATAGCTGTATGAGCAGCCTCAAGCTGTCTCCTGTGCTTCATGGGTCTGTAAATACCATAGCTGTGGTCACTGTGAAGAATTATTAATATTCCAGAGGCCTGCTTTGACCCTACCCCCGACAGAGCGGGCTTTGCTAACACACAGCTTCGCATTGGATCCCATCCAGTTGGAATTTATGAGTGGAAGTGGCAGAAAGCCCGTCTTACAGCAATATCCCACCTTCGGCTGGCTCTGGAGCTCGGACCCTAAGGACATCACAGTATTCGATGAACTCAGAACGCAGTTCTTGGGCTCCTAACATGTGCTAAGCCCTGAGTTGAGATGCCAGAGATCCAGAGATGTCAAAGTCCCAATCCCTGGCCCAGAGAAAGCGGTGTTTGGTAAGGGGAAAGGGACCTGTATATTAGGTTTTGTGTGCTGGCAGGTTTAGGGTATAGTCCTTGGTAGATGTTAGAGAACAGCTATCCATTCTTTCATTATGTTCCTCTTAGTACTCACAGTGTGGCCCTCAGCCTTGCAGCTGCACCTGGAGCATTTTAGAAATAAATAATCCCCGAAGCTCCATCCATACTAGGCCTTCTGGAATCTAGGCAAATTAAAAAAAAATCACCAGATACTCTCATTTATGATTTTAAGCACCAGGAGAATTTTCTTTAAATATCTATTCTTGGGCTCTATCCTCCTAAAGTCTGGCATGATATGTCTGCCATAGGTCTGGAGATAACTTCATAAGCCCTCCAGGTACCTCTGGTATAGATTAGTTATGGGCTGACATTCAGGAGCCAGTTCTCCAACTTGGATGAACCCAGAATCACTGGAGAGGTTTTCCAGACTGTCCAACTACAGCTTACACCCTGGACCATGAAACCAGGACCCCAGGGGTAGAATCCTTATCTATAATTGTAAAGCTTTTGCAGGTCCCTAATGTGGAAGACCCTTTCTCTACACTAGCACTGCCGGCACTGTAACGGTAAGACTTTGGAGGGATCGACTCTGACGTCCCCACCCCATAGCTAGCAATGCTGTCTGGGGAGACTTCGGGAAGTGGGACAGAAGTGGGTCACTAGGAGTGAGTAAATCCTCCTTGGGTGTTTACTGTCTCTCTCTCCGCTTCCTGGTCACTCACTCAGCGAACAGTTTCCCTCTGCTGTTCCATAATCTCTCTTCCATGATGCTCCCCCAAAGCCATGGCACCAAACAACCGTGTTCTGAGCCCTCTACAGCCATGAGCCCCAATTAAGCCTCTCTTTCTAGAAGTTGTTTCTGACAGGCATTCTGGCCACCGCAGCACAAGAAGGAATGAGAACGGGATCGCTGGACACGCTCCCAAGCTCTACGTGTGGACTCTGATTCTGTGGGTCCAGGACCTCAGTTTGAAGAACAGCATTCACAGCACTTTTTGACGCGCTCAGCAGAACTCCACTCGTTCCAGCAGCGCGCCAGTGATTTGGAAAGGAGACAGCTCCGAGGCCGAACCCTTCCATTCTTGGCCCTACCCGGGATATTTGTCCTTGTCAAGCAGCAGAGTGAGGGCTGCCTTGGGACCCTGTGCATACTTGGAGTAGGCAGATTGAAGAACTGCAGCCTCCTAGGTAAATAGTCTTAGTTTTTCTGGTCTTTGCTTGGACTCGAGTGTCCATGAGCTGGGATCATTCTCTGCTTATTTTTCAAGGTAGAAGGTCCGACCCACACAAACTTTCTGAGAATTCTGCTTCTTCCAAGACAGCAGTATTTTCTCACCATCTGGGGCTCAAGCCATACTGGATTTCTTTCATTTTCTCTAGTGACTCATCTTTCTTCTACCTCTGTCATTTTGCACAAGCTGTTCTTTTTGCTTAGAATGTTCCTTTTCCCCCCTCTGCGAGTCTTGCTCCAAGACAGATTTTTCTACACCCCAAATGAGATCAGATTCCCCTGTTGTATGCTCATAATTGATATACCTTGTACCCTTCCTCCCTTTCACCACATTGGACAAAGCTTTAAATTATGGACAACGTTAATATTTGAAAAATGACTCCACACAATTCTGATTTAGATAGACTACATCTTTTACTCAGAAGCAGATTCCAGTCATTCATTTCATACCCAGAAGTCAGTTGGGACTCAGTGAATATGTGAGTAAGTATGAAGCCACTCCTTTCAGGCCTGGGAGCTGGAGCCTCTTGTATACTCTCCCAAGATGATCATCCATTTGCCCAATAGGCCCCATCAACACCCCACCTGCCAACATTGTTCAGTTCTTGCTGAATCTTCTCAGCACGTACCACTGTTGTCTTAAATCATTACTGCTCTCCACCCCCCTCCCAAGTCTTTTGGCACTGTCAGCCCATCTGAGGACACTCTCCTGCCACATTGTTTGAGCCCTGATGGATCTTTCTTTCTAATATTGTCCTAGAACTGACCTGAGAATCCTCAAACTGTTCAGTCTCCAAACTCTATTAAGCCGCAAGCGTTATTTTCAATACTTTCACACCTTGTGACTATCATGTATGGAATACAAATAAAAGCACAAGTTTCAAAGCATTGATGGAGCATGAAATGAGGGAATTTGCACACATAGTATATAGTCGGTGTGTATTCAGAAACACAAAATACATTAATGCTGCTGCTTTTGATTACTGAGTTAGAGGTAGGTAGATTCGATAATAATTTTAAATACGTTAACTCTTGGTCCTGCAGCCCAATAGTACATCTAAGATAGGAGACTATTGCTTATATTTTCATTTCTAAAATTGCATGACATGACCATTTGTCACAATTCTATTCTTTGCTATGTCCCTGCCTGGGGGTTGAGAGACAGCGTTTGAGGCTCTCCACAGAAAGTATACATTTTGGGGATACTGCAAGAAAATTAGCACCTCAGGATCTTCAAACTCCCCAGTGGCCATATCCCACTGTGCATTAACTGGCGTGAAAAGCAGAGGCACCAAGGCTCTTCAAAGCAACCAGACTGTGAACCACTGAGTCTCTCCATGGATCAGATGATGTGGTTTTCCTCCAGCATATTAAGTTTTCATCAGTCCGCCTAGTATTCTTGCCTAGCCAATGCTACTCAAGTGGTTACATCATTGAGAGAGTTCGTGATGATCATATTGCAATGAAAGAGTGACCGTTTATCAGACATTAAATTTTATATATATATACATATATATATATATATATATATACACACACATATATATCAGCTGATCATCTTCTTTAACTGCAGAGTCTGACCTGTTCATGCTGAAGTTAGAGCATGAGATGATAGAATGCACATAAACGTCCATTCGTGAATAGAAGGAATCTAGCATCTTGCTTATGCTAGGCAAGTGTTCTACCACTGAGCAAGATTCCTAACCCCCTAGATGTGTATTTATAACAAGTTCCCAGGCATTGTTGATACTGTAGCATCTCAAGATGGCATGTGGCCAGCAAGGACTTCCATTTAAACTTTTTTTCTAATATTTCATTATTTTAAAGAATAAATATTTAATTTTTAAGATTATAATGCAATCACAACATTTTCCTCTTCCCTTTACTCCCTCCAAACTCTCCCACATGTCCATTTGCTTTCTTTCAAAAAAATGCATAGCCTTTTTCCCATTAATTTTTGTCAAGTGCATATATGTATATGTATACACATATATATTCCTAAATATAACCGGTTCAGGCTGTATGGTGTCATTTGTATGTATGCTTTTCAGGGCTAACTGGATAACCAGGGTGTGCTCTTCCCTGGGAAAACTATGTCTCCCACTCTCAGCATTCCTTAGTTGCCTGTAGTTCTTTGTGCAGGTTTGAGGTCTCACAGTCTTTCACATGACTGGAGGAGAAATTCATCAGCATCGTTCAGCCATGAACCCAGAAACCTACAAGTGTGGCCTGTCTGTAAGATATACTGGTGCAATAGCAGTACAGATGTTTTGGGAGTAACTAATCACTTTTTGGTTGGCTTTAAGGCTCTCTTCATAAGATGGAACCCATACTTGACATTGTTAGAGTGGCCAAGAACCTGAGACTATATAGGTCATGTGTCCTAGACCCACTACTGTTATTCTGCTAGTGAATATAGCAGTAAAGTGTCTCCTAATGGTAGAATGCTATAACCATAGATCAGTGCATCATTCAACCCTCACCAGAGAAACTTCTTGCACCAGATGGCGATTAACACAGAGACCCACAACTGGACAATGTTCACAGTGAGAATCTTAGGAGCACTCAGCCCTAAATAGAATATCTTTATCAAACCCCTCCCCTGAGGCCCAAGAATCTAAATAAAAGAGGAGGCAGAACGATTGTAAGAGCCCGAGGTAATGGGTAACTCCATGGAAATAGTCATTCAGACTCCACAGGACTGATGCACACACATGAACTCACAGAGACGGTGGCAGCATGCGCAAGACCTGCACAAGTTCAAACCAGACAAAATCCCAGCACTGAGAGAGGAAAGTGGATACCAAGCCCCACCCCTAACCAAGAAGCTATTTGCAACTGATACCTGCTGAGAAAGGGAAAGATCAGTTTTCTCAATGGAGTGACGCTGGGCTATCAACCACAATCCAAGGCAAACCCCATGCCTACGAGCAGCTGGCCAACACAAAACAGACTCCGTGTGTTTGTGTGCTTTTTTTTGTCTTATTGTGTTTTGTTTTGTTTCTTTTTGAGTGAGGAAGAAGAACATGAAGTTGGGTGTTGGTGGGTAGGGAGGTAGAAAGGATCTGGGAGTAGTTGGTGGAAAAGAAATAATATGATCAAAATATATCGTATGAAAAATTTTAAATGAAAATTAATTTTAGAAAATATAGTACGGTTGTCCCTGTTTATATGGAGTGCTTTGTTTATTTTTTTTTAAACAGGGAACAGTTATTATGAAGTTGATTGTCAGATGCACATCGGTGACAACCTAGGTTGAGTCATGGGTTCTCTCAAGAAAACCAATAAATATCCTCAGGGAATAGCTTTTCATAGAATGTTCTACAGACCACGGAGGAAGAAGAGGTGGTAGATGTAGCCACACAGAGCACAGTATAGCATAAGTACTGTAAAATTTTATGCCTGGCTTCTGACTCCTTTAATGTAGACCTGTTCTCAGTTTCTGCTGAGCCTCCTGGGACAAGGTAACAAACCACGTGTGTTTTGTTTTCTTGCTTTATGAAATAAGGAGAACAGCCTGTTGCCTTGAGTTCCTGTGAAAGTGAATTGAAATCAAACTGTATGGGGCTGAGAAGGGTATGTCTCTGGCACACAATGTCTGAATAGTTTAGCTAGGGCTTCCTAGTCAAGCCTGAGATATGTTTTTTATAAAATAAGAGTATTGAAAAAATTATTTTTATTGATGTGTATGTGGTGTATCTGTGTAGGGATGCATGGATACAAGTTCAGGTGTCCTAGGAGGCCAGAAGGAGACATGGGATCCCCTGGAGCTGGAGTTACAGGTGGTTGTAAGCTGCCAAACATGGGTGCTGGGAACCAAACACTTGTCCTTTCAAAGACTAGTAAACACTCTCAGCTGCGGAGCCAACTCCCGAGCCTTCTCTGCTTACATTGGGTTAGGTAGTGATTCTGTGCCTTTCATGAGTCATTGCTGGTCTGTCAGGTCTTTGAGACAGAACCCTACCCAGAATCCACAGTCTTGCTGTTTCTCTAACTGTGGGTTCTTGGAGTCTATTCTACTTCAATATGTAGCCATTGTCTTCTAATCAACTGACAATTTCTCAAGAAATTCATATGTAGAGACAGTGAAACCAACCCACAAATAACCAATGCTAATTACTTGAGATTACGCTATCAGAGACAAGTTGGAGGATTTTGCACAACAACTTGATGATCTTATTTAAAGCTTCCCTTTGGTTTGCAATTTTGGAACCACAATAGTACTCTTGTTTCAATATTTGCATTTGACCCATAAACTCCTCTTGGTTTTGTGACTACGTGAAACTAATGGGTGTTTATGAATCGCTCCTCCACGCAACCATTTGTTCACTTAAGCATTGTAGAAAAAAATGATTCTACAGTAGATTAGTCAGCCTTCTGTTTCTTATAACACAGTGCCCAAGACAGGAAGTGTATAAAGAGGAAAGGTTTATTTGTGCTCATAGATTTATGATTTTCAGTCCACGGTAACTTATCTTACTGTGCTGGGGCCTAAAAGCAATACATCATTGCAGGAACAGATAGAAAACCAATCTTGAGGTGCAGACATGGAAGAAAGAAAGAGGAAGGACCTGGGGGTTTGCATTTCTAATGCTTTCAAGGTCATGCCCCCTCTCCATTGAGCTAAGACCACACATTCAACTCTTAAAAGTTCTCTCATTAGAGCCAGTGCTGGAGACGGAGCCCATGGGGAGAACATTTCAGCTCTAAAATATAGCACTCTAATGTAAAGGCAAAAGATCCTATGGTCTAAATTTGGGCTTGTTATTTTCATTTATTCACAAATGCTTTTTATCATATAATATATAAGATACCTGATAAAAAAAGAAGTGATTCTATTGTGATTTTAATAATTCCTTATCCATCTATCCATCCATCCATCCATCCACCCATCCATCTGCTTGTCTGTCTCTCCATCCATCTGTCCGTGTGTCCGTGTGTCTGTGTGTCCGTGTGTCCGTGTGTCCGTGTGTCCGTGTGTCCGTGTGTGTGTGTGTGTGTGTGTATGTAAATGTGCGAGTACATGTGTGTGTATGCAAATACCATGTCACATGTGTGAAGGTCAGAGGACAAGGAGTTGTTTCTTTTTCTTCTTTAATGTAGATTCTGAGAATAGAATTGAGGGCAGCCTGGGTGGCAAGTGCCTTTACCCACAGAGCCATCTTGCCAAGCCCCTATCATTTTTCTTAATGTCACTTTCTGTAATACTTAGGACTATTTCCTACAATGACCAAAAACACTGTAAAAGGAAAACCCTAAATATCATTTAAAAATCCATTATTTTTGGAAATGTACACAAGGAAGCCACAGAGAGTTTACTTACTCTGACAGACCTCAGAGGCAGTGATTGAAAATGTGAACTCTTGGTGGACCACCCAGGGTCAAGTTTTGGCTCCATTATTTACCAGTTTGTGACCTCTAGTGACTTCTTAACCATTCATGGCCTCAGTCCTTCATGTTTAGAATGGGGACATTTGCCATTCTTACATTAAATGAATATGGTGATGATTAAGTCATATGATCAGAATGATATAATAAATAGGTCACTTAGTACACATTTAACAAATGTAGTGACTGCCTTTGTTTTTATCTTCTCCCCCTAGAAAGCCACTTTACCTGGTACTTGCCCCCCGCCCTTTATGAGAAATTTGTTCTGAAGACCAAGAGGCCCCTCTCCACATTCTCATCAGCTGTAGCATCGATGTGTGGGACCCACCCTAGATAGACAAGATGGTCCCCAAACTAAAAAAGAAGAGGAGGAGGAGAGAGAGGGGGAAGAGGAGAAAAGTAAGTTTGGAATAACTGCCACATTCTTGAGAATGTCCCTAAGCTTTAGCTACATTTCTTGGGGTACATTTCGTCTACCCTGGGATTTTCTCTGCTGCTGTTAAAGGAAACATTAGAAGGTTTATAACCATGTTAGCACAATTCCATTTAGAGTCCACTCGTCATGCTAAAGAAAAAAGTGTCTATGGCTGTTCTTGCAGGGATTTTCTTCATTTCCCCTCTCCCTTTGTTGATTTCAGCTCCTTTCCCTTCTGACGGTTGCTGAGACGCATCTGTGGCTCCAGTCAAGCAAGGTCTCTCATATTTGTGCACTTGGCAACATTTTTACGAAGGACCAAGAAGCCGTGTTCTACTCTCTAATTCTCCAGCAATCACAAGGCTTTGTAGACATAGCCAGGTTAGATCCCCAAATAAAAGGCTTTGTCCAACAGGCTAACAAGGAACATTTCTGCTGTGCTAGGTAGATAATTCTTTAATGTACTGCTATGTGCAAATATGCTCGAAAACTTAGAAGCAAGAGGCAATTATGTGTAAAATAATAAATAAAATGTAAAATGCTACTTTGCATCTGGCCAGGTTCTAGGACAGCATTGTCCAGTAGAACTGTGGACAGCATGAAAATAATCTGTATCTGTACTGCCGAATACAGTAGCCACAAGCACCATGTGGCCACTGAGCACTTAAACTGTATCTGGATGATGGAAGAACTAAATACAGTATTTTAGTTTAATTTTAACACATCATGCCTGGCTATTACTCATAGTGGAATTATGCAGCACATTTCAGATAATTACTGTGTCTGTGTATTTGCACATGTGCTTTTATTTGTATGTGAATGGGTGTACATATGTGCACATGAGTAAGAGTGGATGTCATTTCTCAGGCTTCATCTGTAATTTTTTTTCTTGGATAGGGTCTGTCACTGGCATTGAGTTTGTTTGCTAAATAAGCTAGGCTTGTCGGTCCTTGAGTTCCAGGTTTCTGCCTGTCTCTATATCCCCAGTAGTGGGATTACAAGCATGTACCACCATGCCTGGCTTTTGTTATGCGGGTTCTAGAGATAGAATCCAGGTCCTCCTGCTCACATGGCAAGCACTTTATCATTTGGGTTAGCTTTCCACAGCAAAGGATATAATTCTCCAAGACAAGACATAATCCTTATGACCTTGTCAAAGCAAGTCATGCATATTTAACCTTCTGATCTTGTAAATGGAGGCAGAATCTCAGAGATGCTCAACATCACAGAGCTAGCATATGGCATGCTGTCCGGCAGTGATTTATTCTTCTTTCTCTACGATGCTACATCCAGTAGCTTTCCCTCCATGTCGGACCGGATAGCACTATGTTGCACTGTGATACTATTCTTCTGAAATACAACAGAACAGCAACTAAGTGTTCTTATCTGCAAGTAAAATCACGGTGACCCCTTCTTTCCACAAACAAGAGTCTGTCTTGTATCGCTTTTGTCTATGGAAATGGCCTGTTGTTCCTTCCCCCTTGAAGACACAGCAGACACTTTTTTTTTTTTCATTCTTGCCACTGAGACAATGGGCTGTGACCTCAAAAGAACTGTCCCATATCACAGCAAGCTGGTAGTTTAGGGCAGCCTCCCATGTCTTCCAGCCAACTTATACCAAAGCGATTTCCCAACACATGTTTATGGATGTGCTCTCCTGAGCTCCACACACAGAGGACCGTTTTCCTTTTGAACCGCTTGTCTGGTTACATCTTGTAGTAATTTATCTGGGTGCTGCCTGCCAACTGGTTCGTAGGGAAAACATGTTTGATGCATAACAATAGATCGTTTGGGGATAAATCAGATCCTTAATGAAGCCTTGCTCCTCTGTAGCCAGGCATTTCGCTCAGAGGATCCTCTGGGGCTGTAATGACTTGAGGGAAGAGAATATGGGGGCCCCATTCCCCGTTCTGTGAAACAAGTAGAATCAGAGAAAGTTGGTTTCCTCCAAGACAAGACTAACAGCAAAGCCTCCCTGGGGTACTTTCTCGTGGAGTCCGGTTGAAACCACTGAAGTTGGATTGGAGTCTTCAGCCTGGAGACTGTTCAGATTAGACCTGTGTTTGGAAGAAACGAGAGATCTATTTTGCCCAAAGTCTCACACTTTCCTTGGAGGGACGCCATGGCCGCCCACACACCCTTGTCTTTCCCAGTTCCTGTAGAGAAAAAGAAAGTCACAAGGCGATAGAAAGTAAAAAAGAAAGGGGAGGGGGAGAGAAAGAGAAGAATAGAACCCACATCTTAGAAGGAAAACGGGAGAGAATTGAGAGGATTCTTAAGGAGGGAAGGCCTTAATTCGGAAGAGGGACAGGAGCGAAAGGAAGACGAGCAAGCTGCCATTTAATGCCATCTGCATCATAAACATTGCTACTCCTGTTGAACTCTTGCCATGCCCTATACACCGAGTACCCAACGCCACGAGCCAGACTCCTAGGAACATCTTGATACCCAGAGACCACAGGAAAAAGCGGTAGTGGGAGTCCTGCAAAGCTGGTATTCCGAGACCATGCAGCACACAGGTGCTGCTAAGAAAGAGAACCATCCATCTCACTTCTAACCACTCTCCTCTGGATATCTAGAAGCCGTGGCGTGGGAGGCCGAACAGGGGTAACGGCACCGTGAGAGAGTCGGAATAACGGATAGAAGATGTTTAATCCTATCAGCCTGTCCTCATTTGAGGACATGCATCACCCATAGACATGTTGAAATGCCAAGGAAAACACATATTATGCTTTGAGCCTGCACTCGTGAACTCCTCATGGGAGCCCTGCAGGGGCTGGTATATGGTTTTTTGCTGAATTGGGGGTACATCTGAAGTTAAGTTCCGTGATTGTTTTCTGAGGAGAAGAATGAGCTGTGCTAGTGATTTTCTTGAGTGACTGAGGAACTCTTTCATCAAGTCCACCCTTTTTCCCAGTCTTCTCTGGCTCCTTCTGCCTCCAGGACACAGTCCAAACCCTCTGTCCTGAAATCCAAGGCTTTCCACAAGCTGGCTCCAGACAGCCTTATCAACAGTATTTTTCCACAGCTCTCCACTGTGAGCCATCAATCCTGTGGACCTGGTCGGCCTGAAGCCCCTCCCCCCAGACTCTCCCATGCTGCTTTTGGAGGGGGTTCTGACTCCACAGATTTTCTTTAAAAAAAAAAAAAAAAAAAAAACAACCTGAGAGGTTCTTGCTGCTCTCTCACCCTCTCTTAAATCCTAGGTTAAAAACAGAAAGGAAAAACAAAGGAACCAAAGCCCGCTCAAAAGCAGGCTTCTAGGGGAAGCTTCCAAATTCATGTTGCCAACTTCCCTTTCCACCTTTCCCCTTTCCTGTTAGAAGGAGGCACCTCCCATTCCAGGGGGAGACAAGAGATGTGTGCCTAGAGCCCTGAGGAGGGGACCATTGCCCGTGTCCCACTGGGCATCCACTTCTATCTGTTTTCTTGTTCCCTCCCTTCATGCACATCAACAATGTCCCTTAGCCGGGGGGGGGGGGGGGGCGGTGGGGGGGCGGCTTTGCTAAACGCGCGGGGGGGAGGGGGGGGGGGGCGGGGCCGCGTTGGGGGGGTGTCGTTGCGCATGTAAACTCTCTCTATACTCGTCCTTCTCATCTGCACTCAAGCCGACCTGGATTATTACGAGGCGATACCCACCCACCAGGACCCAGTTCCAGTAAGAGAGCTCACTTTTTCTGCTCGTGCGCGTCGGCTCAAGGAGTCTAAGGAATGGCATTAGTGTTTGTCTTAGCGATGTATTCTCGGTGGATGGAATTACCTATCAGTCTTCCTGTCTTTGAACAAACAGAAGCGCTCAAGCTTGGCTTTGTTTTCCTTGTTCTTCTCTGTTCTCTAGCATTTGTCCTGAGGCCTAGACGTTGTCAACTGGCAGAGAGTGGGACAGGAGAGTCAATGAAAGATAGTACTACGTTAACAATCAGCTCAGTACGCTCATTGCTTAGACTGCCATAGGCATGATCAGATGGACAAATCAAAATGTGCCAGAGCCTCTTGCTTCGATTTCTTGGCTTCCTTCCTACCATCAGCTCGAGGACTGCAATCACTCACATGATCCTCGAGGAACTTCATGGCACACGTCTTCCCATCTATCAGAGCGACACTTCTCTTCTATCACATAGTACTTCTCCCTTCTAGGCACAATAGGACTGAGCGGGATTCTCTTTAATAATAGTCAGCGCATCAGGTTCCTAACTCACAATACCTCCCAACGCGATTGGTATTTAAGTCCTCAACATGTCTTTATTAGTAGTTATGATATTTGCATAGGGCATATGCAGCTGATGCAAGTCATCCCGGTGTCCTTGTTATCAGTTCTCTCAGTAGCAGCTGCTGTTCGTCCTACACCACGGAGACACGAGCTGCGTCACAGACGGCAGCCCCGCACTAGGCTCACTCTTGCCTTGCTCTAGGGTGCCTAATAAGATGTGTTTGCGAGAAAGCTCTCTGCATTTTGCGTCACACATCACTATGAGAAACATGCTTGCTTGTGCTTTGAGTATATTCCCATATTCTAACAAAGAACGCTCGGACCGTCTGCTCTCTTCCATTGACAGCCCAAAGTCCACGCCTTGGCAAGTCCTTTAGGATGGCCGAACCTTGTGGATCGGGTAACAACCGTGGTGAAGTCAACTCCCAGCGCCAAGAAGCTGAGTGGAGGAAATGCAGATGGGCACTGAGGCTAACGACCGCAAAAAAGCGAACATGCCACCACTGGGACCTGAGGGCTGGTACATCCCTTTGTCACATGTGGCCTGTGAAGACGGGAGATAGTCCTATACAGTTGGGATATAACATCAGCATGCCTTCATCTAGGAGCAGAGAAGGAGCACACACTATGCTACAACGGTCAAATGTACACGGCTCAGCTATATGCACCAAGAGAAAACGGAGAGAGAAGGAGAGCACTCTTGCCACTTACCTTTCCTACAGTCTTTTACACAGACGAAAAGCCTTCATACTAAGAGAGCTCGCAACAGGAGGAGAGTCTCTGCAGGTATGCGAAAAAGACGACGCTGTCACGACAGAACGAGAGACCACGCTACGTGGATTTATACAATTCCCTCAGATCTACGATTTATCATAATGAACTGAGTAGGACAGGTATGCTTAAAAGAAAACCAAATTTGTTCCCTCGAAACACATGATAAGCTTATTGACAGGTCCTATCATCCACGGGATATATTTTGCATAATCTCCGAATGTATTAACTCGTTGTTGATTTCTGAGATAGAGGCATTCCACTAATTAGAAAGTGGATATTACCGGTTGGCACGTTGTCTGTGTTGGGGTGATCGAGCACTTTGCTCAATCCTGCAAGCTACAACTCTCTACGTAAATCAACACCCAGCTTCTTAGCTGTCTGGGAGCTCACCTGGTCTTTGCAGTCTTTTACCCAATCGTTGAAGAAGACTAGAGAAGGAATGGGATTGGGGTGGGGTGGAGGCAGGGTTGTTGAGGCTTCTAACTAGAGGCACTCTAATGAGAGGAAGACAAATCCTTACGCAGCTCTAATGGGCCTGGCTGCAGCTATTCACTTGAGAACGAGAGCTCTACCTTCAGAGTGTCTACCCATTGTCGCACCGATGATGAGGCCAAGGGCTCAAGTGCAGACATGAGGAGAGTTAGAAAGGAACAAGAGAACACACAAAGCCTGAGTTCGCGCTGTGGGGACCATAGATCAAAGAGATGTGGTGCAGAGAGGAATGGCGTCAAACAACAAGGCAGCAACAAATATTTACTACCTTAGACAAAAGCGACTTAACAAATACTAGATCATCTATTAGTATATTTATAGTTGGATGTATGAATAGTAGGTTTCCCCCCTGTTGGGAATGTTGTCGTCAGAGAGTATGGACGCGGATGAAAAAAACTGATACACCGAAGCCTATCCATTT
This sequence comes from Peromyscus leucopus, assembly GCF_004664715.2. NCBI lineage: Eukaryota > Metazoa > Chordata > Mammalia > Rodentia > Cricetidae > Peromyscus > Peromyscus leucopus. Next base: position 41,962,513 of record NC_051078.1, on the reverse strand, counting down.
TATGTTGTACTGGGCTCCACAGGATCTCCGGTTGTATTGCATACAAGAGACCTTATTGAGATTACCCAGTGCGAAACGATCAATAGTAGGGCTATCGCACGGGTTTTGTAGAAGAGCTAAGTGAGATGGTTGAAACACGGCTCAAGCAAATGAGTTGAATGATAGGATGAGAAGCTGACGTGCAGAGAGAGAGTAGCGTCTCCAACAAATATCACAAGGTGGATACTGGTCAAGAGAGGATCTAGTCATCGCTATTAATAGGAATTGCGATACGTTTTGGGAGAAGCTAATGCCTCATAGCTATTTGTCAAACATTGTATTTACGATTCATACTCGTCCCGAAGAGATAGATCCCTGCGCTTAACAGTCCACAGTCTCATTGAGTGGACTAGAAGTCGTAGCAAACCCGTGTCACGCTAGAGGAAAAAGTAGTGGTATTAATTATCTTCTGCTTTACATATTTGCATGTGTGCTGTGTGTGTTGTGCTTGTGAGTATGAGAAGGCAGAAGAGAGATGAGAGAGACAGAGACAAGAGATCAGAGATCCTAGATGCAGACATGAGACGAGACGAGAGGCAGAGATAAAAGAGACTAGCCATACTGAGCATAGAGCGAAGATGGACTATGACCATAACTATGACTAGAGCACAGACATGAGAAGCACATGATGAGAGCACGAGACGGAACACAGAGGAACTTCCTCCATGTGGGACGCGAGTAACGGCGCAATACAAATGAAGCTATGGTGGATGGTTCAAGGAGAGATATTGGTAAGTAGCAGAACCTAAGTTATGCTTAGTGCAATCCCAACTAACTGCGGGATTCTAAGCCCACAACGGCACTGGAATACACCCCATAGGCAACTCTCAAAGAGAGACCTAGAGCAAACCTATTGCTTACTCGTAACGCTGCATTGGACGCTCAACAATCGGAGACTCTAACTCTAAGGGTATAGACAAGCAAGGTGCGAAAGACTTTCGGTGTAGGATCCCAAACTGCAAACCAAAGAAAGTGTTATGCAAGAGATGAGAGCCTGCAACTCAATGACAAATACCACGTGACTCCTATGCAATAGTATGCAACAGGTTTCTATCGGAGTAGAGGCAGACAAGGAGGAGAAGTGACATGTGAGGACCCTCTAGCGCAGAGTCGCGATGACGAAGAGACAGAGTGAGAAGTAGATAGAGAAGTAGAGAAGAAAGAGACTGTGATGAGCACAACTGAGAAGTGGAAGCGCAACATGATACAGAGAGATTATGATATGGTGATGGGCCAAGACCATTGTAATGAGTGACGTTTGAATAGTATATTAGCTAATGTTTACTAAATGTAAACTCTGTATCATAGCAACGTATCAGCTTGATATATTGCACACAAACTTCATGGCTCTGAAGAACAGACAGTGATCATTGTAGAGAGTGGTGCGGGCGCACTGGCCAAACCATTAGGCTAGCTTGTCTGGGCTACAATCGAGCTAAATTCAGGCCACTATCTAAGAACGGTGGCTAGAAATTCTAGTGGTCCCTGGCCAGCTCGAGGTTACTACAGCTAGTGCACTGAGCCATCTATCTAGACATCAGGTGCGCTCGATGCTCGAGTGTCATCTTAAAGCAGATGAACGGCAAAAAGGTTAGGCTGTTTTTGAATCAATATGTGAATGGTGTTGTGTAGCTCTCATAACACTACTAGCAACTTAGCCGGCTCGAAGGTAACTCTATAAGCTTTTGATAGACAGTCTCGTAATCTCGCGATGAAGAATCATGTTGAACAGAGTGGGCCTAGCATAGCCCTTGCACAAATGGCAATAGTTCTACGATGATTGATCGCAAGTCGTTTAGGTGCGAATATAGACAATGCACACATATTGGCCATTCTATCTTATTATCACTGTTGACAAAGCATCCTTGTACTCAGCCTGAGAAGTACTGAGCAACCAAGCCAGGCTTGTGGAGGCATATCATTAGAAGGCAACTCTAGAGTGTACTTTTTCTTTTTTTTAATGATGAATTTTACAGCGATAAATCATCCACTATCTACATACAAACACAGAATCGCCGCGCCTTCTTAACCTTTCGGCTGCTCCTTTCGAAAAATCGTGTCGCTAAGCTGGCATCCACATCCATGAGCAGGACCATTCCTGCACCTCCTGTACTGAGAGCCAAGCACGATCACTCTTGCTCGTCCTCTGTCCCAACACGCTCCTGACAAGCCTCCTCCGCAAAAGGAGGTAATCGCACAACGGGTGTTGATCGGGCGCAAGCAAAGGGTAGATAGGGCAAGATGAAAAGCATTACATATGAGGCAGGATCCGACGCCTCGCAACACTATACAGCCATACGCACAAGGTGTTGTTGTTACCTCTTTAGCATGAGAGCTCTAATGGAATTGTTGCCGAGGGTATAAACACGTTCTAATGATGTGTGTCTGTCATAGTGTAATAGGCCCAAAAGCCTAGCTCGATGCTACTCCAGAATAAGCAACAGAGCAGATAGCAACAAAACTCAGAGGGTGTCCGCGCTCAAAACAAGACGAGCTACAATAATACAGTCTCCCCATATACAGGAGGGTCCACAGGATCGGTCCCAGCTTAAGCAGGTTTTACGCGACAGGCTAGTTCAGTCAAATTCTTGCTATGAGTTATCTGTTGAGTCTGAGTATGCGCTATGATCTCTGCTACATATACCAATCATATACCTTTGATTCCCCACTCTTGCCATGATCAAGTCCTTTTCCCCTCAGAAGCTTGTGCTTCTCGTGCTTGGTTTTGTTCACGAGCTTTTCATCTGGCGCGATTCACTGTAGTTGTCACTGATGATAAGGTCGTCATGAATGGACAGGTAAATACAATCAGCGGATGCTCTAGAACATACCAGCTGAGTGAGAGAAGATGTGGAGACGGGCCTCTTCGAATGTTCTCAGCGTGACAGATACACAGACAAATACTTTGTATCGCTAATGTAAATGCGTAAGTCGGGGGTTGAGGCAAGCTTATCGCGAAGATTATCAGTGGTATCGTGCCTTCCCTACACGTGATGTACATGCAGTATTACCAAAAGCAGACAAATGTCCTCATAGCCAATGTACTTCATACCTTTTCTTTGCTCTACTACACTCGTAGTATCCTGTTACCGTCCTGACCCAGTTGATTTGTACCATATATTGACCCATTCCTCATGTTCTCATCCCCAATTCCCTTCCTCCTATCTGCATATCCCCTCACGACTCACTCATGACCTTAAAATACTTACTCATAGCGGGATTCTCACTCTGGATATATCAGGATTCTGTATATAATCCTTAAGGACGAACTTACTGTCTAGAGAGTAGTAAGTAACAAAAAGTTGAAGGAAAAATGGAATGGAGGAGAATCACTTCCCGTGGCTGATCAGGTCTACTATACAAGAATTATGAAGAGCTATACTATAGTTAAGAGCATATAGCCATAGAGTAAACTACTCTAGCCCACGTTACGGTTAGCTTATGTCACAGACCATAGGTCATCTTACTTGTAGGGTCCATGTCTGACTAAAGTATATACATTGAGAATTATACAAAATGATAAATAAGATCTTATTTCACAATGGCCGGCCTAGTTGGTTTTCATCACAGACAAAGGCTTTAGTTATTAACGATTTATTTGTATAAGAATTATGACTCTAATATTAAACATATTAGCAATAGAGTAACTAACCTACCCAAGTTCGTAGCTTATGGCAGACATTCATTTAATGTTATCCCATTCTATGTACTCAATTATAAATGATAAAAACATTATTTAAATGGCCCCTATTTTATACATGAACTATTTCTTTGTATAGCTTTATTGTGAAGGATGCAGGAAAATCCAATGAGTCCACATCATATTTCTAAATTTACATGCATTACTTTTGTTCTCCACGAAAGACTGTGATCAATGTTAACACTGAAAGTTTCTCAGAGTCAGAGGATTAAATACAGAGCCCACACAATGGTAAGCCAAGAGAGTCAAAAAATGTGTCCCATTTCTCAGAGGTACTCACCTTGCAGCTCTGATGTCCTAGAGAAAGAAATCTCCAGATAGAATCACTTCTGGTCTTCTTTGTCAATTTCTCTAGCAAGCATTGACCTGGGCGTGTGTGTGATGTGCAGACACAAGAGTGAACAGGACAGAGAAGGTTCCTGCCCCTGCAGAGCTCCTCTTTTTAACAGAGGTAAGGGCTCTAAGAGAAAGGACCTGAAAATCCCATTGAAGAAATGTCTTGACACCTGGAAATGACTCTTGGTTCTAATAATGGGATGTCTTTCCATAAATAGGCACTACCTCATAGTCTAGCTATCAAATGACCAAATAGCATAGTTAATGTACTGGCCTTGAATTTCATAATGCATCCTAAGACATGTGAAATAACTACATGTTTCAACAACATTTGAGAATACATTTTCTGGGAGCATATTCCCCCGGATCTCATAGTACAGCACACGGGAAGCTTGCAAGCTGGCAGTTTTAGGCTCCATATTGCAAAACATTTTTATTTGGAGGTTAGGTAAATAAACAGTGGCATGCATAAGGGATGTGGAGAGGAACCTCTCATCTAGGAGAGTGAACTGCCTTGGTACCTCTGTTCTCTCACCTCTGAGCTTTGGAGACTTGGATTTACAAGTACAATGTTGACATTTATTTATAAGTTTATAAGTACAATGCACTACAATGTCTTTATGGATGAGGGCTTAATGGTTGAATTTTATGCATCAGTGGTGGTGGCATCAGCTAACATCCTGAAGACTCATCATGGCACAAGGGCAGAGTCCATTTCTGGCTCAATGACTGATGGACGCCTGGCACTCCCTGAGGGAATTATCCAGCTGTTTTCAAGATATGTAAGATGTCTCGTGTGTGTGTGTGTGTGTGTGTGTGTGTGTGTGTGTGTGTGTGTGTGTACATATATGTGAAAGAAAGCATTATGTGTCTCTATGTGTTAAAGAAAATGCACTTTGTAAACAAAAGAGGTTCATTTAAGCATTATTTTGGCAAACAACAGTCTTCAAGGGAGGGAGAGCCAATTCATGTTGGAGAAGACGACAGCCACAAGCCATCCAAGGAAATAAGGTGGTGGCTTTTGTATGAGTGAATTTAGAAGGTTCTCAGAGTACCTGAGCAGAAGACACTTGGCCAAACCCTTCCTGCCGACTTTCCCATTGAAAACAGTCAAACAGGAGAGCCCATTGGACCACAAGGGAAGCAGACAGTCTTAGCCTCCTCTTTACATGACATTTTTCACGGCAGTGGTGGAATCTGAGTAAACAACCGATGGCACTAATCTCAGAGTGTCTAAACTGTAAGGACACCCTCTCAGCCATTTGCTTCCTCTGCATTCTCATGAAATGCAATGTGAGCTGCAGAGTTTGGAAGGACAAAGGAATCAAGTAAGTGTAATTTATTATCCAGAATTGTTGGCAACCTTTTTCCAATTCTACACTTTTGCTTTTGGCTTTGGCAGACCTGAGTTTATGAGGCTTCTGGTCATTAATGGGCTATAACAATGGGCCTCAAGCATTCCTTCAGGGTAAGTTACTGGCTTTAGTAATTTGCTTATGGCATCAATTCTGTTGAGTGTGGTTAATTAAATGAGAAAACAAGTACTGAACCCCACTGTCCGCTCTCCAGCCCTCCGTGTACAACAAGCTTCATATAGAATTATTTGATTAGGGAACAAGAAGGCTCAAAGAGCAACCGTGGTGGAAGTCCAGGCTGCATTAGAATTTGGTTGCTTTTACCTGATGGAAAGGAAATGATGAGTTTAGAAAAACAAGAGGAATGGGGTGGCAGGCGGAGACCCAGTTTTATGGTCCCAGGAGGATGCTTATTTGTCTGTGACCTTGTACCGGTTACTCATCTGCCTGGGCTTCACAATTCTGATCTGTAGGTGACGGGGGTTTTATCTCAGCTCTGTGATGGATCAGAGGTTCATTTCTTTATTCTACCCACCATGGACATTCTCTAAGCTCAGGGGTTGTGTTCCATTCTTCCTATATCATCTCTTGGAGGCCTCGTTCCCTTCTCAGATCTGTAGTCAGCCATCTATTTTTTATGTCTCTATCACCAACTTAGACTTTTCTCCCAAGTTCTAATCTTGGAAGAAATTAGGAGATTAATCTCCCAAGTTATATGGTCTCACCAAAATGCTTATTGGGCAGTTGCTAGCTGAGTATTTGCTTTATGCAATTTATTATTCTCTCATTAAAACTCGCCTGGGCTACACTCTGGTCTTTAAGGACAGACTATACATAGCATAAAACAGGACACAAAATTTGATTCCAAGTCTGTCACTTCTAATTTTGTGACATGAATGAGTCATATACAACCATCAAACCCCAAAATGGTGATGATTAGGCTCCTGTAAAATTTGGAGAGAGGATATGGAAAGTCTTGGCCGATCACCTGGTATATGATAGGCGTTCATTTTATTCTGGAATAATCATCAGGATTTATGAAGTTCTTTTATTCTCATATTATCTTGTGTTTATTGCACATACTTTTAAAATACAGAACTAAGATCTACTTAAAAAGCTGATGTGAAGGACTGGAGATAAAAACCCAGGGTTAGAGTACTTGTCTAGCATACATTTGCAAGGCCATGCATAAAAGAAAAGAAAAGGAAAGGAAAAAAGAAGAAAAGTGTTGGATATAAACATTCTGAATGTGAAGCTGCTGAGTTCAGAGATAAGCTCTTGGGGAGAAGAGAATCATTTTGAGTTATCCTGAAACTATAAGGGATGTTGCAAAGACTTCTTCAGATCTGAAGAATGTATATTATAATTAAAGCAGTGATACCCACATCCAAAAATACATCACTCATATGCAAATGTATGGAAACTGGAAATACCATGTCCGATCCTGGAAAACAGGGGCTCGAGAAGGGTCTTTCTCCGGGTGATTTTGACTTGCTAACTGATTCTGATGTGCTTTAGCACTGATGTTTTTAAAGTCAATCAAGGCACAGTTTGTATTCATTTCTTCTTTGAAAACTTCCTCATATCTTATAAGACAAAGTACTGGTCTTTCTTCAGAGATTATATTCATACTTTTGGCCATAAGACACAATAAATTGATTGAAAGATTCATTAGAAAGAAGTCTTTAAGAAACCAAAAAAGAACCAAGGAAGCCAGGAGCAATCATCTCATACAGTAAATAAAGTTCCTGTTGCCTTCTGTTCTTCCCAGTGTCTGCATGAGGGACAAATTCCTATTTAGTGTTGCTTGTGTTGTCTTTTTACAACTATCATCATTTTAAGACTTTCTCTGTTTGCAAAACTTCAGTTCTTGATTCACGGGAAAGTGAAAGGAATCCAGCTTTTTGGAAACAGATTATTGTTGTGTGTACAATGTTGCAATAGGTGTGTGTGTGTGTGTGTGTGTGTGTGTGTGTGTGTGTGTGTGTGTGTGTATACTAAAATGGAATGGTCCTATAATCTTTGAAACAAAGCTGGAGATAACCCTATCGTAGAGCTCTCTGCTGGCAGGCATGAGTCCCTGGTTTTGATCTCACCATCACAAAACACGAACAAATAAAACTCCTCAACCTTGAATCATCATTGTGGGAAGTAATAAATAAATTATACATCATTCAATTCTGTAACTAAGAGAACTATGCAAGACCAGTTACATCTTTTGGTCACAACAAAAATGTATTTCAATCAAAACTATGCATACATGGGAATTTGCACTAGAAATCTCCTGCTTCTCTCTCTTTGACATGGCCACCATTACTGGTATTTGCTTATACATTAGAAATAAAATGTTTGAATAGTAATTGGATGTTTTAAAAGTGATTGGGTTGAACAAATATGAATGTCCCTGCCTTCCCTAAGAGGCTATGATTCTGTGTCCTCTATGTTTTGTATGTAGTTGTGATAACAACATTCATCTTTCCACATTCTCAAAGATCATTCCTTTAGAAAGTAGTATGTGCATGCATGCATGTGTGCCTGTGTGTGTGCCTGTGTGAGTGCATGTGTGTGTGGGTGGGGGGGTGTGTGATGGTTTATAAACTCATTTCTCCTGCACAGAACTTCACTGAATGCTGTGCAATCCTAAGCCTGTCACTGCCACTTAGGAAACTATGTACTCAACGCAAGAGACTAGAATCCACAATTTGGTTTTGCAATTAAAAAGAAAATCATAAAACCTGGAGTGAGGACAGAGACAAGGTGGACCTGAGGAAAGAGGTTTCTGTGACTTGTGTTCCAAACTTCCCTCCGTAAGCTCACTTAAACGCACCCCACTTGTTGACAAAGTTCCAATGTTCTTGCCAGGCCATCTCAAATGCATAGGAACCAAGATAGGGTAGTGTCCTTAGCACAGGTGGTGAGTAGAGTCCTCCAGTGTTATTTATGCTTCATCCACAAGATGGTAGCGCACACTTTCCATTCAATGTAAAGCTGGCCTGTGATTCTAATTTCCCGTAAATTACAGAAAGGTTAGTGTTGAATCCAAGCCAAGTGCTCTGGATAACATTCAGTACTTTCTTTTTTCCCATCGTGATGAATTGTTGATTGGGAGGATATTTAGTACTGCTATAGCAAGGTGGGGATTCATCTGAAATAAAGAAAATCCAGCTATGTATTGCATCCCAGCTTCTTAAAGGCAATCTGAGAAGAGGGAATACTTTGGACATCTAAAAACCACACACTAAGTACCGGATACTGACATTTTTCAAAAACACTACCTTAGTACATCATGCAAAAGACATTCAGGATGTCAGGTCCAATTAATCTTGGGTGAAATTATGCACAGTAACAAAATTCCTTCCATGAAACTAGTTCAAGTGGGTTATAGGTGGTTTCCCCTCAAGTCCCGGGGGAAAGTGAGACCTTAGATGCTATGAAATTTCCATGAGCTAAAGGAGAGGGCAGCATCAGCAAACTGGCTTGCCTTCGGTCTCCTGTGCTCTTCTCCCGCCCCTTGCCCCATGCCAGAGGAGAGATGACACAGATGAGGAAAACATCTGGCCTCCTCTGCCTCCTTCCAACAGAGGGTCTTCTTTGAGGTTTAGGTCTCAGGCTCATTTTGTCTGTTTTTCAAACTCTTTTTAAAATGAGTGGCTCAACTGGGATTTCCTTTCATCTTACTCTATTATTTTCAAATTAAATTGACTCTGATGTCCTGCAGCAGCACCATGAAAGCCAGGCTCTAGGGTGTCAGAGGGACTTCTCATTCTGTTGTCCGAAACAGCTGAGCTCCCCACCTGGGACAGGGAGTGGGAGGTAATCCAGGAACAGAAGTTGAGGTATGGTGGTGGCAGAGGGGCTGGAGGGGGGATCCTGATGGCCTATTTGCCAGTGGGTTTCAGAAATGAAGTCAAGATTCCTTGATCCTCCACACTAGAGACCCATCCTGGATGTACCTCTATGCATCCTACTGTCCATTATGACATCTTATGCATCGCAAGAAGCAATGAAATATGACAAGTATGGTCCATATTTTCAGCACACAAAAAATGTAAGGAACTGTGAGAAAGAGAGAGGGAGAGGGAGAGTGAGAAAAAGTAAGTATAGACAAAGTGATCAAGCATGGGGGGGGTGATAAGAATTAAAAAAAAAAACTCACTTTTATCCTAAGGAACTGAGTGTCTGCCTTGCTCAGCACCACCTATAAGGACAAGTAGAACACATTTCCAGAGGAAAAACAGTCTTCCCGTTATTCAAATGGAAAAGAGACTCCAGATCCCAGTGCAACAGGGAGCATTCGCTTCCAGCCCATTTACAGAGGCAGAGATGCTCTTGAATTCTTCTCCCTCATCTCTATTTCGTCTCTTTTTCTCCTCCCTCCGTACAGTCCTCCCATCCTTCTATATACCTCTGAAGCATCTCAGGGCCACTTGGTCTTGCTGATCCTGACAATCCATCACAGCATAAAACTCGGGGCTTCCAGAAACCTCAATGTGAGGCATTTTCAGAATAAACACTTGCTAATGTATGGCCCTTCACATATTATTTAAAGGCTTACTTAGATTTGACAACATCCTGTTAGGAAGAAGAAGAGAAAACTTCTTGAGGTTTAATTAAAATCAAATATACTTAAACAGTCATAATGATGAGAGTCCTAATCTACAAAAGAAGATACTCAGAGTTTTAGGGAAAGTGGAAGTTTCCCAGTCATAATCAAGGCCATATTCTAAGTTGTTTGTGACCATGACTTCAACTCTCCCCCCCTCTTTCTCCACATTGTCTTGTAACCTGTTTTTTTCACTTGGATTATCATTTATTATGTTTCCATAGGTTGATCAGTAGTTATTTCTGACATATGGTCTAATACACACATGCCAGTCATATGGAGTCCCTGATGGTTCTGTAGCCATGCTCTCATAGTTTGGTCTTGTCTTGGTTTCTTTTCCTATTGCTGTGATAAAATATTCTGACAAAAGCAGCTTCAGGGAGTGCCTTAGTTAGGGCTTCTATTGCTGTGAGGAGACACCATGACCACAGCAACTCTTTTTTTAAAAAAAAAAATTATTATTTATTATGTTCTGTCTGCATACATGCCTATACACCAGATCTCATCTAGATCTGAGGGCATTAGATCTCATTCTAGATGGTTGTGAGCCACTGTGTGGTTGCTGGGAAATGAACTCAGGACCCGTGGAAGAGCAACCAGTGCTCTTAACCACTGAGACATCTCTCCAGCCCCACGGCAACTCTTATAAAGGAAAACATTTAATTGGGGCTAGCTTGCAGTTCAAAGGTTTAGTTCATTTATTGTCAATAGAGGGGCATGGCAGCATACAGGCACACATGATGTGGGAGAGGTAGCTGAGAGTTCTACATCTGGATCGGCAGGCAGCAAGAAGAGAATGAGACACCGGGCTTGGCTTGTACATCTGAGACCTCAAAGCCCACACCCAGTGACACACTTCCTCCAACAAAGCCACACCTACTCCAACAAAGCCACACCTCCTAATAGTGCTACTCCTTATATAGGGGCCAATTACATTCAAACAGGGAGGGAGATTGATTTCCACTGACAGTTTAAGGTACAGTCCATCATCATGGAGGGAAATCAAGATATTGGGAGTTTGAAGCATCTGTTCATATTAAGTTCCCACTAAGAAGAGAGAAAGAAATACACACACGCTAGTATTTTGCTTATTTTCTTCATTTTTGCATATCCCCTACCCAGACCTCAGTAGCAGGTTGTCTCATCTCAATTAGTGCAATCAAGAAAATCCCTGACAGGCCTGTCAGAGGTCATCCTCCAGGTGAGCCTAGATTTTGTCAAAGTTGTCAATTAGTTGACAATTGATTGACCACAAATTAACAATTATGGATATCAATTGACTGATGATTCCTGGAGGTGGAAAATGAGTCATCTAAAAGACAGTGCTATCTCCTTGCCAACGGGAAAGAAAAACTAAGCATGGAGGTTCATCATTGGCCCTGGATAAGAGTTTAGGCATGCCTTCGTACTCAGAATCTGAGATATCAGCAGATCAAATGGGATCCCCGGAGCCAAGTCCGATGCTACAAAAGGAATAAGACAGATAATATCATGACCAACGGGCTATTATTTACCTTCTAAAATTGGATTCTTCTTCCCATTGAAAGGGTTCTCAAGTTTATGGTCAAAAGCACACCATGTGCTTGGCCTGAGTCAAGTATGAAGGCCATGACCTACTGAACTACGCTCACACAAAGATTCATGCATGGACAAGGTCACTACTGGGGTCTCACACTGAAGTCTCACAAATGTCCTGCACTTAACATTATTCCTCCGTGGGGGGGGGCGGGAAGAAAATGTTCCATTCTCAGTTAATGGAGTCCTCTGGGAGGAGGCACAGGGCCACCTTCATTTAGGAGAATAACTGTAAGTTTCTGTGTGCTATTTAGAAGATGAACCCAGCTCTATATTCTATTACTATCATTCTCTTTATTTTTTGATGCATACTTTTTCTCCTTCAATAAAGCATGAATTTTCTACCATAGGGTTTGAGGTGGTATGAACAAACAGGAAATTAGAAGAACTCCACATAACTAACTTCTGACTCCTGCTCCCTCCCATATGAACTGTGGTGAGAGAGAAAGGAAACAGTGGAAAGCACAGGTTTGCTTAAGTAGGTATTTGGACTCTCTTGGGCATAGGAAGTGCTGGGTTAAAGAACCGAGAAGAATGAACCAGAGTCTTGTCCCTTGGCTACCAGTTAATGGGAGCCCCAGTTCAAACCAATTGTTAGTGAGCACAAATACCAAGGGTCTACACTAAGAGTAATGATCACAAGACAGATTTATTTATTCATTCTTCAAATATTTACTGACAGCAGCATGATGGACAGTGGAGGAAAGACTGTGAAATGAAAGACTCCATCTTTCGCGAGCCTCCCAGCCTAGAATTCATGTAGAATTCATATTGAAATTAATCATTTTAAGAAACGGTATCATTGTGTCACTGTTTTCCTCACCCAAATTCCAAGCCACCTGAATGACATGTAGGAACTTGAGTAATCAAAATTGAGTGCCAGTTATCCAAATAAGAAAACTGCTTGGAGCCTGATGCTCACTTGACTAAATGGACTTCCTGATATACCTCTTGGTGGGGTTTCTCATAAATCCACAGGCCTCCTTCACAGCCGACTAGTGTATTCATCTGAGTTAGAAAGCCACCCAGGAAGACAAAGCTCAAGGTCATTAAATGGTCCTTAGCCATCAGCACCCAATGTCAGACAAGCGAGGTACAGCCCCCTTCTCCTTTCCTACCTGACCAGAAGCCAGCACAATAAGGCCAGTTTGTGTGTCTCTTCTACTGAAAGGGGGCAGCCACATTCTTCGGTTTAAGGCCAGTTAGTTAAAGGAATAAATGTTGAGATGGAACAAGAGACCAGCATGGTTGCCCTAGTGAGGATCCCTCCATACAAAGTCAAGACATGAACTTTGACCAGGGCCACGACAATTATAGTGAGTGCTTCCGGAAGGGCAGTCCATGGTGCTCCAAGTTAAACACGTAAAACAAGATTCAAAGCCTAAGAGAGAATGTGCCACTTGTTTCCAGGCTTGCATTATCTCATAATTTTTTTTCAAGAGTAAATTTTATTATTTCATTTTTTTAGAGTGGGTACATTCTGCTGTGTATATGGACCATATTTTTCTTATCCATTCACTTGATGATGGATCTGGGTTGAGTCCATTTTCTATCTATTGTGAATAGAACAGCAATGAACATGGATACCCAAGAGTGTCTATAGCAAGATATAAAGTCCTATGCATGGGAGTGGTATGGCTGGGCTGTAGGGCAGTTGTGTTCTTAGTTTTTGAGAAATTTCCAGACTGATTTCCACAGTGGCTGCACTAGTATGTAAGGGACAGTGTGTAAGAGTCTCCCGATGGCCAAGTTCCCTCCAGCATTTGTTGTCAATTTGTATTCCCGATGGCAACTGTTCTGACTGAGGTGAGGTAGAAATTTCATTTATATTTACATGATTGCTAAGGATGTTGAGCACATTTTAGAGTGTTTGCATATCTTTTGAAAAATTTCTGCTCAGTTTCATAGAATATTTCTTAATTGGGCTCTTTGTTTTCTTAATGTTCAGTTTTTGAGTTCTTTGTTTATTAAAGAAAATCAATCATCTGTCAGATGATCAGTTGGCAAAGATTTTTGTAGCATGAATCTTAAAAGGTCTTATTAATAAAAAACAAACCTGGAGCCAGATATTATGGTGAACGCTGAAAGATCAGAGAAACAGAACAAGCCACGTCCAACCTCACCTTGCCAATTCCTCAGCTGATCCTTTTTCCTCAGACTGAAAGTTTCTGAGTCCTCATCTGAATGGATCTCAGCTGAACTGCTGCTAAAAGCTAAAAGCTTAAAAAGGTTCTAGTTCCTGGTCCTCACACCTTATATACCTTTCTGCTTCCTGCCATCACTTCCTGGGATTAAAGGTGTGTGTCACATGCCTGGCTGTTTCCAGTGTGGCTTTGAACTCATAGAGATCCGGACGGATCTCTGCCTCCAGAATGCTAGGATTAAAGGTGTGTGCTACCACTGCCTAAACCTATGTTTAATATAGTGGCTATTCTGTTCTCTGACCCCCCAGATAAGTTTATTGGGGTGCGCAATATATCAACCACAGATTTTTCTCCTATTCTGTAGTCTACTGATTTGCTTCATTTTTCCTTTGCTGTCCAGAAGCTTTCTAATCTCCTAAGATCCAATTTGTTGACTCACATTCTCTGCTACTGTCACGTTCCTACCTCTGTCTACCTCTGTCTATCAACTGAAGCATGCTCCTGCTTTTTCCTCTAGCAGGATGTCAGTCTTAGGTTAGGCCTTGATCCACTTGGAGTTGAATTTTGTGCACAATGAGAGACAAGGATCAAGTTTCATTTTTCTACTGGTTGAAATACAGTTGTCCTTTAAACACCGTTTGTTGAAAATGTCATTTTCTCCGATGTATGGCATCTTTGTCAAATGTCAAGTAACTCACTTATTGTGTGGGTTCTGAATTCCATTCCATTGATCTGTGTGTCCATTTTGTTCCAGTTCCATGCTGTTTATATTACTGTGTCTCTGCTGTATAATTTGTAATCAGGTATAGTGATATCTTCTGTAACATTCTTTTTGTTTAGAATTGCTTTTTTATACTTGCTTTCCCCACCTCCATTTAAATATTTGGTTTTGTTCTCTAAAAATTGTGTTGGAATTTTTATTGATACTGCATTAAACCTGAAGATTGCTTTTGGCAGGATGATCATTTTTACAGCATTAGTTCTTCCAATCCATGAGCATCTGAGGTCTTTCTAATATTCTAGTGTCTTCCTCAATTTCTTTTTTTTTAGTTTTAAGTTTTTCATTCTGGAGCTTTTTGGTTCTTTGGTTATGTTTATTCCCAGATATCTTATTTTTTTGTGTGTGACTGTTGTGGTTGGGACTGTTTCCTTGATTTATGCTTTTAGTCTGTTTATTATTGGTAAATGGGAAGGGTCCCGACTTTTGTGTGTTAGTTTTGCAGCCTGCTGCTTTGTGAACGTGTTTGTCAGTAAGAGTTTTCTTGGTGGTGTCTTTAATGTTCCTCATGTAAAGAATCATACCATCTGCAAGTAAGGACACACTGTTTTCTTTTCTCATTTGTATGCCTTTTCTTTTCTTCTTCTGTCCTTTTGCTCTAGCTAAGACTTCAGGCTTCAAAATGAGAGTGTTATACAGGGAGGGTCAGGGTTAGGGTTACACCCTTGTCTTGCTTCTGATCTTGGTGGGAAGGCTGAGGTTTTCTTCATTTAGCGCGATGTTAGCTATGGGTTTATCACATTTAGCCTTTACTATAGTGAGATGAGCTCCTTCCATCTCTAGCTTTTCTGTGACTTTTCTCAAGAAGGGATGTTGCATTTGTCAAAGGCTTTTTCTGTATCTAATGAGATGATCGTGAGATTTCTAACTTTGTCTATTTGTGTGATGGATAACATTTATTGATTTATGTCTGTTGAACTGTCCCTGCATCTGTGGAACAAAACCAGGCTTGCTACTGTTTTATTGAGAAGCTTTACATCTGTGCTCATCAGAGAGATCACCCTGCAGTTTTCCTGTCCGCAGTTTTGCCCTTGTCTGGTTTTGGTCTCAGGATGATGGTGGTCTTATAACCAGATTTTGATTGGAGTGGCCTCCTTCCTCCTGGGTTTGATGCGTAGTAGTGGTGCTGGTTCTTCTTGGAAGTTCTGGTAGGGTTCTTCCATAAATGCATCTGAATCTAGGAGATTTGAGTTGGTTGACTTTTTATCACTACTTCAGTCTCCTTGCTGGTCATGGACATGTTTAAATTGTTTCATGTTGCTGTAATGTTGTTAATTTAACAAAGAGTCAGATGAGTATTTAAGAACTCACCCATTTCTTTTAGCTTTTCCAATTTCATGGACTGTAGGCTTCTAAAGTATGACCTTAAGGACTTTCTGAATTTTTACGTAATCTCTTGTGGAAGGTGGAGGGAAATTTCATGTCTAATACTGTACTGCTGGTTTAAGGTTCATGGCTGGGGAAGTCAAAGACCCTAGGGTAGAACCATTTTGCTTAATTGTTATGCTGTCAAATTGCCATCTAAATATTTATGATTACACCTACAAACCTGGTATGTTCTCAGACTTTCTCTGTAAAGCCTCTTTTTTATGGTGGACAGCAGTCACCGGAGAGATACGTAACCGGTCAAAATACTGAGAATAAGAGACTGAGTGCTCAGCTCTAGATGGGACATCTGTGTGAACCCCGCCACCACCAAAACTCAGTGAACATTGTGGAAGTGGAAGGGGAGAGAACGTAAGAGCCGAAAGATGGGGGAGTGTTGAGCAATGCTGTCAGTGTTTGGCCGCAGTGGGGAGGAAACTATCCGAGGCCCCCAGTGACGGAATAGTGTGCTCTCCCAGCACCTGCCTGCTGGCAGCTCTTTAGAAGCCACTGGACACACCAGCATTTTTATGCTTTTTGTGTTTTCTTGAATTAGCTTTGTCAATTGATATTTTAAGGAAAAACTGTTCCTAATACTCTGAAGTAATTAATTAAACATTGCATTTATTTTAAATTTACTTAAAAGTTGTTCAAAAGAGTGGTTTAGCCAACTCATTTCTTACCTGCTGCCAATTCCCCCTTCTGTTTTGTGTCATGTTTACCTCACGGCTGAATTTTTTAATTTTAATGATTCTTTGTCACATTCCATAAAACCATTAGAGAGTATTCTTAGTCAGTACACAATAAATGAATATTTTCTAAACCTCAATATATGGAAAATATGTATTTTTAAATATTTTTGAAAATTTCATGCATTAGTACTGTATTTACATCATTCCCTCTACCTTTCTTCCACCGAAGTCCCCCTGTGTCTATAAAACTCCCAGCTCCATCTCCCATCCATGGACTCTTTTTTAAGGTGATCATTTTATATATATATTTATGTATAATGCATGTATATATGCATATACATACTTATAAACACAACACACACATACATATTTGTATATAAGTGTATAAACACAACCTGCTAAAATCATTTACTGTTGCTTATATGTGTATGTTTTTAGGGTTGGCCACTTGGTACTGGATTAAGGGTCTTATCCATGGAGAAGACTGATTATCTGTCTCTTAGCATTCATTATTTGTCTATAGCTTTCCATCTAGAGATGGGAGCTTGTGAGAGTTCCATTTACATTGGCATGTCAATTGGTGTTGTCATTGTTTGAGTCTTTTTAAGCAACTTACTGTTAAGATTTCATGGATACAGCTTTCCTGTCATGTCTGGAAGACAGTGTTTTGCAGTATGTCCTGGTCTTCTGGGTCCTACACTTCTTCTACCCCCTCTTCTGACCCCAGGACATGTTTATAAACATAGCAGGTTACGTTTATAGATGGAGAAGAGGAAGCGACGTTCAAAAAAATGTAACGGTTCTCATCTATCTTATTTGAATTAGAAGCTTCTCAGAAAGGTCTTTAAATGGGAAAGGACCATGGGATATGCTTCCCCTTTGCTGTGTCTTGCTGTGTGTCTGGGCACAGTGGCAGGAGTCCTGGCATCCATCTTGAGTGGATCGTGTTAAGGCTGGCAGAGGGGGAAGTTGGAAAGACCCTGTTCACTGATGCTTCTGTGGGCATTTTGTGGCTCTGAGTTGCTCTCCAGACTTGTCTTAAATAGGAGAAAAAATAGTCTTACCTCTTTAGACCACCACTATCCGAGTTTTCTGTTTTAAATAACTGAACATGTCCCTCTCTGGGTGATTAATTGTATTGCCATGATCCCTGTCAGGTCTTTATTTACACTTTGTACTTTTTTAGAAAAGTGTTCACAATCATAGAGCAGGCTGTTGTATTTGTTTGCTTGGAAAGAAGCAGGCTCTCTGCAAAGACTGCTGCAGGCTATTTCTAGGCAAAGAAAATTTTAATTATTTCTGGGGTAACCTCTGTCCTCTGACTTTCATATCCATCATATTTACTTTTAGGAACAACTGGGATATGTTTCATTTGCACAGCTGATAGCCAGCATCTAGCCAGCGTTCACTCAGGACCGTTCCTAACCCCCGTTAAATTGAATGGCTTGACCTCATGCTATCTCTAGACGTAGTTCGTGTTTGGCCTAGAAATATCTTGTACATGATGAGATGTAACCCATCTTGATGTGTAAGTATGTTTACTCTTGTAATAAATTCCAGAGGCTCAGTCATCCCCAAACAGCCAACAGTTCAAATCCTGTTCAAATAGAACAGCTGAGAGTTATAAGCAGTGAGAGCCGTGTCTGTACCTCGCTTCTTTTCCTGCACATCACTTCCTAATCTTTGTCTATAAATATAACTTTCCATGTGCTGAGGTAGGACATTGTCAACCAGTTTTGGTCTAGACTGCCACTTGATTCTAGAATCTCAAAGCCAGTTAAATTGGCAAAGCTTGACTTGCTGTGATTTCCCTTTTAATGCCTACAGCGACACAGCTGTCCCCTCTGCTCTATAGTTCGCTGAAACTCTGTCCTGTGTGGCTTGCGCTGTTAGCAGGGCCCCTCATTTCTTGCCGATACTGCCCTCTCCACGGTACTTGGCTCATGAGCGCTTTCTCTCTCCAAAAACACGGAACAACTAAAAACCAACCAAGCCTCACACACTCTTGAACTTCCTGCTGGCTTTCTGGAAGGAGCACACCGCAAAAGGACCTTAAACGACAGGACCAGGACGGAGGAAAAGACAACGGTCTCACTTCAAAACACATTACCTAGTGGAAGCGTGGCTATCTAGTTTTCAGATTTGGCAACAGTGTGAGGTCACAGACTCAGCGAGCAGACAGACTGGGGATGAGAGAACCGGTGGAGGCGGTGAAATGCCATCCTCCACGGCCCTTTGTCTCTTCTAGAGGTATGCCTCTGGAGCAATGGTTCTCAACCTGTGGGACACCACCCCTTTCGGGTCTCAAGCATCCCTTTCAAAGGGGTTGCCCAAGACCATCGGAAAACACAGATATTTACATTACGGTTCCTAACAGTAGCAAAATTACAGTTACAATGTAGCAAATAAATTAATTTTATGGTGGGGTCACCAGAGCATGAGGAACGGTGTTAGAGTTGCAGCGTCACAAAGGTCAAGGACCACTGCTCTAGAGCAATGACTAATTTTCTTACTCCAACCCTACTGACTGATCAGAAAACAAGTGGGAAATTGTTACATATTCTCTACCTACACTGTGTGTTAATTCAGGGTAAATGCCATCCCTTTACCACAGATATACCATCATAATTGCTATATTTTTTCATCTTAAAATGAAGTCATACTACATATGAACACACAGTTTTAAGACATATTTTATAAGTTTCTGGTATTATTTTAAAGTTAACTTGAGAGACACTCTGCTAGTGTGTAAAGATTCAGCATCACTAATTTTCATAAGTTATTTGAGAGTGTTGTGCAATGTGCTTTGATGGTATTCATCCTCTTCCATTTCCTCCCAGATTCACCAACCCCACTCACCCAACACCAGGTCCTTTTTGAAAATTTGTGATAGCTGTATATTCTCAGATGTGTGGCTCTTTTCTAGAGCACAGTCTGCGTCCTAGGGGAGACACGCAGAAAGAACACTAAGTCTCCGCTCAGCAGCTGTTAATCACCTGTTCCTGCTCCCCTAGGGTTGGGACTTCTTGCAAACCTCACTTCTCCATGTTAGGATTTTGATAGGCTTGAGTTTGCATGGGGCTTGTGCATGTTATAACAACCACAGCTAGTTCATACCTGAAGCCGCTCTGCTATATCTGAAACGGTGGTTTCCTCGCAGTTGGCTCCCACCTCTGGTTCTTTTGACCCCCTTTCCCAAAATAATCCCTAAGCCTTGAGAGGAGGGGATGCAACATAAGTGTCCCATTTAGGGCCAAGCATCCCATAATCTCTTATTCTCTGTACTGTGTCCAGCTTTGGGTTTCTGGGTTAAGTATCATCTATTGCAAACAGAAGCTTCTCTGGTAAGGAGTGAGAGATGTTCTAACCTATGTGTTTAACAGTGAGTTACTTAGAATTGGTTTGATACTCTGTCCATTTAGCAGAATAATGGCCATACACTCTCCCATAGGGCCTATGACCCATCTAGCCATGGGTGATTCAACATTATTTTCATAACCTTATAATAATTTAGAAGTTGTGACTTAATCATTAGTTAAGCATTCTGATTATAATTATTTCTATTAAAACATTTTTAAGGCCATATTATTTTCTTAAGAATAGTTTTCAAGAATGGGATTATTAGATCAAAATTATGCCTGTATTTAAAGATAATATAATATGTGTAATACATTACATATAAATTAGTATGTATAATATGTAATATATTATACATATTATATAAATACATTTATATATAATATATACACATTATATATAAGTGTAATATGTACAATATATTTTATATTATATATATTAAAGACATTGATTAAGCACCTTTTAAATTCCTCATAGAAATAACCCTAAGTCTTCTTGAACATTTTCATCTGGAAATAGGAGATTTTTCTTTGCTATCTTACTTTTTTTTGTTTTTTGACACAGGGTTTCTCTATGTAGCCTTGGCTGTCTTAAAACTCAATCTGTAGACCAGGCAGCCTCGAGCTCAGAAATCCACCCACCTGCCTCTGCCTCCCAAGTGCTGGGATTAAAGGCGAGCACCACTGTGCCCCGTACTAGCTCAAGTTTTTCTTCAATTATTTTAATCTTAGTAGTTTCAAAGGGTTCTATAATTATTGTTTTCAAGATAAGAAAACTCTAGTTTAGAGATGCCATTTGCCCCATATCACAAAACTAGCAGCTAACAGGTTCCAGGTAACTGAGTCAGAGTCACTTCAGGAAGATCTCTTATCCTAGCTCTGGCGTACTTCCACATCATCGGAGCATCTTTCCTAGTTTTCTTATTTTCCAGATAAAGAAACCAATATCTAGTCTATTGGTTAGACTTAGTCACATCAGTGAAACATTTGACACCAACCACTCACAAAGAGAAAGGTTTGCTTTGCCCACAGTTTTGGGGATGCAAGTGTATGCAGCCTGCATTAGGTAAGCTTTGGTGAGCCCCACGACAAATTGTGAATGGTGGAGTGGAAATGGCTAGAGTATGCCAGAGCAAGCAGTCACAATGGGTTCAGAAAGGAGGGAGAAGGAAAGATGAGGGAGAATGAGAGGAGAGAAAGAAATGAGACCAGGCATGCTCCTTTTAACAACCATCTTCCTATAAGAATGGCCAAGGCGTCATTGGAAAATTATTTAAATCCCTCTTGAGGAAATGTCCTCAGTGACCCAGTGACCTCCTACTACTTATCACAGCTTCAAAGTTCCCTTATCTCCCAATAATGGCACCCTGGCACCCAGCCTCCCTCCACTAGGGGACACTGAAGCCATGTGCAAACCAAGGCAGCTAGAAAGATAAAAGAATGTGACAAATTCCACACAGTAAGTTAATAGACACAGTCCTGCAATTCTTCTAGATAACGATGTTCTACTCAAGATTTATCTGCGATAGTAAATGTTGAGAACTGGTCTGGAAAACTAGCCGGATACAAAATGACTGAGAACTACCATAAGAAATTGACATGAGCAACTCTCCAGCTGTGGGTAGGAGAGCCCACTGGGATGGCTTTCACTTTTCCCAGCATCGGTCCCACTTTGACCTGTTTCCCTTCCCCTCTTTAAAACACTGCGGAGCTCGTGTCCACACTCACCTGTGCGTAGAGTTTATGAAAAGGACAATAAAAAAGAAGTTCACTTATTCCAATGACAAAAGAATATTGAGGAGAGAAGTCCCTAATTCCAAGGGAAAGTCATTTATATAGTTTTCTCACTGGGGAAAAAATCTGTTCATATAACACCCTTTTCTACAAAATAATTGTTTTTTTTTCCAGTTTTCTCTCTGAAATCTGTTTACTCATCATTTTATGTGATGTGTGAGTCTTGAGATATTTCTCTTCCTGTCTTTATACTCTCTCCTTTGTGTTATCCATATCATGTTTTGAAAAATATGGCTTTTGTTGTAATGAAGGGCAAGCAAGTCCAGGGGAAATATTTTTGGTTTCCTAAGTATAAAATTAAAATATAACTTTGGCACAACAACACACTTACAAAGACATGAATTAGAAAACTAATGTCACAGTGTCCACATCCACCCCAATTCCCGCCTTTCTTACACAGTTACACAGGTAACTGTACCAGTTATGAAAATTTGAGTCATCCCCAAAACTGCAGCCTACAGTAAATACACACACATATGCACACTTGCACATACATACATAAGCATGCACACACACATGAGTACACACACACACACACACACACACACACACACACACACACACACAAATAGTTATTAGCTTGGGTATTTATGCTTCATAATAATTAGATATAGAACACACCATAATTCCATCAAAGTCTACATTGTTATCCTTGAGAATTTCATCCTATATGCGAATAGGATTCCTGACGCCAAATCCCTGAGTGGGAAAACGTTATCCCTCTCATGCTGAGCACCATGGGTGTTGCAGATCTTTCCATGTGTAGCCTCACCCCAGGGAAGGTGACACTGTGGAGTCTTTGGTGCAGAACATGCAAAGGACAGTGGCTGACTCACCACACTCTGTTTACCCGCTTGTCTCACACAGTAGATTATTTACTCCACTTCTATCAGGAGAAGAAATGAGACCAGGTCCAGTAGTGTTAGCCGTTGGCTGAGCATTCCCCACAGACAAGGAACTGTCGGGGAGGCTGGAAGAAATGCACGGTTGTGATAATGAATCTATTTAGCCCAAGTAGGTAGAACGTGGACAGCAAGGGGAATCATGAAAGCACCATCACTGAATCAAGGGGCCCCGGCACCCACTTGTGATCATATGTGATCATATGTGATCATATGTGACCCATCCTGCCCAGACTGCCTAAGGGGAGCTAACCTCTGCCTCAGTACTGCACCACCGCCACCACCTGGCAGAACCTCTTTGGTAGGGGTAGAGTTTACCATTTGGTCCCTGTTACCAGGCACTAAGATGCATATGTTTTATGGTTCTACTGTTTTTAAAGTTGTAACATGACACAAAATATTAAGAATTCACTCAGAGAAGACTGAGGAAAAATCACCCAAGGGTATTCCTATTTTAACTTGTAATTGTAATTGCCCAAGTTGTAAGTCTGACCACTATGAACAGTTTGTTGGAAAAATTACAAGTCTTATATAAAAGGCACAGAATAATGAGTTTGAACCAAAGCAAAATAACAGTTAAATGGCACACACTTATTCAACTGACCCCCATTTCTTCTCTACTCATCTTTCTGATCAGATTGAGTTGAAACACCCTGTTCCCATCATACACCCCACACAGTCAAACACAAGCCCTTGGAACTCCACTTCTCAGCATGCCTCCACTCTCTGGTCTTTCCCTCAGTGTGCTTTGCCTTTGACTACAGTATCATCATCCTGTACTGAAAGCCACCCTTTGTCCCTTTACAACTTGTCACATGGTTACCTCTTTCCAAGACCATCATTCGCTCTCATATTCTCTCACGCTCCCATCCCACGCCTATTTTATCAACCAACCCCAAATGCCACCACTTCTCGGATGGCGTTTTCCT
Organism: Peromyscus leucopus; assembly: GCF_004664715.2. Lineage (NCBI taxonomy): Eukaryota > Metazoa > Chordata > Mammalia > Rodentia > Cricetidae > Peromyscus > Peromyscus leucopus. The sequence goes on along the minus strand of NC_051078.1, from coordinate 41,938,945 downwards.
TCCAGCTGCCGTTCAACTTCTCTCCAGCCTCAAATGCTTTAACGACAGAGACCACGTCTTCTTTGCATTATTTCTTAGAGGAGGATTGCCATGGATGGCACATGGTGGTCCTGCCTTGAAATGCCTAACAGATTGTTTCATTCATGAGAAACATTTGGTAAATAATCTTTAGTAAACTAATGTGACTCTGAGTGGGTAGATACAGCCATTATCTTCAATGGCCATTGTAATGAATTTAGGTCTCAAGACAGTGAAAAGTCTCAAGTCAGAACCTCAGAAGAAAACCAAGAGAGACAGAACTAAGAGGCTCTTTAAGCTCCTATCAGATGAACCTTGGGTCTAGGATCCATTTTAAGGGAGAGTCTGATGAAGTCAATACATACATGTGTAAGACAGAGAGTCAGCTTTCAGTCTCTCTTAGCATTATAGGTCTTTTCCATCAGGACATCCTATGAAAACATTTGGACAGTGTTCACCTAGAACATCACTTTGTCCCTTTCCAACTAATGTGGCTTTTTGGAGACTGAGGAGCCTTTCTTGGCTCTAAATGAGCTTCATAGGCGCTAGGGTGCCAGACAATCGATGGCCACCAAAAGTCACCCTGAGCCTGTGGCTTCTGAGTTAGTCGTTAGCTCATCTCTTGTTCAAGAAGAAATAGTAAAAAGTAGAACAGTCATGAGCCGAGCAAAGGCAGATTCTTTAAGAAAGAGTGAGAAGGATTCCTGAGAGTGGGAGAGTCTCCAAGGGAGGACTACCGCCATTTTGTCTTGCCCCGTGGGTCCTGTAGTGAGAACTGGATGGAGACCAAAAAAATCTTTGTTGGGATTAGTCATTTGAGTACGTGGTGGGCTGAGCCAATAAAGACTTTATGTGCCTTATGCATGCTCCCTGGGTCAGAGAGTTAGTGGAGTGGCCACATGAAACTGGTTCATGACCTACCATGAGCTTTGCCTTGACTGCCTAAGGGAGCTTACCACTTCACATCTCCTAATTCCTGGTCAGGTCTCACTACTAGGTCCTGCAGTCAGGACTAGGAAAACTGCTATGAGAAACAGCATCTGATATCAATACCACAATGGCTTTTCTTAGGAACCTCCATGGCTCCCTGAAGCCAGAACTTATTACCATGATAATAATGTAGAACCTGATGCTTGCTATGAAACACAGGCTGCTTCTTCAGCAGAACATTTTCCTGAATAGGCATTGCATCCAGCAGTAGGAGAAAGAAGGGCCTCAACAAACAAAAAGCCAGGTTTTTGAGCCTTTGGTGTGGGGCTTTGTCAGAGCAGGAGTGAAAAGGGAGGAAGAGGAGGAGTAGGACTGTGGTCCTGTTGTTTGTGACATAGATGAATGTGAGAAGCATTATGTTAAGTGAAACATGCCAAGCACAAGAAGAAAAATACTGTATGTGCTCATCTACACATGGAAGCTGAGCATTGAGCTCAAAACCAGAGTGATGGCGTTAGTGTTTGGATCTGCAATGCCACTCACAGGTTCCTGTTCTGAGTGTTCCCTGGCTGCTGCTATTGTCTGGAGATGTTCTGGAAATTTTAGTAGTCGGTCTCTGTAGTGAGCCTTTGAGGGTTATAGCTGGCCACTGATTGTAGTCTCACCCTTGCTCCATAGTTCACCACCACGTGAACAGCTTATTTCATGCTCCCAGTGTCAAGGATGGAGCAAGTCCATGTCCTTGACCATGTCCTAAAAGCATGAACCAAATAAATATTGTCTCTCTTGTTCCTTTTAGTCACAGCGATACAAAAGTAACTAATGCAAGAGATTAACACAGGCCATAGAGATATCTAAAGTTCAGAATTTCAGTTAGATAAAAGGACGAACTTCTGGACATCTATTATACAACATGGCAGCAACAGTTAATAACGGTGCATTGTATACTGGACATTGCTAAAGAAACATTAACTGTTTCCACACATGCAAATGAAAAGTATAGGAGGTGGTATGTACATTAATTCACTCAATTGAGCCATTTCACAATGTATCACTATTTTGGAATGCCGTGTTGTCCATAATAAACATATATAAGCTTATCAATTTAAAACTGTGTTTTAGAAATGAGGCAGTAACTCAGTTAGTAGAGTGCTTGCCTATCACACATGCACACATACACATCTGCACAAATACGTACATGCACCACTTACACAACAGTAGACATACACACACATCACACACCATACACATAGTACATACAATACAACACACACCCACACTCACCACACACCCACACTCACCACACACACACACACACACACACACACACACCTTAACTTAACCCTTAAAACCATCTTCTGAGGTAGGTATTATTTAACTCTTATTTACCCTAGGAGGAAACTGAGGCACAAAGGTCTTACAAGGCTTAAGGAAAGTCCTCCCGTGTGTGCTCAGTCTGCAGTTCAGACACAAGGAAGAGGAAATTTTCATGCTCAGTTTACTACAAACACAAGAAGAGGCTCTTTTTCTTCTTTCACCTTTTCCTTTAACATGAACTAGTTCCCTCTGGAAGTCAGTAAATATTTAACTGTTGCTGGAGGGCTCATATAAGCTAAGGCTTAGCTGACCAAACTCACATGACCAAAATGATCTGAACAAGAACACTTACTAGCCAGTCCATTCTTTGTCATATAACTTCCCTGGTTTGCATCTGGTTGTCCTCAATATTCACGAATGTGAACTTTTTCTTTCCATGCATAAGTCCTACTTTTACTATTGGGATGTAATGGGGAGGGGTGCACTTATTTCTGCTCATCATAAGGGTCATGGCCAATATTCCTATGATAAACACAATACTCAAATCCTATCACTTAAACCCAGAAGAGAAATGCTCTATTAAAGAAGAAAATTAATCCTCCTTGAAGACAGCTAAAATTAGGAAATTTCATCATATAGAGTACCCTCTGTCCTTCAAAATGAAGCCACGTCCAGAGGGCATTGGTCCCTCTAACCAAACAAAGGTGAAAAATCTCATCCCTCAGATTGTAAAGGCTGCATCAGGGACTCTTTGGAAACAGAGCTGATTTAGCAGTCTGGGACAGTGTGGAGGAACCTTCTAGAATACAGAAATTAGAAAGCACAGCAATGTGAAGGTGAAGGCATGCCACCCGAACCGGTGGGCCACAGGAACAGAGTTATCAAGTGGGTTCATGCAGGCTCCTGCGGGGGGTGGGGGGAGCGATTTTTATTTTGCATAAGTCCCCCAAATACTCACAGAGAAATGTCAAATTCCCACAGGATGAAGCCGATTTTTCCTTGAGAGGAATCCTGAGCGGATACACAAACAATTAGACTGAAATAGACTGTTTTAACCCTCACTGCAGTTCAAACAGGAAAGCCATCAAAGCTGGCCAGCCCCAACCAGCTGCTCGCTACCATCCTTTGAGGCTCACTGAACTGGGGCTTTGTTAAGCAGGAGAGAGAAAGCATTTCAAAGACGAGGGCCCTCCTTGGGAACCGATTTCCTGGTGACCTCTCTGAATGACATGCTTTTTCTCAGAATACAGTTAGCCCCTAATCCCTGGTACCCCTATTCCAAGCCCCTCCTGAGCCCCCCAGTCAAGCATTGCTAGAATACTATGTGGGCCCCGTTTCCTCAACCCTGGACAACATTTCCCTGATTAACCTTGTTCTTTAAATATAACACTTGAAGGAGAAAGGGATTCCTTCCTTTTCCACCTCTGCACATTTTAGACACTAGGTTCCATATCTTTCTATGGTGGTATAATTTTTAAAATGCATGATAAGTAGGCTTTGCAAACCTATCACTTTCAGACAGCAGCCTGATCAGCACCGTTTGCTCTAACAGCTCCGTTCCCAGCTGTTTAGGACTTTTCATCTAAAATAAACAATATATATTATATTTGATTTTTAACACCAAGTATCATTTTTTTTCCAATAACGTTAATAGCATAAAAGAGTATATTTTTTTCAAAGGACATATACCATCAATTCAGATATCTGTTTCTGACTTAGGTACACTATCATTGCTCAGAAACTTACCAAATTCTTTTTCTACATAAAGAATTAGTAGGCCCAAAACCAGAAGGGAAGGGAATGGGAAATGCCTATGAAGAAATCTGGGTCCTAGAAGCCAGCATTCATAGTGGGACTCAGATATTAACTGGCTGAGAGCATTCCTAACCATTTGTTGTGTGTGTTCTTCAAGTGCATTTGGAAAACAGGCCTGAGACTGACAGCTCTGTCTTCTGACAGGTCTCTCACTGGATGATCTCGGGAAAATAATTCTGTTCTCTGTCAGCAGGCATCGTGTAAAAGAGCTTTATCGACGAACCATGCGTCCTCTTCATGCCATGAACTTGTGCCAAGCACTATTATGAAGAAGCCCAGTCAAGAGATAAGGAATATGGTACCTAGACAAGTTAAACACCCTTCCCCAGGTCACAAGTTTCAAAAGCACATCCTTTTTCCCTCAACTCTTCAGTTACTGGATGGTCTGATACAGGTTTTGTGTTCTCTTTAAGCTTCAAGTTCAAAGTTGAGCCTTACTGCTGCTTATTGGAAGTTGCACGCCGTTCCACCATGGGTTTCAAGGTTTGCAATATATGTTTGCTTACACAAATACTTCCTTTGGAAGACTTCTGTCTAACACTTTTGTGAAACCTTCTGCTTAGGTGGGAATTTTAAAGATGAGATGAAACATTAGGAAAGAGGAAAAGACCACCAGTCGTTTCCCTGAGCTTTTGTCCACACAGACTGGTTTTCACCTGTCAGCACCACAGTTTTATGGATTTCTCTAGAGATTGGAACCTAATCAATGCATTGAAAGGTACATAAAGAGAAGAAAAGCAACATAGATTCTGCAGTATTAGTATGCATGAATTCCTTTATCCGGTGGATGCATTCAGATAACCCCAATAAATGCAGAGTGATGTGGAACCCTATGGAGTTCCTTCTCTTAAAACTTCCAGACTGGAAAAGTCATGGCAGGCTGTTGAGTGCAAGCACTCTGAAGGTAGACACCTCATTTAAAACCTGTCTAAGACACAGACTTGTTGAGGGCAAGAAAATTATTGTGAATGTGCCAGGTAATCTGATATGCACATGCCTTTCAAGGCTGTGCCTTTTAACAGGGTGTCTTGGGAATATGCTGGTGGCCTGAACACAGACAGACAGACTAGTTGGAAAAGGGTTTTCAAAAAATGGTTAAGAGTGGATTTTAAAACCAGATTATTGGAGCTCAGATCCAAGTCCTACCAAGTTTTGTGAGCTTAGGTAAGCAATTTAACTTCTATGTACCTCAGTTTCCTCCCCTGTAGTGAAGTGCTCTGCAAAAAAACAAAGAAAAAAGTAAGCCTCACAAAGCTGATCTTAGAAATCAATGTTGACATGTGAAGTGTAGAGGATTGGCATGATTCTTAAGAAGAAATCTGAAAGTCAGCTCTTACTGGTTCACAATCATGAAGTATATATTCTGGTGGTGGACTGGGAAGAGGCCACACAAATACCATCACCAACTATCGTACGAGAGGATGAGGAAAGGTTTAGTTAAATGATATAATTTCTTTTCCATATTCATTGGTCAAAGTAGTTAAAAGGCAATAACGTGGTAGAGCATTAAAATATCCTGGGAACATGTAAAAAGTTAGTAACTGAGTTTGCTGGAGGATAAGTAAAGCCTTGAAAGAAGTTGGGCCCTAATGGAGCTCTGTAGAGTAGGTAGATAGTTACTGAACACAGAGAAGAAGAAGTGGCATTTGAAAGAGAGCCACAGCAGGAAGAAAGCCCGTGGGGACACAAGAAAGCAGAAGAGATAGACTGGCTAGCAGAATGGATAAACTGAGTCAGAGCCACTATCCAATGTGGGCAGTCTGGTCCAGAATTGAAGACTAGAATAGAGTCATCAGGATCTTCCTCTCAGCTCTTTCACACCATGCCTGACTGTTATCAGACATATTAGTGGTTTTTAAAGAATTAACAAAGCATTATGACTCACACACAAAAAAAACCTGTACATATGGCCTTTAGAGACAGATAGACCAGCTTGAACTCTCAATTCACTATTCACCGAATGAATAGACTTTCTTATCTTACCCCCGCCTCCCTCACATATGTGTGCATGCTCACACGACACAACACACACACACACACACACACACACACACACACACACACACACACACACACACAACCTCAGACTATCTGGTACATTCATTTTTAATGCAGCCCTTTTAGTCATTGACTTAATGCATTTGAGGACCTATTGCTTTACAGATCAGGTTTTCTAGTTCCTAGCACCCTTCAGGAACTACACACTCTATTCTGAATCCAAGCAACTAGAGATAAATGCTATGATTCCCCACCTAGATGGGAATATAGTTCTGTGGCAGAGCCTTTTCCCAGAATGCACGCGGCCATAGGTTCAACTACCAACACTGAAAAAAAAAAGGAAGGAAGAGATTAAAACAGATGCTGAAATGCATAGTCTAAAAATTAACAGTGGCAATTAATATTTAATTACATAGCACATTTCCATATGTGAGGTCCTTCTCTGTGGATGAGCTCATTTGCTCATCTCATTAGCCTTAAGAGAGAAATGGATGCTATTGTTCTCAGAGATGTCCTTGCTGTAAGGTTCCCTTGAGACAAGCACTTGAGGTTCCATATCATTGAAAATGTAGCCCATACTTTTGCCCATTCCTTAAAAGGTTGAAATCAGAATTTGTTCTGAAGGTTTTAGAAGTTATACCCAACAATCTCCATTAATAATGATAATGCTGAAGATTATTCAATCATAATTTTTGTGTGTGTGTGGGATCCATCAACATCTCAATGAACCTTCTCATTTTACAAAAGAATATAAAGAAGAGAAGGATTAAATGACTCTCCTGCAGTCACTTTGAAAATTCATGGCTGTGCTTCTAGTTAAAGATGGCAGATTTAGCATATGGCTTCCATTACATTCTATCCCCCAAACCCACTAAAAAGACAGTAAAGGGATTGATTTTAAAGACATTAACCCATAAGGACAAAAAGAATCAGGAGGAAAACAACAACAACAACATTTCTGGAGATGGAAAGCAGATGGTTGGGTAATGAGCGTCGTAGCAGACCCACGAGGGCTGAAGTTTAAGTGGATGGTGGAGGAAACATAGATGCAACCTGATTTTCATTGCAAACCACATAAAGTCTCAGAAACTGTCAGTAAGAAGTACCTGTAAATGTGAGACCCTGGCTGACGCATATGCAGGATTTGCGAATAGTCTGACTGAGCCGTTATGTCTTTATCCTGCTGATCAACATCCTGAAGAGCTACTGTCTGCAAAGAATTATGGGTAAGACCTTATACAATTGTTTTCCAGAACTACTCAGAGCAGGACAGCCTGCTTCTAGCAAATGCATCTATCTAGAATGGTGGGAACCCTAGTCTCCTAGCTTACAGTAGCTCTCCAGACACTGCAAGCCAAGCTTTGACCCCTTTAGAGACTTTAGACAAATGCAAAGAAAAGAAAATCCAACAGAGGCACACAGTGGCGATGGCATTAGGATTTGTTAAATGACTCAACAAGCCTCCAAGCCTTGGAACTGCTGAGATTTGTGGGTCTTTTAGTAAAGAAAAGAAATTAAGTACGTGCGAATCATCCAGCAGGAGGAGTGTAGACTTCCCCCAACTAACAGAACCACTAACCTTGGCAAAGACGCTGGGAGAGGCTTGCTGGGGATAGGAGGAAGAAGAAAAAGGAGGAAAAAATTGAACTGAACAAAGCACTCTCTCCAGTTTACACCAAAAAAACCGTCTTGTGAAATGGAATTGGCAACCTCACAACAGACCCTTTGTTATGGTTTCAAGCAGCCATTCGTTCATGAGACCCAGCTATGGACTTAGGGACCCCTAACTTTGTTTAAAAGGGTAAATAAAACAATAACAACAACACTAAAAGTTGGTCCTCCAAGTACCGTGTAATAGGATGGGAGTAGAAATATTTTCTAACAAGATTCAAACTATACGAGCTGAAAGACAACAACGGATTCTTGTTTTCCCTTCCTAACTTTGCTGTTTTGAATTTCCTTGAACTTACTTCAAAATAAAGTTTGGAGAGAAGAGGACTTGGCCTGTGGCAGGGAATTGGTTCAAAACGGTTTTAAGAATCTATTATTGGAGAGGGTTCCAGGTGCCCCAAAGGAGATGGGACCTGCCTGTTTCCATTCTGAAACCTGGGCAGTAGTACACACAAATGTGTCTAGAAACACACACACACACACACACACACACACACACACACACACACACACCATAAAATGCTTTTCTAACTGCCAATTACATTTTCCCTATTTAACAAAGATTAAATTTTGTCCATAACCAGTTGTTTGACAAAATTTTGTGTGGTTAGCCTCAGCCAATACATGCTCTAAATTCAGGTTTGCTCTTTAAATGTCAAATTTCACCTGAGTTGGGGGGTCATGGAAAGTTTCCAAAACCTGACCTACTAATATAAATCTCCTATCTACAATCAATTAGTTGTGTTTGATCATTCACTAAGTACTCAGAACCAAATCTAACCCTGTAAGAGGAACAAAGTGTTGAGATGTGAACCCTGCATCAAATAACCAAGCCTTTGTGAACTGTTGATGATATTTTCTTCTTTTTTTAACTTAGAGATTAACTTCCAAGTGGCTGATTTCTCAGAGAGATGTTTTTCCCTGTGGATGTATAAGGCCTTTAAAGAATGTGTGCAGGTCTTCACTGAAGCCCCTTGAGATTCCTGCTCAAGTATGTCACCTTTGGTTATTTTTTTGGTTTTAAATCCCCTTACAGGCAGAATTAAGGGGAAGAGGATTGGATGTTGGTAGATAGTGAAGGAAAATTGGTGCTTAGTACCTTGTATACCTCACATTTACAAAGCTTTTTTTTTTAAGTGAAGAGGGAAGAGGAGGAGGAGAAGAGAAGGAGGAAGAAGACAAGGAGAAGGAGAAAGAAAGAGAGGAAAAGTATCAATTCTATAACATGATGGCCCAAGGGTATCAGTTCATAAAAATTGCAATCAGATATTTATTTCCCATTTCTACTAACATTTCAAAGGAAAATTATGATCACTTTCAAAATATTGTTGAAAGCAGTTAACTTGGAGTAAAATAAGTTTGCTGTGAGAGTGTTTGTGTAAGTTGAGTGCTTATTAGTATTAATAAAAATAAATAGAACAAAATTAAAGCTTTCTAAAACACAAGAACACAAGAAAAAGATTACAAGGTTTCTAAAAAGTGTAATGATTTTATAGATATTTGTTCAATATGTGATACATATTGAATGAATATTCAATGTAGGGACTGTATAAGTTTCTTAGGTCTACTACATAATTTTTCCTTTAAAGTTTCAACAAACTGGAAAGGATACAAGTCAAGAAAACCAAGCCCAAATCTTCAAGATAGGTAATATTAACCCAACAATACAGTGTTATGTGAAAGCTCAAACCACATTTAGTAAGTGCAAAGGTTTGGATTTTAACTGTCTACCAAAGGGCCATATAACCAAGACTTGGTCCCTAGTTTTGTGCTACTGGGAGGTGACGAAACCTTTGCAAGGTGGAAGCCACTGAGCTGGTAGAATGGTTGTTGCCTACTATGCAGAAGGTAGTTCGATCCTTAGTATTGTTCTAGTCCTACCTTCTCCTCTGTATTTGACTCCTGTCTGCTGTGAGAGGAGCAGGCTTCCTCTGCCAACATGCTTCTCTACCACATTGGACTGTGCCATCATAGGGGTCCAAAGTGGGGGAAATAACTGTAGACTGAAACTGCAGAGAGCCTGAGTCAAGATAAACCTTGCCTCTTTTGATTACATCCTGGATTTTGTCACAGTGGTGGAAAACTAACAGACACAGGAGGGGTTGGCAGAAGAAACAGATTCTATGTCATTAGAGGAATGAGTGCTTAGGGGTGTCAATCAAAAAAAAAAGTAAATAAAAACAAGCCCAATGATAGATTACTGGAGAATTTTGAGTTACATCATTTAGCTAGAAAACAGCTTAATTTTAGGATGGTACTGAGAATACCATCCTAAAGCCCCCAAAGATCATATAAGGCCTTAGATGGCAATTTAAGTAATTTAAACTTAATTGAGCTGTGAGGTAAAAGCATGTACGACTTTCATCAGTGATGTACTGGATTGTCTGAGTACGTAAGACACTTGGAAAAGGGGGAAATAAAGCCACACAGATAAAGCCAGATTCTTGCTACAGTCCAAGGAAGAAGAGCAAGCACAGATCTGAGCGCCAGCAACCACAGTGGAAAGGAGTGGGGACAACCAAGAGGCGACTCAAAAAACAACCAAGCAAATATAAAAAGTTAAAATGTGTGGAAGTAGGGTAAACAGCCAAATAACTCGGGCTTGAATGAAGAAGGTAATATTTGTACCCTCTACAAAAATAGAGGTCGAAACCTGACGGTGTGTCAAGCATGGTTTTGTTATGGAAAACTTTGGGTTGGGATCCCAACGGTGGTAGTGAGAGGAAAAATCCAGTTAAGGGATTATGGGACTGGAATCCTGAGCGAAGAGGGTGTGAAGATAGAGGCCAGGATAGCCATTGGAGCCTTGGCCGTAATGGAGACTGTTGAGAGAAAGAGGAGAATAGAAAGAAGAAAGGAAGAAAGGGGTGAGATGGGAAGAAAAGCATCTTTAGCCAAAGGGGAACTATTCTTCTGATTGGAGAAAAACTGTTTGCTGCTCAAGGAAGAGAATTATACTGCTGTGACAGGGACAGGACTGGATGTGTCAAGCAGAAGAGGACATCAACAAGGCCACATGTACTGGGGCAGGGGAAGGGTGGGAATGGACTGAAAAGAAAGGGAAAATGGACTTTGATCCCTTGAGAGTTGGTGGTAAAATAGCATTTCAAAGATGAAGATCATTTTAATGGCATTGGTAGACCAGAAATCAGGTGGCTTGAGTGTGGCATCAGGAAGGCCCAGGCAGACCTACCAGCAATTCCAGTGAAGAAAGGCGAGAAAGCTAGAATGCTGGCTTGTGGATGTTAAGTGGATATTTATGCAGGCTTTACATGCTGGAAAGACAGAAAGGCCTTTTCAGAAAGAGTGAAGCCCCTGAAGGTAATGACCCAAGCATAGATGGTTGGTGGTATTGTGTAGGGACATTCAATGGACAGGGACAGATCCTTCCTAAGAGACCCAAGGAAACCTGATGGGAAGACAAACAGGCACTCAGAGAGGAACGGAGTGTGGGAGTGGGTGGGTATTCCCAGTGGCCGTTTCATTCCCAGTGAGAGCCAGATGAGAATAGAGGGTCTCAGTGAGAACCTTAGAAAAATTTTGAAACAATTCGAGGCTGGGATCAAAGGACACAATGGGAATCAAACATGAGCAATGAAATAAAAAGAAAGCCACACGTTTCTCCTTCCTGGACACTTTTTTCTCAACTCCTGTAGACCTTGACTTTGAGACCAGTGACTGATCACACCCAGTTGACACTGTACAGCCACAGGGCTGGAACTCTCTGCTTGATAGTTTCAGGCATGAAGGGCATGCTACCTGAGACTGCTGTGAAAGGCTTTCCCAGGGCCCTCATGCAGGGAAATAGATGCCAGGGGAAAAAAAAAAAACAGCAAAGAAGTATTATTGAAAAACATGATTGGCACCTAGCCATCTCTACACATGTATGCTACAGCGTCAGAATCAGGGATATGACTGCCTTCCTTTATTGGGAAGAATGAGGCATATATTAAAATACATGAATCCTAAAAAGCTCATTGTGAAGGGCAGAGTCCTAATAATTTGTATTTTGATAGCTTTTAAATATTTTCAAAGTTGGTGCTTCTAGCAGTAAAGCAAATAGCTTCATTTTGCAGGGCATTTGATTAAATTCCAAACATATCAATGTTCCAGGGTGTGCCTGGTGCCTCTGATACCTCTGTAATTTTGCCAAGAAAGTGCCAATGTGAGAAGAACCCCTGGAGAAACAATGGGACCATTCTCCCAGGAGTAGGCTACAGGGCTGTGCATGGGAGAAATACTCAGACTTCTGTCTGCAAGGCGGAGAGATTAGAATGGAATAAGTTAGTGAGGTGGGCATGAAACAATAACACTTTGTCTCATTCAAAGGACTCCAGACTCTTTGACAAGCCTGAGTTCTTGCTTTCTCCTTGGTCTCCCAAAAGACATACACTAACCTCATCCCGGGTTTAGCAACGCTGCCTCTCCACCCTCTTCCTCCTCCTCCATCCCTCTTCTTTCTTGTCTAATTCCTTCCCATCCACCTCTGCCTACCTTTCATCATGAAGAAATCCACCTTTGTCCAAAAGTAACAATAATAAAGACGTCACTCATAATGCCATGAGCCTCTTGCTTATAAACACTGATTGGTGATTCTTACTAAAGATACATAGGCAAGTGATGTTCAAAGGATGTTCGACATATTTAATACATTTGCATGGCAGCCAACCAACCAAAAAGTAGTATTGAAGTTGCACTGGAGTGAGGGCCTTTGCTCTCCTATGACATGTCTGGTGGTCTTGGGGTAGAGTGGAAAGCTAGTGAGCAGATTATCAGGAATGAGGGCACTTAGACGGCAACAATAATTCTGCCAGCTGGAATAAAAAGATTTCACTATTTCAGCCACCAGCATTGCTGAATTTTAGCCCTGAGTTGTTTCAACATGATGGGTTGGCATGGGACCACCAATGTTTTAAGTAGCACATCTGTGGCCCTTCATTGAATACAGGCTTTGGGACACAGTAATTCAGTACACAGCCTTGTCAGAGCCCTACTTCCCACTCTAAGGGGCCCCTGGCTCTTTTCCTTTGTGCTTCTTCTTAGAAATGAGAATATGAGGATACTAGTGTACAGAGGGCTTGCAAGAGCATCCTAAGACTGTCACAGGCATCCTGAGACTGTTACAGGAAGCTCATAAGGGCTGCTGTGGTCCCAATGAATATTTTCTCAGGCACAGCCAGTCAAGGTAGGAGACTGAAAGGAAAATCTATCATTTTTTTCCCTAACCCAGAGGCAAGAACATCATTTATTTTATTCCTCATGTTGTCTCCAGAAACCATCATGTGATCAGCTCCTAATATAATTAACTAAATCAGTGAGTGGAGGAAGAAAGAGGGAAAGGTAAATTACTTCAGACTTGGCTGGATTAGACACTCAGCAGGTTACAGGAAAAGTGTTGTCGTTCCCATTTCCTGGTGAGGAAGCACAGAAGAGAGCTAAAGTGATTTGTCCAACATCATCAAACTAACCATGGTGAAGTCAGGGCTCGATCCCAACAACTCAAGGTCCCAGCCTCCTTCTCCCCTATGGCTCATAGCTCCTGAATATGAAGGAAAGTGAACACAAGTAGAAAAAAAAAGAATAAACGATCACAACCTGCAATATTCCTTCATTTAAAGATATTCAGGTATTTTTATGTGCATACATCTATATCTGGGTGAGAGTGTGCCACATGAGTGTTGGTGTCATAGGTCAGAATATACTAGGAGATTCCCTGGAGCCAGGGCTATAGGCAGTTGTGAGCTACCTGACCTGAGTGCTTGAAACCAAACTCTAGTCCTTTGGATGAGCAGGAAGTGATCTTAACCACCAAAACATCTCTCTGGTCCCTTCAGCGTTTTGAGTAACAGGGTGAAGGACCAATTGCAGGCAGGACCTGTACCTAGTTGTCTCACCTGCTTGGTCTACTCTCACCAGACCCCAGCAAATCAGACCCTGCTTCCTAAGCCCAGCCATATTTCCTAGACGTAGCACTGAGCTTCATCTCTTTGTGATGTATTCTTCCAGGGGATCCTACGGACTGCTTACATTCCTGGCCATTACAGGCTTGCTCAGTACCTGCACTATGTTCCAATATGACACTTAATGGAAACACTAAATACGATGTCCAGTTATGGAAAGCACTCACCAACTACCTCCCTGAGGACTGAAGAATTAGGTCACTTGGGACAGTTGCCTCCATTCCAAATGTGTTCAAAGTGTGGTTACTTGCCTGTCAACATTAACATTACCTGGAACTTCTTAGATATGCAAATTCTAGAGTCCTGCTTCCCCTGGGAGGAGGGACTCAGTCTGGACCCTGTCATCTGGGCTTTCGAAGCTCTGTAGGTAATTCTTGTATGGGGGTGTGTTTGAGGATGATTTGGTTTCTTGTTTGGTTTTCACATCTGAGTCTGGGAATTACTTCCTGTTCCCCAGGGTTTTCCAAGAATCCCACCACTTACTCTGTTCTCTGACCTTTCTTCTTTCTGCACTCAGGAGCAGTAGTTTCTTAATGGCAATATTCATCTCCCGCCACGTGCTTACCTGCTGCAGTAGATCGACTGAGAGTGTTCAAAGCTAGCAGCGCAGAGGATTCTTTGGGGCACTGCAGCTGAGCACATGGCCCCACGGAAGGCAAGGGAGGAGACTTGCCTAGGAGCTTCCACCCACCGCAAGCCCAAGTTGGAGTGAAGTGAGGACACAGGCCATTAGCCAGCTCTGGGGTTCAGCCCTAGGAGGTCTTTGATGTTCTCTCCTTGCTGTCTGGAGTCCCTGTTTTCAAGAATTTATCAGAATGACCCAGACTTAGCAAACTTGCTCTATGTACCTTGGACAAAATAACCGCTGAGTCAATCCTGTGAGGAGACTTGGATTGTCAGCCTAAAAACCTGTTTCTAGTTGACTTCCTCTGGCAAGGCGCTATCAGATGCAAAAAATAACATCATCAGTTTGGCACACGCAGGTTCTTTCTCAGCATTCACATTAGGTAGGTAGCCAGTGCAAGAGAAGCTAATACCAAACGTCCCATCCCTGAATCAGTCTCTCTCCCCTCTCCATTCCCCCCTTCCTTTTCAAATCCCCACTCTTGCAAAGAAAATTTGAGGTGTGACAGGAAGATGACCTCACCACACTCTACAAATCCTGACACAGAGAAAAACCTCAATATTTGGTGAGTTGCCAGGTCCTGGCATGTTTTCGCTGTTTAAGCATCTACAATGTACTGTACATTGCCACTCATTGCCACCCCCCCAAAAAAATGACTTAACTCCTGACCTCTATCTTTCCTTCTCTCCCTGTCTAGGTTCTTCAAGTTACAAAAGCACAATAAATCAGCAGAGATGTGGTTGAGTAGGATAAGACAAAAATGTTACAGTGTCCATTGAAGCCAGCAGAGAAGGTCCTGGAATTGATGTCATGAGACTTGGGTTCCTGCCAGGGCTTTGCCACTGGTGACATGCTGGGAGATTGTAGCAGGGTATGTCCCCACTGTGGGTGAGTGCAAAACAAAGATTGAAGCAAAACAGACCTCTGGGCTGTTCTCCAATTCTTTGATACTGTAATTAAGTAGACGCGACATAGTTATGTCCTATTTGGGGACTTGCTTGAAAGCTCGGGTTTAGGGACAGCAGGCAGGCTTCAACTCTGTTGTTAACTGGAATGTCAGAAGGCATGCCATGACTGACTGACAGGTCAGCCATGGTTTGACAGGAAGACATGGGAGAGGTCAGTTAGTTACATCTCCAAAGCCTTGTCTGCTGTTTCTGTGGCTGTTTCATGATTAGCAGTCGTTCATGCATCTGTTTTATCGTTTCAGTTGCTAAAATGTAAATGTGATCATATCACATCATGGAGTTCCATGCCTTGATACTTACTTAGCACAGGTGCTTTGGTAACATTTGTTGAATAATAAAATGTACTTAAATGGCTAAAGGGTATGACCAGAACAGTGAGGCAATGGTCAAGGACTCCACTAGTCCTGAACGGAGGAGAGAGAAGCTCCTCGCTTTACATGTCCTCTTAAAGTTCTTAGGAACTCTGATTCTTACTTTCTGTAAGACAGACAACAGTTTTTAAACTCCATGGGAAGGGGACAGTCAGAGGTCCTGGGAGGAGGAATTTTACTGGCATTCGATGAACAATTCTTTTGAATATTATTTTTTAATGTGTTTTTTCCCCCACTGAGGATTTAAAGAGGGCAATTAACTTGAGAAAACAGATTTGGAAAGGACTGTAACTGTTCCTCATTGCTCTGATTTTACAACCACCAGGTGAATTTTCCTTGAGTCATGAAAACCTCATTCTTCCTTTCTTCTTCATTTGTGTTGGAGGGCCTGTGGTATTAGAGTTGGATATTAGGCTTTACCGAAGACTGAGGAGATGAGGCTTTCTTGGTAAGCTTGGCTCTGTGGCTTGGCAGTTGCACAATAAAATGACTTTATTCCCAAACCAGATGTTCAAGTTGTTTTAATAATATCTTATGATCCCTCCTCTAAATAAAACAAAAACTCTATCAGAACATTCTCCAGGATTAGGAGTTTGATTTCAGCTATCTGGTTTACCTCACAAGAAGGGAGCACCAACATAAATTTGGAATATATCACTGGAAAAATTCAAACTGGATTTGAGATGCCCAAAGTTTTGCTCTGGATTCTATGTAAAGGTACCTGAAAGGGACATTCAGGATAGGTCCCCAAATTCTGCATAAGGTTTTGAAGATGCTGCCAATGTCTTATTTGCTCCCAGTAACAGTCTGGAGGCACAGGTTTTCATTCACCTCATACAGTTAGTTTTGCTAGAATATTGCTGTTAATTTCTTCAAGATCTAGAAAGTTGGAGTTAGTGATGGTTGAGAAATTGTTGACTGAATGAGACTAATACTCTTTGCAGAAATAAATTGACTTCACAAGGCTTGCACAAATCTGCATTCAGTGGGCTGCTACAAACAGTGGTTACATCCTTCGGAAAGAAAAGATGACCCACCTGACTGCTGGGTAGGATTGGGTGTTTTCTCTGGAAACAAGCATTATTTTTTTTGTTTAGTTATGTATCTTCCCCATACCACCTATAATTTTCTCACATACCAAAATCCCAACTTGTAATTAGACAATTTTGAGAAATGTCAAAACTTCCAGTAGTAAAGATGTAAGAATCTTATGATCTGAAATTAGGTACAGTTTTCACACTTGTACCTGAATCCATGAGAGAAAGCATAACTAAATCCTTCCTTATTAAGTATTTATTAAAAGAACTAGGTGAAATGAGTGAATAAATGTATCAATAAACATTCTTTTTTTTTTTTTTTTTTTTTTTTTGGTTTTTCGAGACAGGGTTTCTCTGTGTAGCTTTGTGCCTTTCCTGGAACTCACTTGGTAGCCTAGGCTGGCCTTGAACTCACAGAGATTCGCCTGGCTCTGCCCCCTGAGTGCTGGGATTAAAGGCATGCGCCACCACCGCCCGGCTTTCAATAAACATTCTTATTGAAAGGCTTTTGAGAAATTGGATGTAAACTGCCTTTTCTCTTAAATAACTAATTAAATAAACAAATTGCTTCTTGAGCACCAGGTGTTAAAGGCTGGGAGATGAAAGTATCTGTCCTTAAGGAACTCATGAAGTAGGCAGACAAGAAAGTGAGTAGTTACAGTTGAGGTTGCATGAAAAAGGAGAACATGGGTATTTACAATGTAACAGAGAGTGTCTGCCTAGTGTGCAAGAGACTCCTCAGAGGGGAAGAACATGTGTCTTGAAGGATAGATAAGGGAATCCCAGCTCTAGGAATGTCACCAGAAACAGAACATCAAACACATCAACACATATTGATCTCTGAATGCATATGCCTTATAGTCCAGTGGGGAAGACACTCTAACAGAGATATTTAGAATACAATCTCAAAGGTAGAACAAATTATTTAAATTCTTTGCATTTCTGTGTCATTATTCTGAGATGAGAATAATAGTATTACTAGCCTTGTAGGAGCACATGAAGAATAAATGAAATGAAATGTAAATTATTCAGAATAGACTTGGCTGCAAGGGAAGACATGATGAATATTGGTTGTTGCTGTTATATTATTATCTTTGTCATTGTTGTTCAGTTCTTCCTGAATGTGATACATGCTGAGGGGCTTGTTTCAGGACCATGCTAAAGGAATCAATGAGTTAAGGAAGGACCATGCTGATTAAATACACAAAACCGTAACAGCCATGTCAAAATAATGACTATTAATTTTGGCTCACCCCCTGGTCCTTCATGGGACAGTTCTGAGAGCACTGATTGCTTAGAAAACGAAATTTGAAATCTGCAGGCTTCACCATCTTGTTTTCAAACTCAGCTCCTCCCTTCCTAGAGCAGATTGAGAGACTGAGTCATCCACCTCAGCAGCCACCATCATCACCACCACTGCCTCCATCATCATTGCGTTTATAAACAGGTACAGACCAATCAGTCTACCTTTCCACATTAAATGTCGGCCGTCCGATCCATTTAGTTAAGCATTGCCGATGCACCTTCCATGCGCATGGGAGACAAAACTAAGTACAACATAATTCTAGGCTGTAGAGCTCAGAGCCCTGGCAGGCAGGCAGATAGGCACACAGAAAACTAAAATAGAGTTGGTGTGGTAAAAGACAGAGGAGACTCTATGTAAAATCACAGAGAAGAAAGCAACGTGTCTGTCTAGGACAAGAAAACCGCTACAGAAAACAGGCAAAGACACTTATATTCAACCTGATGCACCTTCTAGACTTAGGGAAGCGTCTGCACCCAAAGAGCTCAATTGATACCTATGAAACTGTGGGGTAGATGAATCCGGAGGCTAGGTGTTTGCACTGTCCGCTCCTGTACACCGCCAACTGCAGCTTCCCACACCCTCTCTTCGACTCCAGGGGAGACCTCCGTTTCAATACTCATTCGCTGCCCGGTCTTTTGTAGACCTCTCAGAAGTCTCCTCTAGCATTGCTCAACAAACAGGTGTCCTGGGCGAAGCAGACCTTTCAGCCACCAGGAAAGATTGACACTGAGTCTTTCCCACCAACTTTCCACAGGAGGACGGGAAGTACTAAAGCAGGGAGAACAATGTGTGCTACGCGGTCACTCGAAGGAGCCTGCCCCGTCCCACCTGGCCGCTTCCCCTGCGCATCCCGGTACGTCTCATCTGTTGAGTTTCACACGAGCTGACCCAGACACAGAACACAAACTTCCACCCAAGCCCATAAGGCTGAGCTCAACACATTCCGTGTGTCCTCACCACCTCATCAGAGAGAAAGGAGACCTTCCTGGCACCCAGGGAAATGAGACCCCTAAACCGACCCGCAGCTGCAAGCAATGTAATGCTGCACTTGGGGCCAGGCCCTGCTTCCTGTCCAATCCTCCCTCCCTGCTGCGTCAGCTCCAGCCTCGGCTCTCCTTTCTGCACCCAGATTTTATTCTCAGCGCTAGACGGCCAACAGCCCGAAAGATCTTCCAAATAAAATTACATTTTCTTCTTTTTTCATCCCCAGAGCATGGTATGTCCAAACGACGTGCAAACTTCACTCCTCGTAAATCAACTCTTTAATTGACAGACAAGAGGGTTTTGTTTAGAGACTCACAAAACTCAAGAATTCATATAGCCCATCTTCTCCAAATGTCAGGATGGTCTATTGTTTTCCCAGGAACTCTGCAACTCCCACAGGCTGCAGAAGGGTCAAGTTTCTGCATGCCAATTCTCTCCTCACTTCTCTAGCCTAAGCATACCATAGCATCATTTGGGATTTGTGGTGAAGTCTAATCTGTGTGGCCTCCTTGTATAAGGATGAGATGAGATGTTTGGATGAAAATTTTTTTTCTTATACATAGATTGCCCACAATAATATGCAGAGAGCTCTCCAAGCCTGGGAGTTTTTTAGTTTGGGATATTTTTTTTTTTTTGATCCAAAGAAAAAGAGGATGAAGAAAAATAAAATTTTAAAACACTTGGAGAAGTAGTTTGGGAGGTTCTGGGAGGCATGGGAAATTATAGTGCAGTGGTTCTCAACCAATGGGTCGCAACCCCTTGAGGGTTGAACAACCCTTTCACAGGGGTCGTTTCTAAGACCATTGGGAAAGACAGCTAATTACAATACAATTCACAACAGAAGCAAAATTACAGTCATGGACTAGCAATGAAAATAATGTTACGGCTGGGGGTCCCCACCACATGAGGAACTGTATTAAAGGGTGGCAGCCTTAGGAAGGTTGAGAAGCATTGGTCTAGAAAAAAAAAGAGAGAACTGGGGCAGGAGGAGGAAGGAGACAACAGGAAAGGACAGTTATCAAGAGGTTCCTAGTCAACCGCTTCTCCTTGGTAGCTCTGCTTAGATGCAATTTTAATCTCATATTCTGTCAGCATCTGTGCACTGATTTCTGTAGGGCCATGAGAGTATGGTGAGATAGAATGTGTGGATGTCTTCAATAAGGGGCTCCAAGTGTCCCAGAGGCTCTACTCCATCAGAGGAAAGGTAGGGTGTGGCCCTGATTCTGACCGAGCAGGTAAGCCAATCACATCTTTACTTCCCTGGTCTGCCTTGCATACATATTATATATCTAATCTAATCTAATCTAGTCTAATCTAATCTAATACTATATTACATTAGGTATATAATTAGTATATATATTATATAATACCAATATATATATTAGTCCAATTCCAATTCCATCTCCCTCTTTGCCTGTGATTCATTCTCATCCCCATGATCTTCATCCTGATGAATCTGGACAGCATCAAGAAGGAATAGAAACCTCACTGTGCTCAGAGGTCCCAGTCTTAGATATGTATTAGAACCATGTGGGAGGCTTTTTAACAATAGCGGGGCCTGGCCTTCCATGTAGCCCCACTAAATGAGCAGGAGCCCCTGTGAAAGGGGGTACTACTGACTCTTGATAATTCTAATGGACGGACCCGCTTGAGGGCCGCTGTTGCAGCCCACTGTACAGTATTCTAAAGACATTCTGGGGTGCCTGCAGGGGACCTGGGACTGTTGGCCATTCAGCAGTGAACACAAGATCTTACACATTCTCCACGCAACTGAGAGGAGACAGATAACACAGAAATGATATCACCTAGCTGTAGACAGCGGATGTGCTTTCCAGGATGTAACAAAGGCTGATGTAGTCAGAACTAACTATGTGGGGATCGGGTGGTCAGGGGAGGCTGTTTCAAGGATGCGACTTTGGAACTGTAAACCGAATCATAAGAGGATCTGGCCATAAGAGCTGGGTAAAAAGCAAACCTAGGCCAGGCATAAGAACACAGGCCTTTAATCCCAGCTAAGGAGGCAGGCTCAGGCCAACCTCTAAATGTGAGTCCAGCTTTGTCTACATAGTGAGTTCTGAGCCAGCCAGGGCAACATAGTGATAGCCTGGGAAGAAGAGGGGTGTTGGGAGCAAACCCAGACAGAAGAACAGCAAGTACAATGTGCTAGAGTGCTGGCCAAGACACTGAGATGCTTCTGGCCCATCTTCTGTGGTGATTTCTGATCTCTCTCTCTCTCTCTCTCTCTCTCTCTCTCTCTCTCTCTCTCTCTCTCTCTCTCTCTTGCTTTGTGTGTGTGTGAGAGAGAGAGAGAAAGAGAGAGAGAATGAGAAAGAGAGGAAGGGGGAAGGGGAGAGAGAGAGGAGGGATGGAGCAGAAAGGGAGAGATACAGATGCCCTGTTTGAAGCTCAACACGACACACTACAAAGTCTCTTTTTCTCTGCATGTTGACCAGTTGTGAGTCTCTGCAAAAAAGGAACTTCCCTGGTGACAGTTGAGTATAAAGATAAGAACTTAGAGGAGACTTTAATGCCATGTCTATTTAGCAGAAAAATAGCATTAGGCCCTCTCATGACCTAGCCAGATGCAAGCTGTCCTGCCATAAAAGGGGCAGAAAGATGGTAGTGGTTGCTTGTAGTGAAATATTAGTTCCTGGATATGGTGGGGCTGTCGCACACATGGAATTACACCAGCTGTGACTGTATATCAAGACTTGCACAAGATCAAGCCGGCCAAATTCCCAGCACGGACAGGGGTGGGAATCGTGAAGTCCCACTCCTAGCCGAGGAGCTGTTGGTAATTGCTGGCTGCTGGGGAAGGAAGAGTCGGTTTTCTTCAGGGATTCTGGCCCTGAGAGGCTCCCCATGCCCCAGTGGATGGGGCTACACCCACGCTTGCACAGGCGCCACTAAGGGGACTCAGTGGGCTTACAAAAGAAAGAGCACATGGAGTCGGGAGTGAAAAAAATGGTGGAGAGTCGATAAGGGGGAATTGGAGCGGGGAGAATGATGGGTGTGAATTTGTTCGAATACATTACATGCGTGCATGAAATTCTTAAGAATTTTGTTATTTTATTTCTTTTTCTTAGAAAGAGAGACTGAAATGTCAGCATGGCTGGGACGGAGTCCTGAGGGGATGCTGGACGAGTGACACCTGGCTTTCTCCCATTAAATAGCAAAAATATGTGAGGTGTTAGCAGCAGTCAGGAAATAATACCCTAATTAAAATTACAAGCAGTATCCTGACTTATTAGTAGCAAACCTTTCTAAGGTACTTCAGTGACCCTGAAAACAGATGATGGCCCTGTGACACCCCAGTGACTTAGCAGTGGAACCCAATCTCTGCACCATGACGCAAACCCGGATTCCAGGCCTGGTCTTTTCTGGGAAGTCCTGGATAGATTTTTCAGAGACGCAGCTAGGTTCCAGGAATCTTCCGTGATAAAATGCAGAGGCGTTGCCATTTATTCCACTCCAGTCTCCTTACGCAAGAGGCAAAGTTGAAAGTAAAAGTTGAAAATTCTCAATTGACACCGAAGGAAGAGCAGCACCCATGCTGCTCCTTCGGCTCAGCTGGGTGATGGACTACCCAGATCGCACCCTCCCAGGCCCGTCTAGTCACTTACATTTTTCAATATTCTGCAGCTCTACACCAGGCAGGAAACTAGACAAAATTCTTTTTACTGTTCTCCCAAAAGGGGCTTTGGAAAAAGGAGGCTGAAGATTTTAGCCAGTGTTGGCTTCATTGATGGTTTAAACAATATTTAACCATTCAAGTAATGCACATTTAACTATTCAAGTAATGCTTACTGTCTCTTGGAATGCTACTCTTATGCCCAGCAGTCACTATTACCAGGAAACTGCTTCTATAGACCAGTGAGCATGTATGTGCCGTGAGAAAAATTCCCTTTTACCTCAGGCACCATGACAAATGCCACCAATGAGAACTGTAGAAGTATCTGTACTGTAAACATAATAAAGAAAAGGCTCCACATACATCGACCAGTAGTGGGGATGGTTGAAGCCATTGCAAGGCTCAGCATTCAGAATTAGGCCGTTCCGTAGAAGAATGATGTGGTTCTAACTATACAGTAAAATTCAAGAGATACATCTGAGTGTATTCACCAGGTTTTCCACAGAAACAGGATAGGTGATAGATATATAGACAGAGACAGATGATAGATAGGTAGATTTTCTTTTATAAGGAATTTTTTCATGCACTGATATAAGTTGAGATGTCCCACAGTCTGCTATCAGCTAGCTGGAGACCCAAGAACTCTATAGTTTAAGGGTTTGATGGCTGGGGAGCCTATGATTCACCTTTAAGTTCATGAGTGAAGGTCTGAGGGCCAGAAGAGCAGAGGGTGAGGGTCAGTATTCCAGCCCGGGCTCTCAGGAAGTGTGAACTCAATCTCACTCCACATTTTTGTTCCATTCACATCCTCAACAGACTGTATGATGCCCACCCAGAGTTTGAGGGTCATTTGCTTTACTGGGTCCACCCCCAATTCAAATGCTAATCTCTTCTGGAAGTATACTCACAGACATACAGAGAAATAATGCTTAGTTGGATATCTTGGCATGCTTTGGGTGAGTCAAGTTGCCATAAACTTAATCATTCTATTGAATTACCTTAACTTTTTATGGATGTAATATCTTTATTCTTACAGTCATGCCTTGGAACACGCACAGGGATGTTGGTTAGCTACAGCCAATCAAGATAACATGGGAACTGGTTTCCCATCCTTTAATAAAGGTAAATTGGACAGGCACAGAATAAAAGAGAAGATTCAGTTTAGCAAGCCAAGCCCAGCAACCATGAGGGTGTAGCAGTATTGCTGTGATTCACCTAAACTGGTAACATTCAGGAAATAAGGGGAGAGGGTGATTTTTAGAAGGTCCACATGGCTTAGAAATCAGTCCGACATGCACAGCCACAGGCAGTCATGTGAGTGGTAGTTGACTTCTGGGAACTGGGTTTTAGGGACAGGTCAGGAGGCCAGGCTTCTGAGAAACACAAGGGAGAACAAGCAAGATCATTAGCCACTATTTCCATTCACTTTCTTATTCATCTATGATTTGTTCATGTGTCATGAGACCCATCAATCCTTAACTATAAATCCAGCTCTTCAGACGGGGAGAGCACAATTCTTGCTATTGTATCAACACAAAATAATCTATTTGCAGAAAGTAGCAAGTGCATAAGGACTTAGAGGGTACTAACTGCAGACTACACAAGAAAGGAGTCCAAGCAGGCTTTACCCAGCAGGCACGGCAGCAGCAACCCAGAAGAAGCAAGAGCTAGAGCCAGATAACTGGATATAAGAGAGGAGTGATCCAGGAAGAGAGGTGATTCTGAAATGGAGACAGGAAGATGGAACTTGAATGAAATGACTATGTCTATCCGTCGACCTTCCTTCCTTCCCTTGTGAAGTGTTTTTTTAAGGAACTACTGTGCAAAGCACTGTGCAAGGACCTGGACTAGTGTGCAAAGCAGTGTGCTAGGACCAGGGAAAATGAGACAAACAAGTTTCCTGTCCTCAGAGAGTTTATAATCTACTGAGGAGAGGAAAATATCAGGCATGATGTGAACATCATCTACGAAGGTCAATAGCATGTGAATGCATAAGGGTTTGAGGAATGAAGAGGGTTACTATTGTTGGGGACTGCCAGGGTCAGTCCAGGAGGGTGACACTCCAGGTTAGAGAGGCTGGTAGGAGTGAAGTCTTGGAGCTTCTCAGAAATCATGATGAGGAATTTCTATAAATCCAAAACACAGTGGGAAGACATCCAAGTCTTCATGCAGAAGACGGAATAAGGACAGTGGATACTCTAGACCAGCTCGTATGCTTAAAATCCCACTGTTGTTAACTGTGAGAATGGATTGGGCAGAGACAATATGGCGTTGGGGTTACAGATCGGGATGCTGCCAGGATAGCCCTGGCAGGAGATGCTGATACCTGGATCACAGTAACAGCAACGGAAATGCAAAGATGGTGTAGTAAGAAATAGTTCAGAGATGGATCCAAAGTCTTGTAGAGGGATTAAGTGATGAGGAGAGAGGGGAAGGCAGGTTAATCCCCCGGGGTTGTGGGCCAGATGGAATAGGGGAAGATGCTCTTACCAGGGAACAGCGATTGAGTATCTTTGGAGGACTCAACTTGTGCTTTTCATTTATTCTTTATTACACTTGCCTCCCTTCAGAGAGATAGTACCTTCCACAGTAGCCAACAGACTTTCCTGTTAGCACACTCTGTTCCTTCTGGATATTTTAAAAATTAATTTCCATACTAAAGCTGTATTTTGTGTGACTGAGAAAATAATGTGATACAAGTCTTGGTGCATAAGGTGTGATTTGTAAAGTCTTCCTGCTGTCCTTGTCCACATCCACTCTGTTACCACCCATCTCACCATTTTTGAATGTCTACTTGTACCACATTGGGATGTGGGAAAAAAACCATTAGTAATAGAAAGTGACTGCCCATTTGGCTTGTGACTCTGCAGTGTGCTAAACTGTCTTTGTTTAGTGAAACTGTCTAAACTCTGTTGAGTAGACATATGTGTCTGGAGTTAGTTGGCCAGTATACTAGAAGCTGAATGATTTGACAATGGCAGATATAGTCTATTGACTGCAGATATGTTCCTTCAATATCCCTCCCTTGTGTAATTCTGAATTATGGGGGTGGGGACAGACATTTTTACTATGTTGGAAGTAGAACTGATGCAGTAGTCATTATGCCTGGACTATTGGTAGAGGCCCCAGGCACCATTGCAGTGTGTGCATGTCTTTAGTCCACTGCAGCAGACTTTTGCAGCGCCTTTGCAGCAGACTTTTATGTGGCCTCAGTGGATCTCTTCCTACACATGGGCCAGGCCTACATGCAGTGCCATAGCAAAAGAATTAGATGCAATAGAATACAGACATGGATTTCATTTTGTCTTATTCTTTCTTGCTCCATGCTCAGCTTTTCCTTTGGGCCACCTGTCTTGCTCCAGGGACTTTAATAATAGCATCCATTGCAAAAGCACTGACCAGCCACACACTTCTTTGACAGCTCCCCGATGTGGTTGCTGGTAAGTGGCTTTCAGTTGTGCAATACCTAAGCCCTGTAATCAATCCCTTATTCCACATTACTCTGCAGTTTCTAGGTTACTGTCCAGGCTGCTATGTGGGGAGAAGTGGAGTAGACAGCTAGTCTTGCGTCTCTCATCACATGTCAGGGGAGCCTAGACCTCTTCACGTGGCAGCAAGAGAATTTCAAATGCAGCAAAAGAAGATGATTCCCAAATCCTACATGTTTTACTTGGGCTAGAACAAATCCAATTGCTAAGTGTAGAAACGATATGACCTAGTCCCACCCAAAGCGGGTGGATAAAGAGGTGTGAAAATATGCAATTATTACCGCAAACAAAATGGGTAACTAATATGACATGGTGATGTTTGCTGACCAGGAATTGGAAGTAGAAGGCCATGCCCCAGTAGCCCAAGCCAGGGTCCAGGGGTGAGAACTTAGAAACATCTTTCTCCTTTAGCACTCTGAGATCCCTGCTTCACTCTCATCCTTGGAGTTACTATTTAGATACATGCCTACAAGCATAAAGCAATCACAACTCACTCCTAATGTACCCTTCTAGCCTCTGAGTTCATGTTCTGTAAACCAGATTCTTCATTCCCACCCCATATGATCCAGACAAAGGACACTCTCAGTTCACTGTACTCTTCCTGCCCAGATACTTGTAAGCCACAGATACTTGAACTGATTTCACAATACGGTGGGGTATCAAGTTTGTACCTGCCATCTGAAGACCCCTGGGCTACCTCAGGCTGGGTTTTATCCAGTGTGGAGACTGGTGGCTGGTGTTATGTCAACTTGACACAGCCTGAAGTCATCTGAGGGAAGGGAACCATAATTAAGAAAATGATTCAGTAAGATCAGGCTGCAGGCAAGCCTGCTAGGCATTTCTGAATAAGCGATTGATGGGGGAGGGCCCAGTCCATGGTGGGTGGTGCCATCCCTGAGCTGGTGGTCCTGGGTTCTATAAGAAAACAGGCCAAGCAAGCCATGAGGGTTAAGCCAGTAAGCAGCACCCCTCCATGGCCTCTGAGTCAGCTCCTGCCTCCAGGTTCCTGCCCTGTTTGAGTTCCTGTCCTGACTTCCTTTGATGATGAACAGCAATATGAAGTGTAAGCCAAATGAACCCTTTCTTCCCCAAATTGCTTTGGTTGTGGTGTTTAATCACAGAAATAGGAACCCTAACTAAGACACTCGGGTTAGAGTAACAGTTTCGTAGGTGTAGACTGGACACGTTCCACAGAAGAAAGGTCATGTTTGATCTCAACCCCTACTGCTTACACACCTGTCCAACTACAAGGTCAAAACTGGAGGCTGGATCTGCATGTGACTTGTACCCCACACTACTGCATCCAGAGGAACACAAGTCGTCTGAGAAAGATGATTTGAACTGTGCATACAGAGCCACAGACGAGCTATTGGAGCTTGTCTGGCCATCATTGACATTGACTGTAAATGGACAAATTAGTTCTCAAAGATTCTTGCTTATAATATACTTGAAAATGCAGTCTAAATCATTATAAACATGTGTCATGTGCACTTACTGTTTCTTCTTTTTTACTTAAGGAGAAAATAAAATAGAATGTATCCTTACATCTATATGGGGTAGAAACCTAGGCTGGTATTATGAACAAAGTTAGAATGACAAAGACTATTCTTTTCACTTCATAGAAAATGCTGTTAAACCTTGGTCATATGAAGAAACAATAAGCTGTTAAACCTTGGTCATATGAAGAAATAATAAAATAATATGCAATAAAATGTACTTATAAAAAGTATTATCTCAGTGATTCAGAAAATTTTAAATTTTGTTATATTCATGGTATTTGTCAGGTTTTAAAAACCAGTAATGTAGGGGGCTGGAGAGATGGCCCAGCAGTTAAGAGCATTGGCTGTTCTTCCTGTTCTTCCAGAGGACCCAGGTTCAAGTCTCAGCACCCATGTGACAACTCATAATTGTCTGTAACTCCAATTCTAGGGGATCTAAAACTGTCACACAGACATGCATGCAAGCAAAACATCAATACGTGCATGCACGCACGCACGCACGCACACATCAGTCACTTCTTTCTGAAATCATATTTTTAATAGTCTCTTTCCTAAGAATTGCCCCATAGTTTTCCTGTACAGGCTCAGCTAGTAGACTGTTACACAATCACTTTAGGTTCAGGATTCCGTCTCATTTTTGAACTGTTAATCCACATTGTCATTAAAATTCTCAAAGTAGTTCAAAGTCTATTCTTCTTTCTTCTCAGTTTGGATGTATTACAGACTGAAAAACTAGTGAGAAGAAGGGGATTATTAGTCATTTTTTTTCTTTACTTTTAAAAAGTCTTATTTACTACCACCCCGGCTGACTAGTGACTTCTAACTTCTGTAAGATCAAAGGCGGCAGTCCTAGTGGGATTTGAAGGCTGATTTTTAAAAACCTGGTCTGGCCCATTCCCTATCCTTGGAAGCATTCTGATGGACCCTCAAGAGGGTCTGCTCTTGATTTCCCCTTCCTAGTGGGCCCTTCACTACAGGAAGATGTGGATACATTTCTCCTTTGCTCTTCAATCTTCTTCTTCCCTAGATGTTAACCTACAGATTCTTGCTGCTAGGATCCCCTCATGCCCCAAGAATCAGAACTAACTCAACTCTAGCTCCCTCTTGGTTATCCATAATGTAGTCCTTAAGAATCATTTTCATAGCTGGCGGGCTGACCAACCCAGCCACCCCCCAGGCCCAGAACCAGGACTACAAGGTAGCCCACCCCAACACCCACCTCATCTAGGAACTGCTGGAGTGAGCATGTGAAGTGGATGGACCTACAAATCAAAAGCTACAGGATCTCCCTGACACAAGGCAACAATGGGATATCCAGCAGGAGTCCCAGTGAGGGCCTAGTATTGATACTGTAGCAGAAGCCAGAAGCCTCGAACCAGACTAATGACTCATTGCAATGAACACTTACAAGTAGAGAAAGGTGTATGGACTGAAGGGTTTACTGTGTGACTGACTCACTGGGCCACACTACAGCTTCCAAGATGAGATTTTTTTTTTAAATTTTTGTTTGTTTGTTTGGTTTTACTTTAAAATTTTGTTCTTTGGGAGGGATGTTGCAAGGGCAGAAGGTGGAAGTGAGGGGTCAGGGAGTGGGATCAGGATGCATGATGTGAAAAAAAAAAAAAAGAAAGAAACGCATGAGAATGACCTAGAGTTTCTGGGTTTAAAGTCTGGTGGTGAGGGAGAGTTAATTTGACTATTCTTTGCTTCCTTCCGATGACGTTAGCTATGAGAGAGGAGGAAAAGTGTTGAACCTGTGTGTTAGAATAATGTACAGCAACTGCCTAGCAGGTTCCAAGGAAGCGAATTCTTAACATCATTAAAGAAAACTTTTCCCTGTTAGGAAAAGAAAAATCACTTTCATATCACCCACCAAACCTTGGGAATGCTGACCAATCTCCCTATAAGAATTCTTTCTTGAATGTCAGGTATACACCCCTGTTTTAAGAGTCCCAACATAGGGGGCCAACCTCTGTTCTCACCCACACAGTGGCCTCCTCAAGGTCCCTGTCTAGCAGAAGGGATGGGAAGCAGCAGTATTATCACTAAACACCCCTTTCAAACTGACGTTAAATTTTTGGCAGTTCTACACATGTATGTAATGAATTTTCATCGTTTTTACTCCTATTACTCCATCTTATAGCCCCCTCCTCCTGCCATACCCTTCCTTCTCCCCAAACAGTCCTTCTGCTTTTTTGTCTTGTGTGCATGTGTGTGACCCATCTGAGTTCAAATAAGTGTGGTAAATTAAGTATGGTAATGATGGGAGATTACTTACTGGAGAATGGGAGACTATCAGTGACTGTATCACTGAACACGGTGGCATCTCTTCCCTCAGGCACCACTCGCTGTCCATAGTCCCTCAAAGAGAGGGGGGGCCTCACGGGCCTGCCCCCACCCTTCTGTGATGAAATGTTCCCAGTCCCGATTTTGTGCGTGTCCCTGGAATTAGAGTCACAGTGAGCTCTTGAGTACAGTGGTTGTGTCGCATCCGGAAGACACGGCCCCACGGTACTCTCCCCAGCCTCTGGCTCTTACAGTCTCTCTGCCCCTCTTTCCTGATGGTTCCTGAGTGGACGGTTGATACAGATGTCCTGTTTAGCTCTTGTCGCCTCTCTGCACTTTGACCGATTGTGAGTCTCTGTGCTAACTGTTGTCCATGGGAAAAAGAGGCTTCTTCCATGGAGACCTACAGCTGCACTGATCTGCGGGGATTGTAAGGGAAAGGGGGATAGGAGGGTAGGTCTAAAGAGAGGATGGGGGGAATGAGTAATGAACTGAGGATGTATGAAAAGTATATGCAAACCTATTAGGAATAATGTAGTAGGGAATATATATTATAGTAAGTATATAATAATAAGTATAAAACAGTAGGAGGCTCACTATATTATAAAATTATTTAAATTATCATAAATGTGAGCAGAGGTGCCCTCTATGGCTGCTTCCAGAAGCAGCAAATAACAAAAATCCAAATGCCACGTTTGGGATACTTCACTACGAGTTTGCTTAGGGAGGTCCGAGAGGTTCCCAAAACAATATAGTGGTGGTTGTTGTCCTTGGCAACCCACCAGAGCCCTTTCCTATTCAGGACAGACTCACTGTCCAGGGTAGTATGGCCCATAGTGGGCCAGGCCCTCCCACATCATTCAGCCATCAAGAAAACCCCTCACAGGTATGGACGGAGACAAATCAGATCAAGGAACCCGTTCGTTGGGGTTCCCTCCTCACCTAGGCTTGACTCTAGGCTTGAGTCAAGTTGACAGCCAAAATGAACCATGGCAAAGACACTCACTACAAGGAGAGATCAGGTTAGAACTGACACTGAAGCTTCCTCCCCTCTGGTAGCTTTCCCAGTGCCAGAAGGTTCTATGCAGGCTACTGAAGGAGAGAAGTCCTCCTGTCTTTCCCAGCGATGAGCCCTGGGATAGCCAGCCTAGCCTTGGTAAAACGGTGGTATAAATGTTAAGAGGTTAATAACCGCTTTTGGATTGGATCTGCAGCCAGGCTGCACTACTTTGGGGTATAAATCTTCACAGTTCCTATTGCTAACACAATTTGGTAAATAATTCAAAAATCTGATGTGTATGTTCCATGGAGTACGTGCAAAGGTCGAAGGACAACTTTCCTCCCATGTTGGGCTCCAAAGATCTAACTCAGGTCATCTGGTTGCACAGCAATCTCTTTTACCCAGTGAGCCAGCTTGCCAGCCAGAGGATCCTTTTCAAAAGCCCTGGAAGAAGATAGATTCCTGAAGTATTTTCTTAAGACAGGCTCTGCACAGAGTCAAATGTCTCTTGCCAATGTGCTTTGCTTTAGATGGGCAGAGGTAGGAGTGGGGGATGGGTGTAAATTGCTTTTCTGGCATCAAAGAAAATATGAAGTGTCCTTAGGTGTCTCCTTCCAGAGACGTCTGTGAAGGAGCCGCAGCTGCCATTTTGGTTTTCTTGTAGACGATTTTGTATCTTTTTTCTTTTTTAAAAATATGGCTTCAAGGAGTAAAATCAAATATATCTTCTTTATGACCATGCCAGGTTCTACATTTTGCAAAGCACTAAAGGTTTTCTTAGGTCTTAAAACAAGTGTCAGGGGTTTTAATTCCATTAAAATATGTAAGAACTGGATGTTCCAAAACCAGACCACATGGTTGCCACTTAAAAGCACAAGTTTATAGCAAGTGGCTGAAACTTTTTGGTGATGCTGAAATGATTTTGTATAAGGGTACTGTTTCCAAATATTTTTCAGGATTCATTTGGGAATGATTAAGCTAATGTTACATCTTTTCAGTGTTATGAAAAAGATGACTTTCAATCAGAGAGAGATTTCACCAGATCACTAAGGAAATAAAACTGACCTGGTCCTCTTCCCCACCCTGGTATGGGGAAGGAATGGGCTTTTGTTAATAGAGCATGTCAGGACACTCTGAGTGGCGGCTATGTGTCCAAAAAGAATGAGGAACATGGACCCTTGGGAGAGCTTTGAATGGTTTAGGAGTGACTTTTATTTAGAGCAGGGGATTGCTATCATGCCCATGACAACCTTGGAACTTTCAGAAGGCGTGACACCAGTTTGCTGCATAGTGCCAGCAAGGATATGCTTCATTGCATTATCCAAATACACAAATGAGATGAAAAGGATTCGTCAGAACCATCTGGGAGTGGGTCAAGAGAAGAATATGAAGGACACAGTTGGCCAACAGCTGAATAGGTATCACGAGGACAGTGTGCCTCTCGGCAGGAACCCCTGAATGCATCTGAACAACACCCTGCTGACAGGGAGGTCTCCAAAGTGTTTTACAGACTGGGCTTACTCCTGTGAATTTGAACAGAAAGCCTCTAACACATGATGAAGAGACAGGTCATCCAAGACAGGATGTAAGAAGGGACCAAGCAAAGCAGACAGAACAGATGAGCCATGGCCCTCCAGGTCAGGCTACTTATTGATTAGTTGATGAGGGAAGAGACAGGGCTGGAAGGGAAAGTCCTGGCCCTCGTTACTAGATGCCATTTAAAGACTCATTTCATTGTTAATCCAGATTGATATGATCATATAAATCCTAAGGATATGCTGAGTCAGAGAGAGATTTTGTGTGATGAGGGAGCATGTCTAAAAGGAAGAATCTGTGACAAAATGTCTGGGTGCAGTTCCTGGCCAGTGCTCTGCCATTTTTCCAATATGAAAGATTGAGTAGGTCATTGAGCATGCCTCAGTTTCCTTATAGGGTTGTTGTGTTAACTCAGCGAATCTGTGGAAAGCACTCAGAATGGCCTACTTAGTTAATCTTGCCTGTTACTCTTGTAACTGCTATAGTTATCATCACTTTTCTACTTGAATCTTTCTGGAAACATCTAGAATTTTGGTGACCAATAGCATGTGTGTCTATGTAAAATAAACATAATATATAGTTGGCTTTCCATATCCACAGATGAAACCACAGCAATGGGGTTAACCAATTGTCAATAAAATGCAGGGATGGGCCAACAGAAGCAAATTACTAAGTATTATAATCATATCAATGGACCTATGAGCAGAAATCATACAATCGTGGTCATCTCAACAGATGCAGAAAAGACTTTTGAGAAAACCCAACATCCTTTCATGATAAAAATTGTGAAAAAATGCGATAGAAGGACCAGCCATCTCTCCTCTCTTAAAGTCTGCATCCTCCACCTGGATTCTGGTAGTTGCACACCCATGGCTTGTCTCTCGCCTAACTGACTGCCCGTTTGTAGCATCCCTCCAGGGTTTCTCTTCTTCTCACCCATCTGAAGCACCTGGGGGATTTGTTGTGCTGCTTTCTCCTCTGGCTTTTAATATCACTTGTAAAGTAGGAGTGCCCAACTCCAGGCCTGAGCATCACTTCCCTTTAAGCTGGGCAGGTATACCTAGCTGCCTTTGCTGATCCTTAACAGCAATTTTAAACTTCATACATCTTATTATTTCCACTATAAATACCAGTCCCAAATCCTCACCATTCCTCTGGCTCTCCACCCCCTGTTTTTATAATTGGTATAATCGTTCTCTCAGGTACTCTAGCCGAACTCTGAGAGTCACTTATGGATTTGTCTTTTATTTTTGTACTGCACATCAAATCCACCAAGTTAATTCTGCATCCAAAAAATCTATCTTGGCATTTTCCCCCTCCATCCATTACTTAGTTCAAGCCAACATCCTGTCTCCCTTAGATCACTGCAGAACTACTCAGTGGTTTCCATGTCTCTAAATATATTCCTTCTGCAGCACCAATTGTGAACGTGGGAAGAATACAATAGGCATGTCAGGACTGCACTCGGAACACCTTAGCTTCTCCTTACCATCTACAGTGACAACTGACATTGGAGCCAGATGTATCGGGCCCTTATTATCACCTTAACCTCAGTTACACCATGTCCTCTCCTACATTGGTCTGTTCACATGCCTCTAGTATGTGATTCTCCCTTTTTGTTCCCAGACCTGGACCTTCCTTCTCTTATGTTTTCATATCACACTTGGTTGAGCTCTTCTGTGGTAAAGTCACATCAAATGCTCTGGTTTCTGTAGTGTTCTCTATTGGCAAACCCTTATCTAATACTTCCTACAGTTACCTGTTAAAACTCTCTCATGGGCAAATTTACTACTGACTTTTGTTTTTATTTGCTTTCTGCTCATATCTCCAAGCATAAATAGATATGCAGGATTATGCATTCTTCTACTCATCAGTCATTTCTAGAGCACCTACTTTATTACATATTCTGAATTAGATCTTGGGAGCATGCAAGTAAGCATATTAGAATGTACCTCATTGCAAGATAATTTGAAGCTTGCAGAGAAAGGAACAAAAATTCATTAACAATTAACAGAATTAAATGTATAGCCAAAACAGTAGCAAATGCTATGAAGAAAAAGCATAAAACTATTAGAAAGGAGGTCACAGGACTTTAGCTTACATAGGAAATAATGACAGACTTTTCAACGGAGTCCATCAATGTCTAAACTCTCCCATTGCTATCTTCAATTTTGACTATAAAACCCCTTGGCCAGGGTTGAGATATTCAGAACTTTCTTGATCTTTTCTTTCCATTTCTGGGAATATTTTGCTCCTGTTCAACTGTTTTTCTTACACAGCCCAGACCACAGTGAGGTGGGCTCTCTTACATCGATTAGCAATCATGAAAATGTCCTACAGACATGCCCACGTTATTCTTGGCACTGTGACCAGTTATGAGTCTCTGCATTAATTGCTGCCAACCACAACAAGAAGCGCTCCCGAGGAAGGCTGAGCACAGCATTAAACTATGGACTTTTAGAATGCTGTTTGATAGCATGTCAGTTTACCTAGACAATAGCAGTAGGTTCTCTGCAGGGCCCCCTGGCCATGGGTAGGCTGACATTTTAATAAATGCTAAATGAATGACTGTCTGGAACCCTTCTCAAACATTCCCATCATTTCCCTTTTGAAACCTCCCACCAGAAGAGACTGTTGCATCCTAGCAATTCATCTAAGAATCTCAGCCTTTCTCTATTACAGGAGAAAGCCCACAGAATACTCAAAAAACATTTCCCTGACTTCATCAGGAAGGGATAAAGATAATGTCTAAGAATGTCACTGACTATGATAAAAGAATATGACCCCACTGAGTGGCTGGCCCAAACCTAGTGATTGTAGAAATAGGCACACAAAGACATTCTGGTTGGAAGACAGTGCATTTTTAGAATTTCTCCAGTAAAGGAGAGGTGAGAGTGGGAAGCACAGAGAAGGGCCCAGTTGACAGTATTTGTCCATAGGACAAAAAAATAATATGTCTGTAGGAAAGAAAATAATGTATCGGATACAACTATAAGTGACACAAAGATTTATATGACCTGCTTGTGCAACTCAGGTGCTAACCTAATAAGCACGGTAAGTGAATAGCTAAAAGGAAACCAGAGATTGATCCTGATGAAGTAGCTATTGCAGGTTTACTATAAGCCATGATTAAACCAGGTCTGATGGTCGGGGGACCAGGAACACTTACTCCTATATTGTACCTTGTTGGAATTTTCCCAAGGGCCTGCCCTGAGAAAATCCCTCCCAGGGTCCTGGGGAAGATCCTATGTCTAGCGTGGGGTATCTGAGGGAAAAGAATCTATGCACACCATGCTCTTTCATCCTTTTTCTTTATTTCTCTAAGACAAAATTCTATCTATACAGCTTAAACTTCTCCTCACACTTAGCTCCTCTCTGTACCTACCTTTCCTGTCTTCTCAAGTCCTAACTAAGCTCCTATGCTTTTGACTTTATCTTGGTCCGCTGTTCCTTCCTCCCTGCTCCTTACCCCTGGCTCTGAGAAACTCTGCCTTCTTCTCTTCTCTCTGGTCAGGAATTCTGCTCCAGTCCTTACTGCACCTGGTTATGCAAAAAGCCCTATTGTCCTGAGTCAATAGCTGTGCTATGCTACTAGGCCTGAAGGCAAGGGATGGTCTGAGCTTCATTTGCACAAGAAACAAAGCTATGCATCTACAGCCCACCTGTCTCCTAGGCTTTGCAGGGTGTTACCTAGTGGATCAGCAGCAGTTCTGAGAAGCTTAACTGTTTGCCATAGTTAGTAAACATAGTTGCCATGGCCTAGTAGTATATGGGTGCACAAGACTTTCATAGCAGAAGACAGTTGATAAATATTAAAAGCTAAGTAACACCAAATATTCCTTGATAAATGGCTTTTCTCCAGAAAAATTCCTTGACTTTTCTAGGTATAGCTTTAATATACAGCTGAATCTCTATACTATATTTTTGCGTTCCCCTGCAGTACCTGTCCAGTAGGTGCCCAGTGTCTTCAATTAGTCAAAACAAAGGTACTAAGACAAGCTCATTGATAATCTCTACTTACCCTTGTCTTTGGATGGCAGGTAGGTGTTATACTCTTTTTACACATAGCACACATAAGATCACCTCAATCAAGTGACCA
Organism: Peromyscus leucopus; assembly: GCF_004664715.2. Classification (NCBI taxonomy): domain Eukaryota; kingdom Metazoa; phylum Chordata; class Mammalia; order Rodentia; family Cricetidae; genus Peromyscus; species Peromyscus leucopus. The sequence goes on along the minus strand of NC_051078.1, from coordinate 41,902,406 downwards.
TTTTAGAGTCACAACTCTAGTAAGTGGCTGAACTTAGAACTTAGATTTAAACCCAGGGCAGCCAAACTCAACTCACTTCATTCACTGAGTCATCACAGGGTCTGAATCAATGTAAGTTTTCTTTCTTGGAGGAGAACTGAGCAACCACTTGTGAATTTCTGAACATTAATTTGTACTCAGGTTCTCTTGTTTATTTAATTCACCCAATGTGTATTTAATTGTGTTAAAGAGAATTTGAGCACACAAAGGCTTTTGAAAACAGTAACAAGAAAATATATTCCAGCCTTATGCTTTGTAGCCTCTCCTGGCCTAAAGGAGAATATAAGAAGAAACACATAGCTGCTAAGCTGTAGCTTCTCAGCCTATAATTCCTCATCCTGGTGTCAATCAATGCACACTTATTTCCAGCCAATGTGTACAACCCTACAGTTCATTTCTCCTCACTAGTCTTCACTCAGGTTCCTGGCTCAAATGTAGGACAGTGCTAAAAAAAAATTTCAAGTTGAGCTCTGGTCCCTGATCTCACTCCACGGCAAAGGCAAGTGTTTGAGATGGCAGATTTTCTAACCCTTGGGAAGCCAAAGCCAGATAGATACTGAGGAAGTCACCAAGTATTCTCTGATGGGGAGAATCCAGCAGGCAGCTTTGCAGCTCTGTAACTACTTATGCACCATGCTGAGCTCTGACTAAACTCAGGCTTCCTAGCTACAGGTGAACTATCCTTGATCTGGTCTAGATGGGTAGAGGAAGTGGTGCATCTTTGTGTGTGTAGGAAGTGTCATGGGAACATTTAAGAAGGGGCTGCTTCTATCTGAGGATGAAGAGTGGAAGGCAATGCTAGGAGTGACTTCACTCTTCAGAAAAGCTTTATCTCTTCCCTGGAGACTGTCTTGGTTTCTCAGATCCACATGTGCTACCTCACCTCCCCAACACAAAAGCAGGGATGCCTTTGTAAAATCAATACAGTGTGTCTCCTTTACAAAATGCATTCTAAGGGTTTCCCAGATCATGCACGACCAAGTTGTTGGCAACATCTTTCTTCAGTTCTCTGGTCTCACACCCCCAGTTCCTACTCAGATACTCCAGCCTTCTGGCTTTGCCTCATGCTTTATGTGTGTGTTCTTTTTCTAATATCACACTCATAACAAACTTACTACGTAGGCCTTCAAAATATTTGCTGTTGAGAAAGGCTCCAACAGCATCAATGAAATGTTAAAGAATGCTTTTCCAGATCTCATCTCTGGACCCTTGTACTTGTTCTTTGTGCTTGGACAATGCTGCTCCAGATCTCTACCATGCTGTGGCTTTCTCTTCTTCAGAGCTGTTAAGCTCTGCACCTACGGCTGAGGTGTCCTCAGCCATCTCAGCTAGAGCCCTGCCTCACACTGACCTCATGCACATATACATGGGCCTCTCTGATTCACTACCCTTTCTGTCTTCTGTCACTCAGGAGAAGAGTTGTTTTATTTATTTGTGTCTACTCATCTTACAAGTTATCAAGCCAGTCTCCCAAAGTTAGGGATGCTATCTCTGTTTTCCAAGACCCCTGTGCAGTCTTTAGCAAACAATAAAGGCTCAAGAACAAATAATCAAACAGAAAAGACCCAGAGTTTCTTGTAAGTGTTTGTCAAGACTCTGCACTAATTTTTTAATTACATAATAAACTAGATTTGTTGGTAGCAAAAGTTTAGGGCGTTCAGCACTAAAATACTGTTCTAGAGCAGCCTCTAAAGTCCTTGGTTCATATGACATCACTGTAATGTTTGAGAATACGGGGAACACATTTATCCCCATGTGGACTACCAAAAAAAATTTTTTTTCCAAATAAATCTTGGCATTTCAACTTTGTTTTCAAGCTTCTTTGATTTTTTTTTTAAATGGCCAATTGTCTGACCCTCTTGTAAAGCATTTCAAACACAGTCATAATGTATTTAGGGAACTGCAAATGTAAATCTACATTGTCATAGATTTTCAGCAGTCAGTCCCTACAAAGCTGTAAAATCCATGTTCCTGGCTTGGCTGTTAGAAACCCCAACCAATACCTTATTGTGTGCCTTGTAAACCTTAAAAGGCCTTTCACTGGCTTTAAACATGACCTACAGTCTCATAAAACTCCTATACAATCCCCAAAGAAGCCATAAACGTGGCAAACTTCCTCTCCATCTGCTAGGATGCTCACATAGCTTCCCTTTGTAAGGTTCTTGGAGATGCTGACTAGTCCCTTGCATCCCTAACCACAGATAAAGGAGGGTCACAACCTGAGAGGGAGATATCTTCAGACCTGGGGTAAAGAGAAGCAACCCGAATATAGATTTTTGGCTTGAAGAAATCTCACCACTGTGTATTGTCAGTCTCATGCACTTCAGTCTCAGCTGAGAACTGGAAGTGAACAAATAAACAAGATATATAAAGTGATCAGCAAGATGGTCTCTAAAGTCTCAGCCTGTGGCAGCAATTAGCAGTATTTGCAGAGCAGTTATATTATACCACTTAATTCATGGTATCAAAATCTGAATTTTGTGTCTGACTCCAACCAGAAGGGACAATAAAGGTCAGGGGTTGACTTCCAAAGCGTCAGAAACTGAGAAATTGCCTAGAGTATATTTGTTACTCAAACTATGTTGGGTGAAGAAGACAGAGCATTGGCTCCTGAATCCCACCTATCACTGATTAACTGTGAAACAGTGAGTAACTTCACTGATCCTTCCCAGGCCTTACTGTCCTCATTTGTAGGAGGAAGGGGTTGGGTTTTATGGTCTCTAAAGGCCTATTCCAGCTCTAACATTCCATGGCTCTGTTAAAGCAGTGTTGCTAGGGAGGGTTATTAGGATCTACTGGAGCCAATTTCTATTTCCCTCTGCTTGCCTGGTGTCCTCCACAAAGATGAATCGCCCAAGATGATTTACAGGCAGACTGACTGATTACCCTGCAATTAATGAAGAGTCCATGCCAGATGATCAGTTCTTTTACAACCCAGAAAGTGTGGTGGACATGAATACAGAACTTAATTGAGTATGGCCCTGGTCACATTGACCCACACCACTTGCTAATAACCTATGCATGGATATGGAAGCTCACAATGTTAGTTACCAAATCATTACTTGACAGTTTAATTTATAAATGGCTTTGTTAGTTTTGACAATTGTTTTCCTGCCTACTAAGTGCCAAATACTGATTATCTTCTACAGGGATAGAAATATAATGAGAAAAATTGAAATCTGCTATGACTACACAATGCTAACTATAATACAGATGCTTATTTTTTTTCTACATAAAAGTAGCTATGTATCGATATCCAGGGCTATCTCAGGTTTTTTGCTTGTTTATTTTTGCAGCTGTTATAATAGAATATTTGAAATAAATAGGAATTCACTATTTGATCCCAACAGCTGGATTAAAAGATTAGGTATTTGGTGAGGGCCTTCTTCCTGTGTTACCCAATAGCAGAAAGCAAATGATGGGGGTCAGGGCAAAGAGGCTAGGCAGATCAAGGGGGGAAGGAAGAAGGGATCCAAGGAGAGTAAAAGGAGACCCAACTTCCAGTTCTGTGAAGGATATTCCCCTGATCATGAACCTACTCCCAAGATAATAGCAGTAGTCCATTCCTTCCACACATTAGGGATTAAGCTTTAAGCATAGAATTTGGCAGAACACATTGAAGTAATATCACAGCCTAAGAAAATCAGTACACAAAACTAATCTTCACAAGGATCAAAGGAGCTTTTTTTTGAGACACGTTGTAGCATCTTTATCTTCCAGGAATCCAGTAGTAAAAAGAGCTAAAAGGAATTGGAGAGATGGGACACACCGCTTGGGTGTAGCTTCAAAAGCAGCAAGAAGGCTGGGCAAATGGTTTCATGGTTCAGAGCACTGACTGCGTGATAATGAGGACTGGCGTTCAGGTCTCATCATCAAGTGACAAACCCATACCCAGTGGACACCTGAGGGGCCGGAGATAGAAGGATCACAGGGACATGCCAACAAAGCAAACATAAGCACCAAGTCTAGGGACGCCCCTGCCTCAAAGGCATAGATGGAGAATGATAGAAGAGAATATCAGACACCATCCTCTGGCCACTGTGTACAGGCACACACATGTGTGCTTACACACACACAGACACACATACACAAAATAAATGGATAATTTTTTTTAAGTGTTAGGGAAAAATAGGGTCTTGGGATAAGCACAATTGGTCTGGAATGGGGTGGAGGGAACTCCCAACCTTTATAAGAAAGACTGACATTTGGCTTTCTGATGGCTAAGTCACCCTGTTTCTTGTTTTCCTAAAGATATAGAACTAAAAATATCCATCACAATTTTAAATGGTTGGAAAATGATATAAAAGAATAACATTTTGTAACATAAATGCTGCATGAAAGTAACAATAAATACCAGCCTGTAGATTACCCCATGTTAGCCATTTTCTAAATTCTCGGTTGCACTTGATCTCAATGTTTGAAACAAAAATGAAGAGGAGTGTTTATTTTTGTGGTTGGCAAAGAATTAATATGTGCTAACAGTTAACATGCACTGCATACTGTTAACATAACAGTAATCATGGCTTCCTGCATGCCAGGTGCTATGCTAAGCTTTGCATACACTGCTCCATTTGTTTCTGTCACAACTCAGGGAGGCTGGTACTATAATTAGATCCAATTTCTTTTAAGATAAGGGATCAGTGGTATAAAGAATGCTCAAGTTAGCAGCAGCTAATAATAACATAACTTGATTTTTAATTCAGGACTGTCTGATTCCAAGCTGCTCCACTAAATCCCTAGGCTAGATGATAATTGAGATAGTCTAAAAACTTGTTTTCTTCTCAGTATAGTTAATACTCGTGGTCAGACCTTTGAATTATCTCCTCTAATTTCTTACTTGTGATGCATTAAAAATGCTCCTGTGTCCTATATTTTTATCAGCCCTAACTGAGTTGATCAATCCTGCATGCATTTAGAGAGGATCTGTATGGTTCAAAATTGAGCAACTATTAAGCCTCTGGGGAATATAAAATACCATGGTTTCTGTTTTAATGACTTTACAAGTATATTATGAAGGATGATTTCACACAGGAAATGATATAAAAAAATTGTGGGAGCACACAATTGAAGTCATGGAGGCTTTCGTGGTTCATGTACTGACATATTGTTCTGTTTCAATAACATAGACATGCTGGTCAAACCAAACCAAAAGGACATAGCTGCAGTGTATTTTAAGAAGGCAAACGTTCTGGTGAATATTACATAGAAGATATCCATTTAAAAAAAAAAAACCAAAACACCAAAATACTGTACTCTGAGTGCGGATAACGGCAAGCAGCAGGTTTCCTCTTGTGTGATCGGTGAAAGATCCAAAAATACTATAGCTTAAAATGCTCACACATCAGTACTTGCAGCACGGATCATCTTTAAATATGGAAGTGGTGGTCATATTGATTCTCCCAAGGGCAAGAGATATAGACACATAGATATGAAATGGCACAGAATGGTCAAAATAGTCAGGAACATGGTGATGAAAAGGAGCTTCTTACCTCAGAGTCTGGTGGAGGCCTCTTGCCAGCTGAAAGTCAGGTTCCTGCACAATTAGTAATTTTTTTCTGCGAAAGCCTTCCTCCACAGAGACAACATTCCAATTATATAAACACATGTCAAATAAGAAGGCTAAAATAGCAATGAATCATACTTAATACCTAAGTGTCTATGGCCTTTCTCCTTTCCCAACTGTCAATTTTCTAGGAATCTTACAAGAAATCCCATTTACAGTAAAAGATGTATCTTAAAACCCCTTGTGCAATACTTGTGACCCATAGTTTTATGTTATCATATTATTTTAATATGCAAGACGTATTCAGAGTCAACCTATAATCTTGCCTACAAAGATATAGCCTGAGAGCCATAAAAACTGTACAGACAACTACTGCATAGACACTTGGTCATGACTCTACTTTGAGACGCCCATATCCATACTTGGGTTTGTTTGCCTGTTCTTTCCCTCAGTCTCTCTTTCTATTAAGGCCCATGCATAAATCAATGTTAAATTTTCCTCTTAATAAACTCCATGTCTGATTCATACTAGCTTTTCATGAAATTCTTCTCTGTGGCAGCCAATCAGCCCTGAACAGAATTCTTCAACTGTTGCAGGTGTCAGGATAAAGCTGTGTTTCCAGCCTCTGCTCTACTGTGGCTGACAGAAGGAAATGAGAGTCTCCCCCTTTTTAGTATCTCAAACCTCTTAAATAAATCTAATGAAATTCAAGAGTGAATTGATTTATTTAATACCCATTCCCAAACTCCCTTTAACTTACTTTCCCTATTACTGAATCCAGAGAAAGAATACACATGACCACTGCTTCCCTTGCAGCTATGGCAAGCATATGATACAGGCCTAGACAAGAAGAGAAAAGCAGAAGTTCTCAGAGGAGACATTTTTCTCCCTAGAAGGGAAAACAAAGACAATTCATTAGAAGAGAGCTCTTTTGAATGTTTATTCCTTTTCATGTGTGGAAAGCAGGCACAAAGCTGACAGGCACATGTCTATCTGTGGACTAGAAAAGTCTAAAAGAACAGGCTGAATAATCAAAGAATTGGGGCCAGTTCCTTTGTTTTCCGTTGTTTTTAATGAACAGTTAAAAGGAAGAGTCCATAGATGCAGATGCTCCAATAAACTTCTGAAGGGAATTTTTGAATAACAGAATGGAACAATAGCAAAAAAAAAGCAAAATTTAAAAGTTAATAATTTGGGTTGGGGAGATAGCTTAGTTAGAAGGGTGCTGGCTGTGTGAGCATTCAGACACAAGTGCCTTTTTAGCATTTTAATTTGTCTTCCTTATTGAAAAATGATGTTAAACACTCTTTGATTTGATTATTTTAGCATCCATGTATCTTATTTGGTTCAGGACTTTTGCATGTTTTAAATTTAGGCTTTCAGGCTTTCTTATTGTTTAGCTTTAAGGGTTTTTTTATATATTGGATAATTTGTACTTTGACTGTCAATTATTTGCAAATATTTTTCCCTGAGTCTGTGGAGTACTTATTATTATATTAGCACATAGAAGGTTTTGATGGAAACTGTCACTAACTTTTAAAATCTACATAAAAGAACTGAAGAGATGCCTCAGCAGTTAAGGGAAGGGGCTAACCTTATAGGGAACCAGAGTTCTGTTCCCACGACCCATTTCCAGCATCTCATAACCACCTGTAAATCCAGATCCAGGAGGATGTGATGCCTCTGGTCTCCTCCAGCACCTGAACTCACATGCACACACCTTCACACAGACATAATTAAAAATAATAAAAATAGCCAGGTGTGGTGGTTCACGTCTTTAGTCCTAGCATTCAGAAGGCAAAGGCAAACAAATCTCACAGAATTCACAGTTGGGGGCCAGCCTGGTTTACATAGTGAGTTTCAGGCCAGCCAGTGCTAGATAGAGACAACTTGTCTCAAAATAATAAGGATAATCAGTTTTAAAATATTTATACACAAGGAATGTTAAACTATAGTTAGGACATAGTAGACATAGCTGAAACCGTGCTAACAAAATGAGAGACAGACTTGACTAAATCCCCTGAAGCTGGCACATGTGAGTGTCATTATATTTCTTAGAACAAAGGATGATAAATTCCAATGTGTATCAAAAGCTCAATAAGCAAAGAGCTTTTGATATGTGTTATTTTGATATATTTTGAAATGTGTTAGAGATGACCATCAGAGTGAAAGAACTTGTAGAATAATCAGACAGTACTCTCTTTAGGGCATGTAAGTACTCCCAGAGCATCAACAACAAAGAAAATATATTAGATTACAAAGATAGGTTTTCAAAAGATGAATGAGTTCCATAATTATACCTATTGGAATCTTCTTATCAACACTAAAATATGTCAGAAGACAATGATATAACATCTCTAAAGAGATGAGAGAAGTAATCTATGGGTAGAACTATATTTAGCTAAACTCTCAATAATACAAATGAGTAGACTAAAGATATTTTAGTATGCAGTGGACAGGGACAATTTTAATATTCATTTACCTTAACAGAATTATTTTCTAGAGGTTCTTATGCAGTTATAAGAAGTCAAACCCAGAAGGAAAGAATGGAATCATAAAATGTTGATAAAAATATCAAAGCACATCACTGTATCCCCAGCTCTGGGAAGGCAAAGTCAGGGAGATCATAAATTCTAGGCTAGCTTAGACTATCAAGTTCCTATCTAAAATAAGTAGGCTAATTAAGTAATTAAATTTTACAAAAAATATAAAAAGAAAATGAAATATTGATATCAAAAGAAATGCTATATTGTTAGTCTAGGTCATAATGAAAATGGGAGAGATGTGTTAAAAATCTAATGGAATATTTTCTTCCAAATATGTAACTGATTTTTTAATGTCTTTTATTAACAAACTTATATACTAAAGAGAATTAAAATATCAGTAACAATTTCATTATATATTAAATTATGATAGAAACACTTATTTTTATATTTCTCATAACTTTCCAGCAAGTGAATAGCTTTTTGACAAACCAATTATAATATTTTAAATATGTGACTATACTTTTAAATTTTGTTTGAAGAAATCACCCTTTTCTCTCATTTTTTCCAAAATGTTACTTGGCCATTTTTATTCTTTATGTTCTAAATTGAGTCAGTACATGTTATTTTTTTAAATATAGCCAGAATAAAATCATTATTTTGGAATTTGATAGCATACAGTTTTTCACAACTACTCAGCTCTTTAGTACAAAAGGAACTATAAACAATATGTAGTGAGTGGGAATGACAGTGTTCCAATAAAGCTTTATTTAAAAAGAAGGCAGCAGGCTGGATTTAGCTGGTAGGCATTTCTGATTTTCAATACTAAAAGAGCTTTGATTGCAGAGCTGACAAGTGTAAATGCCTGTGTCAGTTTCCCTTGTCTTAATATTTCATACTATGATGGTGTCGTCATCCAACTTGAAAAGTTCATGTATAAAACTTATCCTGCTGAGGACAGGGACAATCTATTCCCTCATTTTGGTATTCCAGGACTAGGAGAGTTTAGTATAGAATAGGACCTCAATTCACATGGTTAAACTAAAATCATTTTGACCATCTCATTTAATGCTATGGAGACATATTTGCTCAGATTGAAAAATTCAATCAAAACAAAATGGAGAAAACAAATTTACAAATAATTATAATGCAGAAATCTAAGATCTGATTTGGAGTTAGCCTAAGTTCTATGGCGCTTTTGACTGGCATATGGGGTAAGAAAGAAAGTCATACTTAATCAAAAATCTCAAGAATGATCAGAATTTAACAGGGAAAGAGGAAAGGAAAAAATGAACACACTGGAGAGGAGGGGGAATGCATAAATGTAAAGAGCTTATGACTGTAATGATAACCTGTGGCCAGAGCTCTGGTGAAAGGTAGGGTGAGGAAGGAAGCCAGAGTTGGACGAAATAGTAGATAGACTCAAGTGAAGCAAATGCGAAGAAGCAACCTGACCGGTCTAGCCTCGGGACACACCCTTTATCCGTCAGATTTCTGAGACTGAGCAAGAAAAGCATTGAATGAAGTAAATGGAACAGCTATAGCTTAGCAAACAGATATCAGTCTTGTGCAGATTGTGACTGGCCTGGAACAGTGAAATAGGGAGCTGCGTTGGTGTAAGGAGCCAGAGAAAGAACATCCAGTTGTCCAGTCAGAACATCTGCTCACGACTGGAATGGGAACAAAGGGAGGAGGAACACACTCAACGCCCAGAAGCTTGCCTGCCAAATGGTCATCAGTGTGGGATTCTCTTGTTCCCGCTCATACTCTCCTGATCAAACACACGGCAGCAACATGATGTGCTCGCTGGGGCAGAGAAAGGTTTCAGCAATTGGGAGTTGGGGTGGGGGGAATTGAATGGGAACATCTGCTTTGTGAAGCCACTTGAAAAGTCATCTAATTGCTTGGGGAAAACATCTGGGCTGCACACCCCAGACCACCAGTGGTGCAATAAGTGGAGAAAGATTGGGGAAATTGAAGAGGAAGGAGGAAGGATGGGTGTAGGATGTGCTGTAAACTAAAGGGGCAGGAAATGGACCTGGGGAAAGTGACCTCTATAGAAGAGTTAGCCTCTTAGGAACTCTCTTACGTGAGGACCAAAGGCAGACGGGATTTTCACTCACAAAGTTCACAGAAAAGGCTCACTTGTGTCGCACTACTCAGAAAATCACCACTGACTCCTCTGTCCACAAGATGTGAAACATCATAGATGGGGAACTGCATCTATGGGAAGAGAGGAACAGCCTCTAATGGCCTCCTTCACTTGTCGGATGGTGAGACTGCTTCTCAACAAGTTTTAGACGAGCAGACAGTACTCCTTGAACCAGGCATGCTTCCCATGCTTTATCTTTCATCTCTAATCAACCTACTAATGTGGGAAATTGAAGCTGACTTAGATAAGGATTAGACTAGACTAGGTTTCCTTTAGTTCATCTTCCAACAGTATTTGAGTTTCTGTTACTTTCCCCTAAGATGGTACAAGTCTCTGAAGCAAATCATGAGAGATGCTTCTTAATAATGAAGAGTTATATGGAACTTTTCAACTCTCAAATAAGGGAGTTAAGGAAAATGACTCACAGGACTTTTGAGGGCAATATAACGGGTAAGACACGGACTTTAATGAAACTAGAGTTTCCTGATTTTGATTCCGATCTTCTTTCCATCAGCCCATGACTTAAGATGGCAAGGTAGGGGGTAAGTAGAGGGACACTGCAAGTTTACATCTAGCAGGAGACACTTGTTTCTAGTCATGTGACCATTCAATGCAGCATAGAGATGGGGGAAAGATTCTTTTGAATGAAGGCTTGGGTAGAGCGACCAAGGCTAGACTCTCCTTAAATATGAAAAGGTTTCCGTCCACATACATTTTTATGTTCCATTGTCTAATTTTTGGAATTCCAAGATCAAGCACTAGGACTCCTTTATACACCTGTCGCCTAGCGCAATAGGAAGTAATGGCTACAACAGAAAATTCTAGCTCTGGTAAAAGGCACAGACACTCAAAATGGTCCAATCATTGGGAACAGAATTGTGTTAAGTCCTTTGTGCCTTCACAACAACCACATAAGGTGGGTGTTATCTCCATCATCTTAGGGAAGAAGAAACTGAAGCACAAAGAAACTGCTGGAAGAGATATCACAGATGGAATTCCTATGATCAAGGCTGTATTAGGGTTCTCCAGGAAGGCGGGGACGGTAGAATGTACACATAGATATACAAATGGAAAGGAGTCTAACAGTGGAATTGACTCGTGTGAGTATGAAGGTTGGGAAGTCCCAAACAGGCCATGTGCTGGATGGAAACCTTGGAATGAAGGCATGATGATGGCTGAGTCCAGGTACAGAAGCCTGTGAACCATATGTGTAAGACCTGAACGATGGTGACTGGAAGGCCTGGAGTTCTGATGTGCAAGGGCAGAAGAGTGCCCCAGGTTTATAGAAGAGAAAACCCATCATATGGCTTTCTGGTTTTGTTCTGTCCAGCATCCCAGCCAATTGACAATACCCACCCGCATTGAGAACAGAATTTCTCCACACTTACTCCATGGAGATTTTTCCTGTAGAAAAATCATCTCTGGGAGCGACATAGAGTACTTCTCAGCTACATATAGAGTTCAGAGCCAGACTGGAATACGGGAGATCTTGTCAAAGAAAGAAAGAAGGAAGGATTGAAGAGAGAGAGAGAGAGAGAGAGAGAGAGAGAGAGAGAGAGAGAGAGAGAAACCTTCACAGACACATTCTAAAATGATACTTCATCAGCTCTGCAGATGTTCCTTAATCCAGTTATATTGACACAAAAAGCAACAGAAATGCAGACCCAATTCATCTCTTTCCATATTACACACATGCAGCCCCAGTTTGCCTACCCAGCATTTTGCATTGGAAAGATCCAGTTAAAGGAACCAATGGAGGGCAGCAGAGGCATACCCATCCCCCAAGGCTGGGAACAGCCTGGTGTGCACCTGAATGGCATGCATTACTGTCTTCTCTGTAACTCTTGGTGCAGACCACCGGGGCATGGAGCAAAGCGTGAGTGAGCATCACCACTTGGGAAGCATGAAGGGAAGGTCCAGCTGCAGGAGCTGTGTTGCCACGGCTTTCAGCCCCACGTGAGGAAGAGCATTCTGACCAAATGTCAACTGACAAGAGGTGTTTGTGAGTCAGTGCAGCAATGGACACCAGAGAGAGGGAGCCAAGGCACAGCACAACACGTCCTAAACCGTGGAAAAGGCGTCGTGAAAGAGAATGTTAGGAAGATGCAGAATGCACACTTGAACTTGCTTGACTCAAGAGTGGGACTTCTGCCTAAGCATGCACAGCTTGAAGGGGACCCATTTGGAAGGGAAAAGAATTAGTAGAATACAAGTGCAGGTTACCCAGGAAGTTCGGTAAGGAGGCGGAGGCAGCTGGAACCCCGGAAGCAGAGGTCCACCCTCTGAGGAGGAGCATTCTAGGTTTTGAGGCACAGTTAGGAAAGTAGGGAAAAAAGCACATTAACAGATTCACAGCCAGAAACATGACAGGAATTCCCCCAAGAGAAGTATACAAACAGGCTTCTTTACCTTCCTCACCTGAATTTAGTTAATCCCTAAAAACTTGTTGGAAACTAAGTTTTCAGATAATGGGAGTCTATAGTCTATCATTTTAAACAATAATAAAAATAATGAAAATATTCACTCCTATTACTTAAATATCAACTTCTCAATGTCATTAAGGAGTTGTATGGCAACCTGTTAAGGATTTCTACAAAATGTGGTACTTTAATAATTTTTCTATTTTTGTGTGTATAGAGAAATTCGTGCATGGTCAATGAGATGAGATAATGACAAACACACTTTTTTTGCAGTCACCTCTCTCAGTATTCTATATACTTTTCACCATTTCTGCCAATGAATGACATTCCAAAGTATCTCCAACTCTCTCCACTGTCTTAAAAGATATCATTTAATATGGGGGAAATGGCCATGGTAATAATAACACATTTAAGTAATGAGATGCCATTTTATTAGGAGGGCTGAGATACAACTGTGATTTATTGTGCATGCTCTCTCACCTACAATCACATTGAACTCCAGCAAGTTTCCTGGCATATACATCCTGATCATTTTGGTTTTGGGTGATGAAAATTGAGAGGGCAAAGGCCTCATGTAAAAGGAAGTGATCTTAGAAACTGGTAACAAGTCAAATAGTGATTTACAATTTTTTTGTCCTCTATATGTACCAGGAATATTGGACTTCAGCGTGCCTAAAATCCTACTTCAAGCAGAGTCAAGAGAGTTCATCAACTGCAAGGCTGCTTTATTGCAAATCAGCCTATATTGGAAACCAGGATGATTGCATTACGGAGACACTCTTCTAACGACCACATCTGAGCACAGAGAGTAATCGTGGCTTTTTAACCATGAAGCTGAAACTTCTTTGCCTTCATTTCACAGGTGAGAAAATAAAAACCTGAAGATCTTTTAGAGATGGAAGCTGGGGCAGTGAATGTCAAAATTCTCCCTTAAGAACAGCATATGCAATTCTACCTAAGGAGAATTAATTCCTTCTTCAGTTTAAGCTTAATCGGTGGGACACATCTGTGTAGGCAGGGATTGGTAACTTTTGTAATAGGATGAATAATAAAGATCTTACATTTGGGGCTGCAAATTCTCTGTTGCCAGTATGTTACCCTTGGATAAAGGGATTTGAAAGTGTGTGTGTGTGTGTGTGTGTGTGTGTGTCTGTCTGTCTGTCTGTCTGTCTGTCTGTCATTTGATGTCACCTTTTGATTTCTGACTTTGAAGGTGAAAACACAAAGATGAAATCAATGTACCCTAAGCATTAAAATAACTTGAAGTAATTATTCCCCATTACCCTCCCCCCAGAAGGAGGAGGAGAAGATCCTTGCATGCTTTAGTTTAAAAATATTTTAAACTCTTGCCTAATTTAGCCCGTTTAGCCACATTAATACTTAATACTGCTGCTACAGTCCTTCTCTTTGGTGCCAAAGCAACTGAGTATCTACTAGTAGTCTGGCAATATAAATCCACAATAGTATTTTTTTTTATACCCAGACAGTGGCTCACATGTTATTTTAGCTCTGCATTTTGAAAGTTTTTCCCACAGAAGTGGAAAAAATATATAAAAAGAACAGTGAGTTGATATGGAAACATGGGCAGTTTTCCTTACTTTTGACTCCCTCTGCTGCTGATTCCAAATTTTGAGGCTCCTGATCAAAGAGAAATTTGCTATATTAAACTCATTGTTCTATTTATTGGGCAATTATTTTTATTCTATATAAAATATGTGACTATTTTATATTCTATATATATATCCAGTATTTTATTCTCTCTACATATAAATATATACATATACACATATGTATTATATACATATATATAATAGGCATTGGATAGAGACATCATAAGTTTTTGTGTGTGATTGATGGTTCATAGTGTTTAAGGACTTTGTTTCATATAATTGTCAAATTTGTGGGCCTAGAGATATCATTACCTTTTTAATGTCTGAAGGGCCTGTAGTGATGGCTCCTTTTATTCCTGATTTTGGTAACTTATGTCTATTTTTTCTATTTCCCACTGCCACTCCTTAGTCATATTATATAGAGGTTTGTTAATGGCATTTTATTTTATTGTTCTAATATTTTAAGTTCCTGCTTCATTTAAATATATGATCTTTATAATTTCCTTTATATTTCTTTTAACTTAATTTGCTCTTCTATTAATTACTTCTTAAGGTAGAAACCTAGTTTGTTTATAGTTCTCTTCTAACATAAACATTTAATATATAATAAAATTTATATAATTATAAATTAAATTTGCATAATATTATAAAATATATTTTATACTATAAATTTTCCTTTTAGTATTATTTTGGTTGCATATCAGATTTCCTCTTACCTACAAATGTTTAGAAATGCGTTATCTGATTTCCAAATTTTTAAGGTTTCCAGATGTCTATACATTAGTAAATTCTAATTTAATTATTTTGTGTTCAGAAAACATAAAATGGTAGGACTTAAATACTTTATCATTTATTACCTTTTTACCCCATGACACTCATTGTGAACCAGAACCTGGATTATTTTAATGAACACTCCAAATACCCTAAAAAAGAACATGTTTTCCACTTTTTGGAGTAGATTATTCTATAAAAGTTAGTCCAAAAGTTATTGATTGTGTTCAGTTTTACTCTGTTTTCTCTTGTTTCTTCATCCTCATGGACCCCTGAGGAAGGAGTGTGGCCGTTCCTGGTGTCTCTGGCTTTGATAGCTGCTCCATTTAGTTCTATTAGCTTTGGCCTTGTCTATTTTGAAACAGTCTTCTGATATGAAAAAAAAATAAGGATGATTGTATCTTCTTAGAGAATTAGCTCCTGCCGGGTAGTGGTGGTGGTGGTGGCGGCGGCGGCGCGGCGGCGCATGCCTTTAATCCCAGCACTTGGGAGGCAGAGGCAGGTGGATCTTTGTGAGTTCGAGGCCAGCCTGGTCTAGAGAGCGAGATCCAGGAGAGGCACAAAGCTACACAGAGAAACTCTCAAAAAACCAGAGGGGGAGAGAGGGAGAGAGAGAAAGGAGGGAGAGAGAGGGAGAGAATTAGCTCCTTTTCCAGTATTCAATGTCTCCTTTTTATCTTCGGTTGTTTTACTTGTAGTAATGTCTATTGTTAATGTTAAATGCTTGTATTAGAAAAGAGGAATGGCATGTATTGTAAGCCTCTTTCTTAGTAAATCAGCATTAAGAATGGGAATTAAACTCAAACACAGTGTCTACTATGCCTAATATAAATAACACCATCACAGCCCATTTCATGAGGGTTTGCATAGTATATACATCCTTCTAGTCTTTCACTTTGAATCCATCTATATCATTACACTTAAAGCAAAACTTGTATGTATACTATGTAGTTGTGTCCTCTAATTGATGTGACCATCTACAGGTAAAGATATTATTGATAAGTAGATTTATTATATTATCCTTTTCTTTTTCTTCTCTGAAGACTTGTTATTTTCCTTCTCATAGTTTTTGAATATTTTCATTATTCCTTTTTAATTTCTACATTGGCTTTCTGAATATAACTCTGTATTATTTGTATAATACCCAACATAGAGGTTATAATATTTATAAGTAACCTTTCACAATATGTGTACAGCTAATATGTAAACTACAGAAAACTTGCAACCAATTAGACTTATTAACATTTCTTTCTTTAATATTAACATCACTATCTTGATTATTATATTTACATATATTGAAACATTATAAGACAATGTTATATATTTCTCTTTCATTGGTCATGGAATTTTTTTAATTTATGATGAGGAAAAAAATCTATTATATTTACCCAGCTATCTATCATTTCTGCTCCTCTTTCTTTGTTTCTAAGGTTTTAAGTTTCTGATTCAATTTTTTTGTACCCTGAAGAAACATCTGGAGGATTTATTTAAATAGATGTGCTAGTGACAAAAATTCTAGATTCTCCTTCTACTGAAAAAAAAAAAAAAACTTCTGTTTTGCTTTTACAGTATCAGGATGTTTTTTTTCCTGAATATCAAATTTTCATTGATAGTTGTTTTTGTTTGTTTGTTTGTTTTTTTAGGCTTTGGGGTTTGGTTGGTTTTGTTTTCTTTCTGCACTTTAAGGAAGTCTCCCACTGTCTTCTGGTCCTTGTGGTCTCTGTGCCAAGTCCACAGTTGCCCTCTGAGTCCTTATATTATTAAGCATCTGAATTATGAAACAGGATATTATATTGCAAATGATGACTAAAAATATTCAAGCCAGACACCTAAATTCTTCTAGTCATTCTGTTTCATGTAGGACTTTTCGTATATTGTTCCTTCTTCATGGGTCTCTCTCTCTCTCTCTCTCTCTCTCTCTCTCTCTCTCTCTCTCTCTCTCTCTCTCTCACACACACACACACACACACACACACACACACACACCTCATGATTCTCACTGCATCATGTTCCTTCTCCTGAAATAGCTGTTTGAGCCCCTGACCTATAAGTCTCAACTTTCAGAGAAGCACCTCTCTTACACATCCTAACGGCTAGATTTTGCTTTCCATTCCATAGCCATTTAAAGATAATCAAATGTGAGCCGGGCGTTGGTGGCGCACGCCTTTAATCCCAGCACTCGGGAGGCAGAGCCAGGCGGATCTCTGTGAGTTCGAGGCCAGCCTGGGCTACCAAGTGAGCTCCAGGAAAGGCGCAAAGCTACACAGAGAAACCCTGTCTCAAAAAACCAAAAAAAAAAAAAAAAGATAATCAAATGTGTGTGAGCACTCACTATACGCTAGGCATTGTTTTTAATGATTTGCATGGATGCACAGAACAGCCTTGTAATTGCCCCTATTTTCACACTAAGGAAATTCAACAGCAGCAATGATAATTTACTTGTCTATAATCATAAGACACAATTAGAGGCTGAACCTTCTTTGATCAGACAATCTAACTTGAGAACTATGTCTATGACCACATTTTAAGCTGCCCCTAACTTACCTTATTAAAATTACTATAATTTTATACTGCTCTCATTCTTCAACAGTAGTCTTATCCATGTATAAAAACACAACAAACTAGACCTACTTTGTTCATTTTTGTTATTTAATTGCTTATCACAATGCGTGACATATAAATAGCAATCAGCAAATATTGATTTCATGGCACAAAAAAACTCCGCTTTATTTTCCACTTTTTGTGTATGTTTCCTCTGTAGTGAGCTTCCCGAGGTTGGGACCTTTGACTCTCATCCATCCACCTAAATTTACAGGCCTGAAATATGGAAGCCTCTCAATAAATGATTCATCACTATGAAACTGTTGAATGAAGAGAAAATACATAGGACCTAAAAAAAAGCTAAGAGGGTCTGTTGTTTCTGAAATAAACTCTCTTTAAAGGTCATCAAATTCTTCAGTAAAATAAGAATATAAATGTAAAAGATCCTACTTTCTATCTGCTGTAAGTTAAGGAACTGGAATTTGGGGGTTATGACTAGCATTACTGCATTTGTGGAGATTACAAATTGTATATTTGTGTTGTATGTTATTAAAAACACCCAAGGGCTGGGCGGTGGTGGCGCATGCCTTTAATCCCAGGACTTGGGAGGCAGAGGCAGGTGGAACTTTGTGAGTTTGAGGCCAGCCTGGTCTACAGAGTGAGATCCAGGAAAGGCGCAAAGCTACGCAGAGAAACCCTGTCTCGAAAAATAACAAAAAATAAAAAAAAACAAAAACCACCCAAACAATGATGAATGTAACTTCCTCTATAAGAATCTATTACCAAAGAATTTCTAAAGATGGAACAAGAAAAATGGGCTAAGATTATGTTCACCTTAGTTAAAATGCTTTAAAAACTCAGAATCAATTGAAATCATGTCAGCTTTAAGTTTCTGTTTCTGGAGACATGGATGTATGTTGATTATATATTTATCAAAAAAAGAATTAAATAAAATATCTTAAACACTGACAGTGAGTGATTTATTTACCCTGGGTGGTAGAATTGTGAGTGATATGGATTTTCTTTTTCATGCTTCACTGTCTTTTTTCAGAATTTTCAACCACTGGCATGCGTTTTTTTTTTTTTTCCTTAATCAGATGAAAACAATAAATGTTACCCAAAAAACTGCAAACTAAGTTTGCAGCTGACCACAAGACCCATCACAAATAAACAAGCTGGAGGGAGCCGTTTCAAGGGCACAGACATAATGGCCGGCAGGGTGGTGGGAAAGCACCCGAGCCAAAGGTCCTTCTCCTTCAGCAAGTCAAGATTATGTTGCTTAAGACGCCCTGGGAAAAGAAAAGAGTACAAGCCTCCGGGAACGCGAGGCTCCAAGAGTTGCTGGAAGGAGAACATATAGGTTTACATCTGCCCATTAAATATGTCTTGGAGGAAAGTTTAAAGCAAACAAATCCCTACTCTGCAGTGGTCTAAGTGAGCTGCCAATCCTCAGCCTGAGCCAATTCAAGCTTTGGACCCTTGTCTTGAAGGCTCTTAGTGGAAAGGGAATTAGGGACTTAAAAACTGAACTCATAGCCCACACCTCTTCTTCATGTACACTTTGTGTTTGGCCTGCATTCTACTGAGGACACGCCTGGTTGAGATTTGGGCCATTGACTTTGTGTTCCTAAATCCCAGATCTTGTCTTATTGCCAGGACATCAGGGTGGATGATGCTGGAGCTCTCTCCACCTCTCTATCCTTGTCCTTGTACTGTTTCGCAGGGAACTAACCTATCTCCATATGTGAATGTCTGCCTCGTAAAAGGTGGATCTCATTTCTTCTTGGATCTGCACTACAGTATGACTCCTTCTTAACTGAACTAGAAGTACAACACCCCAATTCCTCCTCATTTTTCCATGTGCTGAGCTTGCATCTGGAGATTATTTTATCTGAGTGGAAGATGACTGGTGCGTTTTCATTAACTGACGGGTTGGTTCTGCCTCCCCCATACAGAAATGGGGTGGTAGGTGCTTTTGCTATGCTGGGATTCCTGTTCTTCCTTCAGTACCAACATCAAGAAATCACGCAGGAGCTGGAGGTGACAACTCATTAAAGTGATTGCCATGCAAGTGTGAGGACCTGAGTTCAAACCCTAAATCCCAGGAAAACATCCAGTGAACAGAAGTTGCAATCCCAGCACACTGGGGAAACCGAGACAGAAGGATCCTTGTAGCTTGCTGTCTGTCCAGTCTAACCTGCTTAGTAAGCTTCAGGCTAACGAAAGACCTTTCTCAAAGGGGACTGTCTTTTTGAGGGTGCCCCGAGATGATGCTCTGCCCTTCACGTACATGTACACATTTGCTCATGCAACTGGACACACATAGGCACGCATATTTGCATGTGTGTGCACATATGTATGATATGTACATGTGCATGCATTTGAATGCTTGTTCGTGCATACTGCACCATATATGTGGAAGTCAAGGACAACCTTTGATGTCAGTCCTTGCCTCCCACCTTGTTTAAGGCAATGCCTCTCTTCGCCGTTCTCCATTGCGCTTGCCAGAGTACCTTGACCATCAGCTTCCAGGGATTTTCCTGTCTGTCTTCCAGGACTCTCTAAGAGCCCTGGTCTTACAGACATGTGCTGTAGTACGAATTCAAATGTATTTGGGGATTTGAACTCGGGTCCTCATGCTTGTACAGCAACCATTTTAGTCTAATAGTTCCTAAGGTGCTGGTGGGACACAATCAAGCCTCACAAGTGGTACAGATGCCATGAAGATATTAGCACACAGACGGTTGTCTGTTAGACACCAATTACCTGGGACAATGTCCAACTTTCTAGATTTCAGCCCTCTGAGAGCTTCGGCTATAGGACCACAGACCTCCTTCCCTCCTGTACATCTCCAAACAATTGTGCTTCCATTTTTCACAGTCCTCAAGTCTAATCACTTCTTTACCTCTAGTACACATGGCATTTGGCCTTTCATTCTGTTGTCGCTTTTATTTACAGCCTTGGAGTCTCAGTATGGCCGAGTAGCATTGACGTCTCAGAATCAGACTTTCTGTCTCCATCCTCAAACACGCTCATGTATTTTCGCATCACAGAAAGGCAGACAATATATATGTCTTAGTTCCACTTACAACTCCAGTGTTCAATACAGCACCTTCCCACATGGTAGGTGTGTGGGAAATATTTATTAAATGAATAATTGGAAAATACACGTTAATGAAAAGGACTAGGAACTGATATTTTTTCAGTTTGTATTTCAGAAACAGCACATACCTATCTTCTAAGTAAAAATAATCAAGTTCAAAATTACAATAAACTTTCTATCTAGAGGGACTTTTCTGGATAGTGAAATATTTAATATAGTTATGTAGGCATGTTATTCAGATATTACTAACATCCAAAGACTTTGAAGACAATAAAATGTACTTAATACAGGACTTAGACTGAAAGTGAGTTCAATTTTCTTTGATGATTCAGAAGGTACTCATGACCAAATAATACCCTAGGGCCATCATTATGCATCAATTACCCTTCCCAGCAATAACTGTTAATAGAAATTTCTGGTAGTTAAATGCCAAATTAACAAGCTGTTCCTGCCTTTGGAGCCCATGTGCACACAGACTCTGCCAGAGACAGACAGACTGAAGTATTTTTTATTGTACTGCTTTCAGGGTTTTCCCAGTAGAGTAATACAAAAATCTGATTGCTTTTGGATAAATTTCAATGGGTTTCCAATATGGTCAGCTCCTATACCTGCCTCCAAAAAATAAGATGTATGTTGGCCGCAGTTAACAGCTCCAGGCTCTGCTTTTTGTGACTGTGTTTGAATTTAAGAAAATCACTTAGCTTGTCTCTCCGGAATTCCAGTTTTTAATTTCAGATTTTTAATTATCGTTGCTATAATTAATACCATAATTATTCTTTCATAAAAAGGAATTAGGGTCTCACTATGTAAGCCAGATTGGTTTTGAGCTCATGATCATCCCATCTCACTCTCCTTGGTGCTGGCATTATAGGTGTGTGCCACTCTACCCAGCTCCCCTAATGTCTAATAGATATTATAATGATGCCTTTCTGCTCACCACTGATACAACTTCCAACCAAAAAAAAAATCATTCCTTAGCACTGTTATTCACTTATCTGGCTTATTCAACAGTTATTACTCGTATCCACAGCACTCTAATTTCTAAATCAAGCAACATCTGCCTTAAAAGAGCTCCTAGTCCAATGAAGAGACAGATGCCCTCAGAGAGTAGCAAAGCTATGAAGTGTTCACATACATAAACAGGACAAGGATGGAGTGACCAGACTCAGGGAGGGCTTTCTGGAAGAAATCTTAGCAGGAGACAGGGAGTCAGGAGACTGTGAGAGGAGAAACAGGAGCAGCTTCTGGGAAGAGCAGTTTCAGGGGAAGGACCACTCACTCAAAAACAGAGACGCAAGACAGAAGAGATGTGCTCGAGAAGAATGAAGGCTTCAGATGGCTTGGAATTGGTGAAACATAAACTATAAGGCAAAGAGTGTAGAGTGTAAAATAGGAGATCGAGGAAGAACCTAAAGAAATTTTAATATCGGTGGTTTTCAAACTATGGGTCACAATCCCTTTGGGGGTCGAATGACCCTTTCTCAGGGGTCACATATCAGATCTCCTGCATATCAGGTATTTACATTATGATTCATAACAGTAGCAAAATTACAGTTATGTAGTAGCAATGAAAACAATTTTATGGTTGAGGGGTCACCAAAGCATGAGGAGCTGTATTAAAGGATCCAAGTATTTGGAAGGCTGAGAATCACTGTTTTAGATCATGAGCCAATGAAGGCATTAAAGCCACCTCACACTATACCTCATCTGAGTCTTCTTGCCCTTCACAAGATTCTCAGAAGGGTAGAAGGCTGAAATATTAACAAGAGAAAAGTTTGCTCCTAAACTAATAAATGTTTAGCAAGAAGACTTTGGACTGAGTTTGGGTCAAGACTTTCAAGAAGGAAAGATTCCAGAAATGTCCATCTGGTCAGAAATGCCTTGTCCTCTTTTTTTTTCGAGACAGGGTTTCTCTGTGTAGTATTGGTGCCTGTCCTTGATCTCACTCTGTAGACCAGGCTGGCCTCGAACTCACAGAGATCAGCCTGGCTCTGCCTCCCGAGTGCTGGGATTAAAGGTGTGCACCACCACCGCCCGGCTCTTGTCCTATTCTAAAGAAATCCCTGGAGCCAACCAGACAAACCAGGGTGTATAGGTGACGAGTCTCTAGATCTTAGAAGAAGCCCAGAAGTGACCCCTTACCTCCTAGAAACTGTGTGCCCTAGCCTTAGGTTAGGCATGTTAGTTGTGCTTAAGGTCCACAGGCCCTCCCTTGGGCTCAGAGTCAGTAGGAGCCACAGGATATGAGCTTCCAGACTAGCAAGGGTGTTAGACTCCCAGGTGCCTCAGGCCCATGACCCATGGCTTGCAGCCTTGTATTCCAAGAAGTTCTGGATCCCTGTGGCTCAACTGAGTTGGACATTAATGTCCCCAAGTCAGCAAATAAACACTGTATTGTGGCCAAGGCAACAGCAGCTGCTTCTGAGACTATCATGTGACAAAGAAGGGACACAAAGCTAAATTCTCTTTGTACGGTAAACAAACTGGAATAAAGATCAATTAACCTCCAGTGCACTTTTTAAAGTTCTTATAATCTAAAAATTATATATATGCCCTGTGTTTATGCAATGTGATACAGACAATTGAGTTTTTAATCTAAATTATTTCACATGAGTTTTTTTTTTAAATATTCACTAAATGTTAAACTTGGATCATTGTGAAGAAACTTCATTTACTGTTCGAATTTTCTGAAATTCTCTACCTCACTTGAGTGTATAGACATAGTTCTGAATTTCATTTACCTCAAAGAAAATACCAGGAATGCTGATTTGAAGGAAAAGAAAAAAGCTTGACATTTGAGAGAAAGAATGAGCCTCCTCAAAGCATTCCAAGATTTTTTTCAAAGCAGCTTTAGAAAAATCAACAAGAAAGAAAGGCTGATATGAAGTGCTTTTAACCACCCTGTCAGTTTTGAGTATGTACAGATCCCCCATCTCCATGGAGTAGAAACATGCTCTCTCAAATTTAAAGCAGACCACCTGAATGATCACATTTAAATCCCCTTTATTCCAGAAGAATGCGAACAATACACCTGCCAACACATCAGTAATAAACTTGGTCACTTAGGCCCAGAGTAAGAAAGTCATCCAAAAATCAAACAAGGATGTGGTCTTTGAAGGTGGCCATGCTGGAAGTCAGTCACAGTATGTTAAGGATCTCAGATACGTTTCCCTAAAACAAGTCAGGGCACAAATGGATTTGAATGTTCAGAGAACAGATAATCCAACCACTGAGAGACTTCAGCTCAAAGATTGTCAGGACAAAAGCCAGGACATGAATCACTCTTCTCTCTGCGTCCCAGATCATTCATTTATCTTACTCTTTTACTGAAATTTCACTGCATGAACAAACGTGGAGGGGATATCATGACGGTTCCCAGGGTCTGGTTTTCTATGTCTTTTCCATACTCGTATTTATAATATAAACAGGAATATCCCCACTCCTCACATGCAGTCATACACACCAGACAATGCTAACAGTTGCAGTGATTTCAAAGCTTGTTTATATATTAAACCAAAGTATATCATAATTTTTGTTTGTAATCTATAAGAATCATTAGACCGCAACTCCAGATGCTTGGAAGTTCTGCACGACCCTTTACATTAAGTTGTTCACTGATAATGCATTTGTCTACTGAAGTTACACCTCTCCAAACAAACTGGGATTTCCAAACAGACAGAGACTGGAATTCTTCTCTTTCATCTCTTCCATAAGAAACGACTGGTTCTGGTATGAGATCAGGAAATACAGTGTGTGAGATGGTACTTAGAGAAATGTGTTTACTGGCTTACCAATGTTCTGACCAGGCACAGTTGTATGAAAAGACACGAATTCACTCATGCCTTCACAGCTAAGGAATTGGATTTGGGAATTGATTGAACACCCTCAGTAGACAAGACACTTAGTGTGGGTGGAGTACCATAGCTCTGAGCTCCCTGTGTGGCTCATACTATGTGCTCTGGGATCACTACAGATAGAAAGTTAAGTCAGAACTCCACATGTAGGAATTGAGTGCAGCAGTCAGTTTCTATTTTCTGTCTGTCAAGTTTTGGAACATTCTACCATGAGAACATAAGCTCTGAACTCCCAAAAGTATCCCAGAAGATCGTGAAGCTAATCAACACAGCAGAACTGGCTTGGTGCATAGAAGGGGATACATCCTGGGGAATTTGCCTGAATATATGGATTAAGCAGTTCTGGTGATTTCAAAGAGGCCAAGGGAAACAAATAGGGCTTGATTTGGGGTTATATAAAATGAGACCATGTCAGAGCCGTAAATCACCAGGGAAATGTTTCAAATCCAAGGTAAACCGTAAGCAACTGTTCTCTGTCTGGATAGCCTGCTCTCCAGGAGATCTGACTTTACTCAAGGTCAAATGAAAACCAAGGTCAGACACAGAACTTGGAATTAAATCCCTAACTCACAGTTTGCTCCGTACTTAGGCTAAGTATTATAACCAAGGCAAAAACAAATCTTCTATCTGAAATATGTCATCCTTGAACAAAACAAATTAAGTTCACTGAAATAAAGTTTATCTTTAAGCAGCTTAGACTGAATGGAACCTTCACTCTGAAGTGTGAGGGGGGTGTCCTACTTGGATGGAAACAGCTTGCCAACACAAGAGTGACACCAAGCTATGCTCAAAAGCACACACTTGCCATTGTAGGATACACGAAAGCCTTCCATATGCATCATCTGATTTGATCCTCACAGTCACTTTGTGAAGGTCGCAGCCTCAACCGCAGCATCCTAGAGTCCAAAGAAGCTAAGAGAATTTCAAAAATGTACTGGCTAACCAAGGTTGGTGTAAAACTTAAGTCTATATTCACCATGTCCATACAAGTAAGTGTGAATTCAGTGTGCTTGCTGATGGGTATGGTCCTCAGCTATGAATGGAAGGGATGTAAAGGGAACTCATGGCCTCAGGGAGTGTCTTTGGGGTTGATAATAAACATTTAAATATCAGACACTCTCAAGCTATCAAAAATTATATTTTTTCAATGGTACTAAAATATGAAAAAAAGACAATAAGGGATGCTGAATTGAAGGATGCCAAGGATGAAAGACAGATCTCAAATTCTGAAATGTTGTGTTATAAAAGAAAATAGACCTCTTAGAACTCATGACCTAAATTAATAGATAGGTGACAGTATTTGATGAATACAACCTTACAGATACACATTTATTTTTAATCTTGCAGATCTCTAACCAGTTTAGAAAGAAGGTGATGTGAAGTGAGTCTGAAATTGCAGAGTTAAAGTTCATATTAAGTTTGTTTGGCTCATGGGATTTTATGAGCTGGAGTGGCAGGAATAAAGCCCTGTTTTGGGGTGTGATGCTTGTGACATCTTCCAAGGTTTCTTGGTAGGAGTCTTTAAGGAGTAGGGAAGTCATTTGTTGTATGGTGGGAGCCATAGCTTAAGCTACCCTTCAGGGGACTCTAAACCGACAGATCTCCATGTTGATGTGACATATGGATACCAAACAAAGGGAAATAAAAATAGGATTCAGAGTAACCAAGGGGGAAGTGAAAGTACTGCACCAGGCATTTTATGCCTATTACCTAAAGCTGGAAGTGACAACATGCCAAAAATAAAGAGAATTTCAAAAAGATCTTGGAGATTTCCCATACTTCACGAGCCACGCTAGTCTTGAAAGAGCCTCTCTCAATCTTATGACCTTGGGGGCTAGGCAGGAAGTCCGTCTCTGTGGCTCTCTGCTGAGGACCAGAGGGATGGAGGTTCTGCCTGGGCAGACAAAGGAAATCTAGAATCCATGGGAATAGCAAAAGCATGGCAGCCTGGGTAAACAGGAAGGAGATGAAGGAAGACTTTCTTCCAAACTGAAGATGACGGACCGTTTAATGCGAACACTTAAATATGTATAACCTTTAAAAGCAGGATTTATCAGGCTGTGCCCTTCCAGACTCTCACCCAATGGTTAAGTAAAACCGAGAACTTCTGAACATGAGCTAGCCTCCCTCAAGAATCACATGGATGTCAACACAGTGTTGTCTGAGTCCTGCAGTGTAGACATCTTCTGCATTTGAACATTTGAACATTGGCAGAATTGGGATTCAAATCAGGTTAATTCTGAAACTTGTGTGCTTAACTACTCTGATATACTCCTCTGATATACTCCATTCTTTTTAATTTTTTTCTGTTTATTGAAAATAGATTATTTTCTCATATAGTATGTCCTGATTATAGTTTCCTCTCTCTCTACTTCTCCCAGTTCCTTTCCATTTTCCCTTCCCTCCTGATCCACGCCCTTTCCGTCTCTCATTAGAAAAGATCAGGCTTCTAAAATATAACAACCAAACATGACAAAATAAAATATAGTAAGATGAAGCGAAAGTATCATGTCAAAATTGGACACTGCAATTCAGCAGGAGGAGAGTCCCAAGAGTGGGTATAAGTGTCAGAGACCCACTCGTTCTCACAGTCAGAGTCTCATATAAATACTAAGCTAACAGCCTTGCTTAGTTGACTCAGAGGTCCTTGTTCTCCTGTGTCCTCCATCCCCTCTGGCTCCTACAATCTTTCTGCCTCCTCTTCTGTGGGATTTCGTGAGCTCTGAATGGAGAGATTTGATACAGACCTTCTGTTTAGACTCTGTCTGTCTCTGTCTCTCTGTCTCTCTGTCTCTGTCTCTCTCTCTGTCTCTGTCTGTCTGTCTGTCTCTCTCTCTCTCTCCCTCTGTCAGGCTGTGGGTCTCTGCATCTGTTCCCATCTGCTGTGGGAGGAAGCCTCTATGATGACTACAGACTAAAGCACTGATCTATGAGTGTAGCAGAATATCATTAGTAATCATTTTATTGATCCTTTTCTTTTTTAAGACCAGTAGTGTTCAGTTTTACCCTTGGTCTTTGGGCATTTTAGTCTCTGGTTCTTGGGGCAGAAGGAGAGAATGTGGGGATGGCCAGCTGGAATTGGGGAGCATCTAGGGAGCGGTGTGGAAATCTAGTACAATGGAAACTTCCTGGAATGTATGAGGGCGACCCTAATCAGAATTCCTGGCAATGGGGGATATGGAGTTCCCTGATCTTATCCTATTGAGGCCTTACACTCTCCCCAAGCGCAAGACACTTTTAAGAAAAGTAGAAAGTGAATAAACAAACTGAAAAGCTAAAATCAGCGAACTTGAACTCCACGTTCTAACTGCGGCACTCAGGCAGCCACCGAAATTTCCTGCGTCTTAGTTTCCTCAAGTAGAAAGTGGAGACCATAATACTTTGCTCAACTTACTCCCTGCACTTTGACACAGACACAAATAGAACTGTGACAATGAATGTTCTCTGTAAACGAAGACATGCTGGGACTCGCTGATTTCTTGATTAATAACCATGCATACATAAAACGGCCCCCTTCATTGTTCAAATCTGAGTGTCTACTACAGAATGGATTAGATAAAGTCTTGGCTTCTACTTAAAAGAATGTGTACGTGAGTGGCTGCACAAGTGCTGAGCACTTTCTGCATACCTCTCCTTTATGACTGTAACATTTGATCGACTTTTTTTTTGAAATTCAAAGCAAAATGCTCAGCAGGACAACCTGATGATCAGGTGACCTTCATCGAAGCCTATAAATTACTTAAGAGAAAAGGAACTCATATACATGTGTAACCAGTGTTACTAGTGTTATGCAGCAGAAGTCATATTCAGTTTTTAACTAATGTAACATAATCTAGCCTCTCTAGCAACACCATGCTGTAAAGTTTTACTAATATCACCTCACAAAACAGGACTTCATGGCACAGAGAAGTTAATTATCCTTCTTGAGATCACACAAACAGAAGACATTGGAATCAGGTTTTGAACTCAGTACTGGTGCTACCAACTCTTTAAAACCAAACCAAACAAACAAATACAAACACACCATATCACTTGATCACAAGTAGCACAACCCAGCCTTCTCTAGGGAAGGAAATGCCAATAAGTAAGTGGCAGGAGAAAGTATCAGAAACTGAGGCTATGTGTGTCCTGGACAAAGCCACCTCACCTCCTACTCCCTCCTAAGCTGCCAGCAGAGCAATTGAAGCTGCTTCTCCTTCCAGCGATGATCTCAGACAGCATTAGTAGAAAGAACTACAAAGAGCACACATTTCCCTGGGATTACACACAGAACTGTTTCTCAAGCCTGTCACAGCCGAGTAGCCCGTCCTGTAATATCTAACATGTGTCCAGCTCTCTGCAGCTCACATTCAGAAGGTATTTGTAACATGCACAAAGATGAAAAGGAATCTTGATATATGATGGTTGAGGAATGTAGAGACAGTTTTCCCTAACTCTATTTTTTCTTCTCCCAAACAAATGCTCTTAATTCAAAATGCATGTCTACACTATATAACTTACCATAAACATGACGTTTGAGACACCTGTTGAAACCAAGCATAAAACCAAATAAAGTCTCCCAAGGGCAAGAAAATTTTCTATCAAATGTTTATAGAATCATTTTTAAAAGGTAAGATTTTATTTGAAGCAGCAATAATCAATTCGAAAAGGGAGCAGAAAGGCCACAGTTTGAATCAGCAACAAATGTACCACTTACCTGTGAAGAAGATGAAGGCTGCAAGAAAAATAATATAGGCCGGTCTCACAGTGAGCATAGTCTGATTTTGACATCGCTGTTTAACTTTACAAAATACATTGGCTGGCCTCCACATTTTTATATTGTTTGGAACAGTTTTGCTTAAGCTGGGAATCATCTATTCCTTGAAGGTTTGCTAGAATGTTCCCATAAAGACAACTGGCCTTGGTCTTTTCTTTTGAGAAATGTATGGCTTCTGCCTCTATTTCTTATGTGCTTATTGAACATTGAGCTTATTTTAACAAATTTCTAGTTTTCTTAAAAGATTTTACTTATTTAGGTTTCAAATTCTTCACAGCAAAATGGCTCATGAAATTTCCATGATTTTTTTGGTGCAGTTTTATTTCTGATGCTATTGTCATTTCAAATTCTATTTGTGTCTTCCTTTCTCTTCCAGTTACTGTTTTTTTCCACAGTTTTAATTATTTTGTGAGATTTTTCAAAGAAGTGGCTCTTGCTCACTTAGCAAGTCAATTACTTAATATTTGTACAGTTTTCTAATTTAAATTATGGCTTTTCTGTTGATAATCCCCATTCTAGTATTTTCTTTATTCCTTTTCTTCCTAGCTTCCTGGATGGAAAGACTAATTTATTTTTAAGTATTTGAACGTTTTTAAACTTCTAATAAGCCACTTATGAGCATATATTTCTTTCCTAGAACCAATTGACTAGTATCATCCAATTTTTATTTTCATTCAATTCTCAACAGTTGCTATTTTCATTAAATTCAGAAATTAAATTAGTTCATTTTTGTTTTGTTTTAATGTGAGAATATACCGCCTTTTTATATGCTATATTTTGTTGCTAATTGTTAGTTTTCTGCTACTGTAGCCACTGAATATGATTCACACAGTGTTATTCAGGGCTTTCCATGTATGGTCAGACTGAATTAATCTGTGATTGTTCCATGTCCATTGTGTTAAAAGCCAGATCATTCCTGCTTATTGAATTCAGAGTCCTCTTTTTAGCATTTGGACATTCTTGTTAATTGTATGATTTCAAATACTATATATTTTAATGCAGGCCATCTTTCCACTTTATTCTTATGTTTATTTCTGTTTTATCCTTACTCTATTCCTGCTTCATCTCTTTTGAATCTTTGTTTGGGTTATGCAGATTTTCTCTCATTTTGTCCCCACTGCTCTAAAGTTGTGAAATCCATTTCTCTTCAAACAGTGCTTATTTTTATTCACTTAGCTTTCGAGCGTTTGGGTTTTTTTCTTCAAAATCATGTAGAATCAATCAGTATTTATTTTCTCTCCCATCACCAACAGGACAAGCACTTTAGACTGTGGTTTCTTCCCTTAGTGATTCCACACACAAATTTTCAAATTTAGTTTTAGTTACAGTGTGAAAAATGAAATTGAATAGTTCTTTTACATATTAAGTCTTTGGACTTTTTTTTTTTTAGTCCAGGGGCTCAAGATGTTGATTTCCCTGGGTCTTCCCAGGAAAAGGAGCTGTGATCAACTGTACTGGCATCACAGGAGCCAAAATTTGTCTATCATCTCTGTGAAAGGAATCAAGGGACCTGTGGACAGACTTCCTGCTGCTGGCGGGTGGCACAGTGTTGGTCACAGTGAAGATAGGCAAACCAGGGCTATGAAAAAGGTCAATCCAGCAGTGATAATTTGACAATGAAAGTCATATGAAAGAAAAGGTGAGGTATCCATTTGTTTTAAAGACAATGCGGGGGTCACAGTAAACAATAAAGGTGAGATGGAAGGTTCTGCACACACAGGTCCAGTTGCAAAGGAATGTGCAGACTTGTGGCCCAGGACTTCAGGCAAGGCAAGCAGCATTGCATGATTCTCCAGTATATTTTAAAAGTAAATTCTTTCTAAAAGTCTTTGTTTTCCAAAAAGCATTTGGACTATTACTTGGTTTTTAAGTTTCTCTGTGTGTGTGTGCGTGCGCGCGCGCGCGCGCGCGCGCGTGCGAACGCGTGCACACGTGAGTGTGCATATGGGGACCAGAAGTCAAGGTTGGGTGTCTTCTTCTATCTTATTTTAATGAAACAGGGCCTTTCACTAAATCCAACACTTGCCATTTTTGCTAGACCAGCTGGCTAATGAACTCTGAGATCTGCCTGCCTCCTCCAAGCCTGTGCTGTGGTTATAGACAGAGCTGCATCACTCAGCTTTTACATGGGTTCTGGGGATGGGAACTCAGGCACTCGTACAGCAATTGCGTTACCCACTTATCTATCCTGCCAGCCCCAACTTATTCTTATTGATTCCTTTTCCTGGGTTCGTTTTGTTGTTGTGTTTAAGCTATTTGGTTGTTCCTATCCCTCAAAGAACACTCTTACTTGGCCAACTCCATGTACCTTGTTAATTCAAGAATGTCCTCATTTTGTCCTTGTTATTCCATGAAAGACTGCCCACATAGAAACACGCCAGATTCAGCAGGAATCAGAGGGGAAGAGAAAGGAGGCTAATGGAGGAGAGAGTGAAGGAATGAATATGGTCCAAATAAGCTTGTGTGTACATGAAGGTGACACAATAAAACTCACAATTTTGTACAATCAATACAGTCAAATACCATTTTTAAGTAGTTTTCTGTCTTATTTTCTCTACCTAAGGTGAGATTTCCTAGTTTTGAGATCTGCGTAGCCTGGCACTGCAGTTCCATCTCAGAGGCTTAGAGATGCCTAGTTGTGACTTCATCTTTCACAACAGAATTCTCATTAGTTTGTCTTCATTTCTACTCTTCATCCTATAGCTCTCCGGGTTGGGGCTTGCCAGCCCCCAGCTCATCGCACCAACAGTCTGAACTCATTCCTTGTGCCTTTCTCCTCTCCTTTGTTGTCTGGGGATTTTGTTTTGATTTGACAACCTTTCTCTTTCCTGCCCTTCTATTTGTTTTTCGTGTCGGGGATTGTACTTAAGAGCTTCACACACCACCGCTAAGCTAATGCCAAGACCCTTTCCCGAGTAAAATGTGATTTTTATTACTTAAACTTTAACTATAGCTTTTATGCTATTTTTTTCTGAGTTTAGGCTGGGAAGTAAATATTTCCATATGTGTTCATTTAATTTTACTTATACTTCTAGTTGTCTGCGTTCATTTAAAACTCGGCTCCCTGGCTGGGGTGTAGTTGCGGAGTAGAGTATTTGCTGGTTCACATGTACAAGACCCTGGATTCCATCTCCAAGCACCAAAACACCCTCATTTCTCACTACTTACTGTTACGAAAGCTCATTATTCCAGCACAGATGTATGGATATTCATACTTCCACAAACAGATTCGTGTTTTTCCAGGCTCTGGGACACGTTCTGGGAAGGGATATGAACCTGGATTCTCAGGAGGCAGTGGATATGGAAGGGAGATAAACCCCAGATGTTCCTGACAATAAATCAACTGTCAGTGGAGACACTAGGCTTTTCCCTATGGTCTTTAGAGCTGGGTGGATACTAAGGAGAAGAAAGAAGGAATATCCCAAGATAATTCCTAAGTTTCTAGTTTCAGTGACTGGATAGATGGAGAAGGTAAAATTTTTGAAGGAGGGGGTGAGTTGGTTGGAAAGATGATTTTGGTTTCATATGAGCTAATGATATTATTCCAATAGAACTCTCTAACTGAGCATGCCTGTCCCTCTGTAACTGTGAAGCAAGCATATAGATGTAAAAATATCAGTTCGTACATAAGAGCAAAACCATGAGCTCAAATTTGGCTGAGTGGAGTGAGAAAGAAAGATGGGAAGAAAGCTAAGGAAACCATTGAGTGAGAAAAAGAAACAAAGGAAATAGATATTGACAAAGATAGGAGGGAATAAAGTGATAAGAATATAGTCATGGGAGTCAGAGGATGAAAATTCTTCAAGAAAGGATACTATCCCACAGGCACAAATGCCATTTAGAGGTTAAGCCTTTGGAGGCACTCTTATTTTGGAATAAAGTTGACTACCAGACTTGATTTTCAATGTTATTGTGAATCATTTCTAAATCCCTTAATTCATATGTATCTTTGGTGGGAAATCAAGAAACGTTGCAGTAAAAGCTGTTCTCCAGTTGACTTTCAAAACAGAAGTTTATACTACTACTGAGTTTTTGTTTTGTTTTGAGTGTTTTCGCAAATTTTTTTCTTTTCTCTTTCTTTTGGTCAAGGACAATTTAGTTGCAAATAATAGGATCCTATTCAAATTGGTGTGTGCCAGAAAAGGGATGTTTTTTCAAATCCTGCAAGTGTAATTTATAGAAACCAAAGTCAGGAAGTCTAGAGAGACCTCCAGGGAGATCGGAATGGGGAACTGGAAAACTCTCAAGGACCAACATAGCAGCATTTACTCCATGTCTATTTCTCCCAAAACTAGTGTCTTGTCTGTTCTTGTTCATCTTGTTCATCTATTCCTCTCTGGAACCCAGATCCCTATTTCTCCATGCACAGGGATGAAAACGGCCACCAAAATACTTCTCCCTGTTTCCTATTAGCACGGCCTGAGCTTGCTGAGCATTCTTATGGCTCTATTTCAAAATTTTAAACATTGATGTATTTATTTCATGTTGGGGGGTGTGTACGTGCCACGGTGCAAATGCGGAGGTCAGAGAACAATTTAGCAGAATCAGTTTCTCCACCGCAGGGATTCTGGGAATGGTGTCATCATGCTTGGCAGCAAGCAGCTTTATTGGCTGAGCGTACATCAGACCTAGCGGGATTGCCAGTTCTCTGCTCTTCCCTTTAAAAAGCCCCAATTCTAGTTGTATCATATTAAACATAATTCTTGTTCCCACAAACTATCATTTCTGGAGATAATGAGTGTCATCTGCCAAGCGTTAGAAATGTGTTCCTCCTTTTTTCCTCTGCCATGTTTCTGCGTACCTAGAGGGTTTCTCTTTCACAGACTGCGTCTCTTATTCCCAGAGGTTTTTCTTCTTCCTGAACAGAACATTTCATAATGAATGATCTCTTGACAGTGGGATAGAAAGTCTCACTCATCTCTTCCCATGAAGGAGGAGTGTTTTCCCCACCAAAATACTGGGAATGGAAGGCAAGTTCATGAGAAGTTCTTAACCAAATGTCTTTCTTTTCCTTCCTTCCTTCCTTCCTTCCTTCCTTCCTTCCTTCCTTCCTTCCTTCCTTCCCTCCTTCCTTCCTTCCCACCTTCCTTCCTTCCTTCCTTCTTTCCTCTCCTCCCTCTCTCTCTTTCTTTCCTTCTTTCCTTCCATCCTACTTTCCTTCTTTCTTTTTCTCTTCCTCTGACGTTTCTTTAAAGGACTGAGAGATCTTTAAAGCCTACCAAAGGCACAGTTCCTAACAGAGAGTCTATTCCCACTCAAGAAGATCAAGATCCTAAGGACCCTTTCTGAAAAAAATCTATTAGAACTTCACACACATCACATAGCAAATAAATGATAATGGTTTGAATTTGACTCTCTCTAAAATACAAATGTCATCGTGTCACTTACCCACCCACGATCATTTACCAGGGGCCTCAGACGCAAGAAAGAATCTGAATTCCATTTACTTTCTAGTCTCAAATCCAGATGCTCAAGCAGCCAGTCTTGTTTCTCTCATTCTAGGAGAGACAGTCTAGCTGTGCCCCACACACATTCCAATTGGGCTTTATAACACTCTTGTCACTCCGCCAGGTCCAAAGTGTGTTCAGAGTTCCAGATAGCACTTCCTGTGACGTTCTCTCTGCCTAGACTCTCTTCCCTTCCCTTGCTGTCCTCATAGGAAAGTCTCATGGAGCAACCCACTCATCTGGGCAACTGTCCCTTGCATATGGTAGAATTGGACTGCCAGGCTTCTCTGTCTCCACAGCATGAGAACCTGTGTGTGCCTCAGATAATGCACCTTGTTGCTATTGCTTCAAAAAAATAAATTTATCTATTTCCTGTTTAAATTAAGAGTGTTTATGTACACTAGCACCACACATGTTTTATCACTACATATCTAGCTTTTAACTGGAGCCTTGGATATGCTCCATAAAAATATAATGAATGATTAATATCTATACATATCAAATTAATATCGCTTCACATAAGTGAAAACACAAAGCACACATATTGAAAAACAACTCATAGTGGTTGTTTTAATTAATTTTCAAGGAGCTTGAGTATTTATAGAGCCTTATAATCTTCACTCAGAAGGACTCATTTTGACTCATGATCACCAGTAGCTTCTTTTATTGTTTATTAAGGTTTTTCCATTGAAAATTGATTTTCTTTCATACAATACATTCTGATTGCAGTTTCTCCTCCCCCTCACTCTTCCGAGATCCTCCCTGCCTCCCCATCACCCCAATCTACACCCCTTCTTTCTCTCTGACATTAGAAAACAAGCAGGCATCTAATAACAACAGCAGCAACAACAACAAAAATAATAGGTAAGATAAAAACAAATAGAAAAAAGAGCCCAAAGAAAGAGCACAAGAAACACATGCAGAGGCCGAGTCGCACACATTCACATACATAGAAAACCCACAAAAACCAGTCCAGAAACCACAATAGATAAGCAAAAGTTCTGTAAGAGAAAACAACAACAAAGGCTAGAC
This sequence comes from Peromyscus leucopus, assembly GCF_004664715.2. Classification (NCBI taxonomy): domain Eukaryota; kingdom Metazoa; phylum Chordata; class Mammalia; order Rodentia; family Cricetidae; genus Peromyscus; species Peromyscus leucopus. The sequence continues at coordinate 41,866,695 of NC_051078.1, read as the reverse complement.
AGAAAAAAACCCAAAATACTATTCAGTTTTGTGTTGTCCAGTTTTGAACTGGACACAGGAGCTGCCTGTCAGTGTGGTTTGTATACCCACTGAGACTCCTTTAGAGAAAACTTATTTCGACTTTGTCAGCAGTTATCAATTGGAGAGTCTGTGGGATAGGGATGGAAGCGGCTTGTATCCATTTCCCCTCTCAGTGTTGGGACCCCATCTACCTAAGAGCTGTGCAGGCCCTGTGCATGCTGCCACAGTCTCTGTGAGTTCATGTGTGTGTGTGTCCTGTTGTGTTTAGAAGGCCTTGTTTCCTTGGTGTCTTCCATCCTCTCTGACTTTCTATTGCTGTACTCAGAGACAAAGAGGTAAGTAAACTGTGTGCATCTTGACAAAGCTCTTCAGTCTTCAAAATCTTTTTTTTTCACATGAGCCAAGAGATAAACACATCACTCAACTAACACACCAAGCATGTAGTGAAAGATACTCTCTTCATTTGTGAAACACTCTTACACAGCACTCTTATACCTCATGGGATCCTCCAAATACCTTGGGGAAAAACTCTTGCAGACCCATTTCACAGACTCATCAGTGACTTGCCCTTCACTGTGACCAAAACACCTAACAAATATAACTTAGAGAGGAAAAGACGTTTGGCTCATGGTCTCAGACTGCCGTGATGGGGTTCATGACAGCAGGAGTGTATGGCAGTGGCTAATGTTGCTGGTGTGGACCTAGAAGAGGAAAGCAGCTGAAACCAGGAACTTGGTGATAACCTTCAAAGGCCCTTCCTTAGTAACCTACTATGCCAGCCAGTTCCTACCTCCTAACGACTCCATACCCTCCCCAAACAGCCCACCACCTAAGAAACAAGCATTCAGAATATGAGCCTGAGCATTTCAAATTCAAACCATAACAGACACAGAGACTCCTAAGGCTCAAGATGCAAAACAATATGCCCAAGGATGGCCCTGCCAAAAGGGTGAAAGCAGCAAACACACAGAAACCCCCAGCTCCTGTGCCAAAGTGTTGATTTCATTTAACCAGTTAGCAGAGAAACTCAAGGAGCTTATGCATTCCGCAGTTTAATTCCCAAACAGCAACTGTATCAGTAGCCATTTACGGTGTTTGGGTTTACAATGTATGTCCTATTCAAAAGGTCTCCCATCCTTTCATTCACTTCATGCAACAACCCAGTAAAACAGGCTGAATGCATATTCTTATATATTCTTAGGGGACGAGAAGTCTGAGGTCTAAAGACACTGGGTGACTTTCTTCGGGTTATGCCAATTTAGTGACAGATCAATTCCTGATTCTTTGTTCTATTCATTTTCCTACTTAACCGGTGTCTTGATATAATGAAAGAGCTCAGTAATAACTAGAGAGTGAATAGACACTGGAAGAAGAAAGAAAAATCAATAAAAGCAATTAATTTCCATCCAGACAGCTTCAGGGCTGTTTCAATGGCAAGGATGCTGTCCTCTTTGTACAGGTTCCTTAAGGGACTATCCAAATGTCCAGCTATGCTTTGTTCAGAGAAGCTTTTATATAACTGTGAAGTCAGATTTTTTTAATTAAATAGGAAATCATACACTAGTAGTCTCCAGTGAATCTGAATTCTTCATCATTTAGCAGCCATATCTTAAGCTCTTTGAATTCTTATAGGGCCTTTAATTGAACTTTATGGCTGGTATTGAATACTTCCCTTCTGTAAGTACATGCACATCCAAAATGTTTACTTATGCATTCACACACATATGAGACTACACCAAAATATGCAGATGATATTGCATAAATATCCCTTGTGCAGATAAACTTATGCACACATGCACCCACAGACAGACGTACAAAATAGCACACACAAAAGTCCAAGTTCAACACAGATCAAGAGTCATGTCAACTCTCAGGTCTGGAATATGTTGACTACATTTGAACTTCACACTCTGGACTGAGATTCCCGAAGGGTTATTTTCAGGCCCCATGGGGAAATAGGCATGAGCAGCACCACGAGAGGAAGGATCAGAGAGTTCTCTTTCAAAAACCAGAAGTTATAACAGTGTCACAACCCAGGGCACATATGCACAAATGTCTCCCCCACAGATGCCACAGTCCTTTAGGAAATCCCCTCAGTGGACTGAGCAGAGTCACCCTTAGAGTCTGTCTTCATCCTTTGGAAAGCCAGAAACCTAGATCTGCCTTTTCTCTGGGGTTCAGCTTTCTCATGTGCAAGATGACAACATGTCACACTGAGTGTTGTAGTGAGAATCAAGTGACAAATAGTGGCATATACAAAGTGCCCCGCCCACTCTATAACACATGGTAAACTCTTAATCCAGGATGGAATGGATGTTTTACTTCAAACGCATATGACATTACATAAAGACAATCATTTAGGTTGCATACGCAGGGTGCCATGTACAAAGGATTAGAACTGTGCTTGAATTTACTATCACAATATTAAAAACATTGGAAAGGATACAACAAATTTTGGGGTTTTTTTTTTTTCTTCTCATTTTTTGAGACAGTGTTTCTCTGTGTAACAGCTCTGGCTGTTCTGGGACTTGCTTTGTAGACCAGGCTGGTCTCAGACTCATAGAGATTCACTTGATTCTGCCTTCCAAGTGCTGGGTTCAAAGGCGTGAACTACCACCGCCCCACCAAATTTGGATTCTTGATTTTAAAAAGCTGGCTCAAAATCCAATCATTGTTGGCACAAGACTTTGAATTCAAGTACCTTGAAGAAAGGATTTATTTTTACAGGGAAAACTTCAGCTTAGCCATATAAATCAGAACGGCTTTGTTTCTTAGGAAAGATGGAGAGCCAGAACGAAGAGTCTTAACATAACTGCTTCTTTCTAAAATATAAACACCTGAAATAAGACAAGAGTACAAAGATCATTCACTCACAAGGCAATATGGAAAGGCCAAAAACTAGCTCAGGTAGCTATAAACTCACAACATACTATAGGCATAGTTGTTACATTGCCTATAGGAAACATGTCTTTATTTAATAATTGTGCCTAACATTCATTAAAGTGAAAGGATAAAAACCAAAATTAATAAAGAGAAAAGTTACATGGAGTGAAGTCCAGGAAAAAACCAGCTAAAGCTCCCAGGAATCTTTGCCTTATGGGATCACACAGCACTCAGTCTCCCAGAACTAAATTATGACAAGTGTGAAATGTTTACCAGCAGGCAAAGTAGCACTTGACTGCCCAGGGCTGTGTGTGTGTATGTGTGTGTGTGTGTGTGTGTGTGTGTGTGTGTGTGTGTGTGTGTGCTGCCTCCTGAATTTCTGACCTTCTCCACACTCACAGGCCTTGTTCCAGTCACAAAGCTCAAGCCCAGGCTATGGCTGTCCCTGACCTGGCTCGGGTCACTCAGCTCCTGTGCTGGTCCGACTGGTCTAGTAAGCTAGAATCTTGCATCAGACATACAGCCAAAGGAAGAAGTCCATGTACCCCGGTCACATACCAAATTACACAAACAATATGAAAGGCCAGACAGTATGTCAAATTCACTAATTCTGTAGACACAGTCTTCAATGAGAATTACCCAGATGAAGCCCAGGATGGAGAATTTAAAAGGATAATTTTAAACTTTATCAAAGAATTCAAGAAATTTAAAGAAAACACAAATAGCTCAATGAACTCAAAAAGGATAGCAATAGAAGCCCAAGCTATGTACAAGGAAACACAAATGTATGACTGAATGAAATGATGAAGACAATTCAGGATTTGAAAACTAAATTCAGTTAAAAAAAATAGAAATGTTGAAGAGAACTCAAGTTGAAACTGTGATGGAGTTGAAATGAAGCTATAACTACAGAAATGCAAAATAGGACTAAAAGTAAAAATAGAAAAAAAAATAGCCAATAAAATAGCAATCAATATACACCTTTCAGTAACAACTTTAGATATTAAAGGCCTCAATTTCTCAATCAAAAGATACAGGTTAGTTAAATGGTTTAAGAGACAAAAATCCATCTAACTGTTATCTACAAGAAACTCATCTTACCTCAAAGATAGAAAACATATAAAATGAAAGAATGGAAAAAATACCCCAAACAAAAGGGGCTGGGAAACAAGCAGGTGCAACTATCTCAGTACCTGAAAAAAATGTGCTTCAAACTAAAATAAACCAGAAGAGGTAAAGAAGATGCTTGATCAAATAAAGGGAAAAACCAACCACTAAGACATTACAATCATAAACATAGATGCACCAAACTCTGGCACACCCAATTTCATACAAAGTATCCTAATGGTCTTAAAGATACAGATTAACTCCAACTCAATAATAGTCTAATATTCAATACCTTGCTTTCTCCAAAAGACAGTTCATCTGGACAAAAAACAAACCCAGAAACATCAGAATTAAATGGCATCCTATATCAAATGGACCTAACATATTTGCAGAATATTCCACCTAAGCATCTAAGACTATATATTCTACTGAGCAGCCCACAGAAGCTTCTCTAAAACAAACAGCATTGTTGTGGAATATTCCTTTACACTGTGCAAAGACGTGTCACTGTGATTGGTTTAATAAAAAGCTAGATATCCAATAGCTAGGCAGAGAGGACTCTGGGAAGAAGAAAGGAGGAGTTACCAACCAGATGGAGAAGAAGCAGGATGGGCAGCAGAGAGTAAAGGTAACCGAGCCACGTAAAAGAACATAAATTAAAAGATATGGGTTAATTTAAGTTATGAGAACTAGTTAGGAACAAGCCTAAGCTAAGGCTGAGCTTTTATAATTAATAATAAGTCTCCATGCCATTTTTTGTGAGCTGGTAGCTCAAAGAAAAATCCTTCTACACCACATACTAGGACACAAAACAAACCTTAATAAACTCAGAAAACTAAAATAATTTCATGTATCCTAACTGACTACAATGCAATAAAACTTAAAATCAACAGTAGACAGATCTCCAGTGATCACACAAATTTATGGAAATCAAATAACACATTACTGAATAATAAAGGGGTCAAAGATGAAATCCAGAAAAAAAATAAAACAAAAATTCCTGGAACTAAATTAAAAATGAAAACAGCACAACGAAGCCTCTGGGAAACATCAAAAGCCGTCCTACGATGGGGATTTATAGCTCTTCTACATTGCAAAACCAGAAAGAGTGCAAATAAATGACCTAATGATGCAACTCAAGAATTTGGAGAAATAAGAACAAACCAAATCCAAATCCAGTAGGTGGTTAGAAATAATAACAGTCAGAGCAGAAATTAATGAAAGAGAAACAAAGAAAACAACACAAGGAGTCAACAAATCTAAGAGCTAGTTCTTAGAGAAGACAAACTAGACTAGCAGACACTTGGCCCAATTCAGCAAAAGAAAGAAAGAGAAGTTGACAGAATCAGAGTCAGACAGGGAAACATTGCAACTGAAATTCAGACTATTTTAAGGGAATACTTTAAAAAGAACAACTGTATAGCCCATTAAGTTGGAAAATCTAAAAGAAATGGATGAATTTCTAGCTTCATCCAAAGCACCAATTTTAGACATGAAGAGATCAACAATTTAAACAGACTCATAATAAATAAAAAGATTGAAAGTAATAAAAGCCTTTGAACTAAAAAAGAATCCCAAACCCATATGAATCTACAGGAGATTCTATCACTTTCTTTTTTAAAAAGTAAACTTTATTGTATAAAAAACCTTACAAATAAATAAAAAACCTCACACACCCAAATTAAGCAGTCCTCAAATCTATAAAAATCAAATGAACTTTAACACAGTAAGATTTGGTATTCAAAGTATAAACTGTGAAGCTTCACATTAAATTTCAACGTGTCTTCTTTCAATGTCAAATATGAAGTATGTACCCATCTACCCATAAAATCTTAACAATGTGGTGGCCTAAACAAGACATGAGAACTGACAATGCCAGTTTTCAAGCCAGTGTGGATGGGAGAAATGTCCCAAGGCCTCACCCCTGGTCAAGAAGCTAAAGGCAGTCAATAACAGCCAGGAGAGCGAGAACTGTTCTTTTCTAGAGATGAGTCCCAGGTTCGCTATTCAATCCAGGGTGATCAGCCCTAAACAGATGAGCAACATTAATTAAACTCAGAAGGAGGCATTCATCAATTTATATGCATATACATATAGCTAGATATATGTAACAATAATTAATAACAAGAGGCCATGAATTTGAGAAGAGGGGGACATGGGAGGAGTTGGAGAAAAGAGGAGGGGGACATATGTACAGTATTCATGTATGAAATTCTCAAAAAAAATAAAAAGAATTATATGAGAATTATATGCAAATTGCTTAGAATCAGGCTTAGAATAATCTAGAAATGTTATATATTTGTTTTCATCCACCACGTACTTTTATTGTAATCAAAATAAAAATCCTGTAAGTTAATTTTTTTTTAGCTTTATAAAACATACTTTAAATCAGCCATATGTCCTTTGAGGGTAGGTAGTTCCTAATCCAAATGTTTTCTTTCACTCAAAGGAAGATATCCACAAATTTTATCTTTCCTTTTCTTTTGCATGTAAGCATTAACATGTCATATTTGCCCTGTTTTCTCTTGTTCTGATTTCTCCCCCTCCTGTCATAATCACCCAGAACTGCTGCAGTTTACCAAAGACAGTCACTCCCACCCACCTCTACATGTATCCAAATAAAGTATGAATTTACCCAGCAACTGCTTACTAACAATATTTATAAAACATTTGTGTTCATCTGTCAAGTTTTTTGGCCAGATGTGGCCATCCTACGAAGCTGTAATAAAACATGAAATAAACCTTTCCATAAAACATTTAATAAAGCTGTAAAAGTTAAATAGCTCATAATAAGCAGCCATATAAATGTGTGTAGCTCAGCTCTCCATCATTACCTTTCATGAGAGCTTGGAGCGAAGCGCAGCCTAGTCCTCAGAATGCCCCAGCTTACAGTATGGAATTGAATCAATGGTATTGTTCCCAAGAGTTTCATCACTTTGAAACCAAAGAACTCACAATTATTTCACTGAATTGAATCTAAGATGATCAGGTTCTCATCTCTAAGGTATATATATATATATATATATATATATATATATATATATATTTGAAAAGAGGTTTATTGAAACTCTTGGAATTCATGCATTAAGACAGAAATGGAAGTGGAATTTTGTGCCTGTTTCCTTGAGGGTGGTATTAAGCAAGGGGTGGGCATTTGCTTTGCTGTCCACTGTCCGGTTCTTCTCATCAGTATCCTGTCTCCTTTCAAGAAGTCTGTATTGCATGAACCGTTGAGGTCTGCAGGTCATGCACAGCCAGCTTTACTCTGTGCCACTGAGGACAACACAGGTGACCAAGGTGACCCAGACCTTGTCTTCTGAGACTGCTGTAGATCTGGGCCGCACTAACAGCCACAGTGCTGAAACTGACATTAGTTGCTGCTAGAGACTGGCTTTGTCATTTTTAGTAGCGTTCTGTTAGGATGACTCAAGAATCCCCGGTCCAGATCGACAGCCTGCCTGAGTTCACGGTCCCAGTCTCATTCTTTATCTTCCTTTGCTGTTATAAGTCTCCATATCTTCCTAAGACATCCCTCTTCTGCTCAAACTTAATTCCAGAATTGCTTACTGTTGCCCATGCTAAAGGATCCTAATTGCTACAGACTATGAAGTGAAAAAACGTCATCAATTCCCACTTATTTTGGAGAAAATAAGCAAAGTCCAGAGAAGACTAAAACTTATGGAGCATTAATTTGTTCATGTTAGCATTCCTCCCTTCAAAAATCCATCTAGGATATGCCTAGGTCAAATTATGTCTAAAACAAATGAAATAAAATGATTCTCAAAAATATGTTAAAAAATTCAAAAAATGGAAAAAATCTATATTCAAAAAAATCAACTGAAAAGGTATGGTTTAGAAGATTCCATTGTACACAAAAAGATTCTTAAATGTCTTAACATCTGAGAAGCTCATATAAATATTTGCCTAATGGCCTGAAAGGCACCCAGAAGAAACCAAATCCCTGTGAACTGAAACCTTAGAGTTTACAGTTAGTGGCTCCAAATTGTTCGAGGTTAAGAAGATTTATGATTTATAAAAGCTCATATTGTTACGTCTTTCATAAAACAACTATACCTCACAGACTTGGTTTTAATGGGAGCTGTTCACTGGAGCCAAAACGATACACAAAATGGATTGTCTGCCTCTATACTTTGTTCAAATCCTTTTTCCTTTTAAGCCAAGTTGTCTGAAGTGGGAAAAAAAATCAGAAACTTGGGAAATAAATTGGTATTTAATATAGTTCTACCATCTCATTTTCTCCACCTCACCTCAAAGTCCTAGTCACTGTAGAAATCTTAATTAAGAAGGCAGAGAAAGGTAATTAAATGTATTTGTAATGTATTCCATATTTGATAGGCCATATGAATCTGGTTTGCACATGAGAGGCGCACGGTGGGGCCCGGCCTGGTAGGGGGCTCACCAGAGTCTGAAACCATCATAGCAGAATACTGGACACTGTCCTTTTAAGACTCTCAGGGTTCACACTGTAGGTCAAGTTTCTTTCCAGTTCCCAGTGGTATGGGAGACATGGCCAGTGTAAACCTTGTTGTCACAAAAGAACAAGTTATAGTATATATTCAACCACACACATACAAAAACTTTCAAATAACATTAACTTAAACCCACAAAACCAAAAGGAGTCTGAGACAAAGCCGGAACTCTGTCCTTAAGTCACCCCCATGTGTTTAGATCTCAGACACCAAGGCTGTCATAGGCTTGTGAGGACTGTATATGAACAATATTCACACATAGGTGAGATGAGCTAAAATACAAAGGAAAAGCAAAAAGGAAGAGAAAAGAAAAATACCACAGAATAAGTCTAGTTTCCAGTTTCCAGTTGGGATTTCCTTTTTTTAATGTCAACGTGTAGATGCAGACACATTCTGGACCTCTTGCAACACCAAGAGCTGAAAGGAGACCATGCCTGAAGCAAATTGGACATTTTGCCCCTGATGCAATAGGTTCTAAGCAACGATTTGAGATGGACTCTCTGGCTAACAATCAGTGTGGAATCTCTTGTGGCTCATTCATGAGTAAATCTTAAAATTTGTCCAGGGTCACTAGATCTAAAGTTAAGATACATGGGTGAAATTGGAAATCTAATCTGCAGGTAATGCCAAACTCAGGGCAGGGGCAGGAAAGACGTTGAGCAAGTGAAGTCTAGGTGATTTAGACCCTCCGATTTATAATCAGAAAAATTTCTTGTGGTGCATTTCTTTTTTTCTTAATTTTTTTATAGATTCTCTGTTGATTTCACATCATGCATCCCTAGCCTGCTTATCTCCCCATCCCCTGGCTTCTGCCCATGCAACCTCCCACAAAACAAACACAATTTAAAAGAAAAACCAAAACCAACACACACACACACACACACACACACACACACACACACACACACACACGAGAAGAATCTCATCGTGGATGCTGTAGTGTGGCCTGCTGAGTCCCACAGTTTACCCTTTAGTCCATATATCTTTACTTGTAAGTGTTCATTGCTGTGAGTCATTGGTCTGGTTCCAGGCCTCTGGTTTCTGCTACACCATCAATAATGGGCTCTCACCAAGGCTCCTCTTGGATATCCTGTTGTTGTCCTGTGTTAAGGAGATCCCCAGTTTTAGATCTGTAGGTTTGTCCTCTTCACGTGCTCCAACAGTTCACAGATGGGGTGGGTGTTGGGGTGGGCCAACTCACAGCCCTGGTTCTGGATCTGGGTGGTAGCTGGGTTGGTCAGCTCACCAGCTTTTTTTTCGTCATCACTACCTAGATGAGCTCTCCAGCATTACCTCAGCTATCCCACCCAATGCAGCTTCAGCAAGGGGTGAGGCCAGGTCTCCTCTTCTCAAGTCCCCAGATCTGGCCCACTCATACTCATACTACCAAGGCCAGTTCTTCTGTTTCGCCCAGGTGAGGCCCTCTCTCCTGATTGAGGCAGGGGGTATACCAGGGGTGGGCTGGACTGCTGGGTAAGCTCTCCTGCTCTCACTCCTTCAAGGCTGGCTCACCTGTACCCCTCCCCACACACACACAAAACAGGTTCAACTCCAGTGTGCTGTCCAGGCGGGGTGCGGGGCCTGCTCTCCTGTGTGCTGCAGCTGGTGAGGGGCTGCCGCAGGTGGTGATGGGCGAGTGGGGGAGGGCATCTTTCTCCCATCCATGCCACCACACGGCAGATGGGGGGCGGTCAGCTCTCCTGCTCTCACATCCTTAGAGTCAGCTCACCTGCATCCCAGAGAATAGGTTCAGCTCTAGTGTGAGTTGCACACCGTGGTGAGGGGTGGTGTCGCTGAAGTTTTCCTGTGTCCCGGCAGGCTGGTGGTCGGGACAAATCTCTCCTACTCACGTCCCCCAAGTAAACACACAGAGGCTTATATTAATTAAATTATTAATTATATGAATTAACACTGCTTGGCCATTAGCTTTCCACTGCCTAGCTCTTACATTTAAACCCAGCCCATTTCTGTTCATCTATATGTCGCCACGTTTTCTGTGGCCTTATCTGTGTGCCGTTACATGTCGCTCCCTGGATGGCGTCTCCTCTCAGCCTTCTTCCTGTCTCTCCCCTTGAATTTCCCTCCTGCCTCTAAGCTGCCTTGCCATAGGCCAAATGGCTTTATTTATCAAGCGATCAAAGCAACACATATTTGCAGCATACAGAAAGACACCCCCCATCAAGGTGAGGCCTTCCTTCCTGAGTGGTGGAGGGGGGTAGCTCTCCCTTGAGACCCTGGGGGGCAGGGCCAGCTCTCCTGCCATAGTACCCAGCTAAAGGCAGGACCATCCATCCCAGGGCCAGTGAAGGGTGGGGCTGGATCAGCACAGCCCTGGGATTTCCACACATGTGGTTCCTATGAGCCTCTGTGCTAACACTAGCCACGGACATCATCACAGATCCCAGATACAGTGGGACTGCAGACCCAGACATGGTCCTCGGCAACAGCTTGGGTCTGTTGTCACCATGGTCACCCAGATCAGTATGCCCCCCCACCCCCGGTGGTAGCATGGCCCTCAGACATCAACATAGCCCCAGGTGGCAGAACAGACCCTGGGCATCCACAGAGCCCTCGGTGGTAATAGGAGCCATGGACTTCACCCTAGACCCCAGCCGCTGCAGGTCCACAGGCCCAGACATGGCCCTCAGCAGCATCCCTGGCCCAGATGACATCACGGCCCTGGGTGAGAATGCAGCCACTCAGCTCAGCAAGGCCCCTGACCGTGGCACAGCCCTCAGACACCCACCTGGCCACAGGTTCATCTCAGACCCCAGGGATGCGAATGGTCTCAGGTGGCCTCATGGGCCACGGATATCAACACAGACACCAGCTGTGGTAGGACCACGGACCCAAACATGGTCCCAGTCAGAGACCTGAGTCTGGACATCACCATGGCCGAAGGTGGAAGCGCAGGTCACCCCGATCAACATGGTGCCTACTGAAAAGTGGCCCTTAGACACCATCGTGGCTCCAGGTGGTGGCCCAGACTACAGGAGCCACAGACATTGACACAGGCCCCTCAGCTGCTTCGGAACCCCCAACCAAGACTTGGCTCTTGGCAATAGTCGTGGAGTTGGGTGACGAGCAGGTCATCACATCAGCCTGCCTCCCACCGACCTCATCTCTTCAGAGAGGCCTCTCTTCCCAGCCCATGAACAGCTCTGCCCACATCTTCCGTCCACCTCCCCACCCTGCACTCCCTCACCATATGGCCCCCTGATGCCTGACAGGCTCCTGGTTGAGTCACAGACGGCACTGGGTTGAGTCCTGCCTGTCCCAACCTCAAGGCATGGCCCTGAGATGTTGATTTTCATCTCTCAAATTCCTGGGCCTAAAAATCACAGGCTTAGTGTGATGGTGACCTACCTGGTACCAAAGACTCCCGGATAGTTGTGCCCCCTTCCAGACCATAAAGTGTGGTGGGGAGCCATCTGGGCCCTCCACTGCTCAGGCTCATTGGTTTTGTTGTTGTTGTTGTTGTTTGTTTTTCAACGTGGCCCAGAAGTCACCAACTGGCCATGTGAAACCAGGCAAGGAACTTATCTCCCAGAGTCAAGGATCAGTCATGTCACAGGACTGTCAGGACAAGTAAATGAGGCGTCTGTGAAGTCCTCAGTGTTGTGCCCTCTGTGTGTGAACCTTCCACACATGGCCCTGATATCTGTAAGTATTAAACAAACTCCCAAGACAAAAATTAGAGAACACCTTAAGATGAGGCTCAGAGGTGGCTGAAGGTTTCTTTATACAGAAAGCAACTTCCAGACAGGAAAAGGGCTTCAAATGGGAAGCATTCACTCCACAACTATCCCAGTCATGCGCCAGGCATGCGAGCTTGATTCAAAGATGAGCACTAGAAAACTATCCCTGGCTCAGGCGATGAAGGTGTGGAAAGCAGCTGGTGCAAACAGGAGATCCGATCACAGTTCCCATCTGTCTGACCCAGGGGCCTCAGGGCCTCACTCTGGAAATCCCACAAGATCCCCACCCTCCACTCACATCCCACTTCTTTCTGGTCCTGTCAAAGGACTTGAAACCTTTCACAGTTTCCCTGGGCTGTAAGAGCTTCCTAAGATGAGCAGAACACTCCCTCCCAGGAACAGAGCACTGGAACCTCACTTGTCTCGGGCTGCAGTCACAACTCAGATATTATGAGCTACGTCACATCCTTTCCCAATTCTTACGCTGAAATGCCATCTCCCTTTTCCAAGTATCTCAGATTGTGACTGTGTTTGGCCCTTTATAAAGCGATTTAGTTAAAATGAGGCCCTGGGTGCAAGCCCTTACTCAATCTGATTATAATCTTTATAAGGAGATGCAATGTATACTAGCAAAAATAGATGCCGGGGGGCATGTGCACAAGACAAAGCCAGATGAGGACACACCAAGAAAGTGGTTGTGAAGCTGGCCAGTTGCTTTAGCAGTTCTGTAATTGTTGCTTTCCAGAGGACCAGGGTTTGACTGCTAACACTAACGGCAGGCAGACTACAACCACCTGTATCTCTAATACCAAGAGACCCAAAGCCCTCTTCTGGCCTCCGCCAGTACCTGTGCCCTGTGGCTTGCACACACATTGCCTCCATTCACAGGGCTACCAGAGACCTTTGTAATGTCACCACCACTGGATTTCATTTTCTCCTGATGCCTAGTTGTAATTGTTTCTTCCTGACCCTGGTCTTGAGAAGTTCTTGGGAGGACAACTTGGGCTCCTTCAATTTTTATCACCAGCATCTGACATGATGCGTACGAGAGTGAGGACAGTTGACAAGTGTCCGCAGGATGAATGACTGAGAAGCCTTACGTCAGTGCGTATATAAACACAGCTTTTATTTCTATTTTGACTGAGGCTTGACTGTCCATTTACAGAATCCAGTTTTCAAATGATGAGGCAACTTCCTGGCTTTCAAAGCCACCCGAGCGCAGATGTCACGTAACTAAGAGGAGGCTGAGGCCAGAGTCGTAGTTCAAAAGCAGACATCCTACAGGCACAATTCTTAGAATGTGACAGAGGCTTCTGCCATGCCCCGGGTCCCCTTTTGTCTGTGATGAGAGGGTGAAGTAAAGGGATGAGGACATGGACGGCGTGATCCTAGCATTGAGGACTTGGTTTACGTGATTGACACAGCTTTAGAGCTTTGCAACAGTCACATCTGGAGTCAATTTCAAAATTAATAGGTCTATTCTACTCACTTATTTAATGTAATTAGCGATGGAGGTGGAGTGTCAGCGCACAAGCCTTTTCATCAGAGAACTCAGTCACGCTTCAGTGTCTCTAGTTTTAATGCACAGGTCAGGCTAGCACATGCATATACACATGTATGCATGTCACATCCTTGTCCACACCTCCTCCTCTTTATATCTCCTTCCTATGGTTGCTTCACAGGAAATACTCTAGAGCTTTATTTGTACACACGCTCTACTTTTCACTTCCTGTGCCTTCCTGGCCATGTTACACTTTTACCATCAGATTGCTCATGTGGAGTCCACCGACCATCCTTCTGCACAAAGTTCCTTCCCTCTTCTTGTCTCATTAGACCTTGCTGTGGCAGGCCATGTCTAGGACCATCTCCTTCATCTGAAACATTTCTCTCTTCCCCTATGGCTGTTAACTGCACAAACTCCAAGTGTCCACCTCCTACCCTCCATCCTACAGCCTTTACTTTGGGAAACATCCCATGCTGTGCCATGAGACTTTGATTTAATAATCCATCTATTAAGGGAGCAACATTATATCCATGTAGGCTATTTCCATCCAATCTCTCTCTCTCTCTCTCTTTTTTTTTTTTTTAGTTTGTATTTTGAAATTAGCCTACTAATGACTGGGTTTCCAAAAAGCCTTTTCACAAACCATTAGTTTTGGTTAACCCACTCATTGCCCCTCCATCCTCCTTATCTCAATACCCCTATCCTTGTTTAACCCTTTAACCCCAGTAACTGGCCCTCTTCTTCCATGTCATATATTCCATCTTTTCAGTTTTTTAAATTGGGCTTTGAGATAGGCTTCCATATGGTTCTCATAACCCTTCCTTTGGGTTAGTCCTCCTTCCCATACCCCGGTGCCCGGACACTTGTGGTCCACCATGTTTAAGCATTTACCCTGAAACAAGGAGGAGACTGTTTCACCATCCACTGTAGTGTTTAATTAGTTCTGATTTATTTTTTCCCGTTTGTGTGGTTCCTTCAGCTCACTGGACTGTGAAGTGACTGAGGACCAGTGTTTACTCTCAGCTTCCTCTGTCATTGTCTCCTCTGAGATCCTCTGTGGTACACTGCCAGGGAGTCATGACCGACAGAAGGGCACTGTCTTGGTTAGGATTCCTATTGCTGCGATGAAACACCATGACCAAAAAAACTAATGGGCGAGGAAAGAGTTTATTTGGCTTATAATTCAACATTGCTCTTCATCACCGAAGGAAGTCAGGACAGGAACTCAAACAGGGTAGGATCCAGGAGGCAGGAGCTGATTTAGAGGCCATGGAGATGCTTACTGGCCTAGAGAAATCCACAAAGCTAGAGTATACAGACCCTGAAACATAGCATATGTTTATATGTTTCCATTTGTTTCAGCAAACAGTGGAAATGGTTATTAATGATTAAAATTCTGGTGTTTTTTTTCCAATAAATCTGGATATTTGCTTTCTTTAAAACAATTTATGATTCTCAAAACAACACCAGTATTTTCCTGATGGAAACCCTAGAGGTGGGTGTTGAAACCTCCTTTAAATGTGTGGCCTCTCAATTCCCATAAAATCCAGTATCCTTAATTCCCTAAAATCTAGACCTGAGAAAGACACCAGGACTGTTTCCTAATCAGAGAACTGAGAAAAAAAATCACTATTTTATAGATCTAGGTTCAACACAGAGAAATCAAAGCTAGATTAAGTAACATTCTCCTCTAGACAAAGTGAGGGCGAGAGCATTTCTATTTGGAAGTGAGAAATGGTGCTACCTATTTCACATGTCCCTGAATACTATGGCAGAGCGGTGCTGCTAGAGAAGATACAGGACATCAGTTAACTCAGAATTTCAGATAAGTAACAATCTATGTGTATTTCTTCCCCAAATACTAACCAAGGCAAGCTTATACTGAAAAATAATTCATTGGCAATTTAAATGGAGCTAGCTATATTTGCTTCTCTCCTTAGTCTGGAAAAACTACATAAGGGACTATTAGAAAACAAACCAACCTCCTCATTCATTATTAACCTGTACTGTCTGGTCTTTGCTATGGTGGCTCAGGAAAGGGGAGAGAAAAGTCCCCAGATAATCAAGAACTCTCAGACTGCCTTTGTCAAAGTGCTGGAGAAAAGCAACCTTCTCAAATAAAAGAGAGAAATCTCCATTTCAAACCTAGATACAGACACAGAGCAAACGCACATGAAGAAAATAAATCTTTCTAATTAGGGACCTTGGAACCCAGAGACAATAACTTTTGCATAAAATATTAAAGAACGTAATAACATGACCTCAGAACAAGAGACAAGGGGAACGTGGCTAGGGTTGTGGCCTAGTCAATGGAGTGTCTGCCGAGCATGCACAGACTCGTGAGCTGAGTCTCCAGCACATAGTGAACCTGGTGTAGTGCTACACACTCTCAATTCTGGCACTTGCAAAGTGGAGGCAACCTAGAGAAAGGGAGAGAGAATATGAATATTTGAATATTTGAATAAACACAGAGCAGATACAGTTCTCTAGCTATCCCTAGCTAAGGGTTTTTTTTTTTTTTAATCAAATTCTTAGTGAGGAACAACTATAAATTAATAACATATGGTACTGTCTTGTGTCATATGTGACTGTGTTTCTGTGAGTTACTCTATAAATCAGTTGTGATTTTACTCAAAGAATTGTGTCCATTCATTAATTTGAGTTTTTGGTAAGTCCTTTAATAAGAATTTTGTAGACAGGCTCTGGGGCTGAGTGTGTCTGGGTTCAGACAAGACTTGGGTTCCAAGAGTGGTTCATATGTGGCAATCCAAAAGAGAGGGCTGATTTCTGTTTTTCAGAGTAAAATGTGAATTTTAAAAAAGTATCAATAAAATGACTCCTAATGATATGTTTCTTTACTCACAGATCAGTGCCTTATCCAATCATCATCGGTGAGGTTTCCTCCGGCAGCAGATGCAGAGACCCACAGTCTGACATTACACAGGCAGAGAGAGTCTAAATGGGAGGTCCCCATCAAATTCCTTCCCTCAGACCTCAGACAATCCTGTGGAAGAGGAGGCAGAAAGATTGCAAGAGCCAGAGGGGTTGGAGAATACCAGGAAAACAAGGCCCTCTGAATCAACTATGATCTCTCAGAGACTGAAGCAGCAAGCACAGGGCCTACATGGGTCTGTACCAGGTCCTCTACATATATATTATAATTATTACCTTAGTGTTGTTATGAGACCCCTGATCATGAGAACAAGTGGGCCTCTGACTCTTGTGCCTGCTCCTGGGACTCTTTACCACTTTCTGGCCATGTCCAACTTCGATATGATAGCTTTTGCTTCATCTTATTATATTTTATTTTGTCATGTTTGGCTGTATCTTCTAGAAACCTGCTCTTTTCTAATGAAAGACAGAAAGGGCATGGATCCAGAGGGGTGGGGAGGTGAGGAGGAAATGGGAGGAGCAGAGGGAGGGGAGACTATAATCAGGACATATTGTCAGAGAAAAGAATCTATTTTCAATAAAAGAAAATGAGAATGAAGGTATACACACCTAACAACAAGTGATCGATCGAAACAAAGCCATGTGAAGGGACAGTTTAGTGCAGTATGGTACGTCTGTGATCAAGGAAAGTGACAGATTCCATAGAGGACAGAATTCTGTCCAGTTGGGGTGGTCTCAGAAGGCTTGGCTGGACAGGTGACATCTGAGCTACCTCTCAGGGAGCAAATAGAAATGAAGTAGGGAAGGTGAGAGATGTGTTTCAGGCAGGGAGAGGTGGGAATAGAAGGTGAAGAGAGAGGAAAGACACTGCCAAGATTGGTGTTTCTGTTGCGGGCCTTCTTGCAGAGTGCAGATCTTCTTTCCTAACCATCGTCAGACGGCAGAGCTTTGGAAGCACGTGTCACAGAGCCTTGTTGGGATCTTAAGATGGAGAGAGAAGACGAGCAGCTACAGGAGACCACACACAGGATCATGGCAAGGATCAAGTGGAAGAACGACCAGGACACAAGCCACAGCAGTGGAAGAGATCGGGAAGGAATGAATAGATTTAATACAAGCTGCACACAAACCAATTATGCATAGTAATCAGTCAAATGGAGGGATATAAGGTCTTGGATTAGATAAAACAGCCAAGAATGACGTCCAGCTTGGATGCCAACCAAAATAGGGAATATCAGAGAGAAAGGGAGCTGGATTTGGCTTGGACATGCCCAGTTCTAGATGTCTGTGGAACATCCAGGTAGAGATAATTCAGGAGTCTGGCCTGCTTGTGAGACCTTCAAAGGCACAGTGCTCTTGTTTCTAGAAGTCCCTCCCAAATGACATCAAAGCTATTAAAATTTATGTACCTCCCACGTTAAATGTAACTTTTACAGAAAAAAAATAAATTTTTTAAAATAATTTTGATTTTTGAAATTAGTACTCATTTCATTTTTTTTAGTAGATAAGGGTTTTCTAGTTACATGCAAGCTGAACTTAGTAAGTAATAATTACACTTTTCTGATGGAACTGACAGTGTTATGTTTTGCATTATTCTTACTGGCTTTGTTTTCATAGAGTGCCTTATTTTTTTAATTTAGGGGCTGTTATTCTTTTATTCAGATCTTCTTAGTGTCAGCAAGCCTTTCTAAAGCTCACAGGATTCAGGCACATAGCCTGTGAAAACTAATTTCAAAACTGTGTGGGAGCACACATGAAGTATGACGCTCAGGGAAAATAGAGTTGTATAAGGCCAGTGCGCACACGTTCTGGGTAAAGCCCAAACAGTGGATTAAATTGAACGAGCAAAAGAAACTAAGACAGAAATTGGCCCAAAGGGAAAAAAGCAGAGTCTCCAGGCATCAGAGGAAGGAGGATTTGCAAAGAATTGTGGCAAAGAGCATAAAATGAAGAGCCAAGAGCCAACAGGACCAGAGAAAGCAAGCGAACTCCTACGAGTCATACTCTGGACCATGGGTCTTTGTCTGAACCCCTGCCCAAATATAGACCTGTAGGTAAATATAATTTGTGAAAAATGTTTCACAGTTGACAGTGGTATCAAATGAAGAGAAGATTCAGTAAAATGAGGGCTGAACATCTGTAGAAGACGGGGCTGGTGATGAGTTCCTGGGAAGGGCATCAGTGCCCTCAAGGGAGACTCTGGAGAAGACTGGGGGAAACAGAGCTGAGAGGGTGGGGTGAGAAAATGGAAGGGGCCCCTGTGTAATCTGGGGAGAGAGGTCAAACCAAGTGAGGACGGTAGCTAGCAGGAGGCATCGTTAAAAACGAGACAGTTGGCATTGCTCACTGTTGGTGAGCATGTAAACTAGTCCAGCCACCGTGGAAATCAGCATGGAGGTTCCCAAGAAAAACTGAAAATGAATAGACTATAGCATCCAGCCATGCCACTCTTGGATATTTACCCAAAGAATCCCAAGTCCCCTGTCACCCAGATATTCACATATCATTGTTTCCTGTAGCACAATTAACAAGAGCTGAGCTACAGGATCCTGTGACAGAGGAATGGACAAAGAAAACGTGGTGTATGTAAACAATGGAATCTTTACGCCATAGGGAAGAACAAAGTTACGTTATTTGCAGGAATAAGGATGAAACTGGAATGACCATATTAGGAGAATAGACTCTAGGCAACTGCCCATGTCCCACTTCCTTCTGCTAAGTTTCCAGAACTTCCCTCCAATAAGCAAGCAAACCTTGACCCTGTAGAGGGCATTACATATTCAGACTAAAACAAGAGCGAAACAGGACCCCAAGGCATGGATCTCCCTTGAGTGGGTAGTCTTGCGAGCCGCAAGAGTATATCATAGAGATTCAGCTGTGTATTAAAGCTGAACTTTGACCGGCCAAGGGTCTGTCAAAAGGCAAGCCATTTATTATGAATATTTGGTGTTACCCAGCCTTTAATATCTCCAGCTGTCTTCTGCTATGAAATCCTTGCCTGCCCAGACCAATTGGTAAACAGTTCAGCTCCCCAGACCTGCTGAACCTACTAAGTTACTAACTGCCCCGCTGAGCTTAGGAGACAAGCTGGTAGGAGATGCCTAGCTTTGTTTCCTGTGCTAATGAAGCTCAGACCATCCCCTCACCTTGAGGGGGCCTAATGATTCTCTAGAGCAATTGACTGAGAACAAAAGAGGTTTTTACATATCAAGGTGAGAGGTAAAACAACATTCCTGAGGAGGCAGGGAAGTTGGGGCCCAGGGAGAGAAAAGCAGGTATATTCTGTAGACAGGGATAGAACAGCATGGTGAGAGAGAAGAGAGGATGACAGAGGTTCCACTGAGTAGAGTTTTCTGGGTGCCAGGAGTAGAGAGTAGCAGAGATGGAGAAAGAGCATACAGCGGACGAAGATGAGGCTGAAAGCATAGGAGTTTAGTCGTTAGCAGGACTATGAGCTAGGGAGCTGGACGGAACTGCAGTTATGGAGACAGGACTTCATCCCAGAGAAATAAAGTAGACTGATACAGAGCTTGGTATGTCTAGAGTTGTTCCTGCCTTGAATGCCGGGTGAAGCTATAGCTGAATTGATGTAATTTTGTCTTAGAGGAATAAAGTTAACAGACATAAGGACATAGTGTACGTAGACTTTTTCCCTGATATCCCACACCGTACATAGCAAAGCCCCTGGACCCTGGGGAATCGATAGGGTAGAAGGATACCTTGTTTTCAGGGGCTCCTCCAGCTACAGAATATATGCATAGCATATTGTCTGCACTTTGCATATGTTTGTTCATTGGTAGAATTGCTCTGTGTTTCAAAGCATGTCATGTCTCACCATGAGACTGTAAAGCTCGAGCCATGACCAACTCTTAAGCCAGCCTTTTGTTCTACCAGCAAAAACAAGTCTCTTTAGGGAACTCTAAGGGAGCATTATCCAATTTTTCCCTCTCTTTCTCTGACCACCCCCCCCCAACTCCTTGTCTCTCTGGGTCTCTAGCTTTCTATCATTTCTAAGAGGAAATCAAATCTCAAGGAACACATACCCACTGTATACACGTACTCATACACACATGTTTTTTATAATAATGGAGAATATTCTCCTAATTCCAGGGCCACACATCTTTTTCTAGTAATTCTCATGGTTAAAAGAGGTCCAAGAAGGGGAAGCAGACAGGAAGAGTGGGGGAGAGGAGGTTGGGAGTCTTAAACTGAAAGGAAATTGAATTCCTCTTCCAAGCCAGTTGCCTATCAATCATCTGTAAGTCTATCCAAAGCCTGTCAGCCCTATTTATGGTACATCGTTCACTGGGTCAGGGGCAATCCCTATTCTCAAGCAAGACTGGGCACTGTAGGTAGCTGTAGAGACTGAAAATTCTGAATGAAAAGTACTTGATGTAAAGCAAAGAATAACCGGACTACAACCCACAGTTCCAGAGAAGCGAGAGCCTTTATCCAGTAACTGATGGAAGCAGATGCAGAGATCCACAGCCAAGCACCAGGCCGAGCTCTGGAAGTTCAGGCAAAGAGAGAGGAGAGGGATTCTATGAGCAAGGAGGACAGTGGTCAAGAACATGATGGAGAAATCTAGAGACAACTGAACCAAACTCATAGGAACTCAAGAACTTTAGACCAACATCTGTGGAACCTGCATGGGAACGGACTAGATCCTCTGCATAAGGAAGACAGTTGTGTGGCTTGGTCTGTCTAAGGGCCCCCTGGCAGTGGGATCAGGATCGACCCCTGGTGCATGAGCCAGCTTCCTGGAGCCCATTCCCTATGGTGGGTCACTTTGCTCAGCCTTGATGCAGTGGAAAGGGGTGTGGACCTGCCTCAGCTGAATGTGCCTGGCTTTGCTGACTCCCCATGGGGGGCCTTAACTTTTTGGATGAGGGGGTTGGGGATGGAGGGATACTAGGGAGCAGGAGGAGGGATGAGAGTGGGATCTGTGGTTGGTATGTAAAATGAATACAAAAAAATTCTTAAATAAACAAAGGAAGAAAATTACTTGATGTGCAAAGCAAGTTCTCTCTCCCCGACAACCTCCTTTCCTTTTTTTCTCCGTTTCCCTCTTCCTCCTGCTCCCCTACCCCTGCAAATGCTTCCTTCCAACTCCTCAGGCTGCCCTACTCAGCCCTTCTAGAACTTGAGGAACAGCTCTCTGCTGACCTTATCCCTAGTTTCCCTCCCACCACAGAGAAGACACAAAACAGTCCTCAGTGAGCCGGGGCTTGGCTCTGGGATGAGAGTGGGTTTGGATTGGTTGTGCAGTGCGAGCCGCCGCCGACGATGAGAAATGAGCACACTGACGTGAGTCTGCATTAGTCAGGAAAATTCTAAGAAACTGCTCCCAGAGAGGGGTGGTAAGAGGGTTCCCCCCCATCAGACTTACATAACCTGTATAATAACAAGCTGCCATTTTAAAATAGTTGGTGTTGGCTTGCTATTATCATGGAAACTACATGAAACTACTCTTTTTAGAAAATATTACTTCAAGTTTTAGGTTAAAACTTGATGCCAAACACTGATGACTGGTTGGTTTACACAATTATCGCCTTTTTCTTTTCTTCTTCTTAGAAGTAAGGGCAAAACCTCAAAACAAGCCACAGCAAAGTGGCTATTTCTGTCACTGACTAACAATCGAAGGACATCCACAAACCTCTGGACATTAATATGCCCAGGAAAATCCATCTGACAAAAGTCACCAGGAAGTTATTAACTAGAGTTGAGTCACTGACAAGAGACGTTATTGATGACCTCATCAGGATTTCAAACGCGCTTCACTACAGCTCTGAGACCCTGATTACAGACGATGCAGAGAATATGAAATTATCCTGCAGCAGTGGCTTGGCTAGAGATCAAGTGAAAAGCTGTGAAGAACTTAAGTTCCAGGCCATTCCGTGATTCCTGAGGCTTCACACAAT
Source organism: Peromyscus leucopus (assembly GCF_004664715.2). Taxonomy (NCBI): domain Eukaryota; kingdom Metazoa; phylum Chordata; class Mammalia; order Rodentia; family Cricetidae; genus Peromyscus; species Peromyscus leucopus. The sequence goes on along the minus strand of NC_051078.1, from coordinate 41,844,179 downwards.
TCAAAATGTTGCGAGCATCAGCCTCGCTGTCTTTCCCATCTATTGGTTGCTGGTTGTTAATAAGTGGGCTTTACTTTCCTTGTTAATTGTCCCCTGTTCCTCCTCCAAATGCTAACGGAATACGGACAAGAGTCAGAAAATTTCCCCAAACTTTGCTTTTCAAAAGGGGTTCAGGGGTGCGGCTTACTTTTGGATTGGAGGAGACACTCTCAAGAGCATGGACATTTTTACTATGGTCCCTTTCGACAAGGAAAAGAGGCATCTCGTTCCTGTTCAGTTCTTTCAACCAGGACCCTGATTCAGTTGGCAGGTTAAAAGATAGATAGATGGTCCTCACAGCCAAGTGTGACCCTGGAACCACATGGTAGGAAAGAACCAGGCCCCACAAGTTGTCCTCTTATGGTGCACACATACTCCCAGTCATACACATATGCACATGTACATGCATGTGCACACATGTACATGCATGCATATACATATACTAATACACACACACTTACATGTGTGTACAAGCATGCATATACACACATTGCACACAGACACATACACTCCCTTCTGTACACAATCAATCAATAAATAATCTTTTTTTTTAAAAAAAAATTTGTGTCTTTATTATTAATATTCCTGATGAATGCTAGAGCTCAGCCAAGCACTGATATAGGAGCATACAGTCCACAGCACGCACACGCGCACGCGCGCACACACACATACACACACATACAGTCCACAGCACGCGCGTGCACACACACACACACACACACACAAACACACACATCTTTGTTAATATTGTCAAGTCATACAGTCCACACACATATGTATAGACATATTTATTTTAAATTTTTTCAAAACAATTTATTTATCACTTTCTTTTCTAAATCATACGTGCATTTGGTTATCTCAGGAAATGCTCAGTTCACATCAGAACACCCAGGTCAGCTACTATTGACTGATTTCCTGGTGTGCCCATACCACCGTGTCCAGGGCTGTGGAGGCAAAGGTAACAGGAAGCAGCCACAGTCCCAAAGAGCCCTGGGAGTAAAATCCAGTCATCTAAAACCATCAACTAAGAGTGACTGACAGAAGCACTGTTGATGTCAGGAGTCGGAGGAGAGTGGAGGGCTTAACTCAGTGGAGAGTGGAGGGGGAAGCTTCTGGAAGGAGCCAGAGTGAGGATGAAAGGAAATGAGCGCTCACAGTGACTATCACCTGAGGTGCTCCATGTGTGGGCCAGTGAAGCTCCTTCAGTATCTGGGTGATTCTCCCATATTTGTAAAAGAGGAAACTTGGCCTTGGAGACTGTCAATAATGTTAGTCGACTTGAAAGTGATGGCCTTGAAACTCCTATGTCATCCCCTCCACAGTCTCCACCTGGCCTCGTCTTGCACTTGATGGGAAACCATCCCCTCTGTCCTCTGCAGGGCTTTGAAGTAATCCCTCTGTGCAGACCCAGCAAATCATTTTCTATCATTGATCCCATTGTCCTTGTGGTCACTTTGGATAGTCACTGGACACCGAGTGTCCTTTCAGACAAAAGCCCCCAGCATGGTCAGGTCTCCTTTTACCAATAAAGCATGACATGGAAGGCGTGTACTACATCATTTGGCATTTCATTAGATCATGCTTCTTTATTCATCAGTTCATTCATTCATAATGAGATGGAGAACAGGACACCTCCCCCTATCAACAGTTGGTTTGGGTGTGCTTCCTGGACAAAGGACTATCCTAGGTAATAAAATACCATGATGTGGCACTGATGATGAGTATGTATATATTATATATGTATATATATAAAATGTCACCTGCTGCCAGAGCTTCTGAAAAAGAAGTTTAGCAAATTCATGTCAGACTAAGAGATATTAGTTGTTTAGGGGTGAGCAGGAAGGCAGAAGCAAGAAGGAGAGGAGATAAGAGAGAAAACGTCTGTTTCGTGCCAATATTCTATGTAGAACACAACACAACAACCATTCACATGACATTTGTTCAATGCTGTGTATCATAAATAATGTAGAGATGACTTAAAGTCTGTAGAAAATTGGCTGGTTATAAACAGACGCTATGCTGATTTATATATATGGAACCTGAGACTGTGTAGATTTGGGTATCTGCAGGAAGGGGTTCTTATCTCCAATCCCATCTAGATGCCAAGGGTGAATGTATTTTACAAATAAACTAAACTTCCAAAGTTTAAGTAAATTGTCTAAAAACCAGCTTTCTGTGACTGAGAACAGGGGTGAAGAGCTAGGGCCTCAGTCTCTTAAGCATTTGCCCTTCTCTGTACTATGAAGTTCACTCTGTGTTCTGTTGGGTTTCCCCACATTTGCTGAGCTAAGTGCCTGGGGCATCTGGGGACAAGCTGTGGAGAGTGCTCCGGGTGTGTCCCACTCCTCTTGATTCAACACCAATTGTCATTGGATCCTTGATAAGTTGGGCCCTCTTCAGGGGCCTGTTCTGAGAGTCATGTAGCTTGTGATTCCATGTTCCATCTTATATGATATATTCAAAATGGACTTGATGCTGGGGCAGAGGGAGATGCCAATCTTGGGATGAGACTGAATCATTGAGAACAATGCCGAGAGAAGAACAGTTGAGTAAAATGAAAAAAAAAAAGTAAAGATAGCTGAGAAAGAAAGGAGAGGCTGTTTGGTAAAACCAGAGAAAGCATGGAGATGAGAGAGAAGCAGAAATGAAAAAGAAAGAAAGAGATAGGGGGTGGGAAGGAAGGAAGGAAGGAAGGAAGGAAGGAAGGAAGGAAGGAAGGAAGGAAGGAAAGTCTCAAGTAACTGAAGGGGACAATTGATCTTAAACAAAAAACCTCCTACTTGGGAAGGAGTTGCAGGGGAGAAGCAGAAAAACAAGGAAGAAGAGGAGAAGAAGTAAGAGGAGGAGAGGAGAGGGGAAGAGAGAGAGAGAGAGAGAGAGAGAGAGAGAGAGAGAGAGAGAGAGAGAGAGAGAGGCCAAAAAGCCCTCTCCCTTTATCCCCATCCAAACAGAGCGTGGAAATCCTTTTCTTATCGGTGATATCAGTCTCCAGTGACATCCTAATTTTCCTTCTCAGCCTAGATTATACAGGTCTCTCCTTTGCCCTACTGGCACAGGCTACAAGCTTGATATTGTAAAGACTTTGCTAAGAGCCAGAAGGAAGTACAGGGAAGGAGACAGCCATGTGGCAGGTTGCTATAAGCGTCACTGTCATGCTCTAAGCTCACAGTAACAAAAAGTGTTATACATGTTCCCAAATCTCGCCTAAGTTGTGTTTGGTTGATATTTATTGAACATCTATTATGTGCCAAGCATCATTCTAAATGATTGGCAAAAAAAGTGAGCAAAACAGAGAAGTTCCTGACCAGACTCTTCTCTCCTGACATTTTGTGGTCATGATAAACCCTCCTACTTGACCTGCATAGACATTTTCATTTGCAGATGGCTAAAACCTAATTCAACCAAGCTTAAATCAAACTGGGAAATTGTGGGGTCAAACAGCTTGGTTTCAAGCATGGTGGGATCATGCATTTTAATTCTTTTCTTTTGGAATTGTTGCTTCTTTTCTCTCCAGGGGCATCACTCTCCGTGGTTGTTACTCTCAGTGTTCATCAGATGAGAGGAAGGTGGCCCAAGGCAACCCTAAGCCTACTGTGTCCTCCTAGTCCCAAGAGAAAGTCTTTTCTGGTAAGGCCAATATAAGTGATTGGTCTGATTTGTATCAGATGACTATATCAGAATGAATCAAAACCCTTTTAATCCCACATAGTCTTAACTTAAACATGGAGTTCCAATCACAAACATGAAGCCCCACACAAACCCACAACACTATCCCTACTCACTTCCTTCTGAGTTAACCAGTACCTAAGGATCACAAGTTTCCAAGGACCTTATTTGGAAATCAAAGCAGAGTGAAGATTCTTAATCAAAACTAAGTTTAACAGTCCACAAAGGAAGAAGGGGGCTCACTGGCCATCTCCAGCCTCTCCTTCTCTTACAAGTTTTAAATATCTCATTTACCACTCACAGGTTTTCTCCATCTTCTACTTCCCTTGGGGAGCTGGTACAGTGATCTGCCTCCAGCAGGCACTCATAAGACTCGGATGGATGGTCCTGGGAGGCCCAGGAGAAGGGAGAAAAGAGAAAGGGAGAGTAGGGGAGTGAAGGAGAAAAGGAGAATTGTAGGAGGAAGTAAGGAATGGTAGGAGGAGGAGGAGAAGAAAGGAGGAAGGGAGAGAAGGAGGGAGGGAGGGAGAGAGAGAGAGAGAGAGAGAGAGAGAGAGAGAGAGAGAGAGAGAGAGAGAGAAGCTTAGACCTCTTGGTTCAGAAGCCACGCCCTGCAGTTAAACATTCTGTTATTCGGTCCCATGCTGCCACTAACTTTTGCCTAGCTTTTCTTTCTTTTCCTCACCGAACATTCATGTGATCCATCTCCCTTCCCTGGGCCTTCTGAAACACTGTGATGGTGGTGATAAGACTCTTCAGCCTGGTTACTGGTCTGTGGCATTATTTAATGAGAACCCCTAACATTGCCCTTCTTTTAGACCAGTGACATTGCTGTTGGGAGTCACAGGGAGGGGTAGAGTGAGAACCACCAGGGCCTCACAGGCTTCTTGGAGGCCAGGACAGCCAGCCTTCTAAAGAAAGTCAAATTGCATTCTGGAAAAAAAAATATCTGCAACCAAAAAACTCAGACCATTTCTAGAACGCCATCCAAACCAAACTTTCTTGAAGGTCATAACGTGTTCTGAGGTTTTAGTCCACTATTTTTCACTTATACAGTCCTCAGTCTTGCCAGGGCTGACTTAGGATTTGAGTTGCACAAAGCCAAATACCGCAGAAAGAAAAAGCCTTTTGCCCTGAATGTAGTTTCAGTCCAACAGAGAACCAAAAGCTCTGGAAAGTTCTGGAAAGTTCCAGGCAGCCAGCATCCTAGCAGCCACCTTTTCAGGGACACTGCAGAACCACAGTCTGGGGTTTGAAAGGTCTAGTGGCAGCCTCCAGCTTCTCTAGACTTCATAGGTTATGGAGATTGAGAGGACTCATGCCGATCTGTGACCTCCAGTAACTCCCAGCATAGGCTTGAGGGTGAGATGAACAGGAGGGTGGGAATCTGTTGCTAAGATGGGTAATAGCATTGACTAAGGTGGGTGTTTAAACTGCTGATAAGACTCTCTCTCTCTCTCTCTCTCTCTCTTTCTCTCTCTCTGTGTGTGTGTGTGTGTGTGTGTGTGTGTGTGTGAGAGAGAGAGAGAGAGAGAGAGAGAGAGAGAGAGAGAGAGAGAGAGAGAGAGAGAGAGAGAGAGAGAGAGAAATTTTATTTTTATACTGGTACTATGAGTTAATCATTTGAAAACCTAGAGACATACAAGTCTGTTGCTGGAGGGCTTCCTTCCAGGATCCACCAAGCCCCGCAGTCCCACAATCCATGTATAAAATAATCACTCAGATGCTTATATTACTTATAAACTGTATGGCCATGGCAGGCTTCTTGCTAACTGTTCTTATATCTTAAATTAACCCATTTCTATAAATCTATACCTTGCCACATGGCTGGTGGCTTACCGGCGTCTTTACATGCTGCTTGTCCTGGCGGTGGCTGCAGTGTCTCTCCCTCCTTCTTCCTGTTTCCCCAATTCTCCTCTCTCTTTGTCCCGCCTATACTTCCTGTCTGGTCACTGGCCATCAATGTTTTATTTATATAGAGTGATATCCACAGCACAAGTCTTTGAATAATATGCCACTTACTGGGTGACTTTAGGAAACTGTCTAACCTCACTTTTATTTTCTTTTTCTACAAAATGTATATAAACTAGAACTGATTGGTAATTGTTTAATGATTTTTACGTGTATATGTGTGTGTGCCTGTGCACCACATGAGCACAAGCACCCTTGGAAGCCAGAAGAGGGAATCAGGTCCACTGGAGCTGGAGTTACAGATGGTTGTGTGAACCACCACATGGGTGCTGGGACCCCACCTTAGGTCCTGTGCAACAGCAGCCAGTGCTAAGAATCACTGAGGTATTCAGGCAGCCTCTTGGTTGGTAATTCAATATGAAAAAAATATGTAATGTGTAGTGCTGGTACATAGCAACCATCCAGTGGGTAGTTAATTATAAAATCATTATTAAAATAAAAAGATTCATGGTTTCCAATAAAATTGTGACTTCCTGACCTCGGCTGTTGCCAAAGCCTGGTACAATTCTGCAGAAGTCTCTATGTCCTTTGAACTCCAAGTTCCCTGCTGTTCTCAGGCTGCAGGTAATTCCCACCAAGAGATGAAAAATGAGTGCTCCTCCTACTCTGGGATTCCTCTTTGCACCTCCTTCTCCAGCTTACTCCTTCCCCCCTTCTCCCCCATCACCACATACATGTGCGCACCCCTGACCAAGTTTAGAGACTTCGAGAAATGTTTGTTGCCTGTCTGGGATAAGCACTGACATTCAGTGTGAGCAAGGCCCCTAGCAGTGACATGGGATAGAGACGAGACCACACCAGCGTGGTCCATGGGGATGAAATTGGAGCTTGAGTGAACAAAGTCATCTAGAAGGGTGGTGAACACTAATTACTGAGCTCTTCCCCCAGAGTACCAATTTCCTTTCTAAAGAACATACTGGTACTCTAGGGTGCTAACTACACATTGAGAACAGGGGCTAAGCATTAGGAGTGTTTCTCAGACACCATCACAAAAGCCAGTTCTCTTAGTAGTAGAACTGGGAGCCTTAAGGGAACCAACCGTGTAGAAGTGGTCAAAGTCTTCTGAGATTCCAGCCGAGTTGCTAGATTGGGACCTTGAAGCAATGGGAAAGAATTAGGATAATCATAAACGTCTCCATTTATTTATGGATCTAAGGGGATGTGAGCAAAGGGTAGACAGACAGAGGTGCAGGGAGGACTCCCTTGGAGGGTGCCACTTCTTTTAAAACAGGAGGTCAGAAGATGATGTCTTCAGAAATGGATATATTTATGTTTGCAGGCAAGAAGTTGAAGTTTCATAATACTTTCTAAGAAGTACAATTGCCTTGGCAACAGCCCACATTAGGGAGTCAACTTTATTTGGAATCATGAATCTTTTTATTTTAATAATAATTTTATAATAAATTACTTACTGAATGCTTGCTATGAACTACCACCACAGATGAGATATTTAACACATTAAATTACCAAGGGACCGGAGAGATACCTTGGTGGTTAAAAGCATATCTTGAATCCTCCAAGAGAGTAGGGAGCATCTTAACTTTTTGAGATACACACCCCACCTTACTTCTAACATAAAGCTAATTTTTTCTCCATGGTAAAATCTAATTCATACTCATTGAGAGGGGTGGTAATATGGCTCAGCAGTCTAGCACAGGAGCCTAGGTTCAATACCCAATACTGCGCTCGCGCGCATGGCACACATGTATGAGCATGCACACACAAGCCTTCATTAACATTATTAGTAAAGGGGTCTACCTGCAAAGTTGGGCCATAATATACAGACTGCTTGATGGCAGTCACTCAGGAAAACCTTTCTGGAGCACAAATTTAATACAGTTTCCAGAGGGTCTGAAGCACAGGTTGTTTACAGATCATTTTCACTATTGTTGTACAATGGGATCTAGCAACCCAACAAATTCTCCAGAGACACACTCTCCCTTCTGGCACCTGTTTGCCAAAGTGCCGCCCTGACTTCCACCTCTCCTTCAAGGTGGCTAGCCCTCTATCTTTGGACAAATGACTTCTGCAGGTACTTGTTGGAAAGCATCATGAAAACTCTCAGTTTCCTGCCCAGAAGCACAAAACGTATCCAGTTCTGAGCACACTGTCTTCCAACGTCCTATTTTCAAAGAGGTCACATCCCCCACAGGGAATCCGTCCACGGCCCTGTTGTTGGGCTCCCCTTTGCCCTCCACAGGAACTTAGATGAATCAAACAGTGCCCTGCCTGCTTCTTCCTAGTCTTGAGCTTCCTGCTTCCTCTGGCGTCTGGGTGTCAGAAAACAGAGGGGAAATGAAGCTGTCGGTCTCCCCTAAATCTCCTGTAGTGTCCACACGTTCACACTCCCTTTCCAGCGAGTTCTTGGAAATCTAGTGTACTGCTCGCTGATTTCACTTTCCTCTTTGGTCAGCCATGGCAGGCTGGCTTCTAGCCACCCCTCCACTTACTCTGTTCTTGTCAAGGTCGTGGTGACCTGTGTAGTTACAGATCCAGCGGTGGCTCCACCGGCCTTACCTTACACGACCTTCTAATGCATTTGGTTCTAGGAACCCTTCCTTCCTCAAGACCGCCTTTCTCCCTGGACCCATCCTTCCTCCCACGGTCTCCCACACACCGCACTGTTATCCCCTGAGCACTTCAAAGTGTCAAAACCGAACTCTGTCCGTCCTTCCAAACCAAACTATCCTGTTTCTTGTTCACGATAAACTCCCCCTCTTGCTTAAGTTCACCCAAACCAGAAACTTTGAAGTAGAATCAACCTTTCTCTCCTCACCTTCTCGATGCAGTTGGCCACTGGATCTTAGACCTTGAACATGGTTCGTAGGCATCGGTGTCCTGTCTCCCCAGTATGGCTGCTGTTTTCCTTTGTTTTGTCTTCCAGGATATTTCAGCACTCACTTGAATGACTACGATGGTCCATGTGGTAGAAACAACTCCAACCTCTCCTTACACAAATCTATCTTTAAGGCGATGGATAGCAATATGCCATAGTGGTTGAGGGGGTAGACTGCATGGGGTCAAGTTTATGTGTGTCCATTTAACTGCTGAGTGATGCGGAGCTGCTGATCTATCCTCTCTGGGCCTCAGTTTTCTTAGCTGTCCAATAGGGTAGTAATCTTCCTTGTAGGCTTTTTCTCTCTTAGGTAGCTTTGTATTATGAGAAACAGGATCTGGTAAATACTAAAGGTGATGAAGAATCTATTTTTGTTACTAAACATTAACATGTCGAAAATATTAAAAACCAACCTAATTCAACAGCCCATTCACTTTAGAACAACTCTACAAAATTGCAGGGGGTGTCTCCAGTGTTCCCCACTTGTCCTTTTGCCTTCATGACCGGGTCCCACGTTCAAATTCTTATGTCGGTCATATAGTGTAAAGTGTGCCCTGTAAAACTGGTGAGACCCCTACGATTAATATGCATCTGGTGTATTCTTACCCTTCTTCACTACCACATGAGCTTGTTTCCTCCTCACATCCCTTATGTTGTCAGTGAAGTCTAGCAATTTTTACCAACCTCCAATAGGAAAAAAAAATCATTATGTCTATATAACTTACATAATACTTACCCAATATATTCTTTAGTGTAAACATGTTTGTCTATGCATAATATAAACATATGTAAATACGTACATAAAAGCCTCGTGTTCCACTGAGCTGGCATTTGTGCACATTTACCTCTCCCTCTAGTATGTGAGTTCTTATGGGTAGAAACTCTGACTTGGGCCAAGGAAGATGGCTCAGACATTAAGGGCACTGTTCTTGCAGACGACCTGAGTTCGGTTCCCAATGCCCATGTTGGGTGCCTCACCACCACCTGTAATTACAGCTCCAGGGATCCCACAATTTTTTTCTACATTCTGCAGACACCTGCACTCATAGGCCCATACCCATATACAGACACACAAGCATATCCATAATTTACAATTTTGAAAAATAAAAGAAACTAACTTAGCAGATGAGACTTGCCATGTGTTGGACCTTTGTAACCTTTCTACTTTATTCTTCTTTGTGCCTTGTCATGGACGAGACGACATTCTCTAGCAGAATCTGGCTGTCCCTTTGTCTGCTTTGACCAGGAGAACATGGTTTAGAAGAAACAACATCTTGGAATTCTGGATTCCAGGCTCTAGCAAAACTGGTCACTTCTGCCCCTGCCCCATTTAACGGCGGCCTGAGCCTCAGAAGTCCAAATACAGACTCAGTTCTTTACAGTCCTCCTCTTTGTAGGATGATGCTCAGGCCTCAAGGAAGTAGAGTCTACTGATGACGAAGGGCATGTAGCACAGAGGTGAGGCAGTCAGTTCCCCTGGCATCGTCTCCTCCTCCATAACCAGAAGAGCAAATGGAGCTTCGTGTTGAAGGCAGTCTACTCTCTTTGGATACACTGAAGCCCTATTTGCTTAGGATATGCCTGAGACCTTCCCAGCACTAAAGTACTGCAAATTTTACATCCCAGGAACCCTTCGTCCCAGAAGTCCACAGCAGAGTAAGCTGCTCTGCCTTCATAATTCCTACCAATGTCAAATCCTCTTGAGTATCTGGAGTGAGCCATTTGGCTATTACTCCCAGAGTTCTCTGGGTTGGAAAAGGACATTGATTATCTCCACGGTTAATTTCCTCATAAGCCTAAGAATCGCTGTCTATTCTATTTCCCATCTCTAATCATGCCCAGCCACATACTCCAGTAGAGCTTGCCAGTGAACTCAACTAATACAATGAAGACCATCCCAGTGTTACATAAGATAAATTCTCTGTAATTATTCAATTCACAGTGAAATGTTAGTCCAAATGCTAAACCCCAAGTAAAGCCCCATTTTTAAAGCCGAAAAACTTAAATGCACAAAATGAAAACTTATATCATCTCCGATTTATTTGTATGCTCAGTTTCAGCCAGATGGCATTTGGGTTTGTTCTCTGTTTCTAAACTACATCCCTGAAGCACCAGAAAAGTTCCTCTACCTTCTACAGTACAGGACTTCAGTTTTACCACCACCACCATGTACAATCACCACAAGCAATGTTGCATATGGTCTCCATTGTCACACAATACAGTGATGTCCTCACAGCCCCCAGGTTGACAGCACAGAGCAGTGATGTTGCTGTCAGCCATGAACCATCTTGAAACATGGTGTTGTCTGGGGGACGGGAGCTGAGAGAAGAAAAAAAAATACACCAAAGTGGGAACTTGAAAGGTAGCATTCATTACCCATCCCAGTGAGAGATGGTGTCATCTCAGGGTCTTGTTTTAATTTGTGGGCATTCCGATTCCAATCTCCAGGGAAGGCAATGCTACAGTATTGAAGTCCCCACCAAGACTTGCATTGGAATTTTTTGACAGTTTTATAGTATGAAGAAGTGGGACCTCTAAGCAGCATTTAGACTATGAAGAATGGCTCACCATCGTAATGATGTGATGAGTTAGTTAAAGTGGGAGAAGGTTCCTCGTAAACAGGATGAGTTTTGTCAGATTTTGTCAGACATGTTGTAACAGCACAAAGGCCACCAAGATCTCAGCTCTATGTTCCTGAACTTTCTAGCCTCCAAACCCATGAGCCAATTAAACTTCTACTGTTCATAAATTACCCAGTCTATGACACTCTGTTATAACAACAGAAAACAAGACAGTGAGTCTACATATTTCCTGTTGCTGGAGGCCCATAAAATTTATAGTTCAACTACTCTTTGCATCTATTCCAGCAGCCAGAGGACCCTGTCTACAGGACCATTCTTAAGAAATTAGTCACTGGAAGGTAATTTTCCAAAAGTCCAAACTCCTAGTGATTTAAATCATGGAAATACCATCTTACACAAACTGGGGAAGCTATCAATTACATGAAGTGGGGAAAATAAGTTCTGAGAATGTAACTGGTATATAAGAAGCATGAGCTGAATTTTTAAGACTTTAAGGACTAAATCACATTTTTTACTCATTTATTGATTCTAAAATATTAATTAACACTTTGGAATCTAGAAGAGCATTTCTGTTTTAGAGGGCAGTTTCCACAGACATGCATCATGGTATGATTTAAGAGCTATGAAATCCCAGAACTTCAAAAACCTATCTGCTCAGGAATGAAGTTCTTAGTAAGTTTCCTAAACTGTAGAGCTGAAGATGCATTATTGCCACAACATCCACAGTAGACAGTTTCAAAGGACATGGAATTTTAACAATAATTAATAATTAATCATTTTAACTAGCCTTAGCTACTTCAAGGATGACTGGAAAGAGAGACTCTCCATAATGGAGCGATGGGAAAAGAATTTGGATCCCATAAACATGGTGTCTATGCCCAGATTAAAAAACCTTGTGGAAAAAAAAAAAAAAAAAAAAAAAAAACCTTGTGGACATCACTCTCTTAAGACTAGCTGGTACTTCTGAGTCTACCTGGAAAAGTAAAGAGTGTGTTTCCCTCCGGGCCACATTCTGGTTCAGGTATGGCGACACAGGCATTCCCTTAACCCTCTGTTCTACAGTTTGAAATTAAGTTGGAATGCTTAATCAAGACTGTCTAAAGGTCCAGAAATGACAGGAAGAAATAAAATGCAGGTATCAGCTAAAGCCCCCACCCCATCCCTTTGTCCTAGGGAAAGTTCTTTGAAATTATTTTCAATATTTCCTCTACCACCAGTTCTGTGACGTCTGAGCTACTCATGTGATAGAAGCCAGGAATGTTGAAGGATCTTACAATCTTGGATCCCTTTTGATGTGGTGCTCTGGGCGTAGATTCTGCCTTGTGGCTGAACACAAACAATTACCCTCTCTGTTCACCTTCTCCCTAATTGATTGTGCACATCTGATTACACGTGGCACACCAAGACACTAGCATACACAATCTGCACTCTGTTAAAAATGGTGTACCAGAGACTAGAAAAACTGATGCCTCATGTCGCAAATATCTAACAAGTGAAAAAAATCCCTTTGTAGTGGGTAGCCATTCCAGCTTTGGTCTGGAAGTTCCAATCCCCACTGAGGCTTAGGTAACTGTCACGCCTACAAGGCGGGGCGAAGGGACCCCGAAGATTGAGATCGGATGCACCACGCTCTCTTCCTGCTTGGACCATGGACGCTAGAGGTAGACCGAGGAGAGTTCTCCAGAGAACACCGCTGGACTGCGCTGCGTCTTTCATAGAACCCGCAACCTACCTACCCCTTCATTTGTAGGTGACGCCATTAAATAAATCTCCCTTTTAACTACATGGAGTGGCCTTAATAATTTCACCAATATCCCTTCTTAAATATTTATTATTCGGAAGTCCCCTTTTCACAGTTGGGTCACAAGCCATGGCTCCCTTCTGTGCTTCATGTCTTCGTGGAGGTCATTTCTTGCCTCTCTTCATCCTTTTGTTTTGTTTTCTGGTCCTGTCGCCCCTTCAGCATCCACACAGGTTCCTGTCCTTGTCCTGTGCCTAGCAGTTGTATAACCATATTCTGCTGCTGAAATGCACTATCAGGAGTTCCTGTTTTAACTAGACATTCACCAAGAATTTCCTCCATATAAGTACAAGATAGATTTCTAAGAATAATTCTGCTAAAAAAATTCTACTTAGTAAAATTCTCTCCATCTTCTATAGGGGAGAGAAAAATCAGAAAATCTAAAATACTGCCTACATTCTGTGATGACACACATAAGCTTTGGGCCTTCCATCAGTCTGGTAAGCATATGGAAGCACATGAATACTGAAAGGACTAAAACTAAGACACAGAAGATTAAGTATTTAGTATTTGTTTAGTAGTTAGTTTTTGATATGAAGACATATTTATAATTCATTCAACAGAGAAAATTGAATCTTGCCCATTGGGCATGACCTTGTCCAGTGTCCTACTCATAATTACATGACACCTGGAGTATTGGGGTCAGCCTCACTGGGGAGTGAACAGTACTCCAGATCAGATCAGCCCTGTGCTTGGCTTACCATTCTGCAGTCAATGTCTTATACTTCTTTATCCTCATTGAACAAGAGCTCCCAGCCTGTGTTTCCATTTCACACTGATCCCATGACTAGCATTGCTCAGTACTTACATTAGATGCAGAAATGTATGCAGTAAGGGGGTCTCTTCCATACAGTGGTCCTTCAACAAAGCTACAAATGATTTTTGTAGTCAGTCCTTCCAACTAGCTTCATCAGATGGCACCAAAGTTCCTAGAGATAAAAACCAGCTGTCTACAGGATCTCTGCTCCTTACAGGGGAGGCCACGGATGTGCAAAAAACTTTCATGGTGTCACCTTCATTATTTCATAGCCTTAGAAGTCACCATCCCCATTATTTTTTGAGAAAGATGCCTGGTAAGCCACTCAGGGGTCCTGCACTGGATCTCCAACACAGCACATCCCTCCCCCAAGCACTGCCCTACTTCCAGAGCTCACTGCAACCTTCCTGGGCCTCTCTGCTCTTCCTCGTGTCCGCTGGGATCACACATTTGGGCAAAGAAAAGGCAATTTTGACCAAAAGAGTCCTGGGGAACAGGTGCTTGGAACACCTGGGGGAGGGGGTTCTAAACCATGAGAGAAACCAGAAATTGGAAAAGAAAAGAAGGCCCAGAGAACATTTTTTTGTTATAAATTAAATTTCATAATGCTGGCAGGAAGATTGAAAACACCAGAAAGGCCAGGGTGGAGTGGGAGGCTGACAGCTGGAGACAGCTGGCGTAGGGGGAGAATAGAGAGACCATCAGTGCACAGCAGTGGGAAAAAGACCTGGAAGTAATGAGCGGAAAACCCCACTGAGGAGCGAGGTGACACAATTAGGAACACATAATGGTCCAGTGACACAGTTACTTAGGGCCTTTAGTCTCCACTAGAGAAGTTTTAATTTGCTACTAAGAGTTTTGGTGTATTAACGTGTGCTGCCCGAGGAAAGGAACGCACTGTCCAACCCCAAGGTCATGAAAGCTAAGTTTTGAGGCTTCTCCAAGTAGAGCAGATTGAATCCACCTCTGGCAGGAGATTTGATTGAGGCAGGACCTGCCCTAGAGAGCAATCCTCCTGTATTCATGTGCAGCCATTGTTCGGGCCCCGCGGATGCTTGGTAGTGTTTGGGGATTCTCTTTCTATTGAAAGATGAAGGCGGGGGTGGGGGGTAGGGGGAGAAACCTTACAAACTGGAATCCAGATTAAAGCTCAGCCCCAGGGGGTAGCATCAGATGGGCAATGTGGATCTAGTGCAAAAACATCTGAACAGTTGGAGAAAATTTGAAAACAGAACCATCTGTTACATAATCAGATCCAGTAGACTCTCCACTTTGTACCACCAGCTGCTGTCAAAGAGGAGATTATGAAACTTTGAAATAAGGCTCCACTAAGCCTGCGTCCTGTTTCAAGGTTAACTTGGGGCAGCACTGCAAGGGTGTATGGGATGAAATCCCCGTGTCCTCTTATGCAAGCTTGTCCTGGTGTTCATCTTCCTTTCAACTCAATCATCCACCGTGGATGCAGGAGTGACGTGGAGCCCAGATGTGAGGCTGGAAAGGGCATAAAGGGAATACTCCACAGCATCCTTGCCTCTTGCCTCCTCTGACATATGAGTTCTCCTGTCTTCTCTAGTACCTCTTCACCTACTTCCCATTCGGAACTCTGATGCATGGTGAAATAATCTCCAAAAAGACACGTGAAGAAACATTCTAGCCAGGACTAAAATAGACATAAAGATCAATAGTCTAGGCTTTTCCTTTTGCTTTAGACTTTGCCTACAAATAGGAGGAGAGTGGCTGGAGTAGTCAATATAGTCTCGGTGATAAGAGGAAATAGATCAGAGCATTCACTGTGCTTCTTAGCTTTCCTTATTCCCTTGCTCCGACTCCAGCTCTTAACTGTTTTGAATATTTTTGTTCTGAACAGAATTTGCTCACTTTGATGACTGACCATAGTCCCACAGACCTATGGAAATCTGGAATGCAGATTTTTATTTCCTTAGATCTGGTTACATGTTTATCAACAGGAATTAAGCCTGGATGGTGCAGAGCCCGTTTCCTGGCTGGTATGGACTTACATACTTAGCCAACTATCCATGTGCTTGAGAAATGGTGAACTATCTCCAAGAACTATTACCCATCAATGATCTTCACCCTTTATAGTGTCTCAGTGTAGTCACCAAGAGAGAAATAATTTCCAGTTTCCTTCCAAAGGAGAAACTGAGGCTCAGGGACATTAGCATGACTTACCCCTAGGGCCAGGAGACAAGGAGAGAGCAGGCCAAAGCATCCTGGCTTCCCAGCCTGCAAGCTGTGTCTTATTATCTCATTTGTTTCTTCTAATATCTCTGGGAGAGTGGAAGGACAGAACCTTAATCCCTGTGATATTCCGACCAAGCCTTCACATGGCACACACACATGCCAACCTTGGCTGGGAAACCCCTGTGTGTCTGACTACATCAAACAAGAGCATGATGGGCTGCCTTATGCCACACAAGTGGATTTTCCAAACAGCTGCCCGGTATGTGGCAAGACAAAAGGCAGACAGATGCTGTCTCAAGCACTGCCTACTGTTTCCTTGTTATTTCCTCTCTCTGCTCCACTACTGTGTTCCACCTAACATAGAGTCATTAAATGGGGACATTTTTTCCTACCACATGGCATCATCTCTTCTTTTGATCCACAATCCGCCCTTCGCTGAGAGACGGCGATTCGGATCTCTCCTCCACTGGTACCCAGGTGGTATGGTTTTGACAAATTATTTCTCTGCTTCAGTTTCCCTAACTCTGTGATGAAGTTGTGAATGGAACTGATCTCATAAGAGAATCAAGAGGATTGATTTTTGGAGAGGAAACAATGGGCTGTAACTATCATCATTAGTGTCTAGATGTCCTTGATAAAGCTCCTTTGCCCTACCACTCTACCTACCTTCTAACTGGAACCCTAACTTCTGTGTGTGGTCCAAGGCTCGTACTTTTCTTGTCCCAACAACACTGTCTGTACCCTGAGCACCATCTGAAAAGCCCCACTAGGGAAACATTAGAAAATGCCCCCCACGGTGGTACCCCAGCTCTTACTGTGTGGATCAGAGGTTTGCAGAAAGCTGGGGGGAAAGTGGCCCAAGTGTCGCATACCTGACTATGTAATTGTTCCACCTTCAGACCGGTGTCTAAAGAGAGTGACCTCAGTCAACAGGAAGAAGAAACTGAGGGTTTTCCTTCATTCTTTCCTCATCTTTTACACTGTGTCAGAACGATCAGCAAATCACATTCATGTGTCCATTTCTCCTCCTCAGCAGCCTACTCTGTTTGGGCCACTGTCTTTTTTTTTTTTTTTTTTTTTTTTTTTTTTTGTTGTTGTTGTTGTTGTTGTTGTTGTTGTTTTTGTTTTTCAAGACAGGGTTTCTCTGTGTAGCTTTGCACCTTTCCTGTAACTCACTTGGTAGCCCAGGCTGGCCTCGAACTCACAGAGATCCGCCTGCCTCTGCCTCCCGAGTGCTGGGATTAAAGGCGTGCACCACCACTGCCCGGCTGGGCCACTGTCTTTAACCAGAGCCTTTTCACTAATGTCCTTGGCTCTACCCTTGGTCCCCTGCAGGCCACTACTTGCTACAGAGCTCCTTAACATATAAAGCGGACCTGGCCATGCCTTAGCTTTGAACTCTCAATGCCTTTCGACTACGCTTCGGATGAAATTTATCTTCTTACCCTGTTCACGAAGCTTCTCTTTGTCCCTCTGTCTTAGCTGATGATTCCTCGATGGCCTTCTGCTCCGTTCTAACGACACTCTTCTCTGTTTGCTCCGGGATCTTTGCACAGGCTGCCCCTGATGACTTTAGGGCTCTTCCCCTTGACCTTCATCCTCCCCTTGCACCTTACCTGGGAGCACTGGCCTGCAGCAATGGTCCTTTATCATAGTTCCTAGGCAATTTTCTGAACAGCGCTCATCACAATTTTTCTAATTATTGTGTGTAATCATTTCTCTGCATGTTTCCCTTGCTCTTTTCTCTCTACGTCTAATGAAAATTTCATGAAGCCGATGGCCATGTCTTATCACCACAGTAGAATTTAAGAACAATTTGCATAACATAGCAAATGTTATGAGCATAACATAGCTCAAATGTCTTTTGTCAAATGACTTTTAAATCTGTCATTATGCATGCACCGAGCGAGTAATGTTTGGGAGCCAGCACAGGATAACTGAATTCAAATGCAGCCACGGGAAACTGAGACAAGTGAACCTGTCTGAGAGGATGACCTACAGGAATGACCATATGTGCTCACAGCTAACACCGTTTCTGACCCGTGCCTGTGAATTTTCTTTCCACTGTAGGTTTGACAGTTTCGTGTTTAGAAAAAAAGTAACAGAGAGAAGCTTTCAGTGCTTCCATTAGAAGCTAGCTTTGAGAAATTAACTACTGATTCACAAACACAGACACATCACAAACACCCCACATATATCACATTCACATGCAGACATACATACACACATGAAATATATATGCACACACATACACACACATGAATATATATGCACAAACCACACACACACACACACCACAAATACACAGGATGCACTCACATACACACACACATACATTACATACACATACCACACACTCACACACAACACATACATGCACCATATATATACATGACACACTCACAAACACACACCACATACTCATATATGCATACACATATACACACACAATCACCACACACTCACACACACACACTAAACACTCAGATGCACATGCACCACGAACTCACATACACCACATACACATAACACATATATACCCCACATACTCTCATACACACACACACACACACACACACACACACACCACATATACCCACCACAATTCACATACACACATCACACATATCCACAAACACACCACACACATACCATACACACACTGCATATACACACCACATACATCACATACTACACACACACCACATATACATACCGCACACTCACATACACATACACATACTGACACATTCACCCATACCACATACACACATCACACACATACATACATACACACCATATATGCACACACACCACACATACACATACTCACACCTCACACACAAATATACTCACATATACTATACATGCACATACACATACTCACACACCATACACAGCACATAGATACCACACACACAGACCATGTATGTGTGTGCGAGCACACACACACACACACACACACACACACACACACATCTAAAACCTGAACTGTTGCCTATAACTTTCACTCCAGAGAAATTAAAGAGGACTTCATACTTCATACTAGGTTTTAAAGGGAACGAAAGTAAAGTCTATTAAATCAATCTTTTGGCTCAGACGTGAAGTTGTAGTAATGTTGTGTGCATTCAAACATACACATGAATGTGCGCAGTGGGAGGCTTGAGAAGTGGGCAGACTGGCAAACAAAGCCCCAGCACACCATGTGCAGCTTTGCTCAGGGGCCCATGTGCACACTGAAGATTTCCTATGAATCTAAAGTTAAAAAAGACCCAGACAAGCTGATTCCTCCTTCCCCTCTCCCTCCCTGCCCCCTCCTTCCCCTCTCCTCCCTGCCCTCCCTCTCCTTGCCCTCCCCCTCCCTGCCCCCTCTCTCCTTCCCCTCTCCTCCCTGCCCTCTCTCTCCTTCCCCCTTCCCTCCCTCCCCTCCCTCCTTCCACTCCCTTCTTCTCCTTCCCTCTCCTCCCTCGCCTCCCCTCCCTCCCTTACCCTCTCCTCCCTCCCTCTCTTCCCCTCCCTTTCCTCACTCCCTTCCCCTCCCTCCCCTCCCTCTCCTTCCTCTCTTCCCTCTCCTCCCTCCCCTCCCCTTCCTTCCCTCTCCTGCCTTGCTCACTTTACAAACTCTGATGGAGTCTCTGTACCAGTTACCAGATCATATACTAGCCACTGTTAAATTGAGGGTGGCAAACACGTAATTCCTTAGTCTGGGAGACCCGCATGAGTGCTGAAAGGGCAAGTGTGTAAACTAGCAGTGAGCCTAGAACACCACAGCCACAGAATCAGCCTACAGGCCTAGAGTATCTGGCAAGCTTTTCAGTGAGGCAATAATTTTGGACTTTCCTTCCTTGTTTTGGTAAAGTTGATCAGTCACTTTCCTCTGTGTCATGTAGAATGTTTGGCAGTTTCTTCTGTGAAGCAGGAATTTTGAAGGGCTGTCCGCCTTGTTTTGATAAAGTTCGGTGGTCATTTCCCTGTGGGTCCTGCATGTTCAGTTTATACAACATACTGTCAATCAGTCTAGGCAAGAGCAGCTTCTTGCCCAAATGGCCAGCCTTGTCACATTGAAAGCAAGCTCCATAAGGGGTTTCTTCAATGCCCATCTCTGAAGTAAATTGGTGCTGCCAGGAGCAGATGTGTCTCATTGTCATGAAAGACTTTAAGTTAACAAAAGATTTTAAATGCCATATTCTGTAGGTTTTTGAAAGGTTTGAAAACTATTCATCTGTCTAAAATACATCTCTATATGATCTGGAAAGCATACCTAACATATCTGTAAATTTAATTGTTAGAAATGATTGACCACTGACCTATGTTCCTGGTTATCCTATACAGTTTATAATAACAGCTTTCAAAAACTAGAGTGTGGTGGTAATCTAATTGTACTGAAATATTATTTTGATTGTATGTTAATAAATAAATTTGTCCGGGGGCAGAGCTATTAGAGCCATAGCAAGAGTGTGGCGGTGGTGGCACACGCCTTTAATCCCATAGATATCTGTGTGTTCAGGGTCAGAGCTATTAGAGCCATAGCAAGAGTGTGGCGGTGGTGGCACACGCCTTTAATCCCATAAGATCTCTGTGTGTTCAGGGATACAGTCAGCATTGGAGACATATGCCTTTAAGACCTAGGGGGCTGTACATTCAGACAGTGACGAGGCAGTCATGTGTTTGGGTTTACAACCAATGAGAAGGCAGAACGACACACTATAAAAAAACGAACCGACAGGAAGTAGGTCTCTTTTCGCGAAGCTGGGACAGCAGAAGGAAGGGTGAGATTTAGCTCTGAGCTCTGACCTCTTGGCTTTCTCTTTTACATTGTTTCTGTGTTTCTTATTTAATAAGAAGGTTGGTTACATCAACACTAGAGCTTCACCCTACATTTCCAAATGAACTGCATAGGCACAGTATCTCAAACAAAAACAGAAATATGCATATAATATGTTGCAACAAAAACCTTAAATTGGCATTAATATACAAAGTTCCTTTAGATAAGAGTAGAAACATATATACAGTGTAACAATATAACTTTAAATTTGTGTGAATGTTCTATATTTCCCTAAATGATAACAAACATCCATAGCCCACCAAATAACTAAAAGCTTCCCACACCCCTCTTGGGAATGTGGATGTTGTTTTCTCCAAACTGCTTCCTGCTGTCTGTGGATGAAGTATCTTTAGGGTCCCACAGAGAAAATTTTGAAATAATGACCAAGTCCTGGGGAAATTAGCAGTAACCTTTGCTGATAGATATCACCTGTCAAGTTTCAGGAAGTCTCACCTGATCAAGCCTGGTCCATATTAACACTGAAGGAATCCATAGTCTCTCATCTCCTGTGGGAACAAAACTCCAAAGCATTTTTGATTTCCATTTGACAAATATATGTTTTTACTTCTTTTTTAAAGTTAAGGCATTCATAAAGTATATAGGCTGATTTATTTCAACAGTCCTTCTTTCAATTCCAAGTCTCTTTGCAGCTGTCCTTTGCTTTTCAACAATTAAAAAATTCAGAATCAACACAATAACATACAGGATCCAGGCTCTCTGTGTATTTCCCATCTTATGTGGCTTTTTTCTTCTCTATTACTTTTACTCTCTTCTTAAAGACTTTATAAACTATTCATTTATTTCTATGACTATGCCCTTTTTCTTTTCTTGAGCCTATGCCCTTTGTTAAACACACTGAAACCCGTTTAGAGGTTTTTCCATCTGAACCTCTTTTGCTGCATATCTTCAGCCTTTTTGACCGTGTGAGCAAACCTTTAAACTACTAACCTACACCTGGATCCTCCTCAACTACTCTCAGCTGGCTCCGCCTGTTTCTCGGGTCCTGAAAACCAAGTATGAAACTAGCAGCCTGTTGGAGGTTTGTCAGACCAGGAACTGCATTTAGCCTTCCTAAAGCTCTAAAATGCTGATGTTTTTACTTAGTTTTTTTTTTCTAGATAAATTAGATATGAAACTTTAGACTTACAAATATAGGATAGATAGAATATTTTCTTTAATTTTACCAAATACAAATAGACTAGATATTATAACTACAATTCTTGCTTGATAACAGTTTTGTTATATGTAATTTTACTATGTTAAAGTTAAAACCTTCCTTTTGGAAAAAAAAGGAAAGGGAGAAGTGCTGTGGATATTGCTCTGTATGCTGTGAATGTGTTGCTCTGATTGGTTGATAAATAAAATGCTGATTGACCAGTAGCCAGGCAGGAAGTATAGGCAAGATAAGCAGACAAGGAGAATTCTGGGAACAGGAAGGCTGAGTCGGTAGAGGCCAGCTCTCTGTCCAGGGAGCAGCATGTAACAGCACACAGGTAAAGCCATGGAACACGTGACAACATATAGATGAACAGAAATGGGCTGAGTTTAAATGTAAGAGCTAGTCAGTAGTAAGCCTGAGCTAATGGCCAAGCAGTTTTAATTAATATAAGCCTCTGTGTGTTTACTTGGGTCCAAGTGGCTGCAGGACTGGCAGGTGAGAGAGATTTGTCCCAACCACCAGCCAGCCGGGACACAGAAAAACTTTCAGCTACATTATAAAATTTCAGAGTATCCACCAGACCTTCTAAGCCTGCTAGCCCTTTATCCACCAGGTGAGAAAGGGGATGGATACGAGAATGGGCATGGGAAATAATTCTAGGCATTCTCTCTGCGCTATGCCTCCCTTGCCTACCACATGCGTCCCCACCTCTCTGCAGATCCACCTGAACTACCAGTCACTCCTTTCAGTGAGAAGAAAGCGCACAACCTGCTCAACAAGATTAAGTTCAGGCTTCACCAATTCTTGGCTGGGTGGTTTTCAGCAAGTTCCTTGACGTCTCTGAATCCCATTCCTCACTGGTAAAAGGAAAGCAAGGGCATTCTTGACTGAACAAGATGGTGTGAGCAGAGCACAGGATACGTCAAATAGCTCTCATGTGGTCGCAGCAGCCCCAGGGAGGGATGTCTCAGTCATCCTCAGTAGGACAGGCCTGGGCTACCCCTGCCTCTGTGTTGGAGGGCTCCACACTAGGATGCCCTGCCAGAGGCCTTGCCCGGCTCCTCACACCACACCAGTCCATCCTCTCTGACACACACAGAGTCTAAGTGGCCAACTGGTCATGCCGCCCTGCCCCAGGCAGGCATCTGCCCAGGATCACAGAGATGTCAGGGGAAGCTGCTCTGACTTGGTCTCCAGCACAACCTGACACTGGAATTTGTCTCATCAGACAGCGGAGGAAACATGTGGAATGAATTAGCAGAACCAACCAGGGAAGCAGGCTGCAACTTCATCTGACTTCTATGGGTTTCCAGACAATGGGATGGAGCAAGCTCATGTCCCTCCAGCCCTTCAGGGGGCTTCTTGCTCTACCTGAGCTCTTATGCACCCAAGAGCTTCCCCTTGGCCAACCCTCAAGCCTGAGCGGTCTGATTCACCACCACCGAGGGAGGGACTGATCTCTCTGTGTGTCTAAAGGAGACAGAGAATGGTGAACAAGAAAGAAACCTCAGAGACCTCAGGGGAGGGACAGACTCAGCGACCAGCTCCAGATCTGCAAGCCAGAAATGCAAGCGAGAGAGTCAGAAGAAAGCAAGTATGCTGGTCCATGCCTATAGCCTAGCACAGAAAGTTGGAGAAAGAGATAGGAATCACAGCACGGAATACTTGCAGCCATGGGCTGCATGCATCCAGGAGCATTTCTTTTCCCACCCACCCTTGCCCACAATTAAGTCTTTGTCCTCACGCTGCTTAAGCAGCGATTGCAGCCACACATTCCTCTGGGGTAATCGAGCTGAGTCCTGGGTTTGTTACTGCTCTTTACTCCTTCGATCAGCCATACTGGCCCGGACCTTCAGCATGGAATTAGCTTTCACTGCTGCCCCGGCTGAGGGTGGGTTTCCCTGGGAGGCTCTGTGTGTCTTGCCAGGTAATACCCAGGTTGAAAACTACAGGCTGTGTTGCACTGGCAGGTGTCTGCCTAACACTTGCACACACACACACACACACACACACACACACACACACACACACACCCGATGTGGAACATCCGCTGCTTCCTGGGTACATGGTGATTACGGAGCAAGGAGGCTGAGAAACAGGGCGTCCTCATTTCTAAAAGGCACTTGAAATGTGCAGCGATGGCAGTCTCCCATTTGGCTGGCTGCCAGGCACAGCTAAAGACACTTCTGTGGACCCGGCTGCTTCGGACCAAGTGAAATGGATTTCTCTCCCCTGGGGAGAAATGTTTGTGTGCATTAGTCTTTAGGGGATAGTCAGTATGACATCGTGATGCATGTATGTAGTACGTATGTATGTATGGTAATGCCATAATGGACCCACTTAATTTGTGCAGTTAATATGTGTTAATAGTTGTAAAAACATATTTGGAAGGCAGAATCTTAAAACAAGATTAAATACAACAAGCCCTGGAACCTGGGATGGGGGGGATCTTTGGAAATTCCAATGTGATTTCTGCTTCTGTTCTCATCAGAGCTCCACATGCCCCTTTCCTGCCAGAGTGTGTGCTGCTAGCGTTTTCCACAGCTCCTCCAGTTCCCTTCCAAATGCAGTGAGGCTCCCCACTGAGGCTGTCTCTGTGACTGATGCTCACTGTCACCTGTCCCCTCCTAGGAGCTTCCAACTCCAAATGTACCTAAGATCTTCTGCAGGAGAAAAGATGTGTTCAGGAGAGCTGGCCTTGCTCCCCGGTCCGGGGTCAGGCAGAGCAAGCTGATGCTGTGAAATACGGAACACAGAAAACCATGGAGTCCTGTTTCACACAGGTTTCCAAGAAGAGGAAGCTTTCCCTGGCCTTGACTTTGTGGGGGAAGGACACTGATGGTGTGGCCTCTCTGCCATGTGTTACTTCCTTTCCTTTATCACTTTTTAAAGTGTGGTGAAATGTGCAGAGCATAAGATCTGCCCCTTTAGCCCCCTTTAAGTGTGCAACGTGGCAACATTACCATTCCCACCGTGGGACTACTGTCGTCACTACTGTCCCTCCCCAGCCCTTTCTCATCATCCCCAAACAAAACTACCTATCAAACACTAGCTCTCCATATCCCACCGCCGCAGGCCCTGAAATCCATTATAATAACTTGTGTGTCTATAAATTCAGCTAATTCTGCATTCCACGGAGTGGAAATGACATAATATTTGCCCTTTTGTGTGTCTTGTTTATTCCTTTGAGTCTAATATCTTACAAAGTATCATGATTCGGAACTAACTTCCCATGTAAGGCTATGTGATAGTCAATCATATGTATATGCTACAGCTATTGGATTATTTCTGTTTTTGACTACTGTGAGCAAGGCTGCCATGAACATGGATGTCCAATATCTCAAGACTCTGCTGTTGCATTTAGAGTCTATACCCCACAATGAAAATGACTGGCCTTGTGGTAACCCAGTGTTCATGTTTTCTTTAAACATCCACATTGTTCTCTCTGAGCTGAACCATTTTAAATCCCACCAGTAGTAAGATTTACAATGTCTATGCATCCTTGCCAATGCATGTTAGTTTCTGTCGTTTATGTATTTGTTTCAAAAAAGGGATTTCTCTTTTCTTTGTTCCTTTTTCCTACAGGAAGGACTATTAGATAACCCTACTTTTGTCTGCATGAGAGAAGCATCAATTTATCCATCTTATCAATGACAGTCTATTACTCAATATATACTGTCTCATATATTGAGACATATGAGATATATACAATAAATACAGTACCATATATACAAATCTAAATGCCCTCACACATCACATACACATTGTTTTGGGTTCATAAATGCATAATGGTGATCAATTCAGACATACTAAAAATTTTTTAATTTTATTGTTTCATTTTTTTGTATACTGGTATTTTGTCTCCATGTATGTCTTTGTATCACACCCATGCCTTGTACCCATGGATGCCAGAAGAGGGTGTCAGATCTCCTGGAACTGGAGTGACAGACAGTTGTGAGCTGTCACATGAGTGCCGGGAATTGAACTTGGGTCCTTTGAAAGAGCAGCAGTGCTCTTAACTGCTGAGACATCTCTGCAGCCCCATACTGAAATTTTGAAGAGTAATTATCACTCCCTTCATGAGCCCTGTGGCCCTACGCATAACTCATATGCACCCTCCATACTTTTCCCCAGTTTTCTATGATAACATTCATAAAGACATGTTCATATGCCCATGGAAAGTTGTGAAAGCCCTTATTAAAAAGTGATGTTATCCACATTCCAGGTTTCCACTCAATGTTTCCTCGTGGACATCCCTCCCAATTAACTGGGAAACTCCTGGTCGTCCTTCATGCTGCCTCAGCCATGCTTTGACTGTGCCGTACTTTATTCAACCTTGCACTCTTGGGGAGCCCCTTGTGTTCCCTTTCTCCACCTGGCAGTTGGAGTGTGACTTTTGAATGGTGACTTCCTGCTTACAACCTCCTCAGGCATCTTCCCTCACTCTGAAGACTATGTATGCATAGGGTTCACAATGGCCGGCAGAGGCCTAGGTCAGTTAGTCACTCCCTTATCCTCTCTCTTTTACCTCCAAGCTTTATCTGTACTCCTTGCTCTATCCCAGGCACACTGGCCTCTCTGCTGCTCCTCAAACCTGTCACTTAGGATTCTGTCTCAGGGCCTTTGCACTAGCTATAACCTGTCATGCTACCTACATGACTCCCTCAACTTCCTCCAGTACTTACTGTGGAAGATCTTCATCAACTCCTCATTTAAATAAGCACTTACCCTGCCCCATCAATCCCTATTCATGGCCATCCCTCACTTTTCCCCTGCTATTTATCATTCTCTAATTAGTGTATTACCTGGCTCTTCCCATGAAGACAGACACTTACCTGCTCAATTTTGCTTCCTCAGTTTCTCAAATAGTACCTTGGACTTAGTAGATCTTAATATTTATTTATTCCAAAAACAGCCATTTAAGGAATCAATGAGTGCAGAAGTAAATGAAAGAAGAAATCAAGTTATACAGGCAAGTGGAAGATGTAAAGCATCATGATACATGGAACTCAATGCTCATGCCTTATAAAACTAAAATAGCCCCTAACTCAGTGGTTCTCAACCTGTGGCTCATGACTCCTTTGGGGGTTGTATATCAGATATTCTGCATATCAGGTATTTATATTATGACTTATTGCAATAGTAAAATTATAGTTATGAAGTAACAATGAAATAATTTTATGGTTGGTGGTCATCACAACATGAGGAACTGTATTAAAGGGTCACAGCATTGGGAAGATTGATAATCACTGCTCTAAATCTTCGTAAGGATGGCTAGACCCACAGGAATTTATTGTTTGTGAGTTACATATCAACCATAAATGCACACACTTGGTATTCTTCCTGAACTGTTAGAGAAAGATCAGCTAGTCCCATATGAGTGTTTCCTTTGTTAAATTCTGATTCAAGTTCTCTGCTCCCACTGCAGAGGTCTGAGTACTGTAGGTTATAAATGAGCAAAGGTGTTGGCAATATGACACAGTAGCTTGAGTGCTGGCCCTGGAGCCTGGTGACAAATGGTAGTAATGAAAGTGTCTACAGCGAAAGGTTCCTCTGGGAGGCAAATGGATGGAAACAGAAGAAATGTAAACAGAGCTCATCCCTAGCAAGGACTTACATTACAGTTGTTACTGAAGTTAAGAAGACAAACTCTAGAGATTGGCTGCCTGGCTGTTATTGGCTTTATGATCTTAAGCAAGTCACGGCCTCTCTGACTCAGTTTTGTCATCTGCAAAATGGAGATGATCGTAGTGTCTCCCCCCAAGAATGCTCTATGAATCAGTCATGCTCATAGCAATGAATGATGACTCCACAGTTACTATGAGGACTGAATGAGAGAAAGGAGAGATCAGGCTTCATCCAATGCCTGGATACAGTGAGCAGTGGGATGGGGAGAAGGTTTGGGGAGAGCAGCAGTATTCGTTACATCAGCATTGGTAGTTTTGCAGAGGCCAACAACAGAAAGAAACGCGACATGTAGGATTCTGTCCTAAATTACGTCATCCGTTCTTCCTCCATGGAGGACTAAACTTTCCACTTTATAAAAGCAAGCTGAGCTGTATGGCTTCTTTGGCCAACAAAATGTGACCAGAGAGTCATATGTGACCTCTGGAGTCAGCACAGGGTGACCCATGTGTGAGATGGAAGTCTCCATCATTCTGGAGGACCAAAGGACTCTAGTGGTCACTTCCCTTTGGCTTACTCACAATTGACATGTAACACACACTAGAAACAAACCTGATTTTACTCATGACCATCTGGAAGTGTTCATTGCTTCAGTACAACCTGGCCTAACATGGATGACTGCAAAAGATGAGCAAGATGATACCTTAGCCGTAGGTTGTCAGGCAAAGAATACAGCGAAGCTAACACAGAGAATAACATGAGAGGAAGTAACAGAAAGGTAAGGCAGCACAAAATGTGCAAGCTGAAACCACCATGGTATCCTGAAACCTCCACCAGGCAAGGGGCTCTACCCTTGTGTGCATCCGGAAGGAGGCTTTGGTCAAACCTTCTGCTGCCGAGGGACTCAAGTCTTTACAACATGACATAGCTCCTTCATGATGCCCGGTAAAGCGTCATGATAACTGGCTTGACACGTCCTCAGCAGTTCCCTGCTTGTCAGAACATAAACCTGAAGCTCGTGCATATGAAACCCTACAGGCATGAGCCTTCCTGTCACACTAGGTAGCAACCAGAATCCCTATAACCAAATGGTCTGTTTTACCACCTAGGGGCTAAGGCTATTTTGAAGCCTTTGTCCACACATTCCTTCCAAGTTGTATGGGCCCTTTCTCTATCCCATTTACCAAAGTCCCAGTGGAAATGTCTAGACTTTTGGCAAAAATGGTAACTCTTTCTGATTAGTTAATGCACTTCCTGGAAGCCTGCAGATAATGTTTCAAAGTCTTAATACACTGGTGCCCATTACTATGGGGAAGATGACTGGAATGTGTTATGGTTTGAACATTTGTGAAGCCCCCAAAACTATACGTTGAAATCTAACCTTAAGGCACTGGGATTATAAGCTCTGGGGCCTTTGGGAAGGAAATAGATCCATGAAGGCAGACTATACACAATCACAATATGAACTCTTTTACAAACAAGAACTCCACAAGCCACTGTGCTTTTTCCATTGTGTAGGCCACAGTGAGGAGGAGGCATCCATCCATCAGGGAGGAGCCCCTGTACAGGTGCAGAATCTGCCAGCACTAGTAGAATTAGGAGAAGTCAGTGTCTGCTCTGGAGAACCAAAGGATGCTTCAGTGGAGCATCCCAGATGGATAGGACAGACTGGATGTGCAGACACTCAGAACAAGTCCTCAGTCCAGCCAAAGTGTCTGCCCCTGCCTCAAGATGCCACTTTGCAAACACAAGGCACAGCTCTGGCCACCTAGCATAGATGCTCTGCTTCCTCTCTGCTCTGGACCTTCTCACTGACCTGCACAGCTTGCCAGGATCATCCGTACATTCATATTGCAATTCAGAAGTCAAAACTGCTATTTGTGTATTTCCAAAGAGGAAGAGCCTGGTTGGTACACTAAAATCTGCTTAAGTATATTATAATTTTCCCACTGAGTCCAGAGCTGAGCTCATTCTGAATGACTATAAGGATTTTGTTTTTGCTTGTGTTTTGTTAAGAAATTTTTTTTTTGTTTTTGTTTTGTTTTTTATTTTTTAACGCTAGACCAGCAAAGCTATCCATCATTGGCTGAAGAGTCTATCTTTTTCAGCATGGAGCATTACTGCTGACAAAACATAATTTAATAAGTAAGACTCCTTCTTTTATTCACAGAATGATTCATGTCACACACACTTCATTTTTGACTCATACAGTACGTCACAACAGGCTTTGTAAGGCTTATAATTACTGAAGCTATTTTCGTGTCTCTATTCACTGCCTTTTCCCACCCTCTCTGCATTAATAACCAGCTTCTCCCCCCGCCTCTTTGTTATTTGGTACCTAACCAACTAGAACTGATGTCAGCCAATCAGCAGCTTGTATGATGACTCATTTTTAGGCAAAGGCTTAACAACATTGGTCCTTAGCAACAGAAATTATGCCTGCTGTTACACAGTTACTGAGGTAGGCCCAGGGAAACCAGGAAATAAGATGGAGACATATTATTTACCTGGTAAGATCTTTTCTATTACTGAAAATTGTATTTTGGTATAAAATAATTACTGCTACAGCTTGGCAGTGTGTAAGATCCGTTGTTTTTAGTTAGTTCATGTGATCAGTACAATAGGCAAAGGGCTGACCCACTACTGGACCCATTTAACAGATCAAGCTACTGAGGCTCAAATTAAAAAGCCAGGCTCCATATGGTTTTGACTTTGCACAACTGTATTTAAAAATAAGTAAATAAATTTCTCTCCATGCATCCAGTCTAGAATTCTTCCCAGGATATATGGATAAAAGATTGTGGAATGCTTTCAAAGAATAATCCTTAGTTTCTTACGTCAGGATCATGTAGAGGTGGGGGCTTTCTGAATGGCTTGTTAAACACACACTATCAGATTCCTGGACTGGCCGAGTCAAGTAGCAGTTTCAGAGTACCAGCAGGTGATCCTGCAGCCCACCTAAGTCTGAGCATACAGAAACAGGCCCCTGACAAGCAGCATTAAGTGAAAGGTCTGTTGTCTCAAGCAAGGAGAAAAGAACAAGGTGGATTTGGGCGTTTGGATGTCTGTGGCAGCCCCACATTCAGCCACTCATGCCGTACATACCCACTGAATCAATATCTAGATGATGCCACGAGACAATCGCTGAGCCAGACGTGTGTCTGGAGCTCTCGGTACCTCGCACCTCTGCAGCACCATCAGCCGCTCTGGTGAGGCGCTGGCTGCAGCAGCTGCAAGTTGGGAAGTCAGTGTCTCGTGAAGCCAGGCACATCAAATTTAATTCCAGACACAATCTGCTGCCGCCAGCTGCAAAGATCTGCTTCTTCCTCTGGGAGATGCTTCTTAATGAATTACATCGAGGTCCTA
Organism: Peromyscus leucopus; assembly: GCF_004664715.2. Lineage (NCBI taxonomy): Eukaryota > Metazoa > Chordata > Mammalia > Rodentia > Cricetidae > Peromyscus > Peromyscus leucopus. Next base: position 41,813,350 of record NC_051078.1, on the reverse strand, counting down.
AACAAATGGCATATGGCAATAGTCAACAGCTGGACAAGAAGCCAGGGGACTCAGGTTCAAATCCTGTCTCCGTTGTTATGCCTATGCGGTTGCAAGTCACCGAGGTCTGCTTCTGCTAGCTGGGAGGCAGGCATGGAGGCAGGCATGGAGGCGGGCATGGAGGCATTCACTGTGAAACCACTGGAGTGTCTTGAAGGGATTTCCTTTTCTACTGGTCTTTTCTGCCTTGTTTCACTCATCTGTTCATCTTTCTTTCCTTGGCCAGGGTAAATTTTTCTACCTCCCTGATTACCTTGCTGCTCACAGTAAAGGTTGGTAATTTTCATCAAAAATTTAGAAGTCCAAAATGTTTCCAAATTCAAAATCTTCTGAGAACCTACACAGAGCCACAAATGCAAAGTCCGCTCCAGAGCTCGTGGGGAGTGAGGGTAAGAGGCAGAAGTGGTCATGATCAGTCAAACTCAAGCTTTCTGAAAGTATTTTATAAACTTTATTTCAGGCTATGTGCATAATATGGACACAAGACATCACTGACATTGTTGTTTAGGCCTGGGTATGATCTGAAAGTACCTCATTATGTATATTTCAAAATCACCTGTATTCACAAGCGTTTCAGACAAGGATACTATATCTATAACAGCCAACAAATACTGTATGCTTTCTTGGATTATACTATTTAAATCCTTAACAAAGACCGTTGTATTTCATTGTCATAATTCTTTGTGGTAGGGATGTCATGATTAGTCCTTTTATACAAATGAGGAAAATGAGTCACGCAGAAATTATGTAAGTCACTCAAGAGCTCGTAGCTGATTTTGTTATGGATTTGAAGCAGGCTGAATGTAGAAAGAATGTCTTAGTGTCTGAATGTAAAAATAATGTCTTATACCAGCTTCTTTTATGTCTGTCCCTCTGTCTCGTTCTATATTTCAAAGTAGAACTAGATTATCCCAGCCATGGGCAGGGCCTAGTGTCTCTCAATGCAGACAGAAGCAGACTGTGCTCACAGAGCTGAGAGCCCTGGGATACCACTGTGAATCCTACAAATGAGCTCTTCATGACTCGTCATCATTCAGCCAACTGATTTCCTACAAGTTCCTTGCCACTCTTATCCGATTCTTCCATCACAAAATGAAGGTGTCTGTCTAATGTTATTTTTTATTATATGAATTGATATTTTCTAATTTCCTGGATCATGAAGTGAGAAATCCTGACCCTTAAGATGCTGTGCACACAGTAAGCTCTGAGGTTCAATGAACAATGCTGTTTCTGCCAAGCTCCCCTTGGACATTCAACTTGAACTCATAAGTGCTTAAGGCTCTCAGAAGTCCTTTGGTGATATTATATGCTTACTCATTTTTTATTTAAATTTTTGAGGATTTCATACAATACTGTCTTCACATAATTATCATCCCCCCTCCCCCAATTGCTCCGTTTCCCCTTCTACTCCCTCTCAAATACCACCTTCTTCTTTAATTATTATATATATATATATATATATATATATCTGTGTATACACACACACACATACACACACACATATACATATACATATACATATACATATACATATACATATACATATACATATACATATACATACACACACAATCTACTGAGTACATTTAGTGTTGCCCTTATGTACATGTGCTTAGGGCTGACTATTTGGGATTGAAAATCTACCAGAGGGCTCATCCCTGGAGATGACTGAGTCTCCCTCTCTGAGCAGCCATTGATTACCTATTGCTCTTCATTTAGGGTGGGGCCTTTTGAAATTTCCTCCATCCATGTTGGCATGTTGACAGGTGGTGTCATTGTTTGGGTCTTGTTTAGGCAAATATGTTGCTGAGATTTCATGGATGAAGCTTCACTGTCATGTCTAAAAGATACCATCTTGCATCCTGGGTCTCTGGCTTTTATAATCTTCTCTTCCATGGTGTTCCCTGAGTCTTGGGCGTAGGGGTTGCATTGTGGATGTATCTGCTGGGCTTTGGCACCTGATAAATGCTTACTCTTACCTCAGTTTCCAAACAGCTTCCCCCACAGAACAAGCTCTATTACCCTTCCTCCAGAAACCGAACCTCCTATTTTAGAAACTGGAAGGCATTCAAGAAGGAAAGCTAGCAACATTCCACTGTATCCCTCAGATCCACTGACACCTCTAGGTCTCGCCTCTCCTTTCCCTTTCTGTTGATAACAGCAGAACTTCTCCTTGAGGCTCTAGAGCCCGTAGATCAGGGTCTCACCACTTCCTGCCTTTGCAATCACCTTCTATTATTCATTTCACTTTTCTTCCCTGCTTTCAATAGGTATCCTTACCTACTGCTCCACGATGAGCCATTTAAACATGGTCAAGTGCCTCATCCTAAACAGAAATTCTCCTTGGCTCAGACCATCTCCTCCCAGCAGCCTCCTCACTTCTGTTCTCTCAGGGACAACTTTTCTAAGAGAAATCCACTCTTTAGTCCATATCTTTTCCATGTATTCATCCAACCTTTTCAACAGACTTTCAGTTCAATACTTACTACTTCCAAAGCAGTTCCTGCTGGGGTCATCTATGGCCTCTGTGTCACTAAGTTGAATGGGCAGTCTGGTACTTCATTTCCTCTCTGTAGTCTGAAGCACCAAGAATCAAGTCTTTCTTTTCAAAGCCTGCTCTTCCTGTGGCTTAAAGAATGTCACTCCGCTCCCCTAGCCTGCCCTACCCTTGATGATCAACCCCCAAGATTTGTGGCTTTCTACCTCACTGAAGAGTATTAGAATCTCTCAGAGTTACTTCTTCCATACCCACAGCTCCAGTTCCTGTACCATCTCCAGTGCAATGCATTCCTCTGAATACAAGCCTGCTACCTGGAACTGCCCATTGGCATTCATTCCTTGACATCTCACATACACCTCCAATTAATCATAGCCAGAGCATATCCTCCTTCCCCAATCTGATCCCTCTCCAATATTCCAAAGAAAGTGAGCCAGACACCCTTGCATCATACACAGCATCTTCTTTGCCTCACACTCTCTTCACCCCCTCCCTTACACTCACCTACCACAGCACCAGCTTCTAACTTGCTTGCACCTCACAGAGCTCAAGCATGCCCAGCCCTCTCTGCTGCTGTGTCTAGCTCTCTCACTGAAGCCACCCTGAGTTATCAGCTGCTTGACTGTGATCTTCTCTAGTTTCTTTCCACACTGCTCTGCTCCAGACTCTGACTTCAATTATCCTCCACTCTAAATGATTGGGCTGCTTCCTAGTGTTTTAAAATGAAAATCAAAATCCTTCGCATGACCTCCAAGACCCTGCCCCATTACTGTGTTCTGGGTACAACTTCAGTTGTTTCCCAAGGGCACATATATTGGCATCTCTCTCTCATCCACAGGGTACCAATGTGAGAGCAGTGAGATCTTAAGAGGTGGGGCTTAGAGGGAGGTTCTTAGGCAAATTGGAAGCTTACCTTCAAAAGAGATTGTGAAACTGCAAGAGCCCATTGCTTTATCTCTGGTAATTTGATATCTTACACACACACACACACACACACACACACACACACACACACACACACACCTGCCAAGAAGATGTGATGCGCCTTAACACAGTACAGTCAGGAGGGCCCTCAAGAGATCTAAGCTAGTGTTGGTGCCATATGCTTTTATATGTGTAGGTTATTTTTCTTTTTTATTTATTCTTCTCTCATATGTTACATTCCAACCACAGTTTCCCCTCCCTTCCCTCTTCGCAGTCTTTCCCGTACCTCCCCTCTCTCCCAGATCCACTCCTCCTTTACCTTCAGAAAAGGGCAGGCCTCCCAGATATCAGCCAAACATGACATATTCGAGTTATAATATAAGACTAGGCTAGACACATCCCCTCATATTAGGGCTGAACATGGCAATCCAGGAGGAGAAAAATGGTCCCCAAAACAGGCAAAAGTGTGAGATACAGCCGCCCCTCCTTTGTCGAGTTACCCTGCCTCTGATATTCTACTAGAGCAACAAAACACAGACAAACTCCCTAACTAGTCCCTGCCTCATCTTGGGCTTAACTCTACATATACAGCCTCACGCTTGTAAGATTGAGTGAATAGACACAAAGCAAAGGAGGATATGTTCATGTGAAAGTTCTCACAACAAAGAATTACCCAGCTGCAAGATAATCAGTATCAAGTCTAAAAAGCTTGCATCAAAACTAAAAGTTAGCAACAAGTGACTGCAAACTCCAGGCTGAGGTTGACAAGATGGTTCAATGGGTAGCAGCAATTTTCCCACAAGCCTGACACCTGGGTTCAGTCCCCGGGACTCTGGGGAGAAGGAGAGAACTAACTCCAAAAATTGTCCTCTGCACATTATATGTGCACAGTAGCACTAGCACATGTGAATCTGCACACACACACACACACACACCGTATACACAATAATAATAATTTTTAAAATTAAAAGTAAAATTCCAGACTTAGGTCAATCAACATTGTATATCATATCCATTACTTTTATCATTCCTTCAACAAAATATCTGACAAAAGCGAATTAGGAATTGAGGATCTATTTTGTCGGCCAGTTGGTACAATCGGTTCATTATGGTGGGAAAGTCACGACAGCGAGAATCTGAGGCAGCTGCTCACACTGGATCTGTAGTCAGGAAGAGAAAAAGAAGAAAGCTGGTGCTCAGACCACTTTCCCCACACAACTCAGTATTGACCCTCACCCCAATGGATGGTGCTCCCCACATTTAGGGAGGGTCTTCCCACCCCAACTAATCTGATTTAGAAATTCCATCCCAGTCAGTTTTGATGGCGCCTTCTAGGTAATCTTAGATCCTGTCATCTGAGATTCAGGATTAACTATACCAGGCACCGACCTAGCCACTGGGATTGGTCCAGATGTGAGTACATGTCCTTAATTATCTGTACCTCTCATTCCATAGTTGAAGGAATCTCCACCCCTTCCTTTCTTCTTCCTTTCCCACACATTGGGTGGAAATAAGAAATAAAATTCTCTACATACTACTGACAAGCACTTTAAAAAAAAAAAAACTCAAGAATACCATACTATAAGGATGATAATACAAAGAGGGGAAAACACAACCCATATAATAAAGATGATAACACAGACAGGAGAAAACTGAACTTGATGGTATTGTTGAGCTTCTGGATCAGCTAAACCTGGAGTCCCATACTACTGAACTTATAACATTAAATAAATAAATGCATCAATGTATCAGCTAGTTTGTGTTTATGTTACCGGAGATACATCAAATCGATCTATACAGTTGTTTTCAGTCCTTAGTTAAATGGACTTATGATTCTAAGCATGGCTCAGACTAACTCCAGCTATCTTCTGCAGAAGGGTAAATAATCTAGGAGATGACAGGGTAGGTGACATTTTTAACACACTGAAGAATACTTCTGTTCCTGCTTCCTCTTGGGGCATTCACATATTCTCATCTTTCCAGATCCATCGCTGATACATTCAAGGTATGACAGAGGGCAAATCGTTTATTTCACTAAGTTGATGACAGGTGTGCTTGTGACCTCATCACCCCTGCCTTCTGCTTCTTCCTATGGGTTCAGCCCCACACAGATACTTCCTCCACTTCTCATGCACTGAACATTAGGAACCATCTATCATCCCCATGTATCACCGTCCATCAGACCTCCTCTACAGGACCAGGGATGGGAGCCAGGAGACAGCTGTGGCCACCACCTGCTTTGACTACTAGGTGTTGTTTTTCTAGACTACCTTGACACATTTGTGCTAGAGTGGCATTTGAATGATATTAGTAATACTGGTGGTTGTTGCAAACGTGTGATAATAAAGTCAGAGCTCTGAAGGTCGTTCATATCTCACTGAAGCACAGCCCTCCCCTAATGAAGACACTATTGTAAGCCCTGTTTTCCATGTGAGGTAATGACCAAGGGAGGTGAAATAATTTGCCAAAGTCCACACAGCTGGTAAATGAAGCTCCTACTTCCTGGATCATAGAAAATAAAGGTAGAAACTTGGGCCCTGTGATTTATTTTGTTTTAATTAAATCAGTCTTTTCTAAAAGTTTCAATGAAAAACAATGGATATGAAAAGCAACCTGACCAAACAGCAGAGGATCCTTGGGTTAGTCAGCCCCCTCTGCTTGTCTCATCCAGCCTGCAAGAATTACCAAGGCTAGATGGTTCTAGAACATTTTTGCAAAAATGTGCAAAAGAAAAAAAAAGTCCTTTTTCTTTTCAGGCCATCTCCCCCTCTCCCTCCCTTTTCTGCAAGGCAACTGTGTCTCATCCTCAGCTTGGCTCCTGACTGTGGCTCCCTTCCTCCACCCCAGGCCTCTTCCCCCGTTCCCAGAGAAGAGCAACTGCTGCCCGTTGCTAACTTCCACATGGCCCTCAGCACAGTCACTGAGGACAGCTCAGCTGCCTGCACCCTGTGATGAGAGAAGGAAAAAAACCCTGAAAAGCAGAGGCTTCCTGAATAGCCATTCTCCCAGCCCTGTTGGGCAACTGTCCTTCCGTCTGTCTGAGCTGTCAGCTATAAATCTCGAGTTCTGCCTCATGCTGAAATGTCAGGGTGAACTTTTAGCTGGACAGTTAAATAAACTTACAAGGTCACTGGCAAGGGCAGACGCTCACGAGGCTCTGTTCTGGAACTTTCCAAGTGAAGACGGGTCCCTGTATTAATTTGGGGCCCTACCCTTGGTTCTGCTTAACTTTGGTTGTCCAAATCTCAGCATGGTTCTCTTAAAGAAATTCTAAGAAGTAACTTTTCAAAGAGAGCTTTCAAGTGCATCACTTCTCCCAGACACTAGCTCCGTCTGCCAGTCAGTCCCACAAGGTCCTGCCTGCCGCAAATCCAAGCCCATTTTACATCTCTTCATAGCACACCTCAACAACATCACCCTAGTACAGTGAGTGACAAGCTCTTCCTAAAAGTGGACAGAACTTGGGCAATGGGTTAGGGAATCTCTTTTAGGCCAAATCCAACTATTCTCATGTCAGAGAAACTTAGGCTGTGGCTCGGGGAAATGATCTGAGAGCACCACAAAGGCATGAACAACTGGAAGGTCTTTGAATCAGCACCCAGTCCTTTATGATTTTGAACTTGCTAACTAAGGTCTCTCCTTCTAAGATAAGGAGTAAATACAAAAAAAAAAAAAAAATCTAACCTTGTTTTAGAGAGTTCTCCCCTCCCCCTCCTACAATCTCCAACTGTGATGCTTTCTGTGGTAGTCTGAATGTGATTGGCCCCTATAATCTCATAAGGAGTGGCACTATTAGGAGGTGTGGCCATGTTGGAGTCTGTATGGCCTTGCTGGAGGAAGTGTGTCACTGTGGGAGCAGGCTTTGAGGTTTTCTATGCTCAGGATACTGCTCAGTGTCTCAGTCGACTTCCTGTTCTTTGCAAGCCAAGATGTAGCCAGCACCATGTGTAGACAAATTGCCAAAATGGTCTTATTAAGTAAAAAACATGGAGCCAAATATAGGGGTGAAAGCCTTAGATCAGGGAAATAGGGAAAGTCACCAGCCAACCTTACCTCACCAACTCTGCAACTTCCAAATGTGACCTACTTCCTGTCTACCCATGCCTTTATTACCTTGCTGTTCTGCCCTCTCATTGGCTATCTTAGCCTAGCTACCTCATTTCCTCTTCTTACACAGCTCTGTCACTTCCTGCCTGTCTGCACAGACCTCCAGGTCTCTATGGTTAGTACTGGGATTGAATGCATATGTCACCACCCTTGGTTCTCTTCCCTAGTGTGGTCTTGAACACACAGAGATCCTGCCAGTTTAAGGGATTAAGGGTTTGTGCTGCCTGGCTTCTTATTTACTTAAAATGGCTGGCCCTTTTCCCCTGATCTCCAGGCAAGCTTCATTTATTAACATACAAATAAAATATCACCACATTTCAGCACAAATAAAATATCACCACAACCATGTCTGTCTGCACACCAGCCATGCTCCCCTCCATGATGATAATGAACTGAACCTCTGAAACTGTAAGTCAGGCCCAATTAAATATTTCCTTTATAAGAGTTGCTGTGGTCATGGTATGAGACCCTAACTAAGACACAAGTTGGTACTAGGTACTTGGGTATTGCTGTGATGGCCTTACCATGTTTTTGTTTGGAATAATACGGATTTGGGGAGTTTGGGTTAGGAAAGCAGTGGAATGCTTTAAGGACTACTTAATGGGCTATACCAGTAGGAGCATGGAAGACAGTGGTGCTGACTGTGATTTAATGAACGGTAGGGATCAAGAGGTTCCAGAGGAGAAGAGTTTTAGTATGTTGCCTAGAAATTGTTCTTTGGTATTTTGGTGATGAAAGCTGCCTTTTGTCCTTGTTCAAAGAGTCTGCCTGAGACTAACATGAAGAATTTTGGATTAATTTGGTTAGCAGAGGAAATCTCAAACCAGCCCAGAATACATGCTGTCATATGGTTATTAGTGGTAATTCTAATGAAGATTTAAATGAAAAAGAGCAAGTTGAGCAGAGTAAGTTACAAAATGTAAATTTTGAGGAGAAAAAGAGCATCAGGATGTAGAATGGAGCTAAGTCCTGTGTTTAAGGAGATAAATGAATTGAGAAATGGAATAAATGGAGAGGTGACCTCAGGGCAAGATCCCATCCAACTAAGTTTTCCAACTTGTGAAAAGGAACTTTAAAAAAATCTTAGAGTTGGGTATAGTGGTGCACACCTTTAATCCCAGCATTTGGAAGGCAGAGGGTGGGGGAATCTCTGAGTTTGAAGCCAGGCTTGTCTAGAGATCCAGTTTCAAGAGAGCCAAACTGAGGCAGCAAAGGATAAAAAACTGGTGAAGATGTAATTGAACAAGGGGACCATGTTCCAGCCCCAGAAAGCAGCAGAACTTGGCATCTTCGACCATGTGGTTCTGGGTTTAGTTAAGGATATAAGAAAGGAGTTATGGAATAAAGCCGCTGAGGCCAGGCATGTGTCAGGGTATCCCTGATTGGAGGCCTAGTAGAGAGGCCATTGCTTGAAGCTGTAAAGTTGAAGCCTGTGTTACCTTGGAGAACCCAAGATGTTAGAGATGCCAGAGTCATGGGAACCTGCAGAGGAGAGCTGCTAACAGGGAGTGGAACCAGACCAAGAGAAGGAGTGTGTTGCAGTCAACAAAGCTGAAAGGAGTTGGAGATCTGAAAGAGCATTTTGACATCAGACATGGAGATGTAGAGTTTAGAGTTTGCCCAGCTGGTTTTTGGTCTTTCATGAGTCCAGTCTTTCCTCACTATGCTCCTTTCCCTATATTTTGGAATGGTAATGTATATACTGTGCCATTATATGTTGGAAATATGTGATCTGTTTTTTTTATTTTGATTTTACAGGGGATTAAAGTTTAGAGATTGCATGACCCTCAGAAGAGATTTTGAACTTTGAACTTTTAAACATTGTTGAGACTGATAGACTATGGGGACTTTTGAAGTTGGACTAAGTACATTTTGCATTATGATATTGTTACAAGCTTATGGGGGCCAGGGAGTGGAATGTGGCAGCTTGAATGTAATTGGCCCCCATAATTTCATAGGCATTATTAGTAGGTGTGGTTTTGTTGAAGTAGGTATGACCTTGCTGGAGGAAGTGTGTCACTGTGAGGGCAGGCTTTGAGGTTTTCTATGTCCTTACTGTCTCAGTCTACTTCCTATTCCCTGAAAGTCAAGATGTAGCCAGCCGCCCCATGTCTGCCTGCATGCTGCCATGCTCCCTGCCATGATGATAATAAACTGAACATCTGAAATTGTAAGTAAGCCGCCCCAGTTAAATGTTCTCTTTATAAGAGTTGCCGTGGTTGGTGTCTCTTCACAGCAATAGAAACAGTAACTAAGACACTTTCTTTGTCCACTCACTTTGAACATACACTTTTGTCCCATACTAGGCACTTAAGACTTTATAGTTCTACCATGCCCAACGTGATAGCCCAAGTTCTGTTGTTTGAGCATGAACAGGAATATAGTATAATTTTGTAACCTCAAGAAGCCTTCACTTGGTTACCACAGATCTGCCTGGTGAGACTTAATCTGGTTCAAGAGAGAAAAACCATGATTCAGTCCTTGGTCTATCACTGGAACCCTGAAGAAGATTGTTGGAACATTTCTTTTCTCTGATAAAATTGTCCTCATGTTTATCATTTCCCAACATTTGAGGCATTCATTTATTCCACATTATTTATTGGCATATACTGTGCCCTGGCAATGTTGTTGGCATTTCATATTTATTAGTGAATAATACAAACGGACTCTGCCCTTATGTATGTGATATTTGTAGAACCCAGTAAACAGAAAATGTAATGCAAATGGAGACAAAGTAGACAATAGGCATGGTAGATAAATAAATTATACATGAAAAAAGCTGAGGCAATTAAATCAGGGTCAAAAGAGATCAGAAATATCGAGGTGTTAAACTGATGTTCAAAATTAAGTATTTAGAAAGGGCTCAGTGAGAAACTTATCAAATTGAGGCACAGAATCTTCACCGTTGTGAGAGGAAGGTTTCCAGAGTGGCTGAGGTAAGGTGGGATGGGAGAGGATGGAGGAGACAGGAGAATACTGATATTGGCAAATCTTTCACTAAGGAAACTGACCAGCTGTTGGACAGAGGTATCTGCTACTTTTTTTCCTTTTTCATAACCTATGTTCCATCTTTCATGGCCCTCAGTTTTACACCCTTCTTCTATACTCAGCCTATATATTTTAGGTAAGCCCTGTGAAATTTCATCATGCAAGTCTGGAATTCTCAGGTCTGGTGAGCCAGTGCCCTGGTCCTTGTGTCTTGTCTCAAAGTAGACATTGGACCCTTGTTAATGCGAGAATTCAGTCCTTAGCTTTTTGCTGAACTTGGCCTGGGTTGTAATGTTGATGGAGCAGCTGTTGTGACAGTGTGAAGCAGAAACTTGCGTAAGAATGAAGTCATCACAGAGAAACCCAGAGTCTAGCAGCAGAGAAACAAGGATTCCTGGGGGCATTATTTGAATAGCTGGATCCATCTCTACCTGAAGCTAGAATGCCTAGTCTTTTGGATTATGTGTTAGTAACTCTCCCTTTGATCTTGAATGACTCCGAGTTTCTCTTTCTGAATGGAGAAAGTCCTGATGACGACACTAACGAACACATACTGAGCTCTCTTTTGCAGTGGTCTCAGTGTCTTTCCTATTCAACCAAAGGAGTCATCAATGGCGAGTGAGAGGCCAAGTAGTCCATGTGAGCTACAGGGTCAGATTCAAGAGAAATTTGGACCATAATCCTGTTGTCTGGTTTTCATACCACGACCATCTCATCTGTTCCATTTCATCTCAGTCCATGAAAACTTTTATAGGCAAATATGGAAATATTGAGATTAGAGGTTCAATTTCAGGACTCCAGTAACTCTTGGCTCTAAGCCCTTTCTTCCTTCTGGTAGCTTCCCTCGCCAGTTTCTGGCCCTGCTCCCCTAACATTCTGAAGCACTGTGGACTTGCTTTCCTTTGCCTGTACTTCAATTTCCCAGTGCCAATGTGAGGTTGATTACATTGTTAGCCCCATTTCTTAATTCCTTCTCCACTAATACTCACTGTGGCCTCTTTTTGAATGAAACATTTTATTTCCCTTAATCTGAGGTTCAGCCATGTGGCTTACAGTGACCAATGGATGGGTGTGGAAATGTCAGTGTGCTAATCTTAAACTTTGGCTTCAAGTGGCCTTGCATATCTCAGCTTGTAGCCTTGTGCCTTCGAAGACTATGCCCCAGTTGCCCTATGGGTCTCAGTAGAAAGAAGAAAGTTAACACTAGCCTTATGCTAAACTACTCCAATAGAATCTGCACCTACCCACCCTCCACATCTACCCTAGATGAACAAACTGCACTAAATCTAGCAATAGCAAATGATGTCATCTCAAGATTCAGAAATTTGGGGTCATTTGTTGTACAGCAGTTGCTAACTGATACTGACTTTGTGGTTTCTGCTATGCATGGCAATCCTTGGAGTAAGACATTTAGACTCTGTGTATCTGAGCAAAAAAGCGACTACTTTCTTGATCGTAGAATTAAAAAAAAAGTGCCTGGTTTAACTAGAATTATTTTGGAATAAACATGCCCCAGGTGTTAGATTCAAACATTTGTCCCCAAATAAAACGTATCTAGACGGTCTGCAATCTGTGTTTGCTAAATGTGCTTGCTACTCCTTCGGTACTCATTCTGACTAACTTTAGAGAAATGGGACACCCTATCACTCTTCACTCAAAGCTTTGGATTTACTATTCTGTCATGCATGGGAGAGCTACTTTCAGTGAAAGCCTATGCCCCTTCTGGGGACACAGAGACTCCCGTTTCTGTATTCTCTCCAAATTTGTAGGCACAGAGGTAAAGAAGAGAAATCATGTGGAGTTGTTTATACTGCACATTCAGTTAAAAGAATCAATTCATTCCATTTTGCACTAGGTTATGAAAATCTTTCTATCCTCCATACATTGGGGGTGAAACAGAGTTGAATATCAATAGTCACGGACAGCTTCAGATTGCATTGCTCAGCTCATAGGACTGCCTTTCTTAGTGTTAAATTCATTAATGCCTTCAACTCCAGAATCAAACTCTTGTCTAAGATGCTTTCATTTCATTTTGATAAATGGGTATAAATTATTTTTCTTTACTGCTATTCCAAATTGCATTGAGTTGCAATGGTGTTTTTTTTCTGTAGCCTCAAAAACTTTTGAAGCTTTTCTTATCTTTCCATGGGCTTGCTAACAGCCACAACAATGCTCTCTTGGGTGTACATGATCCTGCTCCAGCAAAAACTTAAGGAATTTTCTAGCAAAGAAAAAAAAAAAAGACTCAATAGACATACTTATGGTCTCTGGCCATTAGAAGCCCTGGGAGGAGAGATACAATGAGAGGTTGGCATGTGAATTCTTTTTCAGAGGGCTGGTGAGCCTGTTCAGTAGGTGGGCGAGCTTGCTGCCAGGTGTGATAACTTGGGCTTGACCCCTATAACCCACAGGTTAGGAGAGAACTGGCTCTCACGAGTTTTCCTCTGACTTCCACATATGCACTGTGTCACATGAGTAACTCCCCCACAAGAAGTAAATAATTCATTTGCCATAAAGGCTCTATCAAGTGGTTGGAATATAGAGAACCAAGCAAACCACTCCAGATTCACTTTGAATCAACATGTTACAAACAAGCATTTGTAACATGTCAGCTGATCCACATGTGCTGCAGATTAGATCTAAAATGTCCCCCCAAACTCATGTGGAGACAGTTTGGTCAGAGGTGGTGGCTGTGGAAACAACTGAGCTGTGAGATGTTACCCAGTTCAAGACTAATCCATGGATGTGTTCACAACTTAATGGGATATTGGAATAAAAACTTCAGGATATGAAGGAAGTTGGTTGGTGAAGATATAATCCCGAGGGGTATGTGTGTCTTCTCCCCAGTCCCCTCTCCTCCCTTTCCTTCCAACCAGCATGAAAGAAACAGTTTTTGTTAGCCATGCCCTTCTGCCATAACACTCTGCTTCCTCACAAGTCCAGAAACAGTGGAACCGAGTGACTATGGGCTTAAATCTCTGAAGACATAGGACAAAATCAGCATTTTCTCTCTTAAAGCTGTTCATCTCAAGTATTTCTTCACAGTGACAAAAAGCAGACTAATATAATATACAGATAGCTCCTGACCTTGACTTTGTTAGAATCCCCAAGGAAACTTTGAAAACACCATTCCCTGGGGTCTTCCTCACTTACTCTATCTCACTTGATGGGGTACTGGCATCCTTACAAGATCCCTAAGGGGTCTAAGGTGGAGGAAGCAAGAAGAAGCAAGGATACACATGGCAGTTTCTCTGGGGCAGACGAGGACTCCTGTAGCTCACAGAAGGGGGCTCCTCCATGGCCTCTTTCCTCAGCTTCAGCCCACACTATTAACAACTGCACAGCCTGGGGGTTTCTCGCTGGGCACCGAAGACAGGGCTTTGCTTTGTTTGTTCTTCATTGACCCCTTGACAAAGAGAATAGATGCACAGTATAGCTCAGAAAATTCAATTCAAAGCATGGTAGAGCCTTTTAAAAATGTCCACTACGTGTTTAATATAGTGTAAAGCCCATGATCATCAGCCCCCCATTATCCAGCACCCTGCTACAACAATTATGCTCTTTTTCTACTCTTGTTTCTTCTAATTGTTTTTTATTGTTTCTATTAGACACTTTAGAAGAAGTAATATCAGCTATTAGATCACTCACCTATATAGAACAGCATTTTTCTCTAACACTTAAAACTCTGATCAAATGAATATAGCATGTGGTTATTATTCCAGTCATTGTTAAGTGTACAGTTCAGAGCTCTTTAGACACTGGATGTGTAAACATCACTGTCAGCAGTCTTGTTTGTTTGCTATTGATACAATAAATACCACAAGCAAAGTCAGCTTGTGGAGGAAAGGGTTTATTTGGCTTACACATCCTGATCACGGTCCATCACAGAGGGAAGCCAAGACAGGAACTCAAGCAGGCAGGTCCCGGCAGCAGGAACTGAAGCAGGGGCCATGGAGGGATGCTGTTTACTGGCTCCTCCCTATGACTTGCCCAGTTTGCCTTCTTATACAACCCAGGACCACTGGCCAAGAGGCAGCACTGCCCAAAGTAGGCTGTGCCTTCCCACATAAATTAATAGCCAAGAAAATGCCCCCACAGACATGCCCATAGGTCGATTTGATGGATACAATTTCTCTATTGATGTTCTCTCAAACTTGATGATTCCAGCTTGCACCAAACTGACAAAATCTAACCATAACTACGACTCAAATTATTGTTGACTCCCTAGACTGAAATGCTATGTCTGTTTAGCACGAATTCTCAGTTCTCCTCTCCCAGCCCCTGGGAACTACTATGCTGCTTTCTGTTTCTAGGGATTTGACAATTCTAGGAACCTCATGAAAGTCACACAATATTTGTCCTTTCGTGTGTGGCATCTTTTGTTTACCATATCGCCATTAAATTTCACCCATGTTGCAGCATGAAAGGCCCAAGGCTGTTCTGTAGTCAAATCCCAGTGCTCTCCCACCATTAGCAGGATAGAACAATAACCCTCAATGCCATCTCTGTTGGGTTCCTTTCTCTTGGACGTCACAAAATACGTCATTTTGGAACTCACAACAGCTTCTGTTTCTTACTTAAGATCCACACAAGACTGCACCAGTACAGGTGTAGTCATGGGTGGGGGAGGGGCTCACGAGGATCTGCCCCTCCCGGGGGAGTTAATGGCAGTGTCAAAGGCTGCTGGAAGGTAAGTCATTGTCTTTAGTGATGCATCCGCTGCTGAGTTACTCAACTCTAAAGGATAGTGTTACACCTACTCTTTCACGATTGGCCCTGGTCAAACTCAGCGGGTCACAAAGCAAAATCAAGATCCAACCTAAAAGCCATGAATGTGGGTGTGAGAAGGGTGCAGGGAGGCAGGTAGCTGAGGATGGAGGGATGGGTGTGACCAGAATGCATTGCGAACATGTAGGAAGTTACTAATGACCAAGTTAATTTAAAACAAATTGTCATTTTACCTTTAGTCTGTTGAAAGAATGATGCACACAAGAGCCATATTGATTGTCCTGAAATGTGTCTTGAGTTGTCCTTGAAGACTTGGTGTGTGATCTGGTGTGTGTTGGAGGGGCAGGAAGTTAACAACTGGATATCATTACTTCAGACCAGTCTCAAACTTGAGATCCTCCTGCCTCAACCCTTCTAGTGCCAAAATTATATTTATGGGCCACCACACCTGGCCAGCACTGGTGTTTCTGCTGTGGCTTGTTTTATGTGTTCTCATGGGCTTGGAAATCAAATCCAGATCCTTGTGCATGCAGGAAAATGACTCTACCCATGAGCAACCTTTTCAACCCTACTACGGCTTTTTAAAGAGGAGTGTTCTAGTGGAAGTGAGAAAAAGTAAGACTAAAATGAACAAAGATTGTGCAAGATAATATAGGCCTAGAATATAGTATGTAGCCGAGAAAATGACTCAGCTTTGAATAAAAGAGATGAAGGATAACTCAGAGTGTGGAACTAAGATGTAAAGATCAAACCAAGAGAGAAAGCATGAGGAACCTTTCCCAAAGAGTAGGAGGAGCCCTGGCCAAACTTACAAATGTCTACCTAGAGCAGTTGTGTATTTATTTCACTCCCCACCCCCATTGGATGAACATACGCATAGGAGGTGTTCTGTACCTGCCACATCATATGCTGGACGTGAGAAAAACAGATCACTTGCTCCTTAGACACAGGTAAAAATGATATTCAAGTGGCTACAACTAAGGACATACTGAGGTGATACCTGGTAGTTTAGGAAAAGGTCAATCACGTAAGGATGAGCAGGAGTTATTATATCCAGATGGAAGATTATGGAAGAATGTGTTTTCCACAGTCTTTGATTCTGTTCCCAAACTTGCAATGTGACCTAGACACCCATCTTAACCTATTTTGTGGTGCTTCAACATAACGGCTTAGGCTGAATAATTAACATTGAAGAGAAATGTGTAATGATCCCGCTTCCATAATAATGTCACTAAACCGTTCCTGGGGGCAAGTCTTTCTATAATTTGAATATCTCTTAAAGGTCTTGCCTCTTAGTTCAGTTAAAGGAGATCAAATTTCAACATGAATTTGGTGAAGGACAAATTTCAGACCACAACACTGCCCGGCCAAGCACAATGCTGGATGACTTCTGAGCCTATGTCATCTCTGTGTGACACTGCTTCTGCCTTGCTATCTTGGGATATATATTCTTGGAGTGGAGCCAGCATCCTCTGAGGAAATCCAAGGTGGTCCCTGTTGAAATCACCAACCATGTGAGGAAGCAGGAAGTGGATGTCCCACTCTTAGAAGACCCATCCTCGCTGACACCACACGGAGAAGAAATGAACTCTCTCCACCACTCCCTGGCAACACTACAGGCCTGGGATCAAAACAGTGCTACTGGCTCTTAAAACTACTATTTTAGAGAGTCCGTTTATCACATAGCAATGGATGAACAAAGCGCTTAGCAGAAGATGGTACTCCTAAAGGCATTCTGATTCCAGAACCCAGGTCAACAGCTGGTAAAGAACACCTCGTTGCTCAGGTCCCTACCTGGAACTAATATATCCCCAAATGTAACTATTGCCTACAAATGACTCACAGCTCTGAGGGTGAAGAGAACCCTTTGGCTCAAGGTCATGACCTTTTCAAAGATAGCCTGTACCCAATGCCCAGTTGATGCATTGATATAAAAGCTGGACGTCTGACTCCAACTTGGACCAACTATGAAGGACGACCCAGGCCTTGGTACCTGCTGTAGGGTCAGTCAAGGCCCCGTTGCTATTGCACGTGAGCCTAACTTCTCTCTATTCCCAATCTGCTTCTTTCACTTCCTCTGCAAACACTGTTCCTGAGAGAACCAGCCACAAACCCTTACACCAATCTCCACTGTGGAGTCTCTGTAGGGGGCCCCTCTGCAGAGCTGCTCTGGACTGTGATGAGAAAGAGAGGAATGGGATGCTTACAAAGGTGCCCAGTTGCAGGTACTCGGTGGCAGCTGCTCATGGGTAGGGTCAAGGGAACTGAATATACATAAACAACTTGTGTTGAATGTCTACTGTGTGTTGTGAATTCAAAGAACAAAGACTACATCAGTCTAGAAAAAGTTTACCATCTAATAACAGATATAGGCAAGGAAACATAAACATTCAAGACAAAGTAATAAATATTAACACAGAGGAGGAATAGATCAGGTTCATGGGACCCTAGAGAGCCAACATTCTGAGCCTGATAATATTAAAAGGTGAATTTCATGCAGGAATCAGTAAATATGGCTGGAGACACAAAACCATGGGAAATGGAAAGCAATGTAGCTAGAAAAGCTGGTGGGCAAGTGGAACATCATTTAGTTTATAGGAAAATCAAGTGTTGCTAACTGGTTTCAAGAAATGGATGATAGGGAGCTGGGGAGAGGACTTGGTGGGTAAGAGGACTTGCTCAAAAGCATGAAACCTAAGTTCAAACCTCTGCCAACCCCACAAGAACTGGGAGTTGTAAGCCCAGCTTTTAGTGAGGTTGATGGAGACAGGCAGATCCCATGGGTTCACTGAGTGGGCAGCCTAGTAGAAAAGGTGAGCTTCTGTTTCGGAGGGAGCAACAGAGGAAGACATCCAGTGTTCTGGCCTCTGGGTGTGTGTACATATACGTGTACCTGAATACCGGTGTGTGTGCACATACACACAGAGAGGAAGAAATGGGTCATTTCAGTCAAATCTGTGTTTTAGAAGGGTCACTATGCCCACACCTTTACGGATTGTGTAAAAGCATGTGGCTGGAGACAGGGAACGTGTCCAGGGTTGCAACCACAATAATCCATGTGGAAATAACGGCATTTGTCACAATCGTTCAATGACTCCGAACAAAGAGAAATGGGGGTTCTCTAGCCCTATTACTTGCAAACAAAACAAACACAAAAAACAAAAACAAGCAAACAAAAAACCCCACAAGGCATCCAGTCTGGGCACTTTACATCAGATGTGGATCTCTGTACTGAGAGATTGAGCAACTGGCTGATTAATCCCATCTTCTATGCAGAGGCTGAGACAGCAAAAAAAAAAAAAAGTTTGCCAGTTTCATAAGAATGAATTAGTTCCTCTCCCCGTAGCGCCCTGGAGAAAGCACCAGTTCCTCAAAATGAGGACCCGTGCTAATTGGACATTTTCTGCGGCATCACATCACCCAGGCGAGTGTTGAAATATTCCAGGTGACCCCAGGGAATGACTGCTTTGCTCAAATGTGTCATGGCCAGTTCAAGGACTTTGTTCCAAGATGAGAGCATTGATGCTCACAGCCTGCTGTCAACAACAGTTAGTATGAAGCGGAGGAATGGTTCAGAGGTGAAGAGCATTGCTGCTCTTACAGAGGAAGCAGGTTCAAATCCCAGCACCCATATGGAGGCCCATGGCCACCTGTAACTCCTGTTCCAGAGGATCCTATGCCCTCATCTGACCTCCATGGACATCAAGCGGATGCAGTATACCTACATACATGTAAATAATCACTTGTACACACACATACATGAAGACAGCCACTTATACACATAAGACTGTAACCGGAAGGTTTCTCCAGTCCCGGCCAGCCCCGCGGTCCCTCAGCTGCTTATAAAATAGTCATTCAGAGGCTTAATATTATTTACAAACTGTACGGCCTATGGCAGGCTTCTTGCTAGCCAGCTCTTATAGTTTAACTGAACCCATAACTATCCATCTATGTATCGCCACGTGTTCTGTGGCTTTACCTGCATCCCATTACATGTTGTTCCTAGGATGGCAGTCTAGCATCTCTCCCTCCTCTCCTTTCTTCTCTCCGTATATCTGCTCGGATTTCCTGCCTGCCTCTAAGCTGCCTTGCCATAGGTCAATGCAGCTTTATTTATCAACCAATCAGAGCAACACATATTCACAGCATACAGAAAGCCTTCCCACAGCATAAGACCAAACAAATAAATTGTTTTTTAGAAGAACATTTAGTTTAGCCTGGGCCAGAATTTGTCATTTTTCATTTGAGTTTGTTTTGACACTTATCAGTCACTGTGTCTTGGAGTCACAGGAAAGAATCAGTGGTTGGTTGAATAAATCAATACAGAGAGAACGCTCCTGGAGGTCGCTCTCCTACTGAGTTAGAAGGGAATAATCCCAATACCAGGGCTTTGTCACTGTCCCTTGGGATTCAACTTCCTTAAGATTACAAGGTAGGAAATAGGCACTAGGAGAAGTTTGTGTTTTAGAAGCTACACATTATACATATATAACCAGACTTTTCAATCTACTCAAAACTTTAAATTCTTAAATTAAATTTACATATGAACGTGTCTTTAAAAAGTCACATAATAAAATAGATTATGATTTTAAAAGTTCTTTCTTCTATCTTGTCTGCCTTTTCTATTTTCAGTTTCCATGGCAAAGCAGTCAATCACTGTTTCTAGTTTCTTGATCTTTGCAGTTATGAATATGTGAAAGAATGCACATAAATATGTATTTCATATATGGCAGCATAACACTCTGTTCAAAACATTATGCATCTCACTTTTTAAAAACTTACTGTGTTACAGACTTTTTTGGTGTTAACACATGTGGATCATTTAAAAATCTCCCCCAATGAATGCTGAGGTTGTGTCCAATATTTCGTTACTTAAATAATTCGGCAGTGAATACCCTTGTGTGCAAATGTGTGTTTTTTTTATTATCAAGCACATAAGTTTATATGGAAAGTGTGAGATGACTGCATGAAGAGGTACGTGTTTTGAAATGTTTTGAAGTATACTGACAGAATAGATCGCAGTTTTTCTCTTGATGCCCTTCTTCCTCAGTCACGTACGGTTTCCTGCTATAAACATTTGTGTCACTTTATTTGGGAGAGGCCCTCACTGTAAAAATGTGATCTGTCCATCTGCAAGGTAGATCAGAAGTGTTGAGGGGAGGACATAACCCAAGAGCAGCCCTCGCTCACTTGTCTTTTGGTCAGAGACCGTTCTGTTCCATCTCTTGAAGGTGTCCAGTGGCGTTGAGCCGCATTTTATCATAAGGAAAGTGTCTCATTAGAAACCCTCCTGTATCCTTCTCTTCCTCAGGTACCTCATTAAAGGCCCCTCGTACATCCTTCTCTTCCTCCTTTCTTCTATGTTCCCTAACCAGGACTCCTCAGGCTCCCCTCTCCAATGAACTGTTTTTCTTTCTGAACTTGTCTTTCAAGATTTATGCATTGAAGACTCAATTCCCAGTGCAGTATCAGAGGCGAGGACCTAACAGGAGACGCACAGGTCAGGGGAGTTTCATCCTTGGGGCCCCATCACCTCTTACCCTTCCACCCTGTGCCATGTTTTAAAAAAACCACTAGAAGAAGGCCATTGCAGGTGCTGGCACTTTGATTTTGGATTTCTCATCCTTCAGAATTAAAGAAGAAAAACTAAGAGGCCATAACAACTTGTAAATCCTGCAACCATGTCTGTCACACTATTTTATCCCCACTCCAACTCACTGACCTTGTTCACTCATCCGTTCACCTCTTAACTCATTCTATCAATACCTGACAAGCACGCCTGTGCCAGATACCTCTCTGGCCTCTGAATTCGATCAGATGGATCCCCAGCCTCCATTATCTGCGCTTCATCCATCTTTAAGTTGAACCTCTCATAGTCTGTTTTCTAATTTCTATAGCCAGTTGCCCAAGGCCTGCTATTTTCTAAAGAAAGGAGATTTATTTAACTTGGTTTTAGAGGTTGAAATTCAACATCAGGTGGCCCCATCCTCTCACCCTTTGGAAGTGCCTTCCGACTCAGCCATAACATGGCAGATGTTGTCACAAGGTGGAGTCACGTATGGGGGTAGGGTCATACATGAGACAGAAAATGGTTTATAATCACTTATTGTCCAGTAGCCAAGTCTCTCGTAACCTAAACTGTTCTTGCAAATTAGGTATCAAGCCTTTATAAGTGTTGTAATCTAATGCTCACACCCACTAAGCCTACCTCTCCATAGCAGCGGGAATCCAGCCTCCAGAACGTGAGCCCTTGAGGGACAAACCTTACCATTGCAACATTAAATCTGTCTTTAAGGGAGGAAAAAAAAACCACTGCAATACTGTTACATAGTCAGAGGAAAAGCATGGGAGAGGCATAGTCCCAGCTAGAGCAACACGTGGATGAGGGTCCCAGCAGTTTGCAATCAACAGCAACAATGCTGATTATCAAATCCATCTCAAGCTTGCAAGGGAGAGTGCGGGTGCTGAAAAGCACAGAGCCTCTAGGTCTGTGGAAGAGGTCAGGGGGACCTGGGGCAGAAGATAATCTTTGGAGATTTTACATGCTGATGTAGGGTAGAGTCTGGTCCAAGACAAAAAGCAACTGTGTACTAAGTGATTTTGTCATAAGGCTACGAACGTTCTGCGCTGTGATTTATGGACATGTTTTTGTTTTGCAGATGGTCTGTCTTCACAGTAAAGAGTTTCATCCCCAGAGCACTCATTAATGGAGGTATTATCATTATAAAACAGAAAGAAAGTCATTTCTACACTGTCTAAACCCACTCAGCCTCCTCTGTTCCTAAACCAGGGCTGCACAGCATTTTGGAAGAAAGTCTCTCATTTCTTTAGTTTAATTATTAACTGTGTCTTCTCCCTCAGTGCCCCTTTCCTAAAAGCTATTTGAAATGTTCCCCTCGCTTTTCAGCTCATCGTCTTATTCATTCTTCCTTGCTTTAAGCATAGGATCCTGTTTTCTTTTAAGGAAAAAATAAAAAAAAAAAACCTGAGCAGCCAAACCATGAGCTCCTCCATCCCCAAACCTTTCTCCTCAGCTGCTCACTTCTTTTCTCTGCTCATCCCCAACTCGGGCCGTTCTTGCCTCTCATTCTTCTTGTGTCTTGTGCCTCTCAGGACTTCTCTGCATTTCTCTGACACTATCTGAGAAATATCGCCAAGCTCAATCCACATTGGAGTTAAAAGGCTTTAATTCTTATTCCCTGTAGCTGGCTCCTTGTTTCTTTACTAATCTCTCCACTGACCGAACGATTATCACGGCCTTTGCATTATTGCCCAACTGCCTACATGTTCGTCCATTCAACAGAGCATAGAGACAATCTCCTTTTCCACATTCTCAGTTCTAATAAACCTGCGCCTTACTCAGACTCTCTTATCAGTGCTCTCAGAGATACAGATGTGCTATAGACTGGGAACTTGTTAGACATGAACTTGTTGACCCCATCCAAGATCTGCTGGAGGGGAAGCCCAGAAATTTGTATCTCAGGCAATTCTAATGTATACTTTTAATTTAAGTTCCATATTGTTAACCTTCCCTTTTTCTCTCTTTTTTGTTGTAGGGGAGGTGTGTGTGTGTGTGTGTGTGTGTGTGTGTGTGTGTGTGTGTGTGTCCGTCCCACGCATGAGTGCCTGGATGTGAGCACACACGCTTGTGTATACGAAGCCAGAGCAGGATGCAGAGTGTCTTCTTCTGTCACCCTCTGCCCTGCCGTCTTGTGACAGGGTCTTTCACTAAGCAGAAGTTCACCGTCTGGGTTAGTCTGGCTGCCCACCGAGCTCATGGGTTCTACCTGTGTCCACCCTCCCGCGCTGGTGTACAGGCACTGCGGCCATGCCTGGCTGTTGACGCAGATGCTATGATTTCAAACTCAAGTCCTCCCGCTCGCAGACCAAGCACCCTTACACACCGAGCCGTCGCCCTGAGCCTCTCTTCTGCTCTCCTCTCCTCTGCATTCTAAGCGGTTTTTCACCGTGTCTGCCTTCTGATCATTCATCAGATATGTTTGGTCCCTTGGTTCTAGTCTTAGGTTACCTGTTCTGTCCACGGGATTTCATCTGCCCAGATCGCTTCAGTTACAACTTGTATTAGCCCCAATTCTGTGGTTTGTAAATGACTGAAAACATAGAGTTAAGCAAGAGTGAGCAAAATTAAAGACAAGACAGATGTTTTTTAACCCCTGTAACATGTCTGCCTTGATCAAAGGTCTTAAGTAAGGTCACCAGGACCTCACTATATTCTTTTTGTCTCCCATCTCTGTTTCCATTTGAGTTGGCATTGCTTTTAGTTCAGGTCCCTTTAGATGGGACCTGGATACATGCTCAGACTTCTGGGCTCTACTAAACCATCATCGATGTCAACAGTATAGAAATGTTGACTTCCTTAAGCTGGAGTCACACCACCATGCCTGAAGGTAGGCATGAGGAAAACTTTACTCACTATGTGACAAGTATTGTTCTTGGTTCTCAAATACAACGGGGAACAAAAAAGTCCATAGTCTCATGGAGCTGATATTCCAGAGGGAGATATAGATAATAAACAAAAGAAACGGGTAAATATAAACTGCTGAACACTGGCATAGAAGGATGGTGCAATGAAAAGGGACAGGAGTCCTAAAGGGGGGCAGAGATTGCTTCCCCAAGGGTATTGAGATGGTGCTAACAGCTGGTTAATGGACTCTTAGTAGGCAAAGCGAGTAGGAATCCACTATAATTCCAAGCTCTACTTCTCACTGTTCTACCCAGTTGTCTAGTGGACACCATTTCTTCATATGGAAATGGAAACGTCTCAGACTGTAGTTAGTACCTTCCTTCCCTCAGTTTGTTTCATATTTCTTTTCTTGAAAAAGGTTTTTATACATAATTAGTAGGAGTCGGCATCTCTAGCCTCTCATCTTGAAGATTATAAATATAAATAGTAGAATGGAAACTACAAAAAACATCAGAAAAGAGTAAAACATCAGGAATGCACATGTTTCGAATGTTGAAGATTGTTGGAAAAAGGTGGGCAGGGCAGAGAGAGGTCTTCCTGATAAGTCTTCTCCAAGGAAGCGTTCTGGGTAAAATCCTAAATTTAGAGATGATGGGCTTTGCCCATTTCTTCTTTCCTCCTGGTAGGCGTATATACAGGCAAAGGTAATTGTCCCAGCTAAAGCCACTTACCAAATCCTGCTCATTTCACCTTTTTCATGTGCCTAGGATGCTCCCAGTGGCTCACATGGCTGCCGCCACTTCTCTAGTGTCTGCTCCACCATTGTTCTTTGCTTTATCTGAACTCTGTCCAGTCTTCTTTCCTCTAGTTTTGTATTCTCTTTGAATCCTCTCCAGGTTATTCCTGAAAAGGTCTTTGATTTCTAGTGGGACTGAATGAAGGCTGGAGATATCCAGTCAGATCTCTGAAGTGAAGCCACTCGGTCAGGTTATGCTTTCTTTTTTTTTTTTGGTTTTTCGAGACAGGGTTTCTCTGTGTAGCTTTGCGCCTTTTTCCTGGAACTCACTTGGTAGCCCAGGCTGGCCTCGAACTCACAGAGATCCTCCTGGCTCTGCCTCCCGAGTGCTGGGATTAAAGGCGTGCGCCACCACCGCCCGGCTAGGTTATGCTTTCTCCAACTTCAGCTGCTCAAGTGCAAGGATGAAGGTGGCAGAAATTGAGTGGGGGTTCATATTGACAAAAATGGGGAGAAAGAAATGGACAAAGTAGATCTATGTAGAAGGTGGATTAAATGAGCGAGTCCTGGATTTCAAGTTGGTAAACTGGCAACTGAGACCACAAGGAGATTATGAACAGGGAGGCAGAGAAGCAGCAAACAGTGGGGACCCCAGTGGTGATAAAGGAAGATTGGAGATGGATTACTGTATGATACAACATATGAAGTGGGACGGGTTAATTGGAGGTTTTGGAAGCAACACAGCTAGCAGTCTAGAGTATGAGAATTGAAATTAAAAGCTGGGGTAGGGTGGAGGAACGGAAAATTAAATGCAAGGAGATAAAGGAGTTGAGAAGATACCTGGCCACATGACTAGGTAGATGGATACTAATGTAATTAAGAATGTTAATAAAATCATTGATGAAAAGAATATTAGTGTCTAGATGATAAGTGTTTAATGAAGGATGGTACTGACAGAGAAGACCACAGATAAGGTGGATCTGTGGGAGGAAGGTGGTCTGTCCCAACAGCTTGCAACCCAGAGAAGTTGGAGTTAGAGTTGTAGAGGAACCAGAGCTCATTTGAAAATAGTCAAAGAAAATGAGGAAGACAACTCTCTGTCCTCTCCAGACTCTGTATATGTGAGATACAAAAAGAAAAAAAAAAACCCAAGATGGATAAAATCAATAAGCAAATGGGTCCCAGAGCAAAACAGGGAAGTAGGAGCAGATGAAGAAGTGGGAGATTTTGCTGATGATGTGCTATGAGTTCCAGAGAGCAGAGTGAAGAGGGCTGGGGGAGGTGCAGATGAAGACAGACTGAGATGTGCAGGATAATATCGAGGATCTCCGGGGTGAAATGTAAAGAGAGATTAAGTGACGCCAAGTTCATCTGTGTGAAGACAATGAGTGATAGTTCTGACTGCAGCTTCCCTTTTGATATTAGTACTAAAGGCAGTCTAGGGGGGAGGGGGAGGGGTGGAAGACAGCACAGTCTTGCTAGGACACATGAGGAGCTCAAGAGTTTCCTGGGGAACACACAGCAATGTGTACCACACTCGCAGTGAACTGCAGCCTTCCCAGGGACTGTTTCCATTTTTAAGGGAGGTTGTCTTCCTGAAGTACAGAGGAGAGAAATTTGGAGCCACTGAATCCTGCCTCCTCTAGTCCCCATTTATGAGTCCACCCCATTCTTCTGCCCCCGTCTCCACTCTAGACAGCTCATCACCTAGCAGGGATGTCCAACCCTTGGCCCACAGGTTGTGAGAACATATATACATTTATTTCACATGGCATTGCAACACCTTATCATTTATGAAGTTCATGTTCAAGAACCACACACACACAAAAGTTCCATAGTGTTTTATGTATGTTTATGATATTGTACTGAGCCATATTCATAACAATCCTGGGCCAAGTTAGCCTGCATGCTATAGAATAAACTTGAAAGCATTAACAATGCAACCAAAATTACAGCTGAAACTAATAATTACCAAACTGTCAAAGTCAATGCAATAATGATCCCTATATTAAATGTCATAGCCTCTAAATTATACTAGTACATATAACAAAGGCTTGATATGGTTTTTTATGATTTTGATTGAATTTGATACCTTTAAATTCTTTGAGGCAACTATCAAGGTTGAATATTTAAATTCAGTGTCCCTGTCAGAGCAGTGAAAAGGACGATAGATTTGGTAGCAGATGGCACTCCCAAAGGTTTGCAGTCATATGTGTTAGCTGGATTATTTCACAAGGCTTAAATAAATTTGAAGACATTCAAACAGGTCACCTTGGCCTTGACGCAACTTTTCTACCAATGACAGGTCATCAGGAAACTTTATGTACAGATGGCACATTGCAGCGGATTCCAGTAAAGAGGCTTTAGAGGTTAGCAATTTGTGTTACATATGTACAAATGTCCTCATAACACAACATTATTCTGTTAGCATTTTTTGTGCTAACTCTAGAAAGTGGGTATTGATATATCCTAATTTGACAGGTAAGAAGAGTCCAGAGTTGAGATAATGTGTTTAAAGCCCCCAGCCAGTAGTTCTGTTGGAATTTCTTTCTGGTCCCTTCCTTGTTTATTTTGAGATGAGGTTATGCTATGTAGCCCATGGTGAACTCAACTCCTGGTCCTCCTACCTCTGGTTCTTGAGTTCTGAAATTATCATCATGGATCACCACAACAGCCTCAGTCTGTCTCAATCCGAGACAGACTACAAGGCCTGAAAGGCCAGCTGACTTGCTGGAGGCCAGAGAACCACAGTCATGCCTGGAGGTCTTATCCCAAACTCGCTATTACTTATTTTGGGGATCTTGTTTTTCTTTTATTAACATAACACTTTACTCTCTGTCCTTGAATTATCTTGAAGCTTGGTGTATTTCTCAAAAGTCTGTTTTAATAATTCTTTTTATTGTAGTGTGGTCTCATTTCTGAGTGCAGAAATCTAAAAGAATACTTTCCCCAACAGTTCCCTACCCTGTTTTTCCATAAAGAGCAGCACTAGAGAACATGAAATACCCATTTCTTCTTCCTTGTTCTCATGCCCAGTTGGGGTCATTGTACCCAATTACTATGTGCGTTAATTCTTTATCAGATCTCCCTCTCTCCATGTCCATGAAATACGGAATTAATAGAAAGTTGGACTTTATACTGTTTCCAACTCAGGTTCCTTCCAGTTAACACTTCAACAGTCTACAATCATTCTGGTTTTTAAAATTAGAATGCACAGGACCAGATTTCCTTTCTGCATTTACACACATACACTGTGATTTGGTTAATCCTTCTCTCCCCACCGCCCTCCATCTCCACTCCCTCTCTACCTGTATGGTAAACCCTCCAGTATTCCTCCCCCCACTGCCATGTCACAGGTGTGCCCTACCCTCTTCACTGCCCTCCTGAGGTGTCTTTTGTCCCTCTTGTGGCCCCTTTTTAGTTTAATGACCTTTACCTACATTTGCTCCCATGTAACTGCATATGTGTGTGTGTGTGTGTGTGTGAGAGAGAGAGAGAGAGAGAGAGAGAGAGAGAGTGTGTGTGTGTGTGTGTGTGTGTGTTAGAAGCAATAGCTACATATGACCAAGAATATGTGGTTACTTGTCTTTCTGAGTCTGGGTTAGTTAACTTAACGCATTTTTCAACTTGATTCATTTTTCTGCAAATTTCAGCTCCACATTTTATTATGACTGAATGAAATTCCATGTGCATATGTACCACATTTTCATCACCCATTTGTCAAGTGATGTACATCTAGGTTGGTTCTATTCCTTTGCAGTTGTAAATGGAACAGCAATATACATGAAGATTTAAATGTCTCTGTGCTAGGGTACATAGTCCTTTGGGTATATCCCCAGTGATGGTACAGCTGGTCATGTGGTGGTTCTAAACAACTTCCACACCTACTTCCTTATTGGCTGCACCAATTTAATTATTTGCACCAACAATGAAAAATACTTTCTCCTTCCCTACAGCTTGCCAATATTTGGATTTTCCCAATTAATCATAACCATTCCAAATGGGGTGAGATGGAATATCAAAGTATTCTTACTTTGTTAAATTATGGTTAAAGACGTTAAATGCTTTTTTAAATATTTACTTTAAAAATATTCATTGTCCTTGTGTTTCTTCTATTGCGAAGTATCAAACATGCTCTGCTTGTGACATTGGCCTGAAATGATCTTCCCTGGCTGCAGGAATGGCCTTCTTCTGCCCCTGTCTCCCCAGCCCAAGCAGCACGAAGGTAGGAATTGTTTAAAATGTTGGGCCTCCATTTTCCTGGGCTCTTCCTTGAGGGCAAGTGCACAGGCTTCACCCTGAGAAGGGAAGGTGGTTGTGAGTTTCAGAATTTGAAATCAGTGTTTCCAGCACTCAGGATTAAAATAAAACGAAGCATGCCTCTGCCTTTGTCTTCAGGGGATTTGAATTTGTTGAATTCCTCTAGCTCGGTGATTTTCAACCTTCCTGATGCTGTGACCCCTTAGTACAGTTCCTCATGTTGTGGTGACCCCCAACCGTGAGATTATTTTTGTTGCTATTTCATAACTATAATATTTCCACTCTTGTGAATCATAATGTTAACGTCTGAAATGCAGGATGTCTGATATGCACCCCCTGTGAAAGACTCGCTTGACCCCCACACAAAGGGGTCAGGACTCATGGGCTGAGAACAGATGCTCTCGATGTCTTGAGAGTTTTAGAAACTGCCTCACTGATTATCACTTAAATTGGTTTGTTGTAATTTCTTGTTTTCCAAAATAGCTATCTACCTGCTTCTAACAAAATTTTGGCACAATTTCATAAAATAAATTGTTATTTGTTACTAATGGGCCAAGATTATTATAGTTATGAAGTAATAATACTTAATGTATTAATGATTTGTATTCTAAATTTTAATAAAAAATGAATCAATGACTCAAAGAAATCAAAACTACATGTTAAAAAAAGATGTCTATGGTCATAATGTGCTCAGAGAACTGACTGCACACTACAGTAGAGCATCACAACATCCACTTTTAAGTGGCACTTTGGATTCTCCACCTTGAATGAAAATGCTTAATTTCTATCCTATTGGAATCAGATGTATAGAAATTCTAAGCACTCATAAACCAACTCCCTACAATGTCAAAACTTTAAAATGTAAAATGTAAGTGAAAAAAAGTTCAACAAAGCAATGGTGTGGCTGGGTGGCAGTGGTGCACGCCTTTAATCCCAGCACTCGGGAGGCAGAGCCAGGCGGATCTCTGTGAGTTCAAGGCCAGCCTGGTCTACAGAGCGAGATCCAGGACAGGCTCCAAAACTACACAGAGAAACCCTGTCTCGAAAAACAAAAAACAAACAAAGAAAACAAAACAAACCAATGGTGCGGTTAACGGAAGGAGAGACTGAGGAAGCGGTTAGCCAGGGCGGAAGAAGGAAACTGGGGGAAGTACCGTGGTACCTGTGTGAGAATGAGGATGCTAAGGAAAGGGAGACTAGGGATCCCGGTTGCTGAGTCAACATTCACAGCAAACGCTTTCCCTTTGTGTTTTTAGGAGGCGTCTGCATAGCTCAATGCCGTGACTATCTCGGCACTTGGTAGCAGGACATGGTGGCTGAGAGCAGTACTTGTAAAAGTGTGTGGATGGAAGTGACGGCATTTAGGACTTTCTATCCCCAAACATGGTACCGTGGCATTTTAAGAAACAGTAGAAGCTGCAGGTCTCTCAAACCCCACCAGTTTGCTTGGCTAGCCCGCTACTGCCGCTTGGTTTCACTTGCTCCGTTGTGCTTAGTTCTTTTTGAAATTGTTTCTTTTTTATGCTTATTTTCCAGCCTCATCTTCATTACACACACACAAAGACTCAGACACACCCCCTCCCAGACTGTACGCTGTGTGATATCTGTGAAGCGGTCCTGAGCCTCATGGGATCCTCAGTATCTGCAGCTCCCACCTACCTCGTCTCATCTTTCCTCTCTTGATGGTCATGGATGAAAACCTGCGTCATCAGGCAGGAGAGTATCAAGATCGAAGGAGGTGGGTTTCTCAAACAGGACTCAGGGGTGAGCCAGGAGAAGGGGCTGGCACTGGGTCACACAGTCATTAGACAGCCAGTGTTCTGATGCCCCTCAAGGGAGAGCCTCAACCACATCACGGGGTGCTGTGAGTGTAAGATCTTGACCCAGAGTTAAGTTGCTTGCTTTCTCTCATCAAACTAGCAGTGGCCGCCACAGCTCTTGGATAGGTGGGCTATCCTGTGCCTTCAGGAACCAATTGTTTGGACAGATACGTCACGGGGCATTGCCGGTGTGTAGGATGACTCCATAAGAACGAACTGATGAAGGTGGGAACGATGAATGGAGGAGTGGACTGAGTGGTCACCCATGGCCCATTCCAGACAGGAAGGAATCCGTCCCACACGTTCCAGATGAAAAGGAACTGGTAGGGAAAATATCAAAAGTGGATACTGAGTGAATCTGCACATATGAAATGTAAGTAAACATATCTTTGCCTCTGTGTCATTGGTTCCTAAGGAATAGTCTCCTGTGTCCTTCCTTCTCAGGTCAAACTTTGATCAGGTGCCATTGTTATCTTGCTTAAAAGCATAAATGAATATAAAAACTAGCAACAGCAATTTACCATAGGATATGTAGTTCACCTGACATGTATCCATTCTTTAGTATGATTAGTGAGTGAAGGGCTGTCTTCCTGCCCTGTAGAGAATGTTCTATAGAGTGAAAAATAATGTGGATTTTTATTATTTATCTAGCTCTTGGTATGTTGCATATTATGAATAGTAACTGTTTTGTGAATGAAACCATGGGTAAATGTATAATTGAGTGCATATGTATTTGCATACATGCATGCAAAAAGACAAGGTACAAAGAGAAAGTGATACAGGAGTTCACGGGGATAAGCCATCATTTCTAGCTTCCACAGTACATGTGAGGTGTCTTGGGGCATGTCACAGAAGAGATAACAGGAGATTTGAGGAAACCCAGGCAACAAATATGCTAATCTCTTCATCTAGAGAACTGGAGGCTAGGTGGAGATGAAAAATCCTTTAACAAGAGCTCAAGGTACAGATAGGACAGTGTAGTTGCAGTCCAGTTAGTCGTACAGTGTGGCCGAACACCAGATGAGTTATGTAAAGACCTGTGTTTTCTTACGATGCTCAGGTCAAACTTAGCAGCAGAGTGGGAGATGCTGCATTGATTCTATAGGAGGTGATGGAATTCAACACATCACCAAGAACATTTTGAAGCAGGTTTCTGTGGTCTAGAAATCTTCATGTCATGTGCTTTATATAAATGTGAGCATTCTTGTGTGTGTGTGTGTGTGTGTGTGTGTGTGTGTGTGTGTGTGTGTGTAGGCCAAAGGTCAGCATCGGGTAACTTTCCTTGATCACTTGATTTTTTTAAGTCAGTGTTGCTCACAGATTCAGCTACTAGCCATCCCCAGGGATCCTCCCATCTCTACCTCCCCAGCTTTGAGATGAAAGGTCCATGTCACCTGTCTGGCTTGTCATGTGGGTACCAGGGATCTGAACTCAGATGTTCTTGTTTGAGCAGTGCTTTATGAGCTGAACCATCTCCTTGGTTTCTAATATACCATATGCTTTTCGTTTGTAAGACAAATCAAGTGTATTTTGCCATCAGCCTATTATTAGCACACTAGCAAGAGTGTAAGAGTTAAACCTTTCAAAGAAACAGCCACATACAAAAGGGAAGTCACTTTTTTATTATTTTTTTTTAAGCAGAAGCATAATTACTTATACAAAACACACATTCTCTTAGAGGAACTCATTAGAAGTTGCTTACAACTAACGGAAGACAGTCTAAAATGGAAGCCTTGAGTCCATGCATCCTTTTCTGATGGTGTGGGCCATTAAAGGGTCTGCTTCCACGCTGGGCTGTCACTCAGTGGTACTAGCGAGAGGACCCAGGTCAAATTCGCTTTCCATCCCCGAGGTCTCCTTGACAATGACCACTCCGTTTGGCACCAGAGGAGAGGATGCTGCTGCGAGGCTGAGTGGGACAAAACTATCCAAGAGGGACAGTTGAGTCCTCTTGTACTGTCTCAATTGCTTCTTTCTCCCTTCTTTCTTTTCTCTCTTTTTCTCAAAAAACTCTCCTCACTTTTTATTTGGTTTGTTTTTTAAAAAAAAAATTACACTTACTTTACTGGAAGAATGAAACTTAATGTTATAATCTCAAATATATCACATTGCAAGTGTGTCTCTGACTCAATTTCTGAAATCAAGCTTCCTGGCCAAGACAAAAACTTCTCCTCTGCTCCCAGCAAAGAATTATAGCATCATGAACATCTGGAATACATATTCAGCTTCTTTACATGATTCCCATAGACCTAATCCCGTTGGGTTCTCGGACTATAAAACGTGTTAACATAGTTACGCCACACACATGATTTTGTCACATAACATTTGTTTAAGAGAGCCAGCGAGAGGACCGTCTAAGGTGATGAGGCGGCTCAAGGTACCCATGCAGCCCCGTTGGCCTTTCCAATTCACTTTATGGACTGAACTAACTTGCAGGATCCTGGGGCTAAGTTATTCTCCAGGTAGTATAGATTAATAGCTGTCAGAGTTTGTTCTACAATGGGGTGACCCCAGCAAGGAGCTGCATCCTCCCACCCTTCATTGAAGTCATGGCTTTCCCGTCCTGAAGGAAATCCCCCAGGGGAGGGTAAATGTAGTGTTAGTATTGGCATGCTTGTGACATGGGTGCCACTGAAATAGTTCACCAGGGCTCAGTAGAGCCCCTGTGGGAATGTTATCCATTAGCTGCAGAAATGCATGGGGATGGCCCTTGGTGCAGAACACCGATGGCTGTCGTTGGAAGCTCTGTGTGACCTCACTTAACATCTGCTCTGGGTTGATTCCTCCCACTGTGAAGATTCTGTTCAGTCCCCAGGGCCTTGGGCTTTATGTCATGCTTGTTTTATATTGGGTCATTAGAGTAGGTTGGTTGCTCTGTTGGGCTTGTGCTTACAGGCAACACGTGGCAAGCTGCCTATGATTTCATTTGCATTATCTGCTCAATCCCCAAGAATTAGAGATTTGGAAGGGCCAGGTGTCAGGAGGTTTGACCTGAAAAGCCCCTTGGTAGGAACAGAGGCCCCCACTTAGAAGCCTCAGGCTCCTCCCAACTCTGTAAATACTACAGTCATCTTGGGATGCCTCTTGCTTTGCCAACCAGTGGAGTGAGATTAACAACCCTGGCACCTTGCAGAGGAGCTCGCCAAGGCCAGGATGTGGGATCACTACCTTGATGGGAGCCAAAGTGGGCAGAGAGCCTGCCAG
This sequence comes from Peromyscus leucopus, assembly GCF_004664715.2. Lineage (NCBI taxonomy): Eukaryota > Metazoa > Chordata > Mammalia > Rodentia > Cricetidae > Peromyscus > Peromyscus leucopus. The sequence continues at coordinate 41,779,622 of NC_051078.1, read as the reverse complement.
TTGGGTTGGCAGGACTGTAAGTCCAGTAAGATCCAAATCTGAAGTCACCATTTTCCTTGGGAAGAATCAGGGCTGTGAAGCCAGGGTTGATTCCAGGGAGGCAGTTGAGCTAGCACTCATTAGACGGGAAAAGGAAGAAAGGAAGGAGTTGGGTGCAGAGGGGCGACAAAGAATACCCGGACTCTTCAACCTTAAGAAACCCAGAACAGCAAAACAAAGACGGCGTTTGCTGGAGCCCGGCTCTCTGAGAAGTGGGGTAGTCATCGAGTGAGCCCACATGTCTGAACAAAGCTTATCTAAGTCACGCTGGGGGTCCGTGGAGTGCTGCTTGGCGTTGGAGCTGCTTTACTGCAGCTCCCCACACCTAAAGCTCCAAGAAGACTGCCCTGCAGGAAGCCCAGGAAAGCACAATGCTCTCTAGTCCACAATGAGCTTCAACTCAGCTTTGGGGTTGCGCTCGTCCACCTCTTCCTTCTGGAAAGTAATTGCCTAATTGCACTGCTCTGAGCACTTGCTTTGTTGTATCAGAGGCAGCCCAGTATGAGAGAAGGTCTGTCTGAACCAGAATGAATAACTAGACTAAGTCTGGGGTCTGTAATTTACTCTCCATACATCAGCAAAAGCACTTAACTTCTCCCAGCTTTCGTCCTGTGTCTCACAAGGACTTCAAGAGTGTTATATAGTCCTAGAATGGCACTAAACCCTTTTTAGTGAAAATGAAAATAGAATATTCCATTAAAGCACACGAGAATTAAATGAGATCATTAAAATAAGATGAGATAAAGAATTGGATATAATATGCATTCACTCGTGGTAGTGGTAGTATAATTATTAACTGACCAATCCTACTGAAGAGCCATTCAACACCTAGATGTATACTCAAAGCTAGGGATGTGTGGATAAACAGTTACGACTCGGCTATGACTACGCTATACTGGGAAGTAGCAACAGATGAGGCTGCCGAAGAAGGGGATGCTTTGAAGGTTAAGGGGAGGGCTTCAATGGACCGAGGGACTCTGAGGACCCACTTCATGTGCCTGAAGAAGTGTGAGACCCTTGAACATACAATGTGAGGGAAGTGGCTTCAGCAATCGTTCCTTGCCTGGATTCCTTGGGTGGGAGGGGAAACGGGTTTAAAAAAAATCCACACACTAACGAGGTATTCATCGATCCACTGGAGAAGGATGGAAGAAAATAGAAAGGAAAGCAGTGGGTCTTAAGAACATTACGAGCGAGTGGAGGAATACTGGTGAGGTTTGATGAGTAAGTACATAGAGATGTCACAGAAGCAAGCCGAGACTAGCCTCACCCTTAGAGAGGTCCAGAGCCCTTGAAGAATAAAGAGGAAAACTGAGAAAGTAAGTATGCACCCTCACAAATGGACTTAGCTACTAGAGTTTCAGCTGACATTAATAACAAGAGTGTATATAGCACCTAGCAGCAGAAAATATGTTTTGATTAACTGCTGTAATACCTGCTCCATGAAAAAGAAAACAGAAAATGCAAAAAAGCATTATGAATGTTAACAGTCTCTTGTCCCTCTCCTACGCAGATTGTCATGGCCCAAATAAAGCCAGGCACAGAGTCATCCTCTGAAGGAAAAGGATGTGGAAATGTCTCTCTTCATTGGCCTTACCCCAAATCCTACCTCAGGCCTACAATTTCTCTCCACTGATCCAAACAGCAGATTGTGTTATGAGGGAATGAACACACTTCATCTCGTCTAGGGAAAAAAAAAAAACCTTAGCGCAGATGTTTAAGTAGGTGCTTGTGTGCATGTGTTGGAGTGGTGTGAATGTGTGTGCTTTATGCATATTTATTTCCTCCTGCGGAAAAAAAAAATTCAAAACACTGTCACCAGGAAGCAGCGCCTTTGTAAAATGTTAATGGTATAACCAAAGCAAGTGCCACAGAGGGCTTCCTTTTAGCCAAACCAAACAGAAATGAGTGAAGGGACCAAGGACTTGAGAAAAATGCACGGACGAAAACTTAAAAATCACAGAACACGGGCCGTTCACTTGAGATTTCGTTTGGTAACTCGGAAAAGGTTTTTATTATCTTGATGATTCAGTTTTAGTGAGGGTACCTTTGAGAGCCCTTGGTGACATGATTAATTCTATGTGTCAAAGCTAGGCCACATAGTACCCACATACTTAGTCAAATGTCCTTTACATGTTACTGTGATTTTTTTTTAAATTATATTACTTTTTATTTAGTATGTGTATTTACTTAGTGTGTGTGCACTTATGGGTGTGTTCACAAATGCATGAGCACACGTATAAGTGCACACACACTTAATAATGTGTGTGCATGTTTGCATACATAAGCGTGTACATGCATGTAAAGACAGCTTGAGGGAGTTGATTCTCCACCGAGTGGTTCCTGGGGATACATCCCAGGTTGTCACAAGCGGTAGCAAGTACTTTTACCTGCTGATCCATCTCACTGGTCTTCCTGGGATTGTTTTTAAAGAAATATTAATATTTAAATCAGATTTTTAGTGAAGCTGGTTTCTATTCATAATGTGGCTGTGCTTTATCCAATTGACTGAAGGCCTCACTAGAGAATGACTGGCCTCCTTGGATGAAAAAGAGGGAACTGTGAGATCAAACTGCTTTGCTTCAAACGTCAAATCTTCCTTGGCTTCCCAGCCTACGGATCTACCTTGTAGATTTTGGAATTCCAAACCACTACATCTTTGTAAGTCAGTTCCATGAAAGGAAAATCCTACATGCATCTATTATATTTCTCTAAGGAATCCTGACTAATGCAATGGTGTTTAAATTGCTTTAAATTAATATTAAATAACTAATGTTCATTCTATGAAAGAAGCTGAGGCCTTCACTAAGCGCCTATAAAATGGAACAAAAATATATTGTAAGTACATTTGTGTTTCTGCTCATGCTGTTGCCCACGCATGGAACAGCCTTTGCTGAGGTCCAGTTTGGAAGTGAGCTTATGCTTCAAGCCCTAACTCACTACCAGCTTGTGATAACATCTCCAGATCCTTCCAAAGACCAGACCAAAACACGAGTGAGACTAATGGAGATCCAAACTATCTAGAAATGCAATTAGCTCATTTGTAGGATACCATTCTAAACATCCATGGTCTTTGTTCTAAGTATTTGTCTTATGTCTGCTTTTTCCCAACACAATAACATGTCAAGTGGTGCAATTCTCAACTACTAGACTTTCATGCATCATCCATTCATTATCGTAATCGTCGAACATCCATAGTACTATTTACTTAGTTTAAATATTTTTTTCTTAAACAGATATTTTTGAGACTTGGATACATATGTTTTAATACTCAACTTTATTACTTATTTTAAATTCAAACTCAGAAAGACATAAACTACATGTTTTTTGTTCTTATAAGCAGACTCTGGATTTAACAGTGTGTAGTGTGTGTGTGTGTGTGTGTGTGTGTGTGTAGCATGAGACTAGAAAGGGCATGTATGAGAGAGAACAAAGTATAATGATATCTATATGTATGAAAAAAACAAAGTGAAGCCCATTACTTTGTATACCAACTTTAAAAATAAAAAATTCATTCCTAGAAGATAATAATATGTTTATTCTAAGTCCAGCATCTCTTATCTTAAATAGGAGTTCCTAAAAACATATGCCTAAAACAAACTTTTTAAGTTTAATAATCTTAAATACTCATGTTAATGGCATTAGATACTAATACCAGTAACATGAAATCAATATTATTGAATTCTGGCTAGAAACTGCCACCTAGAAAGACTTTGGGCTTGAGATCTGCTTTCTCTTTGTTAAATAAGATTGGGGGGGCGGCGCTTGGCGCTCAAGCTGACTAAGGTCAGATTGAAACTTTCTTCTTGGTAGATTCCGGATAGAAAGAGGGTTAAAAATGGAATCACATCTGTACCTAGTGAGTCTTTGACCCCGGGTGTTCTAACCCACATTTTGAAGACTGAGGTGTGGGGAAGCCGGAAGAGCACACAGGAAGCCTGAAGCCAAGCTGCACTTGGGAGCGCCTAAATTTAGGTTTCATTTAATACATCATTTTTCTACCTAGCAGTCCCTACACCCGGTGTTGCTCTTCTTATTTATAAATTGAGAAGGCTTGTCGTGTTACTCAGAGGGTTTATGACTTTAAAAAAATATTTTACTTTTATCACCATTTCTTTTCCATACTCTAGGTCTTTTAACTCTGTATTTTGACTCATACAGCATGAAGAAGACATTCGTGAAGTTTACGGTGGTTCTTTGCCCCTCAACACTTCGCCCCCTTTTAAATGACAGTGAGGCGAATATATGCATCTTTATTTAACAGGCTTAGTTAAGTAAAGATACTGCAGCTTATGAATCCAGGACTTTTCATACCCTCACCCCCACCGCGACCCGTCCCCCACTCCCAAACACACACTCCTTCCAGACACATCCAGTGAAGATTGAAGAGGCAGTTTCCAAAGTGCCCACTAGAGGGCGCCCACATTTTTTTTCTTTTTTAAATTCCCAAGGAAAGAGCCTGTGTGGGTTCTAGCCCTGAGGTTCGGAATTGGAGTGTGCTTGCCCACTTTTCTGTTCAGTCTGGGACAAGTGCAGTGAGCCCTCACGCTCTCTCTCTCCACCAGCCCATGCTAACGCCCTGCGGTGACGCCTCCTCTACCATCACCAGGACTGTTGTGCTCCCAAACCCACATCGATTTGGTTTCTGTTTCCAATATTTGTCCTTTAGTCATTTTAGCAGAAATCAAATCCAACTTTGATGCTGAAAAGAAGCACTGATTTCTTCTTTAGCAAATGGGTTTGTCTTCCCATTTCCCCTTCACTGTGGGCGAAACGTCCCTTCGAGCAGTTCAGCAGCTCCCCCCAGCTAGAGAACGTCTTTCTGGGATCAAGAGGAGCCTCCTGAGCAGAACCTTGCGGGGGTCCGCTCTCTTTAGCATGTGGAGTTTGGGGATACATCACTTTCCTCTAAATTCTGTGTTCTGTATACAAGTTCTTCACCTCAGACACAGGACTGCACGCCAGAGCAACCTTCCCTACAAAGAAAGATCCAAGAGCGACACCGAGATCTTCACCAAGGTCTCTGCATGGTGGCCTTCGGGATGCCAGAGCCCCTCCCTCCCTCCAAACCTCCACCCAGAACTTCTCTTCTCCCCTCCCCCTCCTCGCTCCTGGCCCTAAATAGTTCTTCCTTCTGCTTTCAGATCGCGTGTTCCATTATTCTCTTTTTCTTCTCTTCCCTGTTCTTTATATACATCTCTCCTCAAACATTCCTTTTCCACTTTCATACACACACATATACACACATACACATACACACACACACACACACACACACATACACAAATATACACATACACACACATATACACATACACACAGACACACACACATATACACATACACACAGACACACACACATATACACATACACACAGACACACACATACACATATATACACATACACACACATATACACACATACAAACACATATACACACAGAGACACACACATATACACACACATATACACACATACACATATATACACATACACACACATATACACACAGACACACACACATATACACACATACACATATATACACACACACATATACACACATACACATATATAAACATACACTCAGATACACACACTTATACACACATACAAACACATATACACACACAGACACACACATATACACAGACACACACATATACACACATTTACACACATACATATACACACATGCACACATACAAACATATACACACATACACATACATATACACATATGCACACATGCACACACACACTGACATTAATGTCAGCAACATCAGTAAAGACAGCAATTGTTTATATGTCCAACTGTGCAAAGATGCAGTGTGACCTTTGAAGGTGACCCCTCTCTGAGGAACACAGAGAAAATGGGATATGACTCAAGCAAAGAGGGGGGGGCAGGACCAGGTATCGCCCCATTTTCGGCGGCTCTCAGGCAACCTTCCCTTTCTGAGAATGAACAAGTTCACTTTATTTATTTTTTAAGAAAGGTGTCAGAAGCCTTCTGGAGCTGCGGCTTTATGCAAATAGACCGCTCAGGTAGACGGCTGGAGGGGAGGGTTATTTATAACTCACAGGCATTACACATGCAAAAGGTGAAACTGTGAGCCTGCGTCTCCAGAGCGGCTGTTCTCATGATGAGCGCATCTTCGCGGCTAGCTATTTCTGTGGCACACAGTTCCCATATCTGCTAGATTCTTTCTCCAGACAGGCAACAAAACCAGCGTTCAGTAATTTCAGAATGACCACGGAGAGCCTCTCCAGGGGGATCTCCTGGCCTGACCCCTCCCTGGTACTCAGTTTACACCACCTGGAGCTTCAGGGGTAGATTCGCCCCTTGCTCTCCTTTCTACGCAGGTCCCGCACCCCATCAGTAAAGGCCCCTTTCATCTTGGAATTGACTCCTGGAGTTTACAAAGAAGATGGACATTTCTCCAGGAATTATCGCCCCCTGCTCTGTTGCCAGCTCACCCTCTCTGCTAACAGGGACGATTTCCCAGTTTGAAATATATGTGAATCACTTCAGGAAATTGCTCCCCCCCGCCGCCCCCCGCCTCCATAGGAAACTGATAGTTCCCATCAGAATGTTTCCACGGCGCAGCTGATGACAATTACGCTGCACTGAAATTCGGTTTTCTTTGATTGTGCCATAAACTGGGACATAAATTAAAACTCAATTATCCTTTAAGGGTAATTGGGGTTATAAAACCCAGTGAGTCCCTGTGTTGTTGACAGTGCCGGAGTGCAGTGTCTGATGGGATGGTGTATGTTCTGTCCTCAAAACAGCCTTTCAGAGGAAGCGAATAAGGTGGTCTCCTCTGCACAGCACAGCATCACTGCGCGACACAGTGCGGCTCAGCAGGGCACACAGCACAGTGCCCAGAAAGCATAGGAGCCAGAGTCACCAACTCGGAGGAATGTAGCGAGCTTCTAGAATGTATGGAGACCATTAAAGCACGCTGCCGTTGCGCTGGGGAGAGGTTTGGGCAGTGCTGACTAGCCCAAAAAGGTACCCAGTGGTAGAGCAAAGACTCCGGCCTGGACCCGATCCTCCTGCCTGAGAGACTAAGAAACTCTTAACAGGTCTTTGGTTCCGTGTTATGCCCATCGTCAAGGTCCTTAAGAGGAGGATGCACATTTTTTATGAAAAAGAAAAAGAGCTGCATAAGTTGTCGTAAATCAAGTGCCCCAGGTGGCCTTGCTAGAGGAATCCTTGGGTTCCTCTGTGTGCAGGATTGCCCACACAACCACAGACATGCGGGACCACCTGGGGATGCTGCAGTTTTCTGGGTTCTCGGAGTCAAGCTTACCAGCCCCGGGCCTCTCACCTTGCATTCTCTCCTCCCCCATTCTTGATTTCCCAAACAGGTTTTCTCCCCCACCTCCCTGAAAAATTGCTGCCCCCTCCCACTCTGCACTGCTCAAAACATGGCAGGGGGGTGCCTCTCTTTCTGCCCGTGTCTTGCTCCTGTTTTGCTTCTCTCGAGGTATGTGTCACTGAGCACACAGTAGGTACTCTCATCAAAAGACACCTACCATCACCCACCACTGGAACAGCCTAACTCCAGGTTTCCAATGTCTGTGTCTGAAAGGTAAACATTGCCATCAAGTATTGACCACACAGAGGATTGGAACAAGTCCAAACCCCTTGCAAAACCACACTGGTTTCATTTGAGGACATCCACCTCTCCGAGCAGATTTCCAGCCCCGGGCAGTATAACGAGGCAGTGTATAGTTTCCAGCTGACCTCTGTCTCCAATGATGTGTCAGTGTCTTCATAACCACCCCCCCCCCTCCCCGGAGAGTCATGAGAGAGCCAGGAAGAAAGTCAGGCTCATTTCCATCTCTCCTGGGAAACCACACCTAGAGAGACATCCACGGGAAGCACAATGTCTGGTCTGGGCTTTTGTAATCCTCTTTCATAATTCACCTTCTTATCTATTCCCTCTCAAACCCACTGAGAAATAGGTACAAACCATGTCAACAAAAGATCAGAACTTGATTCTCTACGGCAAAGGCAAGTATACATTATAAATAGCGAAGCAGCTGGCTGGAAGCATGCTGCCAGCCACTTACCCAGTTGAGGGATTTGAATGACATCATAACCCTAGAGAGGGTATTGCTAGCCAGCTGGTATTATTTGGAATACACACACACAAAAAAAAAAAAAATGGAGAAAGAAAACACAGTTACCACACACACACACACACACACACACACACACACACACACACAAACATACACACACACACACACACACACACACACACACACACACACACACAGAGTTATGCAGAAAAATATGGCCAACAGGGAACCAGTGTGTCCCTCATATACTGTTTCCTTGGGGTTACAGAGGTGACAGCTTTGCTGAAAAATAAGATCTTTTTATTTTTCAGTTGGTTCCAGAGCTCAGCATAGTCTTTTTCTCTGCACAAAGCATGATACAGTGTCCTAATGGGAGCCAGCCCACTGCCGCCTGCCTGTCTATAGGTTTTAGGAAATGAGATCATTCCCCTCGCTTAGCAACTAGGACAAGGGGTCACCGGAGCGCTGGCTTCAAACTAGTTTAGCCTGGTCATTTCAGGGTTAACATCGTTAGACTTTCTGGAGATGATCTTCTCTTCCCTTTTTCTTCTTTTTTCAAATTTTGTATTTGCCCTAAAATCTAAAATCGCCCCCCTGTCCCACTTAGATCCTCTAATCCTGGTAAGGTGTATTAGCGGGCATGTGTACCTTCCTGCCCTGTGGAAAGTTAATCAGAGACCAGACCCTATTTCCTATGGCAGCATCAGTATTTAATGTCTGCTAACCCTGACAGTAACACACATTCTTTTAAGGGAAAAAAAAAATGCTTCTGTGCTCCAGTTTTTAAAAGCAAAGGTATGATGTTATTTGTCACCGTGCCCAAAAAAGTCCTTACTCGATAACTCTGCCAGAAGAGGGAGAGAGAGGAGGCGAAAGCTCCCCCAGCTGTTTCCTGTCTACAGTGTCTGTGTTTTGTAGATAAATGTGAGGATTTTCTCTAAATCCCTCTTCTGTTTGCTAAATCTCACTGTCACTGCTAAATTCGGAGCAGATAGAGCCTGCGCAATGGAATAAAGTCCTCAAAATTGAAGTGTGACATTGCTCCTCTAACATCTCCCATCTCTCTGGATTTCTTTTTGCCTCATTATTCCTGCTCACCAATTCATTTTCAGACTTTGTACTTCAGAAGCAATGGGGAAAATCAGCAGTCTTCCAACTCAATTATTCAAGTGCTGCTTCTGTGATTTCTTGAAGGTAAATATCTCTTATTCTTTGAACTCTTGGGGAATTGTATTTAAGCTGTGCGCTGTTTTCTTCTGCCTGGGATTGTTATTCGCGTTAGAATTTGCATTGTTTCAGAACTGGGAGTTATTTACAAATTGCTGAATGTGCAGTTCTGTGTGAGCTGTGAAGAGAGCTCCGGGAGATGAATGCAATTGCAGAGATATCTGTACGGGTAGAAACTATTGCAAGGTACTTACGCTAAACCCTCCACTTCCACAGGGCTTCCGCGCTGCCGTTTTAAAGAGGTTCCTTTAAATCTTGCCTATGGCTCGGGGCTCGAAAGCATGCATGTGAACTTGGGTTTGCTTTTTCTTTCACAGGTGCAGGCGTTTGCTTTTTAAGACCATGTTCCTGTGTGTCTGTCTCTCTCTCTGTGTGTGTAATTCGTCAGGACTTTATGTACGAGGCATGTCATAGATTAAAAGTTACATTTTAGACGATAGGAAAGCTTTTTAAATATGCTTTTTTTGGAGCCAAGAATCGGGAATTCTCGGCACTTATGCCCAGAAAGTCAAAGTTAAAGTGAAGTTTAATTTGCTTTTCTGAGAAAGAGCGCTTAGACAACTTGCTGTCTTTGCATATTCAGAAAATTTAAACAGATCCACGCTGAGCTCGGAAAGCAGGCGCGTTCTGGCGGCTGCCTGTCCAACTTTTCTCTTTGGAAGGGGACTTTCGTGGACTGAGTCTGGGCTTGGATTTGGAGCTGCAAGCCTCGGCTCTTGCACGGGGTGCGGTAAAGTCTCTTTAGGTGAATCTGGCTGCGGCTGCCGCTGTCAACGCACTGACTTCTCCTTTCCGATCACTGGGTCTAGTTCAAGTTTCCACTCTCAGCAAAATTATATCCTTCCAGACTTGTGTTTTTTCAATTTGCAAGCACTTTTAAGCCGCTGCCGCTGGCTCCTTGGAGGCAGTTGCCGGAGGGTTTAATTCATAAAAGATCCCAGCCACAGAGTGCAGCGTTTCTCTGCTGCTTTCAAACGCCGTCGCTAGGACTTTTCTTAGGCAAGTAAGTGGCTTGGGAGTTAGGGAGACAACCTTGTCAAGCACTTAATTCTGGCATCCTTGAGATGCCAACAGGCTCCAGCCACCTTACAGGAATGAAGTCAGCGTTCATATACGCTGTGTGGTCTGGCAGCTGGGATTGCGTCTCCCTATTTAAAAGGCTCGTCCAAGAAACCGTGGAATGTTACCTCGGCATTCATTGCAAGTTTGGAAAATCCTCTCCAAATGAACTTTCTTTCCATGGTGGGGCTGCAGAACATTTCAGAAGTGGTGCTAGCAATATGCTTCAACTTTTTTCCTGTGCTTGCAGCAGGAGATGGTTGGAGGGAGCTGCTGTGTGGCGGTCTTTGAAATGTAATTCAATGAGCACAGGTCAACTGCCTCGAGCAGTGCACACAGGGCACAGGCTGGCTTTGTACTCTTGAGTCTCAAGGTATTTCCCAGTGCTGGAGCCAGGGGGAGGTGGGGGAGGAAGGCAAGGAGCTGGAACTTGGATCACTCACTATTCTGGGTAGCTGAGATAGATAGCCATACAATGGAAATCAGTGGCTTCACTAGGAGGGAGGGAGGCAAGGGGTGGGGGGGGAGTGGGGGAGGGGTAAAAGGGTGGGAGTGGGGGGGGTGACTCGACTCCCAGCTGTGCAGCTTGCTCATGGTTTGAATGGACAAAAGGCAGTTTACCCAGGCTCATAGCATACCTGCCTGGGTGTCCAAATGTAACTAGATGCTTTCACAAACCCCACCCACAAAACAGCACATGTTTTTAAGTCCTGAGTTTTCTATTCACATCAGCCTCATAATACCCACCCTGACCTGCTGTGAAAAGACCTGGGACATACCAAAATGACTGCACCTCCAGTGAGTACCTTCTCATGTCTATTGCCCTCACCCTTCTGCTGGGCATTTTCGCTGTCATCCAGACATCTGGAATCAATTGATATCCCACTTGTTTAACACGGGAAGGGCTTTGGAAACGTGGATTTGTGGATGGTCTTTGAGGAAAGTGTTCCAGGTTAGGGATTGGGTTTTTTTTGCCCTGTCTTTCGCAGGCTCTTCCTTGACCTCTTCCTATCACACCCCTGACCCCTCTCTACTCCTTTTCCTTGTGGTTGACGAAATAAGGGGCCCAGGAAATAATGGAGAACATATGGGAAGACTTATTTGGAACTTTTCTTAGCTCCTAAGCAAGTTCGTTATTGTTTTCTGTTTGGGGAACATGATGTGATAAACTCTGACTCTCTGTGGGTGTGCTGGACTAGTGTCTGAGCTAAAGGAAAATGTACCAGAGGTCCTAGAATTGTAAGTACTGGTATTTATCAGACAGTGTTTTCAGTATAATTCCATGCAGAAAAGAAAGGAAAAATTGGTTAAAGCAATTTTCAGTTTTTAAAGTCTAGAGATGTATATGTCTTGCTGGACTTGAAATAACTATTAAAATGTAGTTCGTGACAGCTCATGACAGTCTAAGCTTACGAAGGCTGTGAGATTGAGTAATAGTTCCTGTGGAGTTGGTCCAAACTAACCACTGCAGGTGGCTGGCCTTCAGCACTATCTGAAACCCAGCAGGGATAGGGGGCGGTGTTTCAGAAATGGGTCTGCTGGAGTATTATTCATTCTAGAGCTGACCTGCTGCCAGCGTGTAGGGATGTGTCCTAAGACCAATTATGGGGATTACAGGGCTGCCCTTTCACAAAGAGCCATGGAGCCCTGTTGGGGCGGATCTGGTCAGGTTTCCATGAGAAATGCTCAAGGGGAAACTCCCCTTCATTCTTTTTACAACTAAGAGAAGTGAGTGGATATTAGCTAATTTCTAGGAAATCCTGTGCCTTTGGTTGTGTAGAGATGGAGAGCTTCCATGCTGAAGTCCTACTGAGGAAATGTACCAAGGCCTTAGCTGAGGTCATACGTCCTTTATAGTTGCATGCCCTCTTTCATGATGATCTGTAAGTAGAGGGTGTTCCTTTCCTTTAGAGCTGCTTTACAGCACTTATTAAATATTTATCTGGTGCTATCAGGAATCAGGGACTTGGGTTCCTTGCCCCCTCCAAATGCTAAACTGAAGATCTAGCCACAAAATTGGAAATTTGTTTAAAATAATGGAGCAAAATTTGCCAGGGATGCAGAACCATTAAGTTGAGAATTCACCCAGGACAGGGAAAGTGGTCATCAACAAAATGTCTAGGTCTCATTCTCCAAACCAGGTGGGGTTGAATGAACTTTCCTCAACCGTGAGGTTCAAAAAGAACTCTTTTAAAATATATAGCTTCCAGTGTATTTCCATGACCCCTTTCATAGAGTAGGCTACCTAGTAACACATTGGTGACTCTTCCCATGCTGCTGAAAGCATACGTATCTGAAAGAGGTGAAGCTGTTCACCTTGGGAGTCTTCCTAGAAGAAAGTCCATGCTGGTTCCACAAGCAGCAATATGGAAAACTATTTGTCTGTCTTCCTATGTGTCTGCTTCTACACTTGATCTTAGCCAAAAGGCCGAGAAGCGATGTGTCTGCTTCTTAGAATGAAGAGAGACTTGAGTCACAGGAACCCCGACTTTGGCAGGGATGCCATTTGGCTATCAGCCACTGACTAACTTGTGCCAACCAGAGGTCCCTTGATAGATTTTGTTATAAAAGTGATAGAATGATGCATAAATGCCTCCCGGAGATTAAGTCAGAATTCCTGTTGCTCAAGAAAAGCCTCCTGCATGATTTAGGTCCAGTGCTCTGCACATAGAAAATCACTGTCTGTATGGACCTTTCTGATGGTGGACTTGAGAGGGACTTCAGAATGTAGGCACTATTTTATTTCCTGTTAAAGCTCAGAAAATGATTTCCACCCCCCTGACCTTCCTCCATCCTCTCCTTTCCCACTTGTCACTCTTTCCCAGGCAGGCACAGAAACTAGAGACCCTCTTCCCCAGGCAGCCATAAAACATGGACATTTGCTTCTAAACCTCCCCAGGCTTTCTGGAGAGGAGCCGGCCAGAGCAGAATCTGTTGCTTGCCTTGTCTGGGAGTAGGTCATTGGCCCCTTCTTCCTGAGAGGCCCTGAATCCAGCACCCAGGACTTAGAAATGTCTCCCAAAGGGGCAGAGAATAATCAGTAGAGGCAAGACGTGCCGGATTTCCCACCTCAGCCTGATGTCATTAAAACCGTAACTGCTCATGCTCCATTACCAAAGCGGAACAGCAGCAGCAACAAACAAAAGGTTTCCCCTCATTTTGGAGTCTTTTTCTTGAAGGCTCTCTCCTCACCTAAACCTTTAGTTAACAAATAAAGGCATCGTGACTTTCTCCTGTCATCCTGCATTTACTATAGAGGTCCAGACTATGACCTTCATGGTGTTTAAGGAAAAGCATCGGATCTTTCTGTCACTGTGCTGTGCGAGAGACAATTTCATTCCTAAGTCTTCATGTTCTTCCTCTCTCTGAATTGCTTGTTTGCTTCCCACTTGTGGCAGGGTTAACTGCTGATGTTCTCAGGTGAGCCACCTCGTCCTCTTCCCCGATTCTTGTTCTCTCTCCCTCCCTCACATCCCTCGCCCTCTGAAAAGCTGTAATGATGTATTTTCACAATACCTTTCTGGCCACTGTAGTAGCTTAGTAATCTATTGGCAGAAAATGATGGCCCAGTTAATTTAGTATTTTGATCAATAATAAATATAATGAATATATGTGATTTGCAGAGAGCCATGTTTTAGAGCATTTAGATGAAAACAGTTTGAGCACAAAGCTGAGCAAATTGAACTTTTGATAATTGAGATGTTTTATCAGGCTCTCAGAATTGCATGAGAATCCCCCACTGAAATAACTGCCATCCTTTGTCACCCAGTAAATGTTTGTGGCCCCTTTACCCCATTTATTTGTAATAGGAACTCATAAAAACTTCTGGAGATCAAAGGGACTAAACATAGGTTGTCTGATGTCAAGACAGACTCAGGCCAGGACCCGCAGGGGCCCTTCATGCCACATTGCTCTTCTAGGCCAGAGAATTTTGATGAGTGATAACAAGGAAATCCTGAGTCCGTGCATCCCTGTCCCACCCTTTCTGGACCCAGAAGGATACCTGATCCTCCTTTTTTCCCCTCTGGCAGATAAAGGTACACATCATGCCGTCTTCACATCTCTTCTACCTGGCACTCTGCTTGCTCACCTTCACCAGCTCTACCACAGCGGCACCGGAGACCCTCTGCGGAGCTGAGCTGGTGGACGCTCTTCAATTCGTGTGTGGACCGAGGGGCTTTTACTTCAGTGAGTAACTCTCCCGCACCCACTCCCACCACCCTTCTCTGGGCTACTACAACAGTTCTACAGTATACGGGTTTGTGGATTTACACCTGCAGGGACTGTGTGAATAACTGAATGACTGGCCATGGCTGATAGCCATCCTCAGCCCAGGATTCCTCCCCTCAATGTAGGCATAGCATTGCAGCTGGGCTTTGGCGGGTTTGGGAGATTTAGGGTGGAATTTTCTTCCTTAAGAGTTTGGCTTTAACTGCTTCCTCTTGGGCGTTTCTCCAGCTTATGGTCTACCCCCATTCTCCTATCCTTGCTAATGAAGAATAGGACAGAACAGCCCTGGAGGATAGGAGGTTTTGTTCTTAGACCTTTGGGAGCATATATAAACATCTGGAAGACATGCAGGATTACTTTGAGTGTTCTGTGATCTATAATAAAATGATAAGGATTCCCCCACCCCAAAATTCATGTGAACTTGAGAAATAAATTAAATGGAGAGCAAATTAGATGTCTCCATGTGATACAAAGTCACCGGGAGTGGACAAAAGGTGATCTTTGCCAAGACATGTTTGTAAATATAGAGGCTTCTTCTAACTGCACACTGGAGTGGCATAACAAAATGATCTCCTTGGAAATTGACCTTGATATTTTGTCACTACTTCCCTTTGATGTAGTTCTTCCCTGGGTGTCATATCCACCTGGAGAGGACTCTTTGAAAAATTCAGCATCGCATATCTTATCAATAGGTCTCAGACAATAAGAAAGTCAACAGTCTGTGAAAAAGAGACAAAGGAGTCCATGTCTGTAAATAACACACACCAAGTCAATGACTACCAAGGCAAGGGATCACTTGAAAACAATCCACCCCACACACCTCCATCTCGCAGCACATTATAATGCAGTGGAAAACCGAGAGACAGATGTGAACTCTGTACATTTTTTTGGAAGTTTAAAGAGTTCCAAGAAACTGGGGCATGAATCATTCCTCAGGGTTCCTATCACTCACGTGCAAACAGATTACCTCAGTGACCCACCAAGCTTTGCGTAGCTCTTGTATGATTCACATTCCAAAGTCTCTTTTGAGGCAGGTGGTAATGGTGGTGGCGGGTAGTGGTGGGTGGTGGTGGGTGGTGGTGGGTGGTGGTGGGTGGTGGTGGGTGGAGGTGGGTGGTGGTGGATGATGGTGGGTGGTGGGTGGTAGATGGGGGGCGTGTGTGCACGTGTGTGTGTGTGTGTGTGTGTGTGTGTGTGTGTGTGTGTGTGTGTGTAAGAATGAGGCAAAAGTTTATGCATACAAGTCTGGAGATGGGTGAGGGAAGTACTAAGGAGACTGGTAATGCTCATTTACCATGGTTTTAGCAAAATAAAATAAAAAAGACAAGTGACAGAATATCATCAAAGAGTCAAACATGCTTTTAGCTGTTGGAATGGGGAAAATGTCCACTTTGTGCTTCCTGTCAGTCCTTTATTTTAATACATTCACTAAAAATTCTGGCAATGAAATAGTTTCATCTAGTTCTCTGTTGCAGGGTAAATGAATAAATTTATTGGGTGGGTGATTTTTTTTAATACCAGACTTGCTTCATCTTTAAAAATGTTCTAGAGAAGGTGGCTATGAGTCGTCAACATGACAAACAATGAGTTGTGATCATTCTATAATTTGCTACCACTGATGCACGTTTTCACATTGGAAAGCATGAGCAGTTCTCACCTCTGGTTCCCAAGGACTTGGTCTTGCCTTGGTAACCCACTTGTGCAAGTTCCTTTCATCCGGTTCACTGATCATTCCCAAGCCTGCACGTGCTCTCTCTTTAGTGCCAGGTGGAACTGTAAAACTCATCGTGATGTCCTCCAGGATTTCCATGTATGGTCCACGACTACTGGATTCTTCCATGCCTGTGATGTTTGCAGTAGATAATGAAAACTAAGACAAGAAATAATGAATCAACACTAGATAACTGGCCAATACTTTTATATGTTCACACAGACACTTGAGCAATGAAACCTGACAATGGAAACCAATTTTAATGCACTAAAAAGGTTTTTGCATCTGATCACTACAAGGATCAAATTTTAGTAAATGTGTTTAACTTATACTTAATAACTCAAAATGAAAAGAATCCATATAGCCACTTAATATTTAAAGCCGAAGACTGGTAATGTGTATTTACCATGATTTTGGCAAAACAAAATAAGACAAGTGACAAAATATCATAAAAGAATTCTGGACAAAAAATGGCTTTGTGAAACATGTGCTATAGCCAATTATGTCATTAAGAGTATTTCATTCTTTTTTAAAATCATATTCTGCCTTATGATCTAAGCTAAATCCCCTGCCTGCCTCTGTTCCTTAAGCACAAAGGTATTCTTGATAGCTTTGTGTTCAATACCACAACCCTTCTACTTGAGAAAAGCTGGTTCTTTTCGATTGGTTTAGTTTACTTCAGAACACTGGGGGAGCATCTGCCGGGCAGTAGCAGAAGATACAACCAAAATGCCCAGAGATGAATGAGAGACTCACTGACCTCGCCTTTAGAGCAAGAGTCTAGACAGAGGTTAGGAAAAAAGTGTGCATATCATATGCTGTAGGAGAAAAAAAAACATGGGAGAAAAGTGTATATTCTTAATGCTTTCCCTAAATACCCATCTCACGTATTGCATGTTTTCATGAAACTCTGCCCTCTGAGTGAACCCCTCAAATAGCCATAGCTATTTATTTTTGAAGATGGGGTCAAGTTCAATGTCTGACTGATACAGTAGTTGCTGGTATTTATAAATTTAAATTGGCATGACTGAATTCAAGTAAACATAATAGAACTGCTTCTGTGGAACCCTCATAGTAAGGACCACGACGAATTATAACTGCCAAATATTTGGGGACAGGCTTCTCAACTCATGCCTATCCAGTTATTTGATGAAACTGTTTCACTTTGCCCCCACTGAATGCAATGTATGTATTCCAACAAGAACTTAGAAGCTGTACTTTGGCCATCCCCAAGCTACATTGATGGTCTGTTTTGTTCCTGAGCCAATTATTCTTAGAGGCATTAACTGTTGTCAACAAATTTTATTGAGTTTCCTTTCCATCCCCTAAGATTTACTGTGTGTAGCAAAGTCAGCCCTAAGCATTTACAGTCATCAAAGCACCTTTTAAAGGGAAGCACTCTCTACATGGCTGTCCCTCCAAGACACTTACTGAGTTTTCCTCTTATTTCCAAAGTTTGTTTTTTGTACCCATACCATTTTATTTTAACCTGTTTCAACTCTACTTTGGAAGTATATATTTCTCTTAATAGTGGAAGGAAGTGTCTGATCTGGGGATGATATCTAAACATCTGAAAGAAATCTGCCTCCATCTTTATTTTTTGGATAATACAAAATATTTAACAAGGAGGGGTTTTGAATCCTGTAAGAATTGTTGTAAGTAAGTTTTTCATTTGTTTGTTTGGTAATTCTTGCTTTGTGTAGACTGACCCAATTTTGTAAATGAGTGTGTATTCCTCTCTAGCCCAAGTTCTGTGGGAGCGCAGCAGACACAACCTTCTGGATGATGGTGTGTGAATATCTTCTAGCAGAAGTAGAACAGTTGATCCAAAATTAACGCATCTTCCCCCAGACAGTTTACAAAATGAAGAACCCAAGGAAGAGCTCAATTCTTCCCCATGTACCATAGACAGAGCGTGTCAATCAGGCTTACGCTGTCTTGGTCCTGTGAGGAGTGGGGTGCCATTGTGGAAGCGAAAGCTCACTAGGCAAGAGCTCTGTATTAACTCACCCATGTGCTGGAACACACACAGAAGAGGTCCCACTATAACTTTGTTTTGTCTGAAGCACCCCGCATGGGTAAAACAAAGTGGGAAAAGTTAAGCTTGCCACAGGTATAACTTTTGACAACTATGGTGATTATAACCATTTTAAGATGCTGTTTGGGGACTTCTGGAATTTTTCCCCTTTGAGGTATTTAAGAAGTTGACAGGCAACCAACCACCTTGAATGGTTTCAATTAAGAACAACCAGAAGAAAGAGAGGTTCTGGGGTCCTTTATAGTTTAAGAGTCTATAAACAGTCCCTTAAATAAGCTATATATGCTTGACCTCAGGCAGTCTTGGGGGAAGGAGAAGTAAATCAATTAGAAAAGAAAGTTGGAAACCCTTTCTGTTACCCAGATTTATGGCTTTAGTAAAACATCCCTACAATGCATGCTTATTAAGAGCAGATCTGAATAAACCAACGACATCCTTCATGTGTTAAAGCATACTGTTTTTAAAGAGTTGAAGTGAAACTTTTCAATTAGCTTTCATTGTTATTGATTTCACAAACCTTCCTAAAGTTTGGGTTATTATTATGAACTCAGGCTTCTTTCCTTTGATGTACAGAGCTCAGAAAACTACCCCCAGACCTGTCAATCATTATTTGTGTGACTTTGGCCGGCATTTAAACTTCTTGGGCTGATATGTCCTTGTCTATAAAGCAGGGGGGCAGGGTTGTTAAAGTAAATGACTTTTAACTTTAATGGACGACCTCTAGGTTGCGAGCAACAAGCGTTCACGCTATTGAAGAAAGGAGAACCCTGGATTTAACTAGTGACCCAGGAATATTTAGCTTCTTTTGTCTTCTTGACATCATTTCGGTTGGTCCCCAAAGGTAGGCAATCCGCTCACTTCAAGAAATGAGAGCCAGCTGCTCTGCTATATTTTAATTTGGGCCTTAGGTCTCCAAGGACAGAACAGAAACTCAGACATGGCCACAAACTCCCAGGTCATAAGCCCAAGGTTGTCATTTCTCTCTGTTACCGAGGACTGTCTGGTGATTGTCATCTTTTCACCTTGCCTCGACTTTCAGAAGCAGGGAGGAAGTCTGTTCATTAGCATGGAAGAGGACCCTATGAATCTACCCAAAGCCTTTTGGCAGCCCATTAGATACAGTCTGTCCAACTGAAGAAGAATGGAGTATTCAAAAAGAAACATAGAGACCACTAGCTTTGCTTTGGGGCCAGTGTGGACTCTGAGCTTTATCCATATGCGTTTCTTTACACAGCACCCATCTGGGGATGCCAGGCATGCATTTGTGTGAGTGCTGGTCCACGTTAGGGGTAAGTGCGGTCACTGCCTATGGAAAAACTATTCTCTTTGAAATTGATACATCTGGAATTGACCTTATAACCTTGCCCTTATTTTTACATGGAGCTAATAAGCCACAGATATGGTTTGAAAAAAAAGGCATTGGGCTTTTATCTTGACCCACAAATGCTTGCTACTACTTTTTAAAATAGACCCAAGAAGACTCGTCTGTGGGACTAAGAAAATAATCGTTTCTGTGTGAAATTAGAAAATAGTTTTCCATTTTATGGCATGTTAAGACTGCCTTCTCCTGGATGGAGTACTATAAACAGGAGAATGAAGAGTTCAAGGGCAAAAATATTGGCCTCATTTGCCAAAAATCCAGGGTTGAGCTTTAGCTCTGCAACTTACTCTTGGAGACCTTGAGCAAGCTCCTTAACCACACTGTGCCTCAATTTCTTCATTTGTAAAATGGGACCTCCTTATAGTGTTGATATTAGGGTTAAATGAGCTAATGGATTATAATCGTAGTTTTGAATGGTGGCTGGCACATAGAAGTATCACACTCATTAGCTAGGACATTTATTTCACTCTCTCCTTTGACTCAGGTGCAGAATCCACCTGAGTGGAAAAATAAGATCTTTGAAAAGTCTAGTTAGCTCTGCACTCACATTTTTTCCACTTTGGGGCAAGTGATAAAATTACTGGTAGTAACAGTTATGGGAATCATCTTAGTATTGATGACAAGAAAAATGATTTGCTTGCACCACATTTACTTTTTCAAAATCCATTTGCTCTTCCATTTTGTCTCTATGCCCATTTTGACAGGCAAAGATGATTATTGCATTAGACAAATAAGGAGTGTAAGATATGGGCTGTGGAAATGCTCAGCAGGTCACATTGTCACGCAAGTATGAAGAACACAAGTCTACAGTTCTAGTGTTCTAATAAGGAGATGTGGGAAGCAGGGATGGGAAAAGCCCTAGAGGCTTGCAGTCCAGCTAGTCTGACATGTAAGTGACAAGACACCTCGCACAGAATAGACACACAACACACACACACACACACACACACACATACACACACACACACACACACACACACACACACACACACACACACACAATGAAATGAAAGGTATGGAGATTTTGAAACTTGATGGACCAAAAAACCAGACCTGCAGCTTCTTGTCTATATGCAATATGTTCATTTGGTCCCTTGAACAGTTTTGTAGTCTAGGGAAATGCTCCCCAAATCACAGACATCTTCTGGAAAATAAGGAGTAAGAGCCTTTGTAGAAAGCAGCTGGTTTTCAACATTTTCTTGAAATGAGGCCTGGGAGGGAATGTTCCATGTAATAAACCCCTGGGACCATTGAGAAAATACCTGAGGGATTTCCTCAGAGTAAAAAGGAAAAATTTCCTTTGATTAGAGATAACTAGTGTACAAGAAGTTTCACCCTGACCCCCTCAGACAGTACATGGCCCCTTTCCTGTGAGCACCAGGAAGCCTTACCTATCACTCAGTGGTTGCATTTTCTTCTTCCTCTATCAGAAAACCTCAAATGTTTCCTTTCTTGCAGCTTTTAGTCTGGAAGGTTTTTGTTTGTTTGTTTGTTTGTTTTCCACAATGAATTACCAAAAGGCTATTTAGTTGGACCAAACATCTCTTGTGGGATACTGGGAAAGTGGTAGCAAAAGTTATGAAGTACTATGATGCACGGTGGGAGCCATAGAGAGGTGGGAACAGCCAGTGGGTTGGAACACATGATCTCTATCTGTGCAATGAGTATCTCAACAGGCTGTTAGAGACCATGGTATCAGAAGGTCTCACATCAACAGTGGCGGTAGACATGGTAGGGTCCAAGAGCGAGATTGAGCATTATATGACTTCAGTGTTCTTCCAACTGTGTTGTCCAGACACCATATGCCATGCCAGCATCCCTTATGCACTCCATCAGAGCCAATCCCATCTCTCCAGAAGCCTTCCTTTGGATTTCAAAGCCCACAGCAAAGAACCAGATACATTGAAAACAGGCACAAGGTCTCTCTCCCAAGGAGATTCCTCAATTGTCCTCAATAACGGGCCACAAGGGCTTTGATCTCGCATGTAGCCAGATGTCTTTGACAAACATAGTGGCAAACTGTCCTGTTTGCACTAAGCCGTTACCCTGGCACCATCCCATCCCACACCTTTCTTTGAATCTTCATGAGCTCTTACATCCCGAAGAATGATTTTGGTTGCCTGCAAAGTTCAAACCTCTGATTAACTGTTAGACCAAGGAGACGACATCGCAGAGTTTTGTTTGTCTTTATCTATATGTGAGATCATGTTTAAAACATAGCAAAGAGCTGTTATTTGACATGCAATTCCCTAACTGTAGCAAGTTATATGCCTATTTAATGCATTGTTTAGTCTCACATTGGCTAGAGCCATTTAAAGAGGCACTTGGCAAGCCCTGGGTTTTCATTCTTGGCATAACTGCTCCTCTTAGTTTTCCAGTGAACCTTAGATACCAAGAGAAAGCCTGCGCTTGCTTTACATCTGGTGGATTGCTTTATGTAATTCACCAGACCCTTTGCACGGGGCCCTCTGGATTTGTCCTAAGGTAATTAATGGCTTTGCAATATTTGATCAGCAGAAGCGGAGACACAAAGAGAAATTGTGCAACCCAGAAGAGACCACACAGTCTTTTAAATTAAAACCTTTTGCTTTAAATGTTCAGGCATTCTGCAGGAATAGTAATTTCCATTTCAAAAGAAAAAAAACTTATGCTGAAATCCCAGGAAGATACTTAAGACCCTGATAATTGATCAAATATATGTATTTCTATCTGTCTTTTAAAGCTACCTGATTAGTGAAAAGAAAGAATATTAAACCCTGCTACAAGCTTGGAAATCTTTGAAAATAATCTTATCAACATTAAAACAGAACCCCAGAGGGACGTGATGTGTTCAAGGTCACATAGATAATGAGTGGTGGTAGGAGGTATGTTGGTTCCTTTTTTTCTGACCCCAACACAGCTTTCCTCCAGGTGATAGCAATTAATCATGCCTATGTGAAATTACCTGGTAACATAAAACGACCCGGGGAGGCATAAAATCAAGTTCATCCAAATGAACAGTCCCAGGCAACCCCTTCATTCTAATAAACTCACCTGAGAGTTAGCAATTTGTTCCCTTGTGGCAGAAGTATTCATAAATTAAAGTCATCCCCTGCCTGTCTGGATCTATGCTGTACAATGCCTTCAGATGTGCTTTGGGCATTGAAGTTCACTTAAGGTTGTAATTTAGGTTACTATTGTATATTATGATATTCTGATCCTCTGGCTACTCTCTCCAACGTCAACTTTGGTAGAACTGCTTTGGAATGACTTAGCTTTGCAAAGCTGCATTCCTAGAAAATCTGAAACAGCCTGATGAGTTGTAGGATTAGTTGTCAGGTTGTTTTTTGTTTGTTTGTTTGTTTGTTTGTTTGTTTTTAGATTTCACTGTCTCATGCCAAAAAAAAAAATACACCTGATTTCTTTTCAGATTCTCAAGCAAATACTCTATGAATCCTTACCTGGTTTTCTTCTTTGTTTGTGGCCTTTATGGGGTGCCAGGAAAGGCTATCTAAGGGGCGTGTTTAAGCTAAAGTTTGGTTACACTGTGTAAGCGTTGTCAGGCAATTCTGTGTTTCTGGGAAGATGGCCCTACCTCTGTGCCATTTACCCTGATGAAATGG
Source organism: Peromyscus leucopus (assembly GCF_004664715.2). Lineage (NCBI taxonomy): Eukaryota > Metazoa > Chordata > Mammalia > Rodentia > Cricetidae > Peromyscus > Peromyscus leucopus. Next base: position 41,756,239 of record NC_051078.1, on the reverse strand, counting down.
GTCTTTCATCAGAAGCAAGCAATTTAGAAAGACTGTGTGGAGCCAACCACGTGGAGCCAACTCCTGACTCTCCATGAAACCGGGCGAAGGAGCACAAGAGTTAGAACTCTGGGTTAGACGGATTAGGGGACCCTGAGGATGTCTTTTCTTCCTTCTTCCTGCTACTTTATGAGCCCAGGTAGCATGTTTTGAAATCATACTTCATTCTTCAAACAGCCCTTCCTTTTCTTGGGAATGGTATTAGGAATAGGAGTTTCAACTGCAGGCCCTCCTGAAGTGTGGGGTCTGTAGCTTCTGCTGAAGGAGAGGCCTGTCCAGTGCATTACAGGAGGTTCATAGAAATACAGTTAGCTCATACCAATCACAGGAGTTCCATCATCCCAGGTGTAATGGACTCAAGTTACTCCAGATACTGCCTAATATATTTGGGGAGCAAAATTACCCCCAATTCTGAACGACGGGACTAGAAAAACTCTAGAAGAGAAACAAGTAATAAAGTGGAGGAAAATAGTGTATAAAATTAGAAATAACACACCACCTAGGAAGCCTTCCTAAATGACGGGGTTATGGACTCAGTCCTTAGTTACTGAGTTGGGAACGGATGGCCCGTTGTCTGGAGTAAGTAAGCGATGGGAAGACGCAGTTGCATTTTGAAGACTTTTCTGTCGAAACATATAGCTCTTTCTATGTGCTATCTGAAATCATTTGCAGGCTTTCCTTCTTGTCTTGTAGCCATAGAACTCATTCATTTTTGGTGAGAGAAGTAAGAGCAAAAAGAAATGGTCAACACGAAGCTGTAGGCTGGAGAAGTTAAACTGAGATCACCTGAAGCCAGAGTAAAGGAAGCTGGTGACACAGAGTCAAGTCACCCCTGTGACTGTGGCTTCCCTTCTTCGACCCCTAATAGATAAACTTTCTATTCTTCACTAGTAAAAGGCCTAGTTCTAAGTAAATGGCCATTTTTTCCCTCAGCCTTTGTGATGCCTTTCCTGAATACCACCAGACTCTTTATTGTTCAGAAAGCCAGCCGTCCACCTTGAGTCTGACCCAAATTACCTACTGAACAGCTCTGTGACCTTGGGGGACTCACTCTGACCTTGAGCCTCCCATTCCTCCTCATAAAATGTGAATAAGAATATTATTCCTTGGAACCGTTCTGAGACTCAGCCACAGAAGGGCTTCGGAAACTGAAGGGGCTATCCTTCAACTACGTCATTCTTAAGAGACTGAATGAGACACTTAGCCTTCTGTCTTTACTCATGGCTGACATTCAGTTCAATGGTTTGATTTCGGTAAAACTTTCTGCAATAAATGTAATCTAGAAAAGTTAATTCAGTCATGTATTTTCTTCTAACTTCTTAATTAAAGATAACAGCACGCTGGTGTCTTCTTCTCTCTCATCTCCTTGTACTAGAAAGACCACTTGGTGACAGCTTTATTTTCTCTTGTTGGAAGAAGGAGATGAAGCCTCTTATGTTACCACACAGAGGCTGCTGAGAGTTTGTCCACTAAGAGGTGGCCAGGTCATCACTGAAGTAGCACACGTAGGCAAAAGATGTCTGTTCCCTGGAGTCAGCTATTAGTGAACCCCGCTTAGCCTCAAAACAGAGTGGTCAGCAGAGGGGATTTATTTCCAGGCTGAAAAGTATCTTTCTCCCTCATGTTGCCCAACTAGAGTGTTTTTTTTTTTTTTTTTTTATCTTTTCCTGACTTAGACAATGATTTAAGAAGCAGCTTTTATTTAAAGCATGGCTTTGATGCAATAAAAACTATGAGTTTTATTACCCTGTAGACCAGTAACAAGGTATTTTTCTTTCTCAGAAGCTTTATAGCCAGTCATTCCTAGAGACACAGAATTGATGTAGTAAGACACTTCTGAAGCACACCATGAAGTATTGGTTACAATTGCTGCTGGATTTCCATCCTATTTTACACCACACTGGGAAAACCAGGAATTAAACTCCCATAGATATTTTTTCTGTCCTTCACAGTAGCCAGAATGGAACACTTAAGAAAATTCCTGATTTGATATTGAAAAAGTCATTCTAAAATCTATTTTCTTCTTCCCATTCCCAGAATAAGCACTTTGCTTTCCATTGGTAACTACTGTCATTGTGAATCTGAGACTGAAAAAATAAAAGAGTTAGGTCTCCAGGTCTACTTAAGGTGTCCACTCTGAATTTTCCCTCACAACTGAAAACTCAGTTCAACACTAAGCCAATGGAGACTTTTCAGAGGCTACCAGACCCTCACTAGTATGTCTCGCCACTTTGGAAACTTTTATTCCATTCTTCTCTCCTGTTCTTCTCAGTTTAATGTAAAGAAGCCATTCTAGACCAGGGAAGTGATGAACCCCTGGCACATAATCCAAAAGGTAGATAACGCAGCTGGATGACCTGCCCTCAGAAAACACCACGATACAGTTCTATTGGCCCAAGCAGAGCTGAAGAATTGGAGAGCTATGAAGAATCACAGGCAGCAATCAGATCCAGAGAACCAGGAATCAGGTCCTAAAGCAAACCAGGGGGGAGAAGCAAGAAGTACAGTTTGGTCATCGACATTCAGTCCTGAGAACTCCTGAACAAGGAGGCACATTCAGTGTAACCTTGAAAAATTCACGTATAATAGTCCTGGTGACCACAGTTCAAGTCCTCACAATGAACTGCTATGTCACATTGGCTGCTTCGTGAATGAAAATACTCATTGAAAACTCCAGGCCCTTCCTCATTCAGAAAACACTTCTCCCAACTTCTACCAATCAAACTTCATTAAGTCTTTTTTTCCCCATCAGTGTGACTATAATACACTACAGATATCTTTGTAAACCTTAGAAATTTGATAGATTGGAGGGTTCAGAAAGATAGGGAAAAGGTTAAAGGGTAACTTTTTTCCTGAGTCAGTTTAATGTGAAGGCACGTCAGCTGGCTGGCTACTTACCGCATTTTCTATTGCTTGCTAGTAGAAGCTACCCAAAGCAAAGAGTGTAGACACATTCGCTGCATTCCTGACTTGCCAACCTTCCGTGAAGGTCTTCCCTGAAGGAGCTTAAATTTCCCTATGTATTTTGAGTCTTATATTTATTTCCGTTAAAGTCTCCAGTTGTTCATAGGCTTATTTAGTTTGGCAGAAGGTAATGTTGATTCACATAATGAAGAAATTTGAAGGCAAAGCTACTGAAAATGGATCTAATTTCTTAGGGTAAATTGGGAGCGAGAAATTGATAATTTGTCTCCTTTTTCCCTGGTTTCATCAGCTGCCATACTGCCAAACATTTGTTCCATATGGATGCTTTGCCATTCCTGAAACACATCATAACTCTTAACGGCAGCTCTATCCTAGCATGGTAGAAGGATAAAGCTCCAGTTGTCTCATTGTTCTTGGCTGGACACCCTCCATGCATGGCTACTGAATGGAAGAAACAGGGTCAAACTGAAACCGTTTTCAGCATGTTCCAACCATTTCACTGTGAGTCTGGCAAGCACAGTAAATGTTCCTTATTATAAGGATGAATATATTTTCAGCGCAGATGCAAATGCTAGTGACTTATACCTTCAAGTTCCACTCTCTTAGTTTGGGTGTAGAAACAGTTTTGTGTGCCCAGGGATTCTTTCTTTTCTGTGGCTCCTTATCTCCAAGTATGGAACAGATACTTGGAGATAATGCCTTAGATAACCAATGCCATAGTTACACAGTAGGCTTCCCTTATGGCTGATTTTGAAGGCCCTAAACTTTCCAAGGCTTTGAAAAGCATTAGTGCCCTAAGTCTGGTTGGTATTCCTGTAGGCTCATCATGATAATGCTTTGCATGAAATTATGGAAGTGTATTTTCATATGTAAGCCATAGGCCAGGAACTATGCCAAAGCACTGTGATGTACAAGCAAGCTAAAGACAGAAACGAGCTTATTTCTAGCTGGTTCTGAAGCAAGCATGTGCCACTTGGAGCCTTAAAGTCACTGGGTGGACGACTGGCTTCAAGATAAACGACTTTGGTCCTCTCACCTAAGAAAATGGCAATAATAAAGAATAGGGGGCTCTATTCCTTCAGGGGGAAAAAGATGGGGTCGATGGATATAGAAAATGTTTTATAGCAAGAAACAGTTTCTTGTTTACATTGGGTCACGTGTGCTTGGTTGGCACATGCTCTTAAAGGTGCATACCACTGTTGCTTGGTGGATGAAGGTGGATCCGGAGGCAGGATGCTCAAAATACCCTGGAAGATTATTAGAGATGCAGCATCAGGGGCTGCTAGCTCCCTAAAAGACCTCAAATCCACATGGTAGCCAAATACACTGGGGGACTGTATGCACAGTGGAGTCTGGGGTGACTTGTTCTAGAAAATAGTTGGCGGTCCTCATTCCTGAAGAGAGAGAACAGATACTGAGCAAGCTCAACTTTTACTGAAACTGGATGATGATGTTGGGGTCTACCCTGTTTGTGGTCCAATATACAAGGCAAGGCAGCAGTATCTAGGCCCTATTCCCTCTAGTCACTGGAGTTTTTCTGCAGAGGAAACACAGAAATGCTCTAACGATAACCTTGTGGCCTGATTTTCTGTGAACTAGAAATTGGAGCTCCCAGTTGCTGTGGCTGCAATTTTCAAACCTGTCACCAGGGCCAGGACCTCGGCTCCAGACCTTAAGATCTTGCCAGTTGCTTTCCCAATAGTCACAGTTTTCAAAATTAGCCCAGCAACAAAGCTGTGTATGTGTATATACATGCATTTATACATATATGATGTGGCTGTTCACACGTGTATGTAATATAAAATTGCATTGAGTGCAAAACCATCATGGCTCCTATTTCAGTAAAAAGAGAAACGAAAGCGAATCAGGAAGCAAAGGATAAACTTTAAAACTGTTGTAAGCACTCTTCTCTCATTAACTTTTACTTGTTACTTTAATAAAAACGTACGGAGGTTAAATTACAGCGGTCGCCAGTTTAACTGCAGAACCATCCGCAGAGCATCAGCTGCATTGCAAATGGTATCCAAGGGAAGATGAACCCTGCCTCGACAGGAGTGTACCCGAGCCCTTGCGCACAAGGACCCCTTAAATACCAAGTTTACAACCCAACGATCCGATGGGAATCCTTCTTCTATTTCTGATTCCATCTCTTTACTCCAGAATGTCCCCTGCCTAGCCACATGCTGGTGACAAAAGGGTTAAGTTGGCACAACTGGTACACTCACAGACTTTGCAAGCCCGTGTCACAAGATGCCAGTCGCCACTCATAAGCCACCTGACTATCACCCATGTACGTGAATTGTCTTAAACATAGTCTCTTGAAAAATGGGGTGACACAGTGTGGCAGGGCCTGATTTCCTGAGTGGCATCCCTTGTCTGGACCCTTCAATGACTGGATTGTGACCCTAGCATTCACCACAGTGTCTTTGAAGGATTGCTTCATTCATTTATATACCCATCTGCCATTAGCCTGCTGTCTCTGCTTGTGATACGCAAGATCCCTTGGTCTGGTAACTATCCGCTTTCCTCTCACTCAATCCATCACGCACTTACTGTCTTCGTACCATCACTCAGCTAGCCTCTGCTGACTCACAGGAATACCACACAGACTTTATCTTTGCACAACTCTGCAGCTCTACCCCAGACATACCAGAGGTACAAGTCATCCAGGATTTGTAAAATATCAGACTCTCCTGATTAGAAGAAGAACCCAAGTCTGAAATTCCAAACATTGAATAATTTAGAGATCATCAAAGGGATGTTCCTTCAAGAGCAAGTGGAGAATTTGGCCAGTGGCCTTGTCAAGCAGAAAAGGCCAGGTTCCCAGCCAATGCGATGGATGGTTTATGCAATCCCCCAGCATGTTTAGGACAGTGCAGAGCATCAAACCCAACTCTTTAGACAAAGCAAGCTGTAGCATTATAGTTTGTTTTGTACCAAGATCCAGAACAGCTGTTACCAATTCACTGGAATATTGCACATGTGTCCCTCCATCAAATCCCTTCACTATTCAGAACCTCCTCAGCACTCACCAAACCTATTGCAACAGCCTCCTCAATGATCGCTCTGTGTCCAATCTTGCTTGACACCAGGCATCCCACCCAGGAGATTAATCTCTATAAACACAGTTCTAATCACTTTAGTCCTTTCCTAAACAACTTTCCAGTGACCATGCATGGCTAAATAAATTGAGCCCAAATTCCTCAGTTGACAGCAGGGCATGTTAAGGAATGCCACTAGCTGACTTGGTCCAGTCACATTTCTTAATGTCTCCCTACAGCAGCGCTCACAAAACAGCAGTCTGTAAGTCATATCCAGCCTTCTTAAGTATTTTTCTTGGCAAAGACAGTGTTTGGATGAAAATTGAAATTATCTGCCATTATTTATTGAACGACTCTTTTCTTCAGATTGGCATGTCCTTTCTGCTTCACCAAAACCTCCACTCGCTGAACTGTCTTATTCTGGTCCATATGTCATATGACATGCTTCAGTCAAGGAGTCACTGAATCAATTGACTCATGGGGTCTACAGCGGCCCCCTGTATCTTCCAATATCCAACCTTCATGACTTGCTACCATGCTTTGTTTTCGTGAACTTTCCTCCTCTTCTCTCAAATGTCACCTCCTTTGTAAAATCTTCTAGCAGATGCCAACTCTCTTTTGAAAGAGGAAAGCAATAAGATTACTCTAGAAGCCTTTATAATATGTTCTATTTCGTGGTTTTGGTTGGTTGGTTGGTTGGTTGGTTGGTTGGTTGGTTGGGTTTTTTATTGTTGGTTTTTTGTTTTGTTTTGTTTTTGTTTGTGCCTTCCACCATCCTGCTTAGAAAAAAGCTTGTTGAAAGTGAGGGCTATTACTTTCTGTAAGAGTTTCCTAGCTCCCTTGTACATGGAAGTCACTGTTATCTATTTTTTTCCTTTGGACCCACAGGCTAGGTTAGTTGTGCATGCCCATAAGAAGGCAGTAACTCATTTAAAATGCAGACATGGCTGGGTTGGATGCTCATTCTGGACTGTTAGGCATTTTCAAGTAGAGAGTGAGAAGTGATGAATCAAAACAAAACTGCTGAGGGAATTTAGGTAAGTAGAACATGATTCTTTTTGTTGGAAGTTTGCTATGATCGCCAGATTAAAACACTATGCCATGCCTCACAAGGAGTAACTTGTTTAGAATTCTAGGAGTCAGTCCATCCCTTGGGCCCCAGCTGGAAGTTGTGTATTGTGCCAATGCCAGGTAAAACACAAATACCACTGGGAAGAGGAAATTCAAAGAGCTTTGTCTCCCACATCAGAAGGTGTCTATTTCTGTAGTTTCAAGGTATCTAGAAAGGAATTCTCATCCTCACCTTCTCTGAGTACCAGGAAAGGTGAGTTATCTATCATCAAGATTATAGTCAATTTGATGTTCCAGAAATGGATTCAACACAATGAATTTTGATTTGAGTATCCAATTATAAAATGCTGTAAAAGGAGAAGGAGGAGGAGGAGGAAGAGGAGGAGAAGAAGAAGAAGAAAGTGCCTGTTACAAATTTAATTGAAGTCTGCGATATTTTGTGAAATACTATTTGTTATAGAGTTAAAGAGGACAAGAAAGCTAAATCAATAAAGTCAGAAAGCACATTACTGTTAATGGGCACTTATCATATTGTCAAAAGTCTACCTTAAGGTCCTTCAATCAGGTTTAAAACTAATCCTTACCTATATATAGAAATAAGCACAATAACCTAGTATTAAATAGGGTACATTAAAAGTTATATTCCTTTTTCCCTTCCACCTTTATATGGAAGATTTTAAATTATATTATTGAATTTCCAAATCAATATCAAGAAATTTTATTTTACTCTCTTTATACAGGATCATGTAAGAGCTTCCATTGAGTTATATATAAGACGGGAGGCATTACTTCTGAGCATTCCTTGCTTAGATCCTTGGTGAAGTAAAGGTTTGGGTATGCTCTATATCCTGAAAGAGGCTAGAAATACTGTGTGGACAAGCTAATCTGAGTTGGAATTGATGGAAAGATCACCTAGGAGTCCTTTCTTTTGTGAACTTGCTGGGCCAGTCTTTCCAATGTAAAGTCAATACCTTCCAAATTCTACCTAGAGTTATAATGTTCATCTCCCACCTGATCTCTACCCCACAATACAGAGAGGATCTGATGGAGCATATGTGGGCATTGTTAGTTTCTTAAAGCATAAGGATTTCTTTTCTTTTTTCCTAAATTAAGCAGAGATCCAACTGTAAGTGTCTGTGTGCACTGAAGTAACATTTATTTCACTACCAGAAAAACGATAATGAATATGAAAAGGAACTCTTAACATGCGCTTAAAAGATCATCATGGAGGGCTTTGGAATAGCTCTCTGTGAGCTGGGAAACTTCAGGCAATTTTCTCCCTTTAAAACAGGGAGACAGCCAGGTGGTGGTGGCGCACGCCTTTAATCCCAGCACTTGGGAGGCAGAGGCAGGCGGATCTCTGTGAGTTCGAGGCCAGCCTGAGCTACCAAATGAGTTCCAGGAAAGGTGTAAAGCTACACAGAGAAACCCTGTCTCGAAAAAACAAACAAACAAACAAACAACAACAACAACAAACCCAGGGAGACAGACATCCCACCTGTCTACCAAACGGTGTGAGGTGACAACTGTGTAGTCATTACCAAATTCTAAGACTCAAGATTCACTGCTAACGTCTAGAAATTATTTGCCTAGCAGGTTCTCAGAACTGAAGGAATATTGGACTCTGTAGTACATGTTGAAGCTGAAAGTGGGTTAGCTAGGGTGGCCTTCGTGGCCATTTTTTTTTTAGAGCTTGGGGACTACCATTTCTTATTTTGGGTCATGTATGATTTCTTTTGACTAGAATGACAAGGACAAAAAAATGGAGTCATTATATTATTGGTCACTCCTTTGAACATTGCACCACCCCTTGAGTAGGGATAAAAGGTTAATTACATACATCTCTCGGGCAACAGAAATGATCAAGGCTGCCCTGGAATACAGTTCCTTCAAAAACTAGGCTTTTGTTTCAGGAAAAATCTCCCACAGAGAAACATGGAAGGCGAAGGAGAACTATAAATAAGACTGTCATTTATGTCAATTATAAATAGATTTGCTCCCTTTTGATTAGAAAATTAGCAGTAGCTGAAAGTCCACACTTGAACAGAAATGAAGGAAGAGCCTCTGACAAAATATTGTCACATGCTAACAGGTTTGATAGTATTTCTTCCCGTGGTAGCCTCTCTGCCTTTCTCTAAATGAAAATATTCCTTCTCTTTTCAATGTCAAATTCAGCAGAGTCTTTGAAGTCCATTTCCTCACACTCAACAGTTTTCTAGTTTCCTCCTTACCCACTAGACTAGACAGCATGCTTGTACACACCCCTTATTAAGTAAATCAAATGCTAGTATTATAAATTCAAAAGGGGGTACAACTATTTCCTGAGACACTCCCAAGATGACAGCCATGCACTATTACAGCAGTCATCTCTTTGGTGAAGTAAATCCTTTGCCAAGTTACTATGTCTATGCGAGTCCTTATGAGCACCTCTTAGCAGTAAGTAACGTAACCGGGGGGCTAACAAACTATCGGCAGTGAAAGTCTACCTCTCATGCCTGAATGCTTGCTGGATAAGGAATGATCTCCCTTTTCTTCTGAAGGGAGAAAGATCCAAAGGGATCCCAATTCTTCGTGACTGGTTTGCCAGTTCCTCGTTCTCTGCTTGTGCTCATGACTCATCTTTTCCCAGTGTCAGGGTGAGAAATGGCAGCTTCTTATCCAAGCTGTCTGCTGAGGTCACCCTGGGATGAGGACGGAGCCGCTGGGTGCTTCAGTCCTCTACCAGGCGCTTCTCCATGCAATGTGGGGGGTTGGGCATCTCCTCTGCTGGGATAAAGGGACAGAACATCCTGATCAAGTCTCCCCACTTTGACCCATTAAGAGGTTTGACTCCAGCCCCACCCCCAGATGGGGCATTAAAGAAGGGGCTGTAGATAAAGATAGCTGGGAGGTGGGAGCTGATACAATGGGCAGTGATCTCTCTGGGAAACTCATACACACCTGAAAGGATCTCTTCTAGTTTCACTGTGGGATATTTTTAAATGACGTTAAGTCATCAGCTGAGAATTCACTTCTTGACACAAACAAAACAGACCGGGCATTGGAAAACCTAGCTCCCAACATGTAAAACTATATAAAACCATTTTAAACATAAAGCCTTAGAATTGTTGAACAGGTTGCTGTGTATGAGTTCTCTCTCCAAGTGGCATTGCTCAACACCCATCAGCTCAGCTCCCATCAGAAAGCTGGCATGCTGTTGTGTAACCCAGACCCACAGCAATGTCACTTTGATAACTGCACTTGCATTCAAGTGTCGAGTCAGAAGTTCCAAGCAAGATCATTCCCCTGAAACCCAAGCCCTTCATTCCTCTTAAAAGTCAAAATTCCTTTGGATCTTGTAAGTCAACACTATCAGATCTAGTATTTTCCTAATCAAAACCTAGAAATGGCGCCGTGGGTGGCTGGAGCCGTGTCCTCCATTCCCTTCTTACCCTTCCCTGACACCCCAATCCAAGAATCTTCAGGCTTTGCCAGAGCCGAAGTGACAAAGCACTTCAAGCTCTCGTGTGGCCAACCCTCAACCTCCCTGCCAAGCACTACATTAATGGCAGACTCTGACTCAGTGGGATGTGAAGACATGGGTCTGAGTACACCAATTTGTTCCCAGACTGTTAGGTAAACAGCAGACAGGAGACACCCTCCAGGCTTCCCTGTAAGATGTCTGGGCTGCATCCAGCAGCCTGACTTTATATCCAGTGTTGACCTCTAATTTGATTGGCCTCTTGATGAGGAATCTTTCACCTCTGCTGAATCACTCATCTGGCGCTGTCTACTGGAACAGTTTTCATAATTGAGGAGGTGAGGCTTTTTTCTATTCTTAAATAAGCTGTCCTAGCATGTGCTTGGAGGTTTCATAAAGAGCGCCAAGTCCTGGCTTGTTCACAAAGGTGGAGATGGCCTTTAGACTCGGTGAGGTCAGACACTGGCACGCATCAGTGACCAGATGATATGAGTGTTTGTCTTGTTCCTTTGATATTGCTGTCATCTTTCAGGGAAATCTAGGAATAGCAGGAAGATGAGTCTGCCCTTTCCCTTCTACACGTCCTCCTCTCTGAGGATAAAAAAGCTGTGCCTTTCTCAGATCCTGTGAGTCACTCTAGAGGGTCAGTATCAGCCTTGGTTACTCTGAAGGCAACTTTGCGAAAACTTGCCACAAGGCTCGTGATGTACAATGAGAATCCTCATGTTCCTCCGAAATTCATGGCTGGTGGTTAAGGTGGAATGTAGGATTTGATGGTAGAGATGCTCTGGTGAGACTGGGAAGGAGTGTCTAGAGATCGAAGTACCGAATGTGTGGCACACAATACATCTGGGCAATAGTCTAAATATTAGACTCTTTGGCAAAATAAGCCACTGACATAAGGTGGTACAACATTTAATATTGAAGACCAGTAACTACCACATTCTGTGGGCTCGTCACGTGCACAGCACTGTTCTAAGCACTTCTGTGAATCATAAGCACATTTCATTCTCAGCCACCACTGTAAAATAGGAACTCTCATTATTGTCATGAGTGAGTTCACTGAGAAACACAAGCACACATTCACCTATGGGAACAGAGCAATCTAAGTGTGACAGTTAAGGTCTTCATACAGGCAACCAACTAGACACCCCCGGTGCCTGGCATGTTTTTAGATCTTTTCTCTCTTTCACTTCCTTTCCTGGATAACCCCTACGCCTGAAAGCATATATTCTTTGCTTAGTATATTTTCTTACACCATTAGTAAGAAGCATCCCCTACATACTCCAGGCATCTCTTTATACATAGAAAAAAATCCTATAGATACTTGTAATAGAGTTAAGTATCCGTTTATTCATAAACTTCATCCAGCCAGAATTGATGGCATAATCCTCTGGGTAACCTTAGAATTTGGGACAATGTTTAGCACATATATTAGAAACCACACAATTAGAATTTCCTAAATTAGGCTGAATGCCAGAGGTTCTGGTTGAGGCTTCAAAAATATACTTTACTACTATAGTATATCTTTAAGATTATCTTTTCAAATTCAAATCAAAACCCAAAGACAAATAAGTACCTAAGGAATGCTGAGCCTTGCAGGGGACTCTTTCACTCCTTAAGTCTATAACCCATAAAAATGAATTTGGAAAGGCACAGTATAGACATTCTTGAGCTACAACCAAGTACACCATTCCAGGCTTAGCCACACATGGTCATAAAAGAATGCCATTGACCACAATGCTTCTAAAGGCAAAGCAGTGTCCACGTGTGGATGATTTGTCTTACCAAGAGCTATGGGGTTCCAAGATTTTCTAGAAGGCTTCCTTCATCCTCATAAAGTTCTCAGCTTCTCAACCCCTAAACCTGAACACCCCCAAGGGAGATTAAAAAACACCCAATTTAATTGAAACCTTTTTTTTTCCACATTGAAGTCACAAGTTTTCACAGGGTGCGATGTGTTGCCAATCTAGCATTTTCCAAACTAACTCTTCTGCAAGGGAGTTGCAGTTTTCTTTTTCAGGCCCATGTCCTTAAATTGCTTTGCAACATAGATGTCTCTAAGGTCCCAATTTCTCTGAAAGATTCCAACCCATGACCTCACTCTTTCATCCTAATCTTCCCAGGATTCTTTGCGCTATAGATGAGGTTAGCAGTAGGAAGATGATGTCACCTTCTAAACAGGCATTGTTAATGTTCGCCATGAGTTGCCTCAACTCAGCGAGTCAATAACAATAGTAAGGATGTCAAATGGCGTACAATGCTCTAACTAACCAGACTGACCTAACTCAGCTCGTGTTCCAGATGTGTAACACTGAGTACTGGTAAGGCGCATGGATGTCTAATGAACTGCTGTCAATAGCAAGGGTTGTGGTGCTGAACTGCACCGACAGGGTTTCTGTCATAGGTGCACACGTGGGCAGTGCTAAACAACAACCAGAACGGGAAAGAGCCCTGTCTGCTAGAGTCACCTGATTGGAAAATGCACGGTCTATTTCCCAGGCTTCCTTTCCTTCCCAATGGTTGGAATACATACCTGATCAATCTCCTATCTTCTTCATCTCTCCTTTTCTGCTCATTCACTTCGGCAGCATGCATTGTTGTAGACCCACTGCTGTGGAAAGTGATTTGACTTCCTGCAGTGAGGGAGCCTCCCTGAAAGGTTCACTGTAGGCTCTTGATTATTCCTCTTATCTCACCTTACCACAGGAGACATGCCGCTCCATATCTGCAGTCAGACTCCTTCTTCCCACTTTCCTTTATACTTTGGGACGTTCTGAGTGCACTCCACTCATCATGAGAAGGCCCACAGTTCTGTAAGTGTCAAGAAAGGATCTCTTGGCACCCTCATCTAGAACTTTGGGCATCACTAATTTCATTACCACGGTGTAGAAACATCATGTTTACCTTGCTTTGTAAACAAATAAAATAGATAATGGTGACAAGTAGTCAGTCTCAAAGTATTTATTTGAGGGATCGTGAACGGAGGGCAGTCATCACACATCCTTGAAGACAGCAGAGTACATAAAGAAGTCAGAGAGATGGATAGAACTTTACTGATCAAGTCAATCCCTACCCGGAAGTTACACGGTATGTCTACACAATTTCTGAAAGAATACAAGGTAGTCTAGGTGTGTGGGACCATTGATCAAGTTCCATATAGGAAACTGACTCACTTGATACAGCTTTGGAGTGTTTTGATCTTAGCTTATATTCTTACCAGAAGGCTTTGTGATTTTACAAAACCTGTTTCCTGTTTGTCTTTAAATACCATTAGAGCAACCTACTAAAATAGAAAAAGATCCTTCAAGGTTTCCTTTAGTGCTGGTCTGTGATTCTGTTTCCCTAGTACCCAAATCCTAACTCTAATTATTAGAGGCTTAAAAGAAATGAACTCAAGACCGTTCTTCTGACAACTTACCCAAGGTATTTTGGAAGTCCTATTAAAATTAGACAGAATGAATCAAAAGTAGATGAATAGATGGAAAGATACTATGTTGGCAATGAGCATGTAAATATGGGGAAATGAAACTAAAAGTATCAAGAGAACTTGCCTCAATGGACCAAATAAATTGAGATATACTGTTTAAAAAACAAATAAATGGCAATGGTATCCTTTATAGGTGTTGGTCATGTAGAGAATTAGATGGTGATTACTCTTAGCTTTCAAACAGGGAGTGAAGAGGAGATGGAAGAGTGCCCCGCCCCCAAAGCAATATTTTGTCAGGTCTAATTTAGTCCCAGGGCCATTGGGAGGCCATTTATCTCTGTGTGGAGCATTACTCGGTGGCTATGTTTCCATTCACGGCAAAAGTTGCTTGTGCTGTGGGGCAAGTGAGGCTGTACCAAGTCACAAAACAGGTCCCAATGGAAAACGTCATCCCTGTTGTATCCAAAATAGTCACTTTGCTCTCTGTGCTATTTTCTAACTCTTTGTCATGGAAAGAGCTCATATCAAAAATAGAAGTAGATTTATTCTGGTCCAGCTAGTGTGGCAGTTGTTAAAAGAACAAATAAAAACAAATGCTGGCCAGGATGTGAACAAAAGGAGACCCATATGTACTGCTGATTGGAAAATAAACCAACCGAGATACTATGGAAATCAGGATGGAGGCTCCCCATAAGTCTAAAAGGAGATCTACCAGATCCAGCTGTCCCACTCGTGAGTATTCCCCTGAAGGACCTCGAGTCAGCATATCACAGAGATATTTGCACACCAATGCTTGTTGCAGCACTGTTCACAATAGCTAAGTTATAGACCCCAGCCTAAATGCTGAGCAGCAAAGGAATGGATAAGGAAACCGTGGTGTATACACAGTTTGAGAAGGAAGTCATGTTGTTTCCAGGAAAGGGATGCAACTGGGGATGATGAAGAGAGCTATGTAAGTCTTACAGACAAATGCCATGTTTTCTCATTTGTGGTTCCTAGATTTTACATAGGTACATAAAATCATGCATGTATGTATGACATGAAAGTAGAAGCCAAGCTGTCTAGAGGAACTAATAAAGGGAAAGGAGAAAAGCATAGTGGGAAGTCTAGTCAAAGAGCAACTTATACTCACACAAAAATGCCTATGTAACATGGCACCATGTACGAAGCATATACACAATGGAAATTAAAGCAAAAAATAGATCCTCGGAATCAAAGAGTTGGAAAAGACCTTCTATCTCATAAAATACCTCTGCAGGGGAGCAGTTGCTTCCTCCACATCCTGAAAGAGGCCTGTGCTGGAACTTCTCCAGGGATGGGG
Organism: Peromyscus leucopus; assembly: GCF_004664715.2. Taxonomy (NCBI): domain Eukaryota; kingdom Metazoa; phylum Chordata; class Mammalia; order Rodentia; family Cricetidae; genus Peromyscus; species Peromyscus leucopus. The sequence goes on along the minus strand of NC_051078.1, from coordinate 41,740,952 downwards.
ACCAGAAACAACTTCACTGCCTCTTCTATTCTGCAAACAGAAAAGTACATCAGTGCGTGTCTCACTAACCAGTAGGACGATGAGATGACTCAGCTGAGTTCCTCCTCTGAACCTTCCTTGCCTGCACCTGCTAAGGCACTTAACTTTATTCTATTCTCATTTTCGTCGCTTATTGGTTATTTCATCTCTACTAGATCATTAACTCCTTGAGAATCATGGCATTGACTTACCCATCCATTTTCACAGTGCATAGCATTGGGAGGCAGTACCCTAAATATGGTGGGTAACCAGTGATTTTGCTTGCTTTTCAACAACTACAGTTTTTAAATTAACTAGCAGCTTAGCTCTGCAAGAAGACAATTAGATTAGAAGTAATTTTGTCAGGTTCACTGAGTTGGATAGACTTTGGGTCTAGTTAATTTTAGTGTGGGGTGTCTTTATTTATTAACAAGGCTTTCATAATAAAGTTTTATTTAAAAAATTTGAAGTTAAAAAGTTGTCACCATACATTCAAATTTCCTTACTATTTAATCTACTGAAAACCATTCCTGACACAGTAGACTAAATAATTTTTAAGTGAATCTGTGAGTTAATAAATAAATAAATAAATGCCTGCTCATAGTGGTTGCTCTCCCTTTTCCCTGTGAAGCAGAGGCACAAAGCCTGGCCCACAATCACCTGTTTGTGCCTCCTCTTGCTCTGTGCACAGAAGAGTGTCTAGAGATTACACTGGCTTCAGTAAGATGAAAGTCAGTCTCTCACCTATCAGTTTTAAGCCACATCGTTCAATACCGCTGAATTACCTGTTATGCAAAGCAGTTCTGTTCCACAATATCCCCCAAGAATCCAGCTCTTGGGCCAGCGAGGCAGCAGGTAAAATCGCTTGTCCTGCAGTCCTGATGAATGGAGGTCAATCTCCAGAACCCACGTAGTAGTGGAAGATGATAACTGACCACAAAGTTGTCCTCAGACCTCCACAAGCATACTGTGGCATGTGTGAATAAACACACACACACACACACACACACACACACACACACACACACACACACCATACAATAATACTAATAACAAAATTGTTTTTTGTTTTGTTTGTTTGTTTGTTTACAAAGAATTCAGCTATTTCTGGTATTCTATTTCATCATCCTGTGTTGTAGTCCTCATCTACATGGCCACAGATAGTTCAGCATTCTAACCATGCTACAGCCAACAGAAAGGGGTGTGTGTGTGTGTGTGTGTGTGTGTGTGTGTGTGTGTGTATGCGTGTGTGTGTGTGTGTGTGTGTGTGTGTGTGTGTGTATGTGTGTGTGTGTGTGTGTGTGAGAGAGAGAGAGAGAGAGAGAGAGAGAGAGAGAGAGAGAGAGAGAGAGAGAGGAGGGTTTCTGGTTGACCTTTAAAGAAGAATCCCAAAGCTTTTATATGATGCTTTAAATTTGTATTCCTTTATGTAGAAGTTGAGAAAATGGTCAAATGTAGCTGCAAGGGAGGCTGACAAATGTAGTTATCTAAAGATTAGGAGTTCTACTACCACAGAAAAAAGGGATCCTGGACAATGGATAGGAATACTGTAAGAATAGATCTCCTTAAGTTCTTTGAGTTATATGAGTAGGATGCCCAACCTTGAGGCACTCACTATAAAATCTGAGGATGCTTTCATGTCAGTCAGATCTATACTTACACCTTGTCTTTTGGCATCATTTATTAAGCTGTGTGATTTTTTAACCATTTCCCAGGTTACCAATAATTGAAGCAAAACCTCTTTCTTAGGTTCCTGTGGAATGATATGGGATGATCAGTGATGCCTAGCACAGTGGAAGGGACAGAGTAGATGCTCAGATCACATTTATTACTCTTCTAATTCTGCCTGTATGCAAGGCTGGCTCTGCTCCAGGCTTTAAATCAACCTGAGCATGAAAAACATTCCCAAAGTTTCTGACAGCTGTGTTTTCTTGAGTAATTTCACACCCTATCCATTCACCAGATGCATGTGAGCAAATGAGCAGCTGTTCAAGAGAGTGTCGTTATCCTCATCTACCCTTTCCTTCCCATCTTTGTTGGATGCTATTGGACCAGACAGAAGAAACTAATAGGCTTCTCAGAAATATAAGAAATAATGATTAGAATCAGAAATATAAAAAAAAAAAGAATAGAAATTTGTACAGAATAGGGGATGGGGCCTTTTCAGAATGCAAACAGCATTCCTTTCAATTTTACCCTCTTAATCCAGCGAAGAAAACTAATGTGGGCAGTCACTATAAAAGGATTAAGGAAAATGTACCTTTTAAACATTGTTTACTATGTCATAGCAGGTAAGTGGTTACAGTTATGAAGTATATCATGATTTCATTTTTTTTCTCGTTTCATGCTAAATGACTCTTAGGGAAAGTTCTAAGAGGCAGTGAGATCTTCCTATTGACTTGTAAGTAGTCAGGAAGTTTCTACTTAAGGTAAGAGGCACTGTAGTAAAATGAATTGGTGCTTAGAAGGATTCTACTATGAGTTCTGGCTTAACCTTTTAATGGGTGAGCTAGAGACACATTATTAAACTTTTCCAAGCTTCAGTATTCTCAACAATAAATGAAGCAAATAATGGTGTCTGTACTATAAGATTCTTATGAGAGATAAATAACACACTCATATCTAAACCAGATATCCCCGGGTTTTTCAGTCTCCTTAGGTCACACCTCTGTCCAGTATCTACATAAGATGGCTCATGATTTCTCTCTATTTTCTGTTTTTTTTTTTTTAATCTTTCCAAGTCATCCCACTTTACAGGCAGATTCCCAACTGTTTTCCATTCCCCATTTTCACTTTTGACTTCTAGGACTAGCATCATATCACTTGTCTCCTTTGCCCTAAGTTTACCCAAATGATAGGAAGAAGATGGAGGATATCACAATTGTTGTGATTTTTAAAAAGGAATGGGCAGTAGAAAGTAGAAAGGGGTCATAAGACCTATAACAGAAGACTTGTGGTAATAGATTACCTATAGAAAGAAGTCAAATATAACTGTCAGACTTTGAGTCTGGATAAAAAAAAAAAAAAGAAATGTCAAGTATAAAAGATTTGACTTGGGTCAACTTGGCTTTAATCAGTGGCAAAAATGTTGATTTTGGTTTTAGAGATAATGAGCCACATATTCCCATGGGTCATTGGATAATAATCCAGTGCTAAGAGGGCATCACAGAAGAATTGGCTTAGAAGTTTCATCATACAGGCAACAGCTGAAACCCTTTACTCTGCTTGGCAAATGTGAAAGAATAAATAACTTTTTGAAATGGATTAACATGGTCTGGGGAGGTAGCTTCAGTTGGTACCATGCTTACTGCACAAACAAGAAGGCCACAGATCCAGGTCCCCATCAGGGGCTTGGGGTGTGGCAGAGACAGACAATCCCTGAAGCTCACTGGCTAGCCAGCCATGCTTAATTGAATCAATGAAGTTCAGGTTCAGTGAGAAACTCTGCCTTAGAGACTAAGGTGGAGACCCATTAAAGATCTTCTGCATGTTCATGAGCACATTAACAGCACATACACTACCCACACAACATAACGATGCACACACACAATTTTTTTTCAAAATAAATAAATTAGAATGAAAATTACTATTTTAGAGTCTCAAAAATATTGAACATCACTTAATTGCATAAGTGATCTTCTAAAAAATTTTTTCATCCATTAGACCATAAACTGAACATCTACCCATTATAATTTCTGAAACCATGACTTCAAATCACAGAAAAACAACATGTTGCAATTGGTAAAGCCTTTCAATGGTCTTGTTCCAAATGCTTCTCCTGTGTATGAGAATAACAGCACTGGCAGTAATTCTATTAAAATGTGTGTTCTCCCTTGCTCATTGTCTCACTTCTAGTTCAGCAACTTAAGATATGATTTTTAGACTCTTTATCTTCATCAAAAAATTCTTTCTAACTAAAGCACAGACACAGGGCGCAAGTAGACCTTGTGAATTAAGGAGTTTACAATTCAGTTCTATGCAAGAAGAATCAGTTGGATTCCTTGAGAGCTGTTTTACCTTCAATGTTCTTATTCTGAGTAACACGGGGATAGATCCAGACTGGACCTTAAACGTCTTGGAGATCTGGCATCCTGTGACTGTGTCCAGTTGCACCCACCTTCCAATCCCACACAAGATGGAGAAGCAGGCTGCTACAGCATGTTAGGAGCCCCAACAGGACAAAAGCTGGCCTCTCTCTGTGGGGGCTGGAAAAGGGAAGCAGCTGAAGCAACACTCTCCATTTCCTTCCAGTACAGAGAAGAACAATTGAGCTCCTCCCAAGGGAAGCCATTCAGAGTTGGACAGTGTGGGGTCTGTCCTGTGATGGGAATGGAGGATCACTAAAGAATAGGGGAGCTCAGTGGCCACGATTCTCTAAACACAGACTCAAAGACAGAAGGAAAGCCAAGAGGTCCTTAGGTCCAGTCCCCTGCCTCTATCTAAGCAGATGGTTGTCATCCTACATTTAGAGATCTCCAGGGTAGCAATTACTCAGCTTCCCACTGGCCCTGGTTCAGCATGTTTCCCCTGTTTAATAAATTCTTCCTGATACTAAATGGGAATACATTAGATGTAGACTGAGCCTGTCTATCCATGTCTAGTCCTCAGTGGAGATGAACAAGAGTACCATGCGATTATTATACCCTGGATATTATTATGCCTCCCCACATTGATCTTAGCATCATCTTTCTAGGAGACCTACATCTTAACTTTGTTTTCTATCCAGTTAATCATTTCTTAAAAAATCTTGCTGGAATATCTCCAGCTTCTCCAAATAAATACTAAAATAGGGTGAAATATGAGCTCCTACTCTCTAATTAAAACCTCAGCAATGCCAAGTTTTGTGGAAAGATAACTCTCTAGGCTTTCATTTCATAACCCCCCTCATGAGCTCGCTTCAGATTTCAATGTGTTGTTGTACTTTCTTGCTCACTCAGAGCTCACAGATATTTTGCTATAGTGCTTGTCTTTGCCAGGTGGAGCCACTTCTGTCCATTTTAAACATCTTTCTGTTTTCAATGACTTGTTCTGAAGTCATTAAAGGTCTCTTTAAATTATAATCCTACCTTCAACCATTTTGAAGTTCTATTCCCGACTCAAGATTATCTGAAAAATACACTCTTCTATTATTTGTCATGAAGGAAGGAGTCTGGATTTGCACGAATCCTCTGAAGGGTTGGACTATCACTCATTTCTCCCATTCCCTATAAACGTGGTTTAACTGTGGGAAATGGTGCAAATCATCCCTCTCCATTCACTTATGCAATGGTCATCTTTTGAGCACTAATGATGCTCACTATGGGTACAACAATGAACAGATCAGCTTCTCTATCCATTCATTAACTCGTCTATCCACATATTAAAATGTCTCCACTAAGCACTGACTCCATGTAGAGCTATTCTGGCTGCCGTTGTTGTTGTAGCAGTGAGCACAGAGTAAACGGCTCTGGGCTTCATAGACCTCACATTGGACTTAGGGCAAAAGGAGAAAAAGTACAGGTCAGCAAATAAATAGAGAAGATCATGTCAAGTCTTGATAAATGTGTGGAAAGGAGCAATAGGATCGTAGAATTGAGGGTGGAGGCTCCCTTAGATAGGGTGGACAGTAGGGGCCCTTCTTTGAGTAGAATGCGATTACAATTTAAGGAAGGTCTGATATTCTGAACCAATCTCCATTAGCAAACTAACCCTTCTGTTTTCTCTGACCCAGAATTTTTAATGGGAGGTTAATGTTTGGTAACACATTGTTCCTCAGTTAATTATTAACATGCCCAATGGGTTCTTGGAGGACTTTTAATCAAATGTGATAAACAGGGAATTTTGAGATTCAGAGCCCTGTTACTCAGAGAGGTAACATCTATTACCTCTGAAAAATGGGAGTATGGTGTCACTAAGTGCAGAGCAGGTGACATCAGATAGACTTCTTCACCATGGAACTTCCCATGAGCTAGATACTCTTGATACACATTTGCAGCTGATCTGAAGATTTTTTTGTGTGATATCTCTTGAACAACAAATACTCTTTTATGAGTGCTGACCTAAGGAAACATCTTGGATCTTTGGGTGTCTTTTAATAACATAACTGGCATTTGGGGTAGGAAGTCTGGTATGTAGGCAAGCCCTAAATGTCTTAGAAAAGATTGCAGTGGCTGACAGGGTACTGACTGACTGACTGCTTCAGTGTCTCTGTAAGGCTGGGCCTGTCCTTCTCCAGTTTCTCTACACAATGGAGTCTTTTAAATTTTTAAGTTTCCTCTCTCTTAGAAAATCCACAGTCATGTAGTTATATAGCATGCAAAGGGTGCCAAATATAACCATAGACTAAAGGATTTCTAAGGAATTTGTATTTTAATAAGCCTTTGCTTTTGGATCATATCATCCTCTATGGGAGTACTTCTCAGCCTTTCTAACACAGCGACCCTTTCATAGAGTTCCTCATGTTGTGGTGACCTCCAGCCATAAAACCGTTTTCATTGCTTCTTTACAACTGTGATTTTGCTACAGTTATAAATTACAATAGAAATATTTTGGGGGATAGAAGTTTGCCAAAGTGGTCCAGACTCACAGGTTGGGAACCACTACTCTAAGTCATGAGTTTTTAGTAGGCTTTGAACATTTTTGGACCAGGCCAAGTGTCTTACCACCCTTCAAACTCTTTTCAGTCTTGGTGGAGCACTTCCATATTAAGGGATGCTCGTACACACTTCTGTGCCTATGGCAGGTCCTCCCTAGAGGGCCCTTAGAAGTCTTTGGAGAAACCAGTAAGGAAGTTGTGGGAGTGTCTCAGCACAGACATGTCAGTCATCCCTGGGGATCCCTAACAGTCTTCTTGTTGAGTGAATGAGACCATTTCCCTCTTCCCTATCCCAGAAATAGATCTGTGAAGGAGATGTGTAAAATATCCTGGAGAGGAAATGGCAAGTAGATAGCTAGAAAAAAAAAAAAAAAACATTAAAAATCCTAGTGGATTTTTTGTTTTTGTTGTTTTGTTTGTTTGTTTCTCAAGAGGAAAATGCAAAGTGGAGCTCAAGGGAAGTTGGAATCACTGCACCAGCCACAGGTTCTGCCTCCTTTCTTCATGCCACCAGTCTGGAGTTGCTGCCCACAGGGCACTGTTTGGTTTAAAGCTATGAGAAGCTCCAAGACAACCTCGTGGGGAAGGCTTCGAAACTAAGAAAGCATCATTTGCCCCCTTCCTGTCACTTCTCTCTGGAAGCAATTAGATTAATTAATCCAGCTTCCACAGCATGACTGATTCTAATACTTGCTTGAGGTACATCGATAATGAGATAGATAGATAGATAGATAGATAGATAGATAGATAGATAGATGATAGGTGGATGGATGGATGAATGGAGAGAGAGATAGAGATGATAGATAGATAGATAGATAGATAGATAGATAGATAGATAGATAGATAGATGATAGGTGGATGGATGGACAGACGGATGGGTGGATGGATGGATGGATGGATGGAGAGAGATAGAGATGATAGATAGATAGATAGATAGATGATAGGTGGACGGATGGACAGACAGATGGATGGGTGGATGGATGGATGGATGGAGAGAGATAGGATGATAGATAGATAGATAGATAGATAGATAGATAGATAGATAGAATAGAAAGTTATCATTCTTCTTTTTGCACAATCACATGGCCTCTAGTTACCCCCAAGTTGGTTCTGTAAGTGATCACAACTGCTGGGCTTCTCTTCCAACTTTTCCTCCAGTTCTGACTGGTCCCTGAAAGGATGTTGTGATAATACAGCCCTGAAGGTGTGTTGTAAGCCCACCCCACATTTTTGTATTTTTTACTTCTCGATATTACCCTAGTGGGTAATAAAGGTGAAAGTCATAGGAAAAAGTGGGCACAGGCTCTTGTGAACCCCGTCTTCTGAGCTTGAGTTTACAACTGAGCAGGGCGGCGTGAATTCCCACCGTGGAGTTTTGAACACTTAAAAACAAATGGAACTCAGAAAAGCAGCATTCAGTATCAGCGGGCACCCCTGTGTTTCCCGGTTTCTATTTGGCTAACTTGTTAATGCTCTAGCTTCCTACCCTTAGACCCCATACCTTGTCTTCAGGGGTTAGCTGGAATCCTGAATGGCAGACTGTCAACGTAAAAAACACAGTGAACGGGGAAAGGTCAATATGTATCTTTTGTTTCAGTTTCTTCTTTTAGAAGGTTTTGATGTGTTTTTCCCCCCTCTCTCTCTGATTTGCAATAAAATTGGTTCTGCTACGAGACTAACATATGGGATACCTTTACTACAAAAGAGATATGAAAACATTCTGGCATATTTTAAGTGTTCAAAATAGGTCTTTTTCAGGACTGTAGTTCTCAATGGCTCCTTCTTTCTATACTCGTTCCTGGGTCTTATCCATACCTAGGCAGCTGATGTCACACAAAAGCAATGGTATCAACTGAGAACTTGCTGGAAATGCAAATTCTCAGGCACTCACTAGCTCAGACTGGCAGAAACAGAGAACTTGGGCGTGGCCCACTGGCCCATGTTTTAGTAGCTCCTCCAGGTGATATCAATGCAAGTTTAAGTTAGAGAATCACTGATGTGTGTGTGCATTGTTATGTATCCTAGAATGTTTTAGTCCTCTTGCACATTAGCTGCTTCAGGAACTGCCACAGACTCATGGCTGTATGGATCGATAGCCAGTTGATAATTGGCTGTATGGATCGATAATGCTGACGTACATTATGAACTGCAGGTTCCAGGGGATGAGGGTGAGAGGTCCTCTTCTGCATTCAGAGCACCAAGTCCAGGCACAGGATGGCTGATCACTGACTCTGTTGAATGACATTAACTAAACTCGTGAAGAGTTTGCTGCATCCATCACTGGTGGCTGCCTCCTAGGATGAGCCCTGAGAGGTCCAGTAGCTTACTCGGCTCACATAGCTTGAATGAAACAGTAAAACCAATGTCTTGACTCAAGAAAAGTGCCCGTGTTCAAATCAGTTTCCCACAACCCCCACATTCAAGTCATAATGGTGATGGTTAGAAGAGTGATTGAAATAACAGCTTTCAAGTGACTGCTGTATGCCACCTGCTACTCCAAGCTGGCTTTGTGCCTTAATATGATTACCCATAAATACAGGTGCTATTATTATGCCTTTAACAGAAGACCTTGAAATACATACATTGCTGCTGCTGCTGGTGGTGGTGGTGGTGTGTGTGTGGTGTTGGACTCAAACCCTGGACCCCATGCATGTAAGGACAGGATTTTATTGCTATATTAAATGCTCAGTTCCTGATGTTAGGTTTCTTCTTTTCAATGCTCAGATGTTTTTCCTATTGCTTCTTTTTGTGTGCTATTGTGTGCCAGAGTTGCCACTACATCTACCAATGAGCATGTAGGAAACGCCCACATATCTGAAGTTGTGATTTTAGACAGAGAAGCAGAAGGATGAAATTTCCGTCCTTGAGATACTTAAAACCAAATTGGGAAAATAGGCTGGTCTTCAAAAACAGAAGGTAAAGGTAAATACATAGTTAAATACCACTTGTTGGTTGTTTTTACATGTTCAAGGAGGTTAATGGAATTGAAACAGAGCAGAGTACACCCCGGACCTGAAAGAAATTCCTTGTGATATACTGGGGCTTGAACACTTTCTCAGAATAACTGTCATCGAACTGTTGAATTCCACACCCCTGCCCCGCAGTAGCCATTAAAGTTGTCACCGTCACTAGGGTCATAGAGGATGTTGATCTGTCATCTCATTTGTATTTTGTATTTGCTGAGAATAGTGTCTAGACTATAGAGTATGTACTAAATACAAATCTATGAATGAAGGACCAGGAGCAGAAGAAAAATGTGGTAACAGAACAGCAAATATGGTTGCCCAAGTTTCTGTTTAGGCGGGAAGGTAGATTGTCAGCATCCTATGTGTCCCAAAGAAGGTTGAGCAAGATCTCCATGCTTCATAGAGTGCTTCAGCTCAAAGGAGCATAAGGGCAGCACCTTTGTTATTTGGAAGGCAGACGTCCACTCCTTCACTGGGGTGTAGTATTGCCTTAGCAGCTGTGATCCGTAAGCCCTCTCTAGAGAAGAAAACTCCTAGGTCCACGGTGCTTTTGAAAACTGAGAACCAGCATTTCTTGTCATCAATTTCATTTCCCTTGGTTTTCCTCCTACTTAGTAAACCTTTGAATGCCAAACTAAAGCTTGGTTCCACCCCATGCTCCCTTCATAAAAACAGCACCAGTAATTGAAAGCAGAAAGCGGTTCCTTTATTCTGACTCATGGGACACAGGTAAGCTTCCTGTTTGGATTCCTCCTTAGCTTTCTCTTTTCTAACACTGGAAGGAAATCTGGATACAATTATCTGCTTTTGCGACTAAATTCTTTCTGATTCTTATGGTGAAAAGGCAGTCTCTCATCAGAATAGGACTGTCAGATAGTATCCTTTGACTCAACAAATCCATTCCTGAGAGCTCATTCTTATCAATGACCTCTGATTAGAGCATTATCTTTACAAGAACACTTCATTGTTGCATTAGCTAAAACAATAATAAAACTGGAAATAGCCAAAACATCTAGGAATACAAAAAAGCTTGAAGAAACCAAGGATAATAAATCTACCCAATAAAATATCCCACAGCTTTAAAATTATAACTTTGAAGATCAGGTGGCAACATGGGAAATACTTGCAATAAAACATTAATTAAATGGAAGAAATATAACATAACATTAAATTTTGGCTGTGACTATAGCTACATAAAAATAATCTACCCCTGGATGAGAATGAGGAAAAATTATTTTAAAAATGAAGGTAATGCAATTTGTTGGGATATTTAACTTATGGGTAAACTTTCATGATTTTTACTATGAGTTAAAGTTGTTAAAATTTTTGAAATTCAGTAGGATTGGAAGTGAAATTGTCTAGCTATGTGACTGAGCTGAGTACCCCATATGAAACAGAGTCATGGTTTTATGAATGGTAGGTGAGCATCCAATGCCTAAGCTGTGTCCTTGGTTGCAGAAGTTCAAAGACTTCTATCTCATGTCACCACATTACTCAGGAGAAAACTGTTTAATGGAAGTGCTTGAACCCTTGAGTTGGAAGTTCAGCTTAGAAGATCTCACCTATCATCTTCATGGATATCAGCATCATGTGGTATGGAAGTCTCACTAACGGTGTCAACTTCGGATGTTTTTATCACCAGAGAGTTCTCCCACTTTTAGAGTGTCCCTAGGAGGGAAGCCTGGCTCTGTTACTTAATAGACTAAGTTACTACTTAATCTTTGTAAATCTCAGCTTCCTGACATATTAGATGGATGCAGACATAATGCCCACTCCATGTAGATACTAGAAAGATATAAATAAGACATGCAAAGTAATAAGACATGAAAAGTTTAATAGGAATCACTTAAAAGAGATGATGCTATTGGTTATATGTTGTTGCAAAGGCTTTGGTTTTACAAATGTCACAAAGAAAACAGTGTTTAATGAAAACATTTATAGACTCTTTTGATTTTATCTCTGGATCATTATGTACTGTCCTCCGGCTCACTAGCTAGTCAATTTCCTCTAGATGCCAGTCATTAGTGTTCTTGTTTATATGGAAGTATTGTCTACACTATTCTGTGTAAGTCAGGTTGAGAATTTAAACTTCAAAGGAGGTAACATAGCCTCCTTAGCAACTCTGACATTTAGAGAAAGGCAGCATTTCAAGTCAGGTAGACAGCCTGGGGCAACACTCATGGGGATGCCTCAGATGCCTAACCCAGATGGGGGATATGAGAAGACTCATATGCCAAGAGCCACAGCCAAGGACGAGAGAAGAATGTGGTTTGAAAGAAGAGTGTTAGGACATCCACAGCCTGGAAAGAGCAGCAAAGGGTGATTTGTGGCCTGTTGAGTACCAAGGAAAAGGTTTGGCCAAAGAAGGCACAGATGTTCTGAAGAATGTGAGGAATTTATGACAGTTTATGGTCCCACTGCAAGAAATGTCTGCCAAAGGGAAGTCTCAGTAGAGCAAGTCTACTTGAGAAGAAATGAAGAGCCTGGGACTTCTCAGTTGACCTTTGTCTGAGTGTTTTCTTGATCCAGAAGCAGGAAAGATGAGAGGAGTTCGATTAGGAGCAAAATGAATGGGTGAACCTTTAGAAGTAGATGCAAGTGTTCCTATTCTGTCCTTTTCCTATTATCCTTTTCTTTCAAATACTTCTTCAGTGACAGAAGCTTACAGTCCAGATGAGTTTGATTTGAATGTGAACTGACACAGCTTCACATGCTGAAGGCCTGGCTTCCCAGCTTGCAGTACTAGTGACAGGTGGTTGGAGCATAAAGGCAATAACTTCATGAATGGATGACGCTGCTGATGGTACCTAAATGGACTATCAAGAAGTAGGTCTTGGTTTGAGGAAGGAGGTCACTGAAACATACATTTGAAGGGCATATCTTATCTACCCATGTCACCATGTTTCCCTCCCTGACACACACACATACTCTTCTCCCTTCCCCTCCCATTCCCATTCTCCATCCCTTCATGAGGTGAAAACATATCTCCACCATGCCTTTCTAGCATGATGTTTTCTGCCTTGACACAAAAGCATCCTAAAAGCAATGGAACCAGCTAATCACAGACTAAAACCATGAGTCAAAAAAAAAAAAAAAATCCTTCCTCCTACAAGTTGCTTATTTCAGGTATTTTATCACAGCCACAACAAGATAACCAACACAGCGAAAAGAGCCTTGAGGTGCTCTCTGTCGGTTCTTATCAGAACTCCTACTACACAAAGCCAGAAGCTTCATTGCCCTCCTCTCTCTCTTATTGTGTGGAAATGGCTAGGAGCCCTTGTGAGTTATTTCTAGAAGTTTACAGATGGAGTTCTTTCGTGAATGTACATGTATTTGTCATGGTGGAGACTGTGGAGACCACACCCATCAATAGGTCCATGGACTTTAAACTGTCCTTTCTTCCAAAGATGAGAAGCTTTGTGTGGGATTAGGACAAAGAAGGTCCTGGAAGGCCGGCTGAAAAATGGAATGAGAGCTGCCCTTCTGAGAGACTATAGATCACAAGAGACAGTTAGAGCCCCATTTCCTGCTAAAGTAGGGACAGATTTTATTCCATGAGTGCCCTAAACGGAGCTTTCCTAAACCTAGATCTGAGCTAAAGTGAGCAGATGGAGGCAGTCAGAGGAAATACAATGGCCCCCAGACAGCCATGCTGGCCCAGTGTCCCCGGGCACCAGCCACCTTCCAGCTGTGTGTCACAGTAGGGCTCACATTTTCTCTCTACACCAAGCCAACTCATTCGGCAACTGTGAATAAGTTCTGCGAAGAACTGGAAAATGACTTCTGAGGCAACGGTCTCCAGTTCTCAGAAAGGAAATTCGCAGAAGGCCAAAAGGCCATTGCCTCAGACCAAGTCCCAGGGCAGAGCACTGTGGCCATTCTGTGTTTAGGCTTGTAACAAAAAGTACAAATAAAAATGAGATTACTTTATCCAACAGCATACCCCAAAGTGGTTTTTCTATGCTGAATTTAGTGAAATAATCAGAAGAGTCAGATTTTTTTTCCTGGTAGATAATTATATTTGCTAAAAAGCATTTAATGAGTTTTGGAATGTAGGCATGATATTAGTCCCAGATGAAATAAAGATGAGAACATCTTCCAACTTGGAGTCAAGCTATTACTTGACCCTCACTCTCCCTCTTTTTCTCTATTCCTCCTTTCTCTCCTCTTCCCTTCCCCCCCCCCTCACTTACTCATAGCTCACCTCGTTTGGGTGGGGCTAGGTTGGGAATATAAAGGATCAAAGCTCACAGGCTCCATGATTGCCAAAAGCTTTCAGAGAAACCACTTTAGTTGACTCTGATTTTGTTGCGATGCCCAAAGACATTAAAAAAAAAAAAAAAAGCTAACATGAAGGAATTTGAAGAAAACACAGAGGCCTTTTGATTATATTTAGGAAATCAAATACTAGGAAAAAGGGGCGGCAATGGTGGCAGCAAAAATCCACAGAGAAAAGCAATAATGGTCCAATGAGTCCACCTTTATCTGAAATGTCCCGAAATAATATAATTACTTATTATATGTATTTATAGTATAATATCTACTATATTAAAAATGAACCATCTGGCTTCAATCTGTATGCTCGCTTGATGCTTTGACAAATAATATATTCTGACTTGTTTAAGAACTCCTTGTATCTTTAAATATTAGTAACCTTAAAACAAGTTGGTTTGACAGAGAGAGACAGAGAGAGAGAGTAAAAGAATGAGAGAGCAGGAGGAAGAGGGAGAGAAAGTGAGGGAGCACTTGAAAAACCATGTTTACTACCTCTTACCTGATGCTGTCCCCTGGGAACATGTTGGATAGCAATGATGTTCACGGTGGCCTGCCTAGAAGCCGGTTCACATTACCTAAGGTGGATTACCATGACCTGTAACTAGTCTTTTCTGAGGAAACTACATGTGCCCACCTGAAAGGAAGGAAGGGTCTGTCACACAGGAGGTCCATACGCCATTGACAGACACTATGGAAACTGGGGAGATAAAACCCCCACTGATTACCAGGAAGTTAAACATTCTGATCAACAATATTAACAACTCTCCTGCCCATGGTAAAGAGCCACTTCTTGTGAAGGTAACAGTAAAAGGCCCATTTAAAAGGGAATTATACAGGCCTAGAGAGATGGCTCAGCAGTTAAAAGTACTCAATGTTCTGTAAAGGACCGGGATTCAATTCCCAGCACCCACCTGGTGGCTCACAGCTGTCTTTAACTTCAGTTCCACATGTTCCAACACCCTCCTCTGACTTCCATAGGCACAAGGCATGATTGTGGTACTTTAAAAATACATGCAGGGAAAACATTTATACACATAAAATTTTTAAAAAAGCTTTTAAAAGTTGAAGAAATTTTTATAAAAACACTTTTTTTTTTGCAAATTCCCAATTAAATGAGAGGTATTCTTCTTTATTAACACCTTGGTTAACAATATGTAGCTTGTATCTTCCTATTGCTTTAATACCTCCCCAAAAAAATGAGTTTCTGGAGGGTTCTTTCCTATTCTCCTCCCAACATACACTTGAACCCTACCTTGAAGGGCCTCCACAATCCCCACAGACTTTCCTGTCTTTATCTGTTAATCAAGATCAGAACTTGATATATTCCTTCATTTTTTGACTGACCCTAACTGTCCTTAAATTGAGCTGATGAAACTTGCTTGTATCTGAAATTAATAAGACAGAGAAGAAACTTCTGATTCTCTCATTAGATCTTCTGCTTTGCTACTTTGCCCTCTTATTCCAGAACAGCATTCATGTGCCAGATGTAAACATTATTTATTCCAAACGCGGGAAGCACGGCCAGCTTGGCACTATTGAGAGTCATGTCTTCAGCGAGGGTGCCTGATGTTATCCAGAGTTCAGTTTGGTCATGGGAATGAATCTCTGAGAGTCTGGGTAGCGTGTGAGTCCAGGAGAAGTCTCTAAGGCTGAGATCCAGCATTGCGCTCAATATACCACACCGCCATCTTTCTCTCCCTGTCTGCGTATAGCTCAGCACCGGGTGCTATGGAAACACTCCCTGGGATGTTTCAGTCTGAAGACATAGCAGGAAAGGACTGTCATGCCCAACCCAACCAGCATCTGAGTACACATCAGGCAGTTATTTATGCCACTTACCACCCAAACTGTCTCCTCCTGCCCACCCTCCTCCTTTCCTCTCTCTGTGTGTTTCAATCTGTCATTGACTCTGGCTGCCTTTTCCTCTGCCATGGTGCCAAGAGCTGTTTCTGCTGCTGCTGTGGAGGCCGTCTTCCAACAGTTTGCTCTTCTGGTGCAGGGCCCTCTTGTCAGAGCCTCCACCTCTCAAGGTTCTCCATGCAGACATGCCAGACTTCCCTGGCAGTTATCACCCCTTTACCTGCCATGCTGACCCTGTCACACCCACCCCCGGGAAAAGGTCCAGATGTGCCCCAAGTGCAAAAAAAAAAAAAAAGCCAGAAGCCTCAGGAAAGGAGACTGACAGGGAGCAGCGCCCCTGAGATCCCAGGGCAGGTGCCAAGTTGCAAAGCAAAGAGAGATGATAGACTCTAGAGTAAAACTAAAAATAAGGAGGGTGTGCTTTCATACCCCCTTGGCTGATTCATCTCTCTGTGGCACCAGAGAGAAAGGCATTGCCCTCTAGTCATGAGTGCCTTGTGTTTTGACTACAAGGCCGCTATCGCAGCTGAAAGTATAGTAGGATTAACAGTGTATGCATTAGAGATAATATCAACAGCCAGGCTACTATCTCCAGATTAGAGCCAGACTCTATGCCAATTTTTGTCTCAATCTTTCAGAGAGAGAAAGGCAGGGGAGTGGCGGCGGGAGGGGGAGGACACTGAAGCTCACACAGGCAATCCTCGGTACCCTTGTTATCCCTTCTCTTATAGTTTCTACCGCATCCAGGCACAAGTCCAAGATGGAGTAGTGATTAGTGGTCTGGTAATACTGGATACTTGATGACTATTCATTCCCAAAGCAGACCTGGCAAGGAGGAAGCCCTCGTTTTCAATTATCCAAGGGGGAACGAGTATCTAATTCCTAGCCTACCATGAACTCAGCATGGCCTGAGCATTCAGCCTGATAGTCATTAGTGAGGGGAAATAACACCATCAGACCAGGAAAAGCAAGGTAAAGGGAGGAGGGAGGTGAACAAGACAAGAGAAGGACACCTCTCGGGTTGTGTGTTCCACCCACACTCACCTCATGCCTTCAAACCATTTTGAAGTAAGTTGGATACTGAAAAGCAACGGTTTTAACCAGTAGGTTATTTGAAAGAAAACCAAGGTAGCAATAGGCAAAGGTAACCATATGTGACATTATGTTATTAGACCTGATTGGAGGATCCATCCTTGCCGTCAACTCAGGACTAGTCAGGGTGGTTTACACACATAAAGTTTACATATGCTTCCAAGGGAACAGTTACTCATTCACCTTAATGCAGACAGCCCTTGTCTATCAAGAAAATCTGTTTTGAATGAACTTTCTTTTGGGTAAGGGAGAATGCATTTTAAACAGTGAGGAAGACAATTCTTGCCCAAGTTGCTGTGTTAATCAGCAAAACCGAATCATACAGACAGCCAATATTTACGTAGTTCACTGCATGCCAGACATTAGACAAAGAGCTACTTAATCCTCACAGCACTTCTAAGATATTTTTTGGTATGGCAAATCTACTTATGAAGATCTGAATCTTAGAAGATTGGGTTCAAGCCTGGCAGTGGTGGCTCGTGCCATTAATACCAGCACACAGTAGGCAGAGGCAGTTGGATCTCTGTGAGTTCAAGGCCAGGCTAGGCTACAGAGTGAGTTCCAGGAAAGGCACAAAGCTACACAGAGAAACCTTGTCTCAAAATACTTAGAAGAAGGAGGAGGAGGAAGAGGAGGAGGAGGAGGAGGAGGAGGAGGAGGAGGAGGAGGAGAAGAAGAAGAAGAAGAAGAAGAAGAAGAAGAAGAAGAAGACTCATAGAAGAAGACTCATGCAGTTGAATACGTGGCAGAATCTAAACCATCAGACTCAGTCCTTTGGGCTTTAAGCACTCGGTCTACTGCCTCTGTCATCGTTGGGACAGGTATTACTGGCAGATCTCACTGAGATTCTGTGATTTTCTGTAAGTGGAAGAAATTGCCTAACTAGTTAATGATAGCTAACTTACATAGAAAGCCCCACTGAAATAATTTCAACATAAAAATGACCTCTTGGCATCTGATTACCTTTCACCTTAGACACTGATAAACCAAACCGTCCCCTTAGGACAACAGTTTCTGTGCAGTGAAGCATTTCTCTTGCCAAAGTAGAATTTTGTTGGCTGTGTCTATCTCCTTCAAGCCTTGGAATAAGCCCCAAGCTAGTAAATTCTGCTGTCCTGGCAAGATGCTCACCCTCCAGGGCATTGTATCAGGCTAAAGTAATACATCATGTTGCTTCCCATTCTGTCAGGCCATTTCTCTAAAGAGTCTTAAAGCAACAATGTTTCTGCTTTGGATCTCAGCTGTTCCTGCCCCTAAGCCTTGCGCTTTGACTCCCTGACCTTGGAAACAAAGGGGACTCCAACAGTCTGCTTTCCATACCTGCCCTTGAATTGGGGCTTCCAAAAGAACAGGGACTCAAGACAGGAGCAGCCTCCTGACGCTCTGTGTCATTCCTTTGAGACCCAGAGATACATAAACATTGACATGATTGGGAAACAAGGAGACTTTGATCCTTGGCATTATAGCGATTTAGTAGCCGAGACAGGGCTGCTGAGTGGTGGGGGTGGGGTGGGTCACATAGGGTCACGATTCCTAGAAAAGATGACTTCATCCAAACTGAGGAGTGGAACTGGCAAACACTGCCAATTAAACATTAACACAGACCAGAAGTGAAATCGATGCCTGAACTTGATAGGTTGTCCAGACTGTTTCTGACACATTGTTCGTAGAAAAGAGAACATTTTCTCAGTGTCCACTTTTACAGATGCCAAAGGTCAAGCTTGGGAAAGATCCTTTCACAGAAATGCAGCCCTGAACACCGGTATTCAGAAAAGGATCAGTCAGGCATTATTTCTAAATATAGGTTTTAAAACTTATGCAAATAATCCTAATTTGAAAACCTTTAATATTGATGAGGATTCGCTTTATTCTCTGATATGTGTGAGTCTATAAGTGCAAACCTGTGTGATCATGAATAGCAAATGACGGGAGCAACAATAAGTTGCCTTTCTCCATCTTTACTAAGCACATAGTCCACACACACCTTATTAATTTATTTCAATTAAATATGACTTCTATAAGGTTTTGAAAGTTTACTGTAAGTCTTATGGATTCAGGAAATATCAACCATACAATGTTTGTATGTTTGTTTGTTTGTTTGTTTGAGACAGGGTTTCTCTGAGTAGACCTGGATGTCTTGGGACTCACTTTGTAGAGCAGGCTGTCCTCAAACTCAGAAATCCATCCACCTGCTTCTGCCTCCTGAGTTCTGGGATTAAATGCATATGCCATCACCACCCAGCTAACGATGTTTTATATTAGGATTCATGAAGCACGTCAGTTTTCCATAGAAAGCTATCAGAAGTAGGAAATATTGGGAAGTAACTTCCATCTCGGCAAATGAAAATTAAAATGTTGCCAGGAGTTGTAGCATAAACCGACAATCCCAGCACTCAGGAGACTGGAGCTCATGAGTTCAAGGTTAAGGCCAGTCTGAGCTATGTAGCAAAACCCTGTCCCCAAGGAAACGAAGGAAGGATGGAAAGAAAAAAGGAAAGAAGGAAGGAAGAAAGGGAGGGAGGAAGAGAAGGATGGTGGAAAGGAGAAAGAGGGGGAAGGAGCAAGGGAGTAAGGAAGAAAGGATGTTAAAATGCTAAAACATGAGGCCAGGGGTTTAGTTCATTGGTACAATGTGTGCTCAGCCAGCATAGGACCTTGTGTTCTATTCTCAGGACAACAAAAAGAATTTATTGGGCAGCTGCAAGATTACTTCTTATACAATTTTCAGAACTTTCCTACTAATATCCAGTGCAGATTGAAGTCAACTGAATTAATTTTTATTAGATAAGTTTGCCCACAGACCAGTACTGACTTAAGAATCCAATCATTCAGACTTATTCTGAATTGTCAGTGAATCTAGAGGTTGACAAAAAAAAATCAACTTATATAAGAAAACCAGTGTTCTGATTCCTACAGATTCTGTGATATTTGGTTGCATAATCAATCTTCAGCTAATAAAAGTTAAGGGCCAATTGTTTATTATCTAATAATTCCATCTATGTTTTCTATCAGGTGTGTGACTGAGAATTTTCTAGAAATAGCCTCCAAACCCCATCTTTAATTTTCTTGCCCCTTCATCCTGTTATCAATTTTTAAAAATTAATTTAATTTTAAAAAGAATCTACTTTGGTACCTCCTCCTCCTATTAGCAATTGTTTTAAAGAATTGTTGTATTCTTTGTAACCCAGAAAAGAATAAGCATATGTCTTCAAAACTAGGTACATTCCTGTTTTGAAAATGCTTGCCTTTGTCATTATTAAAATATTGATTCATAAAATCAATGTTTCATTCTTTCCAATGGAGAGTTTAAAGAGCTTTTACAGCCAGAAAAGGGGAAATTTCACAGAGAATCAAAGTTAAGTACAGTGCTTCAAGTACATTTTCAGAAAGTGATGAGAAACACAAATTCGTGAAGATGGGTAGAGGTAGCTTTACTCGTGATGGATGGGCAGGACTCTTTGTTCTAGAAACAAAGACCCCAGTTAAATCTCTGAAGTGCATGCTTCTCCTCAGAGACAGAGATGAGTGAGTTGCTTGCATCTGTGACAAAATGTGATACTCAGCTAATTAGTGTAGTTTTGATGATACTACAGTTCTGCCCCAAACCCCTGTAACTAGCAACTTGGCCCTGAAGATTATTGAATTACTCCAGTGACCATGCATTATTTAAAGGAAAGTACTGCTATTATAGAAGTCAGATCTTTAACTATTGGAAGTCTATGTGTTGGCCTATGTTTAAAATACAGCAGTGTGTTATGCCTAAACCTTATGCCTACTCAAAGTCTAAGTGGCCAGTTTGTCTGTTAAGCTGTCTTGGAGCTGTATTCTAGATGATCCCAAACCAAGATATTGACAAAATAAATTTATTAGTATAAATTTTCAATGTTAAGACTTCATCAGCAAAACATCTGCAGAATGTTACAGTCTAATGGTTAAATGTGTAGACAGTAAGAGAACCCTTGGATCACATCTCGTTGTGAAAGATAATGGCCTTGTCACCTGTCCTTTACCACTGCATTGGGTAGAAACAAGGAGAAGTGTTTTGAGCATTCTGGAGAAGACAAATGATAAATGTTCACTTTCTAAGTTTGAAAATGCTTGAAACTCTTCCTTGAAGTCAATGTGTTTCCCAACTATGCTGACTAGCCAAGATTTTCTATAAACTCTCTGGAATAGAAAGGACCACATTAGTCATCCACTTTCCAATATAGGATTCTGCTCCTAAGGTCAGTGACAGGTATTTGTATAGCCTTTACTTAGCTGCTTCCTATAGCGAGGAGTTCATTACATTTCAAGAAAGTCTGTTTTCTTTAACATTTTTATTCAAATTGTTTTAAATCTTTTATGTTAAGCCAATTTTGTTTTCTGTTTCCCTGATAATTCTGATTCTGCCAATCAGAATAAACATATGTAATAAGTAGTTTTTAAAGGCAATGATGTAGCAACCAGTTCTATCTCATTAAAAAAAAAGTGATTGAAATTTGCTGTAATTTAGCTGTGTTTAAGATACATACTTATATCAATAGGTGCTGGGGAGATTTGCTTGATTGCCTATATGACAAATTGTATTGCACCAGGCTTCTGTTTTAGATCATAACAGTAAATACTTTTATTCCAAAAAAGACTTACATGAGATAGTTGAAGGTAAAACCTGAAACTTTGACCCACAACTGTGGTCCCTCAATTGCTGAAAGATGATGATTGTTGAAATCAAGCCTATAGGACACTTCAAAGGATTAATTAAGCTTTAAAAAGCAGCAGGTAAACATTTGTTACATTCATAAATTCTGAATACAATACAATGGGTCCATTGTAGTCATTATGAATTGACAAAGAAAAGCATCCCTCTAAAATTGGTAGCTTGAACTCACTGGTTCATGGGAAAATCCACACATGTATACCACTACTCCAATAGCATTCACAAAGAAGATACAGATATAAGATAAAATCAAGTTCCTTAATGGAAAACATTACATAAAAATCCTCAAGCACTCTGCTTCAAAATCCATCAGTCTGTGGACTGGAAAGCACAGCTACCTTTAGAACAAACTACATCAAACTCTAAGCTCTTCTGAGACATACAACAAGCTAGTTGCTATGGTGGTGTGCTATTCTTTGCTGTGGTGATGGTTATTATTTCAGAAGATGAAATAGACCTGTGGTAGACTCATGGCTCTTGAGAGTCACCAAGAAGGGTCATGTAATGTATGGAAATGCTTTCTTCTATCCAAAGGTAATGACTGGCATCCTCTTCTTGGAGCAAGTATTGATCACAGAATTAAGATTGAGAAGCGCTTGGAATAGAAATCTTAAATAGGTCCTAGAATCCACAATCTATCCCTCTCTATTTTCAATCCATAAGCTTGAGTTGTGAAAACATTTGTATTTGATCTAGCTGGGTTTGGAAGTTTCTAGAAGGACTCCTAAAACTCCACTCCTAAATATCAAATAACTGTTCCATAATCAACAAGTAACTCTTTATGCATGCCCTTTAAGAAAATGTGTTATAAACAAAGGACAATCATCCTGAAGGTTACTATTGTGATAGGTATAGCAAAGAGACAGGTTCCTCTCTCCTTTCCCTACCTGCAAAGAGAATCCACATTATGCCCTAGTCTTAACTGGCTAGCCAGTTACAAAACTATATAGAAGTCCTTTGTGGGTTACAAGAGCCATGTACATCAATCTGTGTCTTTCCTCTAATTTATAGTCTCAGGAAAAGATTATAAAAAACAAGAAAACAGAAAACATTGTTTACATTGCCCAGGGGATCAGCTGAATTTCAACTTTGCCAGGGCCTGGCTGGCAAGCAAAAGCCCTGAGTTCACTTCCCTCTTAGTCTTCCACCCAAAAACAAGTAAAAGCATTGCTGAGGCTCCATTGGGGTCAGCCGCCTGGTCCCTCCCCAAGCCCACAACCACAAGCAGCCCATAGGGTCTGCTGTGAGAGAGAGCAGACCCTTCCCAGAGAGAGCGCAAAGGAACTCTCGTGAAGTGACTACTGCCAGCTGCCCTGAGAATAAACCTTCCTTATGAGGAAGCAGCAACGAGGTTCCTGTGCCAAGCATCAGGAAAACATTTGGGTTCTTAGAGGATGCCATAAACAGTTGGCCTTCTCAGCAGCAAGGCAGCCAAACTAGTGTGATAGTGAGCTATTGCCACGGACCTCACTCTCCCCCAGTGAGGAAGCTGAAAATGCCGTTGAAAACTTTGACTTTCAGAACCCCAGTATTATTGTGTCATTATTTATGTGACTATAAGACTTTAATGCCATGCCTTCTTGGGTCAGGAATTAAGATTAAGTATATATCAGGTTGTTAATTGGATTCTTATAGGTCAGTGGTTCATAAATTTCTTTCATGAAGCCTAGATATCAAAGGAGAGATCATAAGTAGTCTACCTCCCAAAGGATGTAAGGGAGATGAGAACAGATCAAAATTGTATAACCCAATCTAAGACAACACAGCTTCATGTTATGTATGCTTGATACACTACTATATAGACAACATTTGATTTCATAAACCTTGTATGGTAACAAAAAATTGATCATTTGGGTGCATGGTAAGTTCTATGTAAGCTTGTTTTATCTTTTCTTTTAATTCTGAAAGCCAGGAAAAGTGTGGTCAAAAACATGATCAAATCAAACCAAAACCTAGCCAAGTAAAGAGATCCAATTGATTTGCAAATATCAAGGGAGGTTTGATATCAGTGTTCTCCCTGGCATTTAGTTCCTTCCATCCCAGTCCAACAGTTTACTGTAAGGAAACAGAAATGGCTGTTCCATGCTTTCTGGAGTGATTGTGCAAACCCCTTTAAGACACTGGAAAAGATACTCCAAGCACACAAGCTAATAAGTAGTTGAGATCTCTTCTGTACCAGGTGCAGTATATTATTTTATTTAATACATTGTTTCATCATATCCTCAGTTCTGACAAGAAAGATGTTATTGCCCATTGTACAATAGATTGAGACCTACAGAGCTCAAGTGACTTTTCTGGAGTTACACAACAGTGTCTTCTGGGCTCCATGAAGCTTGTGGGCTTAACGACAAGTAGGTCAAGAGTTTAAATCCTGACTCCACCGATTACTGCATGAATGACCTTAGGCAACTCCTTCAAACTCTAAGTCTCAGATTTCCCCAAAATAAAACAGGTATATATTTCTAGATTTCAAACTTTGCCTCTATGCAATTTGATTTTACAATAGAAACGGTCAAGAAAAGAACAATTGAGCTGCCCTGTGTACAAAAACTGGACACATTTATTAAAGTCATTAAAAAGACTCAGTTTTTCCAGCATCACGTATTAATTGGTATTCTTGCCCAAGTGTTTGAGATAATGGAATCTAAATAACTTCAGTTGATCATTGTATAGTATATATGTGTTCCAAAGCATCATACTGTACCCTTGCAATATATACAATTACCTTGTCAATTTAACAACAAAACGGTATGTTTACAAAATTTTAAGAAACATGATCCATAAATTCTGTTTTGACTAGCACTCTCAAAGGTCTCTCAACTAAGACAATAGAAAGAAGAGTGATAGGAATGGACATGAACAGGATCCTTGAACATGGGTTGTTTAAAACATGGGCAGAACAATATAAATAAAAGTGTATGGTGAATGAATTCTTGCACATGAGTGTGTTATAACCCCAGGGGACATACTGGAATCTAAAGGAACATATTAGCTCAGACATTATTGGAGGTACTTCAAGAAAAGGGTAACATGTTGGAGAAGTATAGAGACTTGATGTAGGGAGAAGAGAGGCATCAGGGCAAAGTTGTCTAACTCCAAGCTGCTCTGATCTGTGCAGACAAGCCCACAGGCTATGGCTCCAGCATTCGGAGGGCACCTCAGACAGGCATTGTGGATGAGTGCTGCTTCCGGAGCTGTGATCTGAGAAGGCTGGAGATGTACTGTGCCCCACTCAAGGCTACGAAAACAGCCCGCTCTATCCGTGCCCAGCGCCACACTGACGTGCCCAAGACTCAGAAGGTAAGCACGTGTGGATGGAATGGAGTCATTCTTGAGTGCTCTTTCATACAGGGGCAGGGAGGGGAATGGAAATTCTGCCCTGTGTCTCCTAGATGTCAGGTCAAAAGGCTCCAATCCTGCCAATGGGATGGATGGCTTACAGCTCCATCCTTTGAATCACTCTCTACTCAGAATTATCTTTTTCACTGCCCTGGACAGCCTGACACTTAGAAGACGGTGGAAAGCAAGGACTAACGCTGTCAAGACTCAAGTTGCCCAATAAGGCATCTTTGGCAAACAGCATATCAAGTCCCCGTTATCAGTGAAATTGTGATGATAGTATGTACTGCAGAAAGTTGTCAGAATTCAGTAAATATTCTCTAAGATGTACTCCATGTCCAAGTGGAATGCCCACACCAAGTAACTATTAGACAGGATTAACATTTGCCATAATTATATCTAGTAACAAAATTTGTACATCCTGGAGTTCCACAATGGTCCAAATACAGAACGACTCCATATTAGGACCTATTTGAAATTCACAGTGGCAATTATAAATTAAAGGAAAAACACTAAAAATGGGCATACTCTGTTTGGCTGTAGGAATGCTTAGATGTTTCTAATGATCAAAACACAAGGCATCCTTTGTCCAAGCAATTGTTGTAAAGCAACCTCAAGAACACCATCTGTGTGACCAGAAACAGATAAAACATAGTTGAATGTTGGCCACTTGATACACTTGTTAATGAATGAATGAGTGAATGAACACTTCAGAGCCTAAGTAAAATCATGGTCCTTACATAGAAATAAAGAGAAGATAAAAGAAGAAAAGGAGAAAGGAAGGAAGGAACATCCCTCTCTTGGGTGTTCTGAGGAGTTTTGCTGAAGAAAAATGGTGAACGTGTAGATACTATCATTGAAACAAAACTAGCATGTGTGGAAAGCATAAGATAAGAGACCCAAAATTTCACAATGACACCTTTGCTGTTTCCTGGTCCTAAGCCCCAGCTGAGGCTGAAGGAGGACCCTGATGTCTTAGGGGAGACATCACCCCAGTGAGTCACCTCAGGGGATGCAAGGGACTTGGTTGGTATATACAGAACACAGTAGGCACAAGAGTCAGAAGGAATTCCAGTGTGTGAATGAAGGGCAAAGGAATGTTCATTCTTTCTAGTTGAAGAGGACGTGGGTATGAGAGACAAGGTCCAAAGCTCTGGAATGTCAGCTCTGGTGCCTGGGTTAGAGACCCCTTTCCAGCACCAAAGCTGGCTCCTTTTTCCTATGGAGCCCAGGCATTCTGGGCAGTTTCAAAGACTGTCTTCAGCACAGGAACCATCTATTCTCAATGCAATTGTTTTTGTGATGTTTGCAGTCCCAGGCCCTATCTACAAACAAGAAAATGAAGCCCCAAAGGAGAAGGAAAGGTGAGCCAAAGACACACCCTGGAGGGAAGGAGGGAACAGAAGCGACCCAGCCAATCAGGGGAGAGAAGGAAGAGCAGAGAAGGGAGCGTGGAGCTAGGAAGTGTGAGCACAGAGGCCGACAGGGACGTGGTAAAGGCGAGGATGAGAGAGGAACTGAGGGGCAATGAAGAAAAGTAGGCCCAGCTGAGCTAGATAACGTCTGCGGTGGAAGGCGGAAGAACCTACTGTGGGATGTGGCGATTATACATGGAAAGAATGGAAAAGGAGAACATAACACCTCAGAAAGTACCAAGTGACAAGGGACCATCAAGAACAAATGAATTAAGAAACATGCCAACAAGATACACCCTTCCCCTTCTTCAAAAAAATAAATCAGAATAGAAAGTATGCAAATAAAGATCGCATCGGTAGCATGCATTCCAAATTTT
Source organism: Peromyscus leucopus (assembly GCF_004664715.2). Taxonomy (NCBI): domain Eukaryota; kingdom Metazoa; phylum Chordata; class Mammalia; order Rodentia; family Cricetidae; genus Peromyscus; species Peromyscus leucopus. The sequence continues at coordinate 41,714,337 of NC_051078.1, read as the reverse complement.
GTACAAATCTATTAGAAAAGAATTGCCCGTGTAAATATATGTTCAGAGTTAAAGATTAACCCTAAATTCGCAGCAACATGTATTGTGTCATGGAAGTTCCCAGATTTCTTCCCTGAATTTCATTGGTAGCTCTGCTTCTTAGTCAAGCCCAGGGTGTAGGCCAAAGAGCATCCAGTATTTACATAAAAGACTCTGAGGTAACCTCTAAAAGGTCTCTGAACTTTTATTTTGTACTTTGGTATCAGACATAAAAATTGTATGAGTTTGCTATGGCTGCCATAGCAAAGTACCACAGACTACAGAGTAAGTGGTTTAACCCACAGACGCTTTGTCTCTCACAGCTCTAGGAGTCCACATTCAAGGTGTAGTTCCTTGGAGACCTTCCTCCTGTGTCTCCACAATCTTCCCTCCTTACATATCTCAGTGTCCAAAATTTAGTTTTCATTGGGAGATCAGTGAGACTCGATTGGGGCTCACCCTAATGACCTCATTTAAATATGATGACCTCAATCAAGACTATATATCTAAGTGTAGTCTGTTTTTGAGGTACTTGGAATTGAGACCTTACACATGAATTTGGGGGTAGAGGATAGCAGTTAGCCCATAATGAACATTTCTGATATCAAACTATGTCATTTGACTGTATCTCCTAGGGAGAACAAAACATTTTTAATTATCCATCTATCCATTTTCTCCCTTGCTACCTCACTCTTTCTACACACACACACACACACACACACACACACACACACACACACACACAGCTAGATGTTGAAATCTCAAATCCTATAAGCTTTTTCTTCATTAGAAAATCCCCTAGATCGTGCTGTTAGCACTGGTAAAGGCCTTGGAAGCCATTTGATTCTCTTTGTTTTAAAGACCAGGAGATCTGGACATGGGTAGAAATGCACTTGATTTCTAAGCTTCTTCTGGGCAGACAATAACACTTCATCAGAGTGAATGAAGTACAAAAGAAAGGGACATTGGAAGTCTCCCCTAATTTGGTATTTTTCTGCCAGAAGAAAGGTTGTGAGTACAAGCAAGAATGCTGAATTTTCTGAATGTGAAGACGGTATCATTCCACTTGCAGAAAGTGGGTCCCAGTGACCTTTGCACTTACTTCCCTTGATTCAATCAGTACAGCAAGATCTTCATTGAGCAGAAAGCAAAAATCTCAAGTTATTCAGATTGTGAATCACAACTCAAAGAGGGTGTAGAAGACGGTAATATTCAGCCACGCTCATGATGACCTTTGGGCTGGTAAAATGACTGAAAGCCACAGTGAAACATTTCATCTATGAAACATACTTCAAGAAGTCCTGGTGTTAGAAAGCATCCTTTCTTGCCTAGTCCTTTATGATCCTGATATTTTTTTCTACTCCAGGATCACCTTTTCACCATGGCTCACTGAAAATATTGGATTTCTTCAATATTATAGAGATGTCCAGAGCTCAAAATAGGATTAAAAGGTTCAGTTAGAAATGTGTGTCAAAACCCCCAATGAAAGCTAACCTACTTCCGGTATCATTGCAAACTGATCCTAGATTATTAGGAGAGACTACATTCTGTCAAGACAGCAAGCACACTTTAGCACCAGCCTCAGGTAAAAGCTGACACTAATGCCACATCAACTCTGCAGCCTTCAGACACAGACAGCTTTTCAAGAGACCTCAGTTCAGCAAAACAATTCAGTATTTGTGTCCTATGGAAAGGTTTGTGTGGTTGTATCTAATTATAAACTTCATTCTAGTCAAACTGAAACCAATAGGACTTTCTAGTTAAAATAAGTTCTCATAGCCATAGACTCTGTATTGGAATACATTTCTTCTTGAAATGGGTTTTATCCATTTAAAAGCAATCCTTAACATGCCTGCCTACATGCCATTGCTATGTAATAGGAATTAGGAAAACATAATCAAGCATTGTCCTTTCATATCATTTTAGTAGTAAGTAATACTCAAGGAATTAGAGGAATATGCACAACATACAATACTGAGTAGGTGGAAGGATGTATAGATGGATGGATGGATGGATGGATGGATGGATGGATGGATGGATGAATGGATGGATGGACAGATGAATGTTTAGATGGATAAATGAGTGATATAGGCAGACACACTATAGCAAAAGAAGACCACAAAAAGTGAAGAGAACTGTTGAGATTGATTCCTCCTTTCCTATTGAGGATAGTGAGGCAATCACAGAATAAAGCAGGAAAGGCAAAGGAGGTTTATTAACATCTCACATATTTGAAATGTCCTTCTTTAGCTTGAATTAAAAGTGCTCAAAAACTTAATGTGACAGTTTGTGATTAGCTAAATACTTCACGGTGACTGTCATCCATCCCAGAGTATTCTTGAAGTAAACAAAGTAGTAATCCTTATTTACAATCCCCATATTTCAGCTTCAAGTGTTTGTGTTGGAGCAAATTGATAATTGTGTTTAAAACTAATTAAAAATACACAAGGAATCACAATTCTGAGACAAGTTAATTGAGGATCTATGACTGTAAATGTCTAAATGAGGCATAAAGCTTACAAGTCGGAGAAGCAGGATAGTATCAAGATTAAGGACACAGAACACCTTTAGAATGCCTTAATGCAAGTCAAATCTCTTCTACTAGCCGCGTGTGTACTCATGGGCAAACCTTCTAGCTCATCTATGTCTCAGTTTCCTTATCTCTCTATATGGTAACAACTGAATCTACCCCATACAGCTGTTGTGAGAACTTATTGAAAGTATATATAGATATATCTATAATTGTGCATGTGTATGCATATAAGTGTGTGTGTGTGTGTGTGTACTCAAAATGGTGCTTGCACATAATAAGCACTATTGAAATACTCGCTAGTATCACTGTACTTTTGGAAATTAGAGCAATAGAAAAGTTCCCTGGAGTAGAAGTATCACATGCTGCCAAACATGTCGAGCCAAAGTCTGACAACTGTTCCAATGAGTACATATTCTCCAACATATGACAGAAGAGAACTCAGTGGTCTAAGATTCCTCCCAGCTTGAAGAATACTTGATTCTTTGAAGAATTAGAAATGAAATGGTTAGTCCAGCTCTGCCACATCTGAAGAACTGTTAGTATTTATTTCAGGGTCATACAATGGACTTTTCAGAAAAACCATCATTTTTTTCTCAACCAGTTAAAATCAAATATAATATGTGTTTTCATTCCATGGTGCCTGGGGAGAAATTAACTGTAGCATGGATGCTAGATCTTAATAGTTTTAAGTAAAACTGCCAAAATAAATCGCAGTGTGGGCTATTTCCGGGCTCGCAGGGCTTCCGGGACACTTCCGTTTCTCGGACTGACGATCTAGCAGCACCTTTCTCCAGCATCAGGTCTTTCAAATGTCTCTTACAAACAACCCAACTTCATACAGCTTCAAATTTGTGCTGGTAAGATGTAAGCATTTGCAAAAGGAGACAAAGAAATAGCTCCCCAAGAGTAACCCCTCTTCGAGAATCTCCTGACCACTTCCCTCCAACTGACAGCGGGAAACATGGCTTCCTACGGCAGCAGAGCCTGCAAGTGTTCAGGTCTACTGGGATTTATAAGGGAAGACAAAAGCTAGTCTTTTGATTTGCGTGCTAGAAGGGAATCAGACTTTTTTTGAAATATGTAATTGATAACACAAAGTTGACTTTTCAGCCAAAATGAAGTTGATAGCCTGAAATTAATGTGAGGGCTTTTGAAAGCAATGGAAAGACTGACAGCTTTGGATGAAGCCCAGTCGTTTTTTAAAAGTTTTAGAATACCCACCATAGAATTTCTTTCCTGAAATGCTACCTCAGGGCTGAAAGGCCAGTTATTGGTCGCTTTGACCTAAGTAAGAAACGACACCTGGTGCTGGTTAGAGAGGGTTCTTCAGGAGCCACCAAATAGGCAAGAATGAAGTCACCTCCCCTTTTCCTGCTCCTCTCAGAGATTGGGATTGTTGGCCACAACTGCCCCGGGCTTCTGCTATCTCCTTCCCCTTTCCTTTAAGAAGATTTAAAATCTTATTCTGAGGAGAGGTGTATGCCACGGTATGTATATGGTGATCGGAGAATAACTTGACAGAGTGGGTTCCCTCTTTCCACCACGACAGTCCTGGAGATCAAACTCAGGTTATTAGACTCGGCAGCAATTGCCTTTACCCTGTAAGCCATCTCTCCAGCCCCAGCCTCCCCATAAGTCTCCAACACCCTCTCCTCACTCTGGACTATCCATTCTTATTCTACAACAGTCTAAGCATGACAGCAAATATCCTTACCCTTGTTAAAATGGCTCCAAAGTTCCGAGGGAAAAACTAAGAAATTTTAAATCAAACTTAAGCTGGCTCAATGGCCCTGACTTCTAAGCAAAGATTCATATGCCAAAAGTTTTTTTTACAAAATTCTGTGTAAAGTCTAGAAATGTTCACATGGGGCTTTCTGTCTGGCCAGCACTAAGAGGTTAAGTAATCAAAAGCCAACCAGCCCTGCCATCTGTGAAAATATGATGGGCTATTTTCACAGCTGTAGATAACAATTATGGCAGGATGAAAATCTCCAATAATTAAGAGCAAGAGTATGGAAGGCCGAGGGTTGGGAAAGATTCCTAATCATTTGACAATGGTGCACTTGGAAACGTGTGATGTTGATGTCATGGCAAGGCATGTTGAAAAGTTTATGGAACATTGCAAGACCAGAAGAAATGAAAGTGTAAATGTAGCAACAAATGCATGGCATCATTATTGTTCTTTCGTCAGTATTAGTTGACTGGGTCACTATTAAATGCTTGGTTTGTCTCTGTGAATAATATTCATATTCTTCAAAAGAATACAGGGCTAGAGGTAGAGGTGCTTTGGCACCACAAAATGATTTTAAAATTTTAAAACTGTTTGCATGAACTGTTCTTGTAGCTTGTTCTGCCTTGGAAAAGCACTAGCTGGCATTCTCCTTGTTTACTTTTATACGCTGAAGGCTCCCATCAACCTCAAACAGATGCAAATCACTTCAACCTGTCATAGTGTTATTTTGTTCATCCTAAAAGTTCGGGAGAGTCTTCCAAGCTTCCAAAATTTCTCTCAATTCAGTGAAAAGGAAAATTCAGAACACAGAGTTTGAATGTTCTGCCCAGATTTGTCACACACTCAAAGAATTGAGTGGAAGAGGGCAACACCCTTTCTTACTAACCCTGTGAACTCATCACTGGTACATTGAACTGACACCAGAAGACTTTTTGGGGCCTCGGGTCTCTCAAGGACATCATGATACAAATTAGTACACACACTAGCTCAGCATTAGTATAAGTCATAAGCCAGTTGGAACAATGGCATTGTGAAAGTAAGAGGAAAAATAACATCAGAACGAATTTTCAGGTGAGAGGTGCAAACGTCAGTAAAATCACCAGAATCTGGTATTGCACTTTTGAAATGTCACATTTGAACCTTTCAGCAATTCCAAAATCAACTCCCTCAGGGAACAATGGTAGGATTAGGCTTATTTATCACCTTATTTATCACCACCACCATTATCATCTTCATCATCATCATTAATCACAAACGAAAATAGCCAAACCAGTTGTCCATAAAATCCGTCAAAACGACCTTGAACCTGCAGGATTCTACAACACCCTTCGAGACTGTTACAGACAATATAAATAAATAAGTACTTTCTGCTGCTTAAGGAAAACAGTCCTTCAGTATTCTCTTCTTCTATTTCCCTCCATCCTTTTAAACTGTTAACCAGCAGTTTCTTACATCACAGGAAGATAGGCTGGAAATCACTTCAGGTGGTTATTTGAAGAGGGAGAAAGTTCTTAAATCAGACTAATCTTGAAATAATGGTAGGATGAATTCAAGTTCCTTGACTTCTGAGCATTTCTAGAGAGACATCATTCATTAAAAGAGAAAAGGAAGAAGAGCTGTGGGCATGCTTCCCCAGCATTCAAGGGTACTCTGCAAAACCAGAAGGTAGCTAACTTTGCCTATAATCAGAAGAAAAGGGGTAGCATTCTAGCACAGAAAGGGTTTCAGTAGTAGTGACTATTAAAACCTGGATGATAATAATAATAGACAGTATTTATTCAACACTTACCCTATGGCAAGGGCTTTGGTGAATCCTTTCACTTAATCATCATAAGCATTCCTGGTAAATGCTATCATTTTCCCCACTGTAGAGATAAGAAAATTAACCGAAAAAGGCTAAATGCCTTGTCAAGGTCTTGCTCTCACATCTGGCCAAGTCAGGACACACACCCAAGATGGACTCTCACATGTTAGCCAGACACCTCACTCCTTCTTCCATTTCTTAATTAACATCGATTAGGCCACAATCATCAGTGTAAGTTTTGAGACCAGAGAGAGCTCTGTTACATTTTGCTTTGTGAACACAAGAAGTGACGGTGCCATGCTTGCTGTTGACCTAAACTCTACCCCATCACTTCTGCAGAAAAGTTAAATCAATGTAAACAAGAAGACAAATTTGCTATTGCCTTTTGTTTCTTAAACACGCTGTTTGCATTTAGGGAGAATACAGAGGTAAAGGAATAAAGCTTCCCTTTAAGTAGGAGAAACAAACATGTGCAGAATTTGCTCTAAAACATGTCAGTGTTCTAACAAAAGTAGGTGCAAATGAGGTATCACACAAGCCAGTCTAGAATGATGTTGCTAAGAGTCAAGCTCAGAAAATGGATCTAAACCAAGTGTCTTGGACAGCAAGCCTTCTTGCACACAATAGTAGCCATCTCCCTATGCTTCACAGTCAATCGACCAATGTAATGAAGTCAGTGCTTTTACTCCATTCTTTCACATTATAGAAGAGGAAACTGAGGCAAGAACAAGTCAGTGGCTGTCCATGGTCACATAAGTCTTGTGAGGTGAGGGAGCTGGGACCAAAACTAGGCATGAAAACCTATGGCCTCAGGGAGACAAATAAGCAAGATGTTATTAGGAGATATAACTATGTGAAAGAAAAGAGAATAGAGTTTGGTTTGGTAGCTTGCGCAAACCATCAAATAGCAATGCTATCTGATCCCAAGTGAGAAAGAGAGAGAAAGGAGCTCAGGCAGAAATGTCTGAGGCTGATATCAGGTGTTAAGGATAGTGTAACAGCCATCAGGGAGTCTTTATGACAAAGTGGCCACTAAAAATGTCTGGGTTCCAAAAGTGTGTATCCCCACTACACTCAGACACAGCTTAGGTGAGGGGTCAGCCTGGAACAATCTAATCTGTGCAAAGGAAAAAGGCATGGGGAGGGAGAGGAAGAAATAGCCATTCCCATCATATTAAAGGCAGAAGAACATAGTTTCCGAAAAACAGCCAGAGGCTAGACAAACTGACACAGTGTCCCATATGTCCACACATGTGCCTCTGTCTTAAAGAGTCTGCCACACACAACAGGAGCCCAGGTCTCTCGAACTGTGTTCTCTGTTCTTTCATTTTAAAAATCACATCCTAATGTACAGAGTAAATCTCACTCAGCTTGGCTACCAGAGAAGAAAGGCTGATCTGACACTGTCTTAGAATTGGAACTTGGGATTCCTTGAAGTAAAAAGATGTCAAAGCTGATACCAAGACATCTAAATCATCCTCCACAATGTCATGTGTCCCCAAGCCAACTAGAAAAAAAGAATTACAGCACATCCTTTTCAACAAGTGAAGGGTTGATGTCTGGGTCACCTCTCAATCGTCCACTGTTCTTTTTTTTTCCTATTTGCCCTTTTGTGGAGAAGGTCAATGCTGAGTTAGTACTTTGTGCTCTAAAGAAGCTGCTAATATTCCATGTTGGGCATTATTTCCCCAGTGCTTCTTTATAGGAGACCAGGCCTTTCCTAGGCTATGCCATACAATACTTAACTTGTTCGCAGTGAGTGGAAGAAGGAAACATGGTCTATTGAGAATATCAACACTTCCTTCCTCAAGTTTAAAGAGCCTATCATCTTTCTTTTATATTCTGCCCCTTAGGCAAAAATCCACACACACACACCCCAACAGGCATGGTGAAAATCAGAAGTAATGATATCCAAGGAGTTAGCCCTTGCTAACTGAAAATACTACATTTCCAGACCTCTATAAATAACCATGCAAGTGTGGCCTAGCTGACACTGTGGCCTGGAAAAACACCCACCCTTTTAGCTTAGAGTCTTCTCCCTGAGACTATGAACCAGGTGGACAGCTGAAGACATTATAAGCTACTGCTATTAGAAAGAGATATGGACTCTGAGGCACTAGGTTCTGTTCCACCTCTTGGTGTGGTAGGTAGCAGGCTAACAGGTCGGCCTCAGATTCACAAAGAACTGCTGCAAACTCAAAGCAGAAGTCTACCTTAACTCTAAGAAATATGCAAGTTTGTTTTTCTTTTTTTGCCGGGGTTGGGGGGTAGTTTGTGTGTTTGTTTGTTTACCCTTTCAAAGCTTCAGATTCCTTAAAGGTCAAATGGTCAAGAGGCCAGTGCCCATCCTGAGGATGACCGTGAGAATTAAATGAGAAAACATGTATGTGTTTGAACTAATCCTTAGCACATTATAGATGCTCAAGTGATGGCTACTATTATTTCTATTCTTAATTCTGACAGCCCGTTCCTCCCCAGCCTTCAGCATGTCACTAAATCTTAGCTAGCCTCAGTCTGGAAATGGAGTGACTACAAATAAGGTCACCTTGCCAAAATGGATGCCAGGAGCCAGGGAGAGAATGTACGCAACTGTAAAGCCTCAGCAGGTGTCACACAAGATCACTGTGATGTTTATTGTTATTAACCTTTGATGATCTTTGCCCTCAAAGGGTCTATGGATAACTTTCCAGGGGAAAGTTTGAGAGCTAGGGAAGAAGGCAAATGGCCTCTATTACAAATGAATCCCTTTCGCAGCTCATTCCCTAATAGGCTGGTGAGCCCTTCCTTCAGAAGGGTCAGTTTCTTCCATCAACCCCAGCAAGCTGGAAGACAGGCATTTTTTTTTTTTTAATAATCTTACCTTCTCTAGTGTCAATAGGAAATAATATTTACTCACTACTGTTTTCCTTTCAAAAATCTGTCTAGTTGCACACTAGAAACAGTTTCAGCTGGCTTGTTTGTCTTGGACAAGCTGCTGAAGTGAAAAGTTTTTGCTTGGCTGCCTGTGAAACTGTTTCATAACCCTTCAAGAAGTACATTGAAGGTGGGTGCCAGCTCCAAGGACGGCTGCTCCTAACAGGCCTCCACCTGCAGCCTATTGTCAAGGGTCGCCAGTGTAATTAAATTAAGACAATGAGAGAAGCAACAGATGCAGCCCAGTCTCTGAGTGCTTTTGTTCGTCGCTGTCATTGTCTGCAACAAAGAAATCACATGTGAGCTCCCGCCCACCCTGGAAGAGAGCCAAATGCAAGCCAGACCCAGAGCTGGTTTGAAATGGGTCCGCTGAGCCCGTGTGCTTGGGAAGCATGCCACTTAGAGCAGTGGTGGGTGCGTTTCAGACCATCACTCTACGGGACACTGAGGCAGACCCACAAGAAAACCACCAGGGCACACCTCTGCTCAACCTTACCCTGCCTACCTTCTGCTTTCGGAGAAAAGCAAAACAACCAGAAGGCAAAGATCTGTAAGATGGTCAATCTAAACCATTTTCCCTCTTAGTTGTGCACAGCCCTCACACACTTGAAGAGTGAAGTTCAGAAGATACCTGACTGTGTTCTTTAACAAGTTTGTAACTCAGCTCGAGAACTGGCGATTCAATCCATTATGGGATTTCTTTCACTGTTACCAGGTCATTCATGAGTTGTTTTAGTGTGTGTACTTTAGACTCATGGTTCTTTATTTCTAAGCTAGTGTGCATATTAAACAGAAAAAAAATTCAAATTAGTATACTCCCCTACCTGTTGGTTAATTTGGTTAGTAGTTTTGTAGACTAGTGCTGTTGACATTTCCACTATTTGAAGTGTGAGGTGAGAGGGAACAAATGGGTCCATGTGCAGCTTCAGATGGGTTGGGAGCTTTAATGATCCCACTCTTCTACCACAGATGCCTCCTTTCATTTGTCCAGAAAATGATTGAGAATAAGGAGCAGACCTTCACTGGCAGATCAGTGCCTAATGCTTTGCCCAGCAACGAAAGTACTTTAAGTGAACTTTATAAGAGTATAGACTATAAAAAGGGGAAGTCTCAATATTTTAAACTGATGGCATTTCAAGATGCTGCACTCAAGATCCCACTTTCTCCTGGCCTGCTTTTTTTCTTACAGTGGGCATGGACCTGTTATTTTAAAGAGTATTTTTACGTGGGAATGCCACCTTTCTTCTGTTCGGTCAGTAGGATATTGACCGTCGCCTCACAAAGGGCTAGTTCCCTTTCATGTTTCATGAAGGACTCAGTGGTAAAACTCGTGTTCCCGGTAGGGAAGATCAACATGTGTCAGAAAAAAATCACCACATGCCTAAGAGTCTTGGTTGATAGGTATTGGTTCCAAGAAATGTTAGTGTTCATCAGTATTAAATCCTCTCACCCTTCCAAGGTCTCTAAAGTCCTTTAGCTCCTAACGGTATTGAGATTGAGTGGGCATTACCCTAGGCAGGGGAAAAGTTTGGCAATTCCGGCTGCTAGTGTGAGGATGACTGTTTGGTCTTGACAGAAGTGTGTCCCCAGTGATAAGGGATACCGTGACTTCTGAAGTGCCATTCTGTACCTATTACTGTCTATTGCATCTTCTTACAGGACATTCTCTGACTAGAGGTAAATTACCTGCAGCATCCCAAGCTAGATTCTGAGCTTTAACCACCATGAGGCAGATGAGTCTGCTCTCTTAGAACTTCTGTTCTAAACAAAATTCATATTCTTTCATTCCTTCATCATCGTTATTTGTTGAGGAAGTCATAATGTTAGCAACTCAAAGAACATGGCATTTGGGCCTTAGGATTGTTACTTTCCAATTAGTACGGCATAACAAGGCCAGGGGAGATGGGTCAGTCAGCGAAGAGCTGACCGTGAAAGCATGGGAATCTGAGTTCAGATTCCTTGGCATTCCTATAAATAACCGGCAGCCAGGCATTAATGCTGAGAGGTGGAAACAGGCAGACACCCTGAGCTTGCTGTTCAATACTCCAGCCATGGTCAATGAAAAACTGTTTCAAAAAAAAAAAAAAAAAAGATTGCAGCTCTATAGCTGTACCCACATACACACCTGCATGCACACATGTGCGTGCGTGAGCACATACACACACACTACACACACAAACAAAGATGACATAATAAAGAGAGAAAGTTAATAATAACATCTAATACTCACGTTAATTATTATGCCTCTGCTCTAGAAAAGGGCATTCATGAATGCTAATGCCTCCGTCTTATAGATCCTGTTGTTCTATTTTGTGGACAAAGGAATTAGGACTTGCACACAAGTTCGTGTGGCTGGCCAACAGAAGACGGTAGAGTTGGAGCTCAGCTCAGGATTTTGTGATTTTTACCTGACTTCCCAATCTCCTGCTTCCAAAATGCTGCCTCTCTCCATAGGGGAAAATGAACAAAAATCAAAACAACATGTCCCTTTTATAAAACAGTAATGTAAAACAAGCTGCAACAAGATAGCAGAGGTAACCTCAGAGTCTGAGGAGTTTGGGGTTTTGTTGCCCTTGTTGTTTGGATCTGGCTTGTTTTGTTTTTGTTTTACTCACTGGGGGAAAAATAAGCTTCCAGTCAGAAGGGTAGAATTCTCAGGATCTCCATCCTGTGAATGAATCTGGGGTAGAGGCAGGTGGAAAGGATGGCATCTTTGTGTAATTATAAAGCAATGGTCCACATGCTATAGAAGATCATAGAGATAGTCAAGTTTGGTTGAAGTATTAACTAAAGGTTTGTCCATCTGTATGTTTCTCAAAGAATTCAAGACTCCAAACCCTCTTTTAGCTTGGTTGGTAGGCATAAGATACAAAAAGATGAGACCCAGTATTAGAAATAGCAGGGCCCAGTACCCAGGAAGAATCAGTACTAGTCTCCTATAGCACAAGAACAAAGGGAAAGGGGATATAAGTATAACAGGAACTGATTATCCATCTTACAAAGAGTTACAAGAGAGAGTGAAAGTTACCAAAATAAAGAAATGATGAATCTTTAAAGGCATTGAAATACTTCTCACCCTGTTTTGGTCATTGACATTGCATGTGTGTATTGAGTTAATTATCTATCACATAGTGACTACTAAACACAAAGGATAAATGAATAAATGTTTAAAGACATAACCAGATATATAAACCACAATAACTTAATGGGACCTTTTCTTCTTCCCTATGTGTAGGAAGTGCATTTGAAGAACGCAAGTAGAGGAAGTGCAGGAAACAAGAACTACAGGATGTAGGAAGAACCTGCCAAGAAGCAGAAAATGATGTGTCACGGCAGGATCCTTTGATCTGCATGAACAACCTGCAAAACATTGGAACACCGACCAAAATAATAAGAATAATAAGTTCAATAACATTTCAAAGATGGGCATTTCCCCCAATGAAATATACAAGTAAACATTCCAACATTGTCTTTAGGAGTGTTTGTTAAAAAACTTTGCACCTTGCAAAAGTGGTCCTGGAGTGGGTAAATTGCTGTTGATCCTTTATCAATAACGTTCTATAGAGAAAAATATATATATAATTATATCTCCTAGTCCCTGCCTCTCAAGAGCCGAAAATGCATGGGTGTTGTACAGATCCAGTTGCACTAAATTCCTCTCTGAATTTTGGCTACTGAAGCCATTCATTCAGCAACTGTGTATACGTGGTTTATGAATTGCTCTCTTATTTTTACTTTTCCCCACATAGCTCAAGCTGCTTGTTTTACAGAGTGTAATGGTCTTGTCTATCTCCATTAGCCCTTTCTCTAACATTGGTATTTGTTGAATTTGGCCTCCTCAAAAGCAAGAGCAAGTAAGTAGTCAATTGGCCCACCAAGTTTTAACCCACCTGACTTCATCTGTGGCATTTGTACCAAATATAAGTTGGATGCGTTTATTTTAGACACAAAGCTTTATTTTTCCACCTCGTATTACAAGAAAAAAAAATTAGAAGGACAGTAACTGCAACTTTGAGGCCAATCATTTTTAGGTGTGTGTTTGAAACGTAGAACATCTCTTCAACTCTTGGTGGTTCCTTCAAATGATAAGTTAGTATGTAACCTAACTAGCGATTGCTCTTTTTATTTTTTTTCCATATAGAGCACTATGTAAATTTAGCATATCAATAATACAGGCTATATCAACCAGTATGTAAAACTCTGTTGTTGTTGTTTTTTTAGTACAATGGTGCTATTTTGTAGTTTGTTATATGAAAGAATCTGGTCAAAATGGTAAAAGGTGAAAGCAAAGCAAAGATGAAAGCCTGGAGCCTAAGATGACAAAATTTAGAAAGGGAACTGAAAAAAAAAAAAATCCACCCTCTTGGGAGACACAAAGGCCTCCCCAGCTATGCCTTCCGAGAGGAATTTAAGACACAAAGTCCACTGAGACACACTTGGCAAGTGTGTCCAGAGAGGAAGCTATGGCATGGGAAAAGCAAGAGGCTAGGGATTTTAGGAGTCCTGGTTTCTTTTTATCACCGAAGAAACAAGGATTTGCAACTTCTGCCACATGGACTCACCACCATGTGACCTTGGTCAAGTCACTCCACCTCTCGGTGCCTCCGTTTCCTCATCTGCAAAATGGGGGGCAATATGTCATCTACCTACCTCAGAGAGGTGGTATGAATATTAAAAAGATAGATCTTCAGATTTTTCCTCTGGGTTTCCAGGAGGGTGCAACATCAGAGCCCTTGAATTGCTGAGATGCAAGGAATTCTGTAAATAACCCATTGACAGTGTAGCTCCAAGGATTATTCGTCAGTCACTGAGGTGACAGTATGATACCCAGGTTCTAATTGGTGAAGCTGTCCAACTAACTAGTGAAGAGCTAATGACTCTGTCTCCCCAGCATGCTGCAGAGTAAGAGACATTTGATGCATAATTTGGTTTTACTTCTGCATTGAACTTATGAATATAAAGATAAGTGAAAAGAAAGAAAAAGGAAGAAAGAGAAAGATCCTTGCCAATTAAAGAGTATTCCATTTATCTACTCATATTAATCCTTGTAGACACTTAGTATCTAGGAATAACTCTAATATTATCAATGATAATCTATTCAGTTTGAAAACCACATTTTCATTCCCTTTAGCATATAAAAAATAAATACCCTAATAATAATATCTATTAAAAACCACAAGTTACTTTAGTGGATGTACTCTTATGCCCTTGCTTGCGTATATACTTACTTACTTTATTTTGTGAAAATGTGCTGGCCAGAATTGCTACTTGAGAGGCAAAAAGTTTCCATCTCAGCCCCAAGGTTCTCCCTAGTGTCTGCTTAAAAGAAAGAATTCAGCTTCCTGCAGATGTGCAGGATACATTCAACTGGGCATTGATAACCAAAAGAACCTAGAATAGGTTCCCTGTTTGTGGAGCAAGATTGTCTCCCTCTTTAGAACAAAAAAATTATCCAATATTCAGTTAATCTTATTTACAGCCTTTTCTCTTTTGCAGACTTCCTTAATATTCTCACAAAATGTTTAAGAAAAACAAAAACAAAAAACAAGACATTTTTAGTTTTCCTTCTGCTGGGTTGCCTCAAACATCTCTGAATAAATGAGAAAGTGCTGTTCAGTAAAACCCTCAGAAGGATTTGGCGAGCTGAACATGCCCTACATATATCATGGAGAGACGTAAATGGAATATTAGGTCCATTTCACCATCTCTCTGTTTCCCAGAGGTGTGGTGGGAAAAGTTGGACCTTCCCATACCCAGGGTAGCAGTTCTGACGTTAGTTCTTGTTTCCAGTGTATACCTTTTAAAGTTAGTGATTCCAAGAAAGCCTTATAGGCAGTCTTAAACAGATTTGTAGGGTTCCTGCCATGGTTGGATATGGTGATTCCAAGTGTCTGTCACATGTTTTGTTTATTTAATCCTATACCTAGTCAAAAATTCTCTCAATGATGAAAACTTAAATATGCAATCCTTTATCCAATACATAATTCTCTCCAACTGAATCAGAAATCAACTAATAAAAATTAATTATACTAACACATCATTATACTCTCAGACAAATGAACACTGTAAGATAAATCTACATAAACTCTGAAAGCCAACTGACCATTATATGATAAATCAGAATGATTCAAGATTGGTAGGAAATGACACTTCAAATTTTACAACTCTAAATTTTGTAAGCTTTGCTACGGAGTTAAATAGTTTAGTGTCTAGAAATGGGGCAACTTTAAGACATTCACAAAAGAATTATAAAGATAGGTAGGAAGGAGTTTTCATTTGATAGGCTTATTCCTGATTTAATTAAAAATACTCAGTACCTAGGTCAAATTTTGGTCCTAGTCACCAAAGAATATCAGTTGTTTGAAAATTGTAAGGTGAATCAGTTCTACTGAAAAAGTTAACGCATCTCTCCACTATAATCTACTTCCCTAGAGTAAAATAAAACACTTTTTTAATACCCATCCTACATGTATGCATACACATGTGCACGCGCGCACATGCGCGCACACACACACACACACACACACACACACACACACCACCTACTCACCCTAAAAGACTCCAAATGGAATAATAAAAAGAAATCATTTCCATGAAAATCTTATGTTTAATAAAGGCAGCCCTGCCCCCTTGAGACTCCTTCCCCTTCTTGGAATGTCAATGCAACATGTGGAATGTCTGTGTAGATGAAACCATCTCATACCCCATGGCTCCAGGATTTCTGCTGCTGGTGTGAGCACTTGGAGGGTGTAAGGAAAAGAGGGTGCAGCATGTTTTGCTTTCCCATTTATTCTTTGGCCAGCTATGCCAATGTGGTGCTATTGTTTCTTTAAGAAAGTACTTGACTAAAAAAAATGAAAAAAGAAAAAAAAGAAAGCATAGACATATTTTTTTAAAGTATGAAAACAACAATCCTATAGATAGACGGCTTAATAAGATAGTATTAGATCTAGCCACCACCTTTCAACTTTATATCACTAACAAGTAGAATATTGTTCACCAAGTTGTGAGTTTGGGGGTTCAGAGACAGGATGAAGAGGTTTTAAAGTCTGAAGACTCCATTATTTCGTTTGCTCTCAAATTCAACAAAATTAGCAATACTTTACCCAATCTGAAATGTTGCTCAATAGCATGGAGTCAAAATGGGAGGAGAAAAAGAACTTGAGGCAAACGGCAGAAGAGGATTAAGTTACCTCTTGCTTTTTGTTGGTTGCTTGGGTTTCTTGTTGATTTTTGGTTTTGATTTTAGTTTTGATGTGCGTGTGTTGCTTACATGTGTGTGCATGTGTGTGAGCGCGCATGTGTGTGCTCCACTCTAAAACAAATGCTCAGAAAGTGGAGAAAATAAAAGCAAAGATTTTAAGAACATAGACTTACCTATTACTAGAAAGAGCTTCTGCCACATCCTCTGGGATATGCACTAAATTCTGGTTTTTAGAGGATGCTCTTCCACCAGATGCCTCAAAGAGTGCTCGCTCTCCTAGAAACAGTCATGGATCTCATTGGGAAAGGTTGGAAAGTATTTTCTTGTGAGATGGGGGTTATCTACCGACAAAGAAAGTTAAGAACTTATGAGAAATTTTTTAAGAAGATGGCTGACAATCTGTGAAGATTTTGTTTTGTTTTGTGTTGGTTTTTTTTTTTTATCTTATACAATCTTTATGAATGAAAGTCTTAACGTTCAAAATGACTTGGTCTTTTTTTCTCTTTCGGAGTAGAATGGAAGATAATAAACTCATATCCGTTCTCTATAGGCTAGCTAGAAATGTATGGTTTGGCTTATTGCATCAGACTATTTTAAATGTTCCTTTCTATTTTCAATCATAAAAGATTGTCTAGAGGAGGCCCTACTTGGCTCTTCTCCCATGAATAAGCATTCCCATTCAAAGCACATTGGTTTTCCCATGTTTTCAAAGATGGATGATTACTATTAAGAAATTATTCACCTTAAAATACAGTAGAGGTGTGAGTCTCTGTCCCCACTCCCCAAAAACATCATGAAGTCCTGACTCGGAGGGGGGGAAACTAAGGGAAATTTTTGTTGCTTCTTTTGTTTTCAAGGCTAGTGCTTAATCCTATAGTGCATATTTACTTACTGCTATTGTGATACTCTATAAGACTTTCCTGTTAGGTATTAGAAAGTGATACATAGATACCTTCTTTGTGTGGTTTCTCTTTAAAAGAAAAGAGACAAGACTGAAGCTTAAGTGCATCTGGTACATGATAACCAAGTCACATCTGGTACTATCTATCCCCTCTTTCCTATCATTTTAAGGAAAACTTTCCTAGAGAAGACAGAAGCCCAGGGGACTTTTGAAACTGTCTTTGTTCCTCACAGTCCTTTTTCCCCCCAGTGTCTGCCTCAGACTTTTATAGAGGCTGGCCAGAGAAAATCTAATAACTAAAGGACTGTCTTTTAAAACACACATTTCACATGTTCCCTCTTAATGTATGATTATATTAATTTCGGACATGATTTTTCTTTTTTTAATCTGTCATTAATATGGGTTTTTAAGTAAAAAAAATTAACCAAAAAAATGAGAAGGAATACAAAAATCCAAATGTCACCACCCATTGAAATGGAGCTAAAATGGAAATACTTTCTCCTACCTGAAACCCAGGCTAAATCACCTTCAACATGACCTTTCACAGTCTTTAGAATCTGCCTGTGTTTAAATTGCCTAGGCCTAAAAGTAAGCATTATTCATTTTCTTTTGCCCAAAATGCACTTATGTAAAGTACGAAAATGAAAATCAGAACTCAAAAAATCCCTTCCAAACCTCCCACTGACCCTGTTCACTAGCTCATTGTAAAGTTTCTTTTGTTGATCACCTAATCTCATTCTGTTTGAATATTTACCTTGTACCTACTGCTAACCACACTACAAGAGGACTCTGAAACCTCAAGCTGTCTATTCACAACTCTTATCTGTGTTTATGTATCATTAAAATGTCTATTCAAAATATCAAAAATTTCCAAACATCATGCAGTTTATATTCAATTTACATTAAGAACTCCAAATATCATATCATATCAGATCTCTGTTGGTTAAAGAGTTAATGAGATATGAGAATTTGGATTACATCATGTATTTTTCTTCATTTTTATCACATTTAAAGGCCAAGTGTGATAAATAACTTACAGACATTGAATTAATTTTCCTCCTGAAACCTGAAAGTAATAATTGGTCACTCATTGTATCTCTTTTATTCAAAAACATCTTCTATCAAATTAATCCTGATTGTATTTGAAATGATTATTATTCAATTCATTTATGGAAAAACAATATCAGTCCTAATGACTTCTAAAAATGTAACTAACTGAATCATTATCTTACATTTACTGTTTAGTAAGCATATTTTGAAAATGTATGGCTAGAGTGTCATAATAAAATGTTATATCTTTCTTTAGTAATTACATTAAAATTAATCATGTTTGATTAATTGGTTCTTTTGCTGTAGTGTGTCATTTCTTAAAATGTCTACTGTTGCATAGCATTTTTAGTAATGATGGTGAATGCAACTCACAAACACAGAAAACACCCAGAATAAAGAGATATATGAATTGTATAATATATTCTTGAACAATGAAGTAGGTGTATGAGACCAACCCCATTCACTGTGACCCAACAGTGAGTTATAACCCATGATGTAAGCAGCTAGGAAAACATTTGCATTCCAAGAGATCCACCCACATCCTATAACGAACACACACAAATAACACTGGATGCACTCCCATATGAAGAGATTTTATAAGAATATGATTTCTCACCATTGAGTTCTTTCAAGAAATCTATTTACTGAATACATACCATGGTATCACACTCATACAAGTATTAGTAGAAAGACAAGTTGTAGTGTACAGAAATTTTCCTCCTGTTCAAAAGAGTCTGACTCTATTTTCCCTTTTATTATCCTACCTTTCACTCTTTAGAGAGAGACTAAGTAAATAGGAGCCATGTGATTTGCACTTGGATTTAAAGAAATAAGGTAGATGTTTTCTTTAATACTGTCCCACATACCATTGGTAGTTGAGCTCAAATTAATTCCCAATCTTTGTTCCTTTAAACTTGCCATGGATTTTCACTAACATTCTGCAGTCCCTCTTCCAAATCCCCTGTTCTGTCTCCAGTGGCACTGGTCTTCTATGTAGCTCTTCTCCTTCCTCTGCCCAAGATGATATCTTTCCCCTCCATTCACATCCATCTAACCTGGTTACACCTTTTCTGAAATGGTTGGTAGATAATGAAGTGAGAGGTTGGTAGCACATGATAGAACAGGGTTTCCAATTTGACACCCCTTATCATTATTAGTTCGAACCCATCAAGGAATTTCTGACTGCTCACAGGCCTCTGGATAAGAAGACCCTATCCTATTCTGAAATTCTCCAAGGAACTACATATCTTCCTACCAAACCCTTCACAAGCTTGCAAGGAAATTCCATTATGTTCTGGGAAGCAACATTTCCTCACAGCTTTAACCTATGTTTGGGGGTATGAGCAGACTGACTTACTTTTTATTGTTGAATATTGTCCAAAGCCATTTTCCTCCCAAAGAGCTGAAGAGCAATTCTACCCCTGGAAAGATCTCCAAGATGAGTTAGGCCAAATCATTGCTTTTCGTAAAAATAACATTTCCTGCTGTTTGATGAGCATCATTGATAATTACCACTAACTGTAATAATAATAATGACTAACAACAATAAGTTATTGCTGTGATCTACCTATACTGTATCATTTATCCTTGTTTCTTAAAAAAGTGTCAAGCACTACTCTAAAGACTAGGAATGGAGGCTCAAACACATTAATACACTAGAAGTTAAAGACAGTCCAAGCATACCTGAATATGGTCTGAATATGGTCTTCATACTTAAAACTTCATCATTTCATATTCGATTCAGATGTAAGGACACAGCAGCATACTAATTGACACTTCTTACTCAAGTTTCATTTTCCATTTTAGAAGCAGACTGCAGTTACGTATGTCTTTGGGTCATAAATCATATTGGAGGGCATTCTCAAGATAAATAAGCATTTCTGCACAGCAGCAATGTATTTAAGCTGAACTCTCAACATTACTACTGCCTCTCTTCCACTTGTTCAGGTTACAGTGTTGATTCTTGATAGCACTTTGGATAGTGTTTGGGAAATCCAAGGGCAAACCAATCTTGGGAGACGTCAATGAGTGAGGTTATGTCCTAGACCCACAATAGTCCAGGGACAAACAATTCATACATAAGGAAATGTGTAAGTTGATCATGAAGTCTCTTACTAGAGACTTGGCAGTAATCCATCTGCTTTTTCCTCAACAGTTTTCAAATCTGTTGAGGTCTCAATGGCCAATGGCTGAATTGGAGGTTCTGGAAAGAAACATATCTTTATAGCCTGGAGTTTTGTAACATCAACATACCTGCATCTCTTCCTTTGCAACCCACGTGAGCCAAGTCACACAAGAGGTTCTAAAATTTTGAAAATCTATGCAAACACTCAGAGTTGTTGAATAATAAGGGAAATGTGATTGGCATTTATTGAGCAGGGACCAAGACTTCAGACATTTCATATAAATGATAACCTGTTTGATCATCATCAGAGCTTAGAATACAACTTCAACTTATTATAAGTTCAAAGTATTTTTCCATGGCTTTAACTTAAGCTGAACACTACAAGGATGAAATTGCCATCGACTCAAGGGAAGATCAACTGTCCCTTGTTTGTAACCTTACCAAGTCTTATCCACCATTTGGAAAATCTTATCAACAATGGTGACACTCACTGGGTTATCTGAAGTCTCTGTTCCACACCTGTATCACTCTATGCCACTATAGTTCTTCATGTGGTTACAAACATCTGGTGGCATCATTGTATTCTTCAGTGAAGTAGTGTCAGGCATTTCTTCATGTATATTTTGCTGTACACTCTTTCTATCTCTCCCTACCACTGCAGTTCAAGAAGCATTTCTGCAATGGTTCTCTGTTGAAATTGTGTATGGTGACACTGAGTTTTGCTTTGGGACATTAGCATATCAAAAATAGTCATTACTAAGTTTATGGTTCTAAGTTAAAGCTGAGGACTCCAGGACTATCAATTATGACTCTTGATGGAAAATAGGTTACAGAGCATATGTCCCCAAGCAGTGAAGAGTCTTCAATACAAGGCTGAGCTGAAAACCATCTCCAGTTTATAGATAGAGACTAATTCTCCTTGGGATTCAACAAAGGATAATGGTTATAGTTATTGCAACATCTGGTTTCTAAAAGTTCTTTTCTTCACCCCGTGATGGGCTGAGATGACTTTGAAAAGAATACAGCAGTCACTGAAAGCAGAAACAGGTGTAAATTGGATTTGAAACAACTGCAGCTGTGCATCAGAACCAGAAATTGCCCTTGGATTTCAAGTAATGTGGGAAATGTTCCTCTTCTTGGCATAAAGGAAGAGCTAAAGATTGAGAAACCCTCCTGCCATTTCCTAACTAGCTTTGCTTTTTGAACTCAATGCTCCTGCCTATTCCCAGCATCCCGTAGAAAGGACAGAGAATAAAGTTTTTTCTTCCAAATGGAAATTTGAGGCTGGAGTCATAGGCTCTAGTCATAGCAACTTCTCTATTCCAATGCTGTAAAGAGAACCTAACATTCCACCCCATAAACGTGGAACTATTCTTCCAAACCTCAAATCTCTAAAACATGAGAAGGGGTTAGATGGGTTTTTGGAGATACTGAGGGAGAGAACAGTAAGAGAAGCAGAGCCACTGTTCATGATTGTGCCTCCCTGACTTATCTGGCTCAAAACTCCCATTTAGACTCCCTTATGTAACCTAAAATACGCACAATTAGAACTGCCCCAGAATCAAATTTCTCTTCATTTCTCTCTGCTTTAAAGGTCATTTGGAAATAGACATTCCTACCCTTCTCCCATAGCCAAACATATTGATTCTCTTAGACTGTGAATACCGAGAAGACGCCGCTGGTATCTCTAGACCCCACAACTGTAGTGAAAACTGCAGTGAAATAATGTACTTCTGACTGTGTTAGAATGTGATGCCTATTTGCTCCCTCGCACGACTATTTTTCAACATTTTTTAAAAATCTGTTTCCATAAGGAACTATATTTTCTAGCACCTCCTGTCCCTGGGCTCCGGTTAAGTGTGGCCAACAGGAGGCACTAACAAAAGACAGAAGGCTTTAGGGAGGAAGGAAGTCGTATAGTTTCCCCCTTTCTATCTTTTTCAAAGTAGCACTCTGGTGAGTAATTGCATATCTTCCGTCCGTGGTCTTTGCCTCCTGGAACAAGAAGTACCTGTCCCTCCTGATAGACCTATATCTATCCTCTTGTTGTTTTCCCAAATGAAAGCACGGCTCCTCTCTGGCTCTCTAGCCCTGGGTGCTGTGATTTTTTGACGCTTGTTCATCTCTGGTTGCCTCTTCCCCTTTCACTGCTCATCTCTTTAGCAGCTACGTTAAATTCTGCTTTCAATACCTGACACAGCTCCTGCTTTCTTCGGGGGACTCCACACAATACAAACAGAAAGAAGAGGGAAAGAACACTGTGAGCTGAAGTCAGGCAGACTGCGGCTTAGGTGTGGCTCTGACACTTTCAGCCAGGTGCTGAGGGCAAGTCACTGCACAGAGAAACGTCATTGATAAGGTCTGAACGGTGAACTATGATACAGAGATACAAATGTAAGGGCAATTCAATTCATTTAGCCCAATAATGATAGTAGGTTTGCCCCCTGGGGCTTGTGAGTTTCACAGTCATAGGTTCTTGTCCAGATTTACAATACAAGGCATGTGTTTTTCTCTTGTGGATCAGAACAGAGAGCTAATCAGAAATCACTTGGTTAGCCCCATAACACTCATGCTACTAATTTAACCATGGTAATATCTGGATAGGCCAGTCATTATTTGTAGCTCACAGGGCTCACAGCTGGATACAGTTGCTGATGACTTGTCTCCGACCCAGCAGCCACCACAGCACCTTCCAGGACTGTGAAAGCCAGTCAACAGGGAAGTACTTTCAGGTGAGTACCAGCATGGTGTCTCCACACCCAGGGACTAAAGTGTGTGGTGTCTGCAGCAACAGGGTTCTATCATCAAGTTCCAGTGGGAAACTAAGGCCAATAGCAGCCAAAAACCTGTATTGTTTGGGACATTCCTGACCAACAATTTGAGAGGAGGTATCCCACATCTGGCACTGGGCTTTTTATTTGACAACCTATGGCTTCTAGAAGAATCACTGTCGCCTGTGTAGGGTAACTCTAATTAATTAATTATGTCATATAAAAGAGTGTATATATATGTATGTATGTATATGAAGTTTATAAAATATAGGTTCCCATATTGATTTTCAAATACTCTTAGTGTTGGTTATCCCTCCTTTCCATACCCTCCATCTACAGGTGAGTCCTCTGAACAGGAAAGGGGGAATAATCACCATGATTTTGATCATCACTGCTTCTCCTGTTGTTATGAAGAATGAGAAAATTGTCAGATATGGTGGCGCACACATTTCATCCCAGCCCTTAGGAGGCAGCAGCGAGTGAATCTCTGTGACTTTGACTTCAAAGTACAGCCAGTTCCAGGCCAGCCAAGGCTTTAAGGTAATATCCCTGTCTGAAAAAGAGAGGGTAAGGGGTGAATGAGAGAAAGAAACGACAGAGGAAGGCCATGGCTGCTCCTAGGTCTGGTGGAGAAGAAGGTTTATTATAGATAAAAGGGAGAGCATACCCAGGGGCAGGAGCATCTGGGAGGGTCCAGAGTGGACTTGACCCTGAGCCGGGCCATGTGAGGAGAGCGGGGAGGGGAGAGCCAGCCAGATCAAGAGGCCATGAAGGCAAACTACCGGGTAACTAAAATGGCTGGATTATATAGGGAAGGGCAGCTGGAGGAAGGGCAGCCCAGCCCTTGAGCTGGAGAAGTTTAGAGTAGGGTATAGGGTAAGCCCTGTAACAGGTAGGGGGCTGAGGGATGCTGGGAGAACTTGGAGACCAGGTCTGCAGCGATGTTAATGGGAACCTCAGTTAGCCATTTGTCCTAGGTTTGAGACCTAACAAGGGGTAAATTAAGTATGTAAACGTCTCACAACAGACCCCTCTCCACTGGCTTTCACTGGCTTTTCCTGTGCATGCGCTGACTCATGGCCCCACTTTTCCTAACACTAACCAAGTGATTACTTTCTCTCCCCAATCAGATTCTTCTCCTTGGCAAAAGCAGGGGAATGTGCTGGTGGGATTCTTGTGCCATGCTACCCAGCAAACCCAGATTTCCAAGTTGGGCATTTTTTAGCTGTGCTACTCTAGTTCTTCCTGCTTCCTCACCCCAACCTGGGCGGTAGAACCACAGCCCCTCAGGATCATGATTTCTACCTTCTTCTTTGACCGTGTCAGGGTGTTCCATACATCACCCAAATATCGGTGCCTGTCAGGGCAACCAATCCAAACAAGCAATGTATGTGAATCACGTGCTTCTCGTTATGCCCAAACACATAATTTTTCCAAACAGTTTAATTAAATTCATCAGCATGCAACTGGAGTTCTTCTGCAGTTACTCTTTACACTTAGGCATTTATTCCACAGCATAATCTTCTAAGATATCAATCTTGAAGTGGTTTAATATCCCCGGTGTGACAAATACTAATTCCCTGAAAGAAAAGGCAATCTGTTTTCAAGTCCCCATTAAACCATGACGATTTCTTATGAGTCTTTCAAGATACATGAAATATTCTTCCAAATTCTCTTTAGGGGAGGGGGTCATTCCTATGGGACCCTGCAAAGTAACAGTTGGCTGGAAAGTAATTTGAGAGCCTCCAAGATCAATTTTTGAAAATGCAGTATCCACAGAAACAGGCTTCCGATGCTACCCCAACAAGCACTGTTAATGGCTTGTATGGCAGAAGTCTTCTGGAGACCTACCTCAGGGCTGATTGATAGATGTCATCGTTCCTTTCAAAGGCATGGAATATTGGATGCTGTGCCCTCGTATGACAAACGCACAAGAATTTTAGACGTGCATGTGTATTTCTCAGAAAGAGTATCTAGCAAGCTGAAGCAGCCTGATGCAATGGGGAAAATCTGTCAGTGAAAGAACTGCTTCCAGTCTTCAGGGCACACTTGCGCTCTCCAGGATTTATTTGTACATTAGAAAGCGGGTTCTCAAAATCAAACTACTAATACTCCAGCCCGGGTAAGGAGACACTTATGGCAAAGGCCCATGCATTCCTGGATCACCACACTGGACCAAGAGAGGGAGACGGGAGTGGAGACACACGTGACAGTGCCATGTGCATCTGGTTACGATGCCAATGCCGTCTCTGAAAAGATGCTCTCCCAAGAGCTGAGTGAGAACAGCAGACAGGGCTTCTCAGAGAAGCAGCCCAGATGAACCCATCTGAACCTGTTATTCCCGTGGCCTTAATGGACTGTACATGGCCACTCACACTTTCTCACCAGGCCCTCTTGGGACAATGCTTCTTAGTTTTGAGAGAAGTTAGATGAGATGAGGGGTGAAGTCTGTGAACCATGAAACGCTGTTTTCCTCTTTATGAAACTAACTGGCCCTTCTGGGGATCAAACCCGTGACCTTGGGCTCGTTAGCACTTTACTTCAACCGTGCCCAAAACAAATACAAGTTTGAAGCCAGAGGAGCATCAAACCACACATAAGAATGTAATCAGCTAAGCCACAGGGAAACATATAAAGTAAACACATTCTGTATAGGCAAAAAAAAAAAAAAAAAAAAAAAAAAAGTTTGGAAAGAACCTACATTCTCTGAGACCCTTCATCATTTCAAGGCTTACTGGAAATTCCCACTTAGACATCTTCTAACACTTTGTCTTCAACCCATTTTCCTCTCTCAATGTTTGCCTCAAAAAAGCAGTTATCCATCTGGAACCTTCAGCCTGCAGCACCATCACCCAGTAACTAGTTCAGAACCTTGAAGTTGTCCTTCACAATGAATTCAACCTCCCAATACACATTTAGGTTAAATTAGTCCAGTGAGGGGACTGTTCAAACACCTGTCATCATTTCTGCTCCTACCTATCCCCGAAGCATCACCTTAATCCACCCATTATCGCCTTCTAGGCAGTTGCCATAGCCACATACCTCCTCTACTCTCTTCGGTCCATTGTGAAAGTTACTCACAAAAGTCTTGCTTAGCCAACTCAAATTCCATTACTATGCAGTACATTTTATTTTCTCTTCACTGTTATATCTTAACAATCCATATACATCCTGCCTTTGCACATCACTTGTCCAACCATGTGTCTCCTTTTCAAACTTTTCCATGTGTTTAAAGGCAAACCCTTGGATAGCCATGTAAAGACATGATCCATATTTCACTTCTGCTATTCTAGGCTACTTCAAACCCTGTGGATTCTATTTCTGTTGAATTCCTGGATCCCATATTGCAATATTATCTGGCTATCCACTATCTAACACTAGATTGATTTTGTTCTACAACATTCTTCTCTACCAATCATACTATAAACTCATGGAAGGCAAGGATTTGGCTTTTATGTCATAGGCCATTTTAGAGACCTAATATGTTCTATTCTAGAAATGTAGCTATAAGGAAATCAGATTTACATTACAGTCATGAAGAGATGGACAGTTAGAATAATACATGAGCAAAGTTTGTATCAACTTCTCCTGCATAGATGTGGGGGAAAATGTCAGTTCCCTCCAGATAGGGTACCAATGAAACAATTCCACCCAAGTCTGGCTTGGTGAACCAACGACTCTAATAGAGGTAATTTAAAGAATCATGGGTAACTTCAAGTTGGCTAACCTACAAAGAGAGCTCCCGGAGCACCTCTCAGTGATGGGTAAGTACTTCCATCTCCTCAGGGAGGTGAGGGGCTCTTCCTGGAATGGCCTGCTTAGCCACCTCCTTAGCCATCTCCTGTACTACTTCATGAGCTCTTCCTCCCCTCCATAGAGCAAGGCTAGTGGACTTAAATCTTGTGAGACTCTCACATGAGTAATCACAGCTTCACTGATTTCAAGACAAGAGCCAAATGACATGCCCAGGGGACAACATTCCACAGTGAAGTATTTAAAAAACTGAGAGTAAAGAAAACAGGAGACACTGTGATTAAAATGTGAACTGAATTACTACTATTAATTCACTCTTCTCTCGGCCAGGTAGTGAAACAAATGAAGTGAATGTCTTCAAATTATGTGTGCTTGCATGTACAGACTTATTGTTTATATATATACATATACATATACATACATACATACATATATATATATATATATATATATATATATATATGCAGAAGCCAGATTTCACCCTTGGGTGTTGTTTCTCAGGTGCCATTAGCTTGCTTTTAGACACAGGGACTCTCACTAGCCTGGCACTTGCCAATTAAGCTAGGCTAGACAGTAAACCCCAAGAATTCCTCTGCTCTGTCTCTCAGCACTGGGATTACAAGCATGGACTTCTGTGCCTGGCTTCCTGTTAATTCTAGGGATCAAGTTCAGGCCCCCAATGCTTGAATATCAAGCACCTCACCAGTTAAGCTATCTCCCAGCCCCAGGATATTGAACGTGTGCAAAATAACTGATCGCCCAAATCTGACCAGAAAATGTTGACCTGTTATCTAGGATCTTCCCCTCCATACAAGCCTTGCCAGGCTTGCATCTTCTTTTGAAATCCCGTCCCAATCTTCTGTGTGATCACCATCTCCAGTTGTAATAACACCGTCCACTGCAGCAGGAATTGCATTCTCAAAATATGGATGTGTATGACTATAAAATACCAGATTTCAAAGACGTGCCATGACCAACAATGACGACAACAATCAAAAGATGACTTTTCCTGGGGACGTGTGCACAGATGTCTGTTCACCCCAGAGAAGCAACAAAGACAGACCAGAGAGACGACTCCACCCGAGTCCAGCTTAGTGGACCAGTGAGTCTGCTGGGATTGCTCACTTACAAGAATGTGGATGCCGGGTGGTGGTGGCACATGCCTTTAATCCCAGCACTCGGGAAGCAGAGCCAGGTGAATCTCTGTGAGTTCGAGGCCAGCCTGGGCTACAGAGTGAGTTCCAGGAAAGGCGCAAAGCTACACAGAGAAACCCTGTCTCGAAAAACAAAACAAAAAAAAAGAATGTGGATGACTCAAAATAGCTGCATTCCCAACAAGCCGGGCCCAGCATGGTGAAGCTTCATTAAGCTGCACCCCTGGGTCCCCCCACCCCGAAGGACTTACAAGCAGTTCAGCTATGCAGAGAGTATCCTCTTCCCACCAGGCGTGACTGCTTGCTTAACCTTGAGGGACAGGGGATCGACCTGGGTGGCTTACAAGTTTCAGGAACTTCCTGTGAGCTCTAAGTTGTTTGCTTCCTTAGCTTTCCACAACTCATTTACTTTCTAAGTCTTAACAACCCTCTCTCCACTACGGACCGTTTCAATTCAGAGGAAATTGCTACACAACGTTAATTAACATTTCACGATGCTTGTGTGTTGGAAGAATGTATGTCACTTCTAGTGAGTTGAGTGATATTGCCGAAATATGTTTCACCTGTGTTTTGCTTCGGGTTTCACATTTTTAAAGTGGCAACTAAAAAAAAGAAATCATCACACGCAACTTACACTTTTGGGCTACTCGCGTTTTAAAATTTCTGTTTACATTTATGTCTGTATCTCTGTGGGGGTGCATAGGGCATGTACCCCAATGTACATATGGAAGTCAAAGGAGAGCTTTCAGGGACCAGTTCTCTCCTTCCTCCCTGTGAGGTCAGGTGACTGAACTCAGGTCATCAGGTTTGGCAACAGATGCCTTTAACCACCACCACCACCCTCGCCCCTCCCATGCCCTCACTGTGTGTCTGGTAGAATTCGTCATCTACCATATCTACCAGCCACCCTGATAGCCAACCATCACAACATGCCTCCATTGTGCTTGGTTCTCCCCTTCTACAGCCAGGACTTCCACATGGTAAAGCTGAATGCACCTTTTCTCTACTCAGGGCCACCTTACAGTTTGGCTTTCCCACTTCCATTAAAGACTCTTTCCCAACATTCCAGACTCGAAAAGTCCTGAGTCTTTAATCTTTTCTCATAGTTTTTTTTTTTTTTTTTACCTTTTACCAAGCCTTGGGCAGTTTCCTCCCTTCTTTCTGTTCAGACCACTACTTTAACATATCTAAGGACAGTTTCTCACAACTTCTATGCCCCCTTCTCTCTGTGCCCCGCATACTACCTCTGTATCAGTTCTCTTCATCTACTACAAAAATCAAAGTGTGAGACATTCAAAGAAACCATTGGGATCCTTACAGGTTCCTTTCAAAGGGAGATAGATGAGGATTGTAGGAGTTCTGTCTGACTGGTACGGATTATTCTATCTCTCACATGCACAATCACATCTAATTGACCCAACAACATTCTTAGGGAGCTAGTCCTATTAGCAATTATGTTTTGCAGATGGAGATCAGTGTACAACACTGTGAACCCAGTCCATTGGTCCCAGAAGCCTCATTCTAAAGTTCTGTTAAATTATTAAGATAACTAGAGAAAGGCCTCACATTCTTCTTCCTTGGAAGATTGCTTCTCTCTAGACAAGTAGATAAATCTTACTGTCTAGCAAGTGGTTCAGATGAAAAGTCTGAGTTATTTTTCATCTCTTTTTTTCTCTCTTATCCCAAATTGAATCCATTAACAAATCCTATAACCTTTCTGATAAAAATATATCTCAAATCTAATTTCCCATTATCTTCATACATATATCACCATATAGATGTCCCCATGGTATACTCAAGTTTTAATTTGGTTCTTTACTAATATGGTGAGTGAACTGTATCCCTTGGTAAGATACATTCAAGTCTCCCTTAAACACCAATGACAGTGAGTATCTGGAGATGAGCATCTTTGCTGGTGGATTAGTTAAGACTCTCAGCACATAGTAGGCTCTAAATTTGGTGATTAAGGTCTTTCTGATAGCAAAGAGAAGGACTGGAAAAGAGGAACACAGACACAGGGGGGGAAGCCATGGGCCAAGGGTGACCAAGACTGAACTGATGTTACTACAAGCCCAAGGTGCTGGAAACTGCCAGGATTTGGCAATGCAAAGAGGAGTTCTTCCCCTGCATTGAGAGAGAGAGAGAGAGAGAGAGAGTAAGAAGGCCCTGCCAGTGCCTTGATTTATCCCTACGACCTCCAGAACTGAATCTGTAAGGAGAAAATTTCTGTCGTCTTGTGTTGCTTTATTATGGCAGCTCTAACCAACTACTGTTCTGTCCTGCCCCATACCGTCTGTCTGTCTGCTTGGTTTTTAGAGACTATTTCATACTAAAGGCTCAGACTAGCCTCAGACTCACTATGTCAAGGTCTCCTGGAACTCACAGTGCTTCTCCAGCCTCAGCCTCCCAACTGTTCATGACAGGCACCAGCCATCACTTGCAGCTCATGTCTGTTCTTAAAACAAGCAGTCCATGTATCATTTTCTTCACTGAAGATATAGAAGTATAAATTCCATCTTAAAAGTAAATATTAGAAAAAACTGCAAAATCAACAACTCTTCTTAGATTCGTAAGAAAGAGCCCAAGATAAATCATAGCCCCCAAGATTGGAGACAGGTGAATATAGACTCACAAACAGAAACTGTGGGAGGCAGGGCTAAGGTAGCAAACCATGGACTGTAAATGACTGAGAACTGGAGACTTGGCACTTGCCCTTCTGAGAGTTACAAACTCCAGGCAGCTCTAGGATCCCCCTACAGTGTTCTGAGATTTACTGTCAGAAACTCCACCAGATCCCAACAGAAATTTCAGAGAAAAGCCTTCTCCTCCTTCCAACACAGAAGTGGGCATAGCACCAGGATACACTAGCAGATCAGGTTAGGAGTTATCACAATTTAAACGATCTAAATAAAACATCCCCCACCACTTTGCCACTCCTGGAGATAGAAAATCCTGAAGAGTGTCTATGGGGCTCACAAAACACTAAACTTCATCACAGGACTGGGCGCCATTTCCCCTCCCAGTCTATGACCATCACACCTTTATAGTCCTGAAGACCTGTTTACAGCAGCTTCTTTTACCCAGCTATCAGCAAAGATTCATGGAATTCATGGATGAGCTAATTAACAGTTGGGCTGAGGCCTGGGAAAAATTAGATTAAGATTTTATGAAGGGTCTAAGATCTGAACAATGTAATGCTGATAGCAGAAACAACCACCCAGAGCAATCTCCATATGTCAAGGAGTACACAAAGAGTTTAATGTTTTATCTCCATCAATTCTCACTCCACACGACCCTACTGGGTTACCATAATTACCTACTGAGTAATCCTAGCTTAGAATGGTTAAATAGCTTCATTACAGAAAATGGAGGAAAGAATCTTACCTATAATTCCTGTGAATCAACATGAAAATATGGATAACCCATTGAAAAATTGGGAGAAGATATGAATGGAAAGCTTGTGGAAGTGAACCCATCCACAGTCACATGGAAAACAGAGTGCTACTCTCATTTCTAAGCAGAAATTCAGAAGCCTGAATCACAATGAAATGCCACTTTTCCAAAATATTGGCTAATTTTTTTTTCAAGGCAGGGTTTCTCTGTGTAGCTTTGCACCTTTCCTGGAACTCACTTTGTAGACCAGGATGGCCTCGAACTCACAGAGATCCACCTGCCTCTGCCTCCCGAGTGCTGGGATTAAAGGAGTGCATCACCACCACCTGGCGGCAAACTTTTAAGGTTTTTGAATATCAATCGAGTATTGATAACAGTGCAGGAAAACAGCTGTTCTCAAATCGTGCCTGTATTCACAGTGAACAGTAGCAAGTGAACAGAAACTATTGAAATTTTAAGCACCCATGTGTTATGAACCATCAGATTTATTTCTCCTCTTAGGGCAGCTCTCCCATGTACATGCACGAAGATGTTTATTGCAGCATTTTTTTTTTGCCAAATCAAAAGCTGTGAACAGCATTAAAGTCCACAGTAGGAGATATTTAGCTCATAGTTAAGCACCTGGGGATGACTTTTCTTAGTTCATTTATACTGGTGTAAACAATGAGCTATCTATAAATAATGAAAATTTATTTCTCAAAATTCTGGAGTTTGAGAAGTCCAAGGTGAAGACAGATGTCAACAGATTTGCTCTCTGCTTCCAAAATTGTGTCTTCCCAATGCATCTTCCAGGGCAGACAGAGATAGGCAAAGAGACAAATGGAAGGGACTAAGCTACCTTCTCCCAGCCATTTGATAATGCCCAGATCCATTCGTAAATGATGGTTTTCATGAACTGATCACTGCTGAAAAGGCCCTGACCATACCACCACCGTGAGGGTGTCTCAGTGACGTCACTGTAGGCAACATGAAGACTCTGATCATGAAGACGTTCATGATCATGAATAGAAAGAACTTTGAAAAGAATGGGGGAAAAAATCTCCACAAAGCATATAGTCAGCATTCCAATACACAGTGTTAAATGAAAAGCAGGGTATAAAAGAATATCCAAAAAAGTATATCACATACACAATAAACAAAGCCAACTTGTTTCCTGTTGAAAGGGTAAAGGCTGGGTTTTTGTAATCAAATGATTGTATTTTTTTTATTTCTAACCTTTTTGTTGTTGATGTTGTTTTGTTTTGAGACATGGTTTCTCTGTGTAGCCTTGGCTGTCCTGGAACAACTTCTGTAGACCAGGCTGGCCTAGAACTCACAGAGATCCACCTGCCTCTGCCTCCTGAGTGCTTGGATTAAAGGCATGTGCCACCACTGCCTGGCTGGTTTTTTATTTTTATTTGTGTGTTTGATTTTTGCTCCATTCGATCTGTACTGAGAGATTATCAGTTAATGAAATAAACAGTATGCTTTTGTCTCAACAAATAAATTAAGAAATTGTATGTATGAATAGGTTGTCTTTGATTCCTTGTTCTCACTTCCCAGGCATTTCTCGAGGCCATCTGCCTGCTCTGAATCCACTGCAATCAAGCACTCTTATCCGTCACTGGAACAAAAGTCTGACTGTCCATTAGAACCTTATGGGCCCCACTCAAAACGGTTCAGAATGTCTGGAAATTGAGACCAAAAAATACCTATTTTTAGCAACTTCCCTAAGTGATACTTTTCCGGTTAATATCTGTACACATTTGGAATCCTATGTAGAAGACATCTAATGACCTTCCTTAACTTTAAAAACACTACCAACTAACAGAAGAAGATTTTATCAACTGTTTGTGATCCAGTAAGACAAGGATTAATCGGTGTGAAGCAATTAAGGGCTGTGGAAAGAACAAATGCATTGATAACAGCTGATCCCATAAGAATGGGTAAAAAGGTGCTCCATTCAGTAGTGGGCTATAGATTAAGAACTTTGCATATCCCTTGTTGAAGGACAGCCAGGGAGAAGAAAAACCCAAAGCCAAGGAAAAGTTGTGTAAGAGGAAACTTAAAAGACAGCTATGTAAGCTTGGAAAGAGGCACATATGACATAAAGTGTCATTTATTATTTTCTAATCACAACTCTATTTAATGAGGAGATTTGGCAGGGAGGGACCCCTGGTTGGAATGAAGACGCTTTATTAACCAGAGAACCCAGTAGAGTATATGGTAGCCAGATGAACTGTGCTGGCCTTTCCTAACTTACCAGCTGTTTCCTCTCTGTTGAATAGAAATTGCAAATTTCAACCTTCGAAACTCAATATGAAAATATTCTTCAGACTCTAGAGAGCATGTCAGGTCCTTACAAGAGAAACAACTTAACAGTGACTTAATGATACATCCCCAGAATACAAATTCAAGTGGCCAGAGGTGGAATGTTCATCAGCCTAATGACATTCACAGAGTTATTTTTATGCTTAATCAGATGAGTCTTGGGCAGTTTTTGAATATGGAAAGGATGATACACAAAGGTTGGCGCCAATTTCTGGTTATGCACTTTGCTTTAAAATTGGCTTGGGCTGGCTGAGATGCTGATGGGAAGGGGTTCTTGGTGAGATCACAATGAAATCTGAAGAACTGAAGGGGATGTCAGTTCACTCTGAGTGCCCGGGTTATAAAAGGTCAGCTAGATGACAAAGTGACAAATTCTCATGACACCAGTTAATGGGATTTTGCAGGTTACAGATGGAGTCAGCAATTTCCATTACTATTTCTTGGATAAGGAAATACTTTGAAATCCTCTATTAAAATTGTAATAAGTGACTGACAACATAAAAATTAAAACCTGTTTCTCTCATTTGTTTTTACTCTAGACGTACAAATTTGGAGTAAAATATAATTTAAAAATTTTTAAAAATACCTAGGAAATAATCTCAGTGAAAACATTTCTTTCAAAATAAAAAAAAAGGATTGTCAACTTTCATTTAAAATGAAGAACACCTAAGAAGTAATGGGTCCTATAGCCACAGCTTTGAGAATCAAGCTGTGAGTTTTCTATATATGTTTATACTGAAAGTAATGCAAAATAACAGATTCCCCCTGAATTTGACATCCTTCAGAGTACCCAACTTTCATCTTCTTACAAAGTCATCTGTTGGCTTCTAGGAAATACCTGGTGGAAGAGAGAAGAGAGGGGAAGACCCCATCAAAATCTTACCAAAGCTAATTCATTTGTAAAAAAAAAAAAAAAATCACTTTTTCCTTGGCTAAAGTAATTTGGTTTGGCTTTCCACATGACCCAAATTCACCAGATAATTACCAGTTTTCTGTTTCTCTTCATGTCATTTTGGTCTGGCCTTTGAATCCTGGGTGTACCCACAGTCCAAGGAATTAACTGAAAATTTCCCCTGACATTATTAAATCCATATACCATGCAGTTTATGGCCTGCTGCAGGACCCCAGCTTTCCAGGACCAGCAGATATGCTCTGGAGATTGACACGGCCCCCAAGTCAGGTCAAGGGAGAAGTGTTTGTTGGATAGACTAATTGAAGTTACAAGCTACCTTGAGGGCAGAGGAATGCCTACTTTAAGAATCATTTATTGCCGGGCGGTGGTGGCGCACGCCTTTAATCCCAGCACTCGGGAGGCAGAGCCAGGCGGATCTCTGTGAGTTCGAGGCCAGCCTGGGCTACCAAGTGAGCTCCAGGAAAGGCGCAAAGCTACACAGAGAAACCCTGTCTCGAAAAACCAAAAAAAAAAAAAAAGAATCATTTATTAAAGGGCTCCACAATTACTTAAAGCATTTATAAATCAAGGAATAGAAAATCAAATGAATAGCACCCAAAACATTGAAATAATGAAATACAACTCCTCTTTGGTTATAAAAAAAAAAAAAAAAAACCTGCCAGTTTCTCATCTCTTTAAATACACACTCAGGAACACACACACACACACACACACACACACACACACACACGCACACACACACGTGGCTGAGCACAGGCAGCAACATCTCCAACCAGCAGTTACTGTACTCCACTACATACGAGACATTGCTCTAACAAAGTCCTCCCCGTGTGTTAATTCATTGAGGCAATGCAAACCCATGTGGCAGGAATTATGATTGTGCCATCTGAAAGATAAGGAACCCAAGGCTCCGAGCACCTCTGAAACTTCCTCCAAGTTTCCTAGCTAATAAGGGGGGAGAACCAGGTAAAAGTCACCTGGCTCTAGAGACCATACCCTTAATGAGCTTGCTCTGTGAACTTCTAAATTAAAACGTAAGTAATGGGACTAGTTGGGGCACAGAGTACAAGTACTGGGAGCTTCATTTTATATCTCCAAGGAACTTCCAGACTGGGTCTATGCTTTATAGTGTGTGTTAGTGTCCTTGGGCGTTAAAAAGAGAGATCTGACAGATGGGCATGCGGGCAGAGGTTTATAGAAGATTCACAACAGAAAAGACCATGAAGAGCAGCTAACACAGCCCTGTCTCGGTGGCGCTGCTGCTCTCCAGGGAACGCCACCCCTGCGCTCAACAGCTCCCCTCCATGTGATCCCCTCAGGTCCATCTTCCACATCCCGGTACTCAGCCCACCACTCCTCTCCTTCTCCCAATCAGCGGTTCTCCACCTAGTAGCCTAGAGAGGGAATGCCATAACCTGGTCCTTCTCTTATTTGCCAGCTCTTACATCATAGATCTACACCTCCCCTAAAAGACCCTTCCCTTTATTCTCAAAGATCTTTTCTTCTCTCCACAAAAACCTGCCTCTTGTTAATTAAAGCTGAAGTATCAACTCCACGCTCCTCTTAGGAGACCCATAGTACTAGCTTCCTTTTGCTTTTCTAATCTAACGGTCGCAACTCCTTAAAGCAAAATGGATGCCCTTCACAAAACGCTGCAAGGGGAAGGCAGGATTGCTAAAAGCAAAATGGATGCCCTTCACAAATGGCTGCAAGTGGAAGGCAGGATTACCATTTCCAGGATGAAAGCCTCCTTTCCCTGCCAGTCAGCTAGACCACTTGGTTGAAAAAGCCAACAACACGTAATAACTCATCTCACTTTGCTTCGGTTTGCCTGTGTTGTTTCCCACCCAAGCTTGAAGAAGTCACCGTTCCCTGTGGCCTTTTTTGCCCCCAGTGGAAAGGAACTCTGGGACTTCGTTCTTGTCCTAGGATTAACATACACTTCTGCTGTGAACTTGAGCTGGCCACTGCACAGGATGATCGATCCCAGCTGCCCAATCTGCGGAACAAACATCCCACATAGTATTTATGAGGCAATAACTGTGGACTGTCCACTCTCTGGGAGGGTGTACTGGGTTACCTCACGTGGCAGACTGAGAATCTTGAGAGCTGGGGTGATGTTTTGTCCCAGTTTTATAGCTCCAGAATCTTGGGGTTTTAATCGCCCAGGTATTGTGCTAAACTCAGATTCAAACCTATAGTTGTTCTTCAGAACTCTGTGTCATCAGCAGCTAGCTACACTGTGTTGGATTCTGTGTGCTGTTTGTATACATTTATATTACTATCAAACAGCTCAATCTTTTATAAAAGAAATGGGTGAGAAAAGACCAAGTGGGAAGTAAATTGATGGATGATTCTAAACAGGGAATACCTAACAGTTAACCGCCAGTCTTGGGGCAGGGTCATGGGGATCTCCTCGTCCAAGAAGATTTGGGCAGCAAATGTGAGGAACAAGCAAATTCTCTTTGGTTGACCAATCTGGGTTGGTTGCGATGATGGGACAATTTCTCACCCTGCTCAGATGAGACCAGTGTTGCAAAATCTTGAAAGAGGCCAAGGCAGAGAGACCACAAGCATTCTGGCAAAGCTTTGGTTTGTAGTGGCTTCTCATGCTGAAATGATAAGGCAGGGAACTCCAGCACTGAGTGGGGGTGGGGGGTGGGGGGAATGCTAATTGGGCAATGCACAATGAGCCATATGCAGACCCTTGTATCCCTGACACAGCAAAATACTCCCTTTGCTCTGGATGGCAAAGTTGTTTTCCCACTGGGCATGTGGGAGAGAGATGACGCACTCTGACAGTAACTGGGAACAGGTGGGGGGGAAACAGGGGTCACTTCCAAGAGGCCTGTTAAAACTTTCCCTTTTAAACTTGGAGGGAATAATACTGTGCCTGCCCAAGTGAAAACCTATCTGTTGCTATGCGTTCAGTGTACACCTTGCTTGGCCACTCAAAACTCTCAATGAAGATCACAGCTGTTATTTGTGTGCGTTCGGAGACTCTCCCACCGCCATGGCAAAGGAACAAAGGAAAACAACCCTGCCTGTGGCTACACCTGCGACTGGGTTGAATGGTGGCTGATGTCAACTGCATTCCTACAGACCTAGAATAATAATGATGCTTTTCGTTGGCAGGGAGCTTTACATTTTGGGCCATCCCTTTGTGCTACCATTTCCACATATTCACCAAACTCAAATACAGTGCGCTGTCTTTCTCATTGTGAACAATACGAGGGGTACTTTTCTGCAGCATGAAGATAACCAAACATTTCAGAGACTTTGCAAATATGTGTTCCAAGGTCATGACAATGATGCCAGGATTTTCTGCTCAGCAATTTCTTCATTGTAGCAACAGCAGCAAACACACACACAAACCTTCTTCCCATTTTGGCTTAGGCTATATATATTGCTCTCTTTTTCTTACTGCCTTATAGGAATTATTTGGACAT
This sequence comes from Peromyscus leucopus, assembly GCF_004664715.2. Classification (NCBI taxonomy): domain Eukaryota; kingdom Metazoa; phylum Chordata; class Mammalia; order Rodentia; family Cricetidae; genus Peromyscus; species Peromyscus leucopus. The sequence continues at coordinate 41,676,314 of NC_051078.1, read as the reverse complement.
TTCTTGGTATGAAATCATTGTCAGATGTAAATGTTTTCCAGTTGTAAGTTGAATCTTCAATGCATATACCGTAATTCACTGACTCTAGAACTGAAAAACAATGCTAGCCATTCCTCCCACTTGAAGACAAGGAATCCAGAAAGGAGCTCATGGAGCTGCTAAATTAAAGTTGCAACACATTCGACTTTCTTCTGAATAATAGCTAATACCCTGTACTAACAAGTTATTACCCTGTAATAACTTGTAGTCATGAGATTCACACTCAGCTGTGAAAAAGAAAACAATTGGTGCATATAACAACATGGATAAACCTCCAACAAAACTACATAGTTCATTTATACAAAGATCAAAGCTAGGCTACAAACCTGTGAAGGTAGAAATTAGATTTCTTGGAAAAGACAGCAGCAGTAAGAGAGCATTAGCTCATGGGTAAAGTTTCCCCCTGTGAAACAGTCTACGCCATTTTTAAAGACTCTTTGTGATAGTGTCTGGCTATGCAACCCAGGATTTCCAGGACTCGGCAATCCTCCTGTCTCAGCCTTTCAAATGCTGCAATTATAGGTCCGCGCTACCAATCTCAGCCTTAAAATGGACTGTGGGTCCCCCTAGAGGAACTCAAGGTTCTCTAGAGGAATAGAACCATTAGCATGAATACATATTACAGAGAAGATTTATTAGATTGCTCTACAGGATGTGGGCTGGGTAGTCCAACAGGGACTGAGTACAGGCTAGAGAGCCTAAAACCTGGTAGAAACTCAGTCCACAAGGGTGGATGTGTCAGCACTCACAGTCTGGTGTGGAGGCCTGGGTCTTCAGTCTATGTTGTAAGGGAGAAGAAGCTGGATTCAGGTGCCAGTACAGGATGGTAGCAGCAGCAGCAGCAACAGTAGCAACTTAGATGATCTCATCACCAAGGAGCCAAGAGAAGCAGGTCAAAGCAGCCCCATTTGTCTCTCAGAACTCTTTATAGGAAGGGAAGATACTCCCCACTCTGAGGGAGGGTCCTCCACCTTAGTTAATCATTCCAAGAGATACCCTCGCAGACCCCTCCAGAGGCACGTCTCTTAATTGATCCTGGATCCAATCAAGTTGACCACCAACTCACTGTCATGATTTTTATCTTTTTTATTTATTTATTATGTATACAGCATATATGACTGCAGTCCAGAAGAAGAGGGCACCAGATCTCACTACAGATGGTTGTGAGCCACCATGCAGTTGCTGGGAATTGAACTCAGGGCCTCTGGAAGAGCAGTCAATGCTCTTAATCTCTGAGCCATCTCTCCAGCCTGTAATTTATATTTTAATTTGTGAGATAGTTCTGTGGATGAATATGTATAGGTAAAAAAGTTTCTAAAGCTACAAACTTAAAATTTGTGTGTCTTGTATGTGTTAAACACATAAATATAAAACAAAGAAGAAAAATGCGAGTAGATTTAACTATTCTTTACCAATGTGACAGATGTAGCCAAAAAGAATAATTCTGGCCCTCAAATGACTTTTAATCTGAATTATTCTTTCTGGCTGACTTTTTACTAGTACACAAACCAAGAAGCTGCCAAATCCCTACGTCTTTGAATAATCTGCCTTTCTTGAAGCAGCTGTGGGTTGGGCTTATTGACCTTCAAAATCTCTCCAAGTTCCAAATTTTTGGAATTTTTTTTAAAAGATGCCAACATGTATAATCTCTGAGTGGGAAGTAGCATCAGCCATGTTCTGGCTCTTATCTAATGTGTTGTAGGGAGTTATAGTGTGCTTGGAGACTGGAAAAAACTGCCGAAGGCTGTGCTTAGAGCATTTTGTATGACGGGCAAACACCACATCAATCAATTCAGCAGCTACCTTTAGTATCTGCTCTGTCTGCACAGAGTTGGACACTGCCTTGGGCTCCCAGACTCCAAAACACCACAGAAGAAAACCAACCAGTGCAGTGCTGTGCTAGAAGAGCAGTGAGTTGATCCTCTACATGTTCATGTGAGGACACCAACAGATGGGGTCGGAAGACGAAAGGAAGAAGCCTGAGCAAGATTGATGAACCAAAGTGACAACCACAGCAGACCTTTTCCATATTCAACCATAAGACCACTGGTCTCTTCTTGTCCTAACATTCATGGTTTGGGAACTCTACATTATCACAACAGCAGATTGTAACTTTAGTAACTCATCATGCAGCCTAAAATATGTGAGTCAGAACTTCCTATTTTGTAAATTCCTACTTCCATTTTCACAAAAATTTTAGGCAACGTCCTTTTCAATTAATTTAGTCAGCATGTCAGGTTAATTGGTGGCGCTTTCTTAGAAAATGAGTATAGGTACCATACATGACATACAATGTATATCTCAAATGATTCACTTGGCTTTCAAAGGATACTAGAGTATACACAGGCATAGAGAGAGAGTGTGGTGATTCATTGTGTCCCCCAATACACTATGTCTCCCAATAAAATTTACCTGAGGATCAGAGGAAAAAGCCAGTCACTATAGTAAACATAGAAGTCACGCAATGGTAGCACACACCTTTAATCCTGTCACTTGGGAGGCAGGGATCTGTCTGGATCTCTGTGAGTTCAAGGCTACAATGGGAACAGAGCCAGGTATGGTGATACATGCCTTTAATCCCAGCACTAACCACAGAGGTCTGGAGGTCTGTACAGACAGACAGGAAGTGACAGAGCTGGGCAGGAAGAGGTAGTGATGTAGCTGGGCTGAGAGAACAAATGAGAGAACAGAACAGCAAGGCATATAGGCATAGCTAGACAGGAAGGAGCTTGCTTTAGAGGCTGCGGAGTTGGTGAGGTAAGGTTAGCTGTGGCTCTTCCTATTTCCCTGATCTCTCAGGTTTTAACCCCTATATCTGGCTCTGTGATTTTTATTTAACTAGACCGTTTAGCAATTCACCTATAAGAGAGAAAGTACAATACATGGTCCTGTCATAGTACTACCATTAATTATCCATATGACATTTTTTCCTGGGCATTTTTCCTCTCTAGGTCTCTGGGCAAAGGGCAGGGAGGGAGAGTGGCAAGGTGGCTCAGTGTGAAACAGCATTGCTATGAAGCCTAAAGGGCTAAGGAAGAGGATGAAGGACAGAGTTCATGCTCTAGGATGCACATTAAAGGTGGAAAGAGAGTATTGACTCCACGGAGTTGTTCTCTGACCTACACATGTACATCATGGCATACACATGGGTACACACACATACACACACACACACACACACACACACACACACACACACCAATGAATAGAGATGTTTTATTGGTTTTTTTTTTTTTAAGCAACTTTTGAGGCTAGTTGGGCCTGGTTGGTCATCTCAGGGCTCAGAATAGAGAATGAGGATACAGAGTACTAAAGAAAAGGATGAGGGACAGAAAAGACAAAGAGAGAGGAAATAAGATGAAGGACACTTAAGAGGTCTATAGGATGAATTGCTACATAGGGCCCAGAGGTATGCCCTACATGGGACTTCCCACCATTCCCTTTTACCTGTACCCATGATGTAGCTGGTACTCTCCTGATCATGTTGGACCACTGCAGTTCCAAAACCCCAATCCACCCCAAAAACTCCACAGTGCCCCAAACATACTGTAATCCTCACAAAAAAAAACCCCACATTTCCTTTTATTTCTGAACCTCTTGGACTCACTGGATTGTATGATGCTAAGCTTGGCGCCCACACAAATGTGTAATCTCTACCACCACCAACAACCTGCCAGAAGTCTTGCCTTCTTGAACTTGCCTGGCTCAGTGTTTACCCAGACGCAGATGAAGTTTCTAAAGTGGGGTACAAAATAGATACTGTACCTCTAGAGAAAGAAACAGTTTTAAAATTAATTACTGTGGCACAGCGGAGCCCACTTTCTGGGAAAGGTACTTGAGTATCCCTGTCTCCAATATGAAGAGTAAATAAGTCAGATTTGGGTTCCTGACATCACTGGCTGGGATAAGTAAATAGGAATTTAACTTTCTGGGAGACACTTCATTTTCTCTATCATCTGCAAGATCAACTTGCGAGTTGCAAACTCCCCAACAAATACTGAGAAAATGTCATGAGCTTCTCACATCCCTATTATAATGTATAGCTGGTCTCCATGTACCTGCTTTGCTTCCAAAAGCTCATACTCTGGACCTGAGTCCTCCATTTTAGATATAGCAGTTATCTGCATTAGAAACACCAGAGAAACTTTTAAAATCTAGACATCTAGGCCACAGCACATAATCATTAACTAAGAACCTCTGGAGATGAATCTGGCATTGATATCTTATTGATCCTCCTGGTCATTATAGTGTACACAAAGTGATAAGCATTGATTCAATTACTTTAAAAACCACAAAGGTGTAGGATGTGGTGGCACACACCTTTAATCCCAGCACTTGGGAAGTAGAGGGAGGTGAATCTTTGTGAGTTTGAGGCCAGTCTGGTCTACAGAGGAAGTTCCAGGACAGCCAGGACTACACAGAGAGACCCTGTCAAAAAACCAAAACAAAACAACAAATTACCTTGTTGCTTATTGTTATTAAATATTGCCAGATGTCACTCCTGAGATTCCAAATCACCATGACATGAGATTTCGAAATGTAATTTCCAGGAATCTCCCCAAGGAATGATCATGGTGATGGTTAGAGGTCACCCTGGGGAAAACCCTGTCCTTGTTCCCTGAAACATCAAGTATTCACTCCTTGGTTCTCCGTTGGCTTTGCTCTTTGATGGAATGCTCGTTTCTACCTACCTCCCTGACCTCTGAGAGAAAGAACTTCTAATCCCAAATATAGGCTCTTCCCCAATGACTTTTTCTGATCCTTCCTTGGAAGAATTTATTACTCTCCATTTGAGTTTCCATAGCAGTATACACATGCTTCTGCTAAAGCATTTATCACACCGTATTATCCAGCCAGCGCATAACACATCACCTGAGACGTAACTCAATCTGGCAAATGTTTATTGAATTAAGTGAAATTGTTTGTGGGATTGGTCATCATATCAGATATCAATATGTGTGCGTCGAGACTCCAGATGCCGGAATGGGACACAGCAAAGATCCTGTTGCAAGAAAAGAGAAGATAGCTGGACACAATGAGGCAGCTTGGCAGAAATACCAGGACCAGGATGAAGGCTTAATTCCACCAACACAGAGTGTGTACCAAAAACATCAGGTTTGTTTCCTGAGCCCTTCATGGTCAAGGACGGTGACTTAAAGTTAGAAGCAGATATGAAGCCAGGCCTATGGCCATAATGGATAATCATAGCACCCGGACATTTTTTATATAAAGTTAAAATAAAATAGACTGATGAGGCAAAGCCTCATAGACTTATAATCACAGATGATTAGATGTACTATGAATCTGCACGAGAGACTGGAGTGGGTTTTGTGCTCTCAAGTTTGTAAACTAGCAAAGTCAAAGCTGCAAGGGCTGGGAGTGGGGAGAGGCTTCTAGTGCAAAGAAGCCTGGCATCCTCCGGTGCCTTCACCTAGTGGTCTGCCCTGGCTCTACTAGGTTGCTACTCTCATGGAAAATGAGAAAAGTTGGAAATTTAGGTAACAGTGACCAAGGTGACTCTTAGTTCCAGGAAGCTGGGTCTGGCTTTAAAGAACCTTCATCCCTGAAATGAAGTTAATTTTTTTAAATGTTTTTTATTAAGAAATATTTTTATTCATTTTAAATACCAGTCAAAGATCCTCCTCTTCCACCCTCCCGCCCCTCCAGCCTCCCCCTCCCAACCCACCCTCCATTCCCTCTTACAAGAAGGTAAGACCTCCAATGGGGAGGTACATTTAGTAGAGGCAGGTCCAAGTCCCTTCCCCTGCCTCAAGGCTGTTCGAGGTGTCTCATCATAGGTAGTGGGCTTCAAAAAGCCTACTCATGCACCAGGGATGGATCCTGATCTTACTGCCAAGGGTCCCCTTAAGCAGATCATGCTACACAACAGTCTGGCTATGCAGAAGGCCTCGCCCAGTCCCATGCAGGCTCCACAGCTGTTGATCTAAATTTCATGAATTCCCACTAGTTTGATTTGGTTGTCTCTGTAGGTTTCCCCATCATGATCTTGGTGCCCCTTACTTATAGAATCCCTCTTCTGTCTCTTGAACTGGACTCCTGGTGGGAATGCAAACTTGTACAGCTATTTTGGAAATTAGTATGGCAGTTTCTCAGAAAATTGGGAATCAATCTTCCTCAAGACCCAGCATCTACCCAAGGAATGCTGATTTATACCATAAAGATACATGCTCAGCTATGTTCATAGCAGCACTATTTGTAATAGCCAGAACCTGGAAACAACCTAGATGCCCGTCAACTGAAGAATGGATTAAGAAAATGTGGTACATATACTAAATGGAGTACTACTCAGCAGAGAAAAACAATGACATCATGAAATTTACAGGCAAATTGATGGAACTAGAAAATATCATCCTGAGTGAGGTACAGATTCAGAAGGACAAACATGGTATGTACTCACTTATAAGTAGGTACTAGATGTAAAGCAAAGGATGAAGTTAATTCTTGCAGAATCCAAACCAGATTTCCTATGATCAGGATGACCCCTCTCAGGTTGGATAGTCCTGAGATCAACCCAAGAATAGATTACGACTCATAGAGCCTCAAGGAAATGGCTAAGAATGGATACACAGACATTCACCCACACTCACACATAATGACTAACATACATTTCAGTCAAAACAATTAATTATACATTTCAGTCAAAACAATTAATTACGGCTCAATTAAAACTCTATTCACCAATCTTGGTTGAAAAGAGCGCCCATTGTATGACCATCGCTACTGGGGGAGGGGAGGGCTGCTATTTCAGAAGTATGAGACACCACAAAAGAACACAGAAATCTCAGTTAGCTGGGGGCGACACACCACACCACATGAAATAGGCAGACTTCTACAAACGGAATACAGTAGGACATGTCAAATCCCCAAATACTGGTGACCACTGATGGTGAGGAGTGTTGGTTGGAGAGCAGAGAGTGAAAAGATCTTGATATCCTGCTGGGTTAAAGGACCTGATACTATAGTTACAGACCTACATGTGAAGCAATGAAGCCACAGCAAAGACATGGTCTCTAAGGGCACAGGGTAAGGCCTAGGAAACCAGTGGGAATTCCTGGGCCGGTTCTGAAGCAGGCTGGTGATTTGGACAGCACAAAGCGAAAGGGTGCACCTTTAACTACCACGAAGAACAGGAGCATTAATCATATACCATGTATCACTAGAAACAGCAATATGAGCAGCACTGCCAGCCTCTGCTCCCACAGGGGAAAGATCAGAACCTCCCAAAGGAAAAGAAGAGTGGATTTAGGAGGGCTGCAAAGGTGGAGCTCTCACTGTCCCCAGGATGCTTCACCTTTATAATGCTGCTGAGCTGAAAATATAAACAGAGAACTCTAACTTGAAACACTTGACCTCAGTGCCCAGTTTCTATTGGGGCTTCATGGTTGATGGATGGATGGATGGATGGATTGCTAAATGAGCAAGCAGAGGCTTTACAGCACACTTCAAAAACTGATGTGCAGAAGCAAAAAAGCTCCTTCATCAGAATGCTGATATAAAGCCCTTCCTAAAACATGCCTGCTGCACAACTGAGGACAGCAAGCACATAAATGCATAATTATAAAATGTCAGTTAAAATTTTCAATAACATCCAGGATACAGAAATACATACCACTTAGAAAAAATGTTGAAAAAGAGAGAGTTGATTTTATAGTTAATAGAATTGGATAGAGTCCTTCTTCTTTATTATCTCTACGAAGGGAAGGCCCCACGTGATAAGGAATAGGAGGGATGGATAAGGACATTTTCTTGTTCTATATCATAAAGACGCATTTGTGCTCCACATTGCAACAGCATATACATGTTAGTTATTACTAGCTCAGCACATGCACCACCAATGATTTCCTTCTTCTGAGTTAACACCCCCAGCCCAGATGGCCCTGGAAGAGCAGTACAAATTTGACATCAACATAAATTAATATAACCTTACATTTCAAGAAGTGCCTGAGCCCGAACACCAACAGAATGAGGGAAGAGTTGCAATGTAAATGATGAGAGAGGACCAGACATCAGTGCTCTCAAAAATGTGACTGACCACCTGGAGGGGCAGGAACAGAAGTCCCATGAAGACTCAACTCTGAAATGGCTGACTGTCTTCACCTGCCCCCCACAAATAGTCTGCCTGCTAAAGATGAAATAAAGACATATTTTCATGATGCTTATCCTCTAGTTCCTCAGGTTGCCAGCCCACTGGCATCTACAAAGGACAGTTAACAATGAACTCCAGTATTTTTGACGCACAGCCTTTCAAGGTGCTGATTTCAAGTTTGTATTATGACTCGGTCACCCCACTGTTTTTGTAAATCCAGCTGTTCCCAGAATTTGTGATCAGACCAAGGATTTCCCTGGCTATCGCCCTTGACTTTACACTATGTTTCTTGGTGAGAAGCACAGGTGTGTTGGATGCTGCGCAGTACACAAAGCGTCAAGAATATTGACAGGTGATGAATTTGGTAGCACAGGAAGGAAAGAGGAGAGAAGGGGAGGGGAAGAGAGGGGAGGAAGAGGGGGGAGGGTAAGGGAGGGGAGGAGAGGGAGGGGAGGGGAAGAGAGGGGAGGAGAGAGAGGAGAAAAATTCAAATCCTGCATGTCTTAGAGTCCACAATACACTACTTATCCCCCCATAAGGATGTGTCAATTGAAAGTCCTTTATTTCCAGTTTTACTTATTTTTAATTTTTCTTTACTCTTCAGAATTTCATGCATACAAACAAGTATGACAGTACTCCCCCATTTCCTCCTCTCGTCCCCCAACGTGCCTCCCTCCCAACCTCACATTTTTATTTTGTATGACCCACTAAGTCTGGTCAGTGCTACTCGTGTGTGTGTCGGTGTGGGGCCGTGCACTGTAATGAGGAAATCCCATCAGTGGCCACCCCCTCACCAAAAGAGAATGATTTCCCCTCTCCCAGAAACTATCAACTGCCAATGGCCCCTCAGTAAGGGCCGGGGCCTGGATGTCCTCAACCCTATCACTCTGTTTTGGGGAGTAGCTAGTGTAACCACTTTGGAAATCAATCTGCAGATCTCTCGAAAACCTAGAAAAAGATTTACGATATGACCCGTCTAGAGCACTCCAGGGTCCATGCCCAGAAGGACTTCATATCATCCCCCAGAGATACTTCCTTGCACATCTGTGTTCAGCTCACGAGAGCTAGGGAAAGGATTTAACCTTGATGTCCACCAACAGATGAATGGATAAGTAAAGTGTGATGCATATAACGATGGACTGTTACTCAGCTATAAATAAAAATGGAATCAGGCGGGCGGTGGTGGCACACACCTTTAATCCCAGCACTCGGGAGGCAGAGCCAGGCGGATCTCTGTGAGTTCGAGGCCAGCCTGGGCTACCAAGTGAGTCCCAGGAAAGGCAAAAAGCTACACAGAGAAACCCTGTCTCGAAAAACAAAAAAACAAAAACAAAAAAACAAAAATGGAATCATTCAATCTGCAGGTAAATTGATAGAAGTGGAAAAAAAAATTACACAGAGTGAGGTAACTCAGGCCGAGAAAGACAAACTCCACGTGTCCTCTCCTATGCAGATCCTAGCTCTGAATCTTTTGTTCTGTGTTTTACCTAGAGCACAGAGTGGAAGCCAAGAAGCCAGGAAGGGACCTTTGAAGGGGAGACACTAAGGGGATAACATAGTATATAGATAAAAGGAAACTGGAGAGAGAGGACACCAGTGGAGAGGCTTGAGCATGTGAGTATGGGAGATACCAGGGGTGACAAACCTCTCACATGACTCACTGTTCAGAACAGCCGCAGACAGAAGTACCAAGGCTGGTCACACAAGCGGCAAAGGGTGGTGATGCCAGCCAAGCCTTGGGGAAGGGAGGTCCGCCAAATCCAACTGGTACACCAGCTCCTACAACTATCATCCTTCACCTATCAAGACCACTGAGCAACACTGAGATGAACTTGGCCAAGATCTGTCATTCGGAAAGTTCGAGCATATTGATTTGCCTTCTGCTAAATATCCCGTGGGAACTCAAACAGCGCAAGCGCAGGCCCGTTCTAACAGTGCATCAGAGTCAAGTGCGCCTGAGCACGGAATGGGCAGCTTTGTGGGTCAGAGCGCAGTATTTGTTTATGAATATTCTGCAGCCGTCGTTTAGTTAGAAACATTAGAAAAACAACTGCTGATCAAAAAACAAAACATGTCAGGGAAAACAAATGCCTTTGGGAACCAGAGACCTAAATCAGGTTAAGATGATAAATGTGTTAAAATGATCAGAGCTCAGTTGGCGCTGACATGCATGTCACCACCACAAACACGGGGGGAGGGGGGGACACACATGACACTCATTCTCATCACTGAGCGCTGCTGACGCCCCCCCCCCCTCATCGCTTCATTGTTCCAAATCTGATGGAGCTGTTGTCTACGTTGCGCATCTCTTGAGTGGATCTGTGTGGTCCCTGGTGCTCTGCGTCACTGGCTTGTTTCTGTATTTGTGTTTATTTCTCTTAAAGTCTTACATCCAACATCAGGCTGGAAGGATAATATAAACTTTATAGCCTGAACCAAAGAAAGCAGAGAAATTGGGGGCATCAACTGTAAACAAGATTTGGTTTGGTTTTGTTACTGTAAAAGAAGTTAATTTAACCAGCTAGTAGGAGGGTAGTCTTAAACAATGTTGACTGATGTTTACATGAAGCAAGTCACTGAGCCATGGTAAATACTCTGTATCCTTCATGGGGTCAAAAGTTCAGAGGTGGAAGGAGAAGAAAGCCAAGAGCTCAAGGTTTCCCAGTGTGCGGATGAGTCTTAGGTCCAACATAAAGCTCAAACAGCAGAGGCAGGGCTAAGCATCCGAGAATCCAATGAGAAGAACAGACACTGTCTAAATCGTCTACAACAGAAACCGCTCTGCTGTAGGGACTTGGGTACAGAGGCAAGGGCGAGCTAAGATGGAGACCGGTGAGACCAAAGCAGCACATGCCTCCCTGGGATTAGGGTGACCCCGGATGGGGGTATAGCATTAGCAAATCCATTTAGAAATGTCACAGGCATGGTGTGGGCCACTCAATAGCAGGACCAGCAAGATGGTCCAGTGGATAAAATCTCAGTACCAAGCCTGATGACCTGGGTTTGATCCTAAGAACCCAGAGGGTGGAAAGAGAGAGTCAACTCCTGTGGGTTATCCTCTGACCTCTACATGTGTATTCTCTCTCTCTCTCTCTCTCTCTCTCTCTCTCTCTCTCTCTCTCTCTCTCTCTCTCTCTCTCTCATACACATACTTAAATAAATAAATGTAAAAAATAGTTATACAAATCAAATATTTACTAATAATTTATGAATATTTACTTGAAAGAAACCCTTTTCAGGCAGGGTTACACAAAGAAAACCTGTCTGGAAGGGGAAAAAAGAAGAAAGAAAGGAAACCTCCCTTTGGTACAGTTTTCTCAAAGTTGAAAGCAAATCCGAACACTAATGAGATGGATGTGCTGTTTATTTTTGTAAAGAATTAAATACTGATTGAATATCTGCTACCGTAGGACATGGAGCATCTTCAACATTGTTCAAAGTTGCTCCACATTTTGCAATTTTAATCATAATACTGAGACCACATAATAAATTGTGTAGAACTACACTGTTCCACACAAATATATGGCACAAAATGGCAGAAATATGTTTAGGGCCCTTTCAGAAATTGTGGGAAATTCTGTTCTAATCTCATGACAAAAATCTATTAGACAATTGCTTCTGAAACTCTCAAGTCATTAACTGTAGCTAGAGTTTTCCTGCCTTGCCCACAGTCAGGACAAATCTTTGTCACCCGCCAGTCCCACAGCCGCTCAGACCCAACCAAGTAAACACAGAGACTTATATTGCTTACAAACTGTATGGCTGTGGCAGGCTTCTTACTAACTGTTCTTATAGCTTAAATTAATCCATTTCCATAAATCTATACCTTGCCACGTGACTCCTTCTGCCTTCCTATTCTTTCTTTTCTCCTCTCTGTTAGTCCCGCCTATACTTCCTGCCTAGCCACTGGCCAATCAGTATTTTATTTATAGACCAATCAGAGCAACACATTTGCCATACAGAACATCCCACAGCAATTAACTCAAACATCAATTGTTAAAATAAAATATTCTAAAATGATAAAAATCCATACACTTGCTAATTTGGTACTTACATGCTGAGGAAGGGCGGTAGGAAAATACTGAAAGTCTCTGATTTCTGTAGTTAAATCATAAGAGCAGCAGAAAGCTTTGTATGGACAGTGAAATGCTGTGATTCATAACATACAAGAGTCTACACCTGAGCCGAGGTGTTTCGGGGAGAGGTCCTGAGCATCAGACACAGCAATACATGCATGCCACAAGCAATGCACCTGCTGTGTGCCCTGCAAGAAGACTGCAGTGATGCTGCATGATGCAACTTGCATGACGCAAATGCTTCCAGAAACACTTCAGATTTATTACATGTTTACTTATTACAATTTGTTACATTTATTGCATGATTTTTAATTACATCTTGTCTGTCCCATTTTGAGAAAGTTTTTTGTTTTTGTTTTTGTTTTTTTTACTGTCTCCAAATGTTTTGAGACCTGCCTTCCCATTCTGTCACACAACCCCATGTCAGTTCATTACCGCAGTTTAAAGAACTGTACTCTGCAAGGGCTGAGAACACAGAGAAGGAGCCGGTCAACAAGAGCGGAAATTGTACAAATAAACCAACAGAAGCAGCCACTGCTGGGAGCCTCGTTTGAAGCCTAATGAGGAGGACGATTCTGAGTCATTCTGCAGCCCACTTTTCAACGGGTGCTTTCCACTACACCAAGCTACCTGAAAACCAGTTGGCAAGAAAACCTGAGAAATATGATGCCCTGCAATACTGACGACATGAGCTTTTCAAAGGAACCAGGAGACACAAGAACTCACACCATGAAGAACGTGGACTTTGACCCTCCAGTGGAGAAGAGCCTTGAAGACCAATACTGGAAGCTGTTAAGGCTGAGGACAAATGGGAGGCACTCAGTCCCTCCCAGCCCTAGTGGCTAGAAAATGAATCATCAATGCGTGTACAGTGCCTGCTGATTATTTTATAGCCTGGAGTTGACTCAGATGTGGATGCTGTTACAACCTTGTGGTGACCTCTCTGGGCTCTGGTGTGATGTGGTAGATGATCAGAGAGGCACCTCAATGTCCCCTGTCAGGACCTGCAAATCCTGAGAGCTTACACTTGGGAAGTGCATGCTGTCTGATATCACCCCTTGCCTGGGCTAACATTATATGCTTTTATTTGACTTCAATAAAGTGTTGCAGGCATATAACATATGCACAGTGGTCCAGTTCTCACCAGTTCCTCTAGCCATCCCTGTGTAAGACCAGTGGATGGCTTAGTGGCTTGACTCTGGAAGAGCCCGAGTCCAAGGAAAGCAATCAGAAGCTGGAAGATGAAAGAAATAATAAACAATGGACAGGGCAGTACATTGAACGTGCCAGTTTGGCAAATTAGAAGAAAATTCATTGATTTCCAGCTAATTCTTTGATACTCACACTAAGCTTCCTTGCTTTCTTCTGGAGCAAGACCCCTCAGGAAGACGCTGGCAACAATGAAATCCTACCATTCAGCTTTCTATAGGAAAAGGAACCCTTGATGGGAGGGCAACATAGGGCAGGTATAGTCTTGGCACTTCAAACACACGGGTCAAACTCCCGAAGGAGGTGGAGCATGGTACCCCCACTTACAGTAGAGGAAACCAGAGCTAAAATAATTAAGGAAACTTCATAAAGATGCAACTACTGAGTCAAGAATGGAATCCGAGGTCACAGCATCTGAGACTTTCCTAGGAGAAAACATTTATAAAGCCCTCCCCAGAGGGGGAAGGCAAGAGAAGGAATTCTTGGGATCTGGTGATCCAAATCAGGAATATCAGAGTCCCTCGAGATTGAATCGGGATTGATTCAATAGGGATACAGAAGAATTAGAAGGCAGGAATTGAGATGATTCTAAAGCGTTATCAACCATTGTCTCTTCCAAATTCTATGTGTATTATCTTTGGATTATTGGTGACTCTCTAGTTCCAGATTATAGAAAGGTTGTGGCAAGCAACACAATACCTTTATATCAAAGCAACCCACGTAGCCAGATCCCTAGCCCCATCCCTGAGGGCTGTGGTAGAGGTCAGGGTGGAGGAGTGACTGGTCCTCTTGCCCACTTGATTCTCCAGCAAAGGATACCTCTACTTCCCCTTCCCTCCACCTTGACACCCAATGGATTCCCCCACTGGCCAAATAGGCATCAGCTCTGGACTAGGCTCATTACCACCTGACAGGGATTATTAAGTCTCAGTTTCCAGAGCTGACCTGGAATACCATCTGCTGGTAAACTCACCTCAGAGTCAACATGCTTCAGAGCCAACAGCCATGAATTCTATAAAAGAATAGGCTTGTTAAAGTGTGGGACAATGCCTTCCTAGCAAGGCTACCTGCCGCTTTCAGGCTCATTTGTCTGCTGGTCTCCCCTGACATCGGCTGGCTTAGAAACTCTGTGGGTCCCTCTCCATTTAGACCGTTGCATTTCTGCTTCCTGATCCCAAGTTAAGCTATTATCTTAGAAGCACAGTAGGACAGGGACAAAGGCAGTTGGAACCGTCCTTGCCCTTTGGGTCTCTAGAGAAGCAGGGTTTCTTCCCTGTTATCTGTCTTCTCCTTCCAGCCTATAACCTAGGCTGTTTTAAAGGATGCCCCTTTTCCTGTCTGTGGACTAAACAAACCGGGCTCCCCTCTAACTTTTGGTCCCTAGAGCTTTCTCTTTATCCCTGACTGTATTCTCTATCCTCTCTAAGCTCATCCCTCTTCCCGTCTGAGTTTTTCTCCCCTTCCCCCACTTCCAAACACGAGTCCTATAAATCAGCACTTGAACTACACAATAGAAGGAAGCTAATGGTCTTTACATTTGTAAGTGAGTCATCCATGCTCAGTGCCTCTGTCCATTATTTTAGTTTGCCTTGCACCGGCTCTGTAAGGTGAGTGCTACCTTCCCCCTTTTCCAGATGGAGAACTTGAAACTCAGGAGAAGTCATCATGTTTTTTATAGACAGAAAGTGGCAGAACCGTATACAAATGAAAGGCGTGAGCAGTTCAAAACGCAGACTGAATTTCTCAGACCAGAAAGGAGATGCATTTAGGGAAGGCCTTTTGTTTCCATCTTCTAGGTGGATAGTACTTACATTTGTCAGAGGAATCTAGGAGCTGCTATGTTTGAAAGACATCACCGAAGCTTGGTGGGCTTAGAACAAGAAAGGTTTCTTTTCTTTATTTGATGAATTTCACCTCATTATCTTCACTCAGAACTCAGACTGGCAGAGCTGTAGCATGAATCTTAAAGAGTCTTATTAATAAAAACAAATCCGGGCCAGGTATTGGGGTGAAATGCTGGATGGTCAGAGAGACAGAATAGGCCACAGCTATCTCACCTCACCAGTTCCTCAGCTGGTCTTATTTCCTCAGACTGGAAGCCTCTGAGTCCTCATCTGGAATGGGTCTCAGCTGAATTACTGCTCAAAAGCCTGAATGCTTAACCAGCCAAAATCTTCTAGTTTCTGGTCCTCACGCCTTATATATCTTTCTGCTTTCTACCACCACTCCCTGGGATTAAAGGCTGGCTTTCTGGGATTAAAGGCGTGTGTCACCATGCTTGGCTATTTCCAATGTGGCCTTGAACTCACAGAGATCCAGAGGGATTTCTATCTCTGGAATGCTAGGATTAAAGGTGTGAGTGCCACCATTTTCTAGCCTTTGTATCTAGTGGCTGTCTGTTCTCTGACCCCAGATAAATTTATTAGAGTACACAATATTTTGGGGAACACAATACCACCACACAGAGCCATCCTCTAAGATGGTGCTGGTGCCCTAAAACCTTCTACCTGAAGGTAACAGTCAACAATTCTGATTCTATTTATTGGTCAAAGCAAGCATGTCCACAATTTGGGAGATGTAGGAAGATGTATAATTACAAGGATCATCTGCTAATAATTTACCATAAGGACCCTGGATAAGTAAGAAATCTGGAAATATGGATGAATAGGTCTAATGATGACTTAGTCCCAAGCTCAGGAAATTGCCTTGTGGGCCTTCTGACCACTCCAACTTTATCATTTACACTTTTTTGTTTGCTTTGTAAACAAATCCTGTTATTTACAGTTTGTTTTTGTTAGTTTTTTGGGGGGTTGGGGGTGGATTTCTTTTTTGAGACAAAGGTTTCCCTGGCTGTCCTGGAATTTGCTCTGTAGATGAGGCTGGCCTTGAACTCACAGAGATCCACCTGCCTCTGCTTCTGAAGTGCTGAGATTAAAGGCATGCGCCACCAGAGCCCGGCAGCAATGCTTCTTTTCAGATCACTAAATACACTTTGTTTCATGTACAAATTACACAGTTGTACATTTCATACCATACTAATAAAATCAATGTCTAACTAACAAGTGGAAAATTAAGACTCTGTGATATAATAGAAACACAGAAACTCCTAACATATTTCCTGCTACAAAACAAACACTCAACAATTGTTAGCTCCCTTAAACATTTAAGACTCCAATTAATCTTTCTATAAAAAACACATCCATCTCCATAACTGCCAAACACTAGGGAATGCCAGAAGCCCTTCTGGCTGCAATAGTCCTTCCTAGACGCACAGCATACTGTTCAACTACAGCGGCAACAAAACTGAATGGGCTGGGGTGACGGCTCAGTTGTAGAGAGCTTGCCATGCAAATACAAGGACCTGAGTCTGAATCTTTACACTCTATATTTAAAAAAGAGCCAGACATGATGATCTTCCACTGTAGTCCCAGAGCTTGGAAGGCAGAGAGAGCAGACCCCAGGGCTCAGTGGCCAGTCAACCTCACCTACTTGGTAAGTTCTAGGCCAGGGAGAGACACTGTTTCACAAAGCAAAGTAGACAGCGCCTAAGGAACGACACCCAAGATTGCCCTTTGGCTTCTGAATGCACCCATACGCACATGAACATGCACACATACAAATGAATGAACATTTTTCCAGAGCTCTACCCGCATGTGAGATGTTAGTTCTCTGGGTCACAGTTATTTTCACACAAGCTCTTTCTCATTAACTGGGCTTGTTTTGGATATTTACGATGTGTCCTAGTTATCATTACCACCTTCCTCATGCTGTTGCACTTTTATTCAGAATCCAGAACATAAGGACAAGGGGAAGACAGTAGGAGGGTGTTTTCTCAGGAAGAAAAAGCAAAACCCCATGGGCATGCTGGGGGTTTCCTGTTAACTTCTAGAAAGGTAGACGTGGCTATTCAGTGGCAGGATGCAAGAAGCCCCACACAAAAGTGAACCAGAGTAATCCGACTGTAGATCTTGGAGGAAATCCATGGTATGAGAGCAATTACCTTTGGGAATTTAGAAAACAAACAAGGGCTGTGCCAGCAGCATAATTCTGCTCACCCTTTTTCTGATTCCAACCAGGATAAAAGGAATGCCAGACTATTAGTCTACGAGGGGAAAAGAGGGGATGTTGTTTACACGTCTCACCCATGATGGAGACACTTTGATGATGGAAGACCCTCCCTGACTTTATTCTACCTTACTTCACCCCAGATAGGAATACCTTCAACTGAACCCTTTCTTCTTCATTTTCCACTATGAAGAAATGCTTGCTGGGAGAACTTTCTAGCCGGATACCCTTGAATGCACTTCCTGACGAAGTGGGAGATGAGCCAGCTGCCAGTACAGATGTTGAAAGTACTGGAAACAAGTAGGACTGATTGTAATAACATGTTGCCCGGGCTGGAGAAGCGCTCTGGTAGTAGAGGCCCCGGTACAGTGTACAGGCAGCGTCTAGCTAAACAAAACCGAGACAAAAATGCGGCCCATGGCTGTAGCGCAATGGCGAGGCTCACTTGCTAATATGTTACATGCCATTTGAGCGCTGAAGAACATCTCTCGAAAGGAAGTAGTATCATTGCTGAAAACTGAAAGACTTTGGCTCCCAGACTTTCTGCCTGGCAGTTTAAAGAAGTTGTATAAGCTGTGATTTCAGCCATAGAGAAGACTCCCAGGCAAAATACATATTGATTAACTTTTTAAAAATTCTTTCATTTTCATCATTTGAAAAATGTAGGGCTTTTCAGGGTTGTTTGTTTGTTTGTTTGTTGCTGTCAGCCTTATTCTGTTGTTAAAATAAAAATAAAGGCCATGTCAGTATCGAGTCACTAATGCCTTGTTAAGAATCAATGAATGTATTAGAATCCTCCTCCAGAGATTAGCAGCATCCTGTGACAGCAAAGTGAAGCAGGAGAGAAAAGAAAGGTGCTTCACGTCTGCAGGGCTTTTACTGTGCATAAGAACTGCTTGCTTAGGACAGAAGTCAGAGCGTGGGAGCTATGTTTCTGAGACTATGATGGAAAGAGGAAACCAAATGAAAAGAGCAAAGATAAAATTAGTCTTTGTTCCGTATTATTTGTGTATGAAGAGGGGTGCTGGGGATTGAACCCACTGTCCCCAACATGCTAAGCAAACGCTCTACCCCTGGGGGATACACCCAGCCCTATTCCATGTTTTGACTGTTAGTGTTTGCTTCCATGTTAACTTAGTTATTTAGTTTTGTCCTTTTTAAGCTGGGGTTGTAAATGGGATTGGGGAATAAGGCCGAGAGATGACAATATTTTGGACCAAAGATGAAATCCCAAAAACTAGCATTGTTGTCTTCTTTTCACTGCATATAATAGACTAGAAAATCACCTGGTGCATGGTAGATAGATGGTAAATATACCATCACGAGCGAATCAACGGATGAAAATGAAGCTTTGCAAACTAAATCAACAGTCTTTCCTTTGAAGCAATCGCGTGGTAGATTGTGTGCTTATCCTAATCACCCCTTGCTCAAAACACATAAAAACAGTATCCCAAGGGCTGTCAAAGTAAGTGAAAAAAGCCAACTTAAAATCAGCAGTGCTTCTGTATCATCCTCCTTGGGCGACACACTGGAGCACCTAATATTTGGTGCACCTAATAGTGGGTGGATTTTTCAAGTTAGTTTTTATTTTTCAATCAAAAAATGATCTATAACTGAGCATGGCGGCATATATCCTAGGGTCACAGGACTTAAGAAGCTGTGGCATGAGTTTAACATCAGCTAGGGGCTACACCGTAAGACTGTTTCAAGAGAGAGAGTGAGAGACAGACATTTCCTTATGTATGGCATAAGAAAATCGAAAAGAGGGTCTTAACCACACCAAAATAGTCTAAGGAATTGTTTGACCAGTTCTGTAGCCCCTCACATAGCTACTGTAAAAGTAAATTTGATATTTATTTTCTTACAGAAAGGCAAGTGGGAAGAGGGACTTTTTTTATTCAAATCACACCTCTCACTTATTATCCACGAAGCATATCTAACATAAAGACAGTGCCCTACTAGAATAGAGTAATAATGCATACATTTCCTTGATGTTGGCTTAACTTCTCCTTCAAGATCTACATTAGCAATGGATATCACATGTATACGGCAAGGATTCCAAGACGTCTATTAATCAGCATGCCTTATCTCCATGATACTTCCACTGCCTACCCTGCTCCCACTTGGATATTTGATGTTTATCTCAGATTCACATGTCGAATAAAGTCTTATGTCCTCTTGTTTTCTTAACGTCGTCAGTTGCTGGCTCCTCCACACACTCACTCCACCCCACTGCTTAATCCAGAAGTCTGCAGTCGGCTTCCTACCCTCTGACCCCATCTATTAGCAACTCTTGTAGATTCTTGCTAGCTCAAAAAAAAAAAAAAAAAAAAAAAAAAAAAAAAAAAAAAAGTTGCCCTTCCATTTCTTGTGGAGTTATGTCCTCAAAAACCTCAGAACTGCATTGAACGCACCGAAACTACAAAGCATTAAGCCTAGTTTGTCTTTTCTCAATATTACATTGAACACTTCCATTAACCTATGTCAGGTAAAAATTACCTGACACAAAGAGGTTTACTTTATAATAAATTATTGAATGTCTCATACAAACACACAGGTATTTTGCAAGTATGACATGCAAAAACACAAAATACAACACTCACCTCCCCAAAGCTGGCCACATGGTACAGCAGCAGCTCTTTAACTTCACGATAGGAATTTGAAGGCTGCTTGGGAACTGACGCTTTCTACTACTGCCCATCATTGAAGAAAATATCACACTGCAAACTATTTAGCCAGTATGATGACCCAAAATCAAAATCTAAAGTGTACTTTCAATGGAAGTGTTCACTTTCTCATCACTGATATGCTGAGATATCTCAAGTGGAGCCAGAACAAATAAGAGATCTGCATTCCCAAACCTGCACATGCTCCTCTCCACCACCCGTGAGAAGCTCTTCGCCCAGTCAAGTTGAAACATAAAACTGGTTACCACACCAGTTGCATCCAACACTGACCTTCAGAACACACTCTGATGGTAGCAGACATCATTTACGTAACCATACCATTGGGTTCAGAAGAATGTGTCATGGGGACCAAGTTACAAGTAGTGAAGCCTATATATAATTATTAGCTGTTCTAAGGAGTGTGAGTCACTACACACTATCTCCAGAACAGGGCCAAGTGTATCCTTGAACAGACGAAAGGTGATCTAGAAGTGTAGATGTATATTATTCTGGTCAGCCTTGTGAAGGGGCAAAAACGAATGGATAATAGCACCAACTGGCTGTCCTTCTTTGCTCTTTCCTTTTAAAAAAACACAAAGCTCATTGTAAAAGAAGCATTATACCAACTCAAAACTGTTTCGTATCTGACCCCCATAATTATTTTAACTACGTAGCATAGTCTGCACACAGCCAGTAATTAAGCCATGCCACAATGAAAACAATCCCGTGAAACTAATGACAAATGAGCTAGACAGACTGCTCTCTTTGGCTTGGTGTCTGAATACAATTCTATTCTTCAGACATCATTAAAAGCTTCCAACGTATTTTTAAATCCCTGGCTGTCTGAGGATCAGTGGGGTCAGGGAAGAATGGGCAGTGACAGAGAATGGGAAAGAATCCTGAATGAAATTTGGGCTGTCCGGAAAAGCTTTTCATCATTAGAGAAGAAAGTAACTAAAAATGGTCCTTGGGAGAGGTTTTTTTTTTTTTCCTCTCTACAAAAACTGTTGAATCAGAAAGCCAGGTAGCTTGGCTGGACTATAGGAACTTTTTAGAAGATTGAAAGACATGACGGATATTTCCCCATTTAGACCAAAGTTCCTGTGTGTTCCTAGTTAGAAAAGATGGGGGCAGGGAGAAGAAATAGTCTCAAGTTTGATGTCAAATTCTCCATTTTTGTACAATAACCCACACAAGGCCAGTGGCATCATTTGCATGCACGTATGCCCATGTTACTAGCTGGGTTATAGATTGTTTCTTACTCCCAACTAACAGCAGGAAAGGTGGCTCAAAAAGCCATGAGGTACACAGCAACCAAGAAAACGTCTGTATATAAAAAAAAAAAAAAATCACCAAAATAGTTATGTCAATTCAAACTGATATTTTTCTGTTCCAGTCAGAGGCTGCCATGACTGAATGTATCAGTGAATATCACCATAAGAGGGTATTCACGAGAATGGGGTTCAAGATGCATGGTCATCACCAGTTTACATTAGATCAGCTGTTGCTTGGATTTCTTTAAAATCATTCATCTATGGGTTGGGGTCTAGCTCAGTGTTAGGGCCCATGCTCCACACACATGAGACCGTGGACTCACTCCCCAGCACCACATACAGACACAAAAAGAAATGTGACCCTGGGATGTTAGCCTAGTCAGGAACTCTCCGGGCAGCAATCTCAGCATCCTAATGGTCCCTCAGAGTGGTTATGATGGACACGTCCGCTGGAAAGCCACTGCCTTTCAATCTTAGCATCATGACTGACAGAAAACTATAAGGATTTGAATATCCCTTAGGCATTCCAAGCCTCCACCTCAATGCCAATCTTAGCCTCCCCATGTACTAGACATGTGAACACAACAGAAATAAATTTCCAGCTGGGCTCAGATATGTAGAGGAGGAAAATGGCTCCTATATCCATCTACCAAACCAAATCAGAGAAGAAATCTTTTTTAGGGGAGAAAGTTAAGGAAAGAACTAGGCTATTGGGAGGGCGAGTTAGGGTACCATCACATGTTGGATCTTTAGAATTAATTAACAACAGATTAAAAACTTTTGATTTCACTTGGTAGCCCAGGCTGGCCTGGAACTCACAGAGATCCGCCTGCCTCTGCCTCCCGAGTGCTGGGATTAAAGGCGTGCGCCACCACTGCCCGGCACAAAGCTACACAGAGAAACCCTGTCATGAAAAACCAAAAAAAATAAAAAAATAAAAACTTTTGATTTCTAGTCACCCTGAATATTCTTCAGGACTGGGCACTATTCGTTACCTGTACTGGCATTATACATGCGTATTCAAATAAGCAAAACTACATTTTAATAAGTTTGTGGCCTATGGGAAGTGGCACTCTTTGAATGCATTTTCTCCCTATGGTTTCACTTAGCCATTTAAATTACCTGACCACTGGCCAGGCTCCTTGACTTAAAAGCCTTGACTTCCTAAAAGTCATGAACTTAATTCCTTCACATCTCTCTTCATCCAACATTATAAACCATGCTTCCCTCACATCTCAAGCACTGTACAAGAAGCTAGAAAATTAGTTCTGGGTATGATATCACTATACCTGGAAACAGGTTTTGCTGTGGGATGGTCTGTATGTCAAATTGCTCTGATTGGTCAATAAATAACATTGATTGGCCAGTGGACAGGCAGGAAGTATAGGCGGGACTATCAGAGAGGAGAATTGAGAGAATTCTGGGAAGTGGAAGGCTGAGGAGGAGATACTGCCAGCCACCGCCATGACAAGCACATGTGAAGATGCCGGTAAGCCACAAGCCACATGGCAAGGTATAGATTTATAGAAATGGATTAATTTAAGATATAAGAACTAGATAGCTAGAAGCCTGAGCCATTAGGCCAAACAGTTTAAATAATATAAGCGTCTGTGTGTTTATTTTAAAAGTGGGCTTGGTGGGAGCTGCAGAGAAATACTCTAGCTACACAGGTTTATTGATGGAATACTTATACACAAGGAATATTTAAGCACACACTTGGTAGGTTCTACAGGAGAAGCGAACATTGAGTACTGTACATGGACAAGATGCCACAGTCTAGTCCACTTCTCAGGGTTATTGAGAATAATCTAATAGCATTGTGCCCGAGTACAATTTATATACTACTAACCTAACATGAACCAAGCCAACTCTTCCAGGATCAGCTCACTCTGTGATGGAAGAGTGGTAACGATCAGGATTCATTTGTTTGTGATTGGTCAATAGCAGGAGGATTTGAAAAAAAAAAAAAAGGATAAACTTGGTCATCTGAATTGTCTGATCGCTGACTGCTTTTCCTGGGCTGTATTGTAAATCTGTGTGTCTGTCTGTCTGTACTTCCTAGATGACTGGTGTCAAGGCCTCATGCTTGGTGAAATCACTTGAGCAACATGTCACCTGCTTGCCTCTGTGCTGCCAAAGTGATACCCAGACTTTGCACAAACCTTCCCTAATTCCCATAACTAGGGGAGTTGATTTCCTTTAAAAAGTCAATGGAACCAAGTTGCCAAAAGAGTTTCCAGGCGAATATGCCTGGAATTCGGGGTTTTTGATTTGTGTTTCAACAAACTCTGGGCAAGCTGCCCTACTGAAATTACCATTAAGTTGAATTTATGAGCAAGTAACGCTGCATTTCTCTCCTTAACGATTGATCTTCTGTATCTGTCTGGGCTCGGCCATGATCTGTGTGGGAAAACAGTAAATCGCTGGCCCCGCTACGCTTGTTCTGTGTGCCTTGGGACTGGTGGGGATGCCAAAGCAAAGTGGGGATCACAATGCTTTGTGATCTATGTCTCAGAAGGGCAGAAATGTCAGTCTCAGGATTTGCAAAAGAATCAGCCCAGTAATTGATAACCAGTGCACTGGCATGATCCTGTGGTTGGAATGTCTTTGAAACAGTGCCCGAGGGGCACAAGAGATTAGAGGTATTCTCCTGCAAAGACTGAGTTGTGTGACCTGGAGTGTAGTCTCACTTTGCTCTTCCACCTGAGAATGCTTGTGACAAACCCTTGACTCTGGTGACGCCACCATCTGTCAAGTAGGTCGAATAATGGCTGCAGCACAAACGGAGCACACAAAGGATGAAGAAACGCCCTCCAAAATCTGTTATTTATTTCGATGGCTTTCCTTGACTTTTTAATGAAAATCAGAGGCACTAATAAAACCTGATTTCAATTCTCAGCTCCAGTTATGAGATGCTGATAGCTTTTTGTTGTTGTTGTTGTTGTTTGTTTGTTTGTTTTTGTGCAGCAGAGGGAGTCAACTCGGGATTTCCTGTATACCAGGAATGTGCTCTCCAGCAAGTAGCTTCCTCACCTTCCCTCCTTCTTAAGATACAGTCCTGCCACGTTCCCCATTGCAGCCTTGAAATTGCTCTGGCTCGGGGAGAGTGTCACAGTGATGTTCCCTGCGGCATCACCATGGTTGGATGACCTCCAAGGCTAATTACTAATGTCACTAGGAAGTTGGTGCTGCCTGTGAGTTCTTCTCTAGGTGGATCTCTCCACTGCTGTCTTAGTCTTCCTCACAGCATGGAGACTGGCTTATAAGAATAAACATCCTAAGAGGTCATTTGACAGAGCCAGGATGTAACTCTAGATCTTACTAAGTCAACTGTCAGTTTCAAATCTGTCCCTTAAGAAGCTGATACAGCAATATCACTGAAATTTTTTTATTGGTCAAATATTACCTTGACCTCAATCAACTTCAGTATTAGAAATAAGACCATTCTCTCTGGTATATGTGGTCTTAAAATCCAATGCTTTCACATAAACAGAAATGATAACATTCTATTTTTAAATTAATCTATGAATTCTCTGTAGACATGGAATTTCTATATATGCATATATATATATATAATGCATACACTACACAAAATAATGCAATATATGCATATATATGTATATATGCATACACACACATATATATATCCAAACTCACAGATAATTAATGGCATACAGGATGATGTAAACCAACTTGGTCTTACATAGTTATCAGACTCTCTTAGTAAATAAATATTCATCACTGAAGCGTTTGTTAATCTGATAAAAGTTAAACAGAAGCTGTGACCATTCCCTTCCTTCATCATTAACTGAGTAGTAATCTCAGACCACAGTCTGCCACACAGAAATACTCATTAGCAAGCAAGCTCCAAATTCTTCATATAAACTCTTCCCATGGATTCTCTGTTCTCTGTCTCATAGGCACTCCCATGCATTTTACCATAGCAGTCTAAGAAAATTCAGCAAAGCTTCAAACTGGACAAAGGAAATATCTTGATTGGGTAGAGATTCACAAAGTTCTGTACACCAGACCTAGGTACGATGGGCTTGTTCTTAAGATGGCAAGCTCTGGCTGATCTCAGAAGCCAGTGGCTAGAGATGTTGAGGCTCCTTTAGGGAACTGGAAGAGGACTGTGTAAAAGCTGGTGTAAGATGCCCCAGTCACTCTCTGCACCTTCAGCCTTGAAGGAGGATGAGTCGTGTTAGGTCAATTTGAGTAATTAACACACTCCTTAAGGCCACCCCTATTGCACCATGGTTTGTTTGATACTTTTTCCTGATCACAGGGTAAGTTTTCCCACATATCAGATAGGCCAAGGGAGCAATTTTTTAATTAACTTTTTTTTAATTAAAAAAAGTTTTTTGAGAATTTCAAAAGAAAGATGGCAAGCTCTGAGTTGGCTCAGTCTTTCAATTTTGTTCTTCAAGGACAGCAACCTATGTTTACATTGCTTTGTAGTTACAAACATTACATGTTTTTGCCATTTACTTATTTCTTATAAAACTCCGTCCTTTAACATACTCACACACAACAGAAAGGAAAAACAACCCTGGAGTATTCATATGTGTCCATATGAATATTCATAATTATCATTTACATTTAATACTCCTCCGCCCAACCTACTGACTATAGGGGGGCTTGATTTGTATTATTTCATATGGCATCCTTCAAAAGTATTCTCTTATAAATATATATTAAAATTAAGTTTCATGAAGCTCATAAGATAACTGAAGATCACTTTCATTTTCCTTCTCTCATGGTATCTCTTGAACTCTCAGAAGTAAATTGATAGATTCTCAGGAATTAATCTAGATCATCTACATCAAACACATCACACTGCACTATAATAAAGGTGTATTTTAAAGGTAAAGGTTTAGAGACATGCAAAAGAGCACTGTTGTCAGTAAATGAAGAGTTTTTATTCAACCAATAATCTGTTGGCAGAAATGACTCAAAGTTAATTAGAAAAACCAGGAGTTAATTTTGAAAGAGATGAAATAATAATTCACATTTGTCATAAAAATCAAGCTGAAATAAAGGGTTTTTTTAATGTCTAGAATTCTTTTTGGAATTATATTTTATCCTTTCAAAAATGGAAGTGTTCCTGGGTGTGTCCAAAGCTTACCTAATTCTTCAAGCAAGCACAAGTTGAGGGAGTTTCTCTCCTACACATAAAATCTCCTTAAGGTACTTTACATGCATTCAAGCAGATCTTTATTTAATACCTTACTATAAATTATTTTTCAGCCTAGGTGCATCATGATGTATCTAAAAGAAGTTTTCTCTTATGGTGTATCTTCAAACCATGGCAAAGGGTGTTTTTTTGTTTTCTCTTCTCTAGCAAAACTGAGCCAAATAAATATTTTAGACCTGAAATCCAGAAAGCATACTGATTTTATAAAATTGTTTGACTTTGAGAGCATTTGTAAACATTGCTTTATGATCTAAACACCTCTGTTATATGATGTGTTCTAAGTAAGTCTGATTAATGGCCTCTTTTTGTGGATTTAACTATTTTGTTGTACAATGAGACAAAAGAAGCTCAGGGAAGCTTGGCAACTGTCCAAAAGTCATGAGCCATGAAGCTGAATGGCAGTAGAGATTCTTTGGGGTCCACAAGGGCTCTCTTTCCTCTCAGACTGAACTCTTTCCCATGGTTTAAATGTCACATATTTAAGTTAGTAGCTCCCAAGTCAGAAGAGGGGCTTCTTTTTCCTGGATACATGTCAGAAGTAAGGAGAAACCGAGGTAGAAAATAAACCTATTTCAGCCCTTCTTGCATTGCCTTTAATTTCTGAAGAAACATTTCCAATTAGAGCAAAATAGTCTCTGTGGCTGGAAGTTTCTCCGGTCCCACCCGGTCCTGTGGTCCCACAGTCCACTTATAAAATAACCACTCAGAGGCTTATATTAACTACAAACTGTATGGCCAATGGCTTAAGTTTCTTGCTAGCTAGCTTGCTCTCATCGTAAATTAACCCGTTTCTATTAATCTGTGTTGCCACGTGTTCTGTGGCTTTACTTGTCTGCTGGCATGTTGCTCCTTGGAAAGCAGGTTGGTGTCTCTCCAGACTCCAGCATTTTCTTTCCTGTCTTTCTCCTTGGATTTCTGGCCTGCCAAAGCACCTTATTTATTAACCATTAACCAATGGGAACAACATATACTCATAGCATACAGAAAGACATCCCCCAGCAGGTCTCTGTGTCTGTTGTACAAGGCAACAAATCTATGGGAAGTATAAAACCAGTTGAGTGAGTCCACAGACTGCGAATCCCTTATAGCACAAGCGCCAGAAAGCAGTGAGTGCAGCACAAAATCCCCTGGGACTACCTGTGTTGTCTGGGGGTAAAACCATGATTCTTCCAACCTCACGTCCTTTTTGCCTGCTCTACCTTTTCTCACCACTGCATTTTCCCTACCCTCTTCTGCTGGTTTCTTTCTGGTAAGACTTTGCCATCCTATTTTGGAGGTAAAGCCAAGTTCTCCCACAATACTTTTGTCAAAAAGCTCTAATCACAATTGGAATTACGTTGTTAATGTTGTCACTGACAGTATCTGTATTCTTAAATGTTGAACTACTAAAGATTGAGAACTACAACATATATTGGTTGTATCTCCATCAGCTCACTGACAGCCTTATACACGAGTGTATAAGAGCACAGGTGTATACTCTTTTTTTTTGGGGGGGGGGGTTCGAGACAGGGTTTCTCTGTGTAGTTTTGGTGCCTGTCCTAGATCTCACTCTATAGACCAGGCTGGCCTCGAACTCACAGAGATCCACCTGCATCTGCCTCCCAAGCATTGGAATTAAAGGTGTGCGCCACCACTGTCTGGCAAGCATAGATGTATACTCTTACTCAATGTAGCTCTTGAAGTCTTAGCTAGAGAAATACAGCAAGATAAAGCGACGAAAGGGATACAAATAGAAAAGGAAGAAGTCAAATTATCCCTATTTATAGATGGCATGCTTGGTCCTATATGTAAAATACCCTAAAGATGCTACCACAAACCCCTGGATTATTTATATTTTTAATTTAATATCCATTTTATAAACTTTTGCCCTGATCCTTATTTCTTTTCACTTAGTGTTTTTGGGTTTGGTTTCTTCTTGCTTTTCTAAAACCATGAGGTCCATCCATTATTTCTTTTCACTCCAGGGCCAACTCTCTGATGTTTTAGTATAAGTACCTGCAGCTATAAACTTTCCTCTTATCACTGCCTTGTGAATCCTAAAGGCTCTGGTAAGCTGTATTTTCACTTCGATTCTAGGGACTTTAAAAACTTGATCAACTCAAGTGGAGATTATTGAATCTCCACACATTTGTACAGTTTCTCTTACCACTGATTTCTAGTTTTGTTCTATGATTTTATAATATATATGAAACAACTTTGATTTGTTTGTATGTGCTAAGTAGGTTAATTCACTTGCTAATACTTGATTTGTGACCAAAATGTAATCCAATTTAGAGAAATTTCCATGGGCTGCTGATAAAAATGCATACTCCAGAGCTGTTGGATAAAATATTTCTGTAGATGTTTATTAAATCTATTTTGTCTGTGGTGTAGTTTAACTCTGAACCTTGAATATTGCTAGAGGAAAGCAGACAAAATACTTAAAGGTATACACATAAGCCAAGACCTTCTGAAAAGAACCCCATTGGCTCAGAAAATGATTACAAGAACAGACAAATGGGATCTCAAGGATTTAAAAAGTCCCCACAGCAGAAGAGGCAATTGGCGGAGTGAAGAGATACACCCCATAGAATAGGAGAAGACCTGTGTCAGCTGAACATCTGATGAGGAACTCATAACTGTTTCTAGAGTGTACAAAGAACTAAAATGCAGACATTAGAAAACTAAAATCAAAAATCATCCAAGCAACAAGTGGACAAATTAATTGAAAAGACTGTTCTCAAAGGAAAAAATCGTAAAGTTCTGTAGAAAACTTGTAAAATGTCTTTGCTGGCCCTTTGGACTTTCAAAGTTACTATTCAGCAAGCAGGTGATGTTTGATGGGCCTGGCTTTACAAGTGTCTTCACTTTGCTCTGTTGCAACTTTTGCTACCTTTTCTTATTGTGTGTTTTTAGTGTTGAATTATATTATGTCATGGGGACTTTCTTTTCTGGTCCCTTCTATTTGGTCTTCTATAGCCTTTTGTTTGTCAATGGGCAACTCTTTCTTCTTAATTTTTTCTTTCTTGTATTGAAAATAGATTTTTAATACAATATATTCTGATTATATCTTTTCCTCCATCTGCTTCTCCCCACCTCCCCTCCTATCCAGATTCGTTTTTTTTTTTTTCTGTCTCTCATTAGAGAACAGGCATCTAAGGAATAATATTCAAATAAAATACAATAAGATAAAACAAAACATCAGAATAGAGCAAAACAAATAAACAGGAGAAAAAGAGCACAAGAAAAGACACAAGATACAGATGCAGAGAAGCACTCATGAATCCCATAAAAACCCCAAACTCGAAGCCACAATATATATGCAAAAGACCTGGATGGTGTGTGTGTGTGTGTGTGTGTGTGTGTGTGTGTGTGTGTGTGTGTGTGTGTGCGCGCGCGCGCGCGCGCGCGCAAGAGAGAGGGGGGAAGGAGAGAGGGGGGACTTTTTTTTTTAAAAGAAACAGAATTATGCCACTACATTATGAGACAAAGAACCTCCAAAAATGCTGATGAGTTTGTTTTCTGTTGGCTATCTACCGCTGGGCATATAGTCTACCCTTAAGAATAGTTTGCTGCCCCAGAGAGACTCCCTTGAAGAAAACTAAGTTTTTGTTTGCAAGTGGTTCTCAGTTGGAGATAGCTTCTAGGTTAGGGATAGGGGCATGAGTCCAGTCCTCTTTTCATCTCTAGGACCCCATCTGGTGCAGGCCTCAGGCTCTGTGAGTTAATATGTGCATTGTTCCTATTGTGTTTAGAAGGCCTTCTTTCCTAGGTGTCCTCCATGCCCTCTGGCTCCTACACTCTTTCTATCTTCATTTCCATGAGGTTGCCAGAGCCCTGAGAGGAGTGATGCAATGGAGACATCCCATTTAGGGATCAGAATCCCCAGGTCTCTCACTGTCTGCATAATGTCTGGCTGTGGGTCCCTATATTTGTTCCCATCTGCTGCAGGAAGAAGCTTCTTTGATGATGGCTGAGCAAGACATTGATCTATGAGTACAGCAGAATGCCATTAGGAGTCATTTTATTGCAATGTTCCTTTAGTGGAGCAGTAGTATTTGGTTTTCTCCTTGGGTCCCTGAGCTATCTAGTCTCTGGTTGTTGGTCACCCAAGCAGCATTGGGTATGGGTTCCATCTTGTGGAGTGGGCATTAAATCAAATCAGATGTTGGTCGGTGACTCCCACAGGCTTTGTGCCGCCATTGCCCTAGCATATCTTGCAGACAGAACATCACTGTAGATTGAATGGTTTATAGCTGGGTGGGTGTTTAAGTTTCTCCTTGGGTAGCATGCAGAGTTCATTCCAGTTCTGAGAACACTGGCAATGGTTAACTCTCTACAGCTTTGGACATTTTCTTCCATGATTTTATTGAAAATGTTCTCTATGCTTTCACTATGGTGTTCCTCTCCTTCTTTTATGCCTATAACTCAAACATTAGGTGTTTTCATGGTGTCCCACAGCGCTCCTATGTTCGGTTCTTTTCTTTAAAGTACATTGTTGTGTTGTGGGATATTTGTACACTGTGTGAAGATGTGTTTGCTGTGATTGGTGTAATAAAGAGCTGGACAGCCAATAGCTGGACAGGAAGAGGTTAGGTAGGACTTCTGGGGAGAGAGAGGATTCTGGGAAAAGGAAAGGCAGATTTGCCAGCCAGATATGGAGAGGAAATAGGAAGTACAAGATGGAAGAGAGGTAATGCCACATGTCAGAACATAGACTTTAAAATATGAGTTAATTTAAGTTATAAGAGGTAGTTGAGATAAGCCTAAGTTAAAGGCCAACTTTCACAATTAGTAATAAGTCTCCATGTCCTTATTTGGGAGCTGTCCCATATATAGTGGAACAGAAAAGACTCATTACACTGTTGACCTTTACTGAGTTAATTCAGTTCCTCTACCTTGTCTTCCAGCCCTGGGTCTGTTTTCTACATGATCCATTCAATTGGTGAGGCTTTCTGCTAAGGTTTTCATTTGGCTTAGTGAGTTTTTCAGTCTCAGCATCATTTCAGTTTGGCTTTTCCTCAACGAGTTTTATCTTTTTGTTGCAGTCTACTTTCATACCTTGTATTAACTACCTTATTTCATTCATCACTTTGCTTTCGTTCCCTTGGAGTACATTTGTGTCTTTTGTGTTGTTTGAATATGCTTACAATAGTGATTTGATTTCTTTGTATGGAAATTCTTCCAGGTCATGTTCATTAGTTGCCACATTGTCCACCCAGACTATTATACTCAAAAAAAAAAACAAAAACAAAAAACAAAAAACAAAAAACAATCCACTGAAATTGAAGGAGAAATAAAAAATTTCTATGATAAAAACAGATGAATGTGTGACCAGTAAGCCAGTTCAACAGAGGATACTGGAAGTAATAATTTGGTTGGAAGGTAAGGATAAGCACACCCAAGAAGTTGTAGGGAATAAATAAACAATTCCAGAATAGTTAATAAAAAGGAATCTAGGCCGGGCGGTGGTGGCGCATGCCTTTAATCCCAGCACTCGGGAGGCAGAGGCAGGCGGATCTCTGTGAGTTCGAGGCCAGCCTGGACTACCAAGTGAGTTCCAGGAAAAGGCACAAAACTACACAGAGAAACCCTGTCTTGAAAAACCAAAAAAAGGGGAGGGGGATCTAAGGAAACACCACAAAGCAACAAAATGACAACAATTAATACACAATAATAACTCGTTCAATAATGACACTTATTATTGGTCTCAATTCCCCAATACAGAGACACAGACTAGCATACTGAATTGAAAAACAAGATCCATTTTTTTTTGCTAGCTCCAAAAAACACCTTGCTCTCAACCATAGACACCACCTTATGGTACAAGGTTAGAAAAAGATATTTCAAGCCAATGGATCTAGCAAACAAGCTATTCTGACAAAATAGATTTCAAGCCAAAACTACTCAGAAGAGATAAGAGAGTCACATCATACTCTTTATAGGAACAATCCACCAAGGGAATATTACAATTTTAAACACAAATGCATCAAAGATAGATGCACCCAATTTCATAAAAGATAGAAAACCACAGGCTGACCCCAAAACAGTGATAGTGGGTGGCATTGCTGCCCATCTCCCCAATAGACAGGATCCTATTCAGAAGGTATTTAATGTGCTCATACTGTAAAGTGTTTTCTTTACTTTCTCCCTCGATTTCAGAGTTATCCTCTGGCACAATGAGGTCTTTGATCCATTTGGAGGTCTTTGCATGGAGGTCTTTGATCCATTTGGAGTTAATTGTCATGCAGAATGAGAGATGTAGACATAGTTTCATTCTTCTACATGTGAGTATCCAGTTTTCAAGCCATGTTTGTCAAAAATCAGGTGGCTGTCTATTTGAGTTTATTTCTGGGTCCTCCATTCTACTCCACTGATCTACATGTCTGTTTTTACACCAATGATATAGAAGAAGTTGAGTGTCCTTGACTTTGATGGAGGCCTTTCCTCTCACCCAGAGGGTGCCAGACTCTCACAGTCATAAAAACTTCCACTGACTCACTGGCCTCTAGGTTGTCTCACAAATGCAAAGAATGAAATTCAGATCTTGCAGGGTGAGTTTTAGGAAGAAGTGTATTATAAATTCACAAGTGGGAGCCTGAGAGAGAGGGTGGGGAGAGCATCTGGAGAGCTGGATGGCTTCCTGACAACGGGACCCTATCAAGCTGCTAGCCTAGGAGCTTTTCACAGGACTCACTACAGAAACTGTGGTGAGGTTGGTGGAGGGCATGAGCTGGTCAGTCCAGAATTCTCTCCTGGCATTCTGGTCTTTGACAAGGACAAGAAAAACATGGAGATTCTTTCAGCTACTCAACGTATCTCTTCCAGTTACACTTTCCAAAGTCAGAGAAATAACCACAGAATATGTTCCAGGTGTGCTCCATAGCCCCCCCCCCCGTTCTATTAATAAACAACAGTGACATTTTAGGTTACACCTATTGTCTCAGTGTGCCAGAGGATAAGGCAGGAGAATTATGAGTTCAAAGGTAAGCTGTATACATACAAAACTCAAGTTCAACCAGAACTGCATAGGAGGAAAAAACAGTAAAAAATAAATAAATAAATAGATAGATAAATAGATAAATAAATAAATATATAAATACATAAATAAAAAGAAAAAGACTAAGAATGTATCTCATTAGTAGAGCCCTCGTCTAACTTGCAATCATCAGCAGATCAAGCATTCCTGGGAATCTTTTTTTTTTTTTTTTTTTTTTTTTGTTGTTGTTTTTTCGAGACAGGGATTCTCTGTGTAGCTTTGTGCCTTTCCTGGGACTCACTTGGTAGCCCACGCTGGCCTCGAACTCACAGAGATCCGCCTGGCTCTGCCTCCCGAGTGCTGGGATTAAAGGCATGCGCTACCACCGCCCGGCTAATCCATCCCTGGGAATCTTATGGGACTGGAAAGTTTTGAACTCCGAGTATAAAAAGTAAAAGCTATATTTTGGGCCTTGTCAGCTGAGGACAAGCTACTTCTTATACTCTTTATTGACAGGCATGAAGGAAAGCACATCAGATTAGCTGTGTAGTAGGTCCTGCAGGTGGTACTAATATTTTCAGACAGTAAGTAGCTGGAGTAGATGTTAATATCTGGTTAAGTTCAGTCATCCTCCCTAGAGCAAGAGCCATACTTTCTACACAGGCCAAATGAGTAAGATGAATGGGCATGTACTGGGAATCACCACTCTGCTATCTTTTAAGCCCTTGGTGGCTTTGGTTTCTAACCCTGCCAGGCTGCAGCTCAACTTTTGTTTACTATTCTACAGAGAAGCATTCTAATAACTGTCTCTATTTCATCTGATCTATTACAACAGATCTCACTTCAAAGACCAGGGAACCAATATGGAGAGTCTGCCAGCCGCTGAGTACATCTTCCAATACGCTTTCCAGAATCGGGAAAATGACCACAGAGGAGTTCCAGGACCCTCTGTAAGTCCCCAATCTGAATCTGACAGGTGAACAAGAGTGATATTGTTAGGTATCTAGGAATTAGTGCCAACTGTCCAGTAGTCCTTTGTCAGTTTTCTTCTTTATTTTTATATTTTTTTAGAAAAGAGTTTCATGTATCCTAGGCTGGCTTGAAACCGGATCCTCCTGCCTCCATCTTCTGAGTGTTGGGATTATAGGTATGCACCATCATGACCTATTTTATGCAGATCTGGGGGTCAAACTCAGGTTTCATGCGTGCTAGCATGTACTCTACCAACTGAGCTGCATCCACCGCTCTTTGCCCTAAATTTTAATTATTTACCTTGCCCCCACATACAATACCTTGTCAGAAGACCATCAATCATTTTTAAAGTGTTCCAGATCTATAAACTGTCTAAAAGCTGGTTGATGGGCTGGAATTTTGTTTTTGTGCTGGAAGTTGAAATTTTGTTTGCTTGGTCTAGACTTCACGTGCTTGTGCTAAGAAAGTGCTAATTTAGTAGAGCATTCCTCTATTTCTCTTCTAGGAACACCATACAGCTAGCCAACACCAGAGGTCTGTGTGCGGCAGACCATTCTGATTGTGGCTTTGACTCTGCTGCCTGTTACGGTGGCCACGCCCACCTTGACCCTGGTGGTGGTTGAGTGATACCACTTTTGTCCCTGCTACCCCGGGATCTAATTACTACCATGGCGTTTAGGTTTTCCAGTTCGGTTACCACACATCCCACTGTCAAAGTCTAGTCTGCCGGGGAGAGTGATCACCAGACCCTTCCAGATTGTGGGGCTCTCGACACGACGTTATTTCCCAGTGTCAGCCAGAAGTATGGATTCTGGACTCTTGTAGCGTCCAGGGTGTCGCGCGGCGAGCACAGTGTAGCTCTTCAAACTCTCCAAGCCTTTGAATTCCTTGTTCTGTCAGATCAACACAAATCCAGCATTTCTAGAATGGTCCACATTTTGCTTCATGTTTTAGCCAATTTACTAAAGTACCTGCAGGTACCCCTTCTAACTGCCTCGGGTACAGGAGGAAGTACAGAATCGACCCGCTGGTCTCAGTGCGACAAATTTAAACTGATCCGACTCTGTGCCTGCTGCCATTAGCCCATAGCCTCAATATCCTTTCCTACACGATTTCCTGGTTTCTTTATGAGTTAGAAAACCTAAGTAGTTCATCTGGAGTATACTGGACCTCCCTATGGGTTATTTCATACCTTGATTTTAGGGGCCTGTAGAGACTTGACTCCAAGTACATGTCTAGACTCAGAGGAGGCCACAGAGTGGCTTTTCCTTCACTAAAGATGGGGAAACACTACAACCAGGTATTAATGGGGTCACTCCCACTGGAGTGTCTGTTGCCCCTGGGGAGGGGAAGGAGGGTCCACTAGCAGTTAGGGATGTTGTTTCCTAACATCAAAGACATCAGAAATGGGGATGAAATATCTGGAGCTTCTTTGGAGCCTTCACGTGCATTCCTATTCCGATATACAGGATCCCATACTTTCTAGCAAATAACCTTACCTTCATGGTGGTATATGGGCTGTGAGACCAACATTGGAAATTAAGCTGGTAAGGGGAATGGTTTCTAGCATCTTCCTCCCTGGAGCTACAGGAGATATGGGTCTCCTTCACTGTAAACACAGAAAGCTGTTTGTACTTGCCCATGTTTTTCCTGTTTAATTACTGAGGAATAACCCATAGTATAGAATATTTTATTCATCAGCTGAAGGGCATGTGGGTTAATTAATCACGATTAGGAACTAAGTTGATATAAATATTCATGGGCAAGTTTTTGTGTGGACATCTGCCTTCATTTCCCTTGAGTAAATACCCAAGAGTGGGATTTCTAAGTCCTTCAGTAAATACATTTAACTTCATTAGAAGCTGCAAATTGCTGTCCAGCGCAGCTTCCTGCTTGCCTTTCTGTCTGGAACACATGAGAACTGTGGTTGCTCTGCATCAGTGCTTGGAACTGCTGGATTAATTGACTTCATGTTACCTGTTCTCACAAGTGTAAAGTTCTATGTCCTTGTGGGTTTAATTTGCATTTCCTAGTGATTAATGACTTTGAAAACCCTTTTCAATGTCTATTTGCCATTGGCAAATTTTAGTTTTGCCAGTTTGTGTTCTCTCTCTCTCTCTCTCTCTCTCTCTCTCTCTCTCTCTCTCTCTCTCTCCCTCCCTCCCTCCCTCCCTCCTTCCTTCCCTGTGTGTGTATTTGCATCATTTTTATAGCTATAAAATTAATTTAATATTCTTGATGAACGATAGCTCAGGTTTATATTTGCCATTGATTATTTATTTAGTAAAACTTTGGCCCAAATCACTTTCGTCTATTTTAAAATTGTTTTGTTTTGTTATTTTTGACCTTTTAGGGAATTCATGTAAACATCATTTTAGCTGTGTCTCATAAATTTTGATGTTTTATTTTCATTTTTCTATTGACTCAAAATATTTTTTCTGGAAACACAGTGTCATTAAGCTTACCTTGAACGTGTGGTCCTCCTGTGTTGACCCTCCCCACACTGGGACTGAACATGTGCACCACCACATTCAGCACAATTTGAAATATTGTCTAATTCATATTTTCTTTTTTATTGATAGATAGTTTCAAGGTCTATTGTTTAATTTCAACTTAAGAGCATTTCAAATCTCTTTCTTTTATTAATTTCTAGTTCAGTAGTCTGTGGTTAGAGAATGTATTTTCTCTGATTTAATCTTTTAAAATGTGTTATTATTCACAATTTTGCTTATCTTGGATCCATCTAGAGAGAAGAGGACTCATTGAAGCCATAACCAGAGATGACTTATTGTTATATAGTATAATATAAAGGCACAAAGCTACAGAGAAACCCTGTCTAGAAAAAAAATAGTATTGGGGCTTGGGAAACAGTCTTGCTGTGTATCTCCGCAGATTTCAACATCTGGGCTTCCTTAGTATTTTGCTAATATCAGAGAGGAGAGGAAGCTGTTTTGAATTTTTGTTCCTTTCTCCCTCTCTGCCTCCCTCTGTTGTTAGTTGTGTCCCTGAGAGCCAGGGTGAGAGCCAGGGTGCCTGACCCTGACCCTGACCCACGCAGGGCTACTCTAGATTTGCTCTCGACCTTTCCCCTTTCCGAACCAGTCACAGCTGCCAGGGCTACCTCACCATCCTTAGCTGGTTCCTTGGCATCGCCTCCTTATATTTCCATTCAGATCTCCTTGTCTCTAACCAGGTCTCCCTCTCTTCCTTCGCTTCTCATTCATCTTTTTTTATCTCCTCTATATCTCAGACAATTGACAGGGAGCTTTAAATAATGGTAATTTGATGACATGTGTGCTTCATTTTGGTTTGTTATTTATATATAGGAATCCAAAGAAGTGTTTTTGTACAGTTGATGTAGTTTTTCACTTAACCCATCCCAGTAGGGCTGGGCTCTTCTCTCTACTTTCTCTTACTCATCCTTCTAGACATAGAAGTCATAGGGTCAGCATCTTTATAAGCCTTCTTTGGCCTTCCTCTCCACCCATTTGAGTGGCTTCTCCTCTCCTGCTAACATTTATCATATTCTGTGGTCCATGCACGACTCTCTCCAGTAAACTGTAATTCCCTCAGGATGGCGCACTCTTCACTTTTCTAGCCCTGGCATCCAACATATGCTTGATACACAGCAATTGTTCAATAAATGTAGAATCAATGAGTTTCGGAGGGAAGCTAGGTTCCCGTAGACCAGAACTATGTATATAATCTAGTTACACTGTAGAGTTATGGACACCGTGCATTTTTAGATTGAGAGATTCCTTGGTTCATTCATAGCCCTTAACATTACCTTATCTGAACACTCAGCCCAGTAGGGAGCAGGGTTCACAGAATTGTAATCCAAGAATCTCCCACACACCCACAGGCACTATTCTTCTCCCTGGTTTATGAAGAATCATAGTTGCTCAAATGGAAGCCTTCTTTTCCTGATCTTCTCTAACCTGGAAACATGAACAGAAGTAGAACTGCATGCCCCGTGCCCACTTCTCCTTTCCCGTTTTCTAGAAACTAACTTTGGAATCTTGAGACTTCCTGATTGACCCTGAAACTGAACGGCACCACGAAGTTGCTACTTAAATCAGCTCTCCAAGGTTATGCTCTGGGAGCTTAAGTGCATGCTCCTTCAGCTTGCACCAAACCTACGTCAATCTGCTGTTTTCCACGCCATATGGTCTGGCACGTACCTCCTCCCTTCTCCACGGCGGGGAGTTAACTTTACAGCACAAACAGTGAGTCACAATGACAGGAAACAAATGATGTAAACGACCCGATCACAACACAAGCTGGTGCAGATATTGGAACAGGGCATGGAAACTCGACAGTTCTACCTCTTCTCAGACCTGAGTCACCTGCCTCTGACGCAGTGCAGGAGCAGCCAGGGTTTGGTTAGATTCTTTGCAGCAGAGTCGATCAGTTTGCTTATTTGAAGTCTATGTCATAAAAGATGGTGATATAACTACACAATGAAAGCATCCTGAGCTTTGTTGTTGCTGACTATTCCCATTTCGCTTGTCAGCTTCTAGCAGTGTTGAACCAGGGGGTGACAAATTATTTAACGCGCTCGTTATGTGACAGCCATTTCCCTGCCCAGAGAGGTGGTTTATGCCAAGAAAATTCTCCTAAGACCAGAAGATGACCAGAAATTGGTCTAGAGGAATGTAGTAATAATCAAACTTATTCTATCTGGAAGGGGCTATCGGGGTCTTTTGATAATGGTACAGCCCAGGTTTGAAGCTGAATTCAAGGGACTGGGTGAAGAAGGACAGAGTGTAAGAAACCCAGCTCAACACTTTCCTCTTAGTAGTCTACAACATTTAGTACATGTGTTAATATAATGATTTAATCTGTGCCGATAGACATGATTAACCCCTATTTTAAATCAGGACTGTTAGGCTCAGAGAGGTAAAGGATACTAGAGGCTTATTCCAACTAAACACATAGTTAACATGTTTGGTGTCTCCACACATATTAACCCATTCATTTCTCTCACCACTATGACCCACCCAAGCGGGCACTGTCTCGTTTGCGTCTCCCCTCTCTGAAAATTTCTTTTCCACTGTTTCTGCTGCCTGCCCATTAAGACTTCAGACTCCAAGCCCTTTTCTTCTAAGAAGCCTTCTCTCTCATGCTGCTTACAGGACTGAATCCCTGCTGAACGCTCATGGACTCTGCTTGTCCCTGCTCAGGTGGTCCTTGCTTGTTAAGTATTGGTAGTTATTTCCCAACTCTATTTTCTTTCCGACCAGTTTGCAAGTGGTCCAAGAGCAAACACTGAATTTTCTTTAGTGTAGATTTATTTTATGCATATTAATGTTTTGTTTAAGCGTATGTATGTGCACCACGTGTGTGGCTGGTGCCTGAGAGGACCAGATACCCTGGAATTGAAGTTACAGACAGCTATGAGCCATCATTTGGGTTCTCGGAACTGAACCTGGGTCTTCTGAAAGAGCAACAAGTGCTCTTGACCTCTGAGCCATCATCTACCAAGTCCTCAAACACTGAATCCTAACACCCTCCTTGCTTCCATCATTCTTGAAAATAACCCCAAGCATTTAGTAGAACAGTAATATATAATGTGCATTTAGGAACAAAGGAATAAGCAAGTACCTCCAGAAGAAACACTATAAAAACACATCTTGTACTTGCTCCGTCACCACCCTGTTACCTACTTTTTCCATACAAAAAAGTATTTTTGTTATTACTTGTTAGTTTTTAGACAGATGCTTGTTACCCTGCCCAATCAGGTTTTGAACTTCTGGGCTCAAACAATTCTCCTGCCTCAGCCTCCCAAGTGGCTGAAACTATAAACATGTGCCACAACGCATAGAGCTATAAGTATGATCCTGAGGGATTGTTGGATTACTATTTGCCATAAACAAGTGGTGGTGACTATGTCTTTTCCCATTGGTTGGGGTCTGACTTCATAGTCTTATACAGATGGCTGGTCTGAAAGGAATCAGTGCCCAGGGGGAAAAAAAGGAAGAAGGGGAAGAGGTCCCTGCTCCAAGAAGGGGTCCCTGCTCCAGGCCATCAGATTCCTGGAAAACAGCAGTGGGCCTTTGTGTGAACAAAGGTTATACTGGTTGAGGGTCCAAATAAAACATATGCATAAAAGTCTCAAAGGGTGGAGGTGATTTAAAAAAAAAAAAAAAGATTTGAATTCCTTGCCTTAAACACAAGTTTTATAGTATTTTTTCTTTTTTATTGAAAAAAAAATGTTTTCATACAATATATTCTGATCACACTTTTTCTCTTTCCCAACTACTCCCAGATTCTCCCTACCCATCCAGCTCCACACACTTTCTCTCTTTCCCTCCTTAGCAAACACAAATGAAAACAAACAAACAAACAAAAACAAAAGCCCAACACACAGTCGGGTGGTGGTGGCTCACGCCTTTAATCCTAGTACTCGGGAGGCAGAGCCAGGCGGATCTCTGTGAGTTCGAGGCCAGCCTCGTCTCCCAAATGAGTTCCAGGGAAGGTGCAAAGCTACACAGAGAAACCCTGTCTTGAAAAACCAAAAAAAAAAAACAAAAAAAGCCCAACACACACACACACACACACACACACACACACACACACACACACACACAAACTACAAAAACAAAAAATTCAAAATACACAAGCAAAAGACCAATAAGACAAAAAATGCCCAAAGTAAAAATGAGACTATAGTCGGATCTTCTTTGGGACCTCTAGCTCCCAAATAATGACACAGAAACTTTTTATTAATTACAAAAATCTTGGCCTTAGCTCAGGCTTTTTCACAACTAGCTCTTATAACTGAAGCTAACCCACTCATATTAATCTACATCCTGACATGTGGCTTATTACCTTTCCTCCATAATGTATGTCTGACTTCCTCAGTCTCTCACATGCCTGGGTTCATCCTTAGTTCCTCTCTCTGTCCAGAAGACCTGCCTAAACTCACCTGCCTAGCTATTGGCCATTTAGCTCTTTATTAAACCAATCAGGTGCCTCAGGCAGGCATGGTAAAACAGGGACACATCTTCACATAGTGGGATAAAATATCCTGCAACCTGAAACAAAACTCTGCAAAAATTCCACTGAGTTCGTTTTATTTTGACCAACTCCTGAACATGGGGACCTACATTGAAGGTAGTTAATATACCCAGTGAGATTCCATTGGCAAAAACTAATTTTTCCTTTGCCCATGGGTATCAATTGCAGATAGACTCTTGGTTAATGATGGGAGACAATGTCTACTTCCTTTTGCCAATATTGGAACTGAACCAGGTCTGGCTTAAATATGTATAGGATCTGTGCATGCTGCCACAGTCTCTGTGAGTTCATATGAGCATCAGTCCTGTTGTAATAGAAGACAATGTTTCATGGGAGTCATCTACAACTTCTGACTCTTACAATCTTTCTGCCTCTTTTTCTGCATAGATCCCTGAGCCCTGAGGGGAGGAATTTGATCAAATACCCAATTGAGAACTGAGTGCTCTGAAGTCTCTCACTCTCTGTGCAGTTTGTGAGCCTTTATGTTAATTCCCATCTTCTGGGAAAAAAAAAAAAAAAAAAAAACCTTCTCTGAGGATAGCTGAGTGAGATACTGATCCATGAGTATAGCAGAATGTATCATTTTATCTTCAAGAGTTTTCCACAGTAATCACTGTAACAGAAGAAATGGACAGTCTAATTGGACTAGTGGAATGTACACAATAAACCTGTTATGGCTCCAACTTTCCTTAAAAATGAGAGAAGTTAAGTTGTTACCTAGAAAGGAATTCAGAGGCAAAAGGCATTTGTTTCAGGTCCCACACATGGATTAGTTGTCCCTGCATTCAGAACACAGAGCTACAAAGAGTGGTCAGGCCAGGGGTAGTCAGAGACATGCAAAGTCTCTACGTGGGCAAAGCTAGGAGAAAAGAAACTTAGAGAGAACTCGGGTCTAACACTCCCCTGGAGGATCTACCCCTTAGAAGGAAATCATCCATCCTGCAGGACTGTGAATCTCCTTTCATTTGTCTTTCTACATAATTACATCCTTTAGCTAATGAGAAAAATACTTAATAGACTTGCATAACATTCAGAAAAGATAGAAATGTTTTTAAACTGAAAGCATTAAATTAAAGAAGTATCTATCAAACCACTCTGTCCCCAAATGGAAGTATTTAGCACAATCATGGCAATCTGAGCCATAGACTGCTGTGTCCACTGAGGAAGAAGTCTAAAAACTCACAGGAAGTTTATGCTAGGATTCTTCAGCCACATTTCTCTTAGCTCAAACCTAATCCAGACCAGGATGGAACTTTAGAGTTAGTAGATATCCCAAACACAGAATTCAGACTATAACCTTTACATTTTCTTTGGTTATTAATTTATTTTTATTATTAAAGAAACCTCTAAGAAAAAATTGGGACCCAAATTATACTTTGATCAAGAAAACAGTATACTTTCTTAAGCAAGAAAAATTAAGCAAGATTATTGACTTTTTCCTCAAAATCATTCCCCTGTCTCCCAGCCACAATCATCCCAATGACTATTACCATCTACCAAGTAGGTTAGGCAGACCACAAATCCAGCAGTTGGTTAACTAATTGGCATTTTCCTAATACTGCTCATATTTTTGCTAATAGCTGTAAAGGACACAATGTCCTTGTGCTCCCAGATAAATACTGGGAAACCAGGAATTTTAAATATACCAGGTTGTCTCCTCGATGGAGATGTATATCTATTTTCTACCTGGAAAGCTAGGAATGGGTGTAGTTAACAGCCTCGTGATCCGTGCTCTCTGCAGGACCAGGACACACCTGAATCCCCCAGACTATTATGTTCATTATCTCAGACTCTGCCTCCTAGACCCTCATCTTGAGCATTGTTTCTGAGTCAACAGAACCCATCTTTATGGAAGAGGCCATGTGTACTTTGTAGAGTCTCAATGTAAAGATGTCTTGAGCTTTGTTGTACACACAGGATTGAGTTAATTATCATCAGAAAACCCTTTCCCAAAATTGTACAGTACTTAAATACAACTACAGTAAACTGTCCAGTGTCAGACTCTAGAAGGTTGAACCAACACCAGCTACTGACTTGTGTTGAACCGAATTATCTTCTTGCCTCACACAGATCATTACTCTGCCGATCCTAGTGTTTTCAGAGACCCCCCCACAAACAGCATTTTATATTTATTGTATATTTAATAGGATTAATATTTTGAAAATAGTCAGCCAATATTCTTTATTTGTCACTTTTTAACACGTATAACCCCGCAGAATCCCCCCTAAAACTAGGAAAAACTGTGACAAAAGAAACTGATAAAGACAAGAAGCCTTCCGGGGGATTTTGAAAAAGTGAGCAAGGCAGAGAAAGTGTGCCGTGAGAAGTAAGTGTGTAAGGCTGTAACCCACTAAGATTTTGAAGTTCTTTGTTACAACATTTCTCACCCTAAACTGATGGATGTGTGGCCACACCAAACCCCCAAAGTCCTGACAAGCAGAGGGATGCTCTCTCCTGTGTCGCATGGAGCTACTGTCATTTCTCCGTCATTTTCAGAGTTGCACAGCTCTCAAGCCACCACTGGAAGTTATGTATATGGTTCTAGGTTTAGAGTGAAGCACATCGCGGGTTACAGCTTGAGTTCAAGCCTCACCGTAGCCCGGGTACAGGCATGGGAACAGCTGAGAGGGAAGGAGAGCTGTTTCATTCCAACATGAAGCACAAACGTAGCTAAAGCAATGTAAATCAAGTGACTGGTCTCCGAATAAATTATTTTAAAATGTATTAGTTCTTGCTATGCATGATCCGGGGGGTAGACAGCGAAACCGTTTCATAGATGGCAGAAGGAAGGAAGAGGGCGGTCAGGAAATCTGTCCATCTGCACAGGTGGCCAGCAACAGAACTACGGGTCTAGTTCCAGTAAGGTCGTTAGAATTAAATGAAACACTAGAGCATAGTAGGTGAGCATTAGCAATACTCTTGACTTTGACAACTCTGAACTTCACATAATGTCATGTCCAAGAAAAAGTCAGTCTCTGGGTATTCCATATCACATAACCATCTTTTTCTGATTCATTGCTACATATTAAACTCTATGTAAAATGCACAGTACAGTTTCAAGAGTAGAGCAAATGCATGCACAATTTAAAGAGAGGACATAAAAATGAACATCTGTATGCCCACAGCTCAACTCCAGAAATTTAACACTAAAAGAGTTTTAGAACTGTCCATATACATCTGTCTTTACAATCCTCTTCCTTTCTGTTTGTCTTTTCCATTGTAGTTTTACCAACCACACACTTCCAGGCAATAAGTTCTTTCATTTGATTTGTAAAACTATCTCATAAATCCAGTGACAATGTGTATATTCTTATTTCATCCAAC
Organism: Peromyscus leucopus; assembly: GCF_004664715.2. Taxonomy (NCBI): domain Eukaryota; kingdom Metazoa; phylum Chordata; class Mammalia; order Rodentia; family Cricetidae; genus Peromyscus; species Peromyscus leucopus. Next base: position 41,631,410 of record NC_051078.1, on the reverse strand, counting down.
AATGTCATTGAGACTTGTAAGTTCGTTTTACATGTGATTATTCAACAAAATCCTCACCACACACTGGCCAGATATAATAGGAAGGTGTCAGTCAGTAATGATCACAAGCAGTAAAGAGGATTGTTCACTCAAAAGTTTCAAAAAGAGGAGTCCTATCATTTCATACTAAAAGTAACCCCTTCTGCACAATAAAGACCAATAAAATCACTGTTGTTCAACTAACAAAAAAGGAAGACTAGTAAATAGCAGGGAGCATATTCAAAAACCACTGCTTACCATGTCTATTCATTTTTAATAAATAAGGGTATGCAGTATATTAAACACGAACACAAAAGCACAAAGCTGTTTGTAGAGACCTTTGCTAGCCATGTCCTGATGGAACCTTCTGTTTTATGTATACAGAAAACATGCATGTTGTTTGATATAGGAAAATGCAGTGGCAAACCACTCCAAGGTCTTCTTGGCTTATAGAAGGGAATGTCTATTGTGGGGCACTCCAGTTGTTGGGTGTCTTCCATCGCTTGAGTCAATAAGATCTCTGCTCCAAAAATCCAGGCTAATGGAGTCTACCACTTCTAGCCAGATTCTTGATCAACAAGGAAAAAAAAAGAGAGCTGGGGATTTTCAAATAGGCTTTTCTAAGCTTAATTTCATAAATAGCATTATTTATACCTTAAATATACACAGTTAGACTTATTTAAAGGGATGAAAAAGGTGACCTATCATTTCTATGCTAAATTCACTGGTCATAGATTATTCAACCTACAGTATGAATCATAGGAAAGCAGGAAGAATGAGAGAACCTTACTGTCTCTGTCATAGACAGCTACCTCTACCCAGTCAGTGGGTGTAATAAGTAAAAGGCAATATCTCCTTTTTTCACCTTTTTCACATGTCACAAAATTACTTATAAACTGTAGAGATGAGAGAGAGGGCAAAGGGGAATGACAGGCCAAGGGGCTCACGTTATGGAGATCAGGGACATGAAGAGACTGTGGACAGGGTGTGAGATCAGGAACATGGAGAGACTGTGGGCAGAGTGTGAGATCAGGAACATGAGAGACTGTGGGCAGAGTGTGAGATCAGGAACATGAAGAGACTGTGGGCAGGGTGTGAGATCAGGAACATGAAGAGACAGACTGTGGACAGAGTGTGAGATCAGGAACATGAAGAGACTGTGGACAGAGTGTGAGATCAGGAACATGAAGAGACTGTGGGCAGGGTGTGAGATCAGGAACATGAAGAGACTGTGGACAGGGTGTGAGATCAGGAACATGAAGAGACTGTAGACAGGGTGTGAGATCAGGAACATGAAGAGACTGTGGACAGGGTGTGAGATCAGGAACATGAAGAGACTGTGGACAGGGTGTGAGATCAGGAACATGAAGAGACAGACTGTGGACAGGGTGTGAAATCAGGAACATGAAGAGACTGTGGACAGGGTGTGAGATCAGGAACATGAAGAGACCGTGGACAGGGTGTGAGATCAGGAACATGAAGAGACTGTGGACAGGGTGTGAGATCAGGAACATGAAGAGACTGTGGACAGGGTGTGAGATCAGGAACATGAAGAGACTGTGGACAGGGTGTGAGATCAGGAACATGAAGAGACAGACTGTGCACAGGGTGTGAGATCAGGAACATGAAGAGACTGTGGACAGGGTGTGAGATCAGGAACATGAAGAGAGTGTGGACAGGGTGTGAGATCAGGAACATGAAGAGACTGTGGACAGGGTGTGAGATCAGGAACATGAAGAGACTGTGGACAGGGTGTGAGATCAGGAACATGAAGAGACTGTGGACAGGTGTGAGATCAGGAACATGAGAGAGTGGACAGGTGTGAGATCAGGAACATGAAGAGACTGTGGACAGGGCGTGAGATCAGGAACATGAAGAGACAGACTGTGCACAGGGTGTGAGATCAGGAACATGAAGAGACAGACTGTGGACAGGGTGTGAGATCAGGAACATGAAGAGAGTGTGGACAGGGTGTGAGATCAGGAACATGAAGAGACTGTGGACAGGGCGTGAGATCAGGAACATGAAGAGACTGTGGCAGGGTGTGAGATCAGGAACATGAAGATGACAGAGACAGACTGTGGACAGGGTGTGAGATCAGGAACATGGAGAGAGTGTGGACAAGGTGTGAGATCAGGAAGAGACGTGGAAGGGGTGAGATCAGGAACATGAAGAGACTGTGGACAGGGTGTGAGATCAGGAACATGAAGAGACTGTGGACAGGGTGTGAGATCAGGAACATGAAGAGACTGTGGACAGGGTGTGAGATCAGGAACATGAAGAGACAGACTGTGGACAGGGTGTGAGATCAGGAACATGAAGAGACTGTGGACAGGGTGTGAGATCAGGAACATGAAGAGACTGTGGACAGGGTGTGAGATCAGGAACATGAAGAGACTGTGGACAGAGTGTGAGATCAGGAACATAAGAAAGACTGTGACAGGGTGAATAAAAGAAAGATACAGGAACAAAATGAAGAGACTGTGGACAGGGTGTGAGATCAGGAACAGGAAGAGACAGACTGTGGACAGAGTGTGAGATCAGGAACAGGAAGAGAGTGTGGACAGGGTGTGAGATCAGGAACAGGAAGAGAGTGTGGACAGGGTGTGAGATCAGGAACATGAAGAGACAGACTGTGGACAGGGTGTGAGATCAAAAACATGAAGAGACTGTGGACAGGGTGCATCTTTCCAGGGATGCCCCATGTGACCAGCATACTCCAAATATGGCCTACCTCTTCCTTTCAGTCACCTCCGGGTACCACCTGAGCCATCATGTCCCCACAGACACAGCAGGTTTAACAACTCCCAATATGCTAAACTATCTGCACAAAAACTAAGGAAATCACGTAAGAGACCAGAGTGCAGGGTTAGTATGACAAAATGGGGAGAGCAGTTGAAGAAGGCAGGAAGAGACGAGTGGTCTGTGTCACCCTTCCCCAAAGTTTCTCAGTCCTAGACCTGAAATCTAGGGCCGGCTTCACCTCAGGGGAACCTAGATCTTGGCAAAGCACCATGACGTCTATAGCCAGGCCAGCGGAAATATAGTAGGGACAGAAACTGCATCAGGCCAGGAGGCAAAGACTGCCTCCGCTCTGCCTTTTCCAACCCCAGGAGGCAGAGTAGGCAGCAGGACTCCACCCATTCACTGGGAAGCAAAGTTGAAAAGCTGGAATAGAGGTTCATCTTAGAGCATGGCACATTGAGACTGAGAACCCAGCAGAAACTGAAAGCTAGAGCTCACAGGTGAGCTGCCTTGCTTGCATTAGGTAGGAATCTGTTTACCAATGGAGCACATAGGAGTTTGAGTCAACAGCATTGCCAGTCTTGGAACAAATGGCTTAGTTAAAGTTCTTTTGCTGTGAAGAGATGCCATGACCATAGCAGCTCTTACAAAAGGAAACATTTAATTGGGGCTGGCTTACAGGTTCAGAGGTTTAGTCCACTATTGTCATGGCAGGAAGAATGATGGTATGCAGACAGACGTGGTGCTGGAGAAGCTGAGAGGTTTAGTTCTCACGACAGTGGCCGGGGGTCACTTGCAGATCTCGATAGTGTTGGTTCCTGTGGCTCTAAGACTTGGATGAGAGTCAGTTTTACCTCAGCCTCAGTGGCCAAAAGAGGCCACCAATCCCCCAAATTTGGGTAGCACTAGAAAATTCCTGCCAAAAAGTAGAGACATGAACCCCACTGGAGTAGATGTGGGTTTTGAAGTTTATCTGTAACAAATGGGGCAGAGACCTGGGGGATACTTGAAATGGGCCCTTTTGCACATAACACTCAAGTGCAACCTAGTTTATCACCAGCCCTGATGACCAAGACTCTGCTCTTACTAGCACAGTAGGTCCAATCTTCAGCAGCTGCAAGGGGTTCAAGACCCCATTCTCTAAGGTAAGACAGAGGTAAATCTAAGACTTTTCTCAAGAGCTTTGGAGAGGACTGGTAAAGTGTAAAGATGAGAAAATCACAGTGGTCTCCAATCCCAGACCTGCCTGTGGGTGGAGCCTCTGGAGCAGCTCTGACTGCAGAAGGCAAGTCTATTAGAACTCTACAGCAGCCAGTATCACCAGCAAGCCAGCTTCAGGCCATACCTCCACCTCAGGAATAGAAACCCAGTGAATGTCCACACTAGGTGCTGCTCCAGCACTGTGCCAGTCTTGGCAGCCAGGGACTCACTGTGTCACACGGCCTCTCCACACCGGTGGTCTCGGGTGTGCCATTAGATCCTGAAGATGGTTCATTTACAGTGATCGAGCAGAATCCCACAGGCCTGAGCAGAGGTCTGTGAGTGGAAGTAGGTGAGATACCCAGTCCTCCCCAGTCCTCAGAGGGAGGCCTGTGCAGGCTGATTACTCCTTTAGCTACTGATTCAATGGGGAGTTCTTCTATTGCTCTGTCTCTCTGTCCTGCTTTATAAGAAGAAAAAATGTTGAAATGACCAATCTGTTTTTGTGTTTTAGCCCTTGACCTCTGCCCAGCCTTTCAGAACATTTATTGTAGTTTTTAGAATAATATACTGTCCAAATCTAGAATTACAAACAAACACACTAAAGATCTGTACACTAATTTGTTGCAATTCTGTCTTTTGACAGCAGACGTTTCATGCCTTTTGTCTGAGAATCTTACTTCCCGAGTCAGAGTCTGTTAGGAGGAACTCATTTAGGACAGCGGTCTGGTCTCCTGTTGCCTGGATTCTATAGATTCTTGAGAATTCAGGTTTCTTTTTGATACTGGAAAACCTGCTGCATTTTCTGAAGCCAGTTTGAGAAGTGAAGTCAACCTTCCTCTAATTGAAGGGTGGGGTCTCCCTTTCCACTTACGAAATGAGGGTTCCACCACAGTGACACTTGACATAGCAGGAAACATTGTGTAACATGGAAAGAAACAGGGAAAGAACTGCCCAGTCACCAAGAAACTGGGCAACAGAGAGCTTGTGAAGGTGACCGTATGCAAGATTTGACAGACATCAGATTTCACAGAAAGTTTCCAAAGCAACCATTACAAGTGATTTCAAATAGTATTTCCAAGCCAAGCATAAAGTATTTGAAAAGTGAAAAGTATGTTGTCCTTTTAAATAGAAGATACCAACAAGAAGATAGGAATTATTTTGAAAAAACCATATGGATGCTCTAGACATGAAAAATATAACTGACAAGGAATTAATAAAAAATGCATGTATAACTTGGAAGAAAAATCCACAAGGATCCCTATAATATATATTAGAGAAGAAAGATAGGAATATTGATGATTTGTTGATAACACTATGTGGTCAAAGAACAGAAAAAATGAAAAAAATTGTAGGTCCAGAGAAATGTGTGACTGTTAAGCATATGAATGCATATGTAGTAATACCAGAAGAGGAATGTGAGAAAAACAGTAGTCAAAGAGATAGATAGTAAGAGAACTGTCCTCAGATGGATTTAAAATATTGAGATACACATCCAAGAAGGTCAATGAGCTCCAAGCTGGTTCAATGCAAAGAGGTCCACAGCCAGCCCCGTGATTACAAAAAGGCTTAATTACAAAGGTAGAGAAAAATCCTAAATTCAAAAAGAAAACTTGCTCACCACTTATAAGTAAACCTCCAGTAAGATTTACAGCTCGTTTCTCAGAAGAGAACATCCAGGCTAGAAGGGTGACATAATCAGAATGAATACCATACAACAGCTACCAACCAAGAACCCTTTGTCCAGGGCTGGCGATGCATGCATCTCAGTTGCCTGGCCTTCACTGAGCCATGGGTTCTGTCCCCAGCACTGTGCAAGCTGGCCATGGTGATGCACACCCATAATCCCAGCACATGGGAGGTAAAAGCAGGGGGATATGAAGTGCATCTTTGGCAGCATCAAGAGGTGATGCCTAATGGGTAGTAGTTAGGTAGAATGCTTAAGAGCTGGGGCTTATCTAGAGGGAAAGGTACAGCCACAGCTTTGCTAAATGGCCATGCTTTCAGACTGCTTTCTAAATACTTACGTTTACACGCACAGAGTTGTGTTGCTTTCAACTTTGCTCATAGAGACTTCCTCCTGAAGCAGGTGGTGGTTAATGCAGGAACTCATAACTGGTCAAAGGCCCAGTATATACCTGTGAGTGCTCAGGTGCAGAGGAACCATCCTTATCAGCTTCCCTCAGCCAAGGCTCCTGGAACTTCTGAGAGGAGAGGATGGAAAGAACGTTGAGAGGGAGCAGGAGGGAGGGGGGGGGAGAGATGTGAAATGCTGTCTTCTAGACGCAGCGTGGCAGCGGCATGCATCAACTTACAGCAGCTGGGGTTTTCTTCACCAGATCAAGGCCGTCAAAACTGTGGCATGGATTGGGAGGGGCCCTGGTAAGTTGTCCAGTGCCACAGTGGGATGGTCCCTTACCTGTTCCTGTATGGGCAGCACTAATTGGACTCGGTGGTTCTTAATAATGTCCACAAAAAAGGAGGACATGAAACTGGGAAGAATATGGAGTCTAGGGCAATAGGAGGGATTGGAGGGAGATAGTGGAAGATGGATATGGTCAAAAACTGATACAAATGTATGAAGTTTTCAAAGAATAAATTTAAAATATCATTTTTTGATAATCCAGTGAGTTGGTGCAGTCAACTCGGCATTGTGACACATCACCAGAGACAGGGCTATACAATCTTGGGTATTCAGCTTCCCAAGCCGTGAACCAAGTAAACCTCCATAAAAAATAACAGTCTAAGTGTGGTGGTATTCTAATTGTACTGAAATGTGATTTTGATTGTATGTTAATAAATAAAGTTGCTCAGGGGTCAGAGCTATTAGAGCCACAGACAGAGTGTGGGGGTGGTGGCGCACGCCTTTAACCCCATAGATCTCTGTGTGTTCAGGGATACAGCCAGCATTGGAGACATATGCCTTTAAGACCTGGGGGGCTGTACATACAGACAGTGACGAGGTAGTCATGTGTTTGGGTTTACAACCAATGAGAAGGCAGAATGACTATGAAACGACTTACACATAGGGAAATAACTCTCTTTCGGAAAGCTAAGACCACCGCAGGAGGAAGGGTGAGCTTTTAGCTCTGAGCTCTGATCTCTTGGCTTTCTCTTTTACATTGGTTCTGTGTTTCTTATTTAATAAGACGATTGGTTACATCTACATCTAAGACAGTATCCATACATGTAATCTCCTACATATATTTCTAACTTATCTTTTCCCCTATAACTAGTTCCTTTATGTATCTCTTACCTATGTCAGTTTTTAAAATGTGCCAGCAAGATTTTGCTTCTCTCCTTCTCTCCTATTTCCTACCCATTATGTTGACTGTTTACAGTCAAACACAAATGTTTAGTGAATTTAAGATACCTTCAGAACTTCTATCAACTCATACTCCAAAGTCTTTTCTTTTCTTTTTTTCAGAGCTGAGGACCAAACCCAGGGCCTTGTGCTTGCTAGGCAAGTGCTCTACCACTGAGCTAAATCCCCAACCCCTCCAAAGTCTTTTCAACAGGCCCCGCAAAAGTTCTGATTCACTGTGACACTCCCTGAAATGTGGATGAGTGAATGTGATGGGAGACAAGCATCATCCTACATCACATGCATCATCCTATGTCACATGCTCCACCCTGAACTAGAGATGAGTCAACTCCATACAAAGTGCATGCATTGAAGTTGCAGAAGGGGTCCCTGCTAGGTGAACACTGGGACATAATTACCAAAATATGCTAGATGGAGACGATAACCACTGTCTGCCCTTGGAGTTGATGTCTCTTGTCTCAGTTGACAGCTCCATTCATGTGAGCAATCCAGACACCTGGGAGTCCATCATGAGGCTTTCTTTCTTCCTCGCTCTCCACAGGCAGCATTGCTTCACTGCTGAGTCCTTCTGATTCTCTCCCCATACATGTCTTCATTTTAACTCTTGACACTAAGTCTAGGCTTCTACTATCTCTCCACCAGACTCTGCCTTGCACTGGACCTTCCTCATTTCAGGTAGCATTAGAGCAAATTTTTAAAGTAAAAGCCAACTGTGACATGCCTTTCTTCTGTGCCTTCTGTAGCTCTCATTCCCCGAGCAAAGAAGCCTGCTCCCTGCCCTGCCCTGTATAGAGAATTAAAGTGAGCGTTCATAGGTCTTAACTGTGCCTGCTGTCTTCCTTGTGGACATCCTTGTACTGCCTCCTCTGGCTAATCTACCTGATTTAAACTCTATCCCTCCACAAATTCACTAGGACATGGCAAACCCTCCCTACCCTTTAGATATCTTAGCTGTGCCTGTCACTTTCCATGACTAAATACCTTGGATAAGCAAGTGAAAGAGAGGAAAGGTTTGCTTGGGCTCACTGTTTCAGAGGTTTTGATCTACGACGTCTGGTTCTGTTGTTTCTAAGCATGTGGTAAGGCAGAGCATTGTGATGGAAGAACACTGTGGCACAAAGCTGTTCATCTCATGGTGGTTGGGAAGAATGGAGGAGAGGGAGGAAAGGGGAGGAAAGGGAAGGGGAGGAAGAATAGAAGGAAGGAACGTTATAAACTCTTAAAACTGTGACCCACTTTCTCCAATTAGACACCACTTAAGGGTCAACTCAGCTTCGAATTCGTAAGTTAGAGCCTTTATAACCAACCATCTCTCAATAGCTCCACCAGCTGAGGGTCAATCCAACACGTGAGTCATTTGTGGGGTACATTTAACATCCAAACTATAAGGCCAAATTAGATATCACTTAGTTTAGAAAAGCTTCCTTGGGTGCCTTAGTCTAGTACGGGACTCATAATTAACAATGATGATACCATGGGGCAGCCCACAATTGCATTTACATTGTATCACAATAAACTATGCGATTGTCTGAACTTTGAATTCTCATAAAAGAAACAGCGATGCCTCTCACATGCACTGCGGCATTCCCACCACCTGTACCAGCGTTTGCATGATAAATAACTGCTGAAAATAATAGCTAGCATTTCCTAAGAACTAGGTGTGTATTACTATTGTAAGTGCTTTACATGTGTTAACTAACTGTATATGCCAAGAATTAATCCATTTCCCCTTTTACAGATGAGAAAACCAAGAGGCAAGATATTTGCACTATCAGCACAGATCATGGAGTTAAAGGTTTAAGACAAAGATTTGAACTCAGGCAAACTCAGACTGCAGACTGCAATTTCTTAACCACTCTGCCTCATTCTTACGTGTACATAAGCATCCAAAAAAAAATGTTGTCTTAGATATTTAAGACACAAAAATGAAAGAGAGTAAGAATGTATACAAGATACATAAAATACCAATGGAGAATTACATACATAAGGCCGTCTAGATTTAACACACACAAACAGTAACAAAATCAGACAGGATATCTAGATTGGATTTGTACAGAGCAATATTTTAGTACAAAATTCCTGAATTCAATGTGACTGTGATTCAATTATACAGAGGCAGTTTGATATTTACATTGAAAACGAAAAACAAAACCCACAAGTTACTCTGGGTACTGAATCACTTTAAAACTGTGTCTTTGTTAGCGTTACTATTGCTGTGGTAAAATCCCATGACCAAAGCAACATGGGGAGGAAAGGATCTTTTTCACTCATGGTTCCATACAACCGTTTATTATCAAAAGCAATAAGGGCAGGAACCCAAGCAGGGCAGGATCCTGGAGGCAGGAGCTGATGCAGAGGCCATGGAGCAGTGCTGCTCACTGGTTTGCTCCTCATGACTTGCTCAGCCTGCTTTCTTACAGAACCCAGGACCACCAGCCCAGGGATGGCACCACCCACAATGGGCTGGGCCCTCTCCCATCAATCACTAATTTAGAAAATGCCCTACAGCTGGCTCTTATGGAGGCCTTTTCTCAGCTGAGGTTCCCTCCTTTCAGATGACTAAGTCTAGCTTGTGTCAAGTTGACGTAAGACTAGCCAGCACATGCTGGCTCTCTGACATACCTTAAGAATTGACATACAAGGCCTGTGTTCATCTGCTTAAGAACCCAAAAAAGAGGCATCATAACTATCTGGAATGTGGTTAAATAAGTAATTGATATAAAGGAGACCAAACTCAGACCCACACCTAAACATATAAGTAGATTATATGTAAGTATATAAAATAACAAAATTGTTATCAAATACATGTGGCCTTCTTTGTTAATAAAACTTGCTTCAGGGATCCCTTGTCTCTGCCTTCCGCATGCTGGGATTGCAGGAGAGCAGTCACATCCCCCAGCATCTGTGTGGCTGCTGGGCACCTGGACCCCGGTCCTTACATAGAAAGCACTTTACCCACTAATCCATACCCCAACCCCAATGTGTATGTCTTTGAATCCAGTAAAAGTGAGTGGTAGTGATTAACGATTCGTGCGGTAGTGACCAGGAGGCATCCTCCCAGATAACCAGTGACCATTGTTGATGATAGTCCAAAATGTTCCTGGCTTTTTTTTTAATTGCACTTATTTTTCTAGCAAGTACAAAATATTGTTTTCTGCCTACCCTGGTGTTGAAATATTAAAATAATAGCCTATATACCAATTCATGATAAGTGAAATGTGGCAAGTTCAATTTCATCTGAAGTTGAGAGAGATGATTTAATGATTAAATAGTAATACTCTCGTGATAGAAAATACTAGAAATAATATGTAGAATTTTTTTCTCTAGAAAATATTTAAGTTCAGATGACTTGGAACTGACTGTCTTTGGTGTTCCAATCCTCTAAACACAGCAAAGCATCGCTAAGAGGGCCCAAAGAGATTGTAAGAGCCAGAGGACCAGGATGTCTGCTGTGGGATTGTGTCTTCTACATATGGCAGCTAGCTGTACCACTCTCAACACGATGGCCACCTAAACAAGATCTGCACAATGACACCACCAGGTGACATGCCCACATGGATTGTATACACTGAGAAGACAGTATTTAGGAATATATACGTATATACATTTACATATGTGCATGTAATATCAATTAATGAGAAGGGAGGCCATGGGTTTGGGGGAGAACAGAGAGGAGTGTATCTGAGGGTATGGGGGAAAAAAAGAGGCAGAGAGAAATGATGAAATGACATTATGATCTCAAAAATAAAAGAGGAAATCAATAATAGCAAAAACTCATCATTCACTTTCCTATTGGGGAAAAAGAATAGTCTTGGGTTGAAAATGCTCTAAATATTTTTAGTAACTATTTCTTCAGACAGCCCTTTTACTCATGTGTGGCTAAAAGTTAAAAGTTTTGTACTATCTTACAAAATGGGTGTGAAGTCTTCAATAAAAGAATTCACATGCATTCACTAAGTTATCATATAACTGTAGTGGATATAAGCATTATATCTTCAAAATATATTAGCTCCAGAAAGCTCAAGGTGAATCTTTAAACTAACGTTTAAATTACAGCAAAGAAGAAATTTCTCCCTAGCAAAGGAAGTAATTGGTAAAAAAAGAAAACAATATGGTCAAGAGTAAAAAACAGGGGAAAAATGTAGGCCGTTGCTGTCCATGGGTGCTAAAGCTGAATGAACAGTTTATTCACGAACACTGGTAGCTGAAGAGAAAGGCATTTTGAGTAGTTACTGTAAAAGGTCAGATGGAAAACAAATTTCCTCTGTGTCACTGGGTTAACGAAATGTTATACTTGCTGGCCCTGCACACAGAGGGCAACTCAGAGGACGTCTGACCTGCCCAGCTCATCAGCAACACATTAGGAGGTTTTTCTTGGAAAAGAAATGAGGAACCCATTCGAACTCTTTTCATGACTTTCCAGACTTTTATGCTGGTGTGTAGCACGACACTTAGCTACTGGTGGGCACTTTCGATGTGGGCTTTACTGGCATAGCTGGGTTCTGGTTTAAGATTTCAGGAATCTGGATGGCTTCCAGGTTCCAGAGCAAGCTAAAGGACAACGTTAGGTTCAGAAATGCCACTGAGCAGCAGTCTCTTTATATATGCCTGTTTTCCAATATACATCTAAAGGTATATAGTATATACAAATAAATGATGGACACACATACACACTTGTTTCAAACTAGATTTGGAACTTCTCAAAAACACAAACTGTGTCCAAGTTTCCTACAGTGTCTGATGCATCAATAAATGTTTTCTAAATATATTTTTCTATTTACTGAAAATTCATGGTTTGTTTAAACAATTTCATAAAGTGATTTCAATGGTACATCTGCATGTTGTCTCAAGTTTTCTTATTTGCGCCGCCTTTACATCTTTTAATGAGTAATAATTAATTGGTAAGCATCAGACATCTTAAGATCCACATTCTTAAAGTTGGCCTTAGAAATGCCTGTGTGCAAATGAAGAGCTAAAGCTTCAGCAATCTGCCCTCATAAAACTAGAAGACTTGGTAGCAGTTTAATGACACAGTTTACCTGGTTTATTTCTTATATTACAGTAAGTAGACACTTACATTTCAGTTACTTGACAATTAATCCTTTTCGCTGAATTTATTATTTAAATATATTAATTCTAATGATTATAAATAATTTGGGAAAACAATAAATAAAATTACCATTAACCAGAGCTGAGGGTATATAACTAGTTATAGAATATTTGGCCAACATTCCTTTGGGGTTCGAGCCTCAATACTAAGGGAGAAAAGAAAGGAAGGAAGCAAGCAAGCCAGTCAGTCTGCCCACAATGGACAAATATAAAGATTCTAAAAACAAGAAAAAGGTATAAGCATGATGATTGACAATGACTATATATTTGTTTTCACAAAGTACTTATACTAGGGAGTACTGTTTAACAAAATCACACACCAAAAAAAAAAGTTAGATTCTAGAAGTACACAGAAATGTGACTTGTTATCAATTAAAATCAAAGAAAAAAGACAATTAGATGGACTACATACTATCATATAAATATTTCATATGTTGAGCAAAATAGCAACTAAACTACAGGAAAAAATATGAGAGTGCATAAGCTTAAAAAACTATTCTACAATAAGAAGCAAAAGGATAAAATATGAAAATGATGGGTAGGAAGTGTCTTCATTTCCTACTGCTATTATAAACACAACTTGACAAAAACCACTTTCAGAAAGAACCGGTTTATGTAGATCATAGTTCCAGTCATTACAGTGGGAAGTCCCAGTAGCAGAAGATGAGGGAGCTGGGCACATTACATCCATAACCAGGAACAGAGAACAATCAGTGTATGCGTGCTGGGGCTCAATACTTAAACAGTCCAGAATCCCCTGATGAGGGGACGATGCCGTCCACCGTGGGAATGTCTTCCCACCTCAGTTAATTTAATGAAGCTAATCCTCCACAGACATGCCCAAAGGCCCACCTCCCAAGAGATGCTACATTGTGTCAGACTGACAATAAACACTAAAATCATTAGGGAGAATATGCTGATTTCTAAACAATTAATGGATACATACATATAAATTGTTACAGCATCATTTATATTCACAGAAATATAGAAATAATCACAATTTCATGCATAAAGTTTCTTTAAATAAATGAACGTATCCCTAGATATAATTGTATCCTAGAATGGAATGCCATATACAACCAATGAATAACATTCAAGTCATCATGTAACAGGGAAAAGGTAAGGTAGAGAGCAGTATGTGCAGTTTGTCATGGCTGTGGGTCTGGTTTTTGTCTTTTGTTTTTATTTGGTTGTATGTTTTTACTATATATGTGTATATGCATGAATATCTGTACATGGTATGCTAGGTTTTGTCACTTTGACAAGGTACCTGAGAAAATTGACCGAAAGAAAAAACACTTGTTTGGCTCATTGTTTCAAAGGTTTCAGTCCATGATTGACAGTCTCCTTCCATATGGGCAATAGGAAGGCAGAACATCATGGAGGTGGGGACATAACAGGGAGAAGGCTTCTTACCTGGTGGCAGGAAACAAAGAGAGAGAGAAGATGCTTGGAGCAGAATACGCTCTTCAAAGGCATGCCTCCCGGGTGACCTACTTCCTCCAACAAGGCTCTGCTTCCAAATTAATCTGCTAAATTTAACATACTCATGATTCAATCAACTTCCGAAGCTGTCACCAGATGTGGACCAATCCTTCAGGTGACATTTCATGTCCAAACCACAACAGATAATATCTTGGGAATGGTAAATGCGGGAATTTATTTCTTTAGAGACCCACCAAAGTCTGGAATCTTTTTGTAAGCAGTGTTTGTTAGTTATTTGGCTGCGTTGTGTTCTTACCCTGCAAGGAAATGTCACGAAACACGAAAGAATCCGGTAATAAGAGTTTTATTGAGCCGGGCGGTGGTGGCGCACGCCTTTAATCCCAGCACTCGGGAGGCAGAGGCAGACGGATCTCTGTGAGTTCGAGGCCAGCCTGGGCTACCAAGTGAGTTCCAGGAAAGGCGCAAAGCTACACAGAGAAACCCTGTCTCGAAAAACAAAACAACAAAAAAAAAGTTTTATTAGAGATAAAGGGACAGAGAGTGTGCAGGGCTGTGGGAGAGACACGTGTGTAGAGAAGAAGAGAAGAAGGAACCGGGAACATGGCGCTCATTTTTTAAAGTCTGGGCGTGGCCAGGTCATGTGCGTAGATCACATGGCCACTTTGCGCGCTTTCGTCGCCATGAAATGTCACGGATCCTGGTCACGCAAGACACCTTGACCCGGAAATGGCTATCTTGACCTGGAACTGGCTAGGCGGAAGTGTCCAGGTCCGCCAGGCATCCTGGTTATGAGAGACGCCCTGACCCAGAAATGGCTATCCTGACCTGGAACTGGCTAGGCGGAAGTGTCCGCCTGGCATACGTGACCGTGGGGGCATGTTGTGAACCCTTCGTCCCTGACTTTTTCCTTTTTAAAAAAGAAAAAAATATTGTGGTTGACTGGGTATGAGGGCGATGTTTCTCTCAAAGACTGCTTCCAGCTGAATAGTGGGCGTTGGTTGGCTCTTGGGGGGGGGATGAGGGGTATCTTGTGAAGTCCTGGGATGATAGTGGAGGTCCTGGAATGACATTCTGCCATCCCCTCATTCTGCAGCTGTCCATCCATGCTGTGGCTGAGGACCTTGTGTTTGACAAGATACTGTTGACATAGAAAGAGCTTAGAGAGAAAGAATCATTATTATTTTATTTTGGAGCTGGCATTTATCTGAGGTAGATCTGGCCTGCCCAGATAGAGGCATGTGACATTTACCTGAGGTAGATCTGGCCTGCCCAGATAGAGGCATGTGACATTTACCTGAGGTAGATCTGGTCTTAGTACTCTGTTTAATTTCTATCTGAGACAAGCCTCATTAGAGGTAGTTCATTTAAGGCACCTGTTTTCCTTAGGCCAGCCTTGCTGGAGGTAGTTTATTTAAAACACCTGTTTCCCTTATTAGGTTAGCATTTAGGAAACGCAGGTGATCAGTTGCTGAGTATTGAACAATGATAAATTGTTGTATTACATTATTCCTTACCGCCTAGATATTTTTGATGGTCCTCTTTGCCTCCGGCTCTGTGTGGCCCTGGGGAATGAAGGAGTGATACCTTATTCCTCTGGAATTGGTGACAAGGCAGTGGATCCTGATGTCCTCTGGAGCTTGAGAGTGAGAGGCCCTGTTTGTTCCACTGTATATTAAGAGAGATTTTTCTGGGATGGAGGTGAGATAAAATGTTTTAGATGAAATAGGTGGACCCAGTGAGGAAAGCCCTCGAGTTTAGCAGCTGTGGGGGTTACAAGAATTACTTTCAAGGGTCCCTGCCACTTAGGGGAAAGGGGTAAAGGGCACTGGCCTGGAGGAAAAAGAACCTGATCCCCAATGTGTATTGGAGGTGGACAATTATTGTCACATGGGTGAGGTAATGAACAGTCTGCATAGCTCCATAGAATATACCTTAGGTGACATAAAAGGAGTTAACAGGCTATCTGGAACAGTTGGAGGTTTGGAAAAAAGACTTGGTGTTAGAACTGGTCTGAGGAGATATTTAACTTTTCCTGATGGTGGGCATATGGGTAAAATCGAGCTGTAGCCCTGGGGAGGTAGGAAGCCTCCAGCATGGCCATTATATGGCCTGAGTTAGATACGGATCCCCCTTTTGCTGTGAGAAGGCCACGCTCCCTCCAAATAGCAGCGTGGGACAGGAGGATATGAAAAGCATATTTGGAGTCTGTAGAGTTAGTGGCTAGGAGGAGAAGTAGGAGAGCTGCTGGCGCGTCTGGGAGGAGGCGAATGTGTGGAGCAAAAGAAATGGATGCTCCTACCTTAGCTAGGAGATCCCTCCCCATTAAAGGTACAGGGCAACTTGGCACCACTAAGAATGTGTGTGAGAGAGGGATGCCTCTGAAAAAACAATTGAGTGGTGGTGTCTGATGAGGCAGGTAAGGCTGTCCTCTGTACCCGACAATAAAGGAGGTGGCATCCCAGGACTGAGCCAATGGATCTGGTGTCCAGAAGGAAAGAAACATCACTTTCCTGCTGCGTTCTGGGTTCCCTGCCATGTCTGTAGCCAAGCCTAGGTCTGCTGGAGGTCTTAGCTTGATGTACCCATGCATCTTGGTGCCTGGGGGCAGTCAGCTGACTCTTTGTCTTTCTAGGCGGCACTTTTAACAAGGCTGTTGATGGCCTGGCAGGACATTCGCTAGCCTGTGGCCTTTTCCTCATTTAAAACAGGGACCCAACAGCTTTTGGGAGTCAGCAAGTGCCAGCACTTGGCAATTTTGTTTTCGGGCTTTTATCTCTTCCCTGGCACACCTTAAATGCCACAGATGACTCTTTTGCCTGTGGGGTCAGGAGTCTTGCTCTTCAGATGCTTAAATTTTAGCCAGGGAGGTCTGGGGAACAAGAGACAGATTTTCATTCTTATCCTGAATTATTATTTTTTAGTTTTTTCATAGTGTACTGGTTTTAGGACAGCCTTATGGAGACCTGTCAGGAGACAGGTAATAAACCTATCTCTGGCTAGACAGCCACCCTGGGTGTTATAGTCCCAGTGTGGTTCTTGGACAGGAACTTCCTCAGCTCCTGGGTGGTGTGAAAGGTTAGTCTGGGGAATTTAGTCTGCATGGGTCCTAGCCTGCTCCCATACCCTCCTGCGCTCCTCAGGAAGTAAATTATTAGAAAGTATCATGAATATATCATGAAAGGTGAGACTATAAGATTGAGTTATATATTGAAACTGTTTAATAAAGGAAGCAGAATTAGATGTATAAGAACCCAGTTTACTTTCTATCTGAGAGAGTTCTGTTAGAGAGAGAATGGAACATGAACTTTAATCAGTGGTTCATTAGCAAGATCTAGAGTCAGAGATTCCGGAGTCAGAGAATCCTCTGGTTTACGTATAGCTAGGAGCATATGAGCAGGAGAGAAGGAAACAAGAAGAGACAGTTTAGCACTGAGAAAGAAGAAAGCAACTCTTTCCATTTGCATGAACGCTGACAGTAATTGGATAGCTCCCGTAAAATATTGGGATCTAAGGAGCCTCTCGGCAGCCATTTTTTTGTTGTTTTCTAAAGCATACTTTGGCCACTTTTTTGAACATAGACGAGTTAGCTTAGAAATCTTTATGTAAGGCATTAAACTGAGAAGTTTTAAAGCTTCAACAAGACAGCCTAATGGAGAGGAAGGACTAACAGGGTTGGAAGCCTTGTTTCCCATGTCTGCAGTGGAGAGGCAGAAAAATAAATAAATAAATAAACATGATCTGGAGCCAAGGCCCCAGGCGTCCCCAAGGCCAAGGACGGATGCCAGGCACAGGCTGCTCCTTGGCTCATCAGCCACAGAAGCAGGGGCCTTCCTCCACGGTGAGGAAAGGATTCCCCAGGAATCCAGACAGCGACTGCCGCTGGGGATGTGTCGGCCTCACATGGCTCCCAGGACGCACCCAACGGCGGTGGTCCCAATACGAGAAATATCTCAGGCTGCAGACGTGGGAGACGGCTAGAAATCTTAGGCCTGAGATAGGGGCCGACCATAGACAAGGAAGACCGTGGCCAGGGGTTCCCCTGGTCTCAAGAATACGTGTGAGGCGCCGGACAATCAACGGTCATTCTCACAGATTCAGGAAACCGTTTACGCTGGCTGAAAAATGGGGGGGACTCACCAATTGAAGAAAGCGGTGTTGGATGCAATTTGGATGCAGTTCAGGCGAATGGAGAGCGGTCTGTCGCATAGGGAGCAGATTAACCGGTTCGCGGGTTTCCAGGCACCCCGCTCAGTTTCGGCACCAAAATGTTAGTTATTTTGCCACATTGTGTTCTTACCCTGCAAGGAAATGTCATGAAACACAACAGAATCCGCTAATAAGAGTTTTATTAGAGACAAAGGAACAGAGAGTATGCAGGCCTGTGGGAGAGACATGTGCATGGAGAAGAAGGAGAAGAAGGAGAAGAAGGAATCGGGAACATGGCGCTCATTTTTTAAAGGCTGGGCATGGCCAGGTCACGTCACTACTCCACGCATGTGCATGTGCATGTGCGTAGATCACATGGCCATGTTGCGTGCTTACGTCACCATGAAACGTCACGGATCCTGGTCATGCAAGACACCTTGACCTGGAAATGGCTATCCTGACCTAGAACTGGCTAGGTGGAAGTGTCTGCCTGGCATATGCGACCGTGGGGGCGTGTTGTGAACCCTTTCGTGTTCCCTACTGTAATTAAAATTTCAGGATAGGGAGAATATGTAAGCTCATGGAAATGTTAGATATATTGAACAATTTGTATACACCATGTTAAATAACTCCTTTAAATGTTATAATTTAACCCTATCATTTTAAAGAGTAATGTTGCTCCGTTTCCCCAGACCTAATCCCTCAGGCTCTCCCTAGCACTGCAACAGACCACCAGCTGCATGCAGCCTCCCTTCCCCAAAGTCCACATCTTCTGTGGATCTCAGCGATCACCCCCTCCTGGCCTCCCTACTCTGATTCATCCCAGCCTCCAACACCAGCAGGCATTCCCTGTAAACACTCTAGCTTAGTAGGCCAGTAAAACAGGAAGCACACAGCCATCACACTCTCTGAAAATCTGGAGAGGAAATAGAAACCAAGAAACAAAACACCCACTCAACAAAGACAAAGCTCAGAAATCAGCACCTAGACCTATAATTATCCCAAACCCAGATACCAGCATGAGGACACATCAATAACAGCCAGGACAGTATGTCACCACTAGAGCCCAGCTGTTGTACCACAGCTGGCCCCAGACATTCCAACATAGCTGAAGCACAAGAAAAAGACCTTAAAACCAACTATATGAAGATGATAGAGGTCCTTAAAGATGAAATTAATAAATCCCTTAAAGAAATCCAGGAAAACACAAACAATTGGAGGAAATGAATAAATTCCTTAGAGAAAGCCAAGAACAAACAAACAAACAGTTAAAGGAAACAAATAAAATTGTTCAAGACCTGAAAATGGAAACAGAATCAATAAAGAAAACACAAACTGGAGGAATCCTGAAAGTGAAAATTTTAGGGATTTGAGCAGGAACTATAGAGGAAACCTTCACCAACAGAATACAAGAGATGAAAAACGGAAGAAATGAATGCATCAGTCAATCAAAGAAAATGTTAAATCTAAAAAGCTCTGTACACAAAACAGCCAGGAAATCTGGGACACCATGAAAAGAACAAACCTAAGAGTAATAGGGATAGAGAAAGGAGAAAAATCCCAGTTCAAAGGCCCAGAAAATATTTGCAACAAAATCATAGAAGAAAAATTTACTGACTTAAAGAAAGACATGCCTATAAAGGTATAAGAAATATACAAAACACCAAATAGATTGGACCAGAAAAGAAAGTCCCCTCACCACATAATAATCAAAACACTAAACATACAAAACAAAAAAGAATAAGACCAAATAACAAATAAAGGCAGACCTATTAGAATTACACCTGATTTCTTTCAGTGGAGACTGTAAAAGACAGAAGGGCCTGGACAGATCTAAGAGACCACAGATGCTAGCTCAGACTAATATACCCAACAAAACTTTCAATCATCATAGGTGGAGAAAATAAGATATGCCACGAAAAAGTCAAATGTAAACTATATCTATCCACAAGTCCAGTCCTACAGAAGGGGCGAGAAGGAAAACTCCAACCCAAAAAGATTAACTACATCCATGACAACATAGGAAATAAATAATCTTAAACCAGCAAAACCGAAAGAAGGGACACACACACACACACACACACACACACACACACACACACACACACACACAAATGGCTGAGAAACAAACACTTAAAGAAATGTTCAACATCCTTAGCCATCAGGGAAATGCAAATCAAAACTTTTTGTCACTCGTGTTACTGATTTTAGCCATTCTGTCGGGTGTGAGATGGAATCTCTGGCACCAGGTTTCTCCCTAACCCCCGTGGAACAAGGGGAACACTCCTCCACTGCTGGTGGGAATGCAAACTTGTACAGCCACTACGGAAATCAATACAGTGGTTCCTTAGAAAGGTGGGAACTGACCCACCTTAAAATCCAGTGATGTCACTCTTAGGCATATACCCAAAAGGATGCTCCATCCTACCACAAGGACACTTTGCTCAACCATGTTCATGGTGGCTTTATTCGTAATAGCCAGAAACTGGAAACTCCTCAATAGAAGAATGGATAAACAAAATGTGTGACATTTACACAATGGAGTGCTATTCAGTTATTTAAAAAATGACATCATGAAATTTTCAGGCAAACGGATGGAACTAGAAAAAAATCATCCTGAATAAGGTGACCCAGACCCAGAAATACAAATATGGTATGTATTCACTTTTAAGTAAATATTAGCCATTAAGTAAATGCTACAACAACATATACATCAATATAGTTCTATTTGACCCCTCTCCTTTCATCTTCCTGTCTGGTAACGCAAGAGGAAACACTCTTTCTCAATGTTTCTCAGAAACATCTTGTCTGCACCACAACTCTTCTAACTTCACCCGAGCCTTAGACTTTTGGAAAACATGCGTTTTTCTACGATGTCAGGAAGGGAATCAGGAACGCTAATGGAAAGGGGCATAGGTGAGTGCTCGATATTTAATACTGAGTGACCTCAAATAGAATGAAAGCTCTAACAGTTTGGACCCTGGAGTCAGATATTTGGGTTCAAATTCTGACTTTCCAATAATTAAGTTTTGACCTTTTGGTAGTTCTCAACCTTCCTATGTATCAGATCTCTAATTGGTAAAATCAAAACAATAGCGCCTACTATATATAGTTGTTGTAAATATCTCCTGTGCCCATACATGTGTTCCTGCTCCATGGTCTGTAAACGAATTTCTAAGCGGTCTTATTAAATAAAAAACACAGAGCCAAATATAGGGGTGAAAGCCCTAGAGATCAGGGAAAGAGTGAGAGCCACCAACCTTACCTCTCCAGCTTTGCAGCTACCAAAAGGTGAGTTACTTCCTGTCTACCCATGCCTTTATTGCCTTGCTATTCTGCCCTCTCATTGGCTCTTAGCCCAGCTACCTTACTTCCTTGTCACTGCCTATCTGTACAGACCTCCAGGTCTTTATGGTTGGTACTGGGATTAAAGGCGTGTGTCACCACGTTTGGCTGTTCCCTAGTGTGTCCTTGAACACAAAGAGACTCTGCCTGGCACATGATCTGATTAAGGGCGTGTGCTACCACTGCCTGACTTCTATGTTTACTTAAAAATGGGTGGCCTTTCCCCCCTTGATCTCCAGGCATGCTTTATTTATTAACATACAAATAAAATCTCACCACATTTCAGCACAAGTAAAATTATCACCACAATGGTCTATAAGTAACAGTATTGTCACTTGTGATGAGCACCTTGTAGTTATGGATCATCACTATTATGATTGTCTTCACAAAACACCACTGGCTATGGCCATTGCCCCATGTTATAGTGCAGCATCGAAAACATAATGCTGATACTTTTATCCTCAAGGCTTCAGGGGGAAAACTACTTGAGGAAAGACTGAGGGTTATAGAAGGCAATCTTTCTTACCGCCCTGCTCCCAAGTCAGGGAAAGTGTCCTTTGTCCAAGACAGATGACATCAAAATGGTTAGAAACTTTCCATTATTTGAAAGTTCAGGCCTACTCCACAAGGCACTTGCTACAAGTCAGTAACTGGAAATTCCATGCACATGATAGACCTTTGACTAATATGCCATATTTATGTGTGATTATAATGTCAATTTCCTCTAGTACTTTCATGAATAAAAGAATGCAATAATAATTTCATGAGTAGTAGTTTTGAAGTGAGTGTTCCCATACTCTACTCCCAGATAGGCAAAAGAACAGAAGAGGGGAGTTATGAGGATAAAACAGTCACTGATAAATTATACACTTATAAAGCTAGTTAAAACTCAGCATTCCCCACTCATAAAATACCATGACATCTACCTTCATGGGAATGCAATCTTCACAACTCTTGATAATGGATTACAAAATGGTAAGTCTTGCAAAAAAATTTTAAAGGCACCTCAAAGTGGATAATTTGAACAGAAAAGTAGGAAGAATACAAACGGTGTAAGGAAAATTAACCGAAGGCCTTGAAAGACTTTGTCAAAACTAACCCTACATGATCTCACTAAGAAAAATGGAAAACATAATGAGACTGTCATAATCTCTCCCTGCTAGTTACCTTTTGCGTCACTCTGACCAAATATCTGAAGCAACTCAAGGGAAGAAGGATTGATTCTTGATATGAGGGTCTACTCTTCCATGGCAGGGTCATGAAGCAGCTGATATCACATCTGCAGACAGAAGTCAGAGAGAGGCGACTGCTAATGTGCCCCCCTCGGTTTCTCCTTGATGCTGCTGCCAATGTTCATGGTGGACATTCCCTTTTCAGTTAACATCTTTGGAAACACTCTTACAGAACCAGAGGTGCGTCTCCTAAGACACTCTATCATGCAGTCATGTTGACAATTAAGACCAAAATCAACATTAGAATACATCTCGTATCACTTGTCTAAAATGTGGATCCAAAATATCAACATCTAGGTGTTAGGGAGATGAGTGCTTGCTGCTCTTCCAGAGGACCAGGGTTCAAGTCCCAGCACCCAGTGTCCACAGAGCAGTCCACAACCATCTATAACTCAAGTTCCAGGGGACTCGACACCTTATTCTGGCCTCCACAGGTATTAGGCATGCACATGGTACACATACATACAGGCAGGTAAAACATTCATACACACAAAATAAAAATAAATATTTTTAAAAATCAACACTTGACTTCTCTGCCACCTACTTATAGATCAAGATGTGAGCCCTCCGATGTTCCTACCACACCTGTTGTGATAAGCTACATCTTACGTGAAATACACCACTTGTTTTAATGAGTCTAGACTTACTTTTCAAGCTAATGCCCTCATTGAACCTCTTTTTCACTTGACAGCTTGAATTTTCTGTGGCCATTTTAAATTGGTCTCTGTTAAAAGTAGACTTTCCCTGCATGCACTTGATTATGAGTACAATAAAAAAAAAAAAAAAAAAAAAAAAAAAAAAAAACAGAACCTCAGGACTTCCAAACTCAAACCTTAAGTCTCTGTTTCTTGTTCCAAGTTGAGAATCCCACATGAAAATTTTCATTACTCTTCAAAACCTCACAAAATACTACACAAAAGAGAACGAAGCACTGTGTATTCAACTTTCGGACACTGTGTTCCACTTTACAATCTTCAAAGAAGCATTTAACATCTTAAATCTACTTTCCATGAAGGTGTTTGGTACTTTACGTAGCTCAAATGCACACATTTCAAACATAGATGTTTAGAAAACTAAACACAGATTACATCAGATTGCAAGACCTGATTGGATGTAAGCTTGCAATAAAAATAGGTATTTTCTCCACACACTATCCTCATTAACACACACACACACACAAAGCGACTAAACAAAGCCAAACTAATTTCTTTGATTATAGTCATAAATTCAGAATATGCCTTGAAGAATAACTCGGATGAACTTGGTGTGTGAGCCCACCGTCACATCCTTGGCCTCTGATTCAGAGGGGTAACACGGAGAAAGGTTCATCACAGAAATAGAAGCGGGTCTAACTTTTGTCAAGGCCTGAGAAAAAGCAGGGCAAGTCTGTTCTAACAGCAAGTCATTTTCCTGATCTGAAAACAACCAGACTCCATGGCTTCTGGCCTGGTCCACTCTTCTTGGGTTTCACCATTTAGAATGCAGCGTCTTTGCCAGAACACCTTCTTTGAGGTTTAGTACCAATTAAACTGAAGCGCTGTGTCAGAAGAGGAATTGAGCCTGGCTCCAGGGTTGCTGTCTAAGGCGCCATGACTAATGTGGCGGAGGTCACGAGGGAGACGAGCATAAAGACTGCGGGGCAAGTAAGTGTCACCTGGGACCCTGGGTAGACACTCGCTGTGCATGACCGCGAGCAGGGAAAGTAACCTTTTTTGTTGTTTTTGTTGTTGTTTTTCACAGAACTCTAACTCGACATTTTCTTTGATTAGAAGTGCAGACAGTAAGGCACAGCAACGTTAGCAACACCTATGACTGGGTCTTAGTCACTGCTCTGTTGCTGGAAAGAGACACCAGGGCCCAGGCAACCTGACAAATGACAGCATTTAACCGGGGGCTGGTTTACAATTCAGAGGAGCACGGCCACATGCATGGCACTGGAGCAGTAGCTGAGAGCCGTATCCTGGTCTGCACATCAGACACGGGGCCTGTCTTGGACCTTTGAAACCTCAACGCCCACTAAGAATATGCTTCCTCCAAACAAGGCCACACCTCCTCCGAACAAGGCCACACCTCCTAATCCTTCTAATCCTTCCAAATATTGCCCATCCCCAGTGACTAAGCATTCAAATATATGAGCCTATGGGGACCATTCTTATTCAAACCACCACAGACTATCACCAAGAGACATAAATGTTATTTATAACAAATATCATGCTATGGTCACTGCAGTTCTCTTACAGTATCTCTACACACATCCCTATTGGTGCTTCATTTGACCATCAATTTGACTGGATTAGGAAGCACCTAGGTTAGTAAAGTATGCCTCTCCGTTAATGAGAAGATTTCTCGGTACCGTGGGTGGCATCATACCATACACTACAGCAATGGTTCTCAACCTGTGGGTCACGACCCCCTTTAGGGGTCACATATCAGATATCTAAGTTGTGATTCATAACAGTAGCAACATTGCAGTTATGAAGTAACAATGAAATAATTTTATGGTTGGGGATCACCACATGAGTATCTATTAAAGGGGCAGAGCATTAGGAAGGTTGACAACCCCTGGACTAGAGAGAAAGAGGTAAAGGAAGATGTCTGCAGCGCAGGCCTCTTTCTCTCTTCCCGTGCCGTCTGAGGTGACTAGCCCATGCCACATCCTCCCACTGCACTGATATGCTGTGGAACAGCAAAGTAGAAAAGACCACAGACTTGGAGCCCCTGAAATTAGGGGCCAAAGGAAACTCTTCCTTCTCTAAGCTGTTTCTGTTGGGTATTGTGTCAACCATGATGAAAAGTCAAACAGACTTTACTTCAAAAGGATGGAAAGAGCTCGCCATTGCTAAAACGACACAGAACTGCTAATGCTCAGCATGCGAGCGACGCACAGAATAAACTATTAAAAACTCCAAACTTCCTAAGTCATTCAGACACTACATTCTCACGTGTCTTCATATCAAAAGTCACAAATTGCCATGTAGGGAACCATGGTACTTGTCGCTTTCTAGTATGACCTGTCTGTCATTACTGGTTAATTAAAATAAGTGACATTTAGTGCTTTCATTCAAGCTAAGAAGGCACATAATAATAAATAAAATTAAAGTTTAAGTTGGCTATACTTTAAATATATCATATTGTAATATAGTATGTTAATAAAAAGGTACCTATATGACTAGGCCACAAACATAATATTTTGATAACTATAACCAGTTTTCTTTTGTAATTCCAACATGTTTTCTTCTATTCAACTGAATAATTATTCTAAGAAAAGTTCCACAGACTTCAGTAGAAGGTCAAAGAGGATGATTATTTTAATACAGTCAAGATCTTCTGACTATTGGTATCCTGTCTACAAAACTGTGTTTTACCTAATGCAATCCTTTAGGTTTTCCTCACAGTTCAGTGCACACACTGTTTGTTTAATTAGTAAACAGTTTTTCTCATTGACCTCTGGCAAGTGCTCCTGAATAGTCTTTTTTTTTTTTAAATGTTTCTTGCTGTCTTTGCTCTCTTGATGAGGACTTGACAGTCTTTGATTGACTGTGGCAACACTGCCCACGGTTAGGGTTTTGTCTTCATTTCCTCTCTTGCCCTTTGACCCAGGTAGAAAGCTGGCTGGTGGATAACATTCACTTCGCTTCACCTGCACCTTCCGCCGACACATCGACTGCATGAGTACACAGGTCCTCGAGGACCACTGTAAAATGGAGCCAGGTTTTCCGGGAAAGAGCATGGTGATAAAGAACAGATAAGGGAATTACCCAGAGAGCTATGGGGAGAAAGATGTAGAGGTAGGCTCTGCTAGGGGAAGGTCGATCTGGTTCCTAGAGAAGGTAATCCCAGAGCCAGATTGTAAGGCAAACAACAGAAGAGACAAAAACAGCTCAAATGTAGAAACAAGAATGCATATCAACAAGTAGAACTCCCTAGCAGACCAGAAAATGCTAATACCAAATTGACCATGAAAGAAGTCTTTTAATAAGATGGTTAGGGGTTCAAAACTCTACGTGTCAGAAATCAGAAAACCTATGTTTCAAAGGGAGTGACTAGGGTAGGTGGAGCTGAAAATGAGTGAATAATGTCTGACGGAATGGGTAGAATCAATATCTAGCCAAAACTAAATATCAGCATCACTGAAACAAAAATTCTGAAATACAAGAATTAAATAAAATGTTACTTTTCCAGTGTAACTATCACAATCTCACTATTTCCAGCACTCCTTGTTTCAGGTTTTGATACTGTATTGCATGAACTGTTTCTCACGGTGATCCTCAGTGAGCTAGTAAACTGTTCTTCTAGCTGCTACAATAACAAAATTCCCTGTGGCTCATCGTCACTTTTCATAACTGTCATGTGACATAAAGACCCCAGTTGGGTGTTTGAGCTTAAAGTGTCAGGTTTCTGCCCTTTGTGACAGGTACCTCACATTGTAGCATCCAGGACGCAAGGAGAGAATGTCTGTGCTTGTGTGCTTTCTCTTCCTGGTATTACACCTAGGTCTTAAGCCTCTGGATTAGTGTCGCCGCATTTAGGGCAAGTGCCCCCACATTTGTGAATACTCTCTGTCAAGGCCTCTAGAGCATCCCTGGAGGTATGTTTTGCTTAAGTCATTGATACTTCTCCATCCTACCAGGTTGACAAGATGAACCATCACACCCATTTGTAGCTGAAGTCAATAGAAAACCAAGATTCATTTCAGCTACTCTGATGGTCAAAGCACTTCTGTGGTGATGCAGCCACCACAATGCTAGGCTTTGTCCTTTCTCTCTAAGAAAAATAAGTATCTGGCACTAAGTCTTGGACCTAAAGATTTGATCAGTGGTGAGGATACAATTTCATTGAAGTGCTTTCTCAAGTTTAAGTAAAGTGTACCACCTCAAGGTGCTTATCAAACATTTTCTAAGTTCATTTAAGATTTCGGCCCTCACTTTTATTTTCAATTTTTAATATTTTCATCTATGTATTGTTATTTCACATAATTACTGAAATTTTGTATGTACAGAGCACCACCACACCGCAGGAACAACTTATGTCAAGGTAGATCATTGTGGCCCCAATGCTTGACAATCTCATGGTTAGTCACCTTCCTATCTTCCTTGACTAATTATTGGTATTTGACACAGATAACGACTGCTTCATCTATCAAATGTATTTTTCACTTGGCTTTGAGGTCATCACACTCTCTAGACTCAGTAAAAATATTTTTAATAGGCCCACCTTTACGTAGTCTATATAAACACACTAACAATATAATAAAAGAAGCATTCCTACTGTGGTCAAAAAGTGCCTGCTGGATTCATTGAGAAAGTTAGCAAATACAAATTGATTAAGAAAGAAAATAATTAAATATGAACATCGGAAAATGGAAGAAGACAGACATATGCAGACAGTTTTAATGATGGTATATGAAACTCAAAGTAACAATCTGAAAACAAATAGGAATCATGGGAAATTTAATAGAGTAGTACCAGTTACTTTTCCCATGCCTGTGATCATATTTCTAACAATGAGTAAGTTAAGGAATGGGGAATTAATTTTGGATCACAGTACAGGGGAGATACAATGCATCTCAGTGGTAAAGGCGTAACAGAAACATGAGGAATCTAGCTGGTCACATCACACCCACAATCAGGAAGCAAAGAGCAGACAGGAAGTAGTGCTGGGCTAAGGAGTCTCAAGATCTATTCCCAATGACCAGTTTCTCCACCTAGGCCCACCTTCACATGAGCCTATGAGGGACATTATACCTTTGAATCAAAAATAGTCATTATAAAACAAAACTCAATGTTTTACTACATTTCAGCAATAATGAATTAGAAAACAAATCATTTTACTAACAGCATGATGATAAACATTACCTAAGAGTTAAAGTCACCAGGGATGTACAGAGAATTTTGAAGGAAACCACAATATTGTTATTAAAGGACATAAAAGAAAAATGTCTTCAAATAGAGAACTGTATCATGTTGCCAACAAAGAAGACTTAATATTGTCAAGATGTCAGTTCTCCCCAAATAAATAAACTCACTGCAATCCCAGTGAGCTTGATGGTTTATTTTTGGAAACTCAACACATGATTCTAAAGTTAATCTGGAAGAATAATATTTTTTTAATCAAAAGTAGGAAAGGGATGAGCTGAGAAGATGATGAAGGTCAACAGGAGTGGGGGTGGAAGAGTCAGTAATGGGATGAATATAATCACAGTCTATTGTATACATCTATGTATATCATTATATCTAATACCAAATATAAAATTAATAATAAAAATTACACCAAAGAATAAAACAAAACTTTCAAATGTGTGAGAAAGATACATGTCCTATACCTTGATGATAAAGCTCCTATCATCCACACAAAGATTAAAAGCCATCAAAAGAAATAAAAACCACTAATAGACAATAAAGGAAAAACTCTCAAAAGAAGATACACCTCTCACCCAACAATTAAAATTACAACTTAAACAGCAACTTGTGTTAGAAGGGCAGTTGGGCAGAGCTCACATATTAATAACAGTATGTGAAAGACAGAAGGAAATAAGTGTTAGGGGAAGAGAATGAATTTAGTAACTTTATAAAACATTTCTGAAAATTTCAGAATTCTTAAAATGTATAAATATACCACTTGGACAACTCATCCTAATAAGGTAACAATGGGTTTCTCAAAACAGATATTTGTGATGCTTGATTAGAAAATGCCTGACTAAACTGTCACTCGATGCTTTTCGCCGAGTAATCAACTCAAAACAGCAAGGGGAACTGAAAAAGCAGAAAAGAGCTTTGATAAACTGAGGAGACACCTGTAACCTTGACCTACAAGACTGAGGAAGAACTGCCTGGAGAGAAGGTCAAACAGGGATACAGGGGGACACCCACCACGACCTCGGTGGCTGAGGATCGCAAATCAAACTTATCCAAAATGCACGGCGTGACGCAAGGCGTACAATCACAAGCCCTGCTGGAGACAGTAGGACCAGGGACGGAGCCTCTGGGAGGAGCCTCTGTAGCCTCTCTCCGACCCAGACAACAGACAGGAGAGCCAATGCCGGACACAGAAACACCACTCCTGTCGAGAAGCAAGGTATCGTTGAGGCAGGGTGAGGGAAATGGGCCTTCCATTGTGAACAGCTCAACAACTGAGCTCTGGAGAGCAAGAGGTTCAGAAGGTGCACACACATGGAGCCCTGAGGCATAAAGAGCTCACCTGTGAACTAAGGAAAGTTGTGGCTGGCCTGAGCACCGTTCTTCTCTTCCTCTTGAAGGAGCCTCATGCAAATAACTGGAAGCATCCACCTCATTCACAAAATACATAATAACCCCAAATAAGCCAGTCAAGTATCTATGCAAAATTACTTTCAGGAGGAAAGCAAGTGGCAGATGAACACATCCCAGAAGAATATTGCCACTGCTCAGATAAAAATCACGTCTAGATACGTGCTCGTGAATATGAGTCATCTAGAATCAAAAGGCTGAAAGCAAAGAATTGGAGGGGATGAAACATGAACTGGCTGACTTGAAAAGCAAATAGAAAAACTAAATCCATCCAAAATATCAAGTTCACAGTGGGCAACATAAAGAATCGTCTCTGAAATGACGCCTACGGCAGAAGAACATAGCAGAGAAAGCAAACGATGTGAGAGGCAGACATCCTGCCCGGAGGACCAACACTGAGCACGTCTAATAGAATGTTCGAGACATAGTGCGAAGAAACTGAAAGATTTAAATCCATACCCCGGTCACAGACCAAATAAGCTCGTGTAACAGTATTAGTGGATAGTATGAAAGACGTGCTGAGCTCCAACGCTCTAAAACGAAGAAACTATGCTGTTCTCTCGTGTTCTCTACCCCTACCCCACCCCACTGCCACCAATTTACCCAGGAGATCTCTGGACTGTTCGCTGAGGCGCCTGCATGGCACCAAACTAGGCCCTCTGCATGTGGGTGACAGCTGTGTGACTTGCTCTGTTTGCGGGGCCCCTGGCAGTGGGACCAAGATCTCCTCCTGGTGCATGAACTGGCTTTTTGAAGCCTATTCCCTATGGTGGGATGCCTTGGTCAGCCTTGATGCAGGGGGGAGGGGCTTAGTCCTGCCTCAATTTGATATGCCAGGCTTTGTTGACTCCATGGAGGCCTTAACCTCTCTGAAGAGAGGATGTGGTGTGGGGTGGGGAGGGGAAGGAGGAAGGGAGAACTGGGACTGTGGTTGGTATGTAAAACGAAAATAGATAGGTAGATGATAGATAGATAGATGATAGATAGATAGATACATAGATAGATGGATGGATAGATAGATAGATAGATAGATAGATAGATAGATAGATAATGGATGAAGTGGAAATCCCACCACTGTAGGTATTCACACAGAAAAGACTCACAGAGGTTTAGGGCCATGGTACATCTCTTCTTCCTCGGTTGTCTCCTGTTTTTTTTTCTACAAGCCACTGTTCTAGTCAGCTTCTCTGTTGCTATAATAAAAACGCCATGGCCCAAAGTAACTTGAAGGAGGATAGGGTTTATTTGGCTTGACTTTCGACATCAGGGTCTGTCGTTGAGGAAAGCCAGCACAGAAGCTCATCAGGAACCTGCAGGAGTGAACTGAAGCAGCCACCATGGAGGAAAGAGGCTCGCCATGGGGAAAGAGGCTCGCCATGGAGGAAAGAGGCTCGCCATGGAGGAAAGAGGCTCGCCATGGAGGAAAGCAGTTCACCATGGGGGAAAGAGGCTCGCCATGGAGGAAAGAGGCTCGCCATGGAGGAAAGAGGCTCGCCATGGAGGAAAGAGGCTCGCCATGGGGAAAGAGGCTCACCATGGAGGAAAGAGGCTCGCCATGGGGAAAGAGGCTCGCCATGGGGAAAGAGGCTCGCCATGGAGGAAAGCGGCTCACCATGGAGGAAAGAGGCTCACCATGGAGGAAAGCGGCTCACCATGGAGGAAAGCATCTCACCATGGAGGAAAGCGGCTCACTGCACAGGGATGGCCTGGCCCATCGTGAGCTGGGCCCTCCCGCATCAGTCATGAATGAAGAAAATGCCCCCACAGACTTGCCTAGGAGTCAATCTGATGGAGACAATTCCTCAATTGACTCCCTCTTCCCAGATGACTGTAGATTGTATCACACTGACAAATAGATAAAGAGCCCAGCCACCCAATTCATTTATTTCTAACCTGTTTTGTTGCTGATGTTTTCAGCTGCTTCTGTTGGCCAAATGAGTTTGATGCTGAAAGATGGAGGTATAACATTTATAAAGAACTCAGGCAAGCAATATGTGACTCTCAGTTTCTTGGTTCAGCCCAACTGTTGTTCAAGAGAAAAGGAAAGCGGGCAGGTGAGATGGCTCAGCTGGAAAAGGTGCTTGATAAGCAAGCCTGGATCCCAGCTCGGTTCCCTGAGCCACATCCAGAGGAAGGGGAGAACCAACACCAGCAAGTTGTCAAGTTGTCTTCTAATCCCCACACGCATACTGTGACATGTCTTCCCACCATCACACACACACACACACACACACACACACACACACACACACAAATAATAACAATAATACATAAAATTAAAAACAATAAAAAAATTGATACATGTTTTTCTTCCATAGTTTTTTCTCTCCCTCCCTCTCTTCCTTCCTGTCTTTTTGGGGTTGTTGTTTGTTTGTTTTCTGAGATAGGGTCTTTCAACACACACACATACACACACAAAAAAAAAAAAAAAAACCAGAAAGGATGGAAACAACCCATACAGAAGATTCAGTTGACATATTTTGCATTTTATAACCACCCAAAAGAAAGTATAAAATTGGTAATGTTCATGGAAAGGTTTATAATTCATTAAGTCAACCACAATACAAAATTTAATAAATTCAGAAAGTATAGAATGATGAGAAATCTTTGGGTTTAATGGAGAGCAAGTAGAAAATAATAATTAAAAGTAGTATAAAAGAGGCTTGAGAGATGACTCAGTTGGTAAAGTCCTTACCATGCAAGTATGAGAACCTGAATTGAGTCCCTAGAACCTACACCTACATTAAAAACAAAAAAAGCGGGGCATGGTGATCTTAATCCCAGAGCAGGATATGTGGAGGCAGGTGCATTCCTGGGGCTGACTGGCCGGCCAGTCTAGCCTACTTGGTGAGTTCCAGACCAGTGAGAGACCCTGTCTCAAAAAAAAAAAAAAAAAAAAAAAAAAAAAAAGGTATTTCTTGAAAAAGGGCATCTGGCCTCTACACACATGTACACGTGTGCTTGTGCGCCTGCACCCATGTGACACAATGCAGACTATAAAAGTAGAGAAAAGAAAACATAAACACACATTGTTGATAAGTTGAAAATGTACGGTGTTCTTCATAAAAAAGGAAAGACATTTGATAAAATTCAATATTTGTTCTAGATTAAAATAAAACTCTTAATGAAAAGGAAAAATATGTACACCTTTATATCTTTAACATGACCAATGGCAAGTATGACATTTAGTGGCAGAGCCTTAGGAACATCCTCCATCACAATCAGAAAGGAGACAATGATATACATAATTATCACCACCATCACCATCGATATCATTATCAGCATCATTTCATTTTTCTTTTCTGAGACCTTGAAGCCAGGCAGCTGTGGCGCACACCTTTAATCCCAGCACTCAGGAGGCAGAGCCAGGTGGATCGCTGTGAGTTCAAGACCAGCCTGGTCTACAGAGCGAGATCCAGGACAGGCACCAAAACTACACAGAGAAATCCTGTCTCAGGAAAAAAAAAAAAAGAAAGAAAGAAAGAAAAAAAAAATAGTTGTGAAATTTTCTGAGACTTTGTGCATTGTAAACCAGCTTGATCCTCACAAACTATCCTATAGATAGATCAAAACTATTTTTTCCTTTTTAGAACTATACTCTCAAAGTTTTTTTTAAGACACTAGCCTGTGCTTGTAGGCCACACAACATAAGAAATGTACGTGCTGTAAGACAAAAAGTGTGTTTTATTAGGAAAGTATCTTATACTACAGTTGGAAACCACGTGGAATCAGGGGTGGAACTCCGTGTTAGTTCCCATGATGAACTATTAAGAGTAAACCCGGCCTCTTCCCTTCTCTGTCTTAACTTGCCCTCTCTCCCTTTCTTACAGTCCCCGGCCATGGTGCCACCTGCTTTGATGTTAGGCAGCAAGAGGGGCCCTCCTCAGAGCTCATGCCATGCTTTTTAGACTTTCAGGTTCCAACATTTTAAGTTGAATAAAGCTCTTTTGTTTACAAATCACTCAGCCTTGAGTTTTTCATTATGAAACAGAAAGCTGCGATAATCAGTTTACTGATACCTGGAGAGAGTTGGAGCTCAAGCATCGTCAAGGAGGAAGAACTACAACAAACATGCCAGGTACGTAGTTAGGTCCCCCGAGAACTCATGCTTTAAGAGATTGTCGGAGGCAGGAGATGAACTTTCATTGTACACTGAAATCCATTTTAGAGCCAGCTCAGTGCCAGGCTAGATTTAAGTGGACTTCCTATCAAAAGCAAATAAAAATATTCTCTAACTGAAGGGACAGCATTTCTATCTTCAAAGGATCTTCGTCATTTTCTGCTCTGCAATGTCGGCTGTTCAGTCACAAATGACGGTACAGCATGTGGAACCAGCTAAAACCCACAGGAAAAGAAACAACAGAAACACCGGTGACCTGGCTTTGCTAATCTAGTTGTATTACACTTGTTTAAAAAAGGGGAGATCTTGGGGCCAGTGAGACGGCTCAGCAAGTAAAGATACCGGCCTCCAAGCCTAACGACCTGAGTTCGTGTCTCAGGACCCACGTGGTGGGAGGGGAGGACCAACACCCAAATCGTCCTGTCTACCATGGAGTATGTGCAGACACACACATAAACAAACAAATGTAATAAAAAGCTGTTAAACTGCAAATAAATGGGAAAGGCCTTGAAAGTATTAAATGA
This sequence comes from Peromyscus leucopus, assembly GCF_004664715.2. Classification (NCBI taxonomy): domain Eukaryota; kingdom Metazoa; phylum Chordata; class Mammalia; order Rodentia; family Cricetidae; genus Peromyscus; species Peromyscus leucopus. The sequence continues at coordinate 41,596,935 of NC_051078.1, read as the reverse complement.
ATATTTAAGTAAATTAACTGCATAGTGAAACAAATTAAGATGAGAGATGCACTCTAGATGGAAAACTGCTTACCTACCACTACAAAATTACTGCGCATGCCAAGAAGAGGGAAACTGTGACCGCCAATGAGAGCAAAGGGATTAAAGAGTGTAGATTCCAGGATGACAGAGGTGACAGAGCCAGCAAGTGGAGAGTGTTGAAAACAGCTATTGTGACTATGCACCAACGTGTAGTGAGAAAACACATTAGAGAAGTCTAGGGGTAATTCTAATATCATCCCAATCTGAAAATATGATAAACAACTTGCCAAAGACTGGTGACTCTCTTCACAGTATCCAGAGAAGGAAGACAATGCACAAGATAAACAGAGGAACAAAACTAAAGACTTTCATCAAAATTATACAGGCTAAAAGACCATCACATGTCCTTCGGTTGCTAAGGGAAAAAAATCTGTCAATCTAAGATTCTGTATCTGGTAAAATTAACATTCAAATTTAAGGGTAAAATTAATTATATTCCACTCAAATCCATACAAAATTTGAGACTTTCTTGTAGAACCTGTATGAAGTGGACATTCACGCTTTTCAGCAGGAAAAAAAAAAAAGCTGCATAGCAACATGTCTCTGCAAAAGTGTTAATGAACAGTAAGATTATAAATAAATATGAAACATTCTCTCTTTAAACTTTCCCTCAGATCCTCTGTTCTGTGTATTTCACTTGGAACAAAGTAGAAGCCAGGAAACTAGAAAGCGGCGTTTGGGAGACATGCTAAGGGACGGGTGGTATATTGAGACTAAAGCAGTGAGGTAGAATCCTGGGGGTGCGAAGGCTTGAACAGGGAGGAGAGTGGGATTACGGGGGAAACGGGCTAGGGGACACTAACCCAAAGGAAGGAAGTATGAAAAGTCACATGGAAGCCGACTTTAAAGAAATAAGTAGAAAGATAGTAGAACATGGGAGATAAGAGAAGAGGGAGAAACACTGAGGGTTAAAAGATGAAGCTGGAATTCGGCAATGGAGGAGTAAAGGGGGCAGTAATCAAAACTAAGGAACTATGGGAAAAGCTTACGAAAACCTGCTAATCAGCAAACTAGCTTCAAAATACAACTTTAGAAGTAGTTTCAATGGAATTACCCTGCACGTGTGGAAAACACTTCTGAAGATATGAGATATTAAACGAAAATCACTATACAAGGCGTGGGATACTTCCCTCTGAGTTATTGGTCAAAGAGTCCCCACAGATCTCCAAAACAACATAGACTGTTGCCATGGCTCTTGGTTACATACCACAGCTACATGATAAAAAACAAAAACAAAACAAAACAAAAAACTGTTGTTGAAGACATCACATACTTTGGCTGTGGAATATAGAGGAATCAATCTCAAACAACCAGGAAACCTCCTCTCCATTTTCATAATGCCCAGGAGGTACGACATAGGCCACTAGGGAAAAAAGATATCAATAGTGTTACCGTCTTACCTAGTGCTGGGCCCTAATCCTGCAATATTGACCTGCCAAGAAAAGTGTTCTCCTATGCCAGGCGGTGGTGGTGCACGCCTTTAATCCCAGCACTCCGGAGGCAGACGCAGGTGGATCTCAGTGAGTTCGAGGCCAGCCTGGACTCCAAAGTGAGTTCCAGGAAAGGCACAAAGCTACAGAGAGAAACCCTGTCTTGGAAAACCAAAAATTAATTAATTAATTAGTTAAATAAAATGTTCTCTTAGTGCAATAGAGACATGACTATTATGGGGGCAACTGACTAACTTCTGAATGAACTTGAGACCTGCTCCATGGGGAAATTTGGGGAGTCATAGGCCCTAGGGTAGAACCTGTTATTATTTTGTTAAATGACTATGTTGTTGAATTGCCTTCTAAATATTTATGGTTATGCCCACAGACACAGGCTGCTCTCGGTTTTGGTCAGAGACACCGCTTTCTGAAGTGAACAGCAGCAGTCAATGGAGAGATGTGTAAGTGGACAAAGTGTTCGACCCTAGATGGCACATCTGCATTAATCTCACCAAAACCAAGGCTCAGTTAATTCACACCATGGACAAGGAGGCAGGAAGGATGTAAGAGCTGAGGGATTGGGAGGAAAGCTGTGAAGTGCTAGCTTCTATTCGTGACATCCTGAATTTCTATCACACTAGCATTCTCAGTGGTAACAGGATTTCTCACGCAGAGTCTAAAGTAGAAGGAACCTTTGTTTAGAAGTTGATAGAAGGCTGTGCCAGGCCCTTTTTGGCAGCCCCACCATTAAACTACTGTGCCTGCAGCTTCTTTTTCCTGGACTAGTCAATACTAATCCTGAAATCCGCAAGGTTCTGTCCTCCCGCCCTCACTTTGCAGTCAGTGGCACTCGGTATTCACTGAGATGATTGTAAACATCCAACAGAGGCAGACTCATCCATTCTTGTCTTCTGGTGTGGCACTCTGGAGCAGCCGACCATATACAAGGACCTTGTACCAAAGGCAGCATATTTGTGAGCTCAGAAAGAGGACACGTCTGCTCCTTCTAATCATGTCCAGTCTGTTCTTTGCTGAGCTGGAAATTAATGCTTTGATTCTGGGTCCTCTGCCTTGCTCCTCTCCTCTCTCAGACCAAAAACTCTCTCTCTCAAGATCTTGAGGTAAATATTTCCAGATGTAAAAAGAAAGGAAAAAAAAAAACTTCCCAATTTCCTGGCTCTGGCTTCAGATTAAAAGCATCAGCAGTTCAAGTGAACTACCATTATGCATTGCATAGAAAAAAGAATACAGGTAGTGGAGCTAAGCTAAAAATCTATACAAACTGGGTCAAAGCTAGAAATACAGCTCAAAGTTCTGAACTGTCACCAACCCTGCAAATGGCCTTGTCCACATTTCCCGTTTTTGATAGGAGCCTAATTAGAAGATCTCCATGTGTATCCTAGTTTTTCTACAGCCATATGGATATTTCAAACATAATGTTCCTATATTTCTGTGTTTACTGTCACATATTTACACAGGTGCCACTGGCCACAATTGTACCTGGATACAGAAGTGGATTGAAGCTTTCAGTTAGCCACAGTTCTCCCAAGACGTCCACAAGTTTGTAAGACAAGCTCTTGTATTAACCTCAGCTCATTGTACATATCAATCCTGACATAAAGCTCAGCCTCCTTAACTCTTACAGAGACAGAGTTCATCACACAGAGTATAGATTTGCTGGATAGGTGAAGGTCATAGAGCAGGCTTCTTAAAACTCTGTTTCTGGGACCTGCAAAGATGGATCACTGGTTAAGAGCACTTGCGGCTCTTCCCGAGGATTTGAACTCATTTCCTAGAATCATGGTGGGCAACTCAAAACCACCTGTAACCTCAGATCCAGCGGATTTGATGTGCTCTTTTGTCCTCATGCACGAGCATGGCATGCATTCATGAACACACACACACACACACACACACACACACACACACACACACACACACGAACTTTAACCTCTGTATTTACCTTACCTTCTTCAGAGTCTTTTCTGGCCACACCCACCATTTAGGAGGCCTCTATTGGCTCTTAACTTATACAACCCCAACTTCCTGTCTTTCTATGACTCCCTCTATTCTTATTCCTGCACCCATTAGGAAACTCAGACCCCTTAGGTTTCACTTTCTACCTCCAAGGTATTTTTCCAGAAAAATACAATTTCCTCTATAACAAGAATTTGAATCCATGTTAATTTCTGGAGATAATTTAGGAACTGACAAGGCTTCATTCTATAGACCAGGCTGGTCTTAACTAGGTTGCTCTCAAACTTACAATACCCTTTCCTCACTTTCCTAGAGCTGGGATCACAACTGGTCCTTCATTTTTGTTTGGTTGGTTGCTTGGTTAGTTGGTTGGTTGGTTGGTTGGTTGGTTGGTTGGTCATTTTTGAGACAAGGTCTCACTATGTAGTCATGCTTAGCCTGGAACTCACTATGTAGACCAGTCTGGCCTCAAACTCATAGAGATCTGTCTGTCTCTGAAGAGTAGGAATTAAAGGTGTGCACCATCATATCCAACCCTGCTTTCTATTATTGAGTGGGAGAATGAGATTTTGGCTCTTAAAACAACACATAGACCTCTTATTTTGAAATTACATGTTTTTTCCTTTTTCTTTTTCTTCTTTTATGGTGAATTTGGAGCTACATCCTTTATATTTTGACCAGCATCTATTAAACAAGCTACCCCAAATAATTTTAGGTCCACTGATTCACTGCCTTAGGTACTTAGCTTGAGACTTAGGAGAAAAATACAAAACACTAAATAATGCTACAAATGTAACTTAAATCTAATCTCTATAAATGACAGGCAGCCTGGATTCATCCAGTTCTTGAAAACAGCTTGGACAACTTTGACACAGGACGAAGTAAATACTGGTGTGTCATTTTGGTAGAGAAAACACTGGATCCAAGCTAATTGTGTGACCTTGAGCAAGCTACTTAACATCAGGACCTCAGGTTCCTAGGGGAAAATTCTACTTTCCCTGATTAACTTCAAGGACTACTTGAAGGATAAAATGAGATCATGTATGAGAAAACACTTCTGGGAGGAGGGGAAGATAAATAGCTCTCTGCAAGGGATAGGTATTATTTCAAAGTCCTGCTTGGGTCTGGGAAATATCAATCTTCTGCATATTACCAGCATGCTAGGGAGGCAGCCTGTGGAGTTTTTCAAGAAGCCTGAAGGATCCAAGTCAGGCAGCTCATTGCTCAGGCCGAATAGCCAGAGAGGGGACTTCTTGATTCAGAACAGCATCTGCTTGTGATTAAGGCTCAGAGGCATGAGCCTGTACTTCTGAAGGCCGTGCTGCAGAATTCTTCATAGCAACAGTCCCAGCTGTAAAACAGATCCCACCCTTTAAAGTGGATATGAAAGGTAAACATAAAAGTAGTATTCTGTAGTTTCAATAAACAAAATGCTGTTTAACATAAGGCGCGCGCGCACGCGCGCGCGCACACACACACACACACACACACGGAAACAATGGGCAGAGGCTAATATGAAGGGAAAGTCCCTACACAATAACCACCACATCAGGCTCAGAAAAGCTTGCCTGTACTTTGCTAATTGCAAAATATATCTGCAGAGTGGGCCTCCCTGGCACCCACTCTTAACATGTCCCTCCTTTAAAGTTCAAGTTTGGTCACTTTGGATCCCTGGCAAAATAAATAAATAGTATAACTAAATCAGAACAAAACAAAAAACTTTACCCAAAATTCACTATTAGTTTGATTAGTGTCAGATCTGACCACAGTCAAAGTAAAGGTGTTTATTATAACTCTAAAGACATGTTAGACCTTGAACAAAGACTAAAAATCTGTGCCAGGGTGAAGAACAGCATCCTGAAGATGTCCAAATAGGTCAGGTGAGCAAGGAGTTCTGAGACAGGCTGGGAAGAGGAGCTAGGATGAGATTGGGAGGTTCTCCATAGGACTATTTCATGAGAATGTGCAATTTCCATCGTACAGGAGGAGCTCAACTTGTTCTTAGAGTAAAAGCCTTGGGGAGTATCTGTTTAAAAAATATAAAAGAAGGCCAGACTAGACATCTAAGGTAGGTCAGACATTACTAAGCAAGCTATAAATTTCATATGAAGGTAGATGAGTGAAAAAAACATGATGTTCTGCACCAGGAGAAAATCCTGGGTTTTATGGGGAACATTCAGAGGATAGCCAAAGAATCAGCTATGTGAACAGGCTGGCTGGGTTGAGTTCCATCCTTCTAGAAGCACTTGAATCAAATGTAGGGAGACCTGTGACTGTGTCCAAAGCAGTGGAGTAAACAGCAAACCCAGAGGCAGTGTTTTCTGTATGACAGAGAGACTCAAGGATAATCTTGTACAAGAGCATTTCTCCAGGAAGTGGGACCAGCCTCTGGCCAAAGGAAAAGCTTCAGGACTTTCTGTTTGGTTAGGTGAGCTACTGCTTTCCATTAGAAAACGATCACCTTGTAAAATAAGTCACCACCAGCCATTCCATCCAGCTCACAGAAACTCCCTCTTTGGGGCATCCAATAGACTAAGAATATAAAGTTGTGAGAGGAAGTTAGAAAGGAAACAAGTTCTAGTCCCAAGATTGCCAGCTCTACACTATGGTGGGATTTTAGATGGGACATTTATCTTACAGAAGCCTGCAAGGTATAAATGGGGAGAGAGGAAGATGATCTCTAGGGGTCTCTCCCAGTTATGACAGTCGGCTATTCCAGTTAGCATAGAAAAGAATTGAAGAGGGTTTCGAAGGCTATACATCAAAACATCACCAGAGGGTACGTCTAGGGAGTAAGGTTTGGGCTGGGGCAGGCACAATTGGAAAGAAAACGGTCAGAGAACATTTTCAGTAAGGAAAAACACAGAGGGAGAAGGGATTTTTCAAATGAACCATTAAGCCAAGAGAAGTTCCAGTAAGATATAAAATAATAAAGTATAGAAGTTCAGATATCAAAAGACTGCTTGTAGTTGGAGTCTGAGCATGTAGCAGAAGGAATGAAGGGTCTTGGAAGAGCCAGCAACAGAATGATTTCACTTCCTTGTTTTTGTTCTGGCTCTGTTGGGAAGCCCAGGGCAGAGTCAGGAGAAGGCATTCAGTCCCATCTAAGTCCTTACCCTTCAGGGACCAACCCTCCTTGACCAGTGACAAAGGATCCTGAGGAGGTGTGGCTGCCCAAGGACCCATCCTTTAACTCCCTGTGTAGTTCCTCATCTGGTTTTCTGGTCCTATGTGAAGGAAGACAGAACTCATCCGCCCTGCGTTCATTGTGCTGTTTTCCCTGGAGATCTCCGGCGTCATCAGTGGAGCTTTGTGTTTCCTCTCAGCTCTCCTCTGTCAGCACCAGCTTCCGGGCTGCAGATTTGTCGGTCTAGCTGTTGTAAAAACCAAAGGGGAGACTGCTCAGTTGGTAAAGTGCTTACTCTGCAGGCAGGAGGACCTGGAACCTATGTTTTTTTAAAAAACAATCAGAGCATATTGGTCCACACCACCAGCACTAGAGAGGCAGAAACAGATGGATCCCTTAGTCTTGCTGGCCAGTCAGTCCAGCAAAATCAGTGAGTTCCAGGACAAGGAGAGACCCTATTTCCAAAAACGGGGTGGATGGCTGCTCCGTTTTCAGGAGTTTTCCATAATTACCAATGACCCTGCCTACAGGACTCCCAAACTCATCATTTGTTTCCGGCGGAAGACATGGCTAAAGCTGTATGGCTCATCACCTTTGTTCTTGCTTTCCAGTGGGGTTGCCTTTCAAACCTTTGCTATGAATTTTCAGTGAAAAGTACCAAACCAAGGTTGATCATTGACCACTGGAAATCACAGGGAGTTCGCTATTGGAAGACCCAAGGAAAATGTTGGCATTTTAAAGAAAAAGCAGAATAGACACTGGACATCCAACATTACAGAGCCCTGTTGAGGCTACAACATAGTATTTGCGGCATAAAGTAACATCTCTAGTGTCTACTTCCAGACTCAACATGTGGTTCTCCCCTTCCTTCTCCAAGCTCTCACTTCCACCTTCTAAGCCACACAGACTGGAAAGAAATTAATGTCTCAAGAACCAAAAGAATAAGGAGTCAAGCAGAGTCACACAAAACTGTAATTCCAGCATTCAGTATGGCAAGGTACGAAAATGGGGATTTTGAGGCCATGTGGGCTACAAGGGAAGACCTTGTATTAAAAACTAAATAAATACAAAACAAACAGACAAACTAAGCAAGGAAATATTCACCTTAGCAAGATCAGCCAGAACCTGGGAGAGCAGCAGTGGTTTCGCTAAGTTGGAAGGGCAAAGGGTGAGGATAAGCACAGGAATATCCTCTTGCTTCTCTGGTGCATGAGTATTGGTCTTAAACCAATTTCCTGCCATAGTTTAGTCCTTATTTTTTGATTAAGGAATTGTGATTACCCCACAAAAATTATTTGGGAGCAGGAACAGGGTAATGGCAACCTAGTAAACTTTTATGACATCTTTCACATAGATAAGTTTCCTTCTCTCCATCTAACATGTAAGCTGTTACTCCATTTACAGTCTCCCCTACCTCCACCTGATTGGTCAAAATAACTTCTTATTGTATTAACTTGTAAGCGGCATTGATGATCTCTGAATACTAAAATACCGTATGGTAAACGAGATTGGAAAGAGAAAATGGGTTCATTGGAAGAACCATCACTGGCTTCCCTGATACTCTAGAAGTAAAAGGCCCACTACTGTGTTCTGTCTGGACACAGTTCTAAGCTACAACAGAAGAAAGGGGTTTCATACTCTCTTCCCTATCCACCTCACTCCAGGATAAGGCTGTGTGCATGAAAGGAGGCGTCTATAACTTCTAGAAGAGCAACAGTAGTAGATGATTTGCCCGGCATGCATGAGGCCCTTGGTTTCACACCAAAACTTTAATAGTAGTGGTTGCCTGTGGAATCAGGCAAATGGAAACAGAACACTGAAAGTATTTGAATGAACACACATCAGTAAATAATTCTAGTAAGACAATTCATTACTTAGAAAAAGGCTAATGGGTGTGTGTGTGTAGGGAGCTGGAGACATGGCTCAGAGGTTTGCTGTTCTTACAGAGGACATTCCCAGAACCCATGTCAGACTGCTAACAATCGCCTATAACTGCAGAGCCAGAGAATTTGACACCCTCTCCTGACATCTGCCAGCACACACACACACACACACACACACACACACACACACACACACACGCACACGCACACGCACACGCACACCACACCACACCACACATTTAAAACACAAAAAGAAAAAGAAATCTTAAAATTAAAATAAAAGACCTAAATAGAGAAAACTTTCTGTGTGTTTTGTTCTTGATAAAGGAAAAAGAAAGGGGCATAAAAGTGAGATTTCTACTTAGCTCTATTTTTTTCCTGTTTTTTCAAGACAGGGTTTCTCTGTGTAGCCCTGGCTGTCCTGGAACTTGCTCTGTAGACCAGGCTGACCTCGAACTCAGAGATCCTCCTGCCTCTGCCTCCTGAGTGCTGGGATGAAAGGCATGTGCCACCATTATCAGCTTGGGTATACTTTTAAACCAGTTGAAAATTAGTTTAGTCTGGAGATGTAGCTCATTGCTGGAAGACTTGCCTACCATGCAGAAGACCCTGTGAGGGAAAAAGTACGCAGGAGAGATTTGTACATCTCTGCACATGTGTGTATCCGGTGCACTCGGCCTCCAGTCACTGAAAATCAGTTCATCAGGTCCAGTGCATCTCTACTGTAAGTGGGGGCAGCACCAAGAGCACCGCTTCCCAAGGTCTTACTGTTTGAAAAGAGCCCAAGAAGCATGGAAAAGAAGCTAGAATAAGTAGGGTAAACTGTCCACAAGGATAGCATGTCCACAGCCTACTGGAGCTGATTGTGCTTCCTTTACAATGTGATAGCTCACTGTCCCAGAATGAAGACAAGAACATAGTCAAGGTCAGCTTTCTGGTCCACAGCAATATCAACTGCTTCCAAGTACATGTTGGATAAAGGGCAATGTGATTTAGAGGCATTAACTCCGCAGGTTAGCACACTCAGGATCCCCAAATTAAATTAGTGTTCTGATCACACTAAAGGGAAAATGCCACGAAGCACACGTGGCTGAACATTGTCCTTCTCTGACTTGCTGCTCCTTGTTACAGAGACACCAAACCCACAGAAGCAGAAATGATGGGTTTGTATAACCGCGGCCTTTTCCTAGAGCTGAATTATTTGTTCTCAGAAATTTAAACCGCTTCATTCTACCCAAGCAGGCCAAAAAGTTCACAGGTAGAGTGAGCCAGAGTCTGGTTTGGTTATAGGAGCCAAAACACGAGTCTACAAATTTGAGCTGACTGGACAAATAGACAAAGAAATACTAAGATTATATATGTGCTTGTGTACGTGTTGGGCCACGTACTCTTGTGCATGTGGACACGGGCTGACACAAAGGATGAGAGTATTTTCACTGGCTTCTCTTTCACTTGGCTCTTCTTTACTGTTGGAAACAGCAGGAGCACTAAGTCCTGATGGACCTGGTCTACCACATTTCATGACAAGCAGGAACAGAGATGATAGAACACTTTGCTATTCCCATAGCTTTGCAGATGTTCTCTGCCCCTCCCTGCAAAGCGTCTCTTTTCTACACTCAAATACGGTCCAAGATTCTGTGTGGTATGGAACATAAAGGGAGAAAGTTATTACTCATTTATTCAATAAGTCACTGGCCTTCCAAATATTTATAATGAACTTCTCCCCGCACTGTGGCACGTGGGGAACAAATTAACAAACAAAACATAATGTATAAGGTTTTACGTTCTAAGGCTAAGATAAAACAGCTTGTTAGTAGGAGAATATCCTTTTCAAAAAGTGGAATACAAGTATATGTATAGGTGTGTTGATATAGGGGATACATAAATACAGAGTTAGAAATCTTACACAGGGATTTTCTTTCTGCATACTACACAAAAGTCTTTTGCACACAAATTTGTATTTGGCAAAATAGTGAAGTGGGTGGCCTCCCCCTTCGAGCTTCCCTGCATTCTTGCCGCTTTCGTTTGTTTAAGGTTCATTTTGCTTATGGTCACCGTGGCTCGGTGCCCCTGCCCTCGGCTGTCCATGGTGGGTTTTGCAAACGGCTCTCTTCCCCACTCCACGCTCCTGAGTCTACAGCTGTCCAACATGACCACTCCAACACTCCTACGTGCCGGTGGATCACCAGCAGGCAGTGTGGTGTGCTGGCCGCGTGCACTGGTCTTGACTGAGTTTGACAGTTGTGTGGAATCCTGGTTCTGACACCTTGGTCTTAGGCAGCTGCTTATCTTAACTTCTACATGTCTCCGTTTCTCTTAGGTCAGGTTAGATAAGAAAGGGTAGTAGCTCATGCTTATTACCCTTACTAAAAGTAGCTTTATTTAACCTACAATGCCTTAGTATTGTCAGCCTCAACATGATTTACAAGGCACAGAAAAGGGAAACATTGGGGCTGAGACTAGGTCTCGGTGGGTAAAGCTCTTGTGTGCCAGCGTGGGGACCTGAGTGGAGGGTTCGAGGCAATGGAGGCACACCTGAGGGTGGCCTGGGCTGCTTGCGACATTCAGGTTACACATTTTGAAAGTTACTAATAAGATTCAGTCACAGGGGACTGGTGAGATGGCTCGGTGTGGTGGGTCTCAACCTTCCTAATGCTGTGACCCTTTAATGCATGCAGTTCCTCATGTTGTGCTGACCTGTTGAGGAATATTATTTTCACTGGACAAAGATGTGTTGCATTTGTTTATGTTGCAGAATATTACTTTACCTGTGTAAAGGTGGGTTACATGTGTTTGTGCTGCACTTGTTTAACAATGTCAGGACGTGTGTTTAATTATGTAAAGATATGTGGCCTCGCCGAGCAGTGGTGGTGCACGCTTTTAATCCCAGCCCTTGGGAGGCAGAGGCAAGCGGATCTCTGTGAGTTCGAGGCCAGCCTGGCCTCCAAAGCGAGTTCCAGGAAAGGTGCAAAGCTACACAGAGAAAATAAATAAGAGGAGAAAAGTAGGCTCGAAGAGAAAAGAAGAAGAATGAGAGAAGGAGAAGGAGAGGATGAGGGACATCCCTGGGGCAAGAAGCCAGGCAGCCACCAGCCAACCAGACACAGAGAAGCAATAAAAGTCAGATATACAGAGGGAAGAAAGGCAATAATCCCTAAGGCAAAAGGTAAATAAGGAGAAACAGACTAATTTAAGTTGAAAGAGCTAGCCAGAAACAAGCCTATGCTAGGCTGAGCATTCAAAACTAATAATAAGTCTCTGTGTCATGATTTGGGAGCTGGTTAATGGCCCAAAAGAAAAAGCCTGGTGCAGTGACCCCCCCAAACATGACACTGTTTTTGTTAATCCTTCATAACTGTAATTGTGCTGCTGTTATGACTCATAATGTAAATATCTGTTTCACAGGATGTCTGATACACGAACCCTGACCTGTCACAGATGGAGAACTGCTGACTTAGCAGAACTCAAGGGTTTGCAGGGAGGCCTGCCAACCTGAGGCCAATCCCTGGAACCCACCTAAAGCTGGACCGAGAAAAACAGTAACTGCCGAAGTTAGCTCTGACCTCCACGTGCCCAGATGCTGTGGTATACCACTGCTCTCTCTTCCTCTCCTTCTCCCTCTCCCTCTCTCTCTTCTGTCTCTTTCACACAAAGAGAATAATAGTAATAAAATTTAAAACTTTAGCAATTTTTGTACCAGTTTCCATAACTTTCCTTTATACACTTATGATTTGATTAAGATACAGAATATATTGCCAAATTTATACAGGTATACACACAATTTACATTCTTATGTACTTTAAAACTGAAAAAGCAAATTTATTTATAACTATTCCAGCTTAGTTTCACCTATTATTCTCAAAGCACAAAGACAAACCAATAAAAACTATTACTTCACCACCAGAAAACAGTTATTGTCTAGAAGAGAGAATTATAAAGAATATTTTAGCAAGATTTTGAATGTGGTAAATACCCTGTTTTTAGAAACCCAATTCTGTTACCTTCACATTAATTCAACCCAGAAAATCTAATGACACTCATCTAAGAGCTGGATATGGTACACATAACAAATGTAATTCACATAAATATGCTGTAAAGTACCATTCCTTTATCCTTCCTCAGTTTAGTCTGCTCCTCGCGGGTTGTTTATGCCAGCATGCCTGTCTGCCTGCTGAGTAGTACACTAACACTAGAGATGACTTGGCAACCAGCACCACAGTTGAAACTACGTTGCCACAGTTGTATAACTCCCATCAAAGTTTTCATCTCAGGCTTGCCAAAAATGTACACTGTATCTATTTACAACCAAATGCACCATTTTCAGGGAGCCCACGCTTTGTACTTTTTACATGAGCAATAAGCTGTGATCTTAGTTGATTAATGGTCTTGATTAAAATCCCTCATATATATTTGTCAAAGACAAGTTGACTTGCTATCTGAGACCCATGACCTGGAGTCTACTCCCTACCATCCACCTGCCTCAATACAATGTAGGAACCGCATTTACCAGAAAACCGAGGCTTCCTTTGTAAGCCTGATGCTAGAATAACCTGAAGCATTTGTTAGCATTAGGTTTACCCGTCGAATAATCTGCTTTATTGGAGTTGGAACATTCTTTTACCTATTGTCCTTTTCCCCACAGTGCTTCATATATGAAAGAAACTTAAATTGTGTTAAATTTTGTATATTTCCAGCTAAGTTGGTCAACTCTATTACTAACAAATACCTGAGTTCATCAATTTGTAAAGGGAAAAGGCTTATTAGAGTGCTGAGCTTTGGAGGTTTGTTGCCTTCTTCTTTGGGACTTGTGGTAAGATAATATGTCATGGTAGAAGCATGTGCCATAGCAAAAACTCACTGTCTTATAGCCAGGATCTGATAGAGTGGAAGAATATAAGCTCAGGTTCCAGCATTCTCTTAGAAAACACATTCCCAGTGACCTAAAAGCCTCCAGCAAGGTTTTACCACTAGAAGATTCTATAGTGACATGGAATTGTCACCAAGCCTTTCTTTCATACACCTTTGGGTGATACTTATCCATACTGTAGAAACTGTCTCTGGCTTCCAAGGGCTTAGGTCTACCTTATAACGCAAAAACCGCAATCACTCTATGCCCAAAAGTCCCAAACTTTAATTGTTTCAATATTGCTCAAATATCTAAGTTCAAAGTTCTCTGGGATACAAGACACATAGATATGAGTTCTTGCTAAAACCAAAATAGAAAGCTACATACTTCGAAAATACAGCAGTAGGGTAGGCACAGGCTAGAAGTTAAATCCCAGTCTAAAGAAGAGGACCATAAAGTTACAAGAGATTGAACCAAAGGGAGTCTGAAATACAGAAGAGCAAACTAATTTCTATAGGTCTGTGCCTTTATCTAGGACACAATGTGGGCGGAATGTGGGCTCCTGAGGGTTTGGAGAACTCCTCCCCTCTGGCTTTGCTGAGTCCAGCCCACCTGGCTACTCTAGCTAGCTGGCTTTGCTCCCCATGGTAGGCATTCTATGTCTCTGGCACCTGGGTTCTCCACTGGAGTGCCAATTTCATGTGTAAACCACTATGCAGCAGAGACCTATCAGGGGCTACCTTCAGGACACTGACCATACAACAATACTGCCTGGACCCCAGGCTTTCCCGTGAAACTTTGTCAGAGGTTACAGTGACTCAACTCTAATGCATGCCTGCAAAACCACCATCCCGGGGACAATGCCAAAGCCAGCTGCAAGTGTGAGCCCGATTAGGGCTCACCTGAACCATGTCTGCAGGGCCTGTTGAGTAAACTTTGCTGGGTGAAAATGGAAAAGAATCACAGGGTGCTTCTGAATGTGCCTGAGGAAGTAGCTTCTCTTAAACGAAAGTCTTTGAAAAAAAAATTGAGTTTTTATGTGTTAAATTGAGCCTGTGATGGTTAGAATGGCTTCAGACTGCTTAGCTGCCCTCAAGACGTGTCTTCTATTCTCTCATTGTAAACATTTGTCTCTTCCTTAGCCAGACCTTTACATTATATATATTCCTCTTGTTGCCAAGTTCCAAATTTTTCAAATCTTGCTGTCTGTTCCTCTTTGCTCCCGATTCCCACAATAAATTTGGCTAAATGCAGTTGGTACCATGTCACTGTCTGGGTGCTCGTCTGCCTTGAACTCTCCTTTGTCAAATTAACTAGTCCATCTTCCTTAGTTTGCCCTCCCAGGAAGACTTGGAGAATGAGAAAATGCAACTAAATGGAACTAATTCTTTGCCACAGTGTAACATGAACAACTGGATTCAATTTTCATCAGGAACCTCATCATCCTAATACCTAATGTCTGCATTCTCATCAGCCGCCGTCAGAGTAGCTCTTTGGAAGGGTTAGAGCTTGGGAGGTTTGTTTGTTGTTGTGTAATGTTTCACTCCTTCTTTACTTGGTTTAGTTTTCCTTTTTTGGGTTTTTTTTTTTTTTTTTTTTTGAGACAGAGTCTCACTGTACAGCCTTAGCTGGCTTAAAACTCACTATGTAGAACAGGCTGGCCTTTAACTCAGAGATCTGCCTGCCTCTGCTTCTAACTCCGGAATACTGGAATTAAAAGTAGCTACCACCATACCTACCTTGGTTCTTTTATAGATAGATAGATAGATGGATAGATAGATAGATGGATAGATAGATAGATAGATAGATAGATAGATGATAGATAGATAGATAGATATCTTATTAATTCTGTAATTTCATACATTAATTTGTGATTATATACATATACACAGACATACAATAATCACACTTGGCCCATTTCTGTCAGGGAATGGTAATTTCTGTGATTGGAACTAAAAGCCCTCACCACTTGACAGATCCTTACATTCAGGCTTTTTTCTTTTCTTTAACCACTGGTTCATTCCAAAGTACGGTACTCTACACAACATCTGTTGACTGGCTGAGAAGAGCTCAGGGAAATATCCAGAACCAAGATGTATAGTTAGACTCCTGTAACTCCACTGTCAGCTGCAATCGTTACTGAATCATTATCCAGTCAGAAGATAATTCTAAGAAATATCCAAATGCTGAAAAGTTAGCTAAATGCATTTATATTCTAAGAAGTAGACATCTTCCTGTAGTTCTGAAAGACAAATAGAAAGAAGGAAATGAATTACATATTGATGTCATCAGAGCATAATATTTCAAGCAATATTTTATTTTAAAAGAAATGCAAAAAGGAAAACTTTCAAGTTACACCAAATATCATTAACCACATTTCCCTGGCTTGTGACTCACAAATTTCATGTGAATTAGTTCAAATTTCATGGTAACATGATTCCATGTAATAGCAGAAATGATCACTTAAAAGAATAGTTAATGCTTGATGTAACCCAACTAAATCACTAACTACATATATTCGCAACTTAAAAATGTGTTTTAATAATGTCGATATTGTGAAGAGTTTCATCCTAACTGGAGCACTGTCAATTTAGTCACGTGATTCTAAGACACAGTCTGCCCTCTTTTGCAACTGCATGCTTCACAGCTTCAGCAGGACTAATTCTGTCTTCAGGCTGTTCATCTTTCACATCTGCAGGGGCTGAGCTCCATCTCAGGTTGCTTGTCGTATTTGATAGGTGGTCAGCTCTACGGAGATACGATTCTCTATTGTGTGTGCTTAGCGTTTCTAATCAACCAAAGTTTTCTGGTTGCTTTCAGAATGAATCTTCTCCTGTATTTGGTTTGCCTTAAGGTGTTTTCATTGTTGAGTAATGTTTCTGTATAGAAATCTTTGCTGGCGTTTTTCCTATGTTATGTATCTCTGCTTTGGAATAATTCTGCCATTCTAAATATAATGAAGCCACCAACAGTCATTAAACTGAATTTCTATTCCTGGGACGAATAAACTGTAGACAAGGTATATAAGGGTCTGAATTATTGGGCTGTCTTTGAAGCAGAAAATTTGTTTCAGGAGTTAACTAGGTAGAAAGCTACAGTTGGCTCCTGGGGTGACTTTTGAAATGAAAGCTGACCACGAGGGAAATCACTGTGACAGGCCTTAGTTCTGCTGGATTTAACCACCTATGAAAGATCTCCCCTGTTGTGCACATCAGGGAGCTTATAAATTGGATGCAGACCACTCTATCACTTTCAAAAGCCTGCCTTCTGGGGGGAGTTGCAACGAATGGTTTTATAATTCCTATAGTCAGAGGAGCTGCCACAGTAAATGAGCAGCGATTGGGGTTAGGCAGGCCCCCTTTCCAGAGCAGATTCCCCAGGAAGTGTTTTTGTTTCTTGGTTTTGTGAAAATGAGATCCAAGTTATGGTTTCATAATTCCCCCGTCATTGGCCCTGAAATGAAGTTACTGCAGCCCTCTAGCTGGAGTGACTCCACTTGTTACAGAGCAAACTTTTGTCCAAGATTCAAACCAAACTGAATGCTTGAGGGTTTGGGTTGTTTTGAGTTTTCTAAACTTCGAGCTTAAATTTTCGCGAACCTTACTGCACTTCCTGATCTTTTCTGGGAGAAAGAGTGGAAAAATTGACCACTGTGGTGCCAGTGTTAGAAGCATCTCCATTAGCAGCATGGAGCAGGGACAGGCCTAAACAGTCGTGAAGTGGATTATCCACGCTGGAACTATATATGTACCTAAAATTCTGGCATTTTCTCTCATAATAGACTCTCCTAGTTCCTCCCACTTAAAGTATACAATAGCAAAACTGGAGCACTGCATTCCTAAAAGCAGAATCATATTCAAAAATCAGTCGTTTTTGTTCAGAACAGAAGAACTATTAGCTAGCATAAAAACGACAATTAAGTATGAAGTAAATGTAGACACATACTAAAGGCTGTTTTGTAAGAATTGAGGGGAAGAGAAATGGATGACCAGATTTAAGCCTTTTGACTTGAGATTGGTTGAATTCTACAAGTATTTCAACAGAATGTGGACTTGTATAAGGAAAAGAGGTCATGCTAGAAACATGGGGGCTAAGAGAAATTAAGACTTCACGGAACAGCCACATGAAGATAACTTAAGCTATGGGTTAGGCAGATAGTTAAGGACTATGCTATCCCCAAAAGCTTCACTGCAATCTATTCCTGGCTTGGGTGGATCCTAGCTCAGAGAGCAATCCTGTGAATAACAACTTCAGAGTTCCATACTGATGATCCTTGTTAAGGGGCTTCCATGAAAATGGAGTCACTGAAAACAATAATAAAAAAAAAAAAAGGCAAGGGTAACCTCTGCATCACAAGCACTGCTGCATTCTTTACCATTCTTATGGAGAAGTTCTTCATACAGAGGTCCACAAGGTGGCTAGATATGAAATCAGTGGCTTGTGAATTGCTTGGCATAAATTTTCATTTGACAAAGAAAGACCCTATTGATGAGTCAGAATCTTACAGGAGATGCAAAGGACCACTTGAGGACAAGTCATATTCAAAATGATGTTCTTATATCTTGAAACTACTGGAACAGGGGCTAGAAGGATGTCTTAACTGCTGAGATCATGTACTGCGCTTACAGAGAACCTGAGTTCAATTCCCAACACCCATGTCAGAATGCTCACAATCAACTGTTCCTCCCACTTCAGGGGAATCTTCTAGCTTCTGTAGGCAATTGCACTCACAGATGTATCCACATACAGACACACCTACACATATTAAAAATAAATCCTTAAAAAATACTGGACTACAGATCTCTTTGTTTTTCTCAAATAGAAACATAATTAAATATAATGGTTTATGTTCCAAAGAACATAACAGAGATAAAACTGGCACATACTATTCGGATTCTTAGTCACCACTTCCAACAATATTTGGAGATAAGATACACTGTCCTTTGAATCTTTCTGAATATTATCTTGAACAGCTACAACTCTCGGTACAGGGCAGCACGTTGCAACAAAACTGACCACAGGTCAGTCACCAGGTGTGGGGAGGAGTCCTGGGGTCATGACAAAAGGGAAGCTGTTAGTCATAGACAAAAATATTTTCAATATTCCTATATTGAAAATCAAGGAAACAGTTCAAATTATGCCTTGGTTCAAGAGGAAGGAAGTCTCAATCAGTGCAGGATAGTCAGTGATTATAATAAACTATGTGAGCTATAAATCAACCTAAAACAGCTATTTCTACAACAAAACATACTCCTCATATGATTCCAATAAAAGTAAAAGAGTAAGGGTAAGTCATTTTTCATTTACATTATTCTACAATGGAATTTAATTTAGAAAATTCAGAATATGGATAATCATAAAAAACACACATACTCCAAATCCTACTTTGAGAAATATCACTGCTAATTATACAACTTTAGAGAAACACATTTTACAAATTAAATAAGTGCTTACTTTAATGTATTCAAAGAGTTTTATTACTTCATATATATACTATATCTATAATTATTGCTACTTTTGTTTCGTTTTTCTGAGACAGGATCTATGCAGCCCTGTCTGTCCTGGGACTCACTGAGTAGACCAATCTGGCCTTGAACTCAAAGGTATCTACCTGCCTCTACCTCCCAAGTACTGGGATTAAAGGCATGCACCACCAGGACCAGATATATCACTCTTGATGACCATACACACATATGTACACATATATGTGCACTTCCCTGTAAACATACACACATGAATGCATACCACACACATCAACAAAAACAAGTAAGTTTTGCTAGGTATTACTAATGCCCCACTCAGAATTCTCTTCCCCAAGATATATATATATGCATGCAGAGTTCTAGCAATTATATCAGTAAATAATGGCAACTTTGTCAGCTCCTTTCTAAAAGTTTCATATTTTGTCTGTTATTTCTTGATAGTCGCATACATGCATAAATATGTTTTGATCCTATTCACCCCTGAGTCACCTATCTTTTCTCTTTCCCATTCCTGATGACTCCATTCTTCCCTGCAACAAGGGGAACTTTCACGTCTTGTGTGTAGTGTGTGTATGTGTGTGTGTATGTGTGTGTGTGTGTTATGTGTGACCTACTGAGTTAAACTAGGGTTGCTTACGTGACTGGTGGTTTATTTAATGGAGCGTGGGCAACTTACCGGTGGCTACACGACCAAAAAGACATGATCCCCTTCTGTTCCCGTCAGCAATCACTAACTGCAAGCAGCTCCTCGGGGAGGGGGGTAGCTTCACGATCCCCTCGTCTCATCCATGGTGGAATGTAGACGGGTTGGTCCAGCCCTGTACAGAGCCCTTGTAAGTAGTCACAATTGCTCATGTGCACAATGGTCAAGTCATATTCAGGAGACAGCATCTTACAGCACTGGTCCCATCCTCCAGCCTTGCATTCTTCCCATCGCCTCTTCTGCGTATTCCTGGACCAGCAAAGGGTAATGCAGATGTCCCATTTGGGGTTGAGCACTCAAGAGTCACTTAGTCACTTTAAAGGTTAGGAGTCGCTACATTATTGGCTGCTATTTTTTGTTTTAGTCTTCTGAGACACTGTCTCATGTAGCTCAGGCTGGGCCTGAACTCATGATACAGCTAAGGAATACTTTGAACTCCTGATCTTCCAGCTCCCACCTCCCAAGTGCTGGGATTATGGGCATGTGCCACCACATACTTCTTATTAATGAATTTTCTGAAATTTCCAAGACAGTGATAACGGATAAGACAATGACAGGTATACTTGTCTTCAACAGACAATAGTTGAAATATTTCTATGCAAAATATTATATTGGTGTTAATTTCTGACAATATGATTTTTCTTATACTAGTCCTTAATTTAAGATTTATTTTCAGGTATAGCTATAAGATTTCATCTAATATTTTAGTTTAAGTCAAGAAAATCACATCTGAGATATTCAAAGACATAAGACTGAGCTCATTTGATAAGCAGCAAAAATGATCACATATTACTGTTCTCACATGCACTTGCTGAGAATTTACTTCATACAACCAAAATGACTAGAAAGCTATACTAAAGATGGTAATAAGTGTTCAAAATATAATGGGACTATTACTATACTATATTAATAAAAAACAAAAACATTATTGCAGGACTAAGACTAAATGATCATTAAGAGGGAAGAGAATAGTAGGAGATGGCTATATGGTCAGCTAATGGTGAACTCTCGTACAACTACAAAAAACAAAGACAGCATATACAAAAAGAAGCCACACAGACCCTCGTCTGTAGCAACAGTGGTGATGGAAGTAGCAGTAGGGTAATGTTTTGAAGTTGTAGGTAATTTAGGATAAAATGAGTGATCACTAGACATTTTAGTATCAACTCTAAAGTTAAGAATTGAGATTTTTAGTAGGAAAAAAAGGGAGAAATAAATCCAGAAGCATCAGTATAAACTCCCAAGCTTCCTCACTCAGCATATTGCTTTCATTGGCTCTTATCCACCACAGAGACCTAGGAAAGAAAAGATCATCTCAATGAGCATTTATCTCTACAACTAAGAACATTCCACTGAGATGCCAATCAGTGTTCACTTCAAGACTTCTGAAAGACATGGCAGGTTACAGGTCTAAGGCAAGAAATGGACAGGATGAACCTGGGAAATGTGTCATGCCTTGGCAAGGAAGCTTGTGCTCATATAAAGACTCTTCCAATGGCTAAAGATGGGATAATTGGAGCTTTAGGTTGGTAATAATACCAGCATAATGAAAGTGCAATTATGTTTAAGCATGTGAGTTTGTTGACATCTAGGGAGTAAGTGGCCACCTTTGGAAGAGCCGAGGCATCTCCCTCCCATCATTCTGAATGCTGTAATAAATACAAATAAGCATTCATTCTTCATTTCTTGCATAAATTGTATCATTGGGTAACAACATAACAGATAAAGGTGTGTATTTCTTGGATAATATTCCAAATAATAAATGAAAAGGAAATGACATGCAGCTGGAGATGACTCAGTGCTTAAGAGCCCTAGGTGCTCTTTCAAATAACCCTGGGTAAATTCCCAGCACCCTTGGGGCATCTCACAACCATCTGTAATTCCAATCTGGGGAATCTGAGGCCTCTTCTGACCTCCATGGGCACTAGACATACATGTGGCGCACATATATGCAGGCAAAATACCCATACCCATAAAGTTTTTAATTAAAAAAAAACACAAAAATAAAATTGCCTTACTTTAAACCACCACTTAATTAGCCATCAAAGCTAGTCATTACATTACTTTTGATTTTGAAATAAAAAGCCCCACTTAGAATCCTGTCAAAGGGCCCAAACATGAGTTTTACTAATTCTCTAGATACTATTACTAATGTGTATGAAAGGGAAATAAATAAGCTGAACTTCACTATGAGTCAGTCCACTATTAGCAAAATACTGACTGGGAAATTCTATAGATCAAGCATTTTTGGTTCTTTAATCAGATGAATTATAAGAAATAGAAAATAATGGAGGAGAGATCTACATATCAAAAGGGAAATGCCTTTTTAATGGGCAAGACTAACTCCTAAATTGTGGCATGTGCATTTGAACAATGAAAAACACAGAAATTCAATGAATGTCGTTATTGTGACGGCAGTAACAGTAGTTCCTTCGAGGGCATAAGTGGAGGTTGACAAGGCGAGTGAGCCCAGGTGGGCTTGGGTAGTATATGGAGATGTTCTGTATCTTGACTCGGGTAGTGGTTATTATAGTTCATAATTCACTGAACATTACATGTCTCTCTGTTTTTGTGTATAGTACAATGTAATTTTGTGTAATATAAGGACAAAAATCACTATAAATTATTAGTAACTAAATCACTAAAGTATCAATTGCCTTTCTTGTGTTGTAATCAAATACCCTACAAAATCAACACATAGAAGGGCTTATTTTGGCCTCCTGTTTGAGGCTGAGGGTGCAGTGCATCATGGGAGGGGAGGTAGATAGCGGCAGAAGTGTGAAGCACCTGACCGCACTGCATTCAGTCAGGAAACAGAGATGGATGCTAATGTCCAGCTTGCTTTCTCCTGTTTGTTCAGGCGAGAAACCCAGCATGAAATGGTGCCTCACATATTTAGGGGAAGTTTCCCCACTTCAATTCACCCAACTCTAGAAATTTTCTCACAGATGTTCCCAGAGGTTTATCCCCAAGGTGAATCTAGAACTGTCATGCTTGACAATAAACATAAACCATCACAATTTGTTATTTATAGATTTTTTTATTAGATAGGAACTTAATATGTGTTCTGTCATGATTTAAAGTGAAGGAACTGAGCTCTAAGAAATGTGACAGGTGTGATTGGGCACACCTGCAATCCCAGCCCTTGGGAGGTGATGTCAAGAGGAAGAGGCATTCAAGGTCATTGTCAGCTACGTGGAGAGTTTGAGGCAAACCTGGGCTATGCAATGAGATCCTGTCTTAAATATAAACAAAACAGGGCTGGAAGAGATGTCTCAGCAGTTAAAAGCACTGGATGCTATTGCAGAAGACGTGGATTTGATTTACAACACCCACATGACAACCCACAATAGTCGGTATCTCCAGTTAAAGGGTTCTCTCCCCTCTTCTAGCTTCCATGGGAAATGCACACATATAAGACACATACATATATGCAGAGAAAACACTCCTGTACATAAACTAAAAGTAAAACAAGGAAAAACAAACACTTTCCCTCCCCTCAAAATATAAGGAATTGATTTTGGTTTATGACGACATCCTTTGCCAAGTATCATTAATAATCCACAGTTAGTATAATAGTATTTGAATTAGTATGAAAGGATTTCTAAGGAAAAACAGCTCAATACAATTCATTTCAATAACATTAATCTGATACCTAGTTTTCTCTCCTGACAGATTACTACTGAAAGTCATAGGATTAACTGGCCTAGCACTGATTAAACAAAGATTACTAGAAACACTTTGGTAACATAACCAAGAGAATGGGCATTTCTCCAGCTTTCTATAGGGCTACATTTAACTCACATTCAGTTATTTCATATCAGAACATCTCTTACAACTGCTTTTAGTATTAAAACTTTATTACAAATAACTTGCAAATAAAAAATATTAGGGAGTGAGATTAAACCTGTCTTTTCCTCTTGCCTACCTTCCACCAGTAGTAAGAGTGTAGGCTACCAGTACCATTTCTTTACTTCGCTGTTGAAATTTGGGCCAGGGTCTTGCAATGCATCCCAGGTCATCATGGAATTCTCTTGCCTCTCATTTTGCTTCTCTAACATTAGGGTTACAGGCATGCACCACCCTACCTGGCTATATCTTAATTTGCATGCCACTAAGATCCCTTATTAATAAAACCACATAATTTGCAATGACTAGCTAGAATTTCTCTCCTGGCATTCCTTGCAATAAAGTGTGATTGTCTAAGAGATAGGCAGGATCAACCTCATGGGGCTTCAAGAAGAGGCTTTAACAGGGGATCACTGAGTCAACAATATGTATTTTTTTCTTTTCCTGCTTTCCAGCACCTTCCAGGCAGGAATCTGGAGTGACTGAAACTGCAACAACTACCACAAGACTTTAAGAAAAAAAAACCCAGTCACTACATTCACCCACAAGAAAGAAAAGAGGCTGATCCTCGGGAACACTCAAAGCCATCACATCAGTCCAATTATTTAAGTTCCTTTGCTATGGATTGTGGTATTGTATTTCCCCAAATATTGTGCATGCTAATAAACTTATCTGGGGTCAGAGACAGAGCAGCCACAATATTAAACATAAAGGATAGGCAGTGGTAGCACACGCCTTTAATCCTAGCATTCCAGAGGCAGAAATCCATGTGTTCAAGGATACAGACAGGCATGGTGACTCATCACGCCTTTAATCCCAGAAAGCGAGCCTTTAATCCCAGGGAGTGGTGGTAGAAAGCAGAAAGGTATATAAGGTATGAGGACCAGAAACTAGAAGCATTTTGGCTAGTTAAGCATTTGGCTGGTTAAGCTTTTAGGCTTTGAGCAGCACAGTTCAGCTGAGACCCATTCTGGATGAGGACTCAGAGGCCTCCAGCCTGAGGAAGCAAGACCAGCTGAGGATCCGGCGAGGTGAGGTAGCTGTGGCTTGTTCTGGCTCTCTGATCTTCCAGTGTTCACCCCAATAACTGGCCTCAGGTTTGATCTTATTAATAAGAACTTTTTAAGACTCATGCTACAATGGATTTCTGCTTCTCAGATAATTATTGATACAATAATCAGTGATTGTTTTTTCATATCAACAGTGTCAGCATCCACTGACACAGCATCCACTGACACATCATTTAACAGAAGCTCGGATTAAGATACACCACTACCTGCTACAACTAAGGTCAATGATGATGTCCATGAGCCGTGTTGCCACAGAAATCCAAGGGTCATTCTTGACCTGGGATAGCTGGCTCTGCCCCTCGGTGGATGCTAGAGCAGGAGAGCTGGCCATGCCCCCATGGGAGAGCTGACCCACATCCTGGGTCTTGGGTTGGCCCAGCCTAACATCTCTCCCATGTATGACCTGCTGGAGTGCATGAAGGGTCCTGTTTAACAATAACTGATAACCATAGGATCCCCAAGACTCAGGACAGCAGCAGGAGTTTCAGTGAGGGCCCAGTGATGATGGTGTGACAGAGGCCTTGAACCAGAACAATGACTCATTGCAATAAACATTTTGCAGGTAGGGCTGATTGGACAAGAGGGTGTACTGTGTGACACACTGCAGCACCCAATGAAGACGTGTTGGAAAGACAGAGGAGCAAGGTGGATTTTTTTGTTTGTTTATTTTGCTTTTAATTGATTTGGGGGGAGGTGTTCTTCTTGAGGGGAGAATGCAAGGGTGAAGGGGGGCTATGGAAGGACTGGGAGGTAAGTGGGAATGGGATGTATAATGTGAAATTCCCAAAGTATCCATAAAGAATTATGTTATTAAAAAAAGATCCACACACAAATAAAAAAGCAATTCTCTGAAAAAGGAATTACATTCCATAGCCCCCTTCATAGTAAAGAAGGCTGCCAGGACTTACAGAATAACAAGAATTGAGGAGGTAAAGAGAGAAAGAAAACTAAAATAATAAAAAACAGTAAGTCCCAATGTTCCTGATTTACCTTCTACAACCTTCCATGGAATGCCATTTACCATATCAGCAGCAGCATCGAAAACATTTATTAGGTGTCCAGATGGGTAGCTTCAAGTTACACATAGATGAGAGCTACTTTAATGAATTAGCATGACCTCTGCCTCTCAGCAGTCACTGTGCATACAAAGAATTTCAAGACAAAAAGATTGTCATTAACTAGAAAAGCATAGCATTGGGCAGCTGCTAGAACATATCATTTCTTTCCCTCATTGGCAGGACCTTGGCCAGAATTCTTTTGGCTCAGTTATTGCTCACTGATGGCAACTGTGTCCTCCCAAAATAACTGTGGCTTTAAACCACAGGGCAACGGACACAACCATTGCTTTATGTCAGAAACAAGAAAAACACAGAAAACAGCCTGAACATTACTTAATGTATTAACCGAGCTAAAATGCGGATGGTGTCTGTAGGCCTTGGCCGTAAACCACTATCCAGCTTTTGTCAGTATCTAAGAAGCTGATGGAACAGTATGCAAAAGTCGGTTCTTTAGGGGAGTCACTTACACAGCCACTGTACACCTCACAGAACAATTCTAGTTATTTACCTGACTACTTAATGACTTCCTTTCCCCTTGGAATACATGCTCCATGCAAAAAACGCTTGAAACTATCTTATCCACACTGGGTTCCCAGTGCTTACATTAGCGCCTTGCATGGACTGTATGATCAAAACCATTTGTTGAGTGAATTGGTGTAAGAGAATTGTAAGACCCAAACTTCTTTTCCTTTCCCACTGGGGCGACAAAACACACAACAGGCTGGGCAGAGGTCTCTGTGGGGAAAGTGATAGCTGTACAAACAGACGACCTGAATTCCGATCCCCCAGAATATCCCAGTAAGAAGCCAGACACAGCAGCACGTGCTTGGAGCAGGCCAAGACAACATCCCAGTCAAATAGTCTCACCTAATTGGTAAGCTTCTGGTTCACTGAGAGAACCTATCTCAAAAAGTATCGAGGTAGAGAAAAACAGCTAACATCAAAATCTGGCATACTCTGGCCTCTGCACTTAGTTGCACAAGTGTGTATACACATGCACACGTGGGGGTCGGTGGCGAGAGGCGAACAAGACATTTATCCCATTCTTGCTAGGGCTACAGGAACAGTGCCTAAGAGAGGGTAGAAAGAATGTAAGCCACAAAAGATAAGGGGAAGGGCTGCAAACCATCGTCTTCTGGGCAAGACAGCCACTGCCATCAGGAACTCCCAGGAGCTACACAAGCCTGCTCAGGATCTGCCCAAGAATGGACCTAACAACAGTTAAGCACAGAGGTGGACTTGGGGAGCCTACTTCTCGCTGCTGAACTTCGTGCTACCCACAGATGCAGGGAGGAGAATGGTTGCCTTCACTTGAGCACCCACTTGTGGTCCCGCCACGCTCTAATAGATAGTCCCAAACCAACTATCACATAGATGGCCCTAGTTAAGGCAACTGGGTCATACGACAAAAGCAAACATCATAAATCTGGGGAAAGGACTGGTAAGGGTGATGTTAGTACTCGGGCATCTACCACTGGCCTGCCCTTGGGAACCTGGCAGAAGGCGTCGTCGACTGCAGCCTCTCCCTGTGTGCATGCACTAAATCCCCTTATTAAAGGCAAGACCTTTTCTTTCCCTCCCTCCCTCCCCTTCTCCCCTCCCCTCTCTCTCTTCCCACCACCTCTCATCTCCAGAGGCCATCTCTGCGCCCTCTTCTCCCCCCACACCAATAAACCTCCCCCATGAGTTTGTTGTGTGGTGTGACTTTGTGGTGCCGCCTTGGCTCCAACGTTTCAACTAAACTACAGCAGGTGAAGGCAGTTTGGTAACGATGGACGGGAGACAAGAGATGAGAGACAACGATCAACGCTCTAACGCTGAACCATGCTTTTCTGCAGAACACCCTCCAGTGATGAGAACGCTCGGCATCTGCGGCATTTGCGTTCTCCGACAGGATACTCACCACTCACAGGCGGCCCTCCAGCTCTTGAAATGTGGCAACTGCAGCGTCACCACAATGGCTCGCTGTCATCGTACTCCAGGCAGCACCCATTAGTGTTTCTTAAACATTCACTGAGGAATTCCTCAGAGTCTGGGTAGAGAATGGGGAATCTTAAATTATGTGTGGGGATGAACGTATCCCTTTCCCCCATTGCCACTCTGCCCGAAATATAATCAGTATGTTGTTTACATGAGAAATGTACTTTCTCTAAGTGGTATTTAAAGAATAGAAAAGTGTTGTTAGCTGTACTGAGAACAAACAGCATCCGAAGCACACCACACTGTTAGAATTACGAACATTTGAAGCACAAATACAATCAAGATGAAGATAAGCACTAGAAGAGATCAGAAATGGAACAGGATTGAAGAGAAGCTGGGGGCAACTACACAAACTTAAAATGTAACCCTTAGACTACAGTTCAGAGGGGTTGTTCCTTGTTTACTTAATTACTTACTTACTTACTTACTTACTTACTTACTTACTTACTTACTTTTTTACTTACTTACTTACTTACTTACTTACTTACTTACTTACTTACTTCTTTACTTACTTACTTCTTTACTTACTTACTTACTTACTTACTTACTTACTTACTTACTTACTTCTTTACTTACTTACTTACTTACTTACTTACTTCTTTACTTACTTACTTACTTACTTACTTACTTCTTTACTTTTACTTACTTACTTACTTACTTACTTAGGGAGACAGAATCTCATGTAACCAAGGCTGACCTCAAATTTGTGAAGCGGAGGCTGGCCCGATCCTCCTGGCTCCACCTCCCAAGCAGCAGGAGCATAGCTTGTGCCAGCATTCCATTTCTAACGGACACATGAAATGATAAAGGTTACATTTTCAGAGGTCTACTCTGGGTGTTAAATTTAAAAGGGGATGTTGAGGAAAGGTAGTAGCATGGAGGTAAGGGGGAAGGACTGAAACGAAGCAGGAAATACTCCTCCACCTTCTGTTAGCTTACATTCTGATTGGCATACATATACTGAAATAATCAGAAACTAGTTCTATTCAGTTTAACAGCAGTCTTTTTCTTAAGTCAAATACTATTTACACCAACATGTGTGACCTAGTCAAAGCTGATCTTACAAATATTTGCAACAACACTCCACAGAATAAAAGGGTACTTCTGGCAAATACTTCAATATTTTGTGCTGTCAACTAGTCAAGCTGACAGAATACAGAGTCATTTGGAATTTGAGCCTCATGAGAATGTCCATAGGGAATTATCCTGATTGTACTGATTAAGGTAGAACTACCCAAAGTAGGTGGTGCCGTTTTCTGGCTGGGGTCCTGGACAAAGTGGAGAAAGAGAACTGAGCATCACCACTTTCCAACTTCAAATGTTAGGTGACCAGTTACCTAATGCTCCTGCCACCTTCCTCTCCCCACCATGATGGACCATGTGAGCCAGAATAAAGACAGAACAATAAGAGAGAAACTAAAAGAAACAAGTGTATTCCGTATGATGCAAAATGAGAAATGGAAAGATGTGCTAACTGATTCTACCTGCCTAAATCTCCAAAGGAGGGATGTCTCTAGAACATGCACCAGAAATCCATGTTTCATGGAAAGGTAGTGAGATTAATAAGCAACTACATTACACAAAGGGGGTCAACTTCACACAAGAATACAACGATTCACAATTTCTACTCTGTGATGCGCATGTCTCCCAGAAACCTCCAGGTGTCCTGGAAATGTTAAGGGCCAACTCTGTTCTCACAGTAATAATTTTTAAAGAGCAGCATCAGTCAGACTCCTGAAGCAGTGTCCGACTGAACCTCATCTGTACTCCAGACTA
Organism: Peromyscus leucopus; assembly: GCF_004664715.2. Taxonomy (NCBI): domain Eukaryota; kingdom Metazoa; phylum Chordata; class Mammalia; order Rodentia; family Cricetidae; genus Peromyscus; species Peromyscus leucopus. The sequence continues at coordinate 41,567,672 of NC_051078.1, read as the reverse complement.
GATGGGTGACCTTGAGCAACGGCTTAGTCTCTGCCCCAATAGTTCAGTAGCTAAAGCATGAAATGCATTTCAAAACCTCGTACACAGTTAGTACGAGGTCTGACTTCACAAACGCAGGGACTGATTGGCTGTTTATTCTATCACGGGAACCTCTCGGAGTGCTCACACACCATTCTCTACAAAGTTTCTAAAATAGGTATGTTTTATTTATTTTACATACCAACCACAGATTCCCCTCTCTTCCCTCCTCATGCGCCTCAGCTTTCCCCACCAGCCCCCGCCCCATCCCCTCCTCCAACAGGGTAAGGTCTCCCATGGGGAGCAGAGCCTGGTCCATTCAGCTGAGGCAGGTCCAAGCTCCTCCGCCTGCATCAAGGCTGTGCAAGGTGTCCCATCGTAGGTAACGGACTCCAAAAAGCCAACTCATGTAACAGGGATGGATCCTGATCCCACTGCCAGGGGCCCCTTAAACAGATCAAGCTAAACAACTGTCTCACTTATGCAGAGGGCCTAGTCCAGCCCCATGGAGTCTCCACAGCTATTGGTCCACAGTTCATGAGTTCCCACTAGTTTGGTTTGGTTGTCTCTAGGTTTCCCCATCATGATCTTGATGCCCCTTGCTCATGGAATCCCTGTTCTCTCTTTTTGACTGAACTCCTGGAGCTCGGTCTGGTGCTTGGCTGTGGATCTCTGCATCAGCTTCCATCAGTCACTGGATGAAGGCTCTGTGATGACAGTTAGGGTAGTCGCCCATCTGATTACTGGAGAAGGCCAGTTCAGACACCCTCTCCACTATCGCTGGTAGTCTAAGCTGGGGTCATCCTTGTGGATTCCTGGGAACTTCCCTAGCACCCGGTTTCGTTATTCTTTCTTACCTGTGTTTTGTCAAAGAGGAAAGAAGCATAGAACAGTTAGGTGACATGCTCATATCCATCTAAGCAGCAGCTCTGAGAGTCAACCCCTGGGGTGCTAGGCTGCTTCGCATGTGCTCTTCAGTGAGGCTCTTGTTGCTCACATACATTTTCACATGCTAAGGTGCCTCCCACACACTAATTGATTATCGGATTTCCTAAACCTGTAAAGGTCACATCATTTAGAAAGTCTTTGAAATTGTAACTAAGATAAGGAGATAATTCTGGATTCTCAGTGGGCACTAAACATCATCATATGAATACTTACAAGAGAAAGGCAGAGGAGTATTAAGGACAGACACCAGAGAACATCATTAAAGGCAGAGCAGAAAAAGATGAAGGCTAACAACAGTCACCAGAAGCTGGAAGGGGCAAGGAAGGACCATCGCTTTGGAGTCTCTGGAGGGAGAACGGTCCTGTCCACACATTGATTTCAGACTTGTAGCTTCTGGAACTGTAAAAAAGAAACATCTGTTTAAGCCGCAAAGTCTATAGTCTTTTGTTATAGCAGACGTAGGTAATTAATAAATAACTATCATATCTTGTACAACCTATTCTCTTAACAAGAAAAGGCATCCATACTTGAATCTTGCATCTACTGAAAGTTTATTGTGTTCCAGTCTCTATTTTTCAGAGGAAACAGAAGTAAACAAACAAAGCACTAATTTTCCCTTCATGTAACAAAAGAACACAAGGCTTCCGAAGGCACTCAACAATACATGTTTATGGCTGATGCTTTTGTGGTCAACTAGGAACCAGCTAGGCACAAGGGCTGATCTCAACTTACCTTGCTCCAATATCTTATGATTAAATAGATGTTGCTGACCGAGAAAGGCCTGGAGTGACAGGGCCCTCACGTTAATGATGTTCTCATGATGATGGCAAAAGTTAGGGTGAGCTGGGCGGCCATGGCACATGCCTTTAATCCCAGCACAGGGGAGGCAGAGCCAAGCGGATCTCTGTGAGTTCGAGGCCAGCCTGGTCTACAGAGAGAGATCCAGGACAGGCACCAAAACTACACAGAGAAACCCTGTCTCAAAAAAAACCAAACAAACAAAAAAGTTGGGGTGAGAAAGGCTTCCCAAATATAATCCTATTCCTAGTATCTCTGTAATATTTCATAAGTCTACTCTTAGAGAAGGCTCATCACTAAACCAGAGAGCAGAGTCAAAGACTGGGCTACAATGTTACTTGGCATATATATTGCAAAGAATAAAGTCATGATGGCAAGATTCTGTAGACAAGTATAGCTTTTGAAGACCAATAAATACATAATTAATTTTAATTATAATAATATATTATAAGAGTGGAGACTCAAAATATAAAATTTGGCTGTAGTACCTAAACAAAGATGCAACCAGAAGGGTCTTTGTATATATGTATATATTTATGTGCATGGTATATTTATGGGGTATATACTTGTGGTATGTACATGTATGTGGGTACACATGTTTGTGCAGATACAAGTGCACATGTGTAGACACCAGATGTCAACACAGGACATCTTACTCAATTGTTCTTTGCCTTACTTTGGAGTACAGGTTCTCTTGCTGAACCTGGAGTTGACCAATTTAATTAATGTGGGGTGGCCAGTGAGTTCCAAGTATCTGCCTATATTCATATTCCAGTACTAGATGCCATTATGCCTGGGTCTTTCGCTGAATTCTGGAGAACAAACTCAGGTCCTTATACTTGCATGGAACAAATTTTATGGGATGAACCACCATCCCAACACCAGAAGGATCTCAAATGATATTTTAGATTTGGATAGAAGGATGGATGGATGGATAAATGACTAGACAAGATGAAGGTATTTTAAGAGCAATAATAATTGTGAGTAAAGCAATGATGATAGTAAAGAGTATTTAACATGGAAATGATTAAAAGATAGCATGTATACCAGTTATCTAGATTCTTTCACTATTCAGTCTATCACACATAGGAAAATGCAATCTTACAAATGAAATACACATTTAACCTATATAGAAGAAACCACTCCATTTTTAAAATGTTTTAGGAGACTAGAGTTCAAAATATAATACGTAGGAATGTCTGAGGGCTAAAGACATCCACAAGAGTACAAACCTAAGATTCCTAACATGCATAACAATGAAGACTCAATGTAGCTTTACAGTAAATAATGTGAAGAAACGTGGAATTATGAATCAATGTATACATATAACAATCCTTGTTGGTAACCCAATGTCGAAAGCTATCATCAGGTTGTTTTTGTGGAAGAAAGATATCAGATGACTCCAAAATCGCTAGGAATTAAAACAAAATTCAAAAATCATCTTTCCAAGGAACTAGAAAAAGCAGTCATGAATATAAAATCTTAAGCAAGTTCATCAACCTTTAATGTTACTTAAATCTTGCTTTGTGACAAGAGCATGAAGGGGATTCTCAAAATTAGCAGATTAAACTTCTAATATTTGAATATGTTACATTCCTCATATCTAGCACTTTGATTTCCTTAATTCTATTTACATGACACTAAACACAACATACCCTCTGGTAATGAGACCCAAGACCAGGTTGGCCTCACATGTAGAGCTGAGACTGGCCTTGAACTCATGGTCCTCCACTTCTAGAGTTCTGGGATAGCAGGTAAGAACCAACATGTCCAGCTAACTATTGTTGAGTGGCTAAATGACCACATTTTCCTGTTAGCTATATAACACAACCCAGAGGCCCTGAAAAGGGAGTGGCGGGTGAACTCTCCTGCAAGCCAAACTTAACCATACCATGTGCTCTGTAGCCCCTGCTCTACCTACAGACATCATTTTTGCTAGCTGTTTTCTCACACCTTCCCTTCCATTAAAAAGCTGTTTTCTTTAATCCCAGCACTCAGGGAGGCAGAAGCAGGTGGATCTCTGTGAGTTCAAGGCCAGCCTGGGCTCCCAAGTGACTTCCAGGAAAGGCACAAAGCTACACAGATAAACCCTGTCTCAAAAAAACCAAAAAAAAAAAAAAAGAAAGAAAGAAAAAAAAAAGCTGTTTTCTTTTTCCCTTCAGAGATCTTTAAACTATGCTATCTGAATACCAAGTGCATTTAGAAGTTATTCTGCTTCCCTGATCTTTATCACCCATGCTGAAGACTGGGAAGCAAGATGAATGCCCCTTTCGCTCTGCACTGTCAGGAGAAGATGAAACCTTCTACTATTTGTCTCACAAATTCACCTGCCCTGCATCATGGTCACCTTGATGTGTCTTCCGTTTTTAATCAGAAATCTTCCCTTAGTATCACGCACCTTTTGTTACAATTCATTTTTTCTGCATTCTGCAGTATAAATCATTAGCGTAGTGTCTCTATTCAATGTCTCCTCTGATTCCCTCTCATTCCTCATTAAATCTCCTCCCATAAGGAAACAGTACCTACTGGGGTCATTGAACATGCTTAATCAAGGCCATGAGTGACAGCCAGATGATGAATTCAACAATCTTAGTTCTCATAAACACAGTAGCTTTGGTACAGATAGTCATTCCACACATTAGTCTACATTTATTTACTTTAAGTGATTACATTTGAATTTTTGAAAATTAAAAATTACAATTCCTAAAATAAATATCATGTGGCCATGACATATGTCCTCCATGTAACTGGATTATATATGGGAATATTTTGTTGAGAGCTTACACCCATATTTGTAAGAAAAACTGTCTGGCCTATAATTTTCCCTTCTGGTAATATTCTTTTCAGGTTCTGGTAACCAAGTTTATGCCAGACTTATAAAAAAAACTGAGATAAATATCAAGATTCAGAAGTTAAACCATACATATAGATACAATCATATGCAGAAATATATACATGATTTGCTATAAGGATTTGATCTGATGCAATTGTGGTAGCTAATTCCACATCCCTACTAAGATCACTCCATCTTATGCTGACATCCACAGACTAGGCAAGCAGAGGACAAATGAATATAAATTAAAAACCAAGGAGCAAAACAGTAAAGAAAAACTATAATCTACCAGCAGGACTTGAAACCCATGAGAACATAATGAAACTCCTCAGATTTTCCTGTGTCTGAACACAGAAGAGAGAGAGAGAGAGAGAGAGAGAGAGAGAGAGAGAGAGAGAGAGAGAGAGAGAGAGAGCTAGAGAAACTGAACATTGTTCCAAAGGAAAGTAGAGCAACAGTAGGTGTGACTGCTAACATGACCAATGAGATGAGCCTGCAGACAAGTGGCATCATGTATGAATTATAGGTGATCTTTCCTTTACTTCCACCACCAAATTCTCAAATAGGAATGTCCACTGTATCCGACACCAATTGGAAACATACAGATAAAGAAAGTGAAATTCTGAAAATCCATTTTGAGTCAAGGAAAGTAGATACATTGAAAAATCTACAACAGAAAACTTAAAATCTTTATTCCTGGCAACTTACAAGTATATACATTATTATGAACTATAGTTGCCACCTTATACAGTAGATATTTGAACTTATTCCTAACAAAATTTTTGTCTCCTTCATCAGTATGTTCCTAATTGTCCTCCCACAACCAAAAATATTTTTTCTATTTTCTTTTATTAATTCTTTGTTCTTATTAAAAATAGATTCTTTTCTCATACACTATACCCTGAATATAGTTTTCTCTCCCCCACTCTTCCCAGTTCCTCCCTGCCTCACCTCCCCCTCCAGATCCATTTTGTTTCTTTCTCTTATTAGAAAAGAATAGGCTTTCATGACACAACAACCAAACATGACAACATAAAATATAATAGGATAAAGCAAAAACTATCATATCAAAATTGGACATGACTTTGGACACAGGAAGAAAGAGTCCCAAGAGTAGACACAAGAATCAGAGACCCACTTATTCTCACAGTCAAGAGTCCCAGAACTCAAGAAACTAAACATCAAAATACCAAACAAACCAATTAAAAATGGGCTACAGAGCTAAACAGAGAATTCTCAAAAGAAGAATCTCAAATGGCTAAAAGACATTTAAGGAATTGCTCAACATCTGTAGTCATCAGGGAAATGCAAATCTAAACAACACTGAGATACCATCTTATACCTATCAGAATGGCTATGATCAAAAACACTGATAACAGCTTTTATTGGAGGGGATGTGGAGCAAGGGGAACACTCCTCCACTGTTGGTGGGAGTGTAAACTTGTACAGACACTTTGGAAATCAGTATGGCGATTTCTCAAGAAATTGGGAGTCAATCTACCTCAGGACCCAGCCATACCACTCTTGGGCATATACCCAAGGAATGCTCAATTGCACCATAAGGACACATGCTCAACTATGTTCATAGCGGCATTGTTCGTAATAGCCAGAACCTGGAAACAACTTAGATGCCCTTCAACCAAAGAATGGATAAAGAAAATGTGGAACATATACAAATGGAATACTACTCAGCAGTAAAAAACAATGACATCATAAAATTTGCAGGCAAATGGATGGAACTAGAAAATATCATCCTGAGTGAGGTAACCCAAACTCAGAAGGACAAACATGGTATGTACTCACTCATAAGTGAATACTAGATAAAAGGAAAAGGATAACCAGACTACAACCCACAGCTCCAGAAAGGCTAACTAACAAGGAGAACCCCAAGAGGGATGTATGGATTGCCCTGGGAAGGTGAAATGGTTGAGATCTCCATGAATAGACTGGTGGTGAGGGGGCCAATGGAGGGGATGGGGGATGAGACATAAGAGAATAGGATGGTTGACCTAGAACAGGGATGGAATGGAAGAGTAATGAAAGAGATACTATGATAGAAGGAGACACCATGGGGATAAGGAGAAACTGGGTGCCAAGGTAGTTTCCAGAAATCTACAAGGATGACACCACCTTAGACTATTAGCTATAGCAAAGAGGTTGCCTGAACTAGCCTACCCTGGTAATCAGATTAGTGAATACCCTAACTGTCATCATAGAGCCTTCATCCAGTAACCAATGGAAGCAGATGCAGAGATTCACAGCCAAACACCGGACCAAGCTCCAGAGTCCAATCAAAGAGAGAGAAGAGGAATTCTATGAGCAAAGGGCATCAAGATCATGATGGGGAAACCTACAGAGACAACCAAACCAAACTAGTGGGAACTCATGAACTGTGGACCAATAGCTGTGGAGCCTCCATGGGACTGGACTACGGCCTCTGCATAAGCAAGATAGTTGTGTAGCTTCATCTGTTTAAGGGGCCCCTGGCAATGGCATGAGGATCCAGCCCTAGGCCATGAGAGGGCTTTTTAGATCCCACTGCCTATGGTGGGACACCTTGTACAGCCTTGGTTTAAGGGGAGGGTATTGGACCTGCCTCAACTGAGTGTACTCACTCCCCACAGGAGGTTTTGCCTTAGAGGAGGTGAGAATAGGAGTCGAGGTGGGGGTGGGAAAGACTGGGGATGGGAGGAGGGAAGGGAGGGGGTCTGTGGTTGGTATGTAAAATGAATTAAAAAATTCTTAATAAAAAAGAAAAAGAAAAAAAGAGTCCCATAAAATACTAAACTAATAGCTATAATAAATACACAGATGATCTAGTGGAGACCCAGATAGACCCTGTACTTGCTGCTTCAGTGTCTAGGAACTCATATGCATCTTGCTTAGTTGAATCAAAGGGCCTCATTCTCCTGGTGTCCTTCATTCCATCCCCTCTGGCTCTTGTAATCTTTCTGTCCATTCTGCCAAGGGTTCCCTGAGCTCTGAGGAGAGGTATTTGATGGAGACCTCCCACTTAGACCCTCTCTTAGTGTGATGCATGGTTGTAGGTCTCTGGATATGTTCCCATCTGCTGCCTGAGGAAGAATCTATGATGATAACTCAATAAGGCATTGACCTATAAGTATAGCAGGATATCACTAGGAGTCATTTTATTGATTCTACTTTTTAAAAAATAAGTATTGTTTGATTTTACTCTAGATCTCTGTCCTATATAATCTCTGGTTCTTAGTCACCCAAGCAGTGTCTGGTATGGATTCTATCTCATGGAGTAGGCCTTAAGTCACATCAGACATTGGTTGGCCACCCCCACTAGTCCTGTGCCGCCACTGCCCTAGCATATTTTTCAGACAAGACAGATTGTAGGTCAAGGGTTTTGTGGCTGGGCTGGTTTCCATGTTTCTCTTTGGGTAGCCTGCAGAGTACCTATCCTCACCAAAGAGACTAGAATGTAGGAGTGAAGGCTCCATGTAGGCTCCAGCTCAACTTCTCCATGTTCAAAGAGTTGTGTAGGTGTTGTCCTCAGCAATGGGGCCTGCTGTCAGTTTGCAGATAGCAACCCTTTGTCTTAGCAACAGCCTGGGTTGTTTGGGAATTTCCATGGGGCCCCATTGGCCAACATCTCAATGGATTGCAACCTAGTCCCATCACTGGAAGCCTTGCCTGACAATGAGAGATGATGACCTGTGGAGACTCCATACCCCACTTATAGTTCTCATTAGAATCACCTTCATAGATTCTAGGACGTTTCCACTACACTAGGTTTCCACCCACCCTCAAATGCCCACTAATTCCAGCCATCTCTCCCCATACTCTCTCCCTCCACCCCATCTCCCTCCCCCACCTAATACTCCCAGCTGTCCCCACCCACACACCCAGTTCACTCATAAAATACATCCTATTTTCCTCTCCCAGGGAGATCCATGTGTCTCCCCTAGATCCCTTCTCTTTACCTAACCTTTCTAACCTACAATTTGTAGCTTGGTTATCAATTACTTAATGGCTACTATCCACTTATAAGTGATTACATGCTATATATTTATCTTTCTGGGTCTGGGTTACCTCACTCAGAATGATGTTTTCTAGTTTCATCCATTTGCCTGAAAATTTCATGTCACTTTTTAACAGCTAAGTAATACTCCATTGTGTAAATGTACATTTTCTTTATCCACTCTTCTGTTGAGGGACATCTAGGTTGTTTCTACTTTCTGACTATTATGAATAAAGCCACAATGACACAGTTGAGCAAGTATCCTTATGGTATGATGGAGAGTTCTTTGGGTATATGCCCAAGAGTGGTATAATTGGATCTTCAGGTAGATCAATTCCCAATGTTCTGAGGAACAACTACCTTGATTTCCAAAGTGGCTGGATAAGTTTGCATTCCCACTGTTCCAGCGGAAGCTCCAACCCAGACCCTGGCACCCTGGCATCTATATACTCAAAGAGTCTGGAATGTTCTGGTGGAAGATCCACCTCAACTCCCCTCCCCCATCTCTTTCCCCAAACCCACCCCTTCAAAGCCCATGAAACACAGCTCCTCCCCCAGAGAGGCTCAAGACCACTCACTCCCACAGGGTGTATAAGACGCATCCCAGAAAACAGACACATGGTTTTTCAGTCTCTTGTCCCTGTCTCCTCTCTGGGGGGCGGGAGAATCACCTGGGAATGCTTTACTCATTAAACTGGGGCTTTTCTAATTCGGTCTGATTTGGTCTGATTTGGTCTGATTTGGTCTGATTTGGATTGCTGCATCGGCAGAAAGGCTTATTGGGTGCAAAAAAAACTTATCACCCACCAACAATGGAGGAGTGTTCCACTTGTTGCACATCCTCACCACCATGAGCTGTCACATGTTATTAGTCTTATCCATTTTGACAGGTGTAAGATGGAATCTCACAGTAGTATTGATTTGCATTCCCTGATGGCTAAGGATATTGAACATGTCTTTGTTTCTCAGCCATTTGAGTTTCCACTGTTGAGACTTCTCTATTTAGATCTGTATCTTGTTTTTTGTTTTTTTTTTAATTGGGTTATTTGTTCTCTTGATATCTAGTCTTTTGTTTATTTATATAATTTGGATATTAGTCCTCTATTGGATGTAGAGTTGGTAAAAATATTTTCCCTTTCTGTAGACTGCCACTTTGTCCTATTGATGGTGTCCTTTGACTTACAGAAGCTTTCCAGTTTCACGAAGTCCCATTTACTAGTTATTGATTTTAGTGCCTGCACTATCTGTGTTCCATCCAGAAAGTCGTCCCCTGTACCAGTGCATTCAAAGTTATTCCCTAGTCTCCCTCCTATCACGTTTAGTGTATCTGGGTTTATGTTGAAGTCTTTGATTCATTTGGACTGGAGTTGTTGTGCAGGGTGATAAGTATGAATCTATTTGTATTCTTCTACATGTAAACATCCAGCTAGACCAGCACCATTTGTTGAAGATGCTTTCTTTTTTTTTTTTTAGATTCTTTTTTTAAAATTTATTTTACAATACTATTCAGTTCTACATAATAGCCACAGATTCCTTTGTTCTCTCCCTTCCTGCCCCCTCCCCTTCCCCCCAGCTCACCCCCCATTCCCACCTCCTCCAGATCAAGGTCTCCCCAGAGGACTAGGATCGACCTGATAGACTCAGTCCAGGCAGGTCCAGTCCCCTCCTCCCAGATTGAGCCAAGCGTCCCTGTATAAGTCCCAGGTTTCAAACAGCTAACTCATGCAACGAGCCCAGGACCTGGTACCACTGCCTAGATGCCTCCCAAACAGATCAAGCCAATCAACTGTCTCACCTATTCAGAGGGCCTGATCCAGTTGGGGGCCCCTCAGTCTTTGGTTCATAGTTCATGTGTCTCCATTCATTTGGTTATTTGTCCCTGTGCTTTATCCAACCTTGGTTTCAACAATTCTCGCTCATATAAACCCTCCTCTTTCTCACTAATTAGACTCCCAGCGCTCCACCAGGGGCCTAGCCGTGGATGTCTGCATCCAGATTCCTCAGTCCTTGGATGGGGTTTATGGCACAACTATTGGGATGTTTGGCCATCCCATCACCAGAGTAGGTCAGTCCTGGCTGTCTCTCGACCATTGCCAGCAGTCTTTTGTGGGGGTATCTTTGTGGATTTCTGTGGGCCTCTTTAGCTCTTTGTTTCTTCCTTTTCTCATGTGGTCTTCATTTACCATGGTCTCCTATTCCTTGTTCTCCCTCTCTTTTCTTGATCCAGCTAGGATCTCCTGCTCTCTTTCCCTCAACCCTCGCCCTTCATTGCTCCCACTCATGTCCAGGCTGTTCATGTAGATCTCATCCATTTCTCCGTGTCTTTCTTGGGGCCCCGTTTTCCAGGTAGCCTCACTGGTGATGTGAGTAGCAGTCCAGTCATCCTTGTTCCACATCTATCATTGAAGATGCTTTCTTTTTCTTTTCCCATTGTGTATTTCTGGTTTTTAGTGGAATGTCTTTGAGTTTCTCTCCATTTAATTTGATGTTGGCTGTGGACTTGCTGTAAATTCCCTTTATTATGTTGAGGAATGTCCCTTGTAACCCCACTCTCTCCAGGACTCTTATCATGAAGGTATGTTGGATTTTGTCAAAGTCCTCTGCATCTAATGAGATGATTGTGTTGTTTTTTTTTTCTTTCAGTTTGTTTATATGGTGGATTACATTTACTGATTTTCATATATTGAACCATCCCTGCATCTCTGGGATGAAGCCTACTTGATCATGGCAGATGATCTTTTTTCTGTGTTCTTGGATTCCCTTTGCAAGTATTTTATTGAGTATTTTTGGACCTTTGTTCATAAGGGAAATTGGTTTGTAATTCTTGTTCTTTGTTAGGACTATATGGTTTGGGTGTCAGGATAACTGTGATCTTATAAAATGAATTAGGCAATGTTCCTTTTGTTTCTATTTTTTCTATTTGAGGAATATTGGTGTTAACTCTTCTTTGAAAGTCTGGTAGAATTCTGCCCTAAAACCATCTGACACTGGACTTTTTTTTCGATGGGAAAGTTTTTTTTTTAATTACACTCATGATATTAATCACATTTGTGGTATTCATAGATTACATTCACAGTATTCATTCAATTTTATATATATTTAATTTTAAATGTTGAATGTCATTTCTTGAAGGGAATAGGAGGTCTTAATTACAGGCTTACAGCACAATGGGAGGACCCCGGAGGGCAGAAGTTCACTACTGATGTTTTACAATCTTGCATCTAAGCTGTTAACACCCATTATTCAGGATACACAGACAAGGAACTTCCCTTAGGCATTCAGGATGATGGGAGAGTTTTAATGACTGCTTCTATTCCACTAGGGGTTGTAAAAAAAAATTGCTTATTTGATCTTTATTTAACTTTGTCTGGATTTCCTCATTGTCCATTGCTGTTATTCCCCCTATTTTGTTTCTGATTTTGTTAGTTTGGATATCCTCTCTGTGTATTTTAGTTAGTTTGGATAAGGATTTGTCTATTTTGTTTTCTAAAAAAACCAATGCTTGGTTTCATCCATTCTTTGTATTGTTATCTTTGTTTCTATTTACTTCAGCCCCAAGTTTATTTCCTGCTATCTACTCATCTTAGGTGAGTTTGCTTCTTGTTGTTCTAAAGCCCCCAGGTCTGCTGTTAAGTCACTAGTGTGAGATTTCTGCAAACTCTTTATACAGGTGTTGGTGCCATGAACTTCCATCTTGGCGCCACTTTCATGGCGTCCCGTTGGTTTAGGCTGTGAATTCATTTTCATTGCATTCTAGAAAGTTTTCATTTCTTGATTTCTGGTTGACCCATTGTTCATTCAGGAGAGAGCTGTTCAGTTCCCATGATTTTTTAAACTTTCTGGTGGTGTTGTTGATATCCAGCTTTAATCCATGTGGTTTCACAGGATGCAGGGAGTTACTTCAATTTTCTTGTTTCAGTTGAGACTTGCTTTGTGTCTGAGTATGTGGTCAATTTGGAAGAAAGTTCCATGAGGTGCAGTTACATTCTTTTCTGTTTGGGTGAACTATTATGTAGATATCTGTTAGGTCCATTTGGATTATAATGTCTGTTGGTTCCAGTATTTCTGTTTCGTTTTTGTCTGGATGACCTGTCCATTGGTGAGAGTAAGGTATAGAAGTGTTCCACCATCAGTGTGTGAGGGCCAATATGTGATTTAATCTGTAGCACTGTTTCTTTTACAAACTTAGTCGACTTTATGTTTGGGATATAGATGTTAAGAATTAGAAAGTCATCTTGGTGGATCTTTCCTTTGATGAGTATGTAGCATACTTCTCTATTTCTTTTGATTAGTTTTGGTTTGATATCTATTTTGTTAGATCTTAGAATGGCCACACCAGCTTGCTTCTTAGGTCCATTTGCTTGGGATATATTTTTCCAACCTTTTACCCTGAGGAAATGTTTTGTCCTTAATGTTAGGGTGTGTTTCTTGTATGCAGCAAAAGAATGCATCCTGTTAATCCATTCTATTCATCTGTATCTTTTTATTTGGGAATTGAGGCCATTGATATTGAGAGATATCAATAACCAATAATTGTTGATTTGTTATTTTGTTGTTGTTGTTGTTATTGGATGTTGGTGGTAATGTGTGTGCATGTGGTGGGGGGTTCCATTCTTTTGATTTTGTGGTGTGAGATTATTTATTTCCTGTATTTTCATGAGTGTAGTTAACCTCTTTAGGTTAGAATTTTCCTTCAATTGCCTTCGGAAGGGCTGGATTTTAGATAGATATTGTTTAAATTTGACTTTATCATGGAATTTCTTATTTTTTCCATCTACAATGATTAAAAGTTTTGCAGAGTAGAGTAGCCTGGGCTGTCATCTGTGGTCTCTTAGAGTCTGCAGCACATCTGCCCAGGCCCTTCTGGCTTTTATAGTATAAACTGAAATATTAGGTATAATTCTAATAGGTCTGCCTTTATATGTTATTTGGTTATTTTCTGTTGCAGCTTTTAATGTTCTTTTTTTGTTATATATGTTTAGTGTTTTGATTATTATGTAGTGAGGGAACTTTCTTTTCTGGACCACTTATTTGGTGTTTTGTAAGCTTCTTGTACCTTGACATGCATCTCCCTCTTTAGGCTAGGAAATTTTTCTTCTATGATTTTGTTGAAAATGTTTTCTGACCTGCTGTGGTGGTGCATGTCTTTAATCCCAGCACTAGGGAAGTAAACACAGGCAGATCTCTGTGAGTTCGAGGCCTACCTGGTCTCCAAAGGGAGTTCCAAATTTGTTTCTGGGCCTTTGTGTTGGCATTCTTTTTCTTTCTCTATCCCTATTACTCTTAGGTTTGGTCTTTTCAGTGCCACAGATTTCCTGAATGTTTTGTGTCCATTTTTTAGGTTTAACAATTCTTTGAGCAATGCATCCATTATATCTTCAATGCCTGAGATCCTCTCTTCTATCTCTTGTACTCTGTTGGTGAAGATTTCCTCTGCAATTCCTGTTCAAATTCCTAAATTTTTCATTACCAGAATTCCCTTGGTTGCTGTTTATCAATTCTATTTCCATTTTTAGTCTTGAATAGTTTTATTTGTTTCCTTCAACTGTTTGTGTTTTCTTGGATTTCATTAAGGGGATTATTAATTTCTTCCAATTGTTTGTTTCTTCCTGGATTTCATTAAGGGGTTTATTCATTTCCTCTTTGGGGACCTCTATCATCTTTGTGAAGTTGGTTTTAAGGTCTTTTCTGTGTGTGTGTGTGTGTGTGTGTGTGTGTGTGTGTGTGTGTGCTTCATAAATATTGAAATATTCAAGGCCTGCTGTGGTAGGATAGCTGGGCTGTACTTGAGACATATTGCTCTGACTGTTACTGTGTTTTTATGGTGGTGTCTAGGCACCTGAGTTTGGGATGATTATAGGTCTAGGTGCTGATTTCTGGGTGTCTTTCTTGGGTGGGTGTTTTGTTCCTTGGTTTCTGTTTCCTCTCAGGATTTTCCGAGAATGTGATGGTTGTGTGTTGCCTGTTGGCCTGCTTAGATGGCGTGTTCATAGGGAATGCCTGCTGGTGTTGGAGGCTGCAATACTGGGATGAGTTGGGAGAGGGACAGTTGGACTAGGGTCTTATGGTCTCCTGGGGACGGGGTCAGACATAAAAGGGAGACCACTGCAGGTTTCCTGCTACAGAGCTAGAGGTGAGACTGGGGAATTGGATCTCAGGAGCAGTAGGAGAGGCATAGGTCTGCCTTCAGCCTACTTGTTGCCCTGGGAGGAACAGCCCTTGGGGAAGCTGAGGGTGCCTGCTGGAGTTGGGGGTTGGGAAAAACCAGGAAGTGGGGGAAGGGAGATTAGAAAGGGAAGATGTGTGGGACCCAGAGAGGGTAGGAGCAGCCGACAGGAAAGGCTGCCAAGGGTGTTCTGCTGCAGAGCTGTGGATGAGACTCAAGGATTGGATCTGGGGGAACAAAGAAGAGAATATTATTTCCTTTATTTTCTAAAGGGAGTTTCTATAAGACTGGTGCGTGCGTGCGTGCGTGCGTGCGTGCGTGCATGCGTGCGTGCGTATTCAAGTTCATGTGGCAGCCAGAACAATCTGGTTGTTCCTCAAGTGCCCTCTATCAATTTTTATTCCTGAGACAAGGTTCCCCCTTCCTTTATTAAAAGATTTTTTTTTATTTTCATAAGTGTTTTGCCTGCAGGTATGTAAGCGTGCTGCATGCTGGGTGCTGAGAACCAAATCCAGATCCTCTGCAAGAGCAGCAAGTGTTCTTAACCACTGAGCCGTATCTATAGCTCAAGACAAGGTCTCTCACTGACCTGGCGCTCAATGAGTAATCTAGGCTGGTTGGCCAGTGAGTCCTAAGGATCCACCCATCTCCTCTTTCCCAATGAGATTACAAATGTGTGCTTAGGTTCTCAGGCTTCCACAGTTAGGACTTTGACAACTGAACTAGTTCTCCCCAGACCAGACTGGCATCATTGTGTGAAAGGATTTATCAGTAAAGCCATATTCCCTGGCATTTCCCCTGTCACAACAGTTTCGAATTCATGCATCCAATTACCTTTAATGGACACAGAAATATTTATATTTCTAGTTTTTTTTCTTGTGCCAGACTTATCTTGTGATAGTTAATACTTGTTTACAAGAGGAGTCAGAAAACTATAGCCTTAAAATTGTCCATATTTACAAGTAAAGCTCTATTGTGGCAGTTAGCACCCTCACAAAGTACACAGGCCATGGCATGGCTGCTTCTGTTCCACTGCACTAGAGCTAAGCAGGTATCAGTGCATGCAGAGCTGCTTCTGTACCACTGCAGTAGAGCTAAGTAGATATCAGTGCATGGCATGGCTGTTTCTGCACCACTGCAATAGAGCTAAGCAGATATCAGTGCATGCAGAGCTGCTTCTGTACCACTGCAGCAGAGCTAAGCAGATATCAGTGCATGCAGAGCTGCTTCTGTACCACTGCAGTAGAGCTAAGCAGATATCAGTGCATGCAGAGCTGCTTCTGTACCACTGCAGTAGAGCTAAGCAGATATCAGTGCATGCAGAGCTGCTTCTGTACCACTGCAGTAGAGCTAAGCAGGTATGGCTGTGAGGCCCAGAAAGCCCAATGCATGTCCTACCTAGCCCTCTGCAGAAAAATGTTTGCCAATTTATTATTCATTTATTTGTAAAACACTGTTGAAGGTTTTCATTTCTTGGTGCATGTTTCTATGTGTGTATATATGTATAGATATTTGTATGTATGTGTTTTTTGTGGACACATGTACATGTGCTTGTACATGTTTGTGTACAAATATATGTGTATACATTTGTATATGTGTATGTGCATACATGTTTGAGTGTATACACGTGTATGAACACACATGTTTGTATATGTTTGTGTGTTTGGAGGCCTGAGATCTATGCTGAGTATCTTTTTCAATCACTCTCCACATTGTTTTTATTATTATTTTTTGAGATGAAGTCTGTCATTGAATCTGGAACTCACTGATTTGGCTACAATGGCTGGCCAGCAAGGCCTACAGATCCTCTTGGCACACCTTCCCAAGTGGGATGACCAGAGTGCCTCACCACACCTAACTCTTACACCCTCCCCAGTGCTGGGATGACCAGGGTGCATCACCACACCTAACTCTTACAGCCTCCCCAGTGCTGGGATGACCAGGGTGCATCACCACACCTAACTCTTCTGTGAGTGCTGGAGATTGAACTTGGGTCCTCATGTTGGCACAGCAGGCACTTTACCAACACTAATATGAAAGTTTAAGGTGTAAACTGATTTTTTTATTTCACAAAATGCACATTTCCTTTTAGGCACATTACCTGGTTCCACAAATTATGTCATATTTATCTTCAATCCAAACTATCCTCTAATTTTTATTATGGTTACTTTCCTAAACTACATGTTTTTAATGTTATTGATTTCTAATTTAATTCCAGTGTGATTCCAAAGTATAAGCTATGATTTAAAAAAACAAAGCTTAGTATATCTAGCAAGCATGAAAATGAAACAAACTGAGCAGTTCAACTGAGACACTCAGAAGGTGAGGACTCAGAAGCTTTCAGTCTAAGGATTCGTGGAAACAGGATCGGCTGAGGAGTTGGCAAGGGCTGGAGACAGGCCCGGCGGCAGAGACAAGCAGACGCAGGTAGGCCTGCGGCGGGGGCCTGTGGAGGTAGACGGGCCCAGCGGTGGCAGCCGACAGGGATACTCAGACCCGGCGGTAGCCGGCAGAGACATTCAGGCCCAGCGGCAGCCCACAGAGGTAGACGGACCCAGCAGCGGCCTGCTGAGGTAAACGGACCCGGCGGCAGTGGCCGACAGGGATATTCAGGCCCGGCGGCAGCTGGCAGAGACATTCAGACCCAGCGGCGGCCCACAGGGGTAGACAGGCCCGGCGGCAGAGACAAGCAGACGCAGGTAGGCCTGCGGCGGCCCGTGGAGGTAGACGGGCCCAGCAGCAGCCCGCTGAGGTAAACGGCCCGGCGGCAGCGGCCGATAGAGACATTCAGGCCCGGCGGTGGCCCACAGGGGTAGACAGGCCCGGTGGCAGAGACAAGCAGACGCAGGTAGGCCTGTAGCGGCGGCCTGTGGAGGTAGACGGGCCCAGCAGCGGCCCGCTGAGGTAAACGGGCCCGGCGGCAGCGGCCGACAGGGACATTCAGTCCCGGCGGCAGCAGCCGACAGGGACATTCAGTCCCGGCTGCAGCCTGCAGAGACATTCAGGCCCGGTGGTGGCCCCCAGAGGCAGACAGACCTAGTGGCAGCAGACAGGGACATACAGGCCCGGCGGCGGACTGCAGAGGTAAACAGGCCCAGGGACGGAGACAAGCAGACGCAGCTTGGAACAGGGAAGCCCCTAACCCCAACATCTGGGGAAGAAGCTATCTCGGTGGGTCAGAACCAGAACTAATCTGAACACTCCGTCTGAGGACATCCCAGTGCCCAGCTGCTGATCCTGTGAAACCCAACAATTTGGAGGTGTTGGTGAGACTACCCTGCTCAGCTGAAACCCATCTGGGAGAGGATTCAGATGCCTACAGTTTAAAGTCTGAGGAAACAAGATCAGCTGAGGAGTTGACAAATGAACAAAACGTGACCTGGGAACACAGAAGAAGGCGCTACCCAGACACCAAACCAGATCACCAGAATCATAAGTATATAATTCACCGACCGAAATCAGCTGCCCCTGAAGAAATAGCCCAATAGCACCAATTTAACCAAGAACCACTACTAAACCAAGACTAAAAATTAGAATAAGAGAGGCACTCTCAGACACAGACACCACCTGCACCTCACAGAGGAAGAGATGAGTAGACGCCAGTGCAAAAATACAGGCAACAACATAAAGACCTATATGGCAACATCAGAACCTAGTGATTCTACACCTGCAAGACCTAAACATACCATGACAGAAGAAACAGAAGAAATCAACCCTAAAAATGACATTAAGAAGATGATAGAGGCCCTTAAAGAAGAAATAAAACATTCCCTCAATGAGGAAATAAAAACTTTCCTTAAAGAGGAATTGAAAAACTACCTTAAAGAGGAAATAAAAACTTTCCTTAAAGAGGAAATAAAAAACTCCCTTAAAGAGGAAATAAAAACTTCCCTTAAAGAGGAAATGAAAAACTCCATTAAAGAGGAAATAAAAAACTCCCTTAAAGAAATGGAGGAAAAAACGAACAAAAAATGGGAAGAAATCAAAGAAAGCCAAGAAAATGCAATTAAACAGATGAAAGAAACATTCCAAGATCTGAAAAATGAATTTGAGACAATAAAGAAAACACATGCTGAGGGAATGCTGGAAATAGAAACCCTGACAAAACGAACAGGAACTACAGAAACAAGCATAACCAACCGATTGCAAGAAATGGAACAGAGAATCTCTGACGCTGAAGACATGATAGAGAAAATAGATTCGTCAGTCAAAGAAAACAATAAAGACAAAAAAGTCCTAACACAAAACGTCCAGGAAATTTGGGACACCATGAAAAGACCAAACCTAAGAATAATAGGGATAGAAGAAGGAGAAGAATACCAACTCAAAGGCACAGAAAATATATTCAACAAAATCATAGAAGAAAACTTTCCTAACCTAAAGAAAGAAATACCTATGAAGATACAAGAAGCTTACAGAACACCGAATAGGCTGGATCCAAAAAAAAAGTCCCCTCGCCACATAATAATCAAAACACTAAACACACAGAATAAAGAAAAAATATTAAGAGCTGCAAAGGAAAAAGACCAAGTAACATATAAAGGCAAACCCATCAGAATAACACCAGACTACTCAATAGAGACTATGAAAGCTAGAAGATCATGGACAAACCTCATGCAGACACTAAGAGACCACGGATGCCAACCCAGACTATTATACCCAGCAAAACTCTCAATCACCATAGGCGGAGTAAACAAAATATTCCAGGATAAAACCAGATTTAATCAATACCTATCCACAAACCCAGCCCTACAGAAAGCACTAGAAGGGAAAATTCAACCCAAAGAAGCTAAACACATCCATGAAAAATCAAGCAATAGATAATCCTACACCAACATACACCACAGAAGGACAACACAACAAACCAAAAAAATAACAGGAATTAACAATCACTGGTCATTAATATCCATCAATATCAATGGTCTCAACTCACCTATAAAAAGACACAGGCTAACAGAATGGATAAGAAAACAGGACCCATCCATATGCTGCATACAAGAAACACACCTTAACTCCAAAGACAGACACTACCTCCGAGTAAAGGGCTGGGAAAAGGTTTTCCAAGCAAATGGACCTAAGAAACAAGCTGGTGTAGCTATCCTAATATCTAATAAAATAGACTTCAAACTAAAATCAATCAAAAGAGACCAGGATGGACATTACATATTCATCACGGAAAAAATCCACCAAGATGAAGTCTCGATTCTAAACATTTATGCTCCAAATACAAAAGCACCCACATTCATAAAAGAAACACTACTAAAGTTTAAAACGCACATCAAACCCCACACATTAGTAGTGGGAGATTTTAACACACCACTCTCACCAAAAGATAGATCTACCAGACTGAAACTTAACAAAGAAATAAAGGACCTAACAGATGTTATGACTCAAATGGACCTAATAGATATCTACAGAATATTCCATCCTAACACAAAAGAATATACCTTCTTCTCAGCACCCCATGGAACCTTCTCAAAAATTGACCACATGCTTGGACACAAAACAAATCTCAACAGATACAAAAAAATTGGAATAACCTCCTGTATCTTATCAGACCACCATGCCTTAAAGTTAGAACTCAATAACAACAAAAATTATAGAAAACCCACAAACTCATGGAAACTGAATAATGCCCACCTGAAACATCAATGGGTCAAGGAAGAAATAAAGACAGAAATTAAAGAGTTCCTAGAATTCAATGAAAATGAAAGTACAACATACCCAAACTTATGGGACACTATGAAAGCAGTGCTAAGAGGAAAATTCATAGCTCTAAATGCACACATAAAGAAGATGGAGCAATCCCATACCAATGAATTAACAGCACAACTGAAAGCTCTAGAACAAAAAGAAACAAACTCACCCAGGAGAAATAGACGCCAGGAAATAATCAAATTGAGGGCTGAAATCAACGAAATAGAAAACAAGAGAACAATACAAAAAATCAATGAAACAAAGAGTTGGTTCTTTGAAAAAATCAACAAGATAGACAAACCACTAGCCAAATTAACCAAAAGGCAAAGAGAGAGCACCCAAATTCACAAAATCAGAAATGAAAAGGGAGACATAACAACAGACAATGAGGAAATCCAGAGAATCATCAGATCATACTTCAAAAACCTGTACTCCACAAAAATGGAAAACCAGGAAGAAATGGACAATTTTCTGGATAAATACCAAATACCAAAATTAAATCAAGACCAGATAAACCATTTAAATAGACCAATAACCCCTAAAGAAATAGAAACAGTCATCAAAAGTCTCCCAACTAAAAAAAACCCAGGACCAGATGGTTTCAGTGCAGAATTCTACCAGACTTTCAAAGTAGAACTAATACCAATCCTCTTCAAAATGTTCCACACAATAGAAACAGAAGGAACACTACCAAACTCTTTTTATGAGGCTACAATTACCCTGATACCCAAACCACACAAAGATGCAACAAAGAAAGAGAACTACAGACCAATCTCCCTCATG
Organism: Peromyscus leucopus; assembly: GCF_004664715.2. Lineage (NCBI taxonomy): Eukaryota > Metazoa > Chordata > Mammalia > Rodentia > Cricetidae > Peromyscus > Peromyscus leucopus. Next base: position 41,546,441 of record NC_051078.1, on the reverse strand, counting down.
AACATTGATGCAAAAATACTCAACAAAATATTGGCAAACCGAATCCAAGAATACATCAAAACAATCATCCATCACGACCAAGTAGGATTCATCCCAGGGATGCAAGGATGGTTCAACATACGGAAATCAGTCAATGTAATACACCATATAAACAAACTGAAAGAAAAAAACCACATGATCATCTCCCTAGATGCTGAAAAAGCCTTTGACAAAATCCAACACCCCTTCATGATAAAGGTCTTAGAAAGAATAGGAATACAAGGAACATTTCTAAACATAATAAAAGCAATTTATAGCAAGCCAACAGCAAACATCAAATTAAATGGAGAGAAACTCAAAGCGATACCACTAAATTCAGGAACAAGACAAGGCTGTCCACTCTCCCCATATTTATTCAATATAGTAATAGAAGTTCTAGCTAGAGCAATAAGACAAGAAAAGGAGATCAAAGGGATACAAATTGGCAAGGAAGAAGTCAAACTTTCACTATTTGCAGATGATATGATAGTATACATAAGTGACCCCAAAAACTCTACCAGGGAACTTCTACAGCTGATAAACTCCTTCAGTAAAGTGGCAGGATACAAGATCAACTCAAAAAAATCAGTAGCCCTCCTATACACAAATGATAAAAGGGCTGAGAAAGAAGTCAGAGAAACATCACCCTTTACAATAGCCACAAATAATATAAAATACCTAGGGATAACACTAACTAAACAAGTGAAAGACCTTTTTGATAAGAACTTTAAATCTCTAAAGAAAGAAATTGAAGAAGATATCAGAAAATGGAAGGATCTCCCATGCTCATGGGTAGGTAGGATTAACATAGTAAAAATGGCAATCTTACCAAAAGCAATCTACAGATTCAATGCAATCCCCATCAAAATCCCAACACAATTCTTCACAGACTTGGAAAGAAAAATACTCAACTTTATATGGAAAAACAAAAGACCCAGGATAGCTAAAAGAATCCTATATGATAAAGCAACCCTTGGAGGCATCACCATCCCGGACCTCAAACTCTACTATAGAGCTATAGTAATAAAAACAGCTTGGTACTGGTATAAAAACCGACATACGGACCAATGGAATCGAATTGAAGACCCTGACATTAATCCATGCAAATATGAACACCTGGTTTTTGACAAAGGAGCCAAAACTATACAATGGAACAAAGAAAGTATCTTCAACAAATGGTGCTGGCATAACTGGATGTCAATATGTAAAAGATTACAAATTGATCCATATCTGTCACCATGCACAAAACTCAAGTCCAAGTGGATCAAAGACCTAAACATAAATCCAGTTACACTAAACTTAATAGAAAAGAAATTAGGAAGCACTCTTGAACGCATTGGCACTGGAGACCATTTCCTAAATAAAACACCGACAGCACAGACCCTGAGCACAACCATTAATAAATGGGACCTCTCAAAACTGAGAAGCTTTTGCAGGGCAAAAGACACAGTCAATAAGACAAAAAGACAGCCAACAGATTGGGAAAAGATCTTCACCAATCCCACATCTGACAGAGGATTGATCTCCACAATATATAAAGAACTCAAGAAACTTGACATCAAAGCACTGAACAGTCCAATTAAAAAATGGGCTAAAGAGCTAAACAGAGAATTCACAAAACAAGAACTACAAATGGCTGAAAGACATTTAAAGAAATGCTCAACATCCTTAATCATCAGAGAAATGCAAATCAAAACGACTCTCAGATACCACCTTACACCTGTTAGAATGGCTAAGATCAAAAACACCAATGACAACCAATGTTGGAGAGGATGTGGAGCAAAGGGAACACTCCTCCACTGTTGGTGGGAATGTAAACTTGTACAACCACTGTGGAAATCAGTATGGCGGTTTCTCAGAAAATTAGGAATCGAACTACCTCAAGACCCAGCCATACCACTCTTGGGCATATACCCAAAGAATGCTGATACATACCATAAAGATACATGCTCATCTATGTTCATAGCAGCACTATTTGTAATAGCCAGAACCTGGAAACAGCCTAGATGCCCATCAACGGAAGAATGGATGAAAAAAATGTGGTACATATACACAATGGAGTACTACTCAGCAGAGAAAAACAATGAAAGCATGAAATTTGCAGGCAAATGGATGGAACTAGAAAAAATCATCCTGAGTGAGGTAACCCAAACCCAGAAAGACAGTTATGGTATGTACTCACTCATTGGTGGATTCTAGATATAAAATGAACAATCAGACCACAACCCATAGAACCATAAAGGCTATATATATAGCATGGAGGTCCCTAGGACGACTGTGGCATATAATAAATTTCAGTTTTACTCAATTATTGAAAAAAAAAATAGCCAAATGAATAGAAACACATGAACTATGAACCAAAGGCTGAGGGGCTCCCAGCTGGATCAGGCCCTCTGAATAGGTGAGACAGTTGATTGGCTTGATCAGTTTGGGAGGCATCTAGGCAGTGGGACCAAGTCCTGTGCTCAATGCATGAATTGGCTGTTTGAAACCAGGAACTTATGCAGGGACACTTGGCTTAGTCTGGGAGGAAGGGACTGGACCTCCCTGGACTGAGTCTACCAAGTTGATCACAGTCCTCGGGGGAGGACTTGTCCTGGAGGAGGTGGGAATGGAGGGTGGGCTGGGGGTAAGGGGAGGGTGTGGGAGGGGGGAGAATAGGGGAACCCATGGCTGATATGTAGAACTGAATGGTATTGTAAAATAAAAAATATATATCACAAAAAAAAAAAAGAAAATGAAACAAACTGTCTAATTGAATCCAATATTGTTATAAAGACAAGCTGAAATATGGCAAAGCTATCCCAGAACCCTCAAAATCTGCTCTCTTACCAAGAGTCAAGTACGCATCAAGACAATACAGCAGCAAAATCTTAACCAATACATCAGCCAATAAACAAACAAGACAGGAGGTCCCAGACAACGCTTTACTGCTAGGGATTTAATTTCTGACACATACATCAAAGCAAAGCAATTAGAGGGAGGAAAAACGTTACAGCTACTGTGCTGACACAGCTGGACCTCCATGTGGAAAGATAAAAACAGAGAACCAGGTCCTACCACTTAAAAATGCAAAAATTAGTATGAAAGATGATAGAATTAAATGTAAAACAAAAAACAAAAGCTTTCAGGAATATAAGAAAACATCTCTACAGGTTAGAAATAGGCAACTATTTCTGAGAAGGTAAAAGCAGTAACAATCTCCCCCCACCCTTGCTCCTGTAAACCAGGCTGGCCTCAAACTCACAGAGATCTGTCTGACTGCCTTCCGAGTGCTGGGATTAAAGGCGTGCGCCACCACCACGAGGTGCAGTAACAATTCTTAATTTGATAAGTTGTGTCTAATCAAAAGAAAAATTTTATGCTTATCAAAAATTCAACTAAGTTAAGAGCAGATTGAGAGATAATAATCACACACACAGACACACACACAGCAATATACTGGTAATAATTAACTCTTTCAACTCAATTAAAAGGATTAATTAATTAATTAATAAAAATTAATATATCATCCTGTTTTAAAAAAAAAGGTAGAGAAAATAAAGGGATACATTTAAATATCAGTGATAAAATCTAGGTGGAAATATCCAGGTTATTCACTGCATCTGCAATAAAGAAAATAACTGAGTATTTTGTACAGGTACAACTGCAAACAAAAAACAAACAAACAAACATGTCTTTTCAAACTAAACCTGCTAGTGAATTCAAAGACTAACCTGGCTATGGCCCATGTTCTCAGCAGTCCCAATAGAAGACTCACAAGAGAAGCCTCTATGAGTCTGAAACATCCTGGGCAAGAGAATCAGATATGAATCTTTTTGGTACAGATATGTTACATTTCAAGACTCCTTTAGCAGTATACCTCCATGTGGATTTCTTCTGTGATGAATAACTTTTAGGTGGTTAATGTTTCTCTGTGTATTTGAAGAACCACAGTATTTTGTTTGTTACTGTATCTTTCAAGTTCAGCAAAAAAGAACTTCCCTAAGCACTGTTTTCCTATACATAAAAGTTCTGAAACAACCTTGAGGCTTACACTGATAGACTTAGTTAGTAAGAAATTCCTCGTTCATAGTAAACCAGCGGCTAAGTGACATGATTCTCAGCAATTATTCTCACCACATAGCAACAGTACGCTAACTGGAAAAAAAGAGAAGTTTAATAATAAAATGATTTGCAAACAAAGACAGTATTCATAGTAGTTCTTTATCTGATAGAAACCTAGTACTACACAGGTTTCCTGAACCATACAATTCCATCTGACAATAATTTTTCTTCTTCAAAGTTGCTTTCTACTGTTTGGAGAACTTTCATTTTCAGCATCAATGAAAAGGAAATCTGCCATGCTCTATTGCACATCAGAGTAACTGATGTTAAAAAAAATAGTTATCATTAAAATTTGGAAACTATCTCCATAATTAAATGGTTATGAAAAAAACCTCACATTGCTCAGAGGCTAGAACAGTTTAAGCAAAATAAAGGAAAACACTAACTAATTTTTTAAACTGTCAGAATGGTTTGGATTTGGCCCCAATCTTAGAGGAACCCTAGCCAAAACAATTCACCCAGTGGAAACTTAAAAAAAAAATACACAATTATTAATGTTTACCATACTCCAAGACAGCAGCTCAGAAGAAAAGAACAAGGTTAGTATTAATAAGCACTTCTATAGATCATGCACACACCTTAAAGCAGGTTCTAAATGCTGGAAAACAAACCAGGCCACAAGCAACAGCATTAAGAAGATTAAAAGCAAACAAACGAACAGCAGTAAATAACAGATAAGCACTCTCTAAGAGCAAAGAGAGCAGAGATTTCTGTTTAAATAACACCCAGAAAACACTTGTCTATTATGATTTTAATAGCCCCAAGTGACTGGACATTATTAACTATGCCTATCTGATGAAATATTCTTTGTATACATCATAGAATGTAAATTCTTAAAACAAAAAAATGAGAGGTTGAATACCTCTCTACAGCTGAAAAGAACAAAAAAAAATTTTTTTAATCACACTAAGAGAATATCACACCCAAATAGTTTAACAGTAAAGGATAAAAAAGACTCTCCCATTTTATGAAATTATTATAATCTAATGTCAAACTCAAATTCAATACTGAAAAGAGAACTTATAGATCTCATTCATGATGATGAATTTAAAATAACTGAATGAAATATTTCTAGGTTGAATATAAATAAAAATTGGTTTTACAAGCACATGAAAATTTTAATACTAGAAAAAAAAACTATTAGCTTACTAAAGATGAAAGAAGAAAATTATATGATCATTTCCAAAATATACATAGTATTAAGAATTCAATAAGATCCAACAATTTGTTGTAAAAATTGTCAGTAAGGCAGAAATAGGAGAAAATCTCCTACCCATTAGACAGTCTACAAGAGACCTACGGTCGTGCTCAAGGGTAAAGTGTTCCTGTTCTCTTTGAAACCATTACTATGCAGAGATGCATGTTCCCTCCACTCAACACTGGATGGATGTTTGGGCTAGTGTGTCTTCATAGAAAGTCCATAAGGAGTCCATGTGCTTTTGAAGTAAGAATTGTCCAGGAATAGTCAAGGAACTGCTTTAAAAAAATGCAGCAGATGACATGGCTGGTGGGCTTCATCTACTAGACATTAAAATCTAAGTTGAAAAGACTGTCAATGTGACAGCAGAGTGAGCAATTCAGAAAAGAACCCACACATTCAAGGAAGCCTGGCATACTGCACAGATATACCACAAATCAGCAGGAAGAGGATGCATAATGACCCAGGAAACATGTAGACGCCGGAAACTTAAAAGCCTAAATATTCTACCATTTGCAACATTCTAAATAATTTAGAACTAATTAACATATAATAAATGTAAAAATAAAAATATTTAAGTTTAAAAATAAAATATATGGAAATATGTTAATAATCTCAGAGTTAGGAAAAATTACTTTAGAATGTCCATATTAAGAATAATTGAAGGGTTTTGCGGAGACCGGGACTGCAAGATGGCGTCGGTCGTGCCACTGAAGGATAAGAAGCTCATGGAGGTTAAACTTGGAGGGCTGCCAAGCTGGATAATGACGCGGGATTTCACCCCCAGCGGCATGGTGGGGGCCGTTCAGAGAGGCTCTGACCGGTATTACAACAAGTACATCGACGTGCGGAAAGGCAGCATCTCGGGGATTAACATGGTTTTCAGCGACTGCCTTTCTTACAAGGAACTCAAACATGAGCGGCGACGCAAGTACCACTGAGGGAGGGTCACTGTGGAGGGCACTGCACACCGGACTACCGCCTGCCCCACTCCCATCCGTGAATCCAACTGTGGCTGAGTCTTCATGTCCTAAGAACGAGTGTCCAATAAAAGGTGACTGGCTCAAAAAAAAAAGAAGAATTAAACATGAAAAAAATTACATATTAATATTAAGCAGCCTAGCTCATCAAAACACACCACAAAAAAGTTAAAATAACAAGCCCCAAACTGAGAAACATATTTCCAACATGCATATCTAACAATTAATGTCCAGAATAGTGTATAAAGAGTGCTTGTAATCAATTATCAAAAGAGAACCAAAAGTCAGGCCTGTTTTTCTAGCTACTCTGAATGTTAAAGAGGACTGAAAATTTAAGGCCTGCTTCAGCTACAGGGTGAGTTCGAGGCCACACTGGAAAACAGTGCCACACCATCTAAAGAATGAAAACTAGAAGAAGAAAAAAAAGGTTAGAGATACAGTTCAGTGGTAGAGCATGAGGCTAGCATGTACAGCCCTGAGTTCAAATCTCAGGACGAGGGGAAAGAGCATATAAAATCACAGGTAAAAGAAAAGCCTAACATCTTTGGTAATTAGGGAAGTAAAAACTTAAAGTATAACAAGATACTCAAGCATTGTCAGGTCCAAACATGTGGCAACAGGGATTCTTGTGTCCTGTTAAATGAAAGCATTTCTAAAACCAAAGATATACATACTCTATGGCCTAAAATTCTACCCCTAGACTCACAGCTTTATAGACACACACACACACACACACACACACACACACACACACAAAGACATGCATGAGAATACATTAGAATCTTAGAAATTAAGTCTGAAATATGTGATTCAAAGACATCATTTCTAAGCTGGATATGGTGGCAAAGCACATACCTGTAATCCCAGCCTTTGGTAGGCTGAGGCAGGAGGATTGCCATAGATTGAAGGAGAGCCAGGGCTACAAGGCAAGACCTGTCTCAATAAATAAGAAACAAAGCAAAAACATAAAACTTCTAAAATGAATCTCTATGGAAACCATAAATATTTTTTCACAGACTTTTTATCATTTAGTTACTAAATTTCCTAATAATTTATTATTCTCTTGGAACTAAGATAAAACACATCAGACAGATCAGTTTTAGATGAAGAATGAACCATTTTTTGGTCTTTTTTGTTAATACTGACAAGCATATGTACTTTAATCACAAAAGATCATATCAAGTATTTATAAAATAAAAATCTTGTCTGGAGATAACTTTTATTAATAAGGATTAAAAGAGCATAAAACTTTATCCTTATCATCCGTGAATGAAATAACTTGTGTTTTAATAGCTTAATCAGAAAATACAAAGAAGGAAACAGTAATATTCAAAGAGCCTGGTGTCCTGTGGTCTTCCTTAATAACAACCCACTTTCAAGAGCCTATAATCTACTCAACAGAAAGCCTTCTATCAAAGGCCTTAATCAGATTCTGAGAAAATTCACACACAAAATAAACAAGAGGTCACTAAACCTCAAACAATCAGGCATTAGCAGCTTTACAAAAGGCTAGATGAGTCAATTCTAAATGATGAAAAGATAAGTCCTTCAAGTGTTTTCTATTCATGTGGAAACATATAAAGGTAGGGAACCATTTGGCCACGGGCAGAGTGCGGAATTCTTCATTTTACACATTTGGCTTTATGCAAGCATCGAACTAAGGATGGCAAAAATGAGTCTCTCTTCCTACATATTAATGCTGACTTTTTCTTTGTTTTCTCAAGGTATTTTACTTTCAGCTTCAAAGTCCATAAGAAATGTAGAAGATGACATGGTATTTAATACATTTAGGATGGGAAAAGCCTTTCAGAAGGAGGATACTGCAGAAAGATCAGTTGCTGCTCCTTCTCTGGAACAATATAAAAATGATGACAGCAGCTTCATGAACGATGATGAAAACAAAAATTCAAAGGTAAGTACAAGTAGTCTGACTTTTATTACAATAGCAATGAAAACAGCTTTTATAATTATAAATAACCTAAAGGGAAACTTGGTATTTTCATTTTGTAAATGGGAATACATGCAAACAGAGTCACACAGTGTGTGTTAAGATAATATAATTTCATACATGCCAGGTACCTCCCCATATTATCAAAAACTTTGTTTCTTGTATCTAAGATATTTTAGAAGTGAAAAACAGTGTAGTGCATCTTAGAATTGATTAGCAAGAATGTTGTGAAACTGTATTTTAACTCTGTTCTGAAGAAGATGGCTGGAATACAAACCAACCTTCTCTTTACAGAGCACAGGCTCCAAACAGAACCTCATAAATCATGGTCTGCCACTGAATCTGGCTATCAAACCTTATCTCGCTCTGAAAGGATCGGTAGCTTTTCCAGCTGAGAATGGAGTTCAGAATACTGAGTCAACACAGGAAAAGAGAGAAATTGGGGATGAAGAAAACTCAGCTAAATTTCCTATAGGAAGGAGAGATTTTGACAGTGAGTAGCCTTTTAAAAATTCAATTCCTCCATTTTAATGCTATAAAAAGAGCTCTGAGCTTAACTGATCTGACCATAACAAAATCTAATAAGACCATGGTTCAGTGCTACCAGACAGCAGGTGACCCTGCCAAAATGGGGAATTTTTAAAAATCAGTAACTGTGGCTTGATTTGTTGAGAATTCAGTATAATAGGTCCATAATTTTTCTTAATTCTGTGTGGTAATTATCGTCATTGTTCCCTCCCAGTGCTCAGGTGTATGCTGGGAAGAGTCTACCGACCCTGCTGGCAAGTCTGAAACCTGTTGGTCCACATCATCCCTTCCGAAGAAAATAACTCATTGCAAGTGGAGAGCAAAGCCCTTAATGTTGATATGACTTATGCATTATCCCAAATGTCTGCTTTTAAATAGATAAGATACTTAATCATCTAAATGATGTGCTTTGACTTGTGCATTAAACTTCATAGATTCTGCATAATTCTGACTTCCTGGTATTTTTGATCAGTGGTTAACATGTGAGCCTCACATACATTTATTAAAGTAATAAAGCACCAGAATTTACATCTTGAGAGTTAAAGGTCAGCTCATGGCTTTGGTGAATGGTCTTATATAGCTAGATCTAAAGCACAGAGATGAGAAAATCACAGCCTGAAAAACTGAGTTAGCTGGGTCTGGCCAGGAAGCAGCTTGCTCCCGGCAGCACACCTTCTGCCCTTCGCTCCTCCGGCCAGTTTGCCACCAGCCTTCGTGTGGGAGTCATCGGGCACTTCAGGGAACTTCACACTTCTGTGTCGGGATGGTTCGCGTCCATTATCCCGGTGAACACTGTCACTGTCTACGTCCACCTGCTTCCTTTTCGATACTCTATTTTCTGTAGATTCTCTTGGGATTTTGTCACCTTTACTTCTGTCCAGATGCACATTCTCAGAACTTGTTTCAATTCCTGCTCTTCCAACAGAGGAGTGTGCACCTTCTGTTATGAAGAATGACAAGGGGAGAGGATTCATATAATATTTAGTACTATAAGTCATGAGACATATAAAATAATCATTAAAATGGTTAGAGTATTTAAAGACGTATTATTTACAATATAATAATCCTACCCAATTAAATGCCAAGAAGTAGCTATATTATCTTTTTACTATTTCATTTTACTATGCCACCTCTCATCCCAGACAACAAACATCTATGTAAAAATACAACGGGTAAGGACTATGAATAGTTCTCTAAATCCACTTAGTTAGAGTAAATTATATCCTATTCCTATCCATAAATCTGAACTTAGGTTCAATTTCTTAAACAAATCCAGGTCTTTACATTTCTTAGTATTTGCAAAGAGAATTGGAGGGCTAATTATTCAAACAAGGATAATTACCAGCGATATCATTTTCCAAGTGAAGAGCACGCAACGGCTTTGCAGGTGAATTACCATTGCATCTACTCTTGCTCGTCATGTAGTCATCTTTGTAAGTACAAGCAAACTGGGATCTAATTAAGGTCTGCCTCATCTGACAACACAAAGAAAAAAGATGCAATTATATTTGGTCTTATTTTCCATTTAGTTATATAAATGCTCCCTAGTAAGTGACGAATAATATAAAGACTGCTCTTACTAATCCCACCATTCACTGGGGACTTTTGTCTACATTTTGTTTCAGTTTTCAAACTCACTTGTTACTATGGCTAGCCTCTTAGTTCTTTTTAGCAATATCTAGCATTACCCATATATTTTATATTTTTATAACAGTTCTAAAATGCAATTTTATACTCTTGAGAGGTTTTGTAACAATCCTCTGGGCTGCTTTGGAGTGAGTGTTATGATAACTGAATACATCACACAATCATAAAAAAATGGGAGTTCTATATCCTATATTAAGAAACGAGCACAACACTCCATAAGAAAAAGTAGTACATGCCATTAAAGAAATTGGTGGAAGGACAGCCAAGCACCAGGCCGAGCTCCAGGGGCCCAGTAGAAGAGAGAGAAGAGGGATTCTATGAGCAAGGGGCATCAAGATCATGACGGGGAAACCTACGGAGACAAACGAACCAAACCAGTGGGAACTCATGAACTTCAGACCAATAGCTGTGGAGCCTCCATGGGACCGGACTGGCCCCTCCACATAGGCGAGACAGTTGTTTAGCTTGAGCTGCTTAAGGGGCCCCTGGTAATAAGTGGGCTTTTTGGAGCCCAGTGCCTAAGGTGGGGCACCTTACACAGCCTTGGGAGGGGCTCGGAGCTGCCTCAATGAATTTACCAGGCTCTGCTGACTCCCGTGAGAGTTCTTGCCTTGGAAGAAGAATGGGGAGTGGGTTGGAGGGGAAGACTGGGGAGGGGGCGGTGGGAGGAGGGAGGAGAGGGGCACTGTGGTTGCTATGTAAAATGAACAGAAAATTTCTTAATAATAAAAAAAAAAAAAGGAAATTGGTGGAAGAAGAAATACTAAGACAAAAATGGGAACTGAGAAGTTAGAAGAAACAGAAATAGCAAATGTTGAGCAAGAGGACCACAAACAAGATGGAAAGACATCATTTCTTGGTTAAAACAAATATTTGGGAAAACCAGAAAGAGTTTTTAACTATATCATTCTAGAAAGACTCAACGAAGAGTTTTAACGGTCAAAATTTCAAAATATACACTTGTCTTTAACCTCAGAGATAAGAAATGAAAGGCCAACTTTCTCATAAACAGAAGAAAATCAGACAGATACAGTTAATTCTAAGCAGGGTATGTCGACCTACAACTGTAGTCCTAACACTCCGAGGCTAAAGTAGGAGGATCAAAAGTTGAAGGACGGCTTGGATTATGTACCGAGACACTGGAGGGCAGGGGGGGAAGGGAGGAGGGAGAGGGGAAAAGTTAATCTATGAAGCAGGACAGGAAAACAAGCAGTTTGGAGATGCATTCTGCAAATATGAGACTGCTGAGCTATTATAGAAATAGGAATACATTTCAGAACATCTAGTCCACACATAAAATGTGAATATATCATCAGTCACACTCGGTCCATAACCATTAATTATTACGGGGAGATGTCTCCAAGTCGTTAGAAGCTACCTCATATCCTTTTACCCTTCAAATTATACTTATGTTGGTTATTACTAAGAGTATTTATTGATTAAAATGTAATTATATATTATATTCAATAATTACATTTTATGTTATATAATCAGAGACCAGTGTCCTAATTCATGCAGATGTTTGCAAAGATGATAGCAATACAATCACTGACCACAGGTTAAAAGATATGAGAATGTCCTCCTTCCCAGCTGCTTCATAAAAGCCAATTTCATTTAGAGTGATAAATTCTCCTTAAAACTAATGAAAGCCATTTCCACATTAGTACGAGTTGTGTTCCATATTTTTCAATGAAGAACTAGATAATTGGAGTTTGTTAATCAAAAAGAAGTGAAAAGCTATTTTTTACAGAAAGTAGAAAAGAGCAGGCTGCTGACAGTGACCAGCAGCACCACTCACTAGGCATCTGTGAATCCCCAGGAACACACCTTCTATTGTATCATTTCTCCTCAAGCCTTCCCGTAGCACAACACTTTGGGTAACTCTTTCTACTGCTTACAAAGATTTATAAACTTGCTTATAAAGTTATAGAGAGCCAAATGATGTACACATTTAATACCAGCATTCTGGAGACTGAGGCAGTACAGAGTTCTAGTCCAGCCTGGGCTACATGGTGACGCCGTCTCATTGCCTTCCTCAGACAAACAACGAGTTATAGGAAATATGGCAAGACCGTGTAGGCCGAGATGGGTTTAGGTCATTCCCTTAGCATCCAGAGAGCGGTGCACCTACACATCACTACTGCCCCTTACAAACCTTTGGTACCATCTATACAATATGCCAATAAAAAGACAACGATCACACTGCTCAGGATAGTCTGTCTTCTCAGTTGCATGTTTAGCAAGAACATACATTTTCTTTTTTTTTATTTACTTTTAATATGCAATCTAAGAAAAAACTTGTTTCCCATTACATGCAGTCAAGAACTAGTGTAACTATCTCTCCTGCTAGAGCTCCTCTCCAGGCTCCCCACAGAGAAATGACAAAAGCCCTCAGTGACAGGTCACATTCAGAAAACTTCAGCTACAAGGCAGCATGTTCTTATAGCAAGAAGGACAGGCACAGGCGAGGAAAAAAAATATCAACCATGAAATACATATTAAAATACAAAAAGCATAAGAGTTCTATGTGACCTTGGAATGGTTGTGTCTAAAATAGCAACGAGTAGCTCCATTGAGGGGTCTTCTGCCTGTATGCTTGTTTAAGACACAATCTTACCATACAACCCAGGCTGGCCTCGAACCTGAGATCCTCCTTGTCTTAGACCCCACAGTGCAAAGCTGCAGGGATTATGGATATGCCCCAGGATACCCAACTCAAATTTGTTTTTTTCTATTTGTGAAGTGTTGTATATGGATTTTCCTTATTCTCTTCCTCTACAAAAGTCTTTTCAAATAAAGTACTATTTACTGAGTCTCTATACTACATGATAGGCACAGAGTGTTCAAGAGATGACCAGAACAGTGTCTATAATCACAAGAGGAGTTTATTTATAAAATCTTCTGTTGACACAAGCGGGAAGGAATCTCAAAGACTGAAACCTTCCAGACTCTAACCACATAAAAAATAAAAGGAAGAAAACAGATTCAGAAAAATTAAGTTCTACATTTAGATTAAAAACCATCAAGTATAGATGTACAAGATGAAGGTAAGTTGGCTCTAGGGCAATCTATGAAATCACAGACCCGTGGGTTTTACAGATCTGAGGACAACTGATGGAGTCAGTTTTCTCCTTCCACATTGTGGGTCCCTAGGGTTGAACTCGGGCTCTCAGGTTCGGTGGCCGCACCTTTACCCACTGAGCCACCTTGCCAGACCTTGATAACTAGATAATCTTGGATAAATCATCAACCTCTAATGTGTTCACACCTCAGTGTAATAATATTCACCTCACAGAATTGTCAGCATTAGAGAAGTAAAAAAATGTAGTCATTGTTAGGCATGGTAGACACCTTTAACCTCAGCACTCAGAAGGCAGAGGCAGGTGGATCTCTGTGAGTTCAAGGTCAGCCTGGTCTACATAGCAAGTTCTAGGCCAACCAGGGTTACACAGTGACACTGTTTCAAAACAACAAAAAAAAGAGTGTGTGTGTGTGTGTGTGTGTTTGTGTGTGTGTGTGTGTCCTTGTTTCAAACACCAAAGTCAGGGGTATAGAGATTATGAATATACCCCATGTATGCATATATGGAGATATATATATGATATATACATGTACACTCTAGAGATCTTATAAAGATACTGGATAGCTTTTATAACACACATGAAGTGGGTATATAAAATAAGTTCTGCTGGATCAGACTTCTCAGGTCCAGGTCAGTTCTAAAGAGATTCTAGAATGTAGCTCAGGACAAGGACCTTATCATCAGTGTCTTCATTTAATTATTAAAACAGTGCAAGATAAAGTGGCTTGTATTTATAACTTGAAAGGAAATGCTTTTCCTTTATTCATAAAAGTTGAATTTTTCTGCACAAGATTAGTGGTCACATAGAATTGAGATTACTTCCTGTTACAAATCTTCCAAAGCTCTCTGTGTATTTGACTTAGAATCACAAATAAGCAAAACAATTCCCTCCTGAAAGTGCTTTTGAAGTACTAAACAACCCAGATAATGTCCAGATTCATACATGGTTGTTAAAATCATTTTATGTTCAAGTCACAAGAGAGAAATGGATTGAAAGTGTTCTTTGGTGGAGTGATTTCCCTCCATTGGGAAGATTTCTATCCACAGTGAAATTGCAACAAACTTCAGACTTGCCAAGCATTGGAAAAGTCCTTTGCCACAGCTCTTTTTAAATTTAAATTATTAGGAGGTTCCCAGTTTGAGGAAAAAGTACTTCACATAGGAAAGCCTGACTCGAGTTAAATTAAGATGAATGAGTCAAAGCACTGAACAGGAAGAGACACTCAGTTAGCCAGAAAATGAAAGTCTTACGCTACCACTGTACTATTAACAAGCTTGAAAAGGGAAACTGTCTTCAAAATACCTGCTAACTATGTATCTAAAGTAAATGAGTCCAAATTTATCTTATTCTTACATTACCACATTTTCAAAAGAATAGAGATTTTTATTATCTTTTATTTGATACTGAAGAATTTATACATACATATTTTTCTATCAGAGCAAATTCAATTACAGAGCTAAATAGAAAAAATTCACTGAAGCAATAACATTATAATTCTATATTTTAAATGAACCTCTTATTTACTTTTCAGTGATAATCAAACGTTGAACTCTAGAACCTAACTATAAACCTCGCCCTGCTGCTTGCTGGCAGTGTGGTCTGAAAAATAGCTTCTAGAGTTAACAAGGGTTAACTCTATTTATGACAAAATTCTTAAGTGTCCTTGGTAGAAGAAAAATCCTGCCGCATATTTAGGTGGTCTTGAGATTTCAAATGGTGACCAGCCTCTCAAAACACCACAATTCCGCTAACTTGTCTCCTTCCTTCCACGGAGGCCCTTTAAGTGGCCAGTAGCAATCCTCAGCATATAGCCCAGTTGGCAAATGATACCAGAAGGAAACAATAAACAATGGACTGTCTATCTGAGCAGGATTTCATTCTCTCTGGATTCTTGCTTTATTTTAACACTTCTGCTTCACAGCTCTACCGTGTCTTTAAAATGTGTTTTCCAAGCTTATCTGCCTTTTATAATCATGTTAGTGAAAGAGAAGTGTTCAGCCACAACCCACCACAACATAGCTAGGAACAGAAGTCTCAGTCTGTGGTAATTACTCAATTCTGTTCCTTGGTTCTTATTTGAAAGCATCTTATTTCTCCCCAGAGCCACATATTTTCTGGCCCTTGTTTCTCTGTTGCCCAAGGAATGGTGGGGGTAGATATTGAGGTCATCTGAGGCAACAGTCTAAAGAAGATTCTGGTTTCAGGGTCCTCTTCTTGAGTCTACTCTATCTAGTCAGGATTCTGCTTCTTTCTAATCAGAGACCTGGCTGGATAAGATTTAGTATGGAGCCCAAGAGCCTCCATTTCTCTCAATATATAATCTCAGAGTTCATTCTCACACATCACTATCTAGTTGCTGTGCCTATCATTTCTTTGAAAAATAAAGAGAAAAGAGGAACACACACATTTATTTGGCTTCTCAGTTTGGGAAATCCTAGGGACAATTCTCATAATTCTGTATACTCACTAGAACTGCATCTCTCTATCTGGTAACTAGGACTAGATTAGTACTGCATCTCTCTATCTGGTAACTAGGACTAGACTAGTACTGCATCTCTCTATCTGGTAACCAAGACTAAATGAAGTTGCTAAGTCATGCTAAGCTTCCTCCCTTTGAGACTTTCAGCTTGTTGTGGGCCATTTTGACTGTAATTTATGTAATTTATTATAATATTCTTTGTTGTTTGTTCTCAGTGATTACTTCTGGTGCTCACGTGTGTGCGTGCGTGCGTGCGTGTATGTGTGTGTGTGTGCGTGTGTGTGTGTGTGTGTGTGTGTGTGTGTGTGTGTGTGTGTGTATGTGTGTGTGTGTGTACACGAAGTTGCCCTCATCCAACCTGGCACGTGTGGAAGTCAGAGATGTTTTCCTCAATCACTTCCTCACCTAAATTCGCGAGGCAGGGTCTCTCCCTAAAGTCGCAGCTTGCCACTTGACTGGACTGGCTAGCCAGTGCGCACCAGGACCCACTACCTGTCCCTCCCATGGCCTGCCCCCGCCCCCCAGGGCCCTGGGTACTGGAACACGCCATGCTGGGAACACGCCATGCTGGGAACACGCCATGCTGGGAACACGCCATGCTGGGAACACGCCAGGCTGGGAACACGCCAGGCTGGGAACACGCCAGGCTGGGAACACGCCAGGCTGGGAGCACGCCAGGCTAGGAGCACGCCAAGCTAGGAACCTGAGCTCAGTCTCTGTGCTCGTGCGGCAGACACTTCACTAAATCCCCATCTCCTCAGCCCTGCTTTTGTCAGGTTTAATTAGTCTTCCATTCCTTTTAGGAAGAGAGGGAGAGGAGATGCTGAGAATCCATCTCAAGTCACCTTTTAATTTGGACATGTTTTCAAGTTCCCAGGCTAAACCTGGTTATCGAAGACAGAATTTTCCAACACCACAGGACAAGGACTGTCTATGGGGGCCACAGAGTTACAGTTACTTTCTTACACCACGACTATCTAAATTTCACTCCACCTACTTTAAGGATCCCATACTTTCCGGGTCGAGTAGTTTACATTATTAAGAACATAAATACATATACAGCATGGACCCGTTGAGATGGTCAAAGGCATTAAAGACACAGTAGAGAAGAAGCATGTCTAGCCTTTCAGTTGAGGCAGACAGGCAAGGTGCTGGCAAATCAAGACAAAAGGGATAAAACACAATCTACAGGAGTTTACGGAGGTTAAACGTGCCCTTGAAAATCTTCTAATTTTTAAAAAAAGGCAATTTAATAAGCTATTTAAACTAGTTTAAAAGTAATGGTAAAGAAATGGGAGAAATAATCTCCAAAGGTCTGTATCAAAACCATGGAGGTTTAGTGAGAACCTTCCGGTTTCCTTCATAGGGATGAATTTATTGGACAATCAGATATAAGTTTCCTAGTAGACCACAGTGTACAATGAAAGCTAAAGACCTAACTTTGTGACCAGAAAAATATTCATTTATATTTATGAATAAGGAAACTCAAATCTAAGGAGAATTAATTTTCCATGTAGTATCGATTTGAAAATCTAAATCCTCAAACATTTTCTTCTTTTAAAATGCTCTAAGTATTTCAAGTGCAGACTGAATGTAATTTCCGTAACAAAGAAAACAAGAGAAAAACAAAAACCTCACCACAACTTTATGCCAAAAGGGCAAAAGTAGCAGAAAGATAGAGCAATAAGTGGTTGGATTACTATTTCATCATCACTTTAGGAGTGAATGTTAGCAACATTTCTTGTTATTTCTGACAAGTACTTTACCAGGCCGTGCTTCAGTTACATCAGTCTGGCTATACTGATAGAGTCCATGTTTTGCTTTTACAAAGGCTACTTATTATAAAACACAGTTATGAACTCTTTATTGTCTTTTAGTTCCAGAGCTGTGTAGACTAGACTTCGCTGTTAAATAACAAAGCAATGTAAGTTTAATTTCACGAATGTGCAAAGTGACATCAGATACTGCATGGTCACTGTAATATTAGACAGCATCCACCTATATAAATGACACTAAATCAGAGGATCTTTCCTATTTATCTAGCACACATGAATTTGTTTTCATTTTATAGTAATTAGCTGAGCCTTGAGATTTCTAAAAAGGCACAATCCCAAACTATATTCTAAATATTTGTCCTTATACCCACATATACATGTGGTTCTCACCACTTACCAAGCAAAATTCTCATCACAACAGATGGAGACTACTACAGAAAACCATAGCCAATCAGAACGGTTAGCTGTGGAGCCCAATCCCAAGGGATACATCTACAATACAACTCCAGATCTAAGGCTTAGGGATGGAGAGAGGAGATGACAGAAAGACTTTTCAAAAGCCAGAGGATCGGGAAGTTTGTGGTGAGATTGCGTCACATGGCCTGCACAAGGATGACACCAACAGACACGCTAACATAGATGAGGGAGGGAGGGAGGGGGGAGGGAGGGAGGGAGGAGGAGGGGGAGGGAGGGGGGAGGGAGGGAAGGGCTCTCAAGAGGCCTCTACACGGAGAACCACGGGCAACTCAAGAACACTGAGAGGGGAAAACTAGTCTTCCCCAGGGAAAACCACACCAATTAGTTATCCAATACCAAATGGTCAGCCATGAAAGTAAATACATACAAGTAACATTAAACAGACTGAGCAGATTGTGTGCATATACGTATACCTGTATATGCATGTGTGTATGTATGTATATGTGTATGTTAGATGTATACATATATACATGTTAGTTGTATGCATATATACATACAATCTGCTCAGTGTGTGTGTGTGTGTGTATACACATACATACATACATATACACAGTGTGTATACATACACACACAAATGTTCCACTGGAAGATGAGAAAACCTACTTCAAGTTAAATGAAAACATAAACAACCACTAAGAAACAATGTAAAGACTCTCATGGAATCTATAACTAAAGATCTCCCAGCATTATGTCTTCAGAATTGATAACAGTTGATTATCTCAGTCTTGTTACAGTGATGGCAACACACTGAGTCTCCATCCACCGAGACATCAAGACATCTCCATCACTGAGAAGTACAAACAAGGCCACAGCTTCTTCACTTTTCCTTTCATTCACTCGATAGCCATTGATGGACCATTTACAACGGCAAGGCTTATGTCTGTCTTTCATTCAGCTCCAGTAAATTAGAAAGCAATGTGTTTCTATACCAACTGTCATTATCATTGCTTATTTTTCATTTCCTTCTTATTGTTACATGAATTGCATATTTACAATATTCAGCCCAGTTTTATATACTTATTTCTTCCAAAATAAATCAATATTTGACATTTTACAATTAAATCTTATTATACCTTAATTTTTTCTGCTTGCACTGACTTATGGATCCGCTCTCTGAGGGGTTTAATTGATGTATTATTCACTTGTGTGGGAGACCTGTGTAAAAGAAAAAGACACACATATTAATAGAACTTGAATATTTCTGCCCTTTCAAATTTTATATTGACATTTAATTGCCAATGAGACAATATTAAGAGGGGAGGCCTTTAGAAAGTGTTCAGGTTAATGATTTGGATTAGTGTTCTTATAAAAGAGCATGAGACCCTGCTTGGCCATGGCTGTCCTTTCAGATTCTCGGCCTCTGAAGATGCTTGGGCAGGTACAAAGCATGAGGAACAGGCCTCCACCCATAAATGGCACCCAACCTGCTGACGCTGCGAGCTTGGGTTTTTAGCCTCTGAACTACAAGAAATGAATTTATTTATAAATTATCCAATCTAATATAGCTTTTGGTAGCAACTAAAATGAACTATGACACTTATAAGCCAGAGTAGCTTTTAAACTAGTTTTCTCCCTACTCCCATAGCAGCATATTTACCAAAAAAAAAAGCCTGCGATCCTGTGACAAGGATTTGAAGAGACAATTACAGCTAAAGGTACTCATAAGGGCAAACTCTCAATGAGGTAGGACAAATGCCTGGTAAGAAAGGGACAAGAAAGAAGACATTGTGTGCACACAGCCGTCATCTTCTAAGGAGGCAGAGTTCTTAACAGAACCCGCCTACGCCGCCTACACCGCCTAGGCCGCCATGCTGTTCTCCCGTCACACTACATGGCTGGTGTTTAACAGCAGTCAGATCAGCCTGTGGCATTTATTACGGCTGATGGAGCAACAACGAGGCTGTGTCAAGGTCTTTATGTGACACCAACATTCACTTAGCAAATCTGTCTCCATAATATACAAGGAAGCCAACAAATGCTGAGTCTGCTGTAAACATGGTGGGCATGTCTGTCCTATTCTTACGCAAAACAGTGGTCACAAAGAATGACTTCAAGTTAGGGAGAAGAAACCTTTGCTACTTGTTAACTGAGCTCTCTTGGGGATATTATGCAATCACTCACAAGTCTCCAGTCTTCACTTACACAGTGGGGACACTAATAAAAGGAATTGCTGTAAGGGCTGACATTTAACACATACCAAATCAAAGAAATATTTTTACAGCAAAACACTTAAGTGAAAATATTAAAACCCAAACCACCTACCACACTCTTAAATGTTACATTATAAATATAACTGTGCTACAGTAAAATGCCCAATCTTCCTTTAGCTTTTGTTCACTTTTCCATATTATCCAGCTGCTTCCAAGTTTCCTATCAGAAGTATAAATTTCTCTGATAATCAACAAGGCATTATATATAAATATACATATATATTATATATATGGTTTATATATATACATACATACATATATACCTCATGTTAGTCCTTATACACATATAGCTTGCATATTCCATACCTAAAGAGTGTAAGAAGAGAAGTTCCATTGTATGGAACTGTGCTCTCGTCATTATATAAAAGCTCTGCTCTGTTTCTGGTGGGAGCACTGGCTGCGTCTTCATCCAAAAGAACCAGTAAAATTTTCACAGCATCTCTGCCACAGTATGCAGTGTCATGGTTTATGGCAAAAGATTTTGGCTAGAACAAAAAATATTTTTGAGTTATATATAATAATCACCCCATTTAGGTGAGTCAGCCACGAATTTCAGTTTCAATGCCCCTCTTCTTTATTGCTGAAACCACAGAAAAACAGCTATAAAAAATGGATATAAGGTATGTAGACACTTCTCCTTATACCACACTGTAATCAGTCTTACCAGTTTTCAGAGATATAAGAATATCATCAAAGGAAGACATTTGTTTCTGATGTGAATAACATTAGGCTTGTAAGAAGGAACAATCTAGTCATTATCTAGGTAGGGCCTAGCATAGTGTAGCCTCAGCCCATGACTTCAGCTCTCTATCGTGTGTGCTTTTTCTCTTAGACAAAAGGCAAGGGGGGGGAGGGTCTGGCAATCTAAAACAAACCCAGATGTGCTTAAGATCTAATCACGAGCCAGATGTGGTGGTACTCGCCTATAATCCCAGCAGTGGGGAGGCAGAGGCAATAGTATGAGTTCAAGACTAGCTTCAGTTACATAAGTTGAAGATCCACCTGGGTTATAATGAGACCCCTGTCTCAAAAAAAGGAAAAACAAGACTTAATCAAATGAAAATTCATGATTACTCTATGTTCTGAGCATTAATTTTAAGGAACTAAAGCTCCAAAGGTGAAAAGCACAACCTTCAAAGAAGTCACAGTCCCCTTGATAAGACGAATCAGTCAGCAAACATTTCCATTACAGAGTGCAGTGAAATTTCTAACACATACACACAGTGTGGTAGAAGCACCTGAAAGATAATGGTGAGAACACTGTGGAGAAAAGGCTAGCTTCAGAGAAGAGTCGCAGAGAGAGAGGAAGGAGCTGCAGAGACTAGGCAGAAGGGCAGATCTAGGTATCCAGATAAGCAGGAAGACGTCCCTGGAGGAGCTCGAAGAAACTATGCATCCCATGCACGCAAGTTACAGGGCAGTGTGCTACAGAGGTAAAAGCTCTTGCTTTACTAAACAAGTAAGTACAATAATCTTCCTTAGACTCTAGAAAAATAACAATAGCAATGGCTAAATATATTTTAGGGTAAAATTTGTCAAATATGGACACAGCTACAGCAAATTAAAAGATTACAATGAGTTAGTTTTAAAATGAAATGATCTGAACTAAAAGTGCTAACACAGGTTAAAAAGGGAGAGCTGGGAAAAGAGTAATTAGAGAATAAAAGAATGTGGTAGGTAATACATGACAATGCAGTATCACATATAGGTACATATGAACGTAAACTCCTTGGGACTTTTCTTAGGCTGGAAACACCCTACTGACTATGTACTACAGGATGCTGAGAAAGACTTAGTTTCCCTGTGTCCAAGATGTACTCACCTGCAAAAGAGTGACGGCAGTGCCTTGTCTACTGAGGTGACAGTCACTGTGCCCAAATACCAGAGCTGCTCTTCTGGGGCCCTCAGGACACTTGTGCCAGTCCCCTCGGCATTTATCGACACAGTTTCGGCTTCTCTCCCTCCTCTCCCTCTCCTTCTCCCCTTCCCCCTCTCTCAGCTCGGGCTACCGATGAACTGTAATGCACAGCCTCACTCAAAGTAAAGCCACGAGTCTACCATGACCTAGTACTTACCATATGGTTACATCACTATCAGAGGGTGCCACATTGCTTTAGTACCTTCCTAGACCTACCATGATCTAGACTTACCACAGTTTACATCACTATCAGAGAGTGTCACAATGCTATTAGTACCTTCACTGAGTGTTATTTGATGGTGATTTCAAGATTCGTGATTTAGCGGAAAACATAAAACTAAGAACAGGTGGTTTGTGTCAGGATTTTGTCTGCCTACAAATGGGAAGCTGGCACTCTGAGTGATCTGAGATGGCAATGGTTCCTGGCTTACACTTGCTGTGTGCCAAGCTAGTCACTCAAAATGTTGGCATGCACATGAAATAAATGGGGTAGCATCCCAGAATCTTACCCATGACGCCTTTGAAGTCAATCTAAGAACATGGTTTTTTGTAGGGAAATAGATAAAAATGATCACCAAGGCCTGTGGATGAAAGAATGAATAAATAGCAAAAGCAAAAGAATTTCTTCATGCACTGCCTGCCATGGTGACACCTAATGAAAAGGGCCTTTTGTTAACCAAATAAACACCACAATGTAGACCGGCACAACGGTTTACATACGGAGTTCCAGCTTTCAGGAGGCTGAGAGGAGTCTCAGGCCAGTCTGGGCTACGTAGTGAGTTCCAAACCAACCTGGACTACACAGAAAGACTTTGTCTCAAATAAAAACAAAGAAAGGAAAAGGAAAAAGATAGACCCACTATAATGCATGGTCTAAAATTCTGTTCTGTATTTAAAATCATGGTAGTTCATTTCTGTAGTAATGATCTATTAAAATCGACTATCTATGAAAGAAAGCCAGGGAAGAAGTATATGTTGTATAATCAAAAGATTCCCAAGTATAAGGGAGACTGAATTGTAATCAACTGGAAATGTAGTTAGTAACAAAACTTACGTGGCTCTATAAATGAAAACTAACTTCTGATGACAAAACCTGTTCTAATAGGGCTGCTGCTGTCCTGCAGAGAGATGAGTATTGGGGTCAAAAACCAGACTGTTATTTTACATCAAAGCAAGTAGAAAAAGAATAGTATTATAAAAATAATTATTAAAAGTAGCTCTAAGCACCTTAAGTATTCAGTGCTGAAAGACACACTAGAGATTATCTGATGTCTTATTTTAACAAATACATTTTCCCCAAAGATGTTATGATTTACCTAAGTTGAACATAATCCTATTGAGGAAATTAAATCTGACAGCATCATCTTAAAACATAGAAAATGCACTCTTCTGACTCAAGTAGCAACAGCAAACAATTCCTGCAATGAATAGAAGAGATTATGTTTTATATAAAAGGACAATGAAGAATAAATCCATTACCGACACAGGACTGATGTTGGTGGTGCTGACAGCTACACCTTCTTGAGAATTGATAATATTTTTAATCCTCAAATCCAAATCCCGAACAACTTCCTCTACTGCTTTATAGAAAGGATCTCCACTGCTGTGGCCTTTGATCAGATGCATCTTTATCACTGACAATATCCGACCCCCTGCCAGGCTGAAAATAGAAATAAGAATGTGATTGTGATCGTTTTGTAAATGGCAGTAAGCTTATAAGCTTGAAAAATTATTTCTCTGTGTTAACACCTTTCAAAGAACATAACTCTGACCTTCTAGATCAAATAGAAAGCATTTAAGGAAAAGATAAAAACCATGAGAAACAAAATAAAGTTTTTCTAAAATCCAGCATGCCACAAGTTACAGCTTCCTTGATTTGAAAGCTGAGAAAATATTTTAATTATGTATGAAATATGATGACAGATCAGATGAATTCCTATATAGCTGATATATGTATTTACTAAGACAACAAAAACAGCCACTTCTCAATGAATGCCTATGTTACCTTAATCTTAAAACCAACTCAGTAAGCTGCTATTGCGTCTCATAAAGATGAAATACCTTTATGTGTCCTAGATCACATGCTGTTGAGGAAAGAAGTCTGACCTGAAATAAATACTATTCCACCATGCATGAAGCACTATTATATACAGAAGAGAAGGTAGGCCAGTCAGTACTGATCCAAACAAATCAAAACCTAAACCTAGGGCCAATAGACAAATGTTTTTCAACACCTGAAGCCAATGTTTCTTTATAAGCCTGAATTTTGGTTGCAGCTCCTGCTGTAGGGGATTGGCACAGATTCAGTGTGAGAAACACACCAGAGGATGGTCTGTTCTAAAGAAGAAATTAGAGGTGTCCAACAATACAAGAGGGCTCTCTGTTGAAGTCATGAGACACCCCTGAAAAGGCTGTGCCCCGGAAGACATGTCTGGCCTGATGTGGAGTCATGGCAACTCTGCCTTTCTCTACCTTGGGAATGCTACTACACTTCTCTTTTGTAGTAGCATGAAGAAAAAACTATAAACTGAAGTTTTCATCCTCAATATCTTATCACCAGGTTATACATCTTAGTCGGGTATTCTAACAAGTTTGTGAAAATATGATTGACTGGGTAAGTATTTGGTCCAAATAGAAGAGGAAACTTATGAGGCAATCACAGAGAACTGCAAGTCCAATAATAACTCATTAGCTCAGGCTCTCCCACATTTCCTATCATAAGAATCGTATTCAGTTCTGTTCCCAGCTCCTGATCCTAGCTGACTGAATTACCTTCTCCAAGAAGGGTGCTACACAGCTGCATTTGTACCACAGGAGACTCTTATGCTAAAGCAAGGCGGGAAGCATTTCGTGCAAAAGTCAGCTCTGAGAGGGGAGTTCCACTCAACATTCTTCAGTATCAGTTTCCACTTGACATACAGAAGAGAGGCCTGGGATTGACGAACGAATGGACCCTGTTCTATCCGAAGACTTTAATAATAAAACACTCTGGGTATTTCCCCCCTGCAGAATGAGCCTTTATTTTTACTACTTAGTGCAAGCTTCATATTTATTTAGTTTTCTAACTGTGCTCGTGCCTTCAACAGGTTCACAATGGTAGTCTGTTCCTTAATAAGGAAGCATGCTGCACACATGGAACCATAGGCCCATGAGGTGTTTTTCCTTCTTTTTTTTCGTTTGGCTTTGGTCCTGGCACTCTCTTAAGGACTTTAGGTCTCACAAGAGTAGCCCCTTGAAGTCTGTATAATATAAAAATAAATAATTCTATTACCAAGAGTTTGGGGACAACCTAGTTTTGTAAGAAAGTCTATGATGGTATGTTAAACGTTGTACATTGTGAGTGCCTCTGATCACAGTCCTAAAAGTAGGTACTCTGAAGTTTTTAATAGTAGAAAATGTAAGTCACTATTATTCATATTACTATTTGCAATGTAATAGTACTTTAGGGGTTGCATTTACATTATCATGGTCTAATCTCTGAGTAGACATCTCACCGAGCTTGGCAAGTCTTTCCCGCTGAAAATAACTAACAAGAGCTGATGTGGCAGGCTGTGAGTGGCAAGCAAGTAGGACAGATGGCATTCTCCTGACGGCGGCCAGTGGTCCTGGGGTACTGCCTCCGGGGTCTGTACTAAGAGGAGGAAGGAAGGAAGGAGGCGGGACAGACAGAGCTCCACACTTGATAGAAATCTCAGGAGACGGGGAGCTGGGATGACTCTTATTAGTCTCCTACTTTCTAATTTGGGAAGTTTTGTCTAAAATTTTTCCTATAGAGTGGTAATAAAGAAATAAAATTGTTTTGAATTTATTCATTATACACAGAGCAACACTTCAACTCTACTGCTTACTTTAATATTTAATATTTAAACACTACTGCTTCTAGAGTCTTTGGATTTTATAACAATATAATCATATCACAATCGAATAGTTTTGTTTCTTTTACCTACTACGCCTTACTGATTTGAATTGACCATCAAATACTGTGCTGAAAAGAAATGATGATAGCAAGAACTCTCATCTGAATCTTAAATTGAATGCTAAAACATTTTATAGTTAACTGTTTTTGGAGGGGGGTTTTGGTCTTTTTTGCGGGGGGTTGTTTTTTGTTTGGTTGGTTTTGGTTTTGGTTTTTGGTTTTTTGAGATGGGGTTTCTCTGTGTGACAGCCCTAACTGTTTTAGAACCTTGTAGACATGACTGGTCTTGAACTCACAGAGATCTGCCTGCCTCTGTCTGCCTAGTGCTGGGACAGAAGGTATGCGCCACCAAGTCCCACAAGTTGACTAGGTTTTTCTAGGAACTCTTTTATCAGGTTACACTGCTGTGGGATGTTCTGTATGGCAAATGTGTTGCTCTGATTGGTCAATAAATAAAACACTGATTGGCCAGTGGCTAGGCAGGAAGTATAGGTGGGACTAACAGAGAAGAGAAAAGAAAGAACAGAAAGGCAGAAGAAGTCACTGCCAGCCGCCGCCAGGACAAGCAGAATGTGAAGATGCTGGTAAGCCACGAGTCACGAGGCAAGGTATACATTTATGGAAATGGATTAATTTAAGCTATAAGAACAGTTAGCAAGAAGCCTGCCACGGCCATACAGTTTGTAAGCAATATAAGTCTCTGTGTTTACTTGGTTGGGTCTGAGCAGCTGTGAGACTGGCAGGTGACAAAGATTTGTCCTGACTGTGGGCAAGGCAGGAAAACTCTAGCTACATTACACAGTCCCTGTTCTTAGTTCATCTTTCTGGTGAGGGATCATCTCTGCAGGGTGGTTATGTCTTCCTATTAAGCCTATAGTAAGCTGTCCCATAGGCATCAGTGGCTGTACATGATTGCCTGAATTTGATCCCCAGCATACACATAAAAAGCCTGATGCAGTGGGGTGCATCAGTAGTCACAGATCTGGGAAGGTGGAGACAGGCAGATCCCTGGGGCACACAGGCCAGCTTCCACAGGTGCCAGCAAGACCTGGTCTCCAAATACAATGTGGACAGCTCCTAAGGGGGGTGATCTCTGGCTTCCACACACATGTCCACACCCCCAACCACACACACATCCTCACCCTTCCCTCACACAGAATAGAATCTATGCACACACAGAATACAATCCGGTTCACCAAGACCTCTATTTGGCTTGCTCAATTTTGACTTGTCTCTCTGACTTTTCTTCTTCACCTAATCCTTGGCCTGTATTTTTATTACATTTGCCTACTCATTCAAAGCATTAAGAATCACTTAAATATTATCCAGAATTATTATTTTTTGTCAATGAAAGGGTCATTCCAGGGAATTTGTCTGCCCTACTTCTACAACCAGAAGTCTAGGCTGATTCTAGGAATACTTTCACTTACATAAAAACTTTCTTTTCGGCTGTTACTTTAAACATATTTCTGTTTAAAAGAAACAGACGAATTGGATGAAATGTAACCCAAATTAATCCATAATTAGCACACTGGCACTTTCTGCTTTTTCTAGGAATTACTCTGGTAGTAAATTTCTGGTAGTAAAATCTGTAAAGTCCTTTAGTTTCCTTAATCTGTAAAATATTGTTTAGAATACATTATATATGTTCTTAAGTCATTCTTTCACTCAGGATGAATATGAATGTCATGCTTTGCAGACTTCAGTGATGTGAGTAATGAGGCCTGGTAGTGACAAGCTGTACTACTATGCGTAAGGGACAGCAACTGATTTTTCTTTTGATGATGAAAGCTTACATATGTTAATGACTTGGTGGCTAGCTACTAAAGTACTAGAACTGACAAATATATATTGGCCTTTTTAGAATAAAACTAGTATTAGTTGATCATAGTGTTTGATTAAGGGCTACTAAGGATGAGTATCAAAAAACTGACAGCTATAGAATACACTATGCACATGTATAGCTATGTTATGTATTGTACCACCATTTTAAACTAAATGTTTTATAGTTGCAAATACTAGAGTCTTGTCAATAATGTCTGTGTGATCCAATCCTGGTTGGTTTTCTCCTAACTAGACTACACTTGTCCTCAGAGTTGTGAACTGCTATGCACAGTACACCCTACCTGACCCCTCCTTCAACCCCAGTTAAGCAGCCCTCAAACTGATAATGTAAACACTAATGGGGGAACTTGAAGACAGCAGCTACAGTTCACAGGACCTCTGCCAATTAAGGTAATGTTGAGTTCAGTCACCAGCCTGATAAAAATCCTTTTTATTAAAAATGATCTTTCAAGTGGTTTTTAAATTTATCCTTTTATTGAAGTAGCTAGGTCAACTGCATGTTTATTAAAGCTACAAATAAACTATCAAAAACATTTTTAGTAGAGATTCAAAGGATAATAAACTGTGAAAGAATTTCTTAGCTGCAAATTATAAGAATAAAAATTTCAAATAATATTAGGAAAAGGTTATCATTTTGGTTCCCCCCATTAATTACATAAGAATAAAATTGCTAAATTCTCAAGATGGTATAATTCATTGCCAGAATTGTATCTAGGAAAGGTTTTATAAGACTTACGCTTCAACTGTTTGCCAAGGTTCACACTGGCCACCAGCAAACACTCTAAACACTGCTCTGGTTAATTTCTGTATCTCCTACTAAAGCCAGTCATTAGACTCCCAGTGTCCAGCTGGCAACACAGTTGCTTCCCTCATGCTGTTACTGTTAGAACCTAGAAGCTCCACAGGTTTTTAATCCAATGCTACAGGCCATCCATGCTATGCAGTGTTTTTTTTTTTTTTTAAGATGAATAAAAACTTTTGGGGGAAGTAGAATGATACTAAAAGTATAGAAGTGCTGTGGATATCACTCTATATAAATAAAACACTGATGGCCAGTGAGCAGGCAGGAAGTATAGGCGGGACAAAGAGAGAGGAGAATTGGGGAAACAGGAAGAAGGAGGAGAGACACTGCAGCCACCGCCAGGACAAGCAGCATGTAGAGACTCTGGTAAGCCACCAGCCACGTGGCAAGGTATAGATTTATAAAAATGGGTTAATTTAAGATAAAAGAACAGTTAGCAAGAAGCCTGCCACGGCCATACAGTTTATAAGTGATATAAGCGTCTGAGTGATTATTTTATAAGTGGATTGTGGGACTGCGGGGCTTGGGGAACCTGGAGAGAAGCCCTCCAGCAACATAGAAGGAACTTGAATGGAAAATGAAAGGAAGAATGAGTTATTCCCAAAAGATACATTTTTTTTTTTTGCTAATTTAGATAAACATTAAAAGTAACATTTAGATGAAAGAATAAAACTGTAGCTCCTAACTCCATCACACTTGAGTCCCTGGGCAGAAAATACAACGAGGCAGGTAATGAAAAGCACAATTAAAAATTAAATGGCTGGAAGAAAATACTCAGCAATAATATGGACAAATACTGTCATATAATTGATTACTGTTCATTTTACTAAATAATGTAAATTTATTTCCATTATATATTCAAGAATTTGATAACTATTTGCTTTAATATCTTTAAAAATATTTAAAAATTAAATATGATTAAAGGCCCATGAGTAATATCAAAACATTTCTGAAGTATTTTCAAGCAAAAATAATTAACAATACATGGAGACAGGTAATTTCCAGTCAAATTAATATTCTGTAGCCATATATATATAACACAGGTATGCATTAAAAAGCTGTGTAGTAAGTTTAAAGTACATTTTGAAATTCCTAACAATAGAACCTAACTAATTTGTATAAGGTGATGTTTCCAAGACATTTTTCAGGTAAAGTATAGCATGCATTTTATGGTGGCACCTACTGGCAAAGTGCAGAAATGCAGCCAGCTTCCCTAAGATGGCCTCATGAAAAGCTGGCAGAGGACACTAAGTGGCAGTTTGGATTTTTCCATTTTTTTCCCCTTCTTTCCTACCTATCTATTGTCCTTCTTCCTTAGACCCAAAGGTTAGTATAATGTCTCCTTTATAAGAGAAGCATAAACTTCTCCTCAGATGCAAGAAGATAGATATCTTTATCTCTTAAGTTGTAAGGTAGCGAGAGAAACAAAGAGGATGAAGTAACAGGAGTGGAAGGCAGGGGTTAGATTACACACAACTGTGCACATCAGCCAGGACTCCTGAGACTTTATCCTGTACCAAGTGTGGAATCACTGAAGGTCTGAATCACGGTACATCAAAGCCATTGCTGGAAGATCACACAGGCATCAGTGAGCTAACAGGACACAGCAATGCAGGATGAGGACAGAATGAACAACTCAGGGGCCAAAGCCCAGTAAAACAGGCTAAGACAGATAAGGAAAGCAAACACTGGAAATAAGGCAGTGGTTACAGGAACACACACAAGAGAAGGTGTGAAAATGTTTAAGAAAAACCAGTAAGGTAGGGCAGCGGCAGAGGGAATGGACTTACAGATGTGTGAGACTTGAGTGACTGGAGGAGAAAAGGGTGAATCCACCCAGGAGGCAAGCAGTTTTTTGGAGGAAGATGAAAATTAATTTTTGGTGCATGTTAAATTGGAGCTACTCTGAGGCACCGTCTAGGAGATGCCTGAAGACATGCCTTGGAAACTCACTCGGCACTGAAGTCGGGTTTCACCAAGTAACAGTTTAGTAAGAATTTCCACATATGAAGTTGGAGAGGTAGAAAATAAGAGAATGACATCACAGAAGTTATGAGGAGAAGTTCTAAGAAGTGATTAAATACGAGGAGTCAAAGCACTCCAGATGGTAATAAATGCAAGATCACAGAGGACACTGACAGAAGAGCAGGGAACGGGAATAGTGTGAACCGCTCAAGAGTAAACAGGCACATCATACAGGGTCAGGGACTGCTGTGGCGAGCACATTAGTGAAGACGTGAGCTCTTACAACAGTTACCGTTTAGGGAGAAGTGTACATCGAGATTGAAGACGGACAAAGAAGAGCACTGATTTCTCATGAATCTGAGCAAAAGGATGGAGAGCTGGACAGAAAACAGTGTGCTGGGTTTTTCTTACTATCTTTATAGACTATGGCCAAAATACAAGTCAAGAAAAAGTAAAAATGAAAGACAAAAGGCATAGCCAATGGAGCGCAAGTCCAGTAGGTTCTCGACACCCCCACATCTGGCTCACTGCAAGGTGGTTACCCTTTAGATGAAGCTCAATTGTAACTTTTTGTCAGGCCTGCTTTCCTGACACCCTTATCACAAGCTCCCAGAAGCCAGGTCAACCAGGTCCTCCCTGCATCTCTTCCAGCTAATGTTGCATAAATAGGGTCTGTTTTTAGTTTTTATAGTTTTACTATTTTAAATTACAAATTAACCTATACTTACTGTTTAAAAAGAAGAAGACAAAATGGTTTAACTGGACTATTTAGACTCCCACTTCAAGATACTGTTAGATACCAACTTCCTCGGTGTCTTCCTCAGAAGATGGAGTAAGTATTCATTATGATCAAACTGAAGACCTCACATAAATGGCTGCTAAGTTGAAGAAATATATTCTCTCATCCTGACTGCCTATAAAATAATTGCATTTCTAACCATTTAGTCAATTTTCCCAACCATATAGTCCATTAAAATTTTAACAGATTTACTGGACTGAATGTATGCATTTATTTTAGCTTTCTCCCCAAACCTTACTGAAGTCAAAAAAGAGTACACCAGATTTTTTAACCCCTACAGGAAAATAAAATAAAAGACAAAATGGTAATAGCACAGACATTCTATCAAAGGATGGAAAGACAGAGAGCAGAAAGACGAGCACTGACTACCCAGAACAAAGACAGATAAATGTAGTCACTGCTCAGAGAGAATGAAGGAGCACTTGGAAGACCCTCAGAAACAGAAGACCCCATAGGAGGGCCTGTTTTCAACCAAGGATGTTGAAAACTTGACATGTGCACATGAAAGACGCACACCCCCGAGCTCCCCCCCCTCGTTCTCAGCAGACAAGCCAGTGTGCCTCTTCCACCATGGCATGGAAGGCGGGATCACTCAAGAGTATGCCAGGGAGGGCCCAGACCCAGGGGCAGCGAGGACTGAAAATAAAGGCAATAAAATGGTACACAATGCACTGTGAGCTCAGTGTCAACAAGCACATCACACAGCCAGAATTTTGGCTTTCAAAGACTAAGGTGTAGATCTGTGGATAATTTTGGAAAGACACAAAGAAATGATGTACAGTTACCTGACATCTGCAGAGTTAAGTCCCTAACAAAAGGGCCAACTGACCACCATGCTATAATTAAGCCCACTACACAAAACTGCTGATCGGCTTTACAGGGCCTCAGTTTTAAACAGGAAAAGAAGGGTTGGAATCACCATACCTTCTAAGAATACTGACCAAAAAAAAAAAAAAAAAAATTCTAACCAAAAACTCCTAGAAAGCAGATAAAAATGTTAAATTCTTTTCTTCTTGCTTTTTTTCCCCACCTTAAAGGAAGGTCTCACTGGAGCCCTGGCTTGCCTTGAATTCCAGGCAACTTTCTTTTTTTTTTTTCTTTTGGTTTTTTCGAGACAGGGTTTCTCTGTGTAGCTTTGCGCCTTTCCTGGGACTCACTTGGTAGCCCAGGCTGGCCTCGAACTCACAGAGATCCACCTGGCTCTGCCTCCCGAGTGCTGGGATTAAAGGCGTGCGCCACCACTGCCCGGCTCCAGGCAACTTTCTTGTCTCAACCTCCCAGGTGCTTCAAACAGGTATGAGTGATCATGCCCAACTAAAGTTAGATATGACTAATAATCTTAGAAAGATAAAATACAATAAGACCATATAAAGGCCAATGTGAGAATGAAGGTGTTTGCTCCCATTTGCTTTGATTTGTTCTATTCTTTTATCTTTATTACTGGGGGGACATGCATGGCACTCATGTGGCAGACGGAGGACAACTTTCAGGAGTTGATTCTCTCCTCAAAGAACCCAACATAGTCATCAGGTTTATACACCTAGTGCTGTTACCTGCTGAGCCATCTCCCTGGTCCATGTGTTGGCTTTTCAGAAGAAAGCCTCGGAGCGAAGAAGAGCTTACCAGTGAGAAGTAAAGCCATGAGGTTCAGGGAGCAGGGCACGGGCAAAGAAAACTCACCAGGTGCTGATGAAGACTCCAGTCAGCACTCTGAGGCAGACCAGCAAGCAAAGGTGGGGGAAGTGATGACAGAGACTGTGCAGAAGGGATGTCTGCAAGGCAAAGGGTGACTCGGGAGATGGACCAATAGCAACGCAGGATTTGTCAAGCTTCATAACTAACTGATGAATAAAAGTAGGAAGCAAATGACAAGAAAAAGCAGGTGTTTTGAATGTGAAATCTCTCTCTTAAACTCATATTTGAACACTTGGTTCCTACCTGGTAGAGCTATTTGGGAAGGTTGCAAAACCTTTCTGAGGAAGTGGTTCGCTGGGGGTAGGTCTTGAGGCTTTATACTATGGCCTCACTTCCTTTGGACTCTCTCCACTTCCTGCTCTTCTGGAATAGGAGTCCATAGAAGACACAATACAACTGAGAACAAAATCCTTAAAGATATGGACTTTAGGGCTGACAAGATGGCTCAGTGGGTAAAGGTGCTTGCTGCCAAACCTGACGGCCCGAGTTCAACCCTAGGGATCCACATGGTAGAGACCAACTCTTGGAGGCTGTCCCCGACCTCTATTCCCATGTCATGGCACACATGTGCCCCACAACATCCACATAAGCACACATACACATCATGTAAAAAAAGAAAACAAATATGGAATTTGAATCTTGGAAAGAAGTTCCTCAGACTGAGATAAAAGAATATCTGCTGTGCAATATTACTTTAACTATGTAAAGATATGCTGCATTTGTTTATGCTGCATTTGTTTAGTTATGTAAAGATGTGTTGCTGTTTCACCTTGCCTACCTAAGGCACCTGATTGGGCTAATAAAAAGCTGAATGGCCAGTAGCTAGGCAGGAAAGGTTTAGGCAGGGCTGGTGGGCAGTGGGAATAAGTAGGAGAAGGAATCTAGGAGGGAGGGAGGGACGGAGGGAGGGAGGGAGGGGGAGGGCAGGAGAGAGAGAGAGAGAGAGAGAGAGAGAGAGAGAGAGAGAGAGAGAGAGAGAGAGAGAGAGAGAGAGAGAACAAGGGAGAAAGAGGAGATGCCAGAGCTATCCAGCCAGGTAGCTGACAGACAGACAGACAGAGAAGGACATACAGAATGAAAGAAAGGTAAAAATCCCCAAGGCAAAATATAGATGAAGAGAAACAGGTTAATTTAAGTTATAAGAGCTGGTGGGACACGCATAAGATAAGGCCGAGCATTCGTAACTGATAATAAATCTCTGTGTCTCGATTTGGGAGCTGGCAGGCAGTTCAAGAAAGCCTGCTACAAATGTCTATTGCAGACTGAACTAACTCAAGTCCAAGCTCTGCTACAAAATGACAGTGTAATCCAGGGTAAATGCTTCAGTCTCTTCATTTCTAAACCGAGAATAGTAATGTTATCTACCATGTGAGGCTTTTATTATTATGCACCAAACATCTAACATATCTACACCATTAATGAAAGTCTATCAGATTTAAAAAGAATGTTTATCTCTAATGTAGAAAACAAATCCTAGATAAACCAAAGATTTGTAGATGTAAGAAAATAAAAAAATAGCAAAAACCAAATATGAAATTCATTATCTTTTCAATTTTCCTCCTCATTCTTGGTATTGGTTTCCTTTATTGATAAGTAAAACACTTTAAAAAATTACTTGATTTCCAGTTCTGAAAAATCTGTCTCTTCCATATAAAGATAAATAACAACCATCTTCACTACACAAATTTAATTTAAACACAACATTTTGTTTACACACACACACACACACACACACACACACACACACACACACACGTATCATAGCAAGGCAGAAATGTAGAGAGAAAGGTTATGCAGTTATGATTTATCCATTTTGACATTTTATTTCCTTATCTATGCTTTGCTCTGATGCTTGGGGACTTCAATATTACCTTCATTCCTACCTCTGATTCTGTAACCTTTTAAAGATAGACTGACAAAACATTTATAATTTATAAATTATTACCTTGGATTGCGTATCTCTCCAAGAATTTCATCTAACTTGTCAATGAAATTGATAAAATCGGACAGCCCTTTTACGTGTGCCCGCAAAGGATCTGATGGTGATGGTGCGTATCCTTTCCCTCCAAGCTCTAATGTTCTAATAAATGATGTGGCCATCTGTGAATGAAAAAGAATGACTTAGCAATCTTTAATGATTGTGAAGGTTAAACTACAATATGCTTAATAAAGCTGAGTACATTTGTGTAATCCCAGGCATACAGTTACATTGAAGAATATTTTATGTATCATGTCACATTTGGGGGAGCAAATAATCACAGGAGTAAGTGCCATGTGGATTTTGTGCTACATAGGCAGGATGAAACCAACAGCAATTAGCTGCAGGTGAAAACTGAGATGCTAAGTCAGATGAAAGAGCAAGGATGAAAGAATATAGTAATATTCTTAAGGGCATTGACTATACAGACTTTGTTTATGAATATAGTTTCATTTATATAGATAAATGGCTACTGAAATCATTACATAGAAAAAATTCATTTTCAGTGTCAACTACTCTATTTTATATGGGTCCAAATCTTTATTTTACCTTCGCTATAAAAAAAGATTTGTACTAGATAATCACTAAATTCCAGCAAATTTTCACATTTCAGGATAAGCAGTTGAAAGACCTGTCTTTACAGTTATAAAAATACATATTTGATAGCTATATCCAAGAACATCCCCATCAAAAAGATAACATGTTCTAAAAACAGTATCTTCCAAATTATCCTAAGAAAGGCACATTATGGAATATCAGTGAGTTGTGGGAAAGTTCTATGGTCAAGCAGCCCGAGGAAGAACAACAGATGAAGTAACAAGTCTGACTGTCTACAAGGCAGGAGAAAGTTCTTCATGGAAGGACTTCTCACAGCTCTTGATATGCAGACACGCATTGTGTAAACCAGCAGCGTATATACCATGTCCGAAGAGTGTGCCCTCAGAAACACTTATTCAAGAAGCGTTTATCAAAGCCAGGCACAGTGATAAACGTTTGTAACCCCAGCACTTGTGAAACAGAGGCAAGACAACCAAGAATCTGCGGGCAACTTGGGCCACATAGCAAAGCACAAGGAAGGAAAGAAGGAAGGAGAAAAGAAGAGAACAGGAGCGGAAAAGTGTACACTTACTTATTAGTGCTAACAGTCTATAGAATATATTTATGTAGGAAATACTGCTTTACAGAAATTCTCCCTTGCTAAACTTGGAAGTCACAGGAGACAAAAAGCAATGGGTTTTCAAATACAGAGATAAAACATAAACTAACTACTTAAAAATTGTTTCATTATGATTACAAGAAATCTACATTAAAGTTCACTGCTCAGGGAATCCTGAAGTGTAAGAATCCTGAAGTGTAAGAATCCTGAAAATGTAAGCACCCATACCAAAAACATAGACAGTTGCTTCTCTCGGGCAGCATGCTTCAAGGTGGTGAAGGCCTCTCTCCCCAGTCCTCGGTCAGGGACGTTGAGAACACGAGCCAGGGCCAGGTCATTCCTGGAATTCACCAGCAGACCCAAATAGGAAAAGAAGATTTTCCTTGCCGATAGCCGCACCTGTACAGTAAAGTATTTCGTTATTTTCTTTACTCAGTTGTTCTAGACCTCTTTTCTATCTACAGGAAGAATACATAGAACCATGTAATAACGATACTGCATCCCATTCTTTAGGCAAAAAGAACAGCCAAACTAACCAGGAACAAGTTGGATAACCAACATAGTCTTTCTTACGAAAATGAACTCAATAACAAGAAAATACTAACTATGGTGATTACTGGGAAATTGCTCTTACAGAATGACATAAAAGATGCAGTTCACAGAGGCCTTTCTGCTGAGGCTCCATCTTATTCCTCTGCATAAGCCTGCCAGGAAATAGCAGCCGATGTCGCAGTTTCCGGAACCTTAGAGTGAGAGCAGTCCAGCCACTGGACCTCAAGTCTACATCCCATTGCATCACCAGACACAGAGCTAAAATTAAATGCTTAAGTCTTTGAGATCTGCTGGATACTGACTAGCACTATCAAATAACTAAAGATCAAAATGAATAACATAAAACAAATGTTTAGAAAAAAATGACCTAGCAAGCGCAAGGCCCTGGGTTGAGTCCTCAGCTCTGTTTAAAAAAAAAAAAATGACACTTAGTAAGTGTTGACATTAACTGACCTTTGGTAGCGTTAACAGATGTACTAGGAAAAATGTAAGCCATATAAAAACATACTAACTATATGAGAAAACTCTTAAGAATTACTACACAGTTACAGTAACCAAGAGAGAGAAGTATGTACAGAAAGACAGACGCACAGCTCAGTGGAATCTGAAAAGAGCCCAGAAGCAGACAGACAAAGACACCACACCGAAAGTATAAACCAGGAAGTGCCATCACTGGAGTTGGGACAACACATCTCAAACATTCATATGAAAACAAATGAGCCCCAACCAAAAGCTCACACCTCGTATGAAAAGTAACTCAAAATGGCCCATAGACTTAATCGTACAATATAGTTGGACAACTTTGGGAACAAAACACAGGAGAGAAGCCTTAAATCCCAGACTTAGGCAGAGAACTTAGAGTTGACACCAAAAGCACATCCAAGGGCAAAAAGAAAGAAATGAAAAGAAAAGAACAAGTAGATCTCGGAAAAATGAAACTTTTATGGACTCTCCTCAAGTTCCTTTCGTTTCACCTATGATGACCACTACAGCTCTGAATTGTTTGTTTCTAGTTCTCGCTTTCATATCACACACTTGAGATCCTTCGCTCACATAACAGGTTTACAGATGCTGAGCTCAAATCATGGTCAAAAAAGAAATTCATAAATGCTCCAATAACACCAGAAATCTGAAGCCCCAGTAATGTATCATCTCCAAACTCTAAGAAGGTCATTTCTTTATTTAAATTTTTTTAGCCCAGTATAAAAAGTGCAATACCTCCCTATGTTGGCCAAGGAGACTCACAACACCCCCAAAACAATACAGGCTACCATCTGCTGTGGGACGGTCTGTATGTCTGTATTGCTCTGATTGGTCAATAAAACACTGGTTGGCCAGTGGCCAGGCAGGAAGTAGGTGGGACAAGGAGAGAGGAGAATTCTGGGAAGCGGAAAGCTGAGGTGGAGAGACACTGCCAGCTGCCACCATGACCAGCAGCATGTGAAGTCGCCGGTAAGCCACCAACCACATGGCAACGTATAGATTTATGGAAATGGATTAATTTAAGCTATAAGAACAGTTAGCAAGAAGCCTGCCACGGCCATACAGTTTGTAAGCAATATAAGTCTCTGTGTTTACTTGGTTGGGTCTGAGCGGCTGTGGGACTGGCGGGTGACAAAGATTTGTCCTGACTGTGGGCAAGGCCGGAAAACTCTAGCTACAACCAACACTGCTTCTGGTTGCCTATCAGAACTATATCATCTGCTGAAGACACAAAAGTTTGGTTGCAGGACATGGAGTAATCAAATTGGAACTGGACTACTTGCTAGGTTTCATAGTTCCAGAAGGTGCTGTGCAGGATACTAGCAGGGAAAGGTTGCCAATGGTCTTACCTAGCTAGCAGTGTGCATGCCACAATACTGGCATGCTAGGCAAGATGTGTCCAGAGGTACAATAGTGGTTTGAACGTTATGGGTGCAACCAGACACTTTCTGACTGGTTTCGTGATTCAGGAAGGAATTCATGCCTGGCACTATAAACTGTTCAAAAGCCTGTGACTAGGAAGCTTATAGGGCCAAGAGAGGTGGGAGAGAACTATTAATGTTGTTTTACTAAATGCATATGGTGTCATGTTGCCAAACTACCCTCTAAATATTTATGTTTGTATGCATAGACTAGTCCTGCTCTCAGCCCAAATCAGAGAGTGTCTCTGCAAGGAACAACAGTTAATGAAGAGGCTCACAGCTGGTCAAAGTACTGAGTTTAGGTGAGTTCTCTGGCCTAAATGAGACATCTGTATCAGCCACCACCCCAGTTCTTCCCAGGGCTCAGGGAACATCCAAGGAAAAGGGTATATATAGAAAGACTGTACAAGTCTGAGAAGAGGGCAAGAATGTGAAACTATCTTCTCAAACAAGGTACGGCTGTTACACACACGAACCAACAGGGACTGTGAGTATCTCCACCAAACCTGCACCATACAACATTCCAGTACCATGAAAGAGGAGCACACAGGATTCCCACCCCTAGCTGAGGAACTATGGGCAGTTAGTTAATTGCTGCTGGGTCAGATGAGCTGTTTTCCTTCAGGATAGTCCCTGGTAAATAACCACATACCCATTACCAGGCAGGCAACCATAATTCATCTCAGTGGGTTATTTTTAAATGCATGAAATTGGGGGAGGGGGGGTATTGAGAAGAAGATTATAGATGGAGTTGGAGTAGGAATGGAATGAATATTATTAAAATGCATCATATGTATATGTAGTGGCTTGAATGAAAATCCACCACCACCAGCACCACCACCACCACCCCCATCCTGCCCCAGGCTCATATATTTGAATGCTTGGTCCCCAGTTGGTGGAAATGTTTTGGAAGGGTATGCAGGTTTTTCCTGGTTTTATGGAGCTCTGCAGGCGGTACCCTGCAGCTTCAAGTGCCCACCAGCCAGGGAGGAAGCTGAGGGTAGCAGCCACCCAGGCCTTTAGAATTTGCCCCACGTTGGGTGTCAGATATTGATGAAATTATTAAGGCAACTCCACGTAGTTAAAAGGGAGGTTTATTTTGTGGGGTAACTCACAAATGAAGAGATAGGTAACAGGGTCTGGGAAAGTTGTAGCGCAGTCCGGCGGTGTTCTCTGGAGAACTCTGCTCAGTCTACCTCCAGAGTCCAGGGTCCAGGAACCAAGAGAGCCGGCACATCTAGATCTCAGGTCTTCAGGGTCCTCTCTCGGCCCTGCCTTGTAGGCGTGACAGTTACTGAAGCCTCAATGGGGGTTGGAACTTCCAGATCAAAGCTGGAATAGCTACCCACTACAAGCCTACATTTTAAAAGAAAATTTAGAGACAAGCCTTTGGATTATTTAAATGTGCAAATGAACTTAAGCCCCTAAAAGGCTACTGATACCTTAGCAGATGGTCCTACACCCATGCTCATATAGGCCGCACTGTGTGGACTCAGTGGGTTTAAATATACATATTTTAAATATATATATGTACATATATATATAAAAAACATAAAGTTGGAAAGGAAAAGTAGGGATGGGGGACTAAGGGAGGAATTTGATGAGAAGGAACAGTAGATTTGATCAAAGCATATTATATGCATATATATGTGTGTATGTATATATATACATACATTTTTTTCAAAGTCAAACTTTAAGCTTCCACACCTATAACTTGCTCTTTAAGGCTTACAAATTCCATTTCTCTGATCTGTGCCGCTGGGCAGACACTAGGGAAGAGTATCTTGGAGTCCTCACAGATGAAGGGCTTCTTTAAACTCTGGCTGCAGCTGGACTGTGTCCCTCTCATTGTGGTCAGATAACATGGCAGTTATGGTTTCTGGGCTCTTGTATGTGCGAGTTAGTTTTTAAAGCCTCCTTGAAAAAGCAGTCCATAAATACAGTTATGACATCCAGAAGCAAGAACGTAAATT
The DNA here is from genome assembly GCF_004664715.2 of Peromyscus leucopus. Lineage (NCBI taxonomy): Eukaryota > Metazoa > Chordata > Mammalia > Rodentia > Cricetidae > Peromyscus > Peromyscus leucopus. The sequence goes on along the minus strand of NC_051078.1, from coordinate 41,505,488 downwards.
GAAAAAACCCACAAGACTAAAGCTTTAGCAAGGCACCAAAAAGGAGAGTACTATTCTATTTGCTTAATACACCAATTCTATCCATATCACAAAATACTTGCAGTTTCTGGGAGCTAAACAACTTCATTTATCTTCTTGACTGTTTCACGCTTATTTTACTTTAATTTTTACTGAGATGCAAATATCCAACCTTAATTTGAAGTCAAGAATTTAGATGAAAAAAAAATTTTCCTTGTTAAAAACTTCCCTTGCTAACACATAAATGCTTGTATATGACAAATGATTGAACTAAAACTGATATACTGATATAATTTTTTCTTGCTTAATGCCCTGACAAGAGAATATTGCATATTGTATATTACCTCAGAATTTCTAAAGCAACAGTTTAACACTTTAGGGGAAAATAAAATAAGAAAATAAAGTATTTCTTAAATTCATCTTACAGTTCCATGAGAAGATTTTGGTGTGCCATTAGTAAATGTATTTGATAATCAGAATATACCTCTGCAAGACTGCATCCCCAAAAGTCACTTTGGAATTTAAGTAAGCTGATTTCTAAAAACGCCTTTAAGTCAGGCACAAGCCTCAAAGGGTCCTTAGAAAGCAGACAAAGTGCTCAAACTGCAGAGAGGGAAGGAGATGTCTGCGGGGACGGGAACAGCGCTGCAGAACATGGGCACGCTAGAACGGAGAAGGCACAGTCAGACGAGGGCTCTGGAGGCGCCCAGCGAGGAGTGTGCACTTGGGTAACGCTACTTTGGGTGGCTGAACAGTATGAAAGGGTATTTTTTACGTCGTTTTACTGTTTCCTCGAGTTCTGTTTTGAGCTATGTGCTAGCACAACTTCGCTGTTGTGGCAGAGGGAGCATGCGTTCCTCAGAGAATGTCTCCAAAGCTGACTGATCTCTTGACGCTCCCTTGGCACAAATTCCCTGTGATGTGATCATATTCAGTTTTATGTCTTCATCCCCTCACCCCATTAACAAAGAACTCCCTTAAAAGCAGAGATCCGTTAAGGCCTGATTCCCTAAAACTAGCTTTGGTAATGTCAGAGATGGTGTTCCTCCTCAGGATAGTGGGTCCTTGCCCACACTATCGTCTTCAGACTGGTTGTTCTGCCATTTTCATTCACTTCCTGAAAGTCAGGGTCAGTCTGAAAAGCTGGTAAGCTTAATGTGCAAAAATTGGCCCTCACTCAGCTGCCTGTTCAGGCTGTTAAGTGAAGCCTTCATCGGATTTTACAGAAGCTCTCGGTCGTTTTCACACATAAAGAAGGTTGAAAGTGGCATGCTGTTAATGACTGCCTATGTTTGCCTGAAATATCATGATTATAGAAAGCATATTTAATAAGTGAAATATAACCCAAGGCCAGGTAGAGGCTAAGCACATGTTCTACCACTTAGCTATACCTCAAGGCATTCTCGGTGTTTTTAAAATAAAGAAACCATATGGAAATAGTGAAATCCCGTCACTTTCTGAATAGTATAATCCTTGTGACAGCTAGTCTTTTGGGACACTGGTGTATATCTTTAAGTCAAAACGATAAAGCTTACATTTTTTTCACATGCAAGACATTCCTCTTTTTTGAAAGACCACACCAGCAATTACTGTGTCCTCCTTACAGAGTACTTAGGAGAGAACGGAGACACTGGGCTACTGAGGTAGGTGTAGTGCTCACCATCAAGCCTGAAGACCTGAGTGTGATCCCCAGATCACACAGGCTGGGGGAAGGGAGCCAACTCCTACAAGATGTCCTCGGACACCCACAGGCATGTATGGTGCATGCATACATACACACACACACACACACACACACACACACACACACAGGTGCATGCATACATACACACACACACACACACACACACACACACACACAGAGTTTTTAAGAGAAATATCAGAAGCAAGATCTGTAAGACAATACTCTGTTCTCATTTGACATTTTGGAATATACTCATTAAGTAAGAAAATTTTGATTAGTATTTTATAAAGGCTTAGGACAAGAATAAAAAACAAAGAGAAAGCAAGTAAAAAAATTAATTTTAAGCAAGAGAAAATAGTGATAAAAACACTAAAAAGAACTTGGTATTCTGAACAGGAATATTCACGGTAGGCCTGGGATTTTCTTATACCAGAAACAAGAAAATACTCAAAAATCTTACAGGGAATATGGAAAAAAAGACACAGGAGCTAACTTAATGAGGATCCCTCAATTTTAGCATTAAAGTATAGCAAATTTTAAAGCACTGAATAAACAAACAAAGACAAATAGAAAAATTATATATCTAGTTCACCTCTAATGTAGCTCCATCACATCAACTCCTAAATTGATAGAGGAGTTTAAGCAATGACCTTCACAATTTTAGAGAACTGTATTTATCCCATTAGACAAGGTAAAGCTTTGGGTGACTGAAGGTGATTAATGAAGACATTGCAAATAAGAAACTCAGGGCGCTACAAATGCTGGGAGAAAAATAAATACCTGAGTCAGGCAAGAATCATCACTGCATGCATTAAAAAACCTACTGGGTAAAGAAAGGGTTGCTGGAAACGGGATTGCTAGGGTAAAGCCAGAGGACCTTCTCACAGGTCTTTGGTGATGATTGCAAAGTGGAAACTAATTTTTATACTAGAGAGATCGGCCAGTTCAGTACAGCCTGAACTTCTGTTTCCTAATAAAATATTAACACTAAATCTTAACTTACAGCCTTTGTTAGATACAACAAACAAGGGACAAGGTAAAGAACAGCAGAATACTAAGGAGACAAAGGGAAAAGGGAAACAGGGAACCCTTAAAGACTAAAACAGTCAACAGAGACAACAAGTATTTTAGGAGCACATGGAGAAATTAGACATTGGCTTATCCTTCCTTCATTTTCAGGAAATGCATGCTGAAGAATTTCGGGCATACATATGGCACAGGATTTTGGTAACCCTTAAATAAGACAGAAAAAAGGGAAACACGGGGGAAAAAAGTATATTATTAAATCCAGGAAGTGAGTAAGCATTTAGTTGGAAACAGCGATAGAATCTGTTCCTTAAGGTTCAAGCTGCTTAACACCAGACTTCAGAAGAGTCTCTCTCCTGAAAAACTGAGAGGAATTCATGAAATGTGTTAACTTTTTTGGAGTAGATGGCCATGAAAGTGGGATTTCAAAAATACATTCAATAAAATTTTACTCATTTTGCCAACATCCTTAAGCTCTCATCAATGGTGATTCTATTAAACATAGAAACTTTTATAAACAGAGCTCATGGTTAGTTGAGGCAACAGGTACCTAACATAATATTCAGCTAAAGGTAAACCTCATTAGGACAAACCAGCAACCACACTAATTTTGAGTACATACTTGTACAATATACTCTGCCATAAGAACATTATCCATTATGGAACACATCTTCTCAAGAATCAATCATCTAAAACAGCAGATGTGAATTTTACTTAGTAGAAGGTTTAAAAAAAAAAAAAAAAAAAAAGGACAAGCTGAAACTTAACCATGTCTCTGGCGCTGTGGATTGTGCCTGTTTGCTTGGGGCAGTTGGTTACCGTGGCTCAAACCATGAAGATGTGGATTAAGATGACACTTTTACCAATCCCAATGTAATATCCTTTACAAATTCAGCTTTATTTAAACAACTTTAAAACTTGGAAAAAAGAAAAAAAAAAAAAAACAGTGATAACTGCAATGAACCGACAGATTCGTGATCTGAGTGGTCACACCCTGCTTTAAGTGACTGGCAGTGTTAACAGTACCTGTTCACCATCCTGGCTGCATTTCATTGGGGATGCTGGTACGTGAGAATTAGTTTCATCATTTACTGCCCACTGTGTGCCAGACAGAAAATCCCGTAGTTGACTCTGTAAACAATACACAGTACAATAAAGGCATAGGAAACAGACTATTATGTTATATAAAATTCTTCATGTTGTCACAGATAGTCCAGTACCAAGGATTGCTTGACATCTGTGGACAAATATAAATGAACATAACATTTCCTTCTATACAATTCTGCATATTCTCACAAATCCTTTGAAATTGAATGATAAACAATTACTGTGGCTGGAAAGGGACATTCTAGTTCATCTTTTGCTAAATAACAAACATATCTAAATTATAATTCAGTAATAAATTATAACTAAGGAGTTTTATAATATTTAAGAGTCCAGGAATTTTATCAGGCCATATCTATGTATCTTTTCTCATCAATATAGCCTAGAACTTAAACACTAATTATCACTTTCTCTTCAGCTAACAGTTCTATTTATTATGACAAATATATTATTATTTAGTTTTTTCCCTCCTGGGACTACTAGTATCTTCATGTTAAGAACTATAGCTCTACCTCTAAGTTCTTTCAATTTGGTGTTTGTTAGGATACTAATTTTTGTGTCAATACGCCTTTTGTTCTAGGAAATCATAAAACAGCTTATTTTTCATAAAAATTAGAAATTACTTGGAAGTATTTACCTTTATATCATTACATAATAAGTTTTTGTGCTTCTATTTTCCTGGTTTTTTTTTTTTTTTTTTTTTGAAAAGTTAACAGACTTGTATCATTTTTATAACTGGTAATTTTATAACCTCTTAGTAATTATGAAAAAATGAGCCAAATGAACTGTCGGTTTACACAGGAGGACGTTCGTAAAAGTTGCAAACGCTGGAACATCTTACACAGTCGACTCCTACCACCCAGACTGGAGCAGATGGAATGTTGGAGTGTCCGGACAACTGCAGGTGTCCGCCTGCACCTGACCCATTTGTGGGAGATCCCCTGAGTTCCTGAAGGTTGGTAACCCTTCAAAAAACGCTTCTACTTCTGACACAAACTAGAGGAAATACTTTCCCCCCCAACCTGAAGCTTCAGAATCAACATCACCTGCCTCTTAGCACCTCCTAGACCTTACATGTCCTTGGCATCTAGTGCAGGCTGTGAACAAGTCAGTTTTCAGTTTCTCTCGGGAACTGTTTTCTGAGTCTACTCAAGCAACAGGCTTTTGCCTGCATCTCAGGGAAGAGCCTGTGCCCCCGCCCCTGCACCTGAAGAAGGGGTGGATCAAGCCGGGGAGAACGGATGGGGCAGGCACGCTAGGGTGCTTACGGTTTTACAATAAAGGAACAAGCGCTTCTGGATAGAGTGAGTGGTACAAACATTTATAAGAGTAATGCCAGTTTTACATTTAATGATCATGTGTCCAAAAAACGCAAAAGTCTGTGCCCTGTGCGGGCCTGGGAGAAGGGCTCTGGCTGGTCTTCTGTGGTAAACTGACGCTCCTGGCTCGCTGGTTTCTTAGCCTCGGTTTCTATAGTGAGGTGGTGCTGCGCGGCTTCCTCGAGGTTCTGAAGCAGGCCAATTTCCCACTGCCTCACCCGCTCCATGGTAGCTGCCACCTTCGCGGGGTCTCGCCTCCCCCTGCGGGTTTTGTGGAAAACCTTGGGCAACGTTGAGTTTTGAGACCCGCCTGCAAGAGACTCTGGCTTCTGCTGAGGATGTTGGGCCAATGAGGCTAACGCTGAGGGATCTTCCGCAGGCGCCGGGAGATCCTGGCAGGGCCTTAACTGTCCATGGGGCCGCTTGGAAGCCCTAGAAATGGGCTTCCTTTTCCTAGAGGCTGCTGGGGCGTCGGCCTCTGCCGTGTGGATGGGGATGTCCTGGGAAAGGTCTGAAGGCACCAGGCGTCCACCTCCCACACTCTTCTCACAAAGGTTCAGGGCATCTCCTGCAGGTCTCTGGCTACAGCTAAGTGTCGGAGCTTCCTCAGGAGTCCTGTGCTGTCCGAGTCTTTTTGAGCGTGGCCTCATCAGGAACAGTGGGCTCTCTCCCAGCTGCAGTCAATGTAGGAATCTGCACCCCGGTGTCCTCCCTGCAGCCTGGACAGTTGGAGCTCGTGCCTGTGCCGGCCCTTGCTGACACTCTAGCATCAGTACGTCACTCCCACGGTGCCCCCAGCAAGCTGGCTTCTTTGTTAGGTAAGACCTAGCAAGGCTTGAGTTCATGTGTTATCCCTGGATTTCTTTAAGTACTTGAACAGTTCTGTGTATTTAAGGCGTTCTTCCTCCCTCCAGCAGCTCACTTTTGTTGTGAATGTGTTACCACGGACTCATCCTTCTCTGGTCGATGGTAACCCTCGACTGGGTTGCTGTTTCTCTTGATTGGCTCCTTCAGGCTCTCTCTGACATGACATTTCTCCAAGTAATGAAAGGTGCCATGGTCTCTGTGCTCCTCTGAGCAGCCGAGCAGCCGGAGAAGAAAGTACCAAAGAGGCTGTCAGTCACCTGCTGAGGAAGTCTGTGTTCTCCCAGGCCTTACCAACAGGGAATAATAGAACTACTTCTCAGCTAGAGAGACGGAGAACCCTGCCGGCCCACAGAAAACATCTGTTGATCTTGTCCTGAGGGTTCACAGATCTCTGTGCCTACGCTCTTCTGAGATCTACCCTTCTGCTGGCCATAGCTCACTGATACTGTGGTCCACATACTTTAAGTTCACGTGAAAACAAATCTGTCCCAAACCTCTCTCCCTGATATTCCAGTTAGAACCCAAAGCCTTATATGCTCCCAGGTGAAGAATTATAAACTAGGGAGTAAAGGTTCAAGTTACTACCTCTCCAGAACTACTACATCTTTGTCTATCTTAATTCCCAGTAATATCTGCATTATTTAAATTACAACAAGAAACAAAGCAACCTTATTAAGGCCATGAAGACTTAAGAGCATGAAAACCAGAACTATTTGGAATATTCTGATATTTAACTTTAAAGACACAGTCCAAACTAATTAGGGATACATTTAAGACACTTTAGAAAAAAAATCAACCCAAGATACACATTGCTGTACAATTTTGTTGCTGGTGGAAATTCCCTTGGAGAAAACAAGTATCAGAGACTGAGTTGTTAGAATTCCAGAGTCTTCTTCATGAACGACCATCATGGCAGCTTTCGTTTAATTTTTGGTGTTCTGCAGAGACACATTAACATTTGCAGACAATCCTCCACATAGCTAGCCTGAAGAGCAACCTTTACATGTCTCATTCGCTCAGTGAGGAAATGTGTTACAGAACCTAAGATGGAGAAAGCACGGGATGAAAACAATGTGCCCAAGATTTCAGGCATGTTATCTTTCTCATTTCTACAACTCAGTGCTTACATACGATCAGCTGTATACATCAACTATGTGAGAGGGTTAGTCAAAACTCAGCCCTATAAGCAAGAAAATTAAAAAAAAATCATCTTGCAAGGTGTTGCACGTGGCCACAAAAGAGCACATGTGCAGATGTGCTTGAAGAAGTTATAATGGGCGAAGGTTTGCAGGATGCACCAACGGAGAAAAGACGACAAGCCGCCAACATCCATTCTCCCTGACAGAATGAATGCCTGCTGTCCCCCTGCTACACTGCTACTGTGAACAAAGACCATGTCCTCCACGCTCCCTCAGCTAAGCTTTAAGCAATTCGACTGAAGCAAAAGAGCTGCTTTTTCTTAAAAGCAGAGTGCCATTCCCAGTCCTACAGCCTCCCTCCTGCAAAGAGCATTGTCTAATGCTGGACCGTGAACAGCTACCTTTGGCCATTTTATAGGGGGTAAAGTAAACCTCTACTTTCTCCACATACATTTTTATACTAGAGATTTCTATTACAATGAACTTAAATACTATTCCTAATTACCATATGAAAAGAGCTTAGTATCTCACAAAATACAGTAAATAATTCCTCCTAAGTCCAGCTATAGTTATTCATCCATTATCAACATTTACTTACTACTTTATTGGCATACAGAAAATATTAAGTATTTTCAACACTCAAAAAATAAAACCTGCACATATACAAATAGATTCTAAAATATTTTATCAAACGAATTTATCAAACGAATCTAAAGGACACTATAGCTTTTAAATTCATACTTTATTAAAATAAATATGCTTACACAATGAAGGCTATTATCTCATAGACATTATATTATTCTATTCTCTAATAGTAATATATGGCATGTCTATCTAAGAAGCTATTAAATCATGTAAAAGAACTGTAACAATCACTTTATACAATACACACCAAATAAACAGATATACATTCAACAAAGAAGAAAAAAAGTTATAAACAGGCAATCTTTGATCTCATTTGAAAGAAACCTAGTATTTGGAAGTTATTTCTTTGCCAAATTTTTATTTATTAAGAAAAATGTTCTTATATCAAATAACAATACCATAAGCCCAACAAGATTTATCTTTTTCTTTTTTTAAAAAAAGATTTATCAGTGCTCTATCTGCATGTATACCTTTATGCCAGAAGAGGACATCAGATCCCACTATAGATAGTTGTGAATCACCATATGGGTGCTGGGAATTGAACTCAGGACCTCTGGAAAAGCAGCCAGTACTCTTAACCCCTGAGCCATCTCTTCAGCTCCCAATAAAACTTACCAAAAGTATGTCTTTCAAGTAAAAACTAGCCTTTAAGTAGCTAAACTTTCCATTTCTAGCATGATTGAAAAAGAAAAAAAAATTAAGTTATTAAATCTTTTGCTTCTACCCACTACATTACTACTGAAAACAAAGACTATAGCCTCTGCCTTCCCCAATATTTTTAAGACTAGTAACTCTATCTATAGTTTCAAATAAAAGTAATTGACTAAACTTAAATTTGATTAAAGTAGAATTGTTTTTAAAATACTTACTGAAGATATCATGGTATTCTCACAATTAGAAGTCAAGTTGCTACATTTCTGATAAACATCAATCAGATCTAGCATATTACTATTCTTCAAGAAATCATCATATGTTTTCTTAATGTCTTCATAATGATCAACCACTTTTATATTTTCAGTGGGCAAGTTCAGTTTTTCATGTAAGAAGTATTTCCATGTCAGTAAGACATCGCTGAGAGAGACTGTAAATTCTCCACTGTGCTGAAAGAGATGCAAAAAAAGAAAGGATAAATTTGAGTGCTTTAACACTTCAGTGTCCGTTTATCTGGTGGCTTATAATTGATATGAGACATACAAATAGCATTCTTTTATAGTAAACATAAAAGCTGTGAAAATTTGATAAAATATATACAAGTAGGCAAGTTTGCAGATAAAAATTTGGTAAATGGGGTCAGGCATATTGAAGGCACACCTTTAATCTCAATACTTGAGAGGCAGAGGCAGGAGAATCTCTGAGTTCAAAGCTAGCCTGATCTACAGAGCAAGTTGCAGAACAGCACAGAAAAATCCTGTGCACAGAAAGACAAAACAAAAATAAATAAATAATAAATAGAGAAAGAAAAAAAGAAAAAAATTTCATAGATGTGTAATCAATGTTTCCTCTCTCAAAGTCCCCTGTATCTTTTACTCAAAGTAAAAGGATGGGTGCAAAATTAACTGTACTTAGCTAGAGTGTTTTTAATCTCTTTATAGTCCCAATGCCATGATCAATTCCCACATAACAAAATATATTCCAAATACCGGCTTTAAAATTCAGTCATAGTGTTCAGGTCATTATTATTATGACTTATTTCTATTTTGTTACTATTACAGAGAAAGAAAAGTATCAGTGCAAAACTCGGGGCCTGGAAAGATTTTTGTTTCTTCCCTGGTCCTACATACACTAAATTATAGTAACTAAGTACTAAAAATCAAGTTATGCTTATTTCTATGAGTAGTCATATGCCATTAATCAAGCAAATTTATTCTTTTATTTTTTGGCTTCTATTTGTTGTTGTTGTTTCTGGAAGAAACTGAAAGATTGTGATTTAACTACACTAGTATGTAGTTGATAAGAGACCTAATACCATTACCAACAGGTTGCAGGTCAATATTTATCTAAGTATAAGAGCTTTCCTTAAAGTATCTCCCTGGGTAGCAACATGATAAATTTTCAGCAGACATGCTTGCTTTTTATTCAATGCATCCTTCTCCCACAGAGTATGCAAGATATTAATAATGGTTACTTCCAGAACACACCAGCCTTAACTTATTAAAAAATTCTAACTTCTCATTTTCAATTCAGCATGAATAAAAAATATTTTTGAGTATCCATATGTGGGCCTGTGAAATGTAATATGTGCTGCTTTCCACGATTAAATTTCGCCCAGTTTCTGCTAACACTAAGACTTTTACTGTAGTTCCTTTTAAAGAAGGGTAGGTAATTAAGTAGATAGCAACTGTTATTCTCTAGAACTAAATCTTACTTAATCAAGAATAAGTCAAAGAAATCAATGTATCCAAAACAACATATATATATATATATATATATATATATATATATATATATTTGAATTATTAAAAATCTGTATCTTTCTATCTTTTATGGTAACTGGTCATATATGTTATTTGAGATCCAGATTTAAGACATGTTTAAAATGTCTTTTAAAACTTAACTCTTTACTTAGCCATACTGAGACAATAAACTGTCCCTATTGTCTTAGGATAGAGACCTGTTATATCACAAATATTTAAGTCAACTGTAATATATGAAGCTCACTGAATGACCCCTACCATTAACTCTCAAACTTTAAATATATAACCCAAACATAAGCCAGATTATTTCCCAGCACCATATCAAAAATTAGATATTTTAATACTTCCTAATCCCTTAAACATTACAAACTAGTACACTTTTAAGTGATATAAAACAAATTCAGTGAGTTTCAACACTAAATTGATTTTTCTCAAAAATTTCCAAAATTTTTTTAGTATGACAATTTTTATACTAGAAAAAAATTTAAGATTTCTTCCCTAAAGAAAGCATACAACTTATTCTCCTTGGGTTGACTAGAGATAGTTAAAGTGAAATTATGCAAGTTCATGATCTCATATATTACTTGATTAAAAGTGTTTCATACTGGGATTGTAAAAAAAAAAAAATTAAAGCCAACTAAAAAGGCATTCCAGATTCAATTTTTATCAGGTGCCCATCATGACAGAATACTAAGTTATGATTCAAACCAGTGACAACTGATTGAGAGAATAAGTGGTCAAATCAGAAAATGTTTGGCTTGCTATGAAAACATGCCAGCTGACTAATGTATGAAGCAAGGGCAAATGTTCAATTCTTTAATTCTCCTATGGACATGAGTTATAGTTCATAAGAACAAAATGAAAACTGTAACAATTACACTTCTCTTTGAGAACTTCAAATATCAATACTACATATACATTATTCCTGCCCCTTTCCCTGCTCCATTTTCTCCTGTGCCCCCAAATTCATTATCTTGTCTTTATTATTGTTAAACATACAAACATGCTGGCTAGTCTTACATCAACACACAAACTACAGTTATCTGAGGGAAACTCAACGGAGAAAATGTCTCCATAAGGTCCAGCTTAAAGGCATTTCCATAATTATTGATTGATGGGGAGGGCCCAGCCAATTATGGGTGGTTCCATATCGGAGCTACTGGTCCTGGGTTCTATAAGAAAGCAGGCTGAGCAACCCATGGGAAGCAAGCCAGTAAGCAGCACCCCTCCATATCCTCTGCATCAGCTCCTGCTTCCAAGTTCCCACCTGTTATGCCAGATCTCGGGGACCCCCAAAAGACCACCACAGAGACCAAATCCTTCATATAAAAGCAAAGAGCCTTTATTATCTTTAAGCTCTGAGTGTCGGACAGACAGAGAAACCTGAGCTCAGGTGGGGCAGAGTTTTTAATCATAGCAGAGGTTGGGGTGAGGGGATTTCCAGGGTTCGGGGCCCTGATTGACTGACAATTGTATAGGTGTAAAACAAAAATAGGTGTGTGCTAGACTCAGGGACATCTGGCCACTTATCTAATGGCTGCAATGTTTAGGATGTCAGGTACTTCCTTGCCCCTGGGTAGATCCCTGGGTGGATCCCTGGGTGGTGTCAGCTTAAGGCTTTTCCTGGATCTGGGTGTTGCCTGCCAGTAAGCCTGTCACAGAAGCTGTGTCTAGGCCCCTAAGCCTGTCATGGAAGCTGTGTGGTCAAGCTGTTTTGGGGCCCTCCACACCAGCCTGTTTGAGTTCCTGTCCTGAATTCCTTCAATAATAAGCAGCAATATGGAAGTATAAGCCAAATCAACTCTTTCCCCCTCAATTTGCTTTTTGATCATGGTGTTTCTGAGAGGGCCAGGCAAATATCATGACAGCCTGCCCAAATAACTCAGTCAAGCAGGCCTCAGTCCCTGCTTCTTGGAACTGAATAGGCAGTTTCTGAGGAAGTGCCATGAACAAAGGTCAATCAATCTCCAACACCCCTGACAAGGACGAGGAGGCCTGGTGCATGCTATACCAGGCCTGAGCCAGCCCCCATAGTCAGCCTGAGCCACAACAGCTCAAGGTGATAGCCAAATAAGGACAAAGCCTGGGACTTGTCCTGTCCCAAAATGGAAAAGGCTGTAGCCTTAACCAGCTCCTGACTAGCCCCAGCCAATTAGAATGTGCTATTATGATAGCTACTTGCTTAAGCCAGTCATATCTGAAATTACCTAGCTGCCCTAGGCACTCCCCTTGGTTGTGATTAAAAGGAGTCCACATGTCTCTCTTGGGGTGATCACCATTTTGCCTTTGTGTAAAATGGCTGGCCCCAGCATGCTGGAATCTTTCTCAAGATAATAAACACACTTGCTGATTGCATACGTGGATAGTAGTGGTCTTTTGTGAGACTTCTCCAGGACACTTACAGTTTCACCATGGCAATAGAAACCCTAAGGTAACATACATATGTATACACAACCTAATAAGTCCATTTAGCATTGTTTGAATGTACATATGTCCAGGGATAACCACTTGGTATAGGGCAAGCTATGCAGAAGAAGCTCACCCCTGAAGAATACTGATTGTCCCTCTCTTAAAAGCAATTGACTTCCCATCTAGGGAAGAGACTTTTGGAATTTCCCCAATTCACACTAGGTCAGAGTTGTAATTATGCAAATCACATTCAGGCAAGCATATTGTTGAGATTTCTGGGTGCAGTTTACCTGTCGTACCTAGAGGACACTATCTAGTGGAATCACATGTTTTAAGAGCACTTACACTCTGATTATATATCAAAATTAGTTTAGGATGGCTCTACTTTTAAGTAAAATTTAAAATTTTAATTAATTTGACTTCATTTGGTACCATAAGAGAAAAGAGCATTGGTTAATTAATTCTGTGAACTTGGTTATGTAAAATACCACAACTCTGTTTCTCTGGTTATAAAATAAGATTGCACATCTATTTTTGTCTCTTTCCCCTTTCAAGGTAAAATAATTCTTGAAATGGTGGTCAGTAAATGTATAATGTTAAACCTGTTTATTCTTATGTGTTAGGTCATCTTGGAATCTAATAGTTTATTGTGGGTGCTCTAATAATTGCTTTGTACAAAGTTATTAAGTACCTTTGTTTCATGCAATGAAACATAAGTAACATGCTTTCACCTTATGTAAGGTGACAAACATCCTATTACAGAATAATTGTGAGACAGATTCGAACTCTGAAGCCATTTCTAAAGAAAAGGCCCAAACAGCAAGTGCTCCCCAGTGAAGTAAAAAACATTTGCCAGAGCATGAAGTCAAAGGTCCCCAATGCAGAGATGGAGGAGATGCAGCAGTGAGCGAAGCTTTGCTGTGCAAGGGTGAGGACCTGAGCTGGAATACAGGCACTGTGTAAAGCTGGGCAATTAGCCCTGTCTATCATCCCAGATGGGAAATGAAAATGAACAACTGCTCAGAATAACTAATCAATGAATTGCCAGTTGAAACAATGAGATTTCACCTCACGTCTTTTAGAAAGGCTGTCAAAAAAGATGAAATGTTATTCATCTCCCCCTTCCCTTTCCTCCCTCCAAATGTAATCTTCCACCATTTTCCTTCACTTCTTAATTGTTCATAAGAGTGTGTGTGTAGGTGGGTGTGTGGGTGTGTGGGTGTGTGGGTGTGTGGGTGCGTGGCTGGCTGGCTGGGTGGGTGGGTGCGTGTTCCTAAATACATAAATACAACCTGTTTGTTCTGTATTGTGTTACCTGTCTGTATCTTTTCAGAACTGACCATTTTATGAAACTGACTGTTTCTCCCACTCTCAGGATTCCTTAGCTGCCTGCAGTTTCTGTCTAAGATTGAAGCCCTTAGTGACCTCTGTCCACTCCACATTAGCAAATCTATTGGTATTGTCCTTGTTCAGGTCACACTGGTAAGACTTTGTAGATATAGCCTCTGACATTTCTAGGAGACACAAGCTCACAGCAAAATCTGTGATTTTGTCTTTTACAATCTTTCCTCCTTTTCTTCTGACATGTTTCCTGGGCCTAGATTCCTCTCCAGCATTTGATGTCAATCTTTTATATTTTGGCCATTCTGATAGGTACAAAGTGGTATCTTGTTATCTTTAATTCTCTAATGACATACGATGGTCAACATCTTTTTGTATGTTTAGTGTTTGAATATGTCCTGTAAGGTATTTCACAGCTTTTAACAATTTATTTATTTATTTATTTATTTATTTATTTATTTATTTATTTATTTAAAGAGATGAAAGGTAAGAAATATTGAAGATGTGGAGAAAGAAGAACTGCTATATTCTACATAAATATGCAAATTAGTATACCCTTTATAGAAAAGCAGTGTGAATGTTCCTTAAATATTTTGAACTATATGCACCAAACATACATACATTCAATTTCATAAAACAAGTACTACTATATATATAGACAGAGATTAACCCCAAACATAATAGTGGATTATTTCAATGCCCTATGCTTATCAATAGACAAGGTACTTGACAAAAAATAAACATCTGAGTTAAATGACATTTTAAACCAAATTGATATAACAAATATCCATAGAACACTCCATCCAAATACTGCAGAATGATGAGGCTTTCTCTAAAATCAGTCATAACAGGACACAAAGCAAATCTCAGCAAATAAAGGAACCTAAAATAACTTTTATATTCTGACCACAGAGAAACAAAAAAAAGAAATCCACAGCAAGAACAACTACAGAACATACACAATCTCACACATTTTGAACACATAATCAGATGATGAGTAGGTTACTGAAGATCCAGAAGATCCTAGAAATGAATGACTATGAAAACAGCACAGTGAAAGCTATGCGATACAATGAAGTCAATCTTAACAGGGTACTTTATAGTTACAGCTACCGATACTAAAACACCAAACAGATTAAAAAGAAGCAAAAGTGCATGTCAGGGACTTGGGAAAACAAGAAAGGTCCAAACCCAAAATCAAGAAATAGAAATAATTACAAGCAGAGCAGAAATGAATGAAAAGGAAACATTTTTTTAATGCATAGAGTCAATGAAACAAAGTGTTGGTTCTTTTTAAAAGATAAATATTCAAAAACTCTTAGCCAAACTAACAAAAAGAGAAGATCCATATTAATAAATTTAGAGATTAAAAAAGGAAATATTACAACAGATAGCAATGAAGTCATTGGATATAACTTAAAGAGTTACATTCCACAAGCCTAGAAAATTTCAAAGAAATTGATTACCCACGAAAATTAAACAAAGATGAGATAAGCAATTTTAAATAGATCTACAGCAAACAAGGAGAATAAAGCAGCAATAAAATGATTTCTCAACAACCAAAAAGCCCAGGCCCAGATAGATGCACTGCAAAATTCAAGATTGAACTTAATGAACTGACATGGATATTTTTCAAACTATTCCATAAAATTGAAAGGAAAATGAGCTGATGGAACTGTTTTTATGAAGCCAGTACTATCTTCATACCAAAACTAGAAAAAAATACAACAACAACAAAAAATTCAGACCAATTTCTATGATGAACATAGATGCAAAACTTCTCAATGAAATGTTTACAAATAGAATTAAAGAACTCATTAAAGATCTGCCACCATAGTCAAGTTGGCTTCATTCCAGAGATGCAGACATGCTTCAGCAGAAGCAGTCAATAAGTGGACTACGTCACATGAATGGACCCATGGACAGAAATCCCATGAGCATCTCATTAGATGCAGAAAAGGCATTTGACAAAATCCAACATCTCGTTATGATAAAAGCACTAGATAGACACGAGGAACATCTCATCATAATAAAGGTTACATAAATATACAAAATAAAGTATACAAAAAAAACAATTGACAACATCATACTAGGTGGAAAAAAATCAATTTTCAAGAAAATTGCAAACAAGAGTATCCATTTTCTCCACACTTAATTCAGTGTTTGAAGTCTCTGCTAGAGAGAGCAGTAAGGGAAGGAAATAAACAGCTACAACTACAAAGGGAGAAGTCAAAGTGACCTTATCTGCCAACGATATGATTTTATACAAAAACAAAGACAAAATACCCTGGAGCCACTGCATTGGCTCAGCTGGTAAAGAAAGGAGCCTGCCACACGAGACTGATGACTTGAGTTCAATGCCCAGAACCCACAATTTAGGAGTGAACAGAGTGATTTCCACACTCACAGCATGGCACAAGTGCACTTGCACACATGTACACACACAAGTGCACGTACACACACACACACACATGCTGTGGGATGTTCTGTATGTCCTGTGGGAGCCCGTTCTTGAGTTCCTCGTGGCTTTGCCCAGCAGGTCCATATAGAGGATGATTAGGACCACGGGCCTGAGTGCAGGTGTCTGAGATGGTCTGCACTTGGCTGTGCTGGGGATGGTCTGTATGTCAAGTTGTTCTGATTGATCAATAAATAAAACCTGATTGGCTGTGGCTAGACAGGAAGTATAGGTGGGACTAACAGAGAGGAGAAATAAAAGAACAGGAAGGCAGAAGGAGACTGCCTGGAGCCGCTGCCAGGACAAGGAAGATGTAAAGTATCGGTAAGCCACGAGTCACGTGGCAAGGTATAGATTTATGGAAATGGATTAATTTAAGCTATAAGAACAGTTAGTAAGAAGCCTGCCACGGCCATACAGTTTGTAAGCAATATAAGTCTCTGTGTTTACTTGGTTGGGTCTGAGCGGCTGTGGGACTGGCGGGTGACAAAGATTTGTCCTGACTGTGGGCCAGGCAGGAAAACTCTAGCAACACACACACACATGCACACACATACACACAAATAATAATAACAAATAAAATATATTTTAACAGATCCTAAAAACCCCATCAGAAAGCTCTTTCACTTGCAGCAGAGTGGCGGGATTCAAACTTAAAACAATTAGGAGCCTTCCTATTTACTAATGGCAAACCGCAGAGAAAGAAATTGGAGAAGCAATCTCATTCACAATTGCCTAAAAACACATGCATGCCAACGTAACAGAATAAACCTAATCGTGGAAGCAAAAGACCTCTACGATGAAAACTGTAAAACGCTGAAGAAAGAAATCAAGATGCTAGAAGAAGCCGGGCGTTGGTGGCGCACGCCTTTAATCCCAGCACTCGGGAGGCAGAGTCAGGCGGATCTCTGTGAGTTCGAGGCCAGTCTGGGCTACCAAGTGAGCTCCAGGAAAGGCGCAAAGCTACACAGAGAAACCCTGTCTCGAAAAACAAAACAAAAAAAAAAAAAAAAAAAAAAAAAGATGCTAGAAGATGGAAATATCTCCCAAGAAAGGCAGGCAGCTGAGTGAGAGAGCCACTCCATCCGCTTCGTTACACAAAGCCAGAACCTCTTAAAATCAGCAGTCTTTTTATGACCACTAGGAAAAAAAATTCCTCCCACAAGAATGTAATGGGAAGATTCCACAGAAGTGATCTGGAAGCAGCTTCAGTACTGTGTCTTTTTTGGGTACTCTTCACTCAGATTTTTCCCCAGTAATTATTTTTTATGCTAGTAGAAGACACTAAATTCAATGTAGAATATCAGCATAGTAAAATTTTCTGAAATTAACAACTATACTGTGATCATACAACAGAATAACATTAGATATGAAAGGTAGAGGTTGAAGTTTTTAGAAATAAAAGTTCAAGCTGTCTGATACTTCCTATCAAATGATTCATAAAGAAGAATATAAGTATTTATATTCATATATAGTGCTATATATGCATATAAGTATTTTTACCTATATGTTTGTATATGTGCACATACATATTAAAAAATGAAGAGGAACTGGGTGGTGGTGGCTCATACCTTTAATGCCAGCACTCAGGATTCAGAGACAGGCAAATCTCTAAGTTCAAGGCCAGCCTCGTCTACAGAGCAAGTTTCAGGAAGGTCAAGTTTCAGGGCTACACAGAGAAACTCTGTCTTGAAAAACCTTAATTAATTAATTAATTAATTAATTAATTAAAACATGAAAAGGCAAGGCCATGGAGACAATAAAAAGACAGTGATTGCCAGAACTGATGTACTGAATGAGCAGACTTAAATCAACTAGCCTCCAATAAGAGATGAGTATCACCCACCGTGGGAAAAAATGACATCATGCAATCTTCCAAAGGCAATGCTTTCTGAGGAACACAGTCATCATCTGTAACTTGTTCCACTCAAAAACGTTTACTATGTACAAGCTAACAATTAAAAATTCAGTATTGAGGGGCACTCTCAAAATAAATGACTGCTAGTCCTACAAGTGTCAGAGGTATCTGTCCTACAGGACAGAAAGGCTGCTCACAATAAAGGACATGAAGACATACTAACTAACACAATTCCATGATCTTGAATTAGGGAAAATTTGTTAAAAGTCATGATGTTCTAAATGAGAAATGTCCTTCCTAGGGTCATGCATTTGAACACTTTGTCCCCTGTTGGTGGCACTATTTGGGGGAGATGATGGAACTTTTGGGGGGTTACAGCATTGCTGGAGGAAATTCGCCACTGGGGATGCACTTTGGGAGGGAGAGCCTCGCTCCACTTCCATTTTCCTCTCTGCTTCCTGCTCAGGCCACCTGTGCCAACATGGACTTCCCCTCCGGAAGCATGAGCCAAAATGAACTCTTCATGAACTGCTTCTGGTCACAGCAACAAAAAGTAACTGAAAAACAAGGGTCTATAGTCCAATTTCACTAAACAGTCTTTAAAGTATAATAATCAAAATATACACAGGCAAAAGAGACTAACACTAAGATTAAGTGCCAAACATTGTAACATTTAAAAGAATGTGTAAATGTGGCAAATGTTAGCATTCTGACCCGCCCCTTGGAGATTTGCCCAGTGTACAGAGGTAAAGTCCCCTTGAAGAAAGAGAACTGCCCCTCCCCCTCTCCATTCCCAGGAGGTGTATGCACCCGCGACCCCTTTCCTTCTCTCCTCTCCCTCTCTGTCTCTCTCCCTCTCTCTCTCTCTCTCTTTATATATCTTTCTCTCCATCTCTCTATTATAATAAACTTATTTCCACGTGGATGCAGTGCCTGGGGTAAGAGTGACTGTCTGCCGCTGAATCTGCCTGGCATGTTTCCCTGCACACGTGGGATACCCTGGCCCAGCGCAATATCCTAACAGCAAATGTTAGAAAATTGTGAACTAAAATAGAAGGCATGCAGGAATCAATGCACTATTCCTTCAGTTTTCCATCAATTTAACGTTTATTTCCAAATCACAGAGTAAAATAAGTACTACTTCAATTTACCCCTGAGCAACCATGGCTAAAAACAAAGACTAGAAGAACTGGACATGCAAACGCCACCACCCACTTCTTCAGTACCCCGTCCCTTTAGGATTTCTAAGCTCCCACGGGCAGCACTTCACACGCTGGTGTCCCATCCTCGTCTTACCCCTTTCTCCTTTACGTAGTCAATCCTGTTCCTTCCTTTATCTCCAACTTTGTCACTCTTACCAAATCAAGTGCTTGCTTTCAGAGCCCCATGTACTTCTCATAACTAGTATTTGAATTTATTTGCATAACTAACTGCATAACGTCATCTTCACCTTTGAGTGACAAGGCAGGATTCAATGCCCCAGCTCACCATTCTAACTCCAACACTTAACACAATGCCTAGAACACAGTCAATGCTTAAAATAAAGAGCTGTGCCTGCAAATGCAGCCTGCAGCCTGCTAGGCTGAAGCAGGAGTAATGAGAAAAGCACATGCAAGGACCCCCAGGGTGGGGATTCCCTGGCACATTTGGGAAACAGCAGGAGCTGTGTGAAATTCCCCATCTTTGCCCTAATGGTAGATGATACTTGTCCTGCTCCTGAAACTGCCACAAGCTCTCTACCTCAACCCCTATTACTCCTCAGCTTGCGTCTTTATATCCCCGCAGCATTTATGATGACCTAAAATGCTCCTGTTTTGAGTAGTAGCTGCTCTTTTCCACAATATTAACTTTGTAACATCAGTGTCTTAGTTAGGGTTTCTATTGCTGTGAAGAGACACCATGACCACGGCAACTCTCATAAAGGAAAACGTTTAATTGGGCTGGCTTATTATTATTATCATCATGGCAGGAAGCATGGTGGCGTGCAGGCATACATGGTGTTGTAGATGGAGCTGAGAGTTCTACATCTTGATCCTCAGGCAGCAGGAAAGAGAGTGAGCCACAGGAGGCCTCAAGGCCCACCCCATAGTGACACACTGCCTCAACAAGGCCACACCTCCTAACAGTGCTACTCACTATGGGTCAAGCATTCAGACACATGAGTCTATGGGGGCCATACTAATTCAAACCACCACAACCGGGGAGTTTCTAAATTGTTGTATTTCCAATGTTTATAATAATATCTAAGATAAAATAAAAACTCAATAAATATTTTTAACAAATACATAAGATATAAGTTGCCAAAATTCTTCTCCATTCAAAATTATCTACATAGTGATTTAAATAAGCAAAACTTCCAACTCTCCATGCAAAGGCAAAACTGTTAGAATTTGAATATGAAATGTTTCCCATGGTTTTAGGCACTGAACACCTGGCCTCCAATATGTGTCACTACTTTGGAAGGTGCTAGAAACTTCAGGAAGTGAGGGCAAGATGGAGAAAATAAGTCACTGGGGGCATGATTTGAAGGTCCCTTTCTGTCTGCCACCTGCCTATCATGAGTCGAGTAGTGGTTACCATCCAGTCTCACTGTCGGGATGCAATGCCTCACCATGTACCCTGAAGTAATGGAGCAAGAACGAAGGACTGAATTAAGACCTGAAAACCATGAGTCACAGTAAGTTCACCTCTCCCTTTACTTCCCTCAGGCATTTGTCACAGTGAGAGAAAAACAAGGAAACTAACACACTATCCTTTGATATAAGACGATAACCATCCTAATTTTTAGGTGTTAAAATAATTTTCCTTTTTCAAAGAATGGTCATATTATATACCAACTGGGTTTTTTTTTTCCTTTTTCCTAAATGGTTTTTATTTTCTGTTAATGTCTAATACTTTTTGAAGATTTATTGGTCTGTGAAACTAGAAGTCTGGAAACTCCTGATATGTCAGATTAAAATAATTCCTAAAAATGTCATTTCACTATCCATCCCAAGGTACTGAGGCCAGTGTACTCTTCCATAGTCCAGCCAGTATCTTGATCTCCCTGAACTCTACTTCAGAACTGATTACCCCTCCTCTAAACCCTCCCTTTCTTTTCTCCCTTCCCTGAACCTTCCTCTCTTTCTATCCAGGATCTATCTAAACAAAGAAGCCTTTCTTTACCACCTGAGCCTGCATCTAACCCACAGCCATCTCTTGCGGAAGGTCGGTGGGCCCAAAGCTCCCTCCAACAGAATCCCTTTGTAGAGATTTCCTAAAAGATAGTTTCTAGCAGGTCAGTGAAGACTGGATTAGGGCAACAAGGCAACAACTTTGGTTGTTTTTTTTTTTTTTGGTTTTTTTTTTTTTTTTTTTTTTTTTTTTTTTTTTTTTTTTTTTTTGTATGTTGGTTGGTTGGTTGATTGGTTGGTTGGTTGGTAGTGCTGGAGACTGAAATAGCACCTCCCATGTGCTAGGGAAGAACTCTACACTGGGCTTTCCCCAGCCCTTTTTTACGTTATTTTGAGACAGAGTCCCAAAGGCCCAAGTCATGGGCTGGCCTTGAACTCACCTTTAGTCCAACTAGGCCTTGAACTTCTGACCATCCTGTCTGTCTTAGGAGTAGCTGGGTTTACAAGCCCATGCCACCAAGCTCCAATGAGCCAGTATTTAAAAAAAAAAAAAACTCCCAAATGATTTTGATGCATAAACTGATTTTTTGTTTGTTTGTTTCTCGAGACAGTTTCTCTGTGTAGCCTTGGCAGTCCTAGAACTTACTCTATAAACCAGGCTGGCCTTGAACTCAGAGATCTGCCTGCCTTTGAGTGCTGTGACTAAAGGCATGCACCACCACTGCCCAACCTAAACTGATTAAGAGTTCATAACCCAAACAACAGTGCTGAAACTAGACATAAAATACTTTACATTCAATAAAAATTATATGTGCTCCTCGAGAGCTTCTTTTAGAGAACAAAGGAATAACCATTAAATAGGAATACATATAACCTTAAGTGTTGCAGATTTAATCTTTATGTTTTTTCATTAAATATCAAATGTGTACATTCCATGTTCAAATTATACACATGAAATAATTTAATAAATCACTTCAGATGCATAGGCTATTTTCTTTTTCAAAAAATTCCAGCTGCAGTATTTGACACAGAGAAGCAGAAGCATCTCTGAAACAGCCTGTGATAGGAGGCAAATATTGCAAAAAAAAAAAAATGATGTACTTAACCTGAAGCTTATTATAATAGGCAGCAAGTGAAATTCAGTTTTTAAAAAGTTAAACTAAATGTAGTTTACTAACCTGCTTGTTGTTTTCTGCCATGGAAAGCTGTAATGCCAAGAGCATGGAGTCTGGACCACATAAAGTCGTTCTCTCAGAGTTACAAAGAGCACGCCAATTCCTTCTAAACTCTTTAATCATATCCAAGACAGACATCTGATTAAGCGCAGCCATTCTCTTAAAGTAGAACAGAATACAATGTTAAAGTGACTTGTTTTAATTGGAAATTAACATTTAACATGTGTAAGCAAGCATGGTTAGAAAAAAATAAGTAGTGAACAAGAGGTCATTTCATATTTACCAAGATTGCTTTTAATTAAATTTAGGAAAACAGAATAATACAATTTCTACCCAATCATATTTTCCTCTACTTTAGTTTTCTTAAGCCAAATCTTTTGAAATAACAAAAATCCAACCTTCAATTTTGAATTCACATAAAACAGACATGCAAATTCTGCAAGTTTATAATTATAGACACAGACATCACTAATTAAATCTGTATTTTAAGATAGTTATTTTGAGAAAAATAATACTATAAGTGGAGAGTCGGGGGAGGAGGCTCTCATTCCTGTACTGTCCCAAAAGTGGTTTACTTTTCTACTCCTTTGAACCTGGAACATCTTAAGACTTGATTTAACTAGAAGACTATGAGATAATAAGACTTCTAAGCTAAGCCTTAAGAGGTTTGTGCAAAAGAGTTAATACAGCAAGGATCTAGAGATGTACTTTCAGCAGTTTCCATTAAGAGTGTTTGACTGTGCTGAACTGTTTTTATAAACGATACATGTTTTATGAGGAATACCTGACTTCCTTCTGAGTCTGGAGATTTTGGTGCATTTTGGACAGGGCATGCCTATGAGTCCAGTAAAAACCCTGGCGGAGTTTCTAATAACTTTCCTTGGTAGACGACATGTATGATTTTGTGACTCTATCAAAAGGACATTTAGAAGCTTATGTCTGGCCTCCCTGGACTTCATTCACATACCTTTTCCCCCTTCACGGATACTATCTTTATCCTTTTGCTAAAGTAATTCCCAAACACACCTACACCTCAACGCTGGCTTTTCTGGTTCTCTAGCAAAGTGCCAGTCCTGGGGATTCTCACTCTCCTGCTGTCCTGAGCCTGCTGTTCCAAGGCCAGCTAACCCGCTGAGGAAGACATGTGAGAGAGAAGGTATTCCAGCTGACAACGAATACCAACTCACAGACATGAAAGAGGACACCTTCTTCTGTGGAGACTCCAATCCACATGGCAGGGGAGCTTCAGCAACCCTAGTCACCTCTCTGTCAAGGCAAGCAGAGGGAGGAATCAACCGATCCAGCCGACCCACAGAATTTGAAGCAAATGCTTGGTTATTTTACAGTGAGCACATTTTTGGTGTTTTGTTACAAGGCAAATAGATCATCCATGTATCATCTAACACACGAAGCTACCCAATGCCAGACGCTTCTCAAATGTTCAATATTAATTACTTTGCTCAGTTTTCACATGCCCTAATGATGTCAGTCTACAATTATCCGCATTTGACACATGAAAAAAGTAATGTCCAACCACACGAAGTTAGTAAATAGCCAAATGCAGAAATCTAAGATTTTGTAAGCCCAAAACCTGGGCACTTTAAATCACTGTATTTTATCACTTCTCCTGGATGCATACAAAACCCTTTCAAAATAATCAGATGCGATGTGGTTATTTTACATAGCAAACCTATGTTGTCCCTTTTCTTCTCTCATTCTTCTTGATGGCATTCATCTTTTAAATGTCTGTGTGTGTATGCTTGCTTATATGTGAGTACATGTGTATGGAGGCCCAAGGTCGATACTGAGTGTTTTCCTCCACCGCTCTATACCTTCTACATTAAGGAAGGGTCTCTTGCTGAACCCGGAGCTCACCCTATCAGCTAGTCTGGCTAGCCAGCTCACTCCATATATTTGTCTATACCTCCTGCACACTGGGATTACAAGCAGACTACTACACCAGCATTTATATTCATTCTGAGGATTTAAGTTCCAGTCCTCATACTTGTCCAGCGGGTGCTGTACCCACTGAGCCACCTCCCCAGCTCTTACTCATTCCTTGATGGATATCTACATCACCACGTAACTTGGCTGTGAATAGTGCAGCAATATACATGTAGGTACCTCAGACCTGTCCAATTTCAGAGGCACATGTCAGGTGTGAAATAATATAATCTGTGATGCAATTAAAACAAAGTAGATGACCATAATCAGTAATCTTCATTGCTGAGAGTTTTCTTTCTCTTAAAAAAAAAAACCCACACACTTACGCATTAAAAAAAATTAAGAAGTAATAAAAGCATGAACTATCATCAGTGATATGATTAGTTCGCCTGAAGTAAATTTTTGGTAAAAGACCACCTATTGGTATTATCTTAAGGTATTATATGTTTAGATTTCCATAAATAAAAATTCACCTAGAACTAGATCACCCTGAATCCCTGGCTCTGTCATTTACTAAGCTATGAGATCTCAGCCAACTTATATCACTTCTCCCTGCCCCAACCTTCTTGTAGTGAAAACAAAAAAAGGTCGGATCTCATACTTTTGGGGAAAGCAAGGCATAACTACATATACAGCTTTTATGGCAGTGCCAAGCACATTTGTTACGATCTTGCATCATGAGCTTTTAAGCTGTTTTGAGTTAAAAGTGAAAGAGCATTACTACCAATGTCAGAGAGCCAGAAGTCTCGTCTAGGAGTCTACAATAATGAATATTTGAGACATTCCGGCCACACAGTCTGTTTCACAACCATGTACCTTGACCTTGTCATACAAAGGCGGCCAGGAACAACGCACAAGCAAGTCAACATAGCCGGACCCCACTAAAATTTTATTTATTTTTGGACACCAAAACCTGTTTTATATTATTTTCAGAAGTCACAAAATCTTCTCCTTTCATTTATTCACCAACCATTTAAACAAGTAAAACAATGTTTAGCTCTGGAACTGGCTATTCACAAATAGGCATGGCGGCCGGTCTGCCAACGTCTACTGCGGCCCCAGCTTTTCCAGGGCTGCCCAAGTATAAGTATTATCACACAGGAAGCAGGACTATGCCTCACCCTCTGTTCTTATCTCCCAGTCTGCTGTGAGGAATTAATGAGACCCTAACATGGAAAATGTGCACTGTGCAGAGTGAGGAAAGAAGAGGAAGGGGAGGATGAAATGGAAAAACAAAGGTAGAAGGAGGCAGAAGTAATGGACTCTTGTTTTGAAACTGGATTCAAGGTGAACTGGGGCAGAAATTCTGAGACAGCAAATTGTCCCTGGAAGGTGAAGTGAGAGAGACAGACACTGCCCAGCATCCCTGCCACCACATCCACGCATTAGTTGTGCATCGTGATGAGCACAAATGTCTTCATGCCCATACATGAGACAGTAATATTTACTTAGCAGAATTATGAGGCATCAGTGAAACAAATAAATATACAACGTCCTTATTGCCAGCACTTAGAAAGCACTCCATACAAAGATGACAGCTGACACTGTGTACTGTCCTAGGCTGGTCCTGAATGTCCCTGTGAAGGATGCAACAGCTGACAGAAATTCTGGAAATGGGAGTCTGCTTAACGTCGTGTGGGGAGACAGATCCCTCTGGCCTGTCGCCGGCCTCACGGACTAAAAGCAGATTCTGATGGGCTTCATTCATCTACAGTCGAGCCCTGGCGACCTCCCAGGTCCTTCTGCACAAGCTACCCGTGAAGTCCGCCTCCGGGAAGCCAGGAGTCAGGGCGGACGGAGCCCCTGCACGGACCCCGCCGCTGCTGTCACCGAAACGCCTCCACGCAGCGGCGGCCTGGATTACCCCCCCCGAAATGGGACCGAAGGGCAGAGAAAAGGCGACATTCACCTAGTCCGGTGGGCCAAGCGGGTGCGAGCCGAGGGCGGAGCCGCGCAGCAGCCGGGACGCCGGAAGGCGCGGGTTTGAATGAAGCTCAGCCTCCATTCAAATCTCGCGGCAGGGCCCGGGAACCAATCGCCGCGCTCGCCCTTCGGCCCGGAAGCAGAGCCGCCGAGCGCCGCGGCCGCCCCCAGCCGGGAGAGCTGCGCTCGGGTCGCCCGCCTCCCTGCCTTCGGTGCGTACGGAGCCCGGGGGTGTCTGGTCCCCGCCAGCTCATGCTGCTTCCCCGGGGACCCTTCCCTGGGACTTGGCGAGGTGGGAGTGGGTTGTCTCCGGAGAGGCGTGGGGACCCACGTGGGGGACTGGACTGGGCTGGGTCCCTGCCTCCTCGGGAGGCCCCCAGAGTGTCCACCCCAGGATTTAAAGACCCGGGGGGGGGGGGGGGGAGAGGTGGCCATCACACCCGGACCTCGAATCTCTTACACGACCTGTACCTCTCTGCACTGTGGACTTCTCGCCTGCTGGCCACGCGTAACACGTGTCCAGCCTGGAATGCCCGTTTATTAAGGTTATTTAATATAGAAGCCCCCCTGCGGGGAGGACTCATCCGAATCTCAGCAGATGCCCCAAAGATATTTTAATGTGTTCGTTTTGAGCCTAGAATGGCTCCTCGTTTTAATTAACAACAAATTAAAATTATTAATTATCGTGTGAGAACGCTATTTCTACAGTGCACACTACCTATCCCGCTACAAATAAGTTGAGGCTTGTGACTGGCATTATAACATTGATATCACACTGCATATACAGCTTTTATGGCAATGCGAAGCACAAATCTAGATCCTGCATTTTATATCTGCTCATTGCATGTGTTAATGTTGATTTATAACTATCCCTAGACCATAATATCCTTCAAGGCTCTTAGACTCCTTTTCTTTTTAGGCAGAGGTAGGAGTTTCCAGTTCATCCCACACTTCATAAGAATTTGGCTAGACTGTCAAATTAGAATATTAAAAATCATATAATTAAATAATGTAGCATAGTATTAAGAAAGGCAAGTGTGTATATCTGTGTTTTCTCTAGCATTTTGGCCTGATAAATACTAAGGTTTTTTTTAATTCTTTCTCCATTTATCCACTTAGCAAATTTCTTAGGCAAAATGGGGACCATTGGTAGTCCCAGCTTTTATGGAACTCTTAGGTTTGATAATGTCAGCAAAATGTAAAACATGCCAACTACAAATAGTGCTGTATCTCTGTTACTTAATAATTTTATAAATCTATTTTTATTAAAATTATTCAACCCTCAAGTGCTGAATATATAAATGTGTGTATGCATGTGTATGTGTGTTAGTTAATATAAGCAGAATTCTCTTTTGTGCCACCTCAGATTTTGCAATACCTAGCCTTGTTTTGATTCTTCTGTTAAATTACTAACAGTTTTCAATTTTGTTTGTGATCCACAGTTTCGTGACAGCCAATAGCGAGCTATTTGATTCTTACAACTACTCAAGTTTTTGAGATACAAGATGAAGCAAGATCCTGCAAGAAATGCTGCCTACACTGTGGATTGTGAAGATTATGTCCATGTGGTAGAATTTAACCCCTTTGAGAGTGGAGATTCAGGAAATTTAATTGCATATGGTGGCAGTAATTATGTGGTTATTGGCATGTGCACATTTCAGGTTAGTCTACAAACTGCAAGGAGTGATGGTGAAGGTATTTTATCAATAACAAAATTTATACAAACCAAAGCTAAACTTTAAAAGTACATTGCACTTAATTATAAAAAAAAAAAATGATTTGACGATACACAGAGAAAGGTTTTCCCAGGAGTAATGATTGAGCCTTTTGTAAACATTACATAGATGATGGAAATGGAAAGTATGAAGCTCTTCTTTTACCTAATGATTAGTAGTGGAATATTCTTATAAAGGCTATTATGTAACTGAACACACACAAGTATTTACATGTATTAAAAAGTCAAATTAAATGAAATCCAGTTCAAATTTACCTAAATTATAGTTTTTTATAGGAAACAGGATGATGTTGAAATTCTAAAAAGTTTTCTTCCAAAGAGTTTGTAGCTTTCATGATGTTTGACTTTCCTATTAATTTGCTTTCACACTTTCTGTATCTACTCATGTATGTAGAATAGCAGAGTATAGAATCACATTTACATCAAGCGGTTCATAGCCCTCTATGAATTCTGGAGCCACAATGCCTAGACATTTACTTTTGAATGGCTTACTTAATTAGCATTATACTTTCATTAGATAATTAACCTCTCTTCTCTAAATGTGAGGAATATGATGTTCAGTACAGTTTGTGAGGTATAGTGAGTTAGTACATAGAAAGTTCCCAGAAGATATTTAACACATTGTAACCCATATGTGTATTTTAGTTGTGGTTGATATGGGCAATAGTGACAGTCACACCCTCGTTTTTAATCACCAAAGAAAAATTGCTTCCAAGAGACCCCATACCACATTTTCTCAAGGGAAACCTAGGTTATGTGTAAGAGACGCTCAGCAGGGAAGGTTCAATCCTCTGGAGTTTCTGCAATTCTTCGTTTACCAAAATAATATTTACAGAACTATGTTTCTATGACCCTTGACCTAAGTTCAGCTGGGCTATGAGAATCACAATTCATGTGACTCAGCCAAATAATGTAGCATTGTCCTAAGAGAGACTTACTAAAAACTGTTCTTCTAATGTGGGCCACTAATGTGCAGAAATGCTAAGCAACCCATATGGTAGGACTGAGTTTTCCCTCATTACTGTCCATGCTTTCTAAATTAATAGATGTGGACGTAGGACTGCGTTTCCAAATACTGATAAATATGTCTACCTCTAGTTCAAGTTCAATTAGGAAGTACTGGAGGAAGAAAAGAAGGGAGAAAATTAAGGGAAGGAAAAATAGGTAACAAGGAGAAAGGAAATTGACAAAATGAGAAGGCATAAAATATTTGTGTCGTTCAAAAGACTTGTCTTTATTGATCCTCAGATATGTGAGAGCAACAAAGTAGGTCTTACTTCCAAATTATCTAAGGGAAAAACAATAGGGTTTTTTTGTTTTATTAGCACATAATGAACACAAATCATGTTCTGTTCCTAACATTAGAGATAGAGCAGAATACGACTGTCTGTTTCCTCTGAGTTTCCATTCTATTTCAAAGACGTTTAGGAGATTACATGACAAAGAAAGGAGAACAAGATTAGACCTCATTCTACACCCTGTTTTCTTCTGTCAGACCCGTGTGATTTCTGTTCAGATTAAGTCACTAGTCCACATATCCTGAAGAATTTGATCTTCATTAGTTTGCCCCTGGAGACCCAAAACCAATTACTGTTCTCTTTTCTCTATTTAAATGTTGTTGAACATTCCCATTCTCTCATCCTAGAACCTTCACGTATCACTTTTGTATCACTCAATTTCATACCTTGTAAGAAAAAAATTATATAAATGGAACCAATTTTCCCATGCCTATCAGAAAAAAAAATAGTCTTCATTGTAAGATTATCGGGAAACACTAAGTACAGAAAATTCTGAGTTTCAGCAGAACTGTTTTCAGAATCTGGTGCTGTCCTTTTAAGGAACCAGAAATATGAGTAGATATGAGTTGATTGTTACAAATTTGTCCAAAAGTCAAGAGTATACTAAGGGCCAGGGAATTTAAAACTAAAAAATTGGTAAAGACCCTGTCCCAAAGAGATTCTTAAATCAGTACACTCTTGTAAAAGCCTCATTTATAAATGACCAAATGAAGATACAGTTTCACAGCTTGTTCCCTCTTGAGTAATAAAGAAGTCTCCAGTTGGGCTTGAATGAGAGCGTTGATTTAGGCAAGTACATTATTTTTGTGGAGAAAATGAAACAGAGAGATACCTTAATCCTTTGGATAACCAACTTCATTTAGCAAGTATTTATTAAGTTCGATTTGTATGCCAAACTCTGTTCAGATCCAAACATTGTTTAATAGATTGGACCAAGTCAAACAAGCAAAAATTTAATAAAGGTGACTATAAGTCTTAAGACAATAGACTTCAGAACTAGGAAGGGAGAATTAGGACTTAGAAATTTTAGTCACCTGAATATTAACACAAGTCAACACAATGGGGAGCCAAACTGAGCTAACTCAATACTCTTCAGTTAGAATATAATGTGAGCCACAAATGTAAGTTTAAATGCTATGGGAACAACATGAAAGTAGGGCCATGAGAGTTCAGTGGGTAAAGGAACTTCTTGCCAAGCCTTCTTATGACCTAAGTTCAATCCCTGGAGTCAACATGTAGGAAAAAAAGAACCAACTCCTAAGATTTGTCCTTTGGCTTCAGCGTGTGCATGATAGCGCATGCACATACACACATTCACATACAATAAAAATAAAAGGTAGGATTAATTTTAGGCAAGTATTCTAACTATTAAGGTAACTAAAATAACTATATAATCAATATAAAGGTTATTCTATAGTTGATATATTAATAGAGATCTTTGTATATATTTTATACCTTATAAAGTATCCATATTGGCTGCATTTCAAATGTTTTAGGTTCTATATAGCTAGTAGCTACCTTATCAGACAGCACAGTTCTCTGTAAATTGGTAATGTTTTATATAATAATCTTTATTGCTCAGCATTGTACTCTGATTTAAAAGGAGATAGTGTATTTGAAAAAAAATCATGGAAGAGGTATTAGACTAGCAAAGCTTGACTTACCACCTCAATGGTTTGCAGTTGTTGCTTCAAGACGGGTGCTAAATATGCTCTGAATGTGTTCATTCCCCTAGGCGGGATTGCTGTAGCAAGGCTTGCCATCACTAAATTAAGCTTATTCTCCACACTTCCAGAGATAGACTAGGGCATTAAGTAGAATTTACATGGAGACACTCTGCCTTAATGTTAGGAACTCTAATAGCCCTATCTACTACTGAATCTACTTCTCCTAAAAGCAGCTATTTCTTTCTCATTGGAAGTGCTTAAGGAGCTATTATTTTTTTAACATTTTTTTTTCAGATGTTTGAGTAAAAATGAAAGCACTAAATAAGAGTTGCATTAGATAAACCAGCTTTAATTTACTGAAATTCTGCATGCGGCTCTAACTAGGTGTGGTAGAAAGGCCTACCACTTTAAAATCCTTTAGTAGCCCTTCCACCAACTGGGCTGTTCCTCAACCTCAAATTGCTGGAGCCTTGTATAATCATTTCTATTACAGCAAGTTTTCCAAAGTCTCTTAATTTCCTGCCTATACAATACTGCCTACACCCCGAACTGAACCAAAAATAGCAGTCGTCTCTGTCTATACCACACACACACTGCTCTTTTCATCGGCTGGCTCAGTAACAGCCAGTAATGCCAGGGGCAGGGCAAGGCTTCCTGTTAATACATAAAGCTTGGTCTATGCAGTCCCTATGATTTCATTATCCCTCTGACCACTCAGTAATTCCATATCTAATTTGAGTAACAAATACAAGACCTGCTTTTCATCACTCTTGTTACAGTAGCGAAATAATGTGCATTTTTATATAAAAATTCATTTTTAGGTTTGTAAAGTATGGAAAACTAGAGCTCAGTCAGACTGTGAGGTCAGCTGTGATTAGGCTCTTGATTTTAAACTGCTTAGTTAGTGGCTGCTGCCGTGACGTATCTGTTAGCTGAGCAGTTGTAATGTACACAGATTATGAAGTAGCAAAATTTGTCAATTTTTTTCCTTTTCTCACTAAGTGTATTTCTGTTCACTTCTTTGGTTAATGGGAAATCTTTTTGTTAACTCAAGTTGACCTGAAATTTAAAGTTACTTTAAGATGGTGTTTGAATTTATAAAGACATGGGTAGGATGCCTGAGAAATGACTTTGCTAGGATCTCAAAAGCTGTCTTAATACATCTCCTGGGATTCAGCATAAGTATATATGAGAATATACTGTGAAACTGTATAATGAAATATATAAAATAGATTCTTGCAAGTCTAAGAATTAGATGAGCAACTATTTTGGATGACCCCTAAGTGTCTTCCCTCATTGCCTCTTTCTCCCAGGAAAACTGATTTTTAAAACCTCATTTTTTTAAAATTGTTATACATATACTGTTAAAAATAAAATGTCTCCTAGGTGAAGTATAACATGTTTCCTGTTTTGTTTTACCTAACTAAAGGTACTTTGTCTTTGTAACTGAGGCTTAACACCTTTTTTGTTTCTTCATTTACATTTCTTTTGCCCCTCCCCCAGGGTACTGAGGAGCAAACCTAGGGCCTTGTACATATTAGACAAATACTAAATAAAGCTACATCTCAAGCCCTCAATATTCTTTTTAAGTTCTTTTTTTAAGATTTATTTATTTATTTATTCATTTATTATGTATACATTGTTCTCCCTGCACACCAGAAGAGGGAGCCAGATCTCATTACAGATGGTTGTGGGCCACCATGTGGTTGCTGGGAATTGAACTCAGGACCTCTGGAAGAACAGCCAGCCCTCTTTTTAATTTCTTAAACTAGTATGATCTCAATATCTAGTTATCTTCACAAAGCATATGCATGCCTCATGATAAATTTTGATTAAGATGAAATTCAGAGTATTTTATTATTTGTCTTTGTAACATTAAAACATTCACTGTATACATTTAGGAGGAAGAAACAGACATTGAAGGAATTCAGTACAAAACCCTACGGACGTTTCACCATGGAGTCCGAGTTGATGGCATAGCCTGGAGCCCAGAGACCAGACTTGATTCACTGCCTCCAGTAATCAAGTAAGTTTAGACATTCTAATGTCCTTCGTGTCAAGTGATCCCAGGTGCTCCGTGCCTATTTTCCGTGGCCTTAGGTGATTAGATATTTTGATATTTGCTATTATTTAATAATTTTTGGATTATCATCCTTGCAATTTAGGTTTGTGACTGTGGCTGATGGATGCCTTGGCCGTGTGTTTGGTCCACACTCCAAGTCTGTTTCCCTGAGTTTGGTCAGGATCATTCAAAGTCATCAAAGAATCTGTACTTTGAATTAAAGTGCTATTTCAGAGCAGCAAGATGGCACAGTGGGCAGCAGAACTTGCTGCCAAGCCTGGCTACCTGAGTCCCGTTTCCAGGAGCCACTTGATGGAAGGACAACTAGCCAACTCCAGCAAGCTCTCCTCCGACCTCCACATAGCCACCAGTGTGTGTACAAACATACACAAAATAAATGTAAAGGCGATAAGTTGCTACTTTGCTAAAATAACATTTTTAAACAGTAGTACAGTCTTTCTGACCCCAGATGTGAACCAAGGTCATATTTTCATGTTCAGCGGAGCATAATTCACTAGTTTAGGCAATGGGTTTCAGTTTCAATGAAAGCGTTCTTAAAAAATAACAGTTGCCTTTGAGAAAAATCAAGTACTAATGTAATTAGGGGACAATTTATATCTGATGAAACTGTGGGCTCTTCATAGTACAGTTTGATTCCTGAAGAGTGGCTCGGGAATTGAGAGCATAGACTGCTTTTGCAGAGAACCAGAGTTCAGTTCTCAGGACCCATGTCACGTGGCTCACAACCACCTGTAACTCCTACTCCAGGAGGATCTGGTGGTGTCAAGGGCTTCCACAGGCACCGACACACCCACACACTGACACACTCGTACACATAACTAAAAGTAAGAAAGTTTGTAAGTACAGTTTTATAAAGTTTTGACAAGTGCATATGCTTTTGTGGAGTGTGTGTGTGTGTGTGTGTGTGTGTGTGTGTGTGTGTGTGACATGCATGGGTACAGTTGCTGGTGGACAACTTTATACGTCATTCTCAGTAATGCCATCAGCCTCAGGGTCTCACCAAGTAGCCCAGATTCCCTGGCCAAATAGTGCAAAGGACCCTCCTTCTTACGCCTCCCCAGCACTGGGAGCACAGACGCACCACTATGCCTGGCATGTTTAACTTGTGCCTTCCGTGAGTTCTGGAAATTGAATTCAGCTTTTCATACTTGCAAAGCAAGCAGTGTTTACCAGCTGAGCAGCAACCCCAGCTCTTCATGTAGTTTATAACCTGTATTCTTTGAATACACAACCTTTCTCTATTCCCCATTCTTTTCTGGTTAGTTCCTAAGCCCTGCTCCCACCACAGCAGCCATGAATTGGAGTTCTGTGACCAGAACTTAGTTCTACCTATGGTTACTTCATCGATGGATCATACAGAACGTGTTCTTTGTGAAGGCTCGAGGCTTCTGAGCCTCAACTCCTTTGCATTCTACTGCATTGTTTGTATTTTTTCACTTGTTTATCCGTTTTTCTGTAATGGATACCAGGACAGTTTCCAGTTTTTAGCTATTATAACTCCAGTTTCATGTGCATACCTTTATCCAGCTTTAGTGGATATATAGTTTTATTCTCTGAGAAGTAGAATCGCTGGGTCACAAAGAGATACATGTTTAATATTCAGGAAGCACGGGGAGCTGGGGAGATGGTGGCTCAGCAGCTAAGAGTACTTAACTGCTCTTACAGGCGGCCTGGGTTTGGTTCCTTGTACCCACAGGATGGGCCACAACCCTCCTGGCCTCTGCAGGCACCAGCTGTGCATGGGATATACATACATACATGCATGCAAAGCCAACACATTAAATAGAAAGAAAGTGCCAGATTCTGGGGCTATGGATGAGGCTCAGTGGTAGACACTCGCCTAACATGCCTGAGGCGCTGTGTTCTGTCTCTAGCAGTCCAAAGCCTGGAACGAGGGTCCCGTTTCTGAAGCATTTCTACCACTGTGTATTCCAGTAAATGGTGTGTGTTCACGTTGCTCTTCCTGCTCCCCACATTTAGTATATTGAATTGTAATGGCTCTAGTTCAGTTCTGAGGTTTTCTGATGTCATTAAGATATGGCATTTCCCTTGTGACTAATAATTTCCAGCCCTTTTGTGATTTGTTTTCTCTATAAGATGACTTTGCCTACAAGGCTTTGAAGATCTTCTCTTTTTTTCTAGATTTTACAGCCTTTTTTTTTCCCCAGACAGTTTATTTAGCTCCCACAGGCCTTGATCTCTCAGAAATCCTCCTGGCTGTCTCTCCCAAGTGCTAAAATTAAAGGCATGTGCCACTATGCCCAGCAGATTTACAACTTTGATCTAACATTGAATGATCTATCCAGCATCTTTTGTCAGCACACATAAGTGATTGTCGACAGCTGGTATGCTTTTTTCTTTGTATTAAAAGGCAAATTCACAGTATCTGTACCTAGACAACAGCAAGTAATAGAAACAGTCTTGTTCCCACAGTTTGTGTTTGATTTTGTGACATTTCTTGTAGCCTAGTCTACTGCATCAGACACTCACTCACTTCATTCTTTGTTACTTCTTTCTTCAAATTTCAGTAGGTTTGCAATCGTTTACCTTTTTTTTTTTTTTTTTGAGGGATTTTGTTTATGTCTTGTTTTTTAGTAAGCTGCCTCTAATCCTTTTTGGAATATATATATATATATATATACACACACACACACACACACATACATATATATATATATAATTTGAAGAATATTTTAGAGCAAGCTGACAGCTTAAATTTATTGTTTTCAAACAAATTACACATTTTATTATAAAGATAGTATATTCTTAATGTGTAAAATTTAGAAGGATCAGGAATATAAAAGAGAAACTTATTTTTATATCAAAACTCTTTTCATTGCTCACAGGAGTACCAACCCACAGTCCAGGGGCTGTGCGTGGCCCAGGATAGCTATGAAGTAGGCCCAACACAAACTCATGAACTTAAAACATTATGGATGAGGGACCGGTAACTTGGCCCTGCAGTTCTTAAGAAGGACTTTGTGGATGACAACATTGTGTCATACTGTCACTAAATGAATGTGTGTATGCTCTTACTATTTGTATGCATTCATGACTTCAGTTTTACAGTGGTGTGGCTTCTAATGTATTGTCTTCCAAGCACAGTCGAATTGGCACCATCAGATGTTAATGTGCTGAGAGTGACTTAGAGAGTGAAGCACAGTGATGGCCAACACTGTTTTGAGTTCCCATGCAGACAGTGGACATTTGGGGTTACTGTGACAGAGGAGTAGCTATGCTTCTTTGGTGATCTAGAGCACCTTCAGTCATGCCCACCAATTTGTTTCGGTGGTAATTCTGATTCTACCAAATCGACAGGAAAGAGTACATCAACATATGGAGTACACAGAGTTGCAATCTGACATTCAGTAAAAATGTGATCGTGTCTCTTTACCAACCTCTTTTTCTAACTAGACTTTGTAAGTCTCATCATTCCAGCGACAAATGTCCCTTGCTTTACACCCGTTCATGTCATCACTGTTTGGCAGCACCTATGTTTGTGGGACACTATTTTTAAAAAATATAGAACACCAATAGTAAAATTCAAGCCAAACCACCTGGCAAGCATCTTGATAATACACTGAGAATTGTAACTACTTCCTTCAAACCAAATACTGACTCAATGATTTCTCAACTACGATGTCAAGTGTCCATTTATTTACTGTTGCCCTTTTACTTCAAAATATAAAAAGAAAATGATGTTGTGTTACTTAGATATGTCCATCTTCTTCATGAGTGGTGACAAACTTGGGCCTGCTTGATGGGTTTAAGACCCTCCAAGCAGGTGCTTCAGAATTAGATTATTATGTGAAGACTTCTTGCTTATTGTGGCAGCAGATATCATAAAAGTTATGCACAGGCTTGTTCACCCATTAGCTTTTTGCTAATGTGTATATATTTAATGTCTTTCTCAAGACAGTTCTTCATCCAGTAGAGCTAAAAGAAGCCAAGAAGTTGGATATCCCTGATTTATTTATAATTGGATATGATTATAGTCATATTGTCTATTTTTTGCTTTATTTTTAATAGTATTCTGAAATAAATAGAATGTTCTTTGTGACTACATAGTGGGCTCTGTAAATGGCTAAGGTATGACTTAGAATCTCTCATTGTAAGTTTTAGTTTATATTTAAAAAGAAGTCTGGTTGGTAATGCAGTGTGATGTTGGTTGGTTGGTTGGTTGGTTGCTCTCTTCCTGACTTGCTGCACTTTTAATCTGCTTGTTTTTCTTTCATAGTAGAGAGCAGATTTCTCATCTTATTTCAGTTCTTTGAGGTTTTCTGTTCTTCTTAAAGGATGATTGGGAAACTCTGAA
The DNA here is from genome assembly GCF_004664715.2 of Peromyscus leucopus. NCBI lineage: Eukaryota > Metazoa > Chordata > Mammalia > Rodentia > Cricetidae > Peromyscus > Peromyscus leucopus. Next base: position 41,467,953 of record NC_051078.1, on the reverse strand, counting down.
AGTAGCAAAACTTCAGAGAAAGGTAGAGAATGCAAAGTTTGCCATGCCAACTTACTGTGAAATCCTGTGTTTATAGTTGAAGACAGAAATCCAGAATGTACTAGCGTTTATATGTTCCACAATAAAACATTGGATTTGTCTCCTACCTTCTTTAATGGCTATAATATTTTTTAATGCAAACTGCAGTAACGCCACCTCCACCACCAATCCCGAGTTATGACAAGATTTGATGACTTAGAGGCAGAGGTGGCATGGGGGAGGACTTTAATTTACAAAGGCTAAAAATGGCTTTGTTTTTTCTCTTCAGATTTTGTACTTCAGCTGCTGATATGAAAATTAGATTATTTACTTCAGATCTTCAAGATAAAAATGAATATAAGGTATATTGACAAGTACAATAAATTGATATGTTAAAGTTTGTTCATTTTCTTTGCTTATTAAATTGTACTTATTATGATTTAAAATGACCTTTGGCCGTTGAATTGGTCAAGAATTCTTTAGAGGAACAAAAGCAATAGAATGAATATAATTTATAAAAGTGGATTTATTTGATTGACTGGCATTATTAATAGGAGCTGGGTCATCTAATTGTGGCAGTCTGCATGCTGAAGAGGCTGGGAACCCTGTTGTTCAGTCAGTGTGGTCTTGAAGGCCTGGAAGTTTCTCACTGAGGTCACATGGGCACTCTGATGTCAGCAAAGAATAGGGACAGCAGCAACAGCAGGCTGGACACAGCAGCAAGAAGTGAAGGCAGGCTGACCAGCAGCGCTGGTTCTCCTGGGACCGTTTTCTGTCTGGTGCCAGCCACTCTGAGGAAGGTCTTCTCCCTTCAGTCCAAAGGCCTGGGTCTTAGTTAGTTGAAGATCCAGTCAAGCTGGCGATGATCATTCACCATCTCTTTATAGTCTGTAGTTCAGGTTTCATTTTCTATGTTACACTCCCTAGTAACTAGGTTGTTAGAAGAAGCTAGTTAGTAAATGTAACACTTAGAGATGCTAGGAACAACAAGTAAGAGAGGAGTTTGCAGCTAGATATAGTAAGGATGAAGTGAAATAGAACTTCAAGGGACAAATACTGAGTACAGAGTAGCCTAGGCACGATTACAGAGTGCTGGTGAAGGAGTATGAGCATGATATCTGCATTGATAATTACAAAAAGGAAAGATAATAGACCGTATTCTTAAAATTTGCTGAGGAAGTAAGTCCTAGATGTTCTCACAGTACACATCAGGAAAGTGAAGCAGGTGAACTAAAAACTGACAATGGGTAGATTAGCTCTGTTGCTATAATCATTTTACAGTGTGTATGTACTGCTTAAATATATGTGTTTTAATGGAGCTCAATAAAGGTGGAAAAGTCTGAAGTAGATTTTTAGAAAAGTAAATGCAGACCTCCTGAAGAAAACAGATGGGACAACACAGGACAGAAGGGGTGTGCAGGCAGTCCCGTGAGGGCCCAGGGGCCTCGGACCAGACCTTACAATGAATGCCTCATGTTAAAAGTATATGGATAACAGGGTTTACTGTGTGACTCACTGTGTCACACTTCAGCCTCCATGACTAGGTTTTCCCTTTTTTTTTTCTTTTTTTCCTCTTAAATTTTATTTTGTTTTATTTTGGGACAGAGATGGGTAGGATCGGGAGGCATGATGTGAAAAACACAAAGAATAAATAAAAAGGAAGTTTAAAAAAAAAGAAAACCGATGCAGGGCTGGCTGGAGAGATGTCTCAGCGGTTAAGAGCACTGACTGCTCTTCTGGCAGCTGTCTGTAACTCCAGTTCCAAGGGATCCAGCACCCTCACATAGACATACATGCAGGCAGAACACTAATGCACATAAAATAAAAATAAATAAATAAATAAAATGACCAGGCTTGAAGCCAATGAGAGAGAGAGAGAGAGAGAGAAATAGATGCAAGAGTCACACTCCTTGCATTCAAAGCTCAGTCCTACCTGCAGCGAGTACAGTATCTGCCTCTGGGTTGTGAGTACTGAGTGAGTTAATTCATAAAAGACCTTTAGAACAAAGAACAATAATTGATACATAAATGATATATATATATATATATATATATACACACACACGTATATATACTATTAATAGTAAGTAGCTGCCCTCACATTGAGTTGAAATTGTGTCATGTTTTCTTATGAGAATAACACCGACCATTGCAAGTTCCCATTTGTTCCTTTAAGGGCCAGAAGAGGAATTTTGTGTTGACTGAGGCTATGGGCTTGGATATTAGCTGTCTCCGGTGCTGTCACTCACGTTGACCAAATGATTGCAAACGTTAGAGGAGACCGTGATTTATTTATTTATATATATTTGTTAGGTGGTTGTAAATGTGAAAGCAACAGATACATGATGAAAACCTAGAAATACTATCTCAGGAAGCCCAACTTCGGTTTTTATTTGAGCTTTCTATAATCACTGAGCGCAGAGTTGTTGTGAGGACAGGTGCAGTTAAAAGAATAGTGTGTTTCTATAAGAAATACAGACTAGAAAAGAAAGACTGGTGAATGATTGACGTCTTTCCCAGATAACCTTCTAGGAAAGTGGCGAGATAAATCATACTTTTAAAGGGGCAAATTTCTTAAAATATATTTATAGAAAAGTATTCCAGGTGGTGGTGCTGCACTCAAGTTCAAGGCTAGCCTCGTCTACAGAGTTCCAGGACAGTCAGGACCATACAAAGAAACCCTGTCTCAAAAAAAAAAAAAAAACCTTAAAAAAAAGAAAAAGAAAAGAATTACAGAGTGAAACTATTCGATAAGGATGTTGTAGTTTGTACCCATGCTTCCTTACTGATCTCTCTCTTCCAGGTTTTGGAGGGTCATTCAGATTTCATTAATGACTTGGTGTTCCATCCCAAGGAAGGCCATGAAATTGCAAGTGTAAGTGATGACCACACCTGCAGGTATGTTGCTTGTGTTATAGCCACATTTGTGAATTGTCATTTTATTTTAATAAACATTTTAAAAATTAGGAAATTGTAGTCGGTATAGGCTCCATGAAATATCGTCAATGAAATTTGTGTCTAAATTATAGACATGGCGCAAATATTCCAGAACCAATAAATTAAGTTTTCATACAGTTAATGGGCACTCCCCTTGCTGGTTCCTGAGTACCTCTTGCCCTCTTCTTTTGGATTTGCATATTTATAAGCCTATGTATACCGCTGGCTCAAAGTCTCCAATATTAAGCAAGCACAGTAGGCTCATTAGGTTAGTGTTTATTAATGAACTGTGAATCTCACGTGTTGCCTAAGAGGGAAACTTGAGTATTTTTACAAATCCTAAAGTCTGTATCAAGTTCTCAGTGGATACACTTCAGTATGGTGTGTGTCCCCCAGGGCCTCCTTTCCCAGTTTAGAATGAATGGGATATGTATAACTTTGTGATAATGTTCAAATCTGTAGACTATCAAAAATCATTAAAATAGCTGGGCAGTGGTGGCGCATGCCTTTAATCCCAGCACTCGGGAGGCAGAGGCAGGCGGATCTCTGTGAGTTCGAGGCCAGCCTGGTCTCCAAAGTGAGTTCCAGGAAAGGCGCAAAGCTACACAGAGAAACCCTGTCTCGAAAAACCAAAAAAAAAAAAAAAAAAAAATCATTAAAATGAAGAACAACGGTAAAGGTAGAAATGAGCTAAGACTGCAGAGTAAAATGAGGGAGTCAGTAAAGTGTCACTTGCTTCATTTGCTCTGACAGTACTCTGAACAAATGTTCACGGGGTGTGCTCTGCGTGGTGACACTTTCAGAGCCGTCCCTGTTAATGCACATGTGTCTACACCACTACCAAGTATGTAGTACTGCACACTGAAAGTAAACCACCAGCTCCCTCTTAAATATTCTGTCTTCATATGACTTACAGTCTTCAAGGTACCGTTGCAGCTACAGGCTATTGTGTCTATGTACATTTGAAAGTCTCTTAGGACCCATTATTAAAATGGAGTTTCTCCCCTCCTTCTCTTCAGTTGGAACCATAAAATATGTGCAGTATTTTAAGATAACCCTTGATGGAAGTAGCAAAGGGGAAACTGAGCCTTCTGAAGATAGGCCAATGTAACATTTCTTTAAGAATAATCAATATTGCTGGGCGGTGGTGGCGCACGCCTTTAATCCCAGCACTCGGGAGGCAGAGGCAGGCGGATCTCTGTGAGTTCGAGGCCAGCCTGGGCTACCAAGTGAGTCCCAGGAAAGGCGCAAAGCTACACAGAGAAACCCTGTCTCGAAAAACCAAAAAAAAAAGAATAATCAATATTGAAGACCACATGGACAGTGCCTAATTCCCAGCATAGAGCGAAATCAGGACAGTGTATTGTTCATTATTATGTTGTAGTTAAATAATTCAGGAAATAAATACAAGCTGGATCACATTTGCATATCTTTATTAATTCAGTGAATGAATTAATGCTAATGAGAGATAAAATAGAAGCATAGATAGGCAATTCTCATTTTTAATCTTTTAATTCTTATTCTGTGGCTAGCAATCCATTTCTTTCATCATTAATATTGCAAATATATTAAAGTTTTTGATACTACTTGCTTAGTAAACTTCAGTATTTAAAAAAGATAAAAATCAATTCTAATGTTAAGTTCAGAGTATGTTTGAAAATCTGACATATTGATATACCCTTGAAAAAAACTTTTGCTTCAAGTTATCATACCATTGAGTTGTCTCTACTTTGAAGGCTTTACATAGCTGTCATTCTTTTCTAGTCCAAGCTATTAACTAGCAAAGTTGCACACCACTGTAACTGACAAAGCCTGTCTTCAAGATTTGATAATTGAGTTCCTAGAGCTGGGGTTTCTATTTTAAGAGTCCCACCTCTGAACTTTGCCCTCAAACCAGATATGTTAACACTCAGTCCTTTTGTCTCGCTCTCCTTTCTTATTGTGTCTTCAGTAAAGATGTACACCATTGCTTTCTCTAATCATCTAACATGAGTTATGTGGCAGTTGATAAGTAAGAAGGGAAATCTTCATTTTGCTATCACAACATTCAACGAAAAATGTATTTCTTTTCAACACAGGAAGTCCCATTCTTGCACACAGGGACATTATGAAAGTGCCTTCTCGTCCATACAACTGCATCTCTGCCCTGTTACTTTTGTTCTTTTCTATTTAATTAACCAGCACACCGATTCATGTGATCTACTTATGTCTTTAGAAACACTGTGGTTTGTATTTTAGCTTTAATGGACACAGATGTGCTACTTAATGTCATCCATCCCTTCTTTTGTCTGTTGTTTAAAAACATTTGCTAGCAGAAATGTCCTCCTGTGACACACTTTCTAGCAGACAATGAGCTGCCAGCTGAAGTCGAGGATAAACAAATGAAAAGAACAGTGTGTTATACAGAAAATTTCTCTAGAGTTCTCCAGCAGAGTATCTACCACCAATTGTCAACTGAAAAGATCCTCGAAAATATCTATGGTATTTCATATGCCAACACACAAGTTGTGGGATCTTTTAATTAATTAATTGTAAGACAATTACATTTTAATACCATATGGTAAGGAAATTTAACATTCTGTTGAAAAACAGCCTAAAATGAGGCGATGATTTCAGCAAGACACTAGAAAAACTAAAGCAATTACTTTACAATTACATAAACTCAGACCCAGTTAACCTTTGATCCTCCATGTTACAGCTAAATCTAACTTCTGTTTACAGGATGGTGTTGGAAAAGGATATTCTTTGTTATAGTTCAAATTGGGTAAAAACTGCTGTTTTCTTTCTCTTTGAAAATGGTGCTGTATCATCCAGTTCTCTAGTGCCTTTTGGTTCATTGGAGATTAGCTTCTTGATAAGGACCTTAAAACCTTTACCTCTGAAATTTAATTGCAAGCATTCACATATATGCGCCTGTCCATTTCATACAACTTTGGCTTTTTGTCCCAGTAATTTAACCTGACAGCATTTACACATACTTTTATACACTGCCTGTTTCTTTCCATGAGTTTGGTTATGTGTACTGAGAATGCTGTTTGTTTGTTTGTTTGCCCTTTGAGGTGCTGGGTGTCTGACCTTAGACATGGCAAACAAGTATTCTGTCACAAAGACAGGGAGACCCTACTCCTGGCTAAAGCTTTTCTTGTTCTCCAGCGGACCAGTATTTTTGAAAAATACTAGGAACACATTGTTGACAAATAAATTTGGAACTAATTAAGACCTGGGTTTCCAGATTTCAATATCTTCATGTGGGAAGCCCTCCTATCTGGGATGGACTATACCAATGGATTTTAGAAAAGCAGAAAGCTGGGAACCCATCTTAAAATCATGCCTGCCACTCATTTTAATACCTAACACATGGATGAAGAGTCATTTGATACTAGGGCAAAGTCCTTCCTTCGGTTATTAGTCCATTGACTGCCATTGGACCATTGTTGCTCTTATGTGGACTTTATCATGTTCTCTCTCCCTCCATATATATGCCTTTCTCCTCTGGTTGTATGAGCAACTACCACAATAAAATAAAATACCTACAGTATAAATAGTATGTTTTTTAAAAGTCAGTTCAGAATGCATCACTATTGGATGATTTTCTTTTTTTTTTTTTTTTTTTTTTTTTTTTTTTTTTTTTTTTGGTTTTTCGAGACAGGGTTTCTCTGCGTAGCTTTGCGCCTTTCCTGGAACTCACTTGGTAGCCCAGGCTGGCCTCGAACTCACAGAGATCCGCCTGGCTCCGCCTCCCGAGTGCTGGGATTAAAGGAGTGCACCACCACTGCCCGGCTATTGGATGATTTTCTTTGTGCTTGCTTGTCTCATATACCTAATTTAGATTTTTTTAATATTAATTAGTTGCCATCAACATCACTTCATTAAAATAGCTTTCAGTTTCATATTGTCAGTTTATAGAATTAAGTAATTAAACTAATAAGCAAAGGTTTAAGTCACATACAAACAGTGCTTGTAGGCAGAACACTCATAATCCATCTTGGTAAGCATCCAACGATTGCACATGAGAAGACATTAGGAAATAGCTTCCTCTTAGGATTTCACAGAAGGAAATAGGAAGGATCATCATAAGGAATCTGCTGCATATTGTGCCTCTCCTATCTGCATCGGGGTTTCTGTTGCCATGGTGGAACACCGTGGCCAAAAGCAACTTGGGAAGAAAAGCGTGAACTCTCAGGTCATACTCCGTCATTAGGAAAGTCAGGGTAGGAACTCGGGGCAGGAACCTGGAGTCAAGAACAAAAGCAGAAGCCGTGGAGGAATGGTGTTTACTGCCTTACTCTCCGTGAATTGCTCAGCCTGCTTTCTTACACGACTCAGAGTCATCAGTCACTAATCAAGAACACGTCCCATGGACGCGCCTGTGTCAGTCTGGGTGGAGGCATTTCCCCAGTTGAGGCTTCTCTTCCCAGATAATTCTAGCTTGTGTCAAATTGGCAAACAAACAAATGGCCAGGATGAAGACGTTTTCCGTTTTGTCTACATAGATCCATGCGTAGATGGGGGAAGTGACATCAGACGCAGAGGGAAAGGACAGTGATGGAAGAGCTCTCTGTCTTAGGCCTGCAGAGACGGCTGCATGGTTAAGAGGACATACTGCCCTTGTAGAGGGCAGTTCTTGTAGAAAACAGCTGCGTTCTTAGCACCCACTTCAGGGTGCTCAAAACCACCTAGAGAAAGCTGATGCTTCTAGCTTCTGTGGGCAACACACACACACACACACACACACACACACACACACACACACACACAATTAAATAAAAATAATAATAATCCTAGAATGAAGTCAGTCTTACAAAATTAGATCATCTGAAAAATTACAGCTTTTGGCATTCAGACAAGTAATGGTTTTTTATTAGAACGTAAGATGAAAGTTTTATCTTTTTACAAAAGTAACTATAAGGAACTATGTGTGAGAGAAGAACAAAATATAGTATAGCTAACTTGGAAAACTGTTTGACAGATGTCTGTCTTGCCAAAGCTAAATGTGTTTGTAAACCTGATCCACCAGTGCCATGCCTAGGTGTGTACTGAGCAGACAGTAGGGATTGTGGGAGAAGCTGTGTGCTGCAGAGGGGGCCAGGGGAGTGTTATATGGAGGTCTGTACTCACTGAGGTTGGATGTGTACAGAAAGGTTACAGTGACATTTTTGGTAAGAACTTGTGACCAATCTGAATATCTGGTGTGGTGTACTGAACTGAGAGTTCTGAAGTGAATGGAGAGATTATAACAGCATACATTGTGTTAGACATTTTCACAGAACAGGAAGGTGAGTAAAAGAAGCCAAAACAAAAAAGCACATACTATATGGCTTTCTTTTTATGCTATTTAAAAATAAGCTACCTCATTAGAAGCCATACTAGAGCCTTTTTTACCCTTTGTCAGAGAGTGCGGAACACAGCTAGAAAAGAGTGTGGCTGATATGTGGTGCTGTGGGAATGCTCCAGATTTTGCTGCTGTTCCCTTTAGTGTATTCTGTGTTTTGTGTGATTAGGATTTATGTACCATTTGTGCGCATGATTGATATACTTTAAAAAAAAAAAAAAAAGAAAGAAAGAAATGTGAGATTATCAGGTGGACTTAATATATTTGCTAGATGAACCATTTGGTTGAAAATGAGTTGAGCTCCACAAAAGGATTTCAGAGGGCTTAATTATGGAATCTATCAAAAAGGGAAATAAGACATAACAACCTAAATTGTACCATCTGCAGCTAATTTAGTTAGGATAACTTATTTTAGTCCAATTTGTTGTATTTTGCATACTTAGTACTGGGATTATGTAACATTTGGGAATTATTGAATCAGTGTATAATTACAAACCATAAATCATTGTATCCTAGTCCTCTGAAATATGATCCATATGACCCTCCTCATGTTTGAGCTAGCTTTCTTTTTTTTTAAGGATCATCAGGTTCTGATCAGAATAAAATACTGCTGAAATTAGACTAAAATTTGGTTGATTAGACCACAATATACTTAGTTAATTGACTTATTTTCATAACTATCTCTATTTTTCACCTCTTTTGTCTTCTTTATTTGAAGGAGGAAAACACCATATTATTTTGGCATGTATTTACTCAATTTATATAATAGCCAACAAAACTCAAATTCATTTTAAAATAAAATCAAGAGAATGGATGTTTTAGTCCACCCTCTATTGAGACTCATTGAATTAAGAAGACAAATTTCTACTATTCCAATAGTGATAAAATATATGCTAGCCCAATACTTCACTGTGGAAATGGCAATAAAGAAGAAAGATTTAGTTGCCTTAATGTCAAATCTCATTCTAGATATTGAAGGACAAAAGCTTAAACTCTTAGTGATTTGCTTTTTCAATTGAACCAAAACTGTCTCCTTCATATAGTTAAAATAAATGAAAAGTGTCTTTTGGTAAAAGAAAAGATCTGGTTCTAACATTTAATCAAGTAGGTGATCCTGAACATATATGTGCTTGGTCCTGCCTCAACTGAATGGGCCAGGCCCTGTTGACTCTCCATGGGAGGAGGCCTTACCCTTTCTGAGGAGTGAAGAGGGGTAGGTTGGGGGAGGTGGGAGGGGAGCTGGAGGAGTAGAGGGAGGGGGAACTGTAGTTGGTATGTAAAAGTAATAAAAAAAAATAATTAAAAATGTGTGCTAGTTCATATGTTGCTATGATATTTCAAATTTGACGTCCTATACTTTTTACAAATAAACTTTACCTACTTTACATTCCCATATTTTTAAAACTCCTTTAGCGTCCTAAAGAAAGTAGGAACTATAAAACCTACAAGGGGGGTGGAGTAATGAGTGCTTTTGATTATTGGTTTTTATTAGGGGGTGTTAAGAATGGAATCCAGGGCCTTGGGCATGCTTAGCAACTCTCCACTGAGTCGCACCCCTTAGCTTTGAATGTGCTCACTTTAAGACCAGAATGCCGAGGCACTTTGCCACCCCAGTTATCAGACTGCTGTTTCCTGCCATGCTAACTACTCATCACTCTGTAACAGTGGCTGGGTGAGACTCATAAGCTAGCCAAAAAGCATAGTTCCTGGGGACAGTGCCATGCCTGAGATTTCTGAGATTAAAAAGCCACTGAGAAGAAGAGACCTATTTGTGAGTAAGCTGATGCTCATAGATAAGCGGTAGAAAGAACTAAGTGCCTGTGTCTTTTGCCCATCCTTACTCTGGTAAGTAATAAGCATGGCCAGCTTTGGGAAGAAAACACTAGAGAAGTCAGCCAGATCAGAATTTGTTTGAGATGAGACATGCCCAAAGGTAGAAGGAATAAGTGCTATGGAATGGCTAGGCACTAAATTCATGTCACCTCATATTTGCTTCTTCATATGTTATTTTGAAAATGGAAAGGCTGGTGTGTAGAGATTTATATGTATTCGTGTGTGTGTGTGTGTGTGTGTGTGTGTGTGTGTGTGTGTGTGTGTATGTGTGTGTGTGTGTATTTAAGCACCCTTGATGGGAATAATTGTTCATTGAGATGCCTTAAGTAGGTATTCAACCTGATTAATGGCCTAGAAACATTGATTTTACTTACAGTGGATACATAAATAATTAATGTTATGTTAGATGAATTAGAAAATATATGACTCTGTTTCCATAATTGAGCATGGTAAAACTTAAATTCTTTATGCTACTTTGACATTTTTCAAAAGCAGTATTTTAATTTTCTCAGATGTTTATCAAATACAAATGCGTAATAATCTATAGTTAATGGCTTTGAATATGTTTGTCAACGTTTCATTTATATTTTTTGGTAGTGACGTATCAAGAATATTTAACATCAAACTCTTTTATTAGGATTTGGAGCTTGGAAGGAAAACAGACGGCTCATTTTCTTCTTCATTCTCCTGGAATGAGTGTGTGCTGGCACCCTGAGGAAACGTTTAAGGTTCTTATCTCTAACTTGCCTTTCCCTTACCAAGCCTAAAGGGCATGCAAGGATGATCCCTACACCCCGTAGAGAAAGACCCAGTGACTCCACCTCAGACACAAATGAGCACAAACGCATTGGAGTTAATACAGAGTCAACACTTGAATAGTTTCTCTAAAATTGTTAGCTTTCTATAACCATCATTCATATATACAGAAGATACTTTTCCTGGCCTTTGGCAGATTACAGCCGAAAAATTGGTGCTCAATCTAGTTAGCAGTATGTGGTCTAAAAAACAAAAAACAAAAGTTAAGTCCATGCTTATGAGCCATATATAAACAAGTGTCAGTGGCATAAGGCACATTTGTTCTGGATTAGTGGCACCCAGTTGCTGTTCAAATTAAATCTTCCTCAAATACTAAGGATACATTGAGTTCTTACTACTACTGTTTAGCCTTAACTCCTGGTGCAAACGGGAACCATTCACCAAGCTTTCTCATTTGTCAGTGTGTTTTCCGTAGAATCCGAGTACCACGTTCATCTCACAGTTAACCCTTCAGCATTTCCTGTACCACACTCATTCTTGGCACCTCATTTTCACAGGCCTGATGTCTTCCTGGTTTTTTCAGTTCATTGCTGTGTCCTCAATTTTGCACAATAGGATAGTGTTGATTAAATCCAGCAAGTGTGCAGTGGTAAAGCTTTTTCTCTTTTTTTTTTTTTTTTTTTTTTTGGTTTTTTCAAGACAGGGTTTCTCTGTGTAGCTTTGCGCCTTTCCTGGAGCTCACTTGGTAGCCCAGGCTGGCCTCGAACTCACAGAGATCCGCCTGCCTCTGCCTCCCGAGTGCTGGGATTAAAGGCGTGCGCCACCACGCCCGGCAAGCTTTTTCTCTTAACAATTCTATTATTCCAACTTCTTTTTACATTTTAAGCTTTCTCTTTTGTACATTTTATTTCTAGATGTTTAGATATATTTTCCTTTTTTCTTGCTTTCTTAAAATGAGAATACAAATGTATGTATTTCATTGTGGCATACATAGTTTGTTCTTGTTGATCACTGTATCCCACTCTCTTTCGGTTGTCTTCCTGTCTTCCAGCCTGCTCTCCTTCCTGTCTGTCAGCACCTCCATTGTTCCTCCGCGTCACATGTATTCTGTTACCTCCCCTTAATATCTCTGCTTCTTGACTTCTCGTGGCCCTCTTTCTAGTTGTGTGTGTGTGTGTGTGTGTGTGTGTGTGTGTGTGTGTGTGTGTGTTTTCATAAATATGTCTACTGATTACTGGTACACTATTCAGAATAGCTAACAAATGGAGCGGCCTAGATGCCCATCAACAGTTGAATGAAGGAAATGTGTACGTACAGTTGGACTTCAGTGTTCAGCTACGGAGAGAAAGGAAGTCACAACGTTTGCAGGGCAGTAGACGGAAGTTGAAACCTGTGTTCAGTAAATAAGTTGGACTGAGGTTCATATTTTCTCCCAGGTGCAGATCCTAGATTTGAGCTTTCATAGGTAGGTGTATATATGCCGGAGGTCTAGGTCATCCAAGTCAGCCCTCTTTTAACTTTAGTTGTATTTCATCCCTAGTCTAACTCCAGAGTTTCATTAGTTACCAGTATTCTCTCAAATTTCCAGTGGTATTTCCAATGCATTAGCAGATTGTTTTTCCTTCATTCTTAAATGGAGACAGTTTTCACATTGTCGGTCACTTATTTCTTGAAACTAGTCCTGTTGAGTGTGTGTGTGTGTATATATATATATATATATATATGTCAACCTTTCTTACATTCCGATAGTGAATTGTGTTTACTCACTTTATAAATAATTCAACAGCAAACTCCAAGCCACTCAACGACACCAAATGTTAGACCTCAGGATTTCTGATGCCACTTCCTACTCTTTGCATTCTGACACTATTACTTCACACTTCCAGGAGTGTCTCCACCTTTCTGTAATCAAAATTGAAAGAACATTCTCAGAAAGAAAGAAAGAGCTTTACAGAGGAAATAAAGCACGTTCTTTGGACATTAGCTGTTAATACCATGTCTAACACAGTTGCAGCAATCTTTTCTACTGTAGATGATATCCTAATGACATGTTTTCATGAGTCTAGGAAACAACTTCCATGTTGTAATTTTTATAAAATTGGGATTCATTGTATAAATATGCATTTGATTACATATTTCATATATTGATAAAATTAGTTTATTAAACATCTAAAATTATTGGAATCTTAGAACAAGGAAATATTTAGGTGGTAACAGCCAATCTTTCTTGATTTAAGAATTCAGTATTTACTAGATGCTTTTGCACAACAAGCCTATAACTACTTTTTTCATGCCAGCTTGTATGTTGCTTACTAAAGATGAATTTCCTGAGCCATCATGATATTTCAAACAAGGCATGTGCACTCATTAACAGTATACAACAATTTTGAAAGTCCCTTCATATATCAACTATCAAAATTAGAAAGATACCATAAAATTGAATAAAGTCTATACTTGAGGTTCTGAATGAGGAAGGTTAAAGTGAGGATTGACATTTCACATTAAGGTTGTGTATTAGTTGCTCTCTTTATTGTTACAACAAACCCTGGCCAGAGTACCTTGAGAAAGAAAGGATTTCTTTTGATTTACTGTTCAAGGGGACGGTCATCATTTAGAGAAGTCCTAACAGCAAGAGGCAGCTGGTCACATTGCATCTGCACTCAGTAAGCAGAGCATGATAAATGCCAGTGCTCAGCTCGCTTCCTTCTTTTAGTGCAGTCCAGGACCCCAACACGTGGAATGATGCCACCCAAGATCAAGGTGGATCCCCCCACTTCATCTAGCCTAATCTGGGTGGATGATCACTTTGAGGTGTGTCTCCTAGGTGATTCTATACCCTGTCAAGTTGACAATTGAAAATGGCAGAAATATCAATCTAAAGATCCACCCGAGTCCTTTTCAAATTGTGTAGCCACCAGTCGATTTACAAGCAATGCACATTCCAGAAAGAAACCCAGTGTTCTTTGGTGGAACAGCATGTCAGTGAGTCACTGCAGAGTCCAGATCTCCTGGGCTGTCTAAGCCAATTTTAAAAGGTCAGATCCCAACAGGTGTCTGCCTTTAAGACGACTGAATCTATGTTGATGGTAGAGGGGAAAAAGACATAAAAATAAATTTGAGTTTTCCTGCATCATCACAAGGCATTTCACTAAGGTAACCGTGTGTGTACATGTGAGGGAATCCCTTATCCTGTGATTCAAGAGAAAGTCTCAAAACTAGCAGGGAGAGGTGCTCTCTCTCTCCTGTACCTCAGTCTAGCTTTGGGAACATTCTGTTAGTAACACATGTTCTCTCCCCCACAACAGTGAAGGGTTCTGTGTGCTAGCAATATAGCTTTAAAAAGAGAAGATTGCATTTTTATAAACTTGATTTTAAAATATGCTTTTCAAATTTTATAGCCAACAGAAGTAGAATTACCAAGAGTACACATGCTTCATTTGTACCTCCAGCATCATCAGCCTTTTCTGTTTGGGCATCTGCAAGCTCTGGACAGTTGCTCCATCTTTGCCAGGACTAGCTTTTTCCTGGGGATACTTTGTAAAGACCTTTATAAGCTTGGGGCATGACTTTGCAGGAGCCAATTTAGCAGATGGACATGTGGTTCTTCTCTGTGCTTGGCCTTATTTCCTTTAGTATCGACTTCAGCGTTTTTTTGGTTTTGTTTTGTTTTGTTTTCGTGGACATTATAGAGGTAGGACAAAGGTGGTAAACTTCAGGACACAGTGGTACCCAGCTTGGTCCATCTTACAAGTAAGAGAACTGCCAGTCACATAGCAGTTATTCACTTTTAAGTGGAAATAGCAGCCACCTTTCTATCCAGACCTGTCTGTCTTTGGCTGTTCCATGCTGCCTTCCATTTGTCTATGGGAAAATCTAAATTGTATGGAGATGTGTCAAAAGATACATAATGGCCTTTCATAACTAACTTAAAGGTAGCTTTCCCTAGAGTATTAATCTGGTCTTCCTAGTGACAAAGCTGATACCGTAAAATTTAGCTGAACTTTCTTGTTTCTTTTTGCCAATGCTTTTACATAACCTCTCAATTCTTAAGCATTTGACTTGTTTGTGATGTATGTATGTATGTATATTTGTGTGTGTTTATTTTTATGACATTGAACCTCTGCTTCTTTCTCAAATTTAGCTAATGAGATAACATGGAGTTTCCTTCTTTCTCCCTGGATTACAGCTGATGGTTGCAGAGAAGAATGGAACGATCCGGTTTTATGATCTAATGGCCCAACAGGCAATTTTATCTCTTCAATCAGAACAGATACCCTTAATGTCAGCACACTGGTGCTTGAAAAACACCTTCAAAGTTGGTGCTGTTGCAGGAAATGACTGGATAATTTGGGATATCACTCGGTCCAGGTAGTTATTTAGTATATATGTCTGTTACATTACATAAGTATGTTGTTAAATGACCCATTGGGTCATTCTTGTACATATAGGCCTCCTTGTAAAATGAAAACCAGTCTCTCTTGTAGAAGGGCAAGAGTTCTGGGAGTGTTAGAAAAAAGAAAAATGCCAACCCTGTGGTGCCCTAGAGTGGTTCAAAGTCATAGCCATTGTTTTCTATTTCCAATTGAGTGCTTACTTGGAATTTTGTTGTAGCTTAAATGTATTGGGCTTCAAAGAGAAAACACCTTTAAAACTTCTATTTAAGTTTATCTACTTGAGTCTAACACATAATTTACAAAGTGCAAACTCTTGTTTTATAGTTATCCTCAAGAGACCAGACCTGTTCACATGGATCGAGCACACTTATTTAGGTAATTTACTGGTTTTGTTGGAGTTGTATGAATCCTTGATTTGGTGGTATGCCACTAACGGAGTAATTCACCAGCCCTTGCAGTTGATTCATACGGGTTATCTTGCTTTCCCTACTGCGTGGTTGCTTAGTCTGGCTTTAGGCAAACAGGAAATCTACTTTTCAAATACTTAGAAAGTTGTTATCGTTCACAGAGAACATGTAGTCTACCGGTACTACCCCAACGTTGGGATAGATTGTGCTTCCTCCTTGTTCTGTGCTGATAAATACAAATATACATAGACCCATGTTTACATACAAATATCACTATATTTTAAACAAGGTCATGCCAACTAGTATGAATCTTTAACATGCTGAAGTTTAGTTTTGTTTTGTTTTTCACTTAAATTAATATTTCTTGGTTTTTGTCATTTTATTCCATTATATAGTCATTAAGCAGGCTTAAGTAATAGAAAAAGCAAATAACCAGACTGAAAACAGGGAGACATCTGAAATTTGGTGCTTTTTTTAAAATCAAGTCTGAAATATTCCTAATAAAATCATGGAGACTCCATTATTATTAAGAATGAAATATATTCATCATAGTATTAGAATTCCATAGATTAGGGGCTGGAGAGATGGCTCAGCAGTCAAGAGCACTGGCTGCTCTTCCAGAGGACCCAGGTTCAGTTCTCAACACCCACATGGCAGCTCACAACTGTCTGTAACTCCAGTTCCAGGGCTTCTGACACCTTCACACAGACAGACATGCAGTCAAAACACCAATGAACATAAAAATAAATTGTCTAGTTTTAAAATTCCATAGATTATCAAATAATCCAAATTTCAGAGATATGAGCAAATATGTTTTTAAATCAATGAATATGTATGGTTTTTGAGAATGCTAAAGCAGAGAGAGTTCTCAGAAGAGTTAGAATCACCTTCCATATCATTAAAAACTCAGACAATGCTAGGGAGATGGTGCAGTGAGTAAAACACTTACTGTGTGAGCATTGAGACCTGAGTTCCAGTCTCCAGCACCTCCCCGGCATTGGCGAGTGGAGACAGGTGGATCCTGGCTCAGTGGCCTGACAGCCTGCAAGGCATGGTGAGCTTCTGGCCCAGTGAGATGCCCTGTCTTTAGGCAGGAGACTGATAGAAGATGTTGGCTGTGTTCCTCTGGCTAGACATCTTAGTCCGGTGCCACACTGCTTAAGATCACAGGAGAACGTGGAGCACGTCCATATTTGTTAGGGAGTGCTGTGGCTTTCTCGTGTCAATTATATCTCATCCCCTGGAGTTGGACACTGACAGAACAGAGCCGAGATTCACTTGGCGTAGACAAAGGACAGGGGAGCTGTTGGACAGTTAATAGTGGCTGAGGTAGATATTTATTGTCAAAGAATTCTTTTCCTTGCGCCTTCTCCACCCCGGCAGTCCTAGTCACCTGTCATGTCCCCACTAACGTTTGCTGACTCAGGGAATACATCTGTTTCCCCGGAGACACCTGAAGGCCTGAGCACTTGAAGTGGTTATGCCTCCCAAGTGACCTAACCACAAAGGTAGCGCGTGAATTTAAAAGAAATGTCGACGAATAGGGCTGCAGAGATGGCTCGGCCGTTAAGAACACTGGCTGCCTTTCCAGAGGACCTAGGTTTGATCTCAGTACCCATGTGACAGATCACAACTGTTTTGATCTTTAGAATCTCTTTGCATGGCTGATGCCTTGTTTGTCCATCTGTAGAGACTGTGTTAACCTTGCATAATGTTTGAACTTAGTCCTGTGACTCATAGTGAGCACTCAAGAAATATGCAGAACAGGTTAGTATTCATAGCTAAATAAGCTGGAACTCTACATGAAAAGCCATATTAACACTTAGAATTATGAAATTACTGCTTTTGCACAGATGGACAGATATAGCCTAACTTAGAAAAACTTAAAATTGCCTGCAAGATAATGCTTATTATTATGCTTTCTTATTTCTTAGGTGGTCTGCAATCAGTGAAAACTTATTTGCAACCACTGGATACCCCGGCAAAATGGCAAGTCAGTTTCAAATTCATCATTTAGGACACTCTCAGGTAATATGAAAATGTTTCATAGCATTTGTGGGTAGTTGTTTTGGGGGGATTTTTTAAACAGGATTTTTTACTTTTTTTATCCATAGCTCCCAAATTTATAGTTAGTAACTAAAACTACATATGTCTGCTATCTACTTAAACAGAAAGGCTTTTTTTTTTTTAATTTTTGATCACCAGTAGCAACAGATTATTTTTCTCCAAAATTAATATAAAATTTTATTATTCCATCTGCGTTTTATCTCTCATTTTAGTACATCAATTTTGTTTGCTCTGTTTGTGTAGACTGCAAAAATATCTGATTCTGGACTGTACCCATTATTCATAGGTGGCTTAGGTTTTCATTCAAGTCAGGTGCAAGTAGATAATTTGTATTTTATCATTATTATGCTTCTACTACAAACATAGTTTTTCAGTACATTTCTTACTTTATGAGTGTTTTGCCTGCATGTATATATGTGCACCACATGCATGCCTGGTGCCTGTGGAGGTCAGAAAGGGGCATTGGATCCCCTAGAACTGGAGTTAGGGGTGGTTGTGAATAGCCGTCATGGGGGGGCTAGGTATTGAAGGTGGATCCTCTAAAATGCTCTTAGCCACTGAGCTATCTCTCTAGCCCCATTTCTTTCTTATAAAAGTAGTTTAGGGGCTGGCAAAGAGTCCACCGCTTTGTAGTTACTTTTCTGCACATGTATCGTTCTTACAGAGGAGGAGCACCTCTGCTGTCTGTCTGAACTCCTTCCCCATCTGTTGCACTCTTCAGATCTCTCCTCTGACTCTCAGGAGATAGTAGTTTGATGAGTGACATCTCTTACTATAATGATGACAGTTATTTTATCAGCACTTACCAAGCAGTTATTAAATGTAAAGCACATTTCTTAAAAAAAAAAAAAAAAAAAAAAAGACAGTAGTTTTCCCTTTTTTGAGTTAAGAATTCACTGTGCTTCTTCAATTCTTCACATGTTTTCAGCCCATCCTCACTGGTTCTGTAGCTGTCGGATCTGGTCTTTCTTGGCATAGAACACTCCCACTATGTGCAGTTGGAGGAGACCACAAGCTCTTGTTTTGGGTGACAGAAATATGATTTTCCTCTGAATTTTTGATCCTATGCTTTGTATTTTTAGTATATATTTTGGAGAAATCCTTATTTTTGTATCAAATATACTGTAAATCTAAAAATGTCTCAGTTGTCTTTTCTGATAAATAAAATTATGGAGACTTCTTGAAAAATATTTTCTTGTTGTTCTTTGTTGCATACCAGATGTATGTGTACATATGCCCAAGTGTTTGTGATCATCTTGTAAGAATTGTGTAATGAACTTACCTGCTCGGCTCCAAAGAAAAGGGGACTAGGAACAAACGACAGACTTTGTTAACAGAGTATTGAAACTGTACATCCTAGCTTCTACACTTTGAATGTGTATATCCTTTTCCTAATTGTCAGAGATAAAAACATTGGGAACCCAAAGGTTAATCAGCTGCACCACCGTATTTGAAAATTGTTATCTTACGCTTAGGAAGTGATGTAAAAACAAAGTTTGTTGTATTTAGGGATCCAGTTTGGTGACATGAGTATGCTGAAGTTGGGATCTAGGATGGGTTGCCAAGAGTAAATTAATCCAGAATGTAAAATTGGTCTAATGAAATTATCTAGTATAATTGCCATCTGTTTTAAAAGTAACTATATTGAGAAAAGGCGTAGATGTTTAAATACAGTTTTGCCAAAAATACACAGGAGTTATTAACCTATAAGGGAAGAAAATGCAGTTTCCAATTGTAAATTATGTATTTCTATACAATAAGACATTTTCTAGAAATGAGAGGGATTCCCTGATCTCTCAGTTGAAAGAATTGAAGTTCCCTGTTACCCTTAGTTACACAGGTTGCAGGACACTTTCCAACTGCTTACTTCTTACACCGTATTATAGTCTTTGCAACAGTAACATGGCACTCTTTCCTCAGTAAGCCTGCTCTTGGAAATGTGTTTCCATTAGATGAAGCCGTAATCCAAGGGGGTTGCCAATAGCTCCAGGCCAGCCTATGCTACAGACTTAGACCTTGTCGATGGATGGATGGATGGATGGATGGATGGATGGATGGATGGATGGATGGATGGATGGATGGAGAGAGAGAGAGAGAAGTCAGACGGACTGAAATGGGAGGAAATGTCCTTGGGGAATTGTTAGTCATCACTCTGGTTCTTGAAAGTAACTTGGGTTCTGATACTGTGTGTTTCCCAGGTTTAGTTTTCTGTTTTTGTTTATAAATATGTCGAGAGGGTTTTCCTCCTTTTGAAGTTCAGGTTCCCTCAAGACAGCTTCACTCACAGGCATCATGGAGAGAGAGAAGTTGTGCTTTTATGTTAGAACTTGTGTTGTTCAGCACGGTTGAACAGTCAGGATCTCAGAAGCCTGCAGGATGTCAGAACTAATCCTATTCTTTTAGGATGATGCGGTCAGAGTCTGCTTTTGATGATCTGGTTGTTGAAAAATATCAGTGTCTGTCTCATGCCAAAACACAGTATCACACGCTTGTGTTTGTTTACTTTAATAATTTGTGACTGTGTATTGACACTGACCTAGATATGTTTTATATCTCGTCAGTAAAGAAAAAAACATTGAAGTCTTTTTTGCATATATGTGGCTTGTTTGTTTTTGTTGCTTTGGTTATTTCTAATTTATCCAGAGTCAGACATTACCCCAGAAACGCTGAGGGAGTTAAAAGACATTGTTATCCCCAAGCTCCTTTTAATGTTTCTAAGAAATAGCTATTCCAGACTATTTCCATAATTTCCTATAGTTAAAACAATGTGGCCCAAGCAGTGATAACCTTTGCTCTAAGCAGAAGCATGTTTTGCAAAGTGGAAATGGTTGTTTTGATTGCTGCATCCTCAGTTTCCCTATAGGAGCTCAGTTGAGTCCTTAGAGATGGCATTCTGCTCCGGTGTGTCTTTAACACTACCTGTGTGCTCAGTAACAGGACAGGAGCAAGCAGGTTCTTTAATAGTACACCTTGTTAATTCAAAAACATCTACATCTTTAAATGTAAGTGTACATTTAAAGAACTACAACCTTAACACACAGGTTTGTTTGTTATTTTATTATGCTTAAATATTTTTTCTAAATTTATGCCATTTACCCCTTCCCTTTCTCCCTCCAAATCCTCTGATGTACCCACTTCCTACCCCTGCTCTCTTTCAAATTTACAGACTCCTTTTTCATCCCTAAACACATAAATACAACCTCTTCAGTCTGCATAATGTTACTCGTATGTGTATGTTTTGGAGGTTGACCATTTGGTACTGGATAACCAGTGGGTGTGCTCTTCCCTGGAGAAGATTGTTCCTCCCACTCTCAGCATTCATTAGTTACCTGGAGTTCTTTGTGCAGGGTTGAGGCCTCCTGGCCTCTTGTGGTCCTTGTCCAGCTCATGCTGAGGCAGTCACGTTGGTGAGATGTTATGGGTGTAGCTTCTGACATTGCTAGGAGACACAATCTCACAGCAAACTCCTGATCCTCTGGCTCTCGCAGTCTTTCCGCCTGCTCTTCTGCAACGTTCGCCTGAACCTTAGGTGTGGGGGTTACGTTATAACGTATCAGTTGGAACTGATCTCCACAACTGCGCATTGTTCTATCATGGTTCCATCTGTTGCTAAGAGAAGTTTCCCTAATGAGGGTTGAGAACTACACTTATCTGTGATGATATTTTATCTGTGCCGAAATGTGAAATTTTATTTGTGTTAATAAATAGTTTGCCTGGAGATCAGAGGTCATAGTCAGCCATATAAAGAAGTCAGGCCATTTTAGCACACACCCTCAATTCGATCACATGGCAGGCAGAGTCTCTGTGTGTTCAAGGACACAGCCAAGCATGGTGACATACACCTTTAATCCAAGTACCAACCATAGAGACCTGGAGGTCTATATAGACAGGCAGTGACAAGGAAGTGAGGTGGCTGGGTTAAGAGCCAATGAGAAGGCAGAACAGCAAGGCAATAAAGGCGCAGATTAGACAGGAAGACTCGCTCTTGGGAAGCTGCACCAATGTGGTGAGCTAAGGTTAGTTGGTGGCTATTGCTCTGATCTCTGTGGCTTGCACCCCTGTATTTGGCTCTGTGTTTCTTATTTAATAAGACTGTTTAGAAATTCGTCTATGCTTATTGTGGGTAGAAGGACAAATATTTAGAATGTAGTTAGGGGTTATACTGGTTTAGTAAAGTTTTATTGGTGAGTTCTCCTCCAAGGCCCTTGATTTCACTAGCCCTGGGTAATTGGCTAGATTTCCAGTACTAGTCTTGATCTCCCTTTTGTTGAGCAAGTCTTGAGTCCATTCGAGAGCTGTTGGTTACCGCCAAGGTACGTGTGCCACTATTGTACCCATAGAGTTACCATGCCATTCTGGTCATGGTGGTTCATAGGTATCATAACTGGCTAAGAGTGATGGTTGCTTCCCTCCTTTGGAAGCTCACATGGCACCTTCTGGTACCATGAAAGTTAATCCTCTCAGGTCCTCTGAGCCCTTTGTCCAAAGAGCGTGTTGTTTCCAGCAACAGGGACTTACTTTCTCCTCTGGTGGGCAGTAAGGGCAATAGTAATAGCCTATAATGTTTAGATAATTTGACAGCCCTGACAAACAACTCAGAAGAGGACTTCTTAGGCCCACTATTGGGGCTTTTGTTAGATGAAGACAGGCATTTTGAATTAACATGACTTTATAAAGAACAGTTATTACCTGTGTTTAGTATTAGGAGGTGTGGCTTTTTTGGAGTAGGTTTGGCCTTGTTGAAGGAAGTGTGTCATTGTGGGGTGGGCTTTGAGGTCATGTTACCTGTGAGTCAAGATGTAGGACTCTTAGCTCCTCTAGCACCATGTCTGCCTGCATGTCACTATGTCACACCATGATGATAATGGACTGAATCTCTGAAAATGTAAGCCACTCCAGTTAAACGTTTTTCCTTTGTAAGAGGTGTCATGGTCATGGCGTCTTTTCACAGCAGTAGAAACCCTTGCTATTACCTAAGCACACTAATACACTAAAATCATTAAGCTATCATTTTGAAGATCTCCTTTATAAAAGGGAAAATTCATGTTTTCTGAGGTGTTTACTGCCATGTTCAACATGGGCTGTTCTGTTGCACACATGGTATAGGTCTTTATGGAAAACCAGACCATTAATCTACTTTCTGACCTTTTCAGCTGTTCTATAACTAACCTGGTGAAAACAAGAGCCATTCTGAGTAGGAACAAGTGACATTTTGTCTGGAAACTTCTTTGGGTCAATTTATTTCCATGCATGCCTTTGTCATGTCATTATTTGCATTCTGGGGTAATTTTTGGCAGAAGACTTTGGAACTCAAACTCTTATGTAAGCTTATAAACTCCATATGAACAAGGAATGGCAAAATGGAGGCCACCAGGTTTCTCGACCTTTGAAAACAGTGCGCATAATTCAATAGGTTTATTGTTTATGAAATAAACATTTCTCCCATCTGCATTTAGAATGCTTTATTGAGTCTCTGTTCCTGTGTAATAAAAGACAAACGCAGCTGGCTGCTTTGCTTAGGATAGTGGTTAACTACAAAACTTTGATCTTTCTTATAAACACAGCTGTCATCCTATCATTGAGCAAAATCCAGACAAGATTAGG
The DNA here is from genome assembly GCF_004664715.2 of Peromyscus leucopus. Taxonomy (NCBI): domain Eukaryota; kingdom Metazoa; phylum Chordata; class Mammalia; order Rodentia; family Cricetidae; genus Peromyscus; species Peromyscus leucopus. Next base: position 41,444,605 of record NC_051078.1, on the reverse strand, counting down.
CTCTGGCCAAAATGAAGGTTAATCTTTGCAGCCATCTCCAGTAAGAGCTTTCTAATACTCTTTTAGGAAATCTCTACTTTTGAGACAGTGTACAAAGGAAAACCATCCCAGACAACCTCTAAAGTAAGCCAGAATCAACTCATGATGAATTTTACCACAGTGATAAGGAAGTGGAAAACAACCAAATTTGTTCATTTTGGTTCGTTTCTGTTTAGACTCTAATCTTAAGAAATTACTTTTCTTAGTTCACATCAAGTTTAAATCAGACCACAATAAGTTGCTTTTTAATGAACTTCATGTTAATATTTCCTTGGTCTTTCTTTCACTAATCCTCGTGAAAGCAAAGTCTTTGTTCATTAAAATAGAGCAGATGTATTTTATTATAGTTATTGTATTATAGCTCATTTTGATATCCAGCATACAAAAAAAATCATTTTTTCAGTAATATTTAGACTCGGGAGTTTTATATACATTGCCAATTATTTTTTTGTAGATTATTCTCCTTAGACTTGAGTACTAGTGCCTCAAGCTATGTGATAAGTGCTTGATCATGCATTCTCTCCAAACACCCTATTCTTGGAGAACAGATATGGAAGTATCCCTCACTGAGATATATGTGCAGTTCTACTCTATCTATTAATGATTTTCAGCAAATCATATGTACATCTGCTTCGAAGGTTCGACCACTTCCTGGATTGGCCTGACAAATACATTACACTCATGTTTGAGGAGCAGTTCTGGAACTGTGAAGTGTGATTGACAGTCCTTTCTGTATCATCCCACCTAGATGCTACAGTCTCCAAGATGGGTGCTCTGCATACATAATCTTAGCAGGACCTTGGATCATTCCTACTAAAGGAAAATGCCTAGGAAAGAAATAATTTCATATTATCACTCTCAAGTCTTAGAAATGACAATTTCCTTGGATCCTGGAAGAATAAACACCTCAAAATCAAATGTGCTTACATATCTCTAGCAGACATTGAGTTAACGTGTCCTGACATCTGTCACCTCCAGCCCCTAAAATTTCATAATAGGAAGGGGACGTGGGGCTGCCAATAAGGCTTTTTGCCTTCAGACATGGTGGCATTTGGAGCCCTTGTTAAGAGATGCAGAGAAAGTTAAGTTCCTAATGTTAATACATCCAGGTGGGTCTTTCTCCTTGGTGGCTTTTATGTGGTTCTGGATTTACCTCTGGTGTTGAGTTGAAAACCAGGGTACTTTAACCTTTCCTACCACAGGAACATAGGAGACAAGGCTTGGCCACTAAAGAAGAATAGATAAGGAAAGCTAATGGAATCTAGTCTGGAAAACAAAGTGAGAAACACTGTGCTTGAATGGAACTATGGGATATTGCTGTGGACTTCCAGAGACAGTTGACCAACTTTCATTTAATATGTCTTGTTTCCTCGGCAATGTGTGTTCCTTTGTCCAATGACTATTAGATGTCTAGCCACAGTGTGTGTGTGTGTGTGTGTGTGTGTGCTTGCTTCTCAACGTCAGGAAGTAGCTCAGTTGTAGAGAATTTGCCTAGCACATCGAAGGCCCTAGGTTTGGTCCCTAACACCAAAAAAAAAGCAGAAATCAAAGAAGGAGAGAAGAGTGAGCCTCATGCTGGCAAACAGAACCTCTTTCTGAACTGCTGTACTCAAAACTTCTGGCCGAGTCTTTTTTTTTTTTTTTTTTTTTAGCTGTAATAGCAAAACTCTAAGGATATTTTCAAGTCCAGAAACAAAGCTTCAAGAGGAAATGTTGATGTTGAACTAAATTCATTCATCTAAATGACTATATGAAGTTGTGATTCAAAACAACCTGACCGCCATGAGAAGTCCAGGTGCTGAGTCATTTACTGACAAAGCCAGGAGGGGTTGATTAAAAGCAGCTGATAGTGGCATCATACCCTGACTTGTTTTAAAGTAGACTTTTCAAGAAGATTTAAATGCTTTTGAAGGTGTGCAGAACTAAGCAACGACTGGGGATCGAGGCCTACCTCGTTTCTACTCCAAACAAATGGGTGGTTCTGGTGCCAGATTCAGGATCTCCAGAATTATTTCAGCTAGTCAGTCCTAAACTGTTTGTCCCACCTTGCCTTCACAAGAAAAACTTCAATAAAGGCTCCAACACTGCCTTGTCTCCTGAACAAGATCTGGACTGTCCTTGTGTCTACCTTACATGGAGCTCTTGCCTCCTTTTCTTGGTTAAGACCGACCTCTCCCAGAGCAGGAGTTAAGCATTGTTGCAACGTTGCTAATGATGTCCCTATTGCAATCACCCTTTTAATACTTATTTCTCCTTTAAATTAAGCTAAGGGATTAGAGGCCAGGGAAGTCTGACTCCCTAATTGACAAGTGTTTGATCCTTCCCTAGCGCTTTGGCTGCCTTGAGCGAAGGACCGTCAGCTCAGCAGCTAGCTGGATTATCCTCATGCCAACAATGGCCACTTTGAAAAATACACGGATGCTTTGAGGAAGCTAGCCAGGAGCCACAGCTGCTTGCTATTAAATCAGAACTATACTCCTGAAGGCCCTGTCCCAGTCGCAGTTGTTTTAAACATCGTGGACAGAGCTTTCTGCCACTAAAAAACTCTTGATCAACTCTAGGTTTGCTTTTTCTGCCCGGAGCAGAGGAAGAATACTGCCCTTAACGGCGCAGCAGAAGGCCTCTAAGTGGTGCAAACCCAGGCTATCATTTCTATGACTGGTTCATGTGCCCCCTTTCTAACTGTGGAAGCACTGTTGGGCTTACTTTCTGAGCTGGCCGGAAGACTGCCTCTTGTACTGCCCCGTGGTGTGCAACCTGAAGCCCTTAGAAGGGCTCCAGAGAGGTCTTTTCTTGCCTGCGTTTGCTTTTCATCCATAGCAGAGTGGGATGGCCTGGTGACCTGGAGAAAGGACAGCAGCCGAGGCAGCTGGGGAGTTCCTGAGAACAGATGAGGCAGGATGAGAGGGGCAGAAGCAATGGAAAGGAGCCACGTGAGGAACTGGTGAGTGGGCGTGTCAGGCTTCGAACACTCAAAGAGCTCCAGAGAATCTCCAGGCCTGAGAACCAAGAGTCCTACCACCCTGGAACACTGTCCTTATTCCTGGACATTCCCAGCCTATATGAGAGCAGCACTAGATGATGTCACCCACCTCTGCTCGCTGCTGTCTGCTCCCTGAAGCCAAAGCTGACAATTCCCAGGGCTGCTGGTTGTTAATCCCCAGGGCTGGAAGCCTTCAGCCTGGCAGCATAGACCCAGAGGCCTAATTTTCAAGGTTCAGAGCTGGAAGCCACTGGTCTGCTGGTCCAGCCTGTAGGCCTTGGGCACTCACCTGGGTTTGCCAGCACCAGAATGGCGTCCCACCAGCCTACAATTCTTACTCAGTAGAGTGACAGCTGACCAATAACTTCTTTGTATCATCACCTAATCACCTCCTTAGATAAAAGTCCCATGAGTAGAAATGAGACAGACTTTTTTCCTCCAAAGCCCCCAAATATATATAACCTTCAGAATAGCATTGGGCTCCCTATTGTTTCACTGGGGACTTTCTGACTAAATATCCTTGGGCCCCTTCTCTTGAGGTGATTGGGTTTCTAGAGAAGAATCTAGTCTCCCACCAGCAGGATGTAAATTTATAGTCCAGTGTTCTGAGATGTCTTGGGAAAGCCAGATCACTTAACAGAAGTAGTCTAAGACAGACACACTGGAGTGATTAGACTGTAATTCCTTTCCTTAACCAAGTCTCAACAGAGGGTTACATCACTCTCAAGGAATGGGGCCTACAGGAGAGGAAAAGAAGAAGGGGTATTCCGTTCTTCCTGTGACTGTGAACCAATCTGTGCACCTCTAACTCTTCCATCTTAAAGCAGGGAATAGAGTAAAAATGGGAGCCCATTTCTCATCCTTTCTCCCACCTAAGAACTCATCCATGGTAAAGTTAAATTTAAATCACCTACAGAAACAAAAGTAACTGCTGAAAATTCTTAGGATTGTTTTTATCGAGTGAATAAATGTGAGTGACAGATATAGTCTCTACCCTTAAAGTCAGTGTTCATTATAATCGTCTCAGTTTACTGCCAAAATTCACGGGAGTAAATGAAATCTGGCAATGTGTTTTATTTTCTGCCAGTGGGAGAAAGTCTGCACAAAACCATATATGTCAGGAGATTCCTGGTAGTTTGCCAAAATTTCTAGCTAGGGGTTGTTTTTTGTTTGTTTGTTTTTTGTTTGTTTGTTTGTTTGTTGTTTTTTTTTATTAGTGCTAGAAATTCTAGTGTTAAAGTGAGAATGGTACTGATACCAGGAACTGTGGATGACTGATGAGCAGTACTCATCAAAGATCCAAGAAGGCCGACGGAAATAGCTGTTCTTTCTGATGACCAGCTGAGACAGTCATAAGTTGACGATCCTGTTTTATACGCACACAAACACTTTACTTATAGATAGGCAGTGACTAGTGGTGATTTTTGTCTCACTCTTTCACCCACTCTTGAATTCTCCCTCTTCTGACTGGGAGCCCATCTTGGCTCTAAAGAGGTAGAACAGGCTGACAAAGATGTGTCTCAGAAAGGCTGATTGAACGCCCAGAGTTGTGAGTTGTACCTAAGTCGAGAGTTCATGGAAGGTAAAGATGTGAAAGCACCAAGGTCATTAGGTCTAATTGTCATAATCAACAAATACTTATTAAAGGTTTGCTATGCAGCAAACATTGGGCTGGAATCTAAGTAGAGATCAAGGTGGTCTGTCCTAAATTGGTATCCAATGGGGATCTATGCAAACAGGCAAGTATAGCATTAGCTAATACAAGATTAAGCAGAGTTGGTTGGAAGCATATATTCAGAAGAATAACATCCTTGGGCAGACCAGAGAAACTAAGGATAGAATGGAAGACTTCTGCTCATGGTTGGGAGATGGAAAGTTGTAAGGAATCTTTTCAAGCCATAATAATGAGAAACAACCAAATAAAGTAAAACTCTAGTATTTCCATGAAAGTACCAAGAGCATAAAAATATGACACTAATGAAACAAGTTCTGGAGAGACAGATCTAGGGAAGCACAGATGAACACAAAACCATGGGAGAAAAATGGAAGGTGGAGAAAGAAAAGCATTCTGCAAGAAGACTCGAGAGGAAGAAATCAGGTGAGACCTTGCTAACTATGATTTGGGGACAGATTTAGGTCTAGAAGGCCCCCAGTCACAAAACTAAATCCCCTGCAAGGCTGCTAACAGAAACAGTGTGTGAATGTTTTTAACAAGTGTTCCCTGTCTCCAGTACAAAGTCAATCATATGCACGCATGTGGTATACAAACTATTGAAAGTCAAAGATGTGATGTGAGAATGAGCAGGAGTTAGGCAGACAGTGGTTAGGAGCAAAGATGAGTGTTCCAGACAGAGAAGACATCGTGTTTAGAGAGCCACAGTAAGTGATTCCAGGAATGGAAAGAAACTGGACATACAGAGAACAGTACAGAGTGAGATTAAAGGAGTGAGCCAGCAGCTGAATGTTGGACAGAACTTGAGATGTGGAACAAGGGTTGTCAATAGAGTCAAGAGCTGCTGAGGATCTAAATGATCAGATGGGCCAGAGGCTGGAGTCCAGTCTCTGTAACTGCTGCATTGTAGAGCCTCATAGATGGCTACAGCTGTGCGACTTTCCAGGCTTGCCTACCTAACAAGTCACATTTGTTATTTTGTTCCAAAGAGAAAGATTGCCCTAAAATAAGATTCTCATCATGTGACTCCCCGACTCTTTTACTCTTTTGGGGGGCCTACCATCCAGCTCCCAAATAAATACATGGAGACTCATTCTTACTTCTGAGTGCCTGGCCCTAGCTTGACTTGTTTCTTGCCAACTTTTTTTAAATTATCCCATCTAGGGCTGGAGAGATGGCTCAGTGGTTAAGAGCACCGACTGCTCTTCCAGAGGTCCTGAGTTCAATTCCCAGCACCCACATGGTGGCTCACAGCCATCTGTAATGAGATCTGGCGCCCTCTTCTGTGTACATAATAAATAAATAAATAAATAAATAAATAAATAAATAAATAAATAAATAAATATTAAAAATATTATCCCATCTACCTTTTGCCTTCTCTATTCTATATTCCTTTCTTTCCTTCTTACTCTCTCGCTCTCTTCTTCCTATTTATCCTCTCTACCTGCCAACCCTACCTATTTCTCTCTCCTGCCTAGCTATTGGCTGTTCAGCTCTTAGTTAGACCAATCAGGTGTTTTTTACAGGCAAAGTATCATAGCTTTACTGAGTTAAACAAATGCAGCATAAAAGAATGCAACACACCTTTGCATCATTAAACACTCTGCAGCATAAACAAATGTAACACATCTCAAAATAATTTTCCATACACCCTACTTAAAGTTCCTCAGTAGCTCCAATAGTGTTTTTGTTCCAGATCCTTCTATGGTTTCTCATTTCACCCAGAGAGAAACCTCAAGTCCTTGCCCTAACGTGCCCTTCAAAGCACCTCACATTCTAATCGTCTTCAACTGCTCACCGTTATGGTATTGTATTCCCCCAAATATTGTGCATGCTAATAAACTTATCTGGGGTCAGAGCAGCCACAATATTAAACATAAAGGATAGGCAGTGGTAGCACACGCCTTTAATACTAGCATTCCAGAGACAGAAATCTGTGTGTTCAAGGATACAGTCAAGCATGGTGACTCATCACGCCTTTAAAACCAGAAAGCAAGTCTTTAATCCCAGGGAGTGGTGGTAGAAAGCAGAAAGGTATATAAGGCGTGAGGACCAGAAGCATTTGGCCTGGTTAAGCACTTGACTGGTTAAGCTTCAGGCTTTTGAGCAGCAGTTCAGCTGAGAACCATTGGGATGAGGACACAGAGGCCTCTAGTCTGAGGAAACAAGACCAGCTGAAGATCTGTCGAGGTGAGGTTAGCTGTGGCTTGTTCTGTCTTTCTGACCTTCCAGCAGTTCACCCCAATACCTGGCTCAGGTTTGATTTTATTAATAAGACTCTAAGATTCATGCTACACACCATTTTCACTTTGCTTCACCCTCACTGGCTTCCATTGTGATACCAGGAGCAGATCTATAAAAGTAGTGAGGACAAACCGGCATGAAACTCAGAAGTGGCCAGAGTGGTGGAGAAGGAGGAGGAGGCAGAGAGGAAGAGAAGGAGGAGCAATCTGCTTTTGTGAAAATTTGAGGAGGTATCCAAACAGGAAAGAGTGGTCAACTTTATTAAATGTTATGTAAAGTCAAGCTAGGTAATAAGCAAGAATCTTTCAGTGACATCCTGAAAGTCAAAGGAGACCTTGAGATCAGTACTGTGGCTTATGGAAAGTTCAGCAATGAAGGAGAGGAGAAAATTTTAAGAGAGAAGCTGGACAACCTTTTGAAGAACTTACCTGAAAGGGAGGGAAGAGGTTGTTTCCTAGAAAAAGGTGAAGTCATAGCACATTTTATTTTACTGGAAATAGGCCAATGAAAGGACAGGCTGATGCTGTGGGAAAGAAGGAAGCAACCATTGGAATGATGTACTCGGGTGAGTTCCTAGGGAACAGATAGAGAGGAATTGTCTTTTTCTAAGAATAAAGACAGTGTATCCAAGTAATGGAAGGGAAGACAAGGTTCCCTCTGATCAAAGACTTTGATCTAGATCAGGAATAGATGTAGCAGAGGGACCATAGCAAGGTCTAACCTCAGGAATCAGGAATGGATATAGCAGAGGGACCATAGCAAGGTCTAACCTCAGGAATCAGGAATGGATAGAGCAGGACCATTGCAAGGTCTAACCTCAGGACACATGAATTTAAAGGGATTCTGATGGGGGCCAGCCAACAAGAGTTGTATACTACAGGTAATGGTCACAGAAAAAGCACTAATGTTGCCAGGTACATATGACAGAAGGGGACAAGCAGACTAAGCAGACTTATAGAGTTGTTATAATAAAGCAAAGGGTCCAAACTGGGCAAGAAAGGACAGAAGGACATGAGGGAAGGGAGGGGTGATGAAAATGTAGACTTCTAGGAAATCTAGAAGTGAGACTGTAAATCCTACAAATGGCAGGGAAGCGTCACTCATGACACCTCAACAATGTGCTGCCTAAACAAGACCCAGACAAGTACAGCAGCAACAGATGTGTTAACATGAGGTCCTCACAAGACCCCACCTTTAAACAAAGAGGTAAAGGCAACTAAGATAGGCTAAGAGTGGGAGAAATGGTCTTCTCTAGGGATGAGCTTCTAATTGACTATCCAGTACCAACTGGCCAGCCCTGAAATCACACACATACAAGTAACACTAAATGGGCTGACCAAATTGCATTTATATATTTGTGCATATGTACAGACATATAAGTGTATATACATATATAAACACGTATGCATGCATATGTGTGTGTGTGTGTGTGTGTGTGTGTGTGTGTGTGTAAGCTGAAGTTTCTGTCCCACCAGCAACTCTCAAATACCCAGCAGTTGCTTCCCAAACAATTGACTCGGAGGCTTAATATTACTTATAAATGCTTGGCTGGTAGCTCAGGCTTATTGCCAACTAGCTCTCACACTTAAATTAAGCCATAATTCTTATCTATGTTTAGCCACATGGCTTGGTACCTTTTCTCAATATGGCATTCTCATCTTGCTTCTTCTGCATCTGGCTGGTGACTCCTGACTCCACCCTTCCTCTTCCCAGCATTCTTAGTTTAGTCACCTCGCCTATACTTCCTGCCTGGCTACTTGCAGCCAATCAGCATTTTATGAAACCAATTCTAGTGACAAATCTTTACAGTGTACAACAGGATTATTGCACAGCATATACATGGAGAGAGAGAGAGAGAGAGAGAGAGAGAGAGAGAGAGAGAGAGAGAGAAAGGGGGGGGAAGAGTCCATGAATTTGAGAGGAAGGAATGGGAGAGGTTAATAAGGGAAGGAAGATAAGAGAAGGGGAGAAATGGATGTAATTATTTTGAAATTTCAAAAATGCAAAAACAAAAACAAAAAAAACAAGACCAATAAGAAGTAGACTTCTTGTAGCTCAAAAAAAAAAAAAACAAAACTCAAAAAAAAAAAAAAAACTATCAGAATTAGGGCAACAAGAGAGTAAGCTAGAAAGACTGACTATGTGGACAGATAGAAAACTTTTAGGAAAAATATGGAGGGTGGAGACACTGACAAATTACAGGGATTGAAGACTGAACATCATAAGCTGCTCTATGGCTGAAGAGTAGAGCTGCTTGGAGGGCAACTGAAGGAACTGAGAAGCCAGGGTATCAATCTCATCTCTAGACATTCACAAGAGGATGAGTGAGAGAAACACAACTCCCAGGATATCAGCCCGCAGAGCATGAACTCAGAACTGTGGTGGCCTGGCATGTTTACAGAGAAGGGAAAGACAGTGGTCTAGAAGCAACTAGGAGCAAGAGAGATGGCTGCCTCCTCCCTGGATGATGTGCGAGGTGGATGAAGATGAAGAAAGAGCCGCAGGCAGCAGTAGCCTCAGGAGAGGCTGATGAGAATTTTGCCCCTAACTGATTTCCATGTGTCAAAGCAAAGGGCTGGAAACTGAGAAGGAAAAGGTCATCGACGTAGAATGCCATTGTCTGTACATGCTGTGGCGTTCATATCTCTATTTTATACCATGATAACTTTCATAGATGCAAATCCAAGCAACAGTTCCTCTAGAAAGCTACATTCATTTTCTTCCATCTGTTAGCTGCTGCTTGCTCTTCAGGGCACACTTTAGCTAAGCCTTTATGAGACTATTAATCCCTCATTTATTTGTCTCCTACTCTAGACTTTGAGCCACTCCACATCTCTGTTATCTGTTTACATACATGAGTACCTAAGCTTTATCTCTCCTTTGTTCATTTCTGTATGCCTGTTTATAATATGTTGAGTATGCAGTATGGGATATGTTTGAATAGATGGCTGGAGGGATGGATAGACGCATGACTGTTTAGTGCCAAGGATCATACCCACATCATAATAAGCAGTTAAAATTGTATATTTAATTTATTAATGACTTTTCACTGAAAAGCAGCCTGACTGGTACTAATTGAGGACTCGTAAGAAAAGAATAGCCTTTGCTCCAAGCAATTTCCAGCCTAATGGAAAACTTCCAGGTCGTATGGACTTTGTCAAGGGGAGAAAACAAAACATAAGTACAGTTGCCTAGAACTGTCACAGTGTTTATGTTATTTATACTTGTGGAACAAGTACAGTTTAGGCATACCTCATTTTATTGTGGTTGGTTTTACTGGGCTTTCCAGATAATTGCTTTCTCTCTCCCGGCAAACTAAAGCTCTGTGGCAACTGCATGGAGCAAGTCTGTTTATTGGTCTCCTTTCCGACAGTGTGTGATCACTTCAGGCATCTGTGCTACATCTTAGTAATTCTCACAGAATTTCCAACTTTCTCATTATGTCTGTTACAGTAATTTGGGATCAGTATCCACTGATGTTACTACTGTAATTGTTCCTGAGTGCCACAAATCATGCCCATGTAAGATGGCAGGCCCAATCCCTTAGCATCATGTGTGTCCTAACTAGTCCATTTACCTGTGTCTCCCTAGAGCCCCTGAAACACAGTAATGAAATGAAACCCTTCAGCTCACACATGGAGGTCTCCTAAGTTCTCACATGAAAGGAGAATTTCCTCTCTCTAACTTTAAACCAAATGCTAGGAAAGTTAAGATTGGTGAGAAAGCCAAAAGCTATGCCCATTCTACCAGTTAATCGGGTTGTAAAGACGGAGAAAAACTTTTAAAGGATACACTGATTTTTTTTATTTTATTGTTAAAAGTTGCAAATAAAAAACACACTGGAAAAGAACTTTTTGAAGGGAATTAATGTGAGTGATAATAAAACAACCTAAAATAGCCCTGTTATTAATATGGAGAAAGTTATTGGTCTGAAAAGAAAGTCAAAACAACCACAATATTCCCCTTAGCCAAAGCCTAATCCACAACAAGGCCTTAATTATCTTTGGTTCTATGAAAGCTGAGAAAGGTGAAGGTCCCACAGAAGGTGAATTTGATGCTAGCAGAGGTTGCTTCATTTGGTTTGGAGAATGAAGATGTCTTCATAACATACAAGGGCACAATGACTCACCCAGGGCTGATGCAGAAGATGCAGCACGTTATCCCCAAGGTCTAGAAAAGATCAATGATGAAGGGGGCTACGCCAGCCAACAGGCTTTCAACACAGATGAAACAGCCTTCTACTGGAAAATGCCGTGTCAGACTTTTATAGCCAGAGAGATGTCAATGCCATTGTCAAAGCTTCAAAAGCCCGACCAATTTTCTTACTAGGGCTTAATGAAGCTGGGGCTTTTACAATGAAGCCATTGCTAACTTACCATTCTGAAAACCCCAGGGCCCTTGAGATTTATACTGTCTGTTCTGCCTGTCCGCTGTAAATGGAACAAAGCCCAGATGATATCATATCTGTTTACAACATGGTTTGCAGACAATTTTAAGCCCATTATTGATACATACTAATCAGGATAAAAAAGAAAAAAAACATTTCCAAGTATGACTGCTAGTTGGCATCAGCGCCATGTGTCACTCAAGAGCTCCAAAGGAGATGGACAATGAGCTTAATGTTTCTGTTGCCTGACACAAAATCCACTCTGCAATGGACACAATTTTTACTTTCAAGTCTTATTATTGAATAAATATGTATGCCTCTAGTGGCATACACCTGAAATCCCAGAACTCAAGACATGGGGTCGGGAAGATCACAAATTCAATGTCATCCTGGGCTATTAGTGAGTTTGAGGTCAGGATGGAATAAACAAGGCCATGTCTCAAAAAACGAATTGGAGAGAAGAAATAAATGAGACAATGGAGGAAGAGAGACAGAAAGAGAGGAGAGAGAAGGAATGAGAGATCTGGGGGAGAAAAGGGGAGAGAAAACCAAATTTGTAAGGCTGCTACACCTTACACACTAACTCTTGTGGATCTTGGCAAAATAAACCGAAACTCTCCCAAAGAATTCAATGTTCTAAATGAAACAAAGAACATTTGTGATCCATGGGCAGAGGTCAAAATGTCAATGTCAAGAAAATTTGAGCTGGCCATGGTAGCACACACCTGTAATCCCAGTACTCAGGGAATGGAGGCAAGAGTTCAAAGTTCATTTCTTTTACATGAGGTTGAGGCTAAGCTGGGCTACAGGACAGCCAGTTCCAAAGGAGAGGAAGGGGGAGTTTGCAAGAAGTGGATTCCAAAGCATGGATGGCTTGAGGTAATTCAAGATTCAGTGAAGGAGGTAGTTGCAGATGTGCTGGAAATAGCAGAAAGACTGGAGTTGGAATTGGAGCCTGAAGATGTGACTGAATTGCTTTTACTCTCACGAAAAACACTTAAACAGAGAAGTACGTTTAATTGATGAGCAAAGCAAGCAGATTCTCAGGATGCAGTGAACATCATTGGAAGAAGAAAGTGTTATTACACAAACTTGCCTGTTAAAGCAGCAACAGGCGTGAGTAAACTACCCCTGATGCTGAAACACATCACTAGTATGAATAAAATCCTGTCAAACAACATCATGTTGCAGATTAATCTTTCCCGAGAAGAGCAGTTTATCAACGCATCAAACTTAATTTCTGGCTTACTTCAAGAAATTCAGTAAATGGGGCATAGAACTAAACTAAATAATTCTCAAAAGATGAAATACAAATGGCTGACAAACACTTTTTTAATGGCCACCCTCCTTGGTCACCAGGGAAACGCAAATTAAAGGTAGTTAGAGATTTTTGTCTTACCCCAGTCAGAATGGCTAAGGTTAAAATAATCAAATGACAACAGATGTCCTTTGCAGGAGAAGGAGAACTGATAGAGGGAGAGCAAACTGCTGCAACCATTTCGGAAATCAGGTCGGAGGGTCCCCCAAAAGTTGGAGATAGATACACCACACGGTTTGGCTATACCACTCTTGGGCATACCCTGAGGTCTATATCCTGCTCTAGATATAGCTCATCCATGTTCAATCCTGCTATATTCACAATAGCCAGAAAGTGGGTAATGAAAACATTGCAAGGGTACAGGAGGGAACCTAGGAAGGACTAACACTAGAAAAACACTGAAGCCCTTTGGGAAGAGACATATGGAAACCTACCACTATAGAAGGTTCCTAAACTGTATACATGCACGTATTATGTATGTATGTATATATGTATGTATGCAGTTCATATTTTAATGGCATTACCCTATTATAAGGCAACAATGGCCCCTACTAGGTACTATAGACACTATTGCTAACAACAACAACAACAACAAAAAGAGCCTAGTACATAGACTGGATTACATCTTTTAGAGTTATTGGGCTGCCGGGTGGAGGTGGTGGTGGTGGCGGTGGCGGCGGCCCAGCACTCAGGAGGCAGAGGCAGTCGGATCTTTGTGAGTTCGAGGCCAGCCTGGTCTACAAAGCGAGATCCAGGAAAGGCACAGAGCTACACAGAGAAACCCTGTCTCGATAAACAAACCAAAAAAAAAAAAAAAAAAATAGAGTTATTGGCCAGTCAGGTTCCATAGAACTTGACAATAAGACCCTACTGTTGAAGACAATCCAATTCAGAACAATTCCACGGAGTGGTATTTAAAATGCAGGTATCCAAGTTTCTCCAAGAGAGATTCTGATTTGGTTTGCTTGAGGTTAATCTCTGCAATGAGCCTTTTAAGAAACACTCCCAACCAGTGGCCCATGAATCACATTTAGAAGAACATGACTCTTTTTCTGGCATTAAAGGCCCTTCATCAGCTCTTTGTGTCTACTTCTGCCTTGTTTCTCATTATTCTCCACCTCTGGGCAGTCTGCTTACACCACCAAACAACTTTGCCTTTGCCCTACATACTGTACTCTCCATTCCAGGCTGTCATCTTAACTCCTCCTAATGTTAAGTAGCCACTAAAGTTGGTTTCCTCGTCTTTGCTCGGGCAACTTAGACCGATTATCTTCAGTACCACAGCACTTTGAGTCCATGTGGTGCATGTACCCATGGTACACAAGCGTTTGTATGTGCTAATTTGCAATGCCACAACTTTCACGGGATTTTGTTTGCACATTCATCTAAAATTTGCACGTCAAAATTCTGCATGTCTTCACTGTACTATTCTTTGACGGTAAAGGTTTCTCCTTCATTTCTTCAGTCCCTCTTTGTCTCTCTCTGTCTCTTTCAGTCTCTGTCTCCCTCTCTGCCTCTCTGTCTGTCCGTCCCTCCGTCCCTCCCTCTCTTTCTCTTTCTCTGTTTTCTCGGGCATTTTTTCAGATTTTACAGCTAAAACGGCACCTGCTGCTTTTCAGCCTCGCTTCCCAGGGCCAACTTTACAATCCGTATCACGAACTACCAATCCCAGAATGCTGAGCGAGAGCGAAGGGGCGGGCTCTCCGAAGCCACCGATTGATTGGTGAACTCGGGAGCTTTCTTCCGGAAAGGCCCCGGAGGCAGGAACTTGGGAAGGGAATCGGGGCTCTGTACGGGACTGGGAGGGGCTTGTACCTGAGCCCCGGGGTCCCCATCCGCTGAGGAGATGGATGAGGATGGGCTTCCTCTCATGGGGTCAGGCATAGACCTGACCAAGGTTTGTAAAAGATGGACTTAAGCTTCCGGCGAGCAGGGAAGGAGCTTGACCAAGGGGCCCCGGTTCCCCGGGAGACGCCACCTCTCCGGGCCCAACCTGGGCCCCTCTTTTGCTAACCTGGGGAAGGGGGAGCCCCCGCAGTCCACTTTGAAAGGGGTCCTTCCTGGGCTAATTAAAGAGTTGGCGTGCCTCGCAGCCTTTGCTCCCCACATCACGTGTCTCTACGCCCAAGGTTGACAGACAGGAGACAGCGCCACTCTAACACTACCTCTCTGGGATCCTCAAGTCTCTCTGTCTCTCTCTGTCTCTGTCTCTGTCTGTCTCTGTCTCTGTCTCTCTCTCTGTCTCTCTCTCTCTCTCTCTCTCTCTCTTGCACATTCTCACACTTTATGCAACCCCTGTGACTTTGACACACGCAAGGTTCGGGAAAACAAATCAGTGACTCTTCTCAGCCCTTCACGAAATTCATGTCACAGGGCAAACCCACACCCTTTATGAAATCCAGACACCCAGAGGATTGCACAGTGTACCTTTCTCCGGTAAGAATCATATTTGTTTGTTTTTTACACGACGCAGGTGCCAGCCATTCAGCAGAAAAGAACCGTGGCCTTTCTAAACCAGTTTGTGGTGCACACGGTGCAGTTTCTCAACCGGTTTTCCACAGTTTGTGAGGAGGTAGGTCCTGTGCTGCTCGTTGACGGAGTAGCCGAGAAGTCAGTCCCCTTCCACCTCAGAGGTTAACATGGTGAAACCAGCTTTTCAGACTTCGTGTATTCACGCTGCCATGACCTTCTTCAAGTGTGTCAAGACACCGTAGCGTCCTCTTTGATTCTGTTACTATCAGTCCTGTACCCTGTACCCTCAACTGAATTAGTATTCTAGAAGTTTCTGTGAGATTGCTCAGTCAAGTTTGTTTTGATTATGAGACCAAAACCAAGAAAAAACAAAAACACCCCAGAAGTTCACAGTTGAATTTTTTTAATTTTAAAGTTTCTTTTTTTATTTTCCTACACCAGAGATTTATATTTTAAGTATATGTTTGAGTTTATATTAAAGTACTTTGCATTCTTTGAGCCAAAAATGGTTCAGGGAGGTAGCCTAGAAATAAATTTTTCAAAAAATACCCCTCTGCATATGGCTGGATAACTTGTGAAGGAAGAAATAAGCACATAATTAAGAAATAGGAGCCAGATCCAGGAACTCCCCTGATCTCTAAGAAAGATTTTTGTTTGTTTGTTTTTGTGTTTTTGTTTGTTTGGTTGGTTGGTTTTGGTTTTTCTCTGTGTAGTTTTGGTACCTGTCCTGGATCTCGCTCTGTAGACCAGGCTGGCCTTGAACTCACAGAGATCTGCCTGCCTCTGCCTCCTGAGTGCTGGGATTAAAGGCTTGCGCCACCACTTTGTGTTTTTTTTTAAGGATGAGGAAGAAAATGAGACTATATGTTGAGACTGAATTTAAGAAAGGAAATATAAAAGATTTAGACAGTTCACAGCGGAATAATTGAATATTCTCTTGTCTTACATTGTCTTGTGTCAGGCGTGTCCTTAACAAAGTAGAGCTTATGTTAGTCGTGTGGCTGTTAATCAGCATTGCCTGCAGACAAGATGCTTCTCATTTGTGTAAAATTCAAGCTGTGTAGTTGTGGATTGTGATCAAGGTCTTGAACAGGATAGGCATGCACCCTGCCGCTGAGCCCCATCCCTAGACCCAGCTGTTGTTTTATATCTTCATCAAAATATCTTCAGCTTTTCCATGGAGACAAATGGAGGAAAAATGTAATTACTAATGGTACAGTAAGGAGCTCAGTTCTGTGTATTTTACATATCCATAGCCCCAGAGACTAGGTGCTTGTTCCCAGGCAGTTCTCTCTCTCTCTCTCTCTCTCTCTCTTTCTCTCTCTTCTTTCTTTCTTCCTTTCTTTTTTTTGGTCTTTTAAAAATTTATTTAATTATTTAAAAGATTTATTTTTATTTTTTGTGTGTGAGTGTTTTGCTCACATGTTTGACTATCCACTACATGAGTGTCTGGTAACCTCAGAGATCAGAAGAGGGCATCAGATCCCCTAGAACCGTAGTTACGGACAGTTATGAGCCACCATGTGGGTGCGGGCAATCCGTTCTGGGTCCTTGGCAAGTACAAGTGCTCTCAGCTGCCAAGCCACCTTTCCAGCCTGTTCTCTCTTAGGGCGCTGCTTCTCTAATAGAGTAAGGAACCCACTGAGTCAAAACCAGCATGCCAAGATTTTCACCGTTCAGTTTTCCCATGGCATCCTTTTCACTCTAGGTTAGTGCATACAGCAGAAAGCAGCAAGTGTTCATTCCCTACAGTTGTGAAGTTGCCCTTTCTGAGTTAAATAAAACTAGCAAACAGGCTAGGAAAGGAATGTGATGTAAGCTGCCGGGGCAAGGAGAGCCCCTGGTCTCTGTAGGCCCTCCAGTTCCCGCTGTCTGGAGATGGGTGTTACCGGTTGACACTGGAATCTGAGATCGCGAGTGTCAGCGTCTGGTAGCTTGTGGACGAGGCAGTGCCCTACGATCCACGCTTTCACCCTCCAGCTCTTCCCCTCTCAACTTTCCCCACAGCCCTCTAGTGTTTCTTGAACCCAAGAAAAAAGGGTGTCAGGCAGAAAGCACAAATAATACAGTGTTAGTCTATTGCCTTTTCTCTCTTTTTTATGTGTTTCTTTGGACAAGTTACATGTATGTCTCTATGGTGAAAAATATGCCGCCTTGATTCTTGTACCCTCCAAGGAATCTATAAGTCAGGCCATATCCCATGAGGGCTGCCTCACATACTTTTTGAGGATGGAAAGAACACTAATTCTAGTCTCTTCTTTCTTGAGAGTGTGTTTTGCTGTTAATTGCAGTCACCTTAATGTATGGGAAATGTGTTGAACTTTTTCTCCTAAGATTCTGTGCCTTTGAGCAACAGCTTCCCAGTCCTCCCATCTCCCCCCCCCACCTCTGATTACCATTATTTTACTCTGTTTTTTAATTTGAACTTTTTTATTTAAAAAAATTAAGCTACAGTTACATCATTACATCATTTCCTTGAACTCCCTCCATCTACACACACACACACACACACACACACACACACACCTTGTGCTCTTTCTCTCAGACTTCATATCCTCTAGCCAAATTGGATTTTTTTTATATTGCAAATGGAAATGAGATCATATAGTATTGTCTTGCTATGCCTAGCTGAGTTCACTTATTGGTGTCCTCTGGATTCATCCATGTTGTCCAAAGTGAAGCGTTTCCTTCTTCCATAAGGTCAGAGTTTTCGTGTGTGTGTGTGTGTGTGTGTGTGTGTGTGTGTGTGTGTGTGTTTTGTGTATTATTTTGTTTATCCGGTCATGGTTCACAGACATTTACGCTGGTTCTGTACCCTGGCTGGGGTAAAGTGCAAATGCCTCTTGCACAGACCGATGCCACTTTCTCTGACTGTGTAACCAGAAGTGGAATCACTAGATCTTCAAGGAGTTACACGTTTCTCTTATCTTTTGAATTGCTATACTGTTTTTCCAAATGGCTGTGTTAATTTTCATTCCTACCAGCAGTACAAATGGGCTGCCTTTTCTCTACCTTCATGCTAATTCTTGTATTTTCTTTTTTAAATCTAATAATGTTCTAACACTGATCTTCCAGTGGATGTGAGGTGGGTTCTCATTCTATTTTAATGTGCATTTTCTTTATGATAAGTGATGTGAAAATTTTTTCCCAAGTATGCATTCCATTTCTGTGTCTTCTCTTGATAGTTATCTGTTCAGGTGCTTTGTTCATTTCATTTTCTTTTTCCTTTTTCTTCCTTTTTTTGGCTTTTTTGAGACAGGGTTTCTCTGTGTAGTCTTGGCTATCCTGTAACTCACTCTGTAGACCAGGCTGGCCTTGAACTCAGAAATCCACCTTCCTCTCTGCCTCTCGAGTGCCGGGATTAAAGGCGTGCGCCACCACTGCCCCGCTTCATTGTCCATTTCTTAAAACGGAATTGTTTGCTTTCTTACTATTGAGTTGTGGTTCTTTATAAATTTTTTTGGCTATGACCATGCTGAGATAGACAGCGTGTAGACATCTCCCATCCATAGGGTGTCCCTTCTCCCCGTCGACAGGTCCATTCTGTGCAGAAGCTTTTTGCTGCACGTACATTTGTTTCTTCT
Organism: Peromyscus leucopus; assembly: GCF_004664715.2. Lineage (NCBI taxonomy): Eukaryota > Metazoa > Chordata > Mammalia > Rodentia > Cricetidae > Peromyscus > Peromyscus leucopus. The sequence continues at coordinate 41,425,906 of NC_051078.1, read as the reverse complement.
GCTTTTGCTGCTTGTGCCTTTGGGGTCACTTCCAGCCAATGCTTGTCCCTGCCACTGCCCAGAGTTTCTCTCCCGTGTCTTCTTTGTCTGGTGGCTGTGTGGTTTCAGGTCTTACATGTGAGTGTTCTACCCGTGTCACATTGTTTTTTGTGCATGGTGTGTGGTGTGAGCTCTAATTTTATCCTTTTGTTTATATATATCCTGCACCATTTGTCGAAGAAACTTGCCCCCCCCCCTTTTTTCAATTGTGTCTTGGCATGTTTGTGAGAATCAGCTGATCGTGCATGTTCAGCTTTATTTCGGGTACCCTGTTCTGTTCCACAGCCTGTTTTTATCAGCACCGTACTGATTTGGTCTGTATAGCTTTGCCGTCAGTTTTTAAGTCACTGTGGTAGCTTGAAAGAAAATGCCCCCCAAAGGGACCATTGGTACCTAATGGTACCATTAGGAGATGTGGCCTTGTGGGAGTCAATATGGTCTTGTTGGAGGAAATGTGTCCCTGGGGAAGTGGGCTTTGAGGTCTCATCTATGCTCAAGTTACCGCCCAGTATTTCATACCACTTCCTGTTGCCTGTGAGTCAAGATGTAGGACTCTCAGCTCCTTCTCTAGCACCATGTCTGCCTGCATGTTGCCATGCTTCCTGCCATGATGATAATGGACTAAACCTCTGAACTGTAAGCCAGCCCCAGTTAAACGTTTTCCTTTATAAGACTTGCAGTGCTCATTGGTGTCTCTTCACAGCAATAGAAACCCTAACTAAGACAGTCAGCTAAACATCTATGCTAAGTAAGCAGAACTTACAGTCACAGGAACAGGAAGCAAAAATTTTCCTAGTGGGTTGCTAGGGGTGGTAGTGACTGGAACCATTCCCATTTCTACCCCTGATTCCTGGACCCGCGAATCCTGGCCTTGGGAGAAATTGTACTGTTAGGTGCTGATTGAAAGCATAGACCACCTTCTGGAGAGCCCTGCCTCAGCCCTCCAGGCTGCTGCCACCTAACTGGTGGGGTCACTGTGTCTTCAGAAGGCCATGCTGCCCTTCTCTCAGGCCAGCTGCTGCAGGGTGGTGGAGAATGTGGTAAGGCCCGTGGATGCCATGAGCATCTGTGATGTCAGTTCCTAGGTCAGAAGGATGCTGTGTGGAATACCATGATGGTGGATAAGGCATTTCTAAGCCCACAGATGGTAGTTTGAGCAAAGACATTACTTGCAAGAAAGGCAGATCCTTAACCAGAATAAGTATCTTCTCTAGTAAGGACAGGCACTGCCCTTTCCGAGAAGAAAGTAGGCCGGTGCAATAAACCTTCCACAGGTGGCTGGCTGGTTCCCTTGGGGAATGGCGCCTCGTCGGGAGGGCACCGTAGGTCTCTGCCGCTGGCAGATCTGGCACTCAGCAGCTGCTGTGGCCAGCTCAGCCCTGGTAGGTGGCCGTCCAGATGCTGAGCCCCTTTCTCTCCTCCATCTCTGCCTCCAGATGTGCTCTTCTTGTTTCAGTTCGCCTGTGGTGGAGTGTGTGTGTGTGTGTGTGTGTCTTCCTCTATGAATTTCACAATTTCTATTTTTGTGAAAAATTTCACTGGAATTTTGGTAGAGATTATGTTAAATCTATAAACTATTTCAGGCCATTTGTGCATTTTAAGAATATTCAAACCAATGAATACAGGATATCTTTGCATTTACTTGTGTCTGATTTCTCATCAATAATTTATAGCATTTGCACTCTCTTGCTCTCTCTCTCTCTCTCTCTCTCCTTTTTTTTTTTTTTTTTTTTTTTTTTTTGAGACCAGATTTCTCTGTGTAACAGTCCTGGCTCACTTCATAGACCAGGCTGGCCATGAACTCACAGAGATCCACCTGCCTCTGCCTCCCAAGTGCTGAAATTAAAGGTGTGCACCACCATGTTGGTATACAGATCTCACGTTCTTGGTTCTGCATAGAGCTTGGATCCAATGAGATGGACTTATTGATTGGCTTATGAGGTGGGCCTTGGCTGTGGATCTGCAAGGGAAGACCTAGAGTTTGGGTCTCTAATAGGCCATCCTGAACCCCAAGGCTACAGGGACTGACTTGGAATTGTGGTTTTGAGCCTGAATTTGCCAAGTCTGGCTTTGTACCTACCAGTCCTGGGCCCTGGATCCTCTGGGATGGGTCTGAAGCCTGAGTCTGAGGGAGGAGGCCTGGTCCATTCTGTCAGATCTGATGGTTGGGTCTGTAGCAGTCTTCAAAGAGCCTTGGTTTGTGAGGGCATTAGAGCCTGGTTAGGTTTGTTTGGCCTGGATTCTGAGTCTCTGGGGCTAGTTTGGTACTTGGCAGGTATGATATGTACATCCACAAGGCTAGTCTCAGGTATGGGAGAGTGGGTGCTGGGCTGTCACCATGGCCCATGTTTAGAGGGCTGGAGGTTGGGGATGTACAAACAGTCCAGAGGCCGCATATACTGGCCTGAACGGGAAGTCGGGAAAGGTTGTCCTGGGCTAGGTCTGTTAGGGCATGAAGCGCTATAGCCAGTCTGGAGAGTAAGGCTGGAGGGAAGAACCTGACTGTGTTGATGGGTTTCAGTCTACTGCCTTACAGTCAGAGATACCAACCTGGAGCCGTCACAGGCCTGAAGCCTAGGCTGTGTAGTCTGCCTGACTTGGGGCTGGCTTAGAATCTCGGGCAGACCTGGAACCTGTACTCACATGAGCTAGCTTGAAGGTTGAGTCCAGGGCTCACTCTCTCCTCAAGGGGAAGCCTCGTCCTGAGAGTGCAGACCGTAGTACCTCAGGGGCCAGTATGGCCCTATTGTGGCTCTGGAGACTGAGTCTGTGGGGACTAGCCCGACCCTTGGGATGTCTTGAATCTTAGGTTGATTGGGAGGTTTAAACCACTAGGGTTGAGAGCTGTCAGTGGGCCAGGCATGAAGTCTGAGATTCTGAACTCTGAGCAGACAGTGAGTGGGCTTGGAAACTCCGCCTTCGGTACTGGCCAGGTGTCCGGGGCCATCAGGGTCTGACTGGAGTGGTCCTAAGTGTGGGCCAGTGTGGGGCTCACTTCCGTCTCCTTTCCCCAGCTGGAGTTGTGTCCTCACTGCTGTGCTGCTTGGGGTTTGGTGGGAAGTGAGCCCGGTAATGAGCAGCTGTCCGCGTCATACACACACACACACACACACACACACACACACACACACACACACACATACACACATTCACACACACATACACACACACATACACACATACACACACACATACACACATTCACACACACACACACGTCACACACACACGTCACACACACACACACACACACACACACACTTCACACTCACTGCTCTTTTCGATGTGTCTTCCCTGAGTTCATCTGGTCACTGCAGTTCTCACCGGCTTCCCTTAGCTCTTGGGAAAGTGTCTTTGTGGGGGACTCTGTTTAAATCAGTGCTTTGCTTGTGGACATGAACTGGGAAGTCCTGGCCCACCTTCCTGGGGTGCTTTACGTTTGGTAACTGACTACAAGTCATTGTTTACAATTGATGTTTTGGCAGTTTTTACGTTTTGGTCAGTTGTTGGCTGTTCGCTCAGTGAGAGGTAACCAATCTTTCTTGTGTGTTTCTCCCTAACTGAGTAACATGCAGGCAGTCACCTCGGCCCTGCCATTTCAGGTCCACGCTCTCTCTTGGCATACCCACACACTGAGATGTGGACAGTTTGAACTGCTGTTCCCCTTGTATCTGAGCCCCTGGGGTTTGCAGCTCACTGTTCACGGGAGGCTCTCTAACTTGCTGAGAACAGTCCAGAGCCCAGTGAGCCACACTGAGACCCCAGCTCTGGCCTAAGTGAAGAGGCCAAAAGCTTCCCTCTGCTCTGTGCTGTACATTGTGTTGTCCTGTATCTCCTGAATGGAGTGTCTTTGTGGGTATGGAAACTACTGAAGATATCCTATATGTATCTCAAGGTCACTTTCTGGAATAGTTTTTAATCTGTTGCTAGCTCCTGGGAAGCTTGTCCTTGTTTGGCAAGCCGGAACAGAAACAAAATGACTGTTTCCTTAAAAGAAAAAGTGAGCATCCGCTGTAGTTTCTGAGTTATGAGTGGGCTGCAGGGAGAAAGGCGCCTCCTCCCTGCACGCTGGTCTACGGTGGACATAACTGTAGCGCTTTCAGCCAGCCAAACTCAAGCTGGGATTCAATTAGGAACAACTCGAGCTCTTTCTTCATCTGTTACTTTGTTTCTTAGAGTTTTCTGATAAAGAGAACAGTATAGAACTCTTTTATATTTGTAAAGAGCTCAACTTTTTAAAAGACTTTGTACCTACTAGGCTACTTTGAAAAGAATTCTGCTTCGCCTGCTGAGACCAGAGGCCAGAGAAAGGAAAGCAGTTGGATCAGACCCAATTTACAGAGTCACTTAGGGTCATCTCCTCTTCCTTCACAAATCCCCAGCTGACTGTACATTCCTGCTCTCATGAGCAGAAGGGCCGGCGGCGTCCACCACTCAGTGGGCAGGGCCAACCCATGCTCTTACCTGTGTAAATTCTGGGCAGACTGTCCTACTGTGAATTACCGGGTCAACAGCCCCGTGTGAACAAGACATGTGGATGTTTTATCTTGACTCAGATTTGGTACACACAATACTGGATTTTAAATCATTTCTGATCTTTTTCTTCTAGAACTCTTTAAATACAGGCAAAGGTGTTGAGAATTCTCATCTAACAGATTTATAGTGTTTATCTTTTTATATCCAAGTTTTAGGCCCGCATTGAACTTATCTTTCAAACAAATGATGTCTTTCTTAAACCCTTTTTTGGTTTTTGCTCCATCTTTATAGTGGGGAGGCTTAAGAGTCATATGCGGCTTACTGAAGACTGATTGATTCCCTGCTGGCCTCTAGGATACACAGCACAGCAGGGTACACTCTTTAGAGACGTAGCTATCGATGCTCTGTATTTTACAATCATAGTTATGTCATCTCATTGTTCAGTGCTATTAATTAACCTTCTCTAGAGCTGGCTTGAGAATCTCAGGTGTTGAGTGGTTTTGGATTTTCTGTTGTTCTGTAGAATTGTGAGAATCATTTCTTAATGAAGCACTCCTTGTAAGTTTTTAAATTAATAACTAGACTATTTGGAGGGGGGTTTAGAACTTCAGTGTAGTATAAAACTGCTAGGGTTTGTTTTTTCTTGAAATTATGTTTACATTGGTTTATCTAGCATTGACATCGGTGGTAGTAGCCATAGTAGCTAAAGTGAGCTCGGAATGAAAGGATGGCAGGTACCAGAACAATCTACAGCATACAAAGAGGGAGAAGACTATTGCTCTGAAGTGATCATTTTTGTCATTTTTGAAATGATCATCTTCAGTCTATTCAGTAGGTAGATTTCCAAACAAACATCTTTACTCCGGTAATCACTAAGATTTCGTTCCAGTCTCCACCTACCCTGTGTAAGTCGTCCGTTCAGTACTCAGTGACAGCTTAGTTTTATCTTCTGATCATGAGAATATTTAATACTGATTTAAAAATAATAATAGTTGCAGGTGAATGTCATCCACCTTAGTAAATGTTCCAAATCAGAAAATCTTGGTTTCCAGTCTGTATAGTCCAGAGCTTGCTGAGAAGCTGGTCAGTTGTTTACTAACTCTGGATAATGAACAACAGTCTGTGGCCCCCCGGATCTACCATCATGTTGTCGCAGATTCTGTCAGCTCTGGATTTGAAGTGTTTTGGTTCAGGTGATTTCACTTGTATAAAATCTCGCTTTTTTCTTTTTCTCTTAAAAATGAGCAAGGTCATTCCTACTTTATAGACTTGGTGTGGAGACTCGAATGATGTGATGCAGACACAGTATTTCACACACCAATGATCAGACATTTACAATACTAAATCTCTTTCAAAGTGTATATTTATATGGGTATATTAAAACATAAAACTTAGTTTGGGGAACTGGAGCAATAGTTCAGTCAATAAAATGCTTTTCATGAAAGCATGAGGACCTGAGTTTGATGTCTCAGAGTCTATATGAAAGTTAACTAGGGAAGAGCATGCCTAACCTGGGTGTCGGGAGGGTCATTGGGAGGGTTCCTGGGCTTGCTCACCAGCCAGTCAAACTGAATTGGAGAGCTCCAGGTACAGGGAAATAACCTGTCTCAAAACTTAAAGTAGAGATCAATTAAGGAAGATGCCTTAAAAGTTGACCTCTGGCCTCCACATAGACACACATGTATGTGCACTCTCTCACACACATTAACATGTATATGCACATACATGCATAAAATAGTAAATTTTGAATTCATTTTTTTTTATGTTCATTTTACTTAAACCAGTATGCTCATTTTTCACATATGGAATTTATCATTTCACAAATTAATTTGTTGTAAGATTTCTCCTCTAGTGAATTAAAAGACTTATTAAATTTGCCAAAATTGAATTTCCATGATTTTCAGGAATGTGCCTATAATTTGGATAGCATGACATGTTTTATAACTTGTATTTATGTTTACATAACAGCTTATTGTGAACAAATCTCAAAGTTAAACTTAGCACTGATGCCATTAAAACTAAATTTGATCCAGGGGATGCAGGCCTGTTATCTGAGCCCTAGGGGGGACTGACAGCCTGAGGCTACTCAGACTGCACTGAACGTTTGAAGCCAACCTGAGCTCCACAGTGAATCCCTCTCTCAAAAAAAATGAAACCAGAATTAGAGATTAGCTTGTGTATGTTGAATTTCCAGTGGTCGTTTTAAAAGTAAGTGTTCTCAGGTTGGACAGGTAGCTCAGTAGTAAAAAGCACGTGTTTCTCTTACAGAGGCCCCAGGTTTGGGTTCCAGCACCCATGTTAGGTGATTCACAGTTGCCTGTAACTCCAGCTCCAGGAGACCTGGCGCCTCCTCTGGCATCCATGGGTACCTGCACTCATGTACACATACTCACAGACACACACACATAATTTAAAATAAACGTTATCTTTAATACAAAATAAAAAACAAGTACTCTATAGCTATACACTTTGCATCAGGTATATGAAAGGGGTGTGATAATGTAATAAAGTGCAACATATGAGTTAAATAATATTGAAACACTGTCTCGCTCATGTACCAGTCTTGTGGATCTAAGTTATCAGAGCAATTGCTATATCCAGGAGAAGTTTCTTCTATTATGTCCTCTGATAATGTTGCTTCAACATCCACTCAGGCTTCCATTGTCATTCCTAAGACTGAAGATACACATCTTCATCCCAGCTTGCAAAGATGGAAGAGACAAAATACAGTAATAGGTAAAATAAAAAGAATGCAGCTTTTATTTAAATTTCAGGTGACAGATTCAGATGCAGCAACGTATCCTGCCATTCCATCTATTTGGATGGCTGAGGCAGGGAGCTGCCGTGATCCCAAGTTTGAGACTTACATAGGCAGGATTGATAGATCCTTCCTTGAAACAACCAAGTATCCTATGAAACACTAAGTGCTCTGTACCAATGTTCAGTATTTTACTCCTAATTGTGGGCAAAATGACCTTGGGGAATTAAAGCTCTGCTTTTAATAAGGAGTTTTATATTATTCCACGTAGCAGACAAAATGCTGCCTCTGCCATGGAGTAAACTGGCTAACCCTCTTGGAATGTGTAACAAAACATGACATGTTTAGAATCAAAGTATTCAGTAAATGCTTTTTTGGATTGTATATATTGTATATATGTGTGTAGATGAATAATTGTATGTTTGGTATATGTGCATGCAGATATACCCATACCCATTTGTGTGGGTAACTGTGTGTACAGGTTGGCATGCACATGGACTCCAGAGGATGCCATTCGATCTTTCCCTCATCACTCTCCACTGTATTTATTGAAGCAGCATCTCTTGGTGAACTCAGTGCTCACTGATCTGGCTGTTCCTACTATCCACCTTGCTCTGGAAATCCAGTTTCTACCTCCAGGTGCTGGGAGTACGAACTCCAGTCTGGCTGTTACGCCTGCCTGGCTGTTATGTGGGTGCAGGGGATACAAACTCCAGTCCCCGCACTGGAGTAGCAAGTGCTTTATCCCCTGGACCGTCTCCCTAGGACCAGATGGGTAGCTTAATTTTATAAATTAATTAGGGCATAGTGTGCTTTGGTCTGGTTTATGTTGGGTTTTGATAGTAGATGTTTCATTTTGCTTCTTTAGAACTCTTTTTCTCTTTTAATTCTTTTCTAAAATGTATTGTTCATCTTTCCATTTCACCCCTCCCCCTTTTACTTTTGAAACTTGAGAACTTTGAATTTGGACTGAATTGTATTTGCTTATTCACCAGAGTAATTTCTACAGGCAGATCCTATGCAAGGCTATGTCTAACTAATTGTTATTCTTTCTCTTGTCTTCTGTGGACAGTTCACTCACTGGCAAGTAGTTATTTCGCTGCTTTCACATTCCAGGCACTGTCCTGGTTCTCAGAATACAGCAGTGTCAGGGACCAGCCCGAACCATTGAGCAGTCCTTGAAGGGAAGAGTGAGGATTAAGAAATAATAGATAGGAAAAATATAGACATAGATGAAAAAAAAGACAGAGACACAAGATAGCTTCGGGAGGGCTCTGGGTCAATACCACAGTCTCCTCGTGTTTATTCCTAATGGGCTTTTTATATACCAGCAAGGGGAGAGGCAAAAGACCTCCCCCTCTCAAGGTCAAGGTACAAAGTACAAACAAGTGTAGACCCTTCCTTAATTTTCAGAACACCTGGTAACCACACCTATGACAAAGCATCTTATAATTAGGTCTTGAAGTATACGTCACCTGGTAACCACGCCTTTGGCCAAAACATCCTATTATGCAGCTTTGTGGGGCAAAGCAAACTCAGACTCTCTGACCCTGAGTCAAGATGGAATAAGGCCTCACTGTGGAGTCTCTGTGGGCCCCACACAGTGAATGAAAGACTGGCCTAGCTTGAATGTATATTTTGGTTTCTTGCTCTGATAATGAATTTAAGAAAGGTGAAAGGTTAAGATTTCTATTAGTGGCCGGGTGGTGGTGGCATACACCTTTAATCCCAGCACTCGGGAGGCAGAGACGGGCGGATCTCTGTGAGTTCGAGGCCAGCCTGGTCTACAGAGTGAGATCCAGGAAAGACACAAAACTACACAGAGAAACCCTGTCTCAAAAAAACAAAAAAAAAAAAAAAAAAAAAAAAAAAAAAATTTCTATTAGTGTCCATATAGAAACTGACATATTCTAATAATACCATGTTCTCATTCAACTCTTACGAAAACAGTGGTATATGAGAAAATGAGAAATTTTTAAGTTGTGTATTTTATAATTTCCAAATCTGCTCTTCATTGTTCTTTCTCGCCATGTTAATCAAATGCTCTGTTCTTATGTCTCTGACTTTTTCTAGAAACTGGCAGACCTTTCTCTTCGTATTCAACAAATTGAAACGACTCTCAATATTTTAGATGCAAAGGTTTGTATTTCCAAATACAGGATAAACTTTTCTGTATGTACATCATTTTTCTCAGTCATACTTAGAATGTATTTGGGAGTGAAATCAATCTAACCCCTGCGTCTGTGAAGTGATAATGTTGCACATTAAAAAATGTATTAAAATTGCAAGACAATGAACGGTGTTATGTAAACATCAACTTAGTCATTTCAAATGAACTCATGGATTGAGAGTTCTTTCATTATGCTAATTACAAGTAAACTATAAACATCATGTTAGCAAATTAAGCTACTATTAATGGAAACTCAAAATTATATTTTTAAGATTTTTATTTATTTTATGTGCATTGGTGTTTAGCTTGCATGTGTGTCTGTGGGAGTTAGAACTGGAGTTACAGACAGTTGTGAGCTGCCATGTGGGTCCTGGAAATTGAACCTGGGTCCTCTGGAAGAGCAGCCAGTGCTTTTGACCGCTGAGCTGTCTCTCTGGCCCAATTATTTTTATTTTAATGATTATAATGTAGAAATAGTGGCACAATAATATAATCATTAGAATAAAACTTAAAAGTCTCCCAATTAAAATTTATCAACATTGTCTGATATTTTCATTTGTAAAATATCTTGGAAGTTAATGAAGAATACCAGTTTGAAATCAGAAATTGCCAAGAAGCTGGATACAGTGGTCCCTGTTGATAATCCCAGTACTCAGGAGGATGATGCAGGAAGATAGTGAGTTTGATGCCAGCCTGATCTGTACAGAAAGAAACAACAAACGAAAGGTCCTGTGTTACCTGAAAAAAATTATTTTTATTTGATTACTAGAGATTTTGATAAATAAGTGACACATTCAGTTTTAACTTCTTTTGGTTTGTAATGTTGTACATGTTTTTCCTGTTTTCGGGGGTAAAGGAGAAACTACTGTGTGTTTTTTTTTTCTACTGTATTTTTGGGATTTTATCCTTCCCTCCATGATACTCCAAAAAAGTGTTCAGTGTCTGCCTTTGTATGTGTCAGTTCAAGGGGGATTTCATTTTTTTAATCAAAATATTCACTAAATGTGTAAGTGGAAAATTTTGTATTCGTGTTAGAATACGCAAGTAAAGGCGAGGTTGTACTTTCTCTGCCCTCTGTGGACTTCAACAGGTACGTTGCCTGAGACCATTTCTCTGGCATAGAACTTTGGATATGCTAGGGATATTCTAGCCGTCACAACTGCACCTACTGTGACTTTGGGCCACTGCCACTTGGCTAAGCACAGTCTTCAGTCAGCACTTGTCAATGACTTCTGCTGCTTGAGATCCAATCACCAGGGATTTCGTATACTCTGTCTTATGACTGTGTCTTTAATGGTTGGGGACCCTAAGGTGCTGCCGTCCAAGGACACAAGTCACATTTCCGTTTGGACAAGTTCACCATAGTGTTTCGCCAGCATAGTACAATTCCCACAGCCAGCAAACATCTGAGAGACACAGGGTAATATCAGGATGGATTTTTTGTAAATCTAACCCCAAATGCCTATCTTTTTTGTTTTAAAATGCTACTGTTCTAGTCTGGAATGTTGACAATATGCCTACCTGCTGTGAATAAAACACATTTTAGTAACATTCAATAATAAATGTTTACAGAGAGAAAAATACGCTGTGTTATATATTAAAATGTAAAGACACGCCGGGCGGTGGTGGCGCACGCCTTTAATCCCAGCACTCGGGAGGCAGAGCCAGGCGGATCTCTGTGAGTTCGAGGCCAGCCTGGGCTACCAAGTGAGCTCCAGGAAAGGCGCAAAGCTACGCAGAGAAACCCTGTCTCGAAAAACCAATTAAAACTTAAAATGGGCTAGCGGGCTGGGTAGGAGATGCAGGGAAGTACTTGCTGTTACAAGTCTGAGGACCTGAGTTCAGGGGAGAAAGGATCTAGCCAATCCAGCACTTCAAATGGAGGCACTCCAGGCAGTGTGCGACCCTTTCCTCAGAAGATGGTGAAGGGACAGTGAAGAAGAGTCCAGCACATGCACCAGCATGCATGCACACATGTGCACATACGTGCTTGCTAACCCCCACACAGCTATACACACACACACACACACACACACACACACACACACACACATGCATGTATATACAACACACTTGCACATACACTGTGTATTGCAGGGTACTTTTCTTTAGCAAGCTATTTTTAATAAAAATGTTTCAGAAATAATTCTATAAAGAAAACTTCCTCATCCTTGTTGCAGGCAATAAAAATGGGGGTATAAGGAAGGTTGGCCAGAGGCTCACATAGTATGTTAGCAGTGCATACACGTTGGCAGTCAGGCTCTAAAGCCACGCTCTCAGATCTCGCACTAAAATACTCTGTAATCTTAACAATAATTTGTAGGGAAAGAAGGGTTATCAACTAAATTAAACTTTTGAAAAAAATCTTCAAAAGTATTGTGAATGTTTTTCACTTTGAGTTTATGACATGGAGATGGAAGATGAAAATTCTGAACCTATGTGATTTGGTAGGTTTAAGGGAGCTGAATAAGAACTCACAGGTAAAAAGGTTTTTTGTGTGCACCTAAAAGGATCTCCCAACACTAATGTTCATTTCTCAGCTGTCATCTATCCCAGGCCTAGAGGATGTCACCGTTGAAGTGTCTCCTTTAAGTGTCACTGCCGTCCCGAGCGGATCACATTCTGAAAGCCCTCCAGAGCAGCCACAGGTAAGATTTACAGGGACATGGTCATCGTCATCGTGGTTGAGCTGGATAGCCCTGTGCTTAGACCTTGGAAGATGCTCAGTAGCTGTGAGACTCTTAGTCATCAAATTACAAAGCCTGAAGGTGCAGAACACATGTCGAGGAAAAGGAGCTAGCTATTTTGTTTTTTAATTTTATTAAAACTTCATTATGTATGTCACACCAAAGTTAACAAGACCCAAAGTCTCTATATTTCAGTGAACTGAAAAAGTGTATTTTGGAAGTTGATTTGTTTATTTAAAGATATCCATTATATGCACATCTCAGTGAGGTATTGAAATATGAAATAAAACAATCACCAAAATGGTGACCCACTAAAGTAATATTAACAAAGTAGACATCCTATGTAAGCGAATTTTGCATTTGTACCTAGAAGTATTTTCACACGGTATTTTTAGGTCATAATGATGTTGCTAATAAAGTTAGTAGCTGAGAAAGGAAGCTTGCTGTGTGTCAACACGTATATACTTCTGAGTGTTTTTATTTTAATAATTGAATATATTTAGTCCTCAGAAGAGCCCTATGACTCAAGTATAGTTAGTTGATCTTCTGTGCCTGATTCTGCATTTCGGAATTCACCTAACCACACATTAAGGGTATTCAGGAAGAAAGAATTTGCATCTATAGGGAATGTATGTGGACTCTTCCTTGTCATTATTCCTTAAACACCATGAGTGTTTACATTGTAAATGGTACTCTAAGTAATCTAAAGATGGCCTAAATCACACTATAGGGTAAGTTAAATTCAGACACAATGCCACTTTATAGATAGGATACTCTAGCAGCTGCAGATTTCAATATCTATGGGGTCCTAAGACCAACCCCTGCAGATCCCCAACTACCTATTACTGTTAATCACACCTGAATTTCTTAATCTGCTTTGCAGATTCAGAACTGCCTGGTATATGTCTGACAATTTTTGAGTTGTAAATTAATTCATTTAGAGCATTTGGAAGTTCTGTGGCCTTTCTGCATTTGTAAAATTGTATTGGTTTTGTGTTGATCAATCTAATAAAATGATTCTTGAGCATGATAACATTCAGATAAACTCATTTTTTCTTCATTGACATTAACTAGTATATTTCTATATAAAATACTTTGAAAAGGACTTATGCATTGCTTTATGCAGATTTTTATGGACATTATAGTCAACTCAGCTATCCCAGTACATGGGAGGTGGATGCAGGAGAATCAGGAGTTCAAGGTCATCCTTGGCTATGTAGTAAACTGGAGACCAGTCTAGGCTACATGAGACCCTGTCTCAACACAAAACAATAACAACATCATCTCTTTATTACAGTTTCTAAACTGTGAGTCAGAATCCTGTGGTTTCTATACTGTTTTTTGTGCAACTTTAATCTCATGGCTCAGATCTTATCATTGTTCACAGTAGAGTATCAGTTATTCAGATTGAGATCAACTTGAGAATGAAATGAAGGACAGTTGAGAGAAAGGATTAGGAGGCTTAATGGGCCATTCATATAGTAAAAGTCTGCTAGTGTGTGATTAAACCTTGTTAGGTCTTGGGTGTTGGCACAAGGTAGCAGCTGAGAGTTGAAAACTGTTAGACTGGGATGTAGCTCTCATTTGCTCCATTGGGCTTTGGAGGAGCTGTGCATTAGAGACGTAAAACATATGCTTGAATCTTTTTTCTTTTTATGCTTAACAATGTTTTTGACTCGTGTTTAAGTGTTTTGCAGATGAATATATATACTCATACATATTGTCATTTGTTTTTGTAACATTTAACAATATCACATAGTGGAAGAAACCAAAAGAATTTGTACTTGTTTTATTGCTTCAGAGTTCCTTTAAAAACAAAAGGATTTGGCTTACATATATATTATATTAGAAAAACTTCAATATATAAACATAATTTATGTTCATTTTTTAAAGACTGAAGATTGTTGTTTTGTTTTGTTTCTTTTCTTTTTCTTTTTCTTTCTTTTTTCTTTCTTTCTTTTTTTTTTTTTTTTTCCAAGACAGGGTTTCCCTGTATAGCCCTGGTTGTCCAGGAACTCACTCTGTAGAACAGGCTGGCCTTGAACTCAGAAATCCACCTGCCTCTGCCTTCTGAGTGCTGGGATTAAAGGTGTGCCACCACCACTGCCTAGCTAAGACTGAAGATTTTTAAAATAGTAATTTGTCCACATTTTAGCATTGATGCATTGTAATGGCATCTGTGGAAGAAATTCCTTGAAGCAGTTATGCCAATGCTGACTGAGAGTCACGAAAATGAGTTGATTCTGAGTGTTCAGATTGGTAGGGAAGCCAAGTACTGTGTGCTGGTGAGTCTTCACTGTGCCCCAGCTTCTGTAACCCAGCACTGTGCAGCGTCAGGACTACCACTGTTTAAAAACACCGCCCCTCAGTATTTGTCACCCAAACTAGTATTTAGTATTTTAGACACTCTGTTAACTTTGTTACCATTAATAACTGCTCAACACATACAATGTACAAAACCAGAGAATCTAGTTTTCTCCAAGAAATCTCTGAGCATCACTTTCTAAAGACGTAGAATCACCATATCCATTTAGAATATGATGGTTTTAATAAGTGAGGAGGACAATAGGGTACATGGCAGATCCTTAGAAAAGTCATTCATTGTCCATTAGTTGAGCAGTTGGCAAATCAAACTGTTTTACTAGTTTCCTGATATATCCACCCGTCATGTTTTATAGGATAAATAAAGGAAAACTAAAAATTCTGATGCCAAGGATACATTTGCATTTTAAGGAACAATATATTATTGATGATATTAATTTTAGCTTATAAAATTATATTATAATTTTATAAAATTATATTATAAAATTATAATATTTATAGGTATTTGGAAACATATATCCCATAATTAAATTGTTGGTATTTAAATGTAAGAATACAATTTTAAGTATGTATTACCTTATAATTATAAAAATAAACATCCCTTTTAAGTAACATGACAGATACTTTCTGTGACTCGTCTAAAGATTTACACAAACTCTCTACAGCAGGACAGCACACAAGACTCTGGACCACAGGAAAGTGAAGTTTCTTCAGAAAATATCGTAACTGTAGCCAAGGACCCAAGATACGCCAGATACCTCAAGATGGTTCAAGTGGTGAGCTAATTTATCTGTCTTCTCTGTCTAAACCTGCAGGTTTCACTGTTCTTTTTCCAATTTCCAGAAGTTCAATATTTCCCATTAGAATCAATTACACAGGGCTGGAGAGAAAGCTCAGAGGTTAAGACCACCAACTGCTCTTCCAGAGGTCCTGAGTTCAATTCCCAACACTCACATGGCAGCTCACAACTGTCTGTAACTCCAGTTCCAGCAGACCCGACTCCCTCATAAGACATACATGCTAATGCTCATAAAATAAAAATAAATAAAATGAAAAGTTTAAAATCAATGGCACTTCAAGTTGACATAGGTTAGCAGTTCAGTGTAGATTTGTGCCATTGTTTTATTTGAAATTTTGGCTATATCAGAAAAATGAAACAGGGCTGTTCCTCTGGTAAACCAATACTTGAGTTTGCTTCTCTTGTGCTACTGTAAATACGGTTTTAAAATATATTCTATTTTGATGTTCATTTATCAGTGATTTGGTTTATAAAAAAAGAACACAGCTCTCTTGGCTATATAAGGTAGTAGTGTTAATAGTATATGCCTTTATGTTTTTCTAAGCAATTATACATGGCCTGATGACAAATGTTTGTGGTTGTCTACAGCAGCAGACGTACATTTACTCCTGTACTTAAAGAAAGCCCTACTGCAGGTAGCTGAAAGAGCCAACAGAATATTATATTTCTGCTAATCAAAAAAATTAGCCAGACGGTGGTGGCACACGCCTTTAGTCCCAGCACTCAGGAGCAGAGGAAAGTGGATCTGAATTCGAGGCCATCCTGGTCTACAGAGTGAGTTCCAGGACAGCCAGGGTTTCAAAGAGAAACTGTTTTGAAAAACCTAAAGAAAAAAAAAAAATCAATGCTTTTAGAACATTTTGTTATCAGACAAAAAACAAAACAAAAAATAGTACTATAGACGAGAGAATAAATTTGTGTCCCAGCCAGTGGCATTATTTACTACCAAAACGACTTCAAGGCAAATACTGCTGTCGGATGGCGGAGAGAGCGGATTGGGTACTGTAGGTCTGCTGAAGTAGTAATGAAAGAGAAGCCACGCCCTCCCTCTGTGTGACAGAGCAGATCTGTCCCTTTGGAGTGGTCCATTGACAGTCAGTGGGCTGGCCTCTAAGTTTCAGGAGTAAGGTGGACTTTGGGATAAGAGTGTATATACATTTTTAGGCATTATTACATTGACATTTTTTTTCCCTCTGGTCATGTTTGGTTCTATTGTAGGTCTCTGGGCCATCCAGCCTCTGGGTTCTGGTCTTCCAGGCAGTGTCAGGGATGGGCTTACTCTCGTGGCATGGGTCTCACGCTGGACCAGTCATTGGTTGGCCACTCCCTTAATCTCTGTGCCACCCTTATCCTAGCCTGTCCCGTAGGCAGGACAGACTGTCGGTCAAAGGTTATGTGGCTGGTTGGTGTCCAATTCTTCCACTGGAAGGAAGTCTTGCCTGGTCACAGGAGGTGGCCAGTTCAGGCTACATATCTGCTATTGCTAGGAGTGTTAGCTGGGGTCATCCTTGTCGATTCCTGGGAGTTTCCCTTGCACCAGGTTCCTGCCTGACCCTGGAATGCTCCCCTCTACTGTACTCACAGATTGGTGCCTAGGTCAGTAGTCATCAGAGAGGCTTCATCCAGCAAGCGGTGGAAACAGATGCAGAGACCGAAGGCAAACATTAGGCTGAGCTAGGGAATCCTGCTGAAGAGAGGGGAGAAGGATTGTAGGAGCCTGAGGGGTCAAGGGCATCACAAGAAAAACCACAGAATCAACTAACCTGGCTCATAGGAGCTCGCAGAGGCTGAACCGACAACCAGGGAGCCTGCATGGGACTGACCTAGGCCCTCTGCCTGTGTGGGACAGTTGTGTGGCTTGGTCTTCTTGTGGGACTCCTTACAGTTGGAGCAATGGCTGTCTATGACTCTTTTGCTAGCTTTGGGGACCCTTTTCCTCCTACTGGATTGCCTTGCCCAGTCTTGATAAAAGGGGAGGTGCTGAGTCTCACTGCAACTTGATATGTCATGTTTTGTTGATATCCATGGGCGGCCTGCCCCTTTCTGAGCAGAAACAGAAGAGGAGTGGATGGGTGGGGGTTGGGGGCAGAGGGAAGGCCATCGGGTGGGGGGAAGAACTGGGAGGAAAGAAGGGAGGGGAAATTGCAGTAGTGATGTAAAATAAATAAATTTAAAAAAATTATAACAATAATTACAAATAATAAGTATGAGAACACTTTGTAGTAATAGTAAACTTTCTGGATTAAAAAAAGAAAGAGTTCAGCTTGAATATAAATAACAATGAACCCAGGAAAGAGTACACTTGCAAGATAAATTCTTAAAAACTTTGTGACTCTCAAAATAAGAAAGAAAAGCCTTCAGAATGACACATAAAAGCCTTTTCTGTGAGTGTCTTCTGATGTAACCCACCTAAGAAATGAGGAAATAGAGTCGGGTTTTCTGAAACCTCTCATCTAGGACTAGATGGCAGACCTGTGTCCCTGGTACCACTCCCCACCGCTACAGTTAGCCAGTCGGCTGCCATCTGGAAACGCCAAATGGGAGCTTTCCTAAGTAAGCAGTTCACCCACTGGAAATGAGTTGCTGTTCTGATGCATTCTCACTGGAAAGGAAGTCTTCCCCTGTCCATTGCATCCACCCGTGTACACGATCCATGTGTGCTGTTAGTCATCACAGTTAGCAGACAGCCTGCTGCACGACTGTGGAACGTGTGGGCAGGGTCATCTTCCCAGGTGCCTGGCAGGTCTCACAGCTCCTGCAGACACGCGGCGGGGGGGGGGGGGGGACGGGGGGGGGACGGGGGGGGGACGGGGGGGGACGGGGACACGACACGGGACGGGACGACGACAGACGACAGACGGGAGGGACGGGGGCGGGGGGGGGGGGGGGGGGGGGGGGGCCGGGACGGGACACTGGCTGTGTCCACTCAGGTCACAGATGTGGACTAAACACTTAAGAGATTATATTAGCGAGCCAGAGCCAGCTAACTTGGAGTTTTGATTTTTGTTATTAATTACTTAAAATAAGTTTCTCTCTCTCTCTCTCTCTCTCTCTCTCTCTCTCTCTCTCTCTCTCTCTCTCTCTCTCTCTCCTGTCTGTAATGATCCTTTATCATTTTTTCTGATCATACAATCTACCATCTCACTGGCTACGAAAGCCAGCGCCCTTAGGAGGCCTATGCGACAGATCTTCTCTAAGTCATCTGCCCTGTTACCTTTCTGACCCCTGTCCTCATTCACTCTGCCCTAGGTCACCTGGCCTCTGTGACGTTCTTAGCTAAGTGTGTGTTCAGTCTCCTGGCTTGGGGTCTTTCACATCAGCCATTCTCTGCCTGAAATACTTTTCCCCAATAGCTGCATGGCTTACTCACTTTTTCCTTCAAATCTTCATTTAAAATAGTACCTTCTAAGTGAGGACTTAGTCACCCTTCTTTAAATGACAATCTCCCCTGACCTTGTTTTCAGAATGATCAATCTATAAAATACACGTTCATGGCCCCACTCACAGAATTGGAATCTCTAGATGTGGAAGTCAGAGCCAGATCATATATGTTTTTAAAATGGTTTCTAATTTAAAAGTATTTTAAAATCATTTTGTTAATGCTGTTATAAATTTTTATTTAAAGTATTTTTTTAAAAATAAATGTTTTGTTAAGGAAGAAAGAACAAACATAGCTCTTTAGAAGTGCTTGACTTAACTCTAGACCATCTTTTTTTACTCTGTGCCTGAATGAAGCAGGGGTCCAGTTTGGAACCAACCTTCTCAGACCTCAGATGCGAACAGTGCCCCTGTGTTAAGCTCCTGGCTTTCTGGAGCCTGTGGTACAGGTATCTCTGTGTTCTGGGCTCTGGAAGTGGCGCCTTCGTGGGATCTCCCTCTTGGGACACATGGACGTGGCCTTCATCTGTCACACTGCCTCATCAATCATTCTTCTCTCTGCTTTTAATTTTCAAGCATTGTGGTTCTTACATGCCTCTCGGTCAGTGAAGTTGGAGGCTGTTTTCTAATTGTTTGGGGGTGGTTTTCAAGCAGAAAGGGAGAAACAAGATCTTCGCCCCACCATCCCCAAACTGGAAGTTCATCCAAGTTAAATTTAATTTCATTGTTTTTAGTTCATTGTGCCAACCTGTATCCCAGACTCTTATTACCCAACTTTTGTTTCCTAGTGCTCCTTGTCCTGAATTCCATTCTTCATTCAAACCAAACCACAAATCCTTCCTCACATAAGCGGCACAGTGCTTTTCCAGCTCGGAACCTAGATTCTGCTTCTCTTAATTACTACTTTTCAAATTCTGCTCGTCTCACATCCCAGATTCTGAATGTACCAGTTCATAAAGCTAAAACAGTAGCTCCTTTCCTTAACCTAGCCAGCCATTTTTTCTATATTCATTATGGAATTTGTTATTTCATACCCTTCTCTATGAAAAAAAAATATATATATATATATATGGAGAGAGAGAGAGAATATCACCAGTCAAAGGATGAACTGCATGAGGAGAAATAGCCTTGAGGAATCTTTATATTCACTTCAGCACTTGTACTGGCTAATTTTTTTTTAATCAATATGAAATAAGCTAGGGTCATTTGGGAAAAGGACTCTTAATTGAGAAAATGCATCCATCAGATTGGCCTATAAGCAAGTCTGGCAGGCATTTTCTTGATTACTGATTAATGTGGAAGGGCCCAACCCACTGTGGGTGGTACCACCCCTGGGCAAGTGGGCCTAGGTATTATAAAAGAGCAGGCTGAGCAAGCCATGGGGAGCAAGTTGATAAGTAGCATTCACCCATGGATTCTGTTTTAATTTCTGCCTCCAAGTTCCTACCTTAACTTCCTGCCCTGGCTTCCTTGAATGAGGGGATCTGACCTGAGAGTTGTACGCTAAAATCAACCCTTTCCTCCCCAAGTTGCTTTGTGTTATGGATCTTCATCATAGTGAAAGCAACCCCAACTAGGACAGCAGTGTAAGGGTCCTCAGGTAGTCTTTCCAACCACAGTGTGATGCTGCCCGTCTGCTCTCTGCTCCAGCTTCAAGCAGGGTGGAAATGCATAATTAGCTCCTGTTTCTCCAAGTTGTTGGTGTTAAATGTTTTATAGGACATTTAAACATTAAAGGCTAGATGTGTCACTCAGGGTTAACACTAATCTTTGGAATCTGGTTATTAATCTATATGTAAACACTTTCTGATGTTTCTTAGATGTGTTGTGAGTAGCTGTCAAAATTGGAATTGGACAAGCATGATGGTGTTAGAGTCTGCTTTAGAAAATGCCTGATGGTAGAGCCATTAGAGACCCATGTCATCTACTCATTCAGTTTATCAGTGACAGGAGAAGAATTACTGAGATTATTAGACTAGTAACCCAGGGTGGTGAGATGCCTTCCTGTTTTCTCTTGGCCTTCTAATCTGCTGTATACTCTCCCAAGGTGGTTTAATTCCTTGAGTGTGAAAATAAGCAGTTTAGTGGGTATAGACAAAAACGATAAACATACTTCACTGCCATCCCCCAAAAGCAGCCTAATCTAGCTAATTCTAGTGCGTTCCTTCATTGTGAAAGGTACTTTACTTTGTCTGAAAATTCAGAGGTTTTATTAAAATGCCATATTTTTCTCAGCTTCAGAGGGTCACTAATGTTTCCCTTGCTTTCCTAGGACTGTTCATGCAGAGAAACTTATCCTGAGAGGGTTAACTTGTGTATAGACATGGTCTTGAGTAATGTGCTTTCCACTGTACACAGTACTGTAAGCCATGAAGCTGTATGTAGACATGGGCTTGAGTAATGTGCCATCCACTATACATGACTGTAAACCACTGAAGCTGTATGTAGACATGGTCTTGAGTAATGTGCCATCCACTGTACATAGTACTATAAGTCATGAAGCGAAGTCATGGAAGCCCTTTTTAGCTATTAGGGAGGCATTTGTATTTGTATTGACAAAAACAAAGAAAGCCTGGCCTAAAACAAAGCAAATCTGTCTCTGACAAAAGAAACCACATGACTTATATCAGCGGTATAAATTATACTCTCAAAAGGGAGTCGGTGGTACCACCACGCCTCCCCTCCTCCGCACAGTGCTGACGTCCCATTCTTCTTCAGGACCATTACGTTCCTACTCATCCACCTGGGCTGAGCTTATCTTTTTTTTTTTTAACAGATTTAATTCACTTTATTTTTCTTGTATAAAAACCCTTATGTGGTGGCCACAGCTGGAGCCTGGGTTCTCTGAACAGACACTCTGGTGTGGGTTTTCACAAGATGGTCAGTAAATTCCTGATAAGGAGATTTGGTGAACACAGTCTCTTTCCAGAGGTCGGGGGTCAGGTAGCTGTAGGTCTTGGAAATGGCATCAAAGGTGGCCTTGGCAAAGTTGCCCAGGGTGGCAGTGCAGCCCCTGGCTGACGTGTAGCAGTCATCAATACCGGCCATCATCAGTAACTTCTTAGGCACAGGAACAGAGACGATGCCAGTGCCCCTGGGGGCAGGGATGAGACGCACCAACATAGAGCTTATCTTTATCCGCAGTGTGCTAGTCTCACTCGGCAGCATCTTGTTACTGGAGATGCTCTCAGTGATCATCTTTTCTCCTGCTTTCTCCCCGAATTGTTCAGAAACATTTCATCCTCTCAACTAGACAGGGTCCTTTTCAGGCCTCCTCAGTGTTTTTTGTCATATAAAAAGCTTGGGTTTGTAGACTACCTATGTAGTGATCATTCACCTCCCTCTGGGAAAGTCCTACAGGTCACAGAAACATCCCTTTCCTTTTCAAGCTCCCTCTGAGATGCACTGTCATCTTTTGGGGCTTCCTCCCTAAGGCACCATGACAACAGCCTCTTCCTAAGCCCTCGCTGTCTTCAGGAGTTTATTGCTTTTCCAGTGGTCCTATCTCACTTGTCCCATTCCTGTAAGTCCATCTTCAATTACTTGGTATAAATGTCTCCAAACAGAAGCTAGCATGGCCTTTGTTTGTTTCACAAGTCCCTGCCGCAGACCAGGAAACAATACCTTTCATTGTGGCTTCTGCACCCTTTCCGGTTACACGTGTGGAAGACATTGCAGAAAGCAGTTGTTTTGAGGGACAGTGTGAGCGCCTAGAAGCGCGTTTGCCTCGGAAACACAAAGCTCCTTAGCTTTGCCTTAGGCTGCGTGTGACCACGGTCAAGTCTGTTTCCCCGTGTAAGCTGAGACCTGAACTTCCTCTCGATTTATGATCTGTTCATTAATCCTCAGATTTGGACCATGCCATTAGTAAAGGTTCCTGGAACACCTGCAGGCACTTTCTGATTTTTTCTTTTCCTTTTAAAGTAAGTTTTATACAAGATTTTTCAGTGAGTAATACTATTTTGTTCCAAATGTGGCAGATAATTGCTTCTGATTTAGTGCTTGTTACCCTAAGAGTGTGGCACCAGCCTTTGCTAAGTTACATTTTGCTTTTATAACTTAACTGGAATAGTGTACATAGATCACTTTTCCAACCAGTCTCCCCCCTTTTCCTGGCAGAGCTTGGTGAATCTTGTGCCAGTAATAAATTGTGCATTGGGAAAGTCCTGCTTCCACATGAAGGAGGCTAATGAGTTGTACTTTTGAAACCATATTTGCCAAAACAGTCTCTTCAGACACTTAGACTGTTCAAAGCTCTATTTTCTTTGGCTTGCTCAAAATGTGAATTGAATAATCTCTGGTTCTGGTGGTTCTGATGTATCCATTGCCAGGAGTGAACGTTGGCCTAGGGAAATAGGACTCCATTACCTAAGGGCACAGAGTCTCCAAATGATTATTAGAGATGTTCATCAAGAGGTGATACACTTTGGACCTGGGGATGCAGTCAAGCATGATGTAGAGCTCTCTTTAGAGAGCAAGCAAGGTCGAGTTACCTTAAGAGTAGTCCATACCCAGACCCTTTGTATATGAGTACAGCGTGGCTTCCCATGGTCTAAGAAGCTCCAGGATAGGTTGCTTATCACTGCAACCATGTGACCAAAGGACAGAGTTATGGTTTGTGGTGATGCCAGCTGTTGAACACTGGTCTCAGATTTAGTTTAACAAGTATATGTTACTGCTATGTGTTTCTTTTTTGTAATACCTGAAGTTTTATAATATATATATTATATATAATAGTAAATCTGTGTGTGTGTGTGTGTGTGTGTGTGTGTGTGTGTGTGTGTGTGTGTGTGTGTATTTAATAGTAAACACCAAGGCTGTTTATTCTAACGTAGGAAGATTGTCAGGATGAAGGGGTCAGTCTCATGCTGCTTGCTGAAGGGAAGCCACATACCCAGTGATGTGGCAAGCTTCCTGTTTTGTGACAACTAAGTGATCACCATGTCAGTGTGACAGGTCTCTGTAGTGCGGTGGACCCATCACGAGGAAGTAAGAGCTGGGATAAATGAGACTTGGGTGGCCTCTGATAGCTCCTCTCTTCTGCATCCTACCTCATAGAAGTACAAGAACTTAGCCGGGCAGTGGTGGCGCACGCCTTTAATCCCAGCACTTGGGAGGCAGAGCCAGGCGGATCTCTGTGAGTTCGAGGCCAGCCTGGGCTACCAAGTGAGTTCCAGGAAAAGGCACAAAGCTACACAGAGAAACCCTGTCTCGAAAAACCAAAAAAAAAAAAAAAGAAGTACAAGAACTTCACTTAATCAGGGGATGTAACAGTCAAAATATTGCCTAGGACTTGATAGCAGAGAACCCAGAAAGAAAACTGTCATTTTTTGATTAATATAAAAATTACTAATTTTCTCCTAGTGTCAGTGAACTGAACTCTAAGAATGCTATTTGTAAAATATTTTCATGCCAATTATAAAATCTATAAGACTGGGTTTTCAATCATTTTTGCTTTTCTTTTAAACCTCTGCATGTTACCTTGGAAGTTGGGGAGCTCAGAGCAAGTCATGGTGTACATAAAATTAAGAAATATTCCTTCCTGCCTGACATTGTGGCAGATCCTCGACTCCCAGGGCTTAAGAGGCTGGGGCAGGAAGATCACAGATTTAAGGACCACCTGGGCTACATATGAAATACAGGTCAGCCTGGGTTATAGAGTGAGTCACTGTCTCCGAAACAAAAAGAAATGTGCCTTTAAATTATGTATTTTTCTTTCTGTGTGTTGGGTTTTCTTATTGACTTTGTTCTTTTTTGTGCTGGGGACTGAATGTGGGACCTTCCAAATGCTAGGCAGGAGTTCTGCCACCGAGCTTCTTTGGAACTTTAGATTTGGTTTGGTTTTGTAAAACAGGCTTTCTCTGTGTAGCCCCGGCTGTTTTAAAACTCACCCTGTAGCCCAGGCTGGCCCCAAACTCAGAGATCCATCTGCCTCTGCCTTCCTAGTGCTGGGGTTAAAGGCCTGTGCCACCACTGCCTGGCTCTTGTTTTGTTTTGTTCTGTTCTGTTCTGTTTTGTTTTGTTTTGTTTGTGACAAGTCCTCAGTTTCTAGGCTGGCCCTGCATTCACTCTGGAGTCCAGACAGTTCTTAAACATGTTGTCTTCCTGCCTCAGCCTCCCAGGTAGCTAGAATTAACAGGCCTGTGATACCTGGCCCAGCTTCATTTATCTTTTTTTTTTTAACAAAAAAACAAAAAACACTTTTTGTTTTTATAAATATGGGTGTTAGCAATAGACAATAAGTCTAACTCAGATGTGAGCGTTCATGTTTTCCCTGAGGTGTGATAAAGACAGCAGGAAATAGCTGCCATGCAGCAGACCGCTGCGTCTGTCTTATGTGGGTGTCCGTATCTATTGGTGCTGTTGCCTCTGCCCCCTTGACTCCTCAGCTGTCCCCTTCACTGATTTCACCATTGCCGGACTTCTGTAGTTCAGTGTGTTTGCGTACTAGTGTGGCAGATTTTTCACTGTGGCACTTTTATCAACGTGTTCATTTGTTTCCGGAAACTAGTTGTTTGCTGTACTGCTTTTATGCCTGGTGCTTAATGTGCCTGGAAAATATATTTTGAACTGTCAACCTTTGGAAGGTCAAAAGTTCTCAGTCACATATGAAGAACAGCCCCAGATCAAGAAACTGATGTACGTGCATGGAGGCCGGTCTCCCTAGAGTTGCTGATAGACGCTTGGCTACAGTACACTTGAGTTCATTGTTTTTAATGTGGTATTAGATACTTTTAAATTGATTTCATTTAAACACAAGTTTTAGGGGTAGAGGGGTGGCTCAACAGTTAATGGTTCTTGCTCCTCTTGTGGTTTGGTTCCCAGCACCCATAGTAGGGAGCTTACAGCTGCCTGTCCCTCTGCTCCAGAGGATCTGATACCATCTTTTGACCACGGCAGGCACCAACAAGCACACCACACACACACAGGAGTAAGTTAAAATGGGTAAGTAGAAAATAAGAAAATAGAAAATGCAAAGTAATATTTAAAATGTAGTTGAGAGCCAGCAAGATGGCGCAGCGGGTTAAGACATTTGCCACCATGCCTAAGAACTTGAGTTCAGTCCCCAGCACCTGCATAAAAGTAAATGTGATAAGAATGTACTTATTCTTGAAGTCATCAGATGTTGTTTTAATGGCATTATAATTAAAATAACTTAGATAATACATAAGATACGTTATCTGAAATAACTTCTTAAAGTCAAGTATCCATTTCATCCAACTTTGCTAAAGGCCAGTAAAACTGGTTTCAGTGTATTAAACCACAGGAGCACAGCACCTGCCCTCCTCCATCCTGGAGACAGAAGGCACAAGTCAGCAAGCTCTGCTGGCTTCATTCCCTTCATTTACACAACCTCTCCTAGCTCCCCAGAGGTTGTAGGGAAGGCACAGCATCTTCTCCGGCCTCTCTCGGGCACAGGCACTGACTGGAAGGATCTTTGTGCCTGCTGGGGCCTTCCTTCACTCCAACCCCCTGTACGTTAGTTCCCAGCTGTCGTTCATCCACGCTGTTCTCTCTTCTGTACTGACCACCTTTGCCAGAAATAAGGGACCACCCCTGAAAGTTTTCCAAATGGGCAAAGGGGAACAATAACCACTGGAATTTAAGCAGTTACTTCCTTTTGCTTATACATAGTTCGCACCTTTCCTCTTAATTTATTTATCAAGCATTTGGGTTAATTTATAAGACAAACAATAAAGACCAGAAAACCTGTGAGCTGTCATAGGAAGCAGGCTTCCTCAGGAGGGAGAGGATGCCTGTCAGCAGGTCCAGACCTGAACAGTCCTGAAAAGTCTCCAGCACACAGCAACGTCTTTCATTTCCTGACCTAGGTTCACAAAGACATTTAATTAGTTGCTTAGATCAAGGCTGATGATATGTCATTACCAGATTCAAGGCTCTTTACTCTGGCTCGGTAGCCTCCATGGGTGCTTAACTCTGGCCATCTTTCTTTGTGTGTATATGGATTATTAAGGTCAAAGAATGTGAGAATCATATTGCGGCTGCCTAAACACCTTACTTTAACTAGAATATTAACTCGGAAGTAAATAGTCTGTGAATTAAATCACTAGAATCTTCTCTATTGCCTTTATTGCTATATTTGCAGAAATGGCTTTAAATTTACTTGAATAATATGTGCATGTTTTTAACATCTGAATTCATAGACTCATAATTTGATTAGCAAATTCTAATGATTTTATAATAAATTTTGGGGAGCTGAAGTGAAGGCTCAGTAGTATAAAGAATATTTACACTTGCAGAAGATTTGAGTTCTGTTTCCGCACCCACATCACACTGCTCACAACCACCCATAACTCTTAACTCCAGGATCTGGCACCCTCTTCTAGATTCTGAGGGTACTTGCACATACCTTCATATAGACCCAGGCATATACGTATGCATAATTTAAATAAACATTTTAAGTTATTTGCAAATTTAGAAAGTTAAAGTATAATAAAATTTAAAATGAGAGTGAATACATTTATAGTAAGAAGTCATCTGGTTAGAATGAGGTGATGATTCACCAATCTCGAATCAGAGTCTACAGATAGATATCAGAGAAGGCAATAACAGTTCTTAGAATCAATCTATCAGCTCACAGGATCAAAGATAAACTGGCCCAGGTCAAGAGTGCAAACACACACACCATATTAATCCCAATACCTAGAGAAGAGCAAAGATGGCATGTGGAGAACTCTCGATGATTTAACGACAAATCAGTAACATTCTATCACAAATAAGCAATTGTTGAAGTAACATGATGAAAATAACCCGGACCATCTGGCCCCCAATCTAGATGAATGTCTTGGCAGCCATGTGACATACTGAAGTGGCTAACCTTTATATGACTCCATTTTTGCTCACTGTAAAAATTGAACTGGGGTGGGGGAGTGTCAGGTGTCCAGGTAGACAGTTATACCAGAAATGAAAGTGAGAGGGTGACCCTGAACCTTGATCCTCCTGGCTGGGTCTACCAAATTCTGGGATAACAGGTGTGTGTGAGCATGGCATGTTGGCTCCTACTCTTTCATGGGCCCAGGACTGTAGGGAACAGCGAGGAATCCCGAGTCAGTGGGAGGCCAAGTGCCTTCAAGGTCTTCATCTTCCTTGGAGGCCGCTCTACAACAGT
Organism: Peromyscus leucopus; assembly: GCF_004664715.2. Lineage (NCBI taxonomy): Eukaryota > Metazoa > Chordata > Mammalia > Rodentia > Cricetidae > Peromyscus > Peromyscus leucopus. Next base: position 41,398,147 of record NC_051078.1, on the reverse strand, counting down.
ACCCACAGAGGAGCTACAGGAATGCTTAAAACACAAGGGTGTCTGAATGAAGGACCCTTCTGTGGGGCTTAGCATGGGAACAGATATAAAAACCACGACAGGCCCCAAGTGTTCAATACAACCCTGTCAGAACCTACAGTACACTGGCTGTGCCCACCTCCAGAGAGGGAAGGATCTTCCCCTACCAAGCCTGCCAGGCCAAGCCTCTACAATTACTGAGAGTAAATCTACATTAGGGTATTTTGGGCCAGGCTCTGGACACATCAAGGAAAAGAGAAAAACACTCTGTTCCTTTCTCTACAAAGGAACAAATGTGAACAGTAGCTAAGTGGTCTTTTGACAGACATGGAATCAACCCAAGCCAGCAGGGTTGGATGTGTTTTGGCTACAGTTGGGGTTTTCTGGCCCTGGACCCACGGGGCATCGCTAGTCCCTCCCCATCTGTTCTGGCTTAGGGAGGCTATCTTTGGAAGCAAGGGCTTCATTGAGAGTTATTCTCTTTAGGGTAATGAAGCAGATGCCATAACCTTGGATGCCGGTTGGGTGTATGAGGCAGGCCTGACTCCCAACAACCTAAAGCCTGTGGCAGCAGAGACCTATGGGATACCTGAAAGTAAGTTCTCCCACATCGTCCAGGACGGTGTGTTGTGGCTTTGCCTCCTGGTAGAGATTAAATCTCCTTTCATAGGCAGCTATCACATATTATATACTAGCAAGTGTTCTCTTTGGGAGTCAGTGGGAGTGAGAAGATCTTCTAGCCTCTAGGCACAAATCAAAGCATCTGGGGACTTCGGCTGGTTGAAGCTGGTATGGACCTTCTGAGTCAGGCATCCTCACTGGACAAAGAGAGCAACCTGGGGTCCAGCTTGGCCTTCATTGGCCCTGGTGATTTGTCTGAGCTCCCTGGAGCCTCAGGTGCCATGGACACGGGAGAACCCACCCTATGGTACACAGTGAGAGCCCAACAGTCCAAGAAGTCTTCTAAGATTGATCTGCCTGTCCTATCACCAGAGGACATAAATAACTTTGAGGGGGGCAGGGAATGTGAGCCTGTGTTGCTGCAGCTGCGCATTCCTGGTGCCCTGGGTTGACGAGAGTAAGGTAAACAGAGCATCCTTGACCCGTGAGCAGGTGCTTCTCAACTCTGTTTTCTGGGATGATGCTACAAGTGTACCATTTGTCTTGAAGCCTACAGAAGTTTCTCTGGCTTCTTACCAGTCAGCTCCATCTAAGTTACACCTGGGTCTCTCTCTTCCCTCAGTCAGACCAAAGCACTGATGAGTGCTTCCCTGTGCCCTGTCAAAGCCCTCCATTCACACTGTCCCTTTCAGAGCCACAAACTTCCTACTTGGCTGTGGCCGTGGTGAAGAAGGATACAGGCTTCCAGCTGAACGAGCTCCAAGGAAGAAATCCTGCACACTGGCCTGGGCAGGTCTGCAGGATGAATGTCCCATCGGCTTACTTTTCTGCAATTTTCCGGAGCCTCGCAGTCCAATTGAAGGGTAACTATCACCTATTCTTGGATGTCCTGCTGAGGTCACAGAGTCATGATTAGTCAGGCAGGTAGGCTGAACTCTCAGGTGGTGGAGAGAGATTGAAGCACAGAGAGTGGCGGTCTGTAGCACCAGCTGCCATGAGAAGTGGCAGCTGAGCCATTTTTGTTGTTGTGAGCGCCAATACCCCAGCAGAGGCTAGCCTGAAGAGAGGAAGAAAGGGCAGATGGGTCCACAGTGGATTTCCATATTCACTTTAGCAGCTGGGACTGCCCCACCCTAACCCCCAGTTCCTGGCTGGAGATGTGAGTCATTCTGCTAAAGGTGCTTTGGTGCCACCTGCTGGTCATGAGGTTGTCCTGCACCTCTCTAGGCTGCTCTACCACTGCCAGGGCGCCCTTGATCGGACAGATCTGGGAGCAGAGGAGGCCGACAAAAGCTAGGGCAAGCCTTGGTGGCAGGAAGTAGGGACTGGTGTACCTTGGAGGGCAGGGTTAACCTATTCCTGTTTAGAAACCGTGCTTAGCACATGCAAGGCTGAGCTAAGACTGTGCTTTCTGGCTTCATGGCTTCACGCCACTGCATTCCCTTGCCAGCCAGACTGGGTGATGGCATTCTGCTTACGCCTTGTCGTCCATTTCTTTGTATTGAGCAGCTGTGGCCAGTTTTTCTCGGGCAGTTGTGTCCCCTGTGCGATCCGGTGGCTTTCCCCAACTGTGTCAACTGTGTCCCGGCTGTGGCTGTTCTCTACAACCATACTTTGGCTACACAGGCGCCTTCAAGTGAGTGAGATGGCCGCTCTGTGGTGGCCAGTGCTGGAAGTCCTCAAATGGGGTTTCTTTGCTGACCCAAAGCAGATGACCTGCCTAAAGGCATCTAGGGGGCTTCAACTTCTCCCAAGGAGGCAGTGGTACAACTTGGACTCTTAAGGCCAGGCGAGGCTACATTCCCTTTCATCTGATGTCAAAGGTCAAGCCCTGTCTGGGAGTCCTCTCTTTCCTCAGAGCTCTTGCATCTGGCTGGTGTCTCCTCTCATCGAGCTGGGCAGCATCCAAAGGGACCTAGTGCCTGTGGGCGTGACAGAGCCTCTGCCCCCGTGACAGCAGTGAACCATGCTCAGTGTACTGGATGCTCCCCTGTCCCCACTCCAACAGTACATGTGGCTTTTAAAAAAACTTTTTTTACATATATTTTGATCATATTCTTTCCTTCCCCAACTCCTCTAGGTCCTATACACACACACACACACACACACACACCACCACCACCACCACACCACAACAACAACAACAACAAAACAAAGGTCAAAACAAAACAAAAACCAAACAAAAAGCACACAGGGGGAAAAGAAAACAAAATATGGGGTCTGCTTTCCATTGGCCAACTACTCCTGGGGCATGGGGCCTGCCCTGAAGAAAACTGATTTTCCAAGCAAGCAAGCTTCTTGGTTGGGGTGGGAGGGAGGTCTTTATGACATGTGGCTGGTTTCTTGCTCTCTTTTTATCTTGTTTATAAGCTGAAGTCCTCCTAGCAAGGGTAGAAATACCATCATCTTCTCCACTAGAGATTTGAAGCCTTTTTACATTAAATGTCTCCCTTTTCTTTCGCCATTTTGGGGTACAAATTGAGGGCATTCATCTTGGTGAGCTCACCCTCCCTCAGCAGTGCCCTGGATGTCAGCAGACCACAGAGTTCATGTGCTTCTTTTCCACAGGTGCCTGAAAGACGGAGGTGGTGATGTGGCCTTTGTCAAGCATACAACCATATTTGGTAAGTGATGGAAAGGACTGTGGGGCAGGTACCCTACCCCCTTTTTCACAGTTGGTAGGCGGACATGAGCATGCAGGGTTTCTCTACCATTGTGTGAGTTTCAACATGCGTGGAGGCAGGTGGCTTTGGGGGGGTCGCCACCTAGATTCCTGCCTCTTTCTGTCACCAAACCGCATAATGGCTCTACCTCTAGGGCAGATTTGCCATAGCCAAGCTTTGGAGGTTGGTCTGGCTGACCTTGGCCTGTCAGCAGTCTTGCTGAGCTCAGACTCATGGGATAGAGGCAGTCATTGCTTCCTGGCCCACAGACGCCTCCATGCCTTCATCTGGTTAGGCGCCGCTTCCTGCATGTTCCTTGGCCCTCAGAAATCCCTTCAGGTCGAACCTTCAGCTTATGCTTTCTATGATGATATACTACAAAGGACGAGGGGCTCAGCCTACCACAGGCTGACCTGAGCTTTCCCTCCTCAGAGTCCTGCCAAACAAGGCTGACAGGGACAATACGAGCTGCTCTGTCCTGACAACACCCGCAAGCCAGTGGATCAATATGAGCAGTGCTACTTAGCCCGGATCCCTTCTCACGCTGTTTGTGCTCGCAGTGTGGATGGCAAGGAGGACTTGATCTGGAGATTCTCAAAGTGGCCCAGGTATTCCACCCACCATCCTCTCCCCTGCTTACAGATCTGTGCTCGATCTTCTTGATATCGGCACGTACTAGAACAGTCCTTGTGTATGTTCAGGACACAGTGGGACCTTGTCATGCATTACCAACCTCTCCAGCTCCCAGTTGGGACTCCTCATAGAGTAGCAGTGTCTTCTCTGGTATCAATATTCACCATTTTGACCAATGACACCTTCCTCATCTAAGGTAGGCCCTCAAGTCCAGAGCAAATCCCAGCTCCTCTATAACCCAAAAGGAAAGAGAATCTCTCTTTATCTCCCCACCCCCCCCGACACACACACACACACAACACACACACACACACACACACACACACACACAACACACACCATCCTGACTGCAGAGGGACAGGCTTTCCCCTGCAAGTTCTGTGCCTCTTGCTGGGTTGGTTAAGACAACTTCCTCTGGTCCCGCTACTCATCTGTCCATCATGAGTTTAAGGGGACAACCATCCAGTGCCAGCCTCTGCACTAGACTCACTTCCTGTTCTCAGCTAGCTCTCCACCGCTCAGAAGCACAGGGGAGGAGAAATATGGTACGGTCCTTAAAAATACTGACAAAGATGGTGCTGGGTGATGAGAGCATGCTTGAATGCCTTGTTTCCTGGTACTCCAAGTTTCTTGTGGTTTTAAAGTCAGTTTCCTGGAGTTTTCCCTGTTCTTCCAGTCCTGCTTTTTACCTCCCTGATCCCTGTTGCTCTTTGCTGCTCTGTTTTTTCCCGGAAACAGGAACATTTTGGCAAAGGCACATCGAAAGAATTCCAACTGTTCAGCTCTCCTTTGGAGAAAGACCTGCTGTTTAAGAATTCTGCCATCGGGCTGATAAGGGTCCCTCAAGAATGGACTACAAGCTGTACCTCGGCCATAATTATGTCACTGCCATACGGAATGTACGGGAAGGAACATGTAAGTACTCAGGAAAAGCCAGGAAGGTGGGCAACCAAGCAAGTTTAAGAAGCAGCCATAATCTTTCTGGGGACTGTCAGCCTCTCCTGGGGTTCCTATTTCTGTCATGCTTGTGAGCACAGGGCTGGACTAATGCTGGGTGCATCAACCACCAGGGCTTTAAAGGCTGTTCACATTTAAAATGACTGGTCGTACTGGTATCATTTCCTCTGCATAAATCAGGGCATTCCGATGCCCTTTATGAAGCCATTAGACCATTATAATAATAACTTCAAAGTTTCTGCAGATCACACACGCTCTTGCCAATCAGGTCAACATGACATAAGAAGCTTAGGTCAGGGAGGTTACTGCCTGGGCTCTTGGACGAGCCCAAGTCGTCCAAGGCTACTTGCCTCAAGATAGGTAGGTAGGTAGGTAGGTAGGTAGGTAGGTAGATAGATAGATAGATAGATAGATAGATAGATAGATAGATAGATAGATAGATATAGATAGACAGACAGACAGGCTACTTGCCTCAAGATAGATAGATAGATAGGTAGGTAGGTAGGTAGGTAGGTAGGTAGGTAGATAGATAGATAGATAGATAGATAGATAGATAGATAGATAGATAGACAGATTCTGTCTACCACTTACACAGGATAGTAGAGGGAAGAAATTGGGTCTCCCGAAGCTCCATGTTACTCTTAAATCAACAAATACTTGAGTAGTTACAGATACAAAGAAAACATTTTATGCACTCCTGGCCATTAGCACGAGTTTATTGTGTTACAAGTGTATTTTATGGGGCTTGGGATGGTGTTAATAACATGGGGAAACTGGTGTAGCTATGTTTTAAAGTATCTCATAATAGATTCCTAACTTTTGGAAATGATTTTCTTAAAGGTTTTAAACTTCATGTGCATCCAGGTGAAGTTTAATTTCTTATCCCTAAAACATAGAGACAGAACTGCTAAGTGTATTTATTCTATGAATAAAGTCACAGGGATTGCCTTACCAACTTCCTGGGCCCTGAGAATGGCTGGTGTGCCTTTGCCCATTTCTTCCTGTGAGCTGACCCCCCTGCATCTGTGAAGATGGCAGATAAGCAGTCAATGAGAAGGTGCTTCTGACCAGGATGCTCATCTCTTGGAATAATCCTTGCAAAAAAACTCAGTCACTACTCCTTTCCCTAGAAATGGCTGTTTGGTACTGGGCAAGATTTGTGACCCGCATACATATTTAGGTTGAAGATAGAAACACTTAGAAGGAACCATCTCCACATTAATATGGGAGCACAGCATTTTCTAGATCTGTACAAGTCTTTGTAACTTGTCTTACAGAGTCTTGTAAAGCTTCCTTCTTTAGATAGCTATATTTGTGTTAAAGTCTTGAAGATATTTATTTAAAGTCATTTCATATTCCTTTACTGGAAGCTTCCAGGAGAAAAAAATCATTGAGTATGTGTTTTGTTTTATGATTTGGTCAGCAAACAAATTATATATATTTTTATCAAGTATATGTGTAATATATATAATGAAAATTTTATCCTTAACATAAGACCATACCACATTATAAAATGCAGTGTTTTTAAAATGGCATTCTTGGGCTGGAAAGATGGCCCAGCTGTTAAGAGCACTGACTGCTCATCCAGAGGACCCTGGTTCAATTCCCAGCAACCACATGACAGCTCACAACTGTCTGTAACTCCAGTTCCAGGAGACCCGACATCCATGGCAAAACACCAATGCACATAAAATAAAAATAAATAAATTTTTACAATGGCATTCTTAACCATGGAGATGCATGCCTGTAATACCATAACTTGGCAGGTGAAGGCAGACGATCAGGAATTCAAGGCTAGCCCCAAGCTATATAACTTATTTGAAGGCAAGCCTGGGCTACATGAAATCTTGTCTCAAAATAAACACCTGAACAAACCTAAATAAATTAGTAAAAATAGCACTTTTGGAACATCAGAAGGCAAAGATACGGTTGAGTCCATTTCACCATGTCACGGAAGCTCATTAGCATGTAGTGGCTTCTTTTCCAGCCCAGACACCCCACAGTTTCTGCACACCTCTTTCTTTGCAGATGGAAAGTGGTTCTGAGACAGAGCCTTGCTGTGTAACCCAGACTGGCCCCAGACTGGGCCCTTCTGCTGAGCCTGGAGAGGTTGCAGGTGTCCTTCCCCGCCGCTCCCTCCAAAAAACAAGTTCTGCCTTCCTGTCAGCTCAGTAGACATGTATTATGCTTGCTCTATGTAAGGGAAGAACTTCATATTTTCTACTTCTTACAACTAAATTATTGGATTCAAATTCATAAAATGATAGGAAAAAGGCCTAAAATATAAGGATTTGGTTTTGTTATTTTTTTTCAAGAAGCATAGCTCTTTTTTTTTTCCTTCAAATCTAAAACTTTAGGAAAATTTCAGCCTGGTTTATAGGGAGATTTAGTAGCGTGGTTCCCATTAACACAACAGCAGATTATTGTGTAAATATTGGCAGGCCTGGAGACCTCCCAACCGTTCTTGTGATATAAGAAACTAGCATTTAACCATTAGCGCTGCCATTCTAATTTCATTAGCATGGCTTCTTTACACACTTTCTCCAGTGACGCAAATGCAGACCCATGGCCGCCTCCTCTCCCCTTCATTACTTCTGTTGGACAGGCTGCCCTTACCGCTTGCCAAAGAAAACCCCACAGTTCCGTAGACTTCATTTCAAGGTCTCCTGTGTCCTCCTCAGACCACCAGGAGCTTTGTCTCTTCGTGACTAGAAATTGGACACTTCTTTTTGATGGCTAGCAAACCACTCTTGGGACTTGACGTCCTACCGAGACGAGCAAACAACACATTCCCGAGCAACGTCACCGCACATACAACAGCAGGTCCTGTCGGAACGCGGGCTCGGAGCGCGGGCCCAACTCGTGGTTTTGTTTTTCATCAGACTTCATGAGATTTACATCAGGGTGTGATTAGAAGCCTCTGCAGGGCGGATGGTTGAAAAATGGGTGTATTTTCCTTTATCTGTATCAATACACAAAAGTGACAGAAAGCTCGCTGGACTTTGGATAGTTCTGTGTTCTCCTTCTGTAACTGGTTCCAGAAAAGTCAGGTTAAAATATGGAGCTTCGGGCTCAGATGTCTGTTATTCTTTGACTATAATCAGTTCCATGAATCTATTAGAATGGGGGGTTGATCTGATTCTCCCAGCATCCCTGGTTCTCACTTGTGTGTTTCCAGCCACCACCACCACCACCCTTTGCCTCATATACACTTTTTGTGCTGTAGTTTAGAAGATGCTGGTGTTGGAGGGGTTTTTTTGCTTTTTGTTTTGTTTGGGTTTTGTTTTGGTTTTTTTTTTTTTTTTTTTTTTTTTAACCTCATTTTTCTTCCCTTCTGCTTTCTGGGTCTTGTAATTTATTTTTGTAACCTTTCCAGTGATGTCCTGTGGCTTATGCTAACATATGATAAATAAATCACGTAGTTGTGCTTGTAGAAAGACCTTCTGACATCAAATCATACTTAATAGAAGCTGAGAGGCTGTCTGGTTCTTGTTGTTGCTTTTAGGAAATATGGCATGAACTCTGTTCTTTTCCCTTTTCTCCTTTATGACTTAGAGTCAGTGCTTTTGGAAAATGAAATGTTCTAAACTTCTTACGTTCTGTCATCCTAAATAGTTAACTAGATCCCATCACCACCCCCACATGTCCCAGCTCCCACTCACGTCCTCCGTAATGTGTTTAATGCACTGACACCAGTTAGTGTTGCCGGTGTGTGCATGGTGGAGGCCAGGCACTCGAGCGTGGCAGCCTACCAGGGGCCACATCCCTGAAGAAAACTGACTCTCCCTCCCACGCAGCCAGCAACTACCAAGAGCACTTCGTAGCAGTGGTGCTTGCTAAGCGCCCCACCCCCCACCCCTCCCCACACCCACATCCATGCTGGCCTTGTGACAGCAGGTGTGACGTAGATGTCCCAATGGGAGCTGAGCACTCCACGGGCACTTGTTCTCTGTCCTTTGGCCAGATGTGGTTCTATTCACCATCATTCACTGCAAAATGAAGCTTCTCTCAGAAGGGTGGACACCTACACTAATCCCTTGGTAGAAAGTTAAGCAGTAGATTTGGGTTGTAAATCCATTTTACTCAGGCCTTGGTTTTAGAAAATATACTTCAAGAGTAGGGCTTATCTTAACCTCTTGCTCACTCTACTCCATATGTTAGTCTGTTTGTACAGGATGGGCTTTTTGTTTTGGTTTGTATTCAATATTTCTGTAGTCTTTCCTCTAACTTTGTAAGTGATCAAAGGCCCAGAGTTTTATCTTCCTTTTCTTTGTCTTCCAGACCGGTCATAATTCACTACTCAGAACACAGTAACTCTGCCTTATGGGAAGAGTTATTTTGGGGGAACAGCTCTGGAAAGAATTCTAGGTTGGAATTATTGATACTTGTCCGTCTAATATCTAGGGCACAGTGAAGCAGGTTGCTTAAACCTTTAACCTTTTCCATTTGTTGAACCTCTTTCTCCTGACAATTTTTATACAACCTCAGGCATATCTATTTATGTAAAGCAGGTACATAAATCAAACCCTTATTGATAATAGATCATGAAAAGGTGTTTAAAAACAACTCATGAGCATGTATATGGTTTTCTACCTCTTAAAGGTTAAAATAAATTTGCACACTAAAGAGATGGATGTTCTCATTTATCTACATAAACAATTAAAATTTGGTTGAATTTTGATACTGTAGGATTTTTTTTCAGAGAAGATTCGTATTTTCTTTTTTTAAAGATTTATTTATTTATTATGTATACAACATTCTGCCTGCATGTATGCCTGCTGCCAGGAGAGGGCACCAGATCCCATTACAGATGGTTGTGAGCCACAATGTGGGTGCTGGGAATTGAACTCAGGACCTCTGGAAGAGTGGGCAGTCAGTGCTCTTAACCTCTGAGCCATCTCTCCAGCCTCATATTTTATTTTCTAATCAATGATGAGAACACCACTTTATATAAACACCACTTTATATAAACACATAGTTAAAAAATGGCAAAATTTTTTGAATCTATTTCAGGAATTGTTGCTAATTCTGTTTTAATCAGAAGCCAAAATTCCTTGATCAATTTTTTAATTGGTGTGTGTGTGTGTGTGTGTGTGTGTGTGTGTGTGTGTGTGTGTACACCTACCTACAGAGGCCAGAAGAGGGCGTCGGGTCCTCTGGAGCTAGAGTTCCAGACGGTTATTGTGGGGGTCTCTGCAAACACCATGGCCAACAGAGCAACTGTTGTTTCTATAAGGCACTGCAGCTCATAACATGCAATAGTATTGAATCCAAGCAGAGGTGTGTCAGGTAGCATTCCTAATGCCATGTGGCTTGATGGGATGCACAGGGCAAAGTACACATGCTGTGTGTCAAGAACCAGGGCTTCAGTAGCGCCGCATGCTACAACACAGACAAGTACTAACCGAAACATCTCAGTTCATCACGCGCTTCAGTTTGAATTCATTGTGGGGTGTACTACTTCCAGGAACCACTTACTGCTGCCAAAGGTTTTGAGACATCCACATTCAGTGATGTGAAGCTATAGAGTTTGTTTATTCATCAAATGAGTTCTTTTTTCAAATAAATTTGTATTCATTTCTGATGTATCTTTCTCTTATACTTTGCTATTCTTACTCTGAATGCAGATATTCATATATTCTCGGTGTTTCTCAGTTTATTGCCTATATTGTCCTTGCTTCATGTTTATAGTGGCGTCGAGAAGATGTACAATATATTCCTTGAATTCTACATTCCTACGGTGTCTACATGAAATCGGGATGTTTGCTTATTACGTGAACGTTTACGTTGGTGTATGCTATGTTTTGAAAAACTCTGAAACTTTGGTTTTCATTTGAAAAGCATAGTTAACTATTCATTCTATCAGTTTAGCTAAACTTCTAGTCATCTGGGCTGTCGATGCTTCCTGTCTTTGGATGAGAGTGTAATCTCCTCATCCTGCACAGCAGAAGTGACAATGAGATGGTTCAAGTGACTTGGTCTGCGTTTATGTGGATTAGATAATGCTGATTCCATCAGGTTGGTGTGCAGTGTGCCCTGAGGTCATTCAAATGCTTGGCACATACAGCAGTAGAAGCAAAGAAGACCTGCTTTAAATGATGATGTACCTCAGTGTATTCTTTCAGGTGGTTCATGGAAATAATGAAGAAGGCTTTCTAATAACTGAATTATTATCTTTTGACTTTTGCTTAGGGTGTTCCAGTGATGGCAATCAGAAACAAAATGATATCAGAAGGGCTGGACCCAGAGCTTCTTGAGTAAGTAGTATTTCTAATAAAATCATATTGACAAGGTACTAAATCTGTCAGTTGTAACAAAAAAAAAAAATTCAAGTTCTCTGTACTGTTTTCTATACAGTGTTTTATAGTTGAGATTATCATCGTCATAAATCTTGCCCCTGCTAGTTAAAAAAAAAGAAAAGGAAATATCCTAGGCTACTAAAACTAGCCCTTGCACACTTCAAGAGATGAAATTCAGTGATAAAACTGGTCAGAATTTGGTAGATGGGCCTTTGGGTTTTTTTTTTTCCCCATACTGACTTCTCCTTTAGGGGTGCTATGACAAAATATTATCCACCTCTCCTTTACTTAAGGTCATAATACTTAAGAAATGTGTTCTACAGTGACCTAGATTAGGCAAGGCTAAGAAATAACTCGGATAAACAGTATCCTAGGTGCACATTAATGGTTATTAGGAAATTGATGCCAGTTTGAATGTGTATTATAAAATATTTTTTGGAAATGCTAAGAAATCACAGCTTGGAGCTTTGATAATAATTCATTCCATCCAAGCCAGCCTGACCATGTGGTTCATCTCAATAAATTATATATCTTAATGGGTTCCTCACAAGCCTTCTGCTTTGCAAGTCTCCAGACTCTTGTAAAGAGCCTGTCTAGTTGGAGCTTGCGTTCACCCCTCTGTCACCCGGGCATTCAAGCCGTGCTAGCAGTGTGCTTTGGAATTTTTCTTGGCTTCAGCACTTCAGGAGAAGGTGTGCATTTTGGAAATGAAATACCATAAAAGTCATCTTCTCATATTTTATCTTAAAAAAAAATGTGAAATTCAAGAATGCCTTTAAAGCTGCCAACAGTGGATTTTCCAACGTTTATGTTCATTTGGTGTGTTTCCAAGTAGCAAAAGGGTTGACTACAATAGCCTGGCCTGCTGAATTGAGCAAAGCATATCTGGAATGTTTAATATGTGTTCTGGAAATTGTTTCTGACATTTTAAAAGTAGATGGATTGTGGCGTGTATTTTAATAAGAATTGAACATTTGGGTTCAATCTATTTTGGTGCTTGAGTTGTATAATTATAAGTAGATTTACCATCGATTAGGATTCTTTCTGCTTCTGGAAATATACAATAGGCCATAAATAATAACAGAGATCAAAAATGACCTTTAAAAAGATGATATTTCCCTCTGGAGAGACAGGAAAGCCAGTGTCCTGGAAGCATCCCCACAGGCTGCATATCCAATCTTCGGCTGCTGATGGTTTCATTCATCTCCTTCTCAAATGAAGCTAATTCATGGCCCTTTCATTCACACTATTCACACTAGCAACTTGAAGATCACCTTTGCGTCTTCCCTCTTCCCAACCTACTATGTCAATCACTATGATTTTTCTCAGTTTTAATATCGCTGACCTTTTACCGTGTGCTTACCTACCCATTGCTGCTGTCCTGACTCTCATCATTTCTCACCTGAATTAGTACAGTAGCACCTGATTTGTTTTTGTTCTCTTTCAAGCCATCCAATAAAGCCAAGTAGATTTGTTCATAACTTCATTCTTGCCTGTAACATATAGTATCTAACTGTTGCATGTAAATGCTTTTCCCGTTATGCCCTGGATTATTCCTCAAGCTCTTGCTAGTTCTATACATGTTCATTTTATGTGACCATTGCAAATGACCTATGTTTCTCTGACTATATCATCTTTCTCTTCCCTTTTGACATTTTTATATACTGTCTTAACTCTCCTTGGAACCCTTTCCCCCTATTTTATTGGCCAGGTAACTCCTTATTCTTCAAGAGTTTTAGGTTTTGTCACTTTAATGGATCGGTAAGTAGTGATCCAGGGGCAAAACCCCCACACACCCAGTGTGTTCTTATATCACCCTTAGCAAATGTGGGTGTATGTCATTGTCTGTAAATGTTGAGAAACAGTCAATTGTGAGGTGGATGCCAAGTTGTAGGGTAGGATTCCAGTAACAGCATGGCCTTACAGAAAAGCTGCTTCTCAACCACAGCCTAGAGGCTGACTTCTGACCCATTACCTCATAGGTACATGCCACTGGCCACCAGGGGCACTGGTTGGAGTGGACTGACTCACTTCAGCAATCACCACTACAACCATTTCCATCTCCATTAGCTTAATATAAATGTAACAGCCACCTTGTTCACAGGGGAATTCTGGGGCTGTGGAATTGGGGTTACACAAGTTAGGGGCCTTCACTTGGGGAAGGAAGTTTGACGTGATATACAAGGAGGAAATGTACCATCCAAGGGGAAACATAGTTTTATTTAGAACCTTAGGTACAAAATAAACCTCGTCCAAGAACTTTGAGTAAAGAGTGTCCTGATTCTCTTTTCCTTAAAAGTATAAACATAACTTTCTGTTTTTATTATCTTCAGGTAGTAAGACAAATTCATATAACTGTTGGAAGAACTAGTCTAGATCTATCTGGCCCGGACAGAGAGCAGAACTGCAGTTGAGGGAGAAAGAAACACCCGTCAGTAAGCATGCTGTCGGACTGGTGTGGTACATCAGAAGCTGGAGACCAAAAGCACGCTGTTTGAAAGTAAAAGTTTACATGAGAAAGCCTGGCAGTTTTACTGGGAAATTAATGCCTGTCCTTGAATTTGAGATGTCTACAAAACTGATGAAATGTTTGATAAGTACTGAACAAGTATTTGTTTGATACTTCTAATTGTTTTAATTATTATTTTTTAAATCTTCAGCTTGTCAAAATTAGTCTTGGTGCTGCTGACATAAAAAGACTTGGGAATGTCACTGTCATACTTAGGTTAAGGAAACAATTGAAACTTTTAATTAATCTTTATTCAGAGATTAAAATGCTTTAGTGTTGTATCCAGAAATACAGAATAGTAAATCATACTTTTAGAATACTTTCAATTGATGCCTAGATTTTCTTACCAGGAAACAAAAGTATCACCGCTTTGTGTCTCAGAACTAATATCAATATTACCTAGTAATGACTACCTTCATGCCTCTGGGATGACGGCTTGGCCTTGGCCCTGTGCAGCTCAGGAGCACATTCATGGTGATGAAGGGCGGCTCAGGCCACCTTAGATGAGAGACGATCTGCATGAGGCAGTTGAGATGAAAGGCCACACTGCCCTTCTATCTCTAGAACCATGGATTGATCTGTAAAATGGGAAATAGAATGGTTAAAGCTCCGCAGTAATGGTGTAGGTGCTCAAGAGAGCTCTGGACAAGCAGTGAGTGGTTAATGAATGTTAGTTGTGACTTGTGAATGCTCTAAACCATGGGTTTCCCAAGCTTTGGGGTCACAGCTTGTTTATAGTCCTAGTTGTCTGTATACCATCATGTTTTCAGTAGACATTATTTCATACACAGAATATGATCTTTTAAAATTATACACTGTTTGTTCAAACTGAACATCTCCTCTTCCAATTCTGTAGCAAAGACATATTGTTGTAAATTAGTGGTCTGCCAGAGCTCTATGTTATAGCAACAGGCACTCTTGAGGGAAGAACAAACTCTAGGGTTCTGAACAGAGAGAACACTGACGAAATACAAACCTCAAGGCTCCACCCTAGATGAACAGCTACAGGCAATGAGTGGCCACTGTGAGAGGGGAAATGGGTTATCCACTCAATCCCAAGTGGTCGGCCTAAAACATACACATGTGAACAACACTGAATGGATTAAGTAGGATGGATATGTGTGTGTGTTTGTATATATATGTGTGTGTGTGTGTGTGTGTGTATGTATATATGTATGTATGATATATATACCCATGTATATACATATACATATGCACTATATATAGTTAGTATGTATATACATATGCATTATATATATAAATTATAGAAGAGGTCATAAATTTGAGAGGGAGTTGGTAGGTACTAAAGGAGTTGAAGGGAAGAGGGAGGAATAGAAATGATTAAAAATCACCACTTACATATTTAATTCTCAAATTAATAAAAGTTAAAAAATCAGACAAAGTAGGGATGACAGTGTATCTCAGTGGTGGCGTGTGTGCTTATTATTTGTGAGTCCTGGGTACATGTCCCAACACAAGTGCTCTATACATTCTAGCTGACAGCCGCTAGTAAGTCGTTGAGAACTGCAATTAAAAATACTGAATGAGTGAAAAACCAGACCAAAGAAAATCCACCTATATTTTGGAATTGAGATCTATTTTTAATTAGTTTAAAGGCAATTTTTGCTCCCTCATGGAGTTGGACAGCAGGGAGCCAACAAGAATACTGATAGATTTATGTATAAACTCCAATGGATCAAAGGCCATACTTAATGTAAGACCTGGAGTTCTGAAATATTTAGAGGAAAATGTGGGGAAATCACTTTCAGGAACAGGCACAGGCAGGGGTGTAGCTCGAGTTTTCCTGCCTGGCCCACAGTCAGGACAAATCTTTGTCACCCGCCAGTCCCACAGCCGCTCAGACCCAACCAAGTAAACACAGAGACTTATATTGCTTACAAACTGTATGGCCATGGCAGGCTTCTTGCTAACTGTTCTTATAGCTTAAATTAATCCATTTCCATAAATCTATACCTTGCCACGTGGCTGGTGGCTTACCGGTGTCTTTACATGCTGCTGGTCATGGCGGCGGCTGGCAGTGTCTCCCCGCCTCAGCCTTCCGCTTCCCAGAATTCTCCTCTCTCCTTGTCCCACCTACTTCCTGCCTGGCCACTGGCCAATCAGTGTTTTATTTATTGACCAATCAGAGCAATTTGACATACAGACCATCCCACAGCACAGGGGCTTTCTGACTAAGATAGTGTCCCTTAGGAAATAATGCCAACAGCAGAAATGGGACCTGATAAAGCTAGGAAGGTCTATAGGCAAGGGAGACCGTTAACCAGTGAATAGACAGCCTACAGAGTGGGAGAAGACCTTCGCTAGCTACACATTTCACTGAAGACCAATATCTACAGTGTGCAAAGAACTACAGACAACTGCCTCTAATTCCAACTCCAGGAGGTTTGATATTGTCCTTCAGCCTGCACCTGCGTGTGTGTTCACGAGCGCGCACACAAACATACACACACACACACACACACACATTCATACACACACACACTCACACACTGAGACATATACATATACTTAATTAAATATGAATCTCTTTCTTTCTTAAGAGATAAATATGTTTTCTTAACAAGATAAATATGTTGCCAGGCAGTGGCTTAATCCAAGCACTTGGGAGGAAGAGGCAGACAGATGTCTGTGAGTTCTAGGCCAGCCTGATCTACAGGGCGGGGACAGTAAGAACCGTTACCCAGAGAAACCCTGTCTCAACAACAACAAAGATAAATATGTTTTCTCTTAGTTATGGTTCTTGGATTACATACAGATACATGTAATCTATATGTATATATAGCATGGAAGTGGAAACAGAACTGTCGGGGGGGGGGGGGGACGGACAAGGCGGACCGTGGAAGTAAGTGGGAGAGGAGAGTATAGGGCGCGTGTGCTCACCATGCAGTTTACACCTGTGTGAGATGTCCTGTGTAGCATAGTGCCATGTACAAGAAATGTACATGATGAAATTTCTAAAGGTACACAGTTGCCATATGCCTCAAAATATCTATTCATTGAAAATTTTGTACACACATATTCACAGTAACATTGTAGTAACAAAGTAGTAAAACAACCTTAATGTCTTTCATTTAATGATGGATAAGGAAATGTGGTGTATGTATACAATAGAATAATATTCACCAGGAAAAACAATGACATGATGTAATGCTGCAACATGGATGAACTTTGAGTATATCATGCTAGCTGAAAGAACCCAGGCACAGTGGATGGGCATCCTCTGATCTCATTTATGTGAGATGTCCTGAACAGGCAGATCTTTAGAAAAAGAGGCACATGGTTAATTGACCGGAGTTGGGGGTAGAGGGAAATGCAGGGTACCTGCCAGTGTGTAAAGGCTTCTTTTTGCGGTCATAGAGAGAGAATTAAGTGCTAGTGGCGGTGCACAGCCTTGTGCACCTGCCCGGCCCCTGTGATTCGTGCACTTGAGACGGTGAGTTTCCTAGAGTCTGAGTTATCCGCCAGTTCTAAAGATAACGAGAATTTAAGAATCTCAGCATCTGCTATTTCCGTGAAAACTTGAGTTTCCAGGGCCTTCTCTCACCCTTCACCTACTGGATCTGCCACACATCCTGATGTCTCTTGTTTGCCTCAGTGACCTAAGACTGTGCCCCCCAAGTCCTGAGTTCCCAAGAGCGCAAAGCACAGTGCTCCATTTCTGTGTCCACTCAAACTGTGCTCATCCTGGCTCCGCCACCTCTGTTTCTAGAAAAGTCCTGCTGCTGTCTAAAAATTCCCCACGAGCGTTTTCACATCTTTTGAGTCTTTCCTGGCCAACCCAAACAGTTCTTTATGGTTTTCCCCCACACCAACAGGTCCAGTCACACTGTGTAACAATTTGTTTGCATTTCTCTCTCCCCCAATAACAAAGCAGCTTCTTTAGGGCCAGAGCCCGGGGTATTCATTCACGTTAGCCCTGGAGGAACTTAGATCCTAGCAAATGGTAGCTATGTGATGGGGAGACTCACATGATACAGGTCAAGTCATTAGTGCTTACTCTGCGCCAGGTGTTGTTCAGCACTTTACAGTTAGTCATGTTGTCATCATGTCAATCCAGCCAGATATCTGGGCACAGAGTGGTCATCTCTGCCAAGCTGCCTGGCACGGGAGTTTCAAGGCTGGGATTGGAACAGCCTGGCCCTAGAGTCCGTGTTCTTAGCCACTGTACAGTGCAGCATCATGCAGATCCGTGAATGATTGCACTTACATTTTTTCTTCTTTATTAACTTACGTTAATTGTAAAAAATAATTTATTTTGACCACATACACCCTGTTACTCTCTCTTATCCTGATTTCTATTTTCCTCTCCTTGATAATAGCCCTGATTTATTTTCATATATTCCAACCCCTCCAGATTTCACATAGGAGAAAATATGATACTTATCTTTGAGGGGCTGGCTTATTTCATTTAACATGATGGTCTCTGGTTCCTTGCAGATGACATAATCTCATTCTTCATTGTTGCTAAAATTTCATTATGTGTATGTACCACATTTTATTTATTTCAATCCACTGATGAAATAAATAAAGGCTGATTTTATGACTTAGTTATTGTCAGGAGTGTAGTAATAAACATGTATATGCAGGTATTGCTATTGATAGCTGATTTTCATTCTTTTGGTAATATGCTCAAAAGTGGTATATATGGAAATTCTGTTTTTCAGTTTTTAAGGAACTTCCATATTGATTTTCCTTGTGATTAGATATTCCTACCAGCAATAAATAAGCTTACCCCATCCTCCATCCCCCACCTCACACAAAGAAATAAATGGATACAAATAGGAAAGGGAGAAGTTAAATTATCGTCTGTGGATGAGATGATCTTGTAGTTTGAAGACCCAAAAGGCCCCCACCAGAAGAGTTTGCACTTTCAGCAAAGTGGCGGGTTACAGAATGAGCAGATTAGTTGCCGGGAGCTGAGGGGAAAAGAAATGTGGAACACCTACTGGTAGAGAAAGAGATTTTCCCCAACTCACTAAACACAATGGAAAGAAACCGCTAAGAAGCCAATCCCATTTACAATAGCCTGAAAACAAACAGAAAAATCAAATCTTAGCATAAATATTGCCATAGATGTTAATGACGATGAAAACTATAAATCACCAGACACAGAAGTTGTAGAAGATCCAGATGATGAGAGGACCTCTTGTGTTTGTGGCTCAGGAGAATTAATATCATTTAAATGGTCACATTGTGCACTCCATGTTAAGTTTTGCTCCTTTGTAGACTTAACTCTGTTTACCTTTTTGGTTTGTTTGGGTTTTGTTTTTTGTTTTGTTTTATTTGTTTTTTTTCAGACAGGATTTCTCTGTGTAGCCCTGGCTGTCCTGAAACTCACTCTGTAGATCAGGCTGGCCTTGAACTCACAGAGATCTGCCTCCCAAGGGTTGGGATTAATGGTGTATGCCGCCACCACTTGGCTACCTTTTAATTTTTTTTTTTTTTATTTATTTTGTTTTTTGACATCAGATCTTGCTGGGATGGCCAGGTGACCATAAACTCATAGCAATCCTCCTGTCTCAGCCTTCCAAATACTGAGATTATAGGCATGCATCACCCTAACAGCCAACCCGTTTCTTAAATAGCACTTATTTTAGAGAAATATGTACATTGCTTCATTTGCTTGAGTTGTCATAGATGCTAATATAATATTGATGTAGTAATTTTATTATTTCTAATTCCCTGTAGTAATTTTTTCCTTCAAAATTAACAAAAAATGGAAGGCAGGTGTAGTGGTGCACTCCTTTAATCCCAGCACCTGGGAGACAGAGGCAGGAAGCTATCCATGAGTTCAAGGCCAGCCTGGTCTACAGAGTGAGTTTCAGAGCCACATTGTGAGACCCTGTCTTGGAAAAGATGTTAGAAATTAGCAGTGTAGCAGAGAGAAACATAGTGGGAAAACATGCCCTGGGCTGTGCCCGCCGCTCAGAGCTGGTGCAGCTGCGAAGGGCAGTGCAGCTGATGGACTGTATCAGTGTTTTAGGTAGGGAGAGCATCAGTCAAACCTGGAAATGCCACTCAGACCTTCAAAGCTTTTCTTTGGTGGGTCCATGCGACCACCTGAAAGACGCAGTCTAACATTGCTCAGCAGAGCACCTGAGTTTATATTTGACAGGCAAGAGCAGTGCCAGCATGTCTCTATGTTTAGCAACAAGCCAAACATATTCAAATCTGTCAGCCTATTTTAGTCATAGTTCTGAGTAGCTAAAAGTAACAAGTAGACAATATATTCCCTCATTATAGTGATAACTTCTACTCAGTGTCTCTCCTGAAGCTTTAATAATAGCCAAGGGACCTGAGTCAGAAATCAGTCTGGTAATCTGGCAACTTTACTTAAGAGCACATAGCATCTCATTTTTTCTTCCTTTTCTCTCTTGGTTTCTCCAGTGGTTTACTTTCCCTGTTTAATTTGCTTCCTGGTTAAGAGTGAGCAGAAGCTGAGGCCTGGTGCATGGGTGTTGAGTGGACACTTCCTAGCACAGACACCAGTGAAGCCCACTGAAAACACGCTGTGGCTTGGGGGAATATGGGGGGGGGTGGACGTGTTTCTGGGTGTGGTGCACACATGTGCTTATCCGTTGGAGGTCGGGGGCAAGCTTGTGGGTGCCGTTCCTCCTTTTGTCTGAGATGAGGTCTCTGCTTGCCTTGCAACTTCACCAGGTAGGTGAGACAGACTGACCAGAAAGCTGCAAGGCCTCACCTGTCTCCACTTCCTCTTCAGCACCTCTGGGACTCCAAGCATGGGTCACCACTTCTGGCTTTTTGTGTGGTTTGGGGGATCCGAACTCAGATCCTCACACTTGCAGGACAAATGCTTTACCAACGGAGCCGTCTGTCCAGCCACTCACAGTGACTTCTAATAGTCCTATTACGTTTTTATGTTGGTTTAGTGTAACCACTCATGCAGAGTCGGGGTTTAAACAATCAGTTTTCCTGTTGTGCTGTCTTTGAGATAGTATTTTTTTTTAATCAACTCATTCTTCTTATATTCATTCTCTGGAGGGTAAACCACAAGAACAAAAAACTTGTGAGTGAAGATGTCCCATCGACATTAAGAACCTTCTCTGACCATGCACTCCTCCCCCACAGACTTTCCACATTGCGGTGCTTCTGCCCTTCTTGAACCCTTCCCGCTTCTGAGTTTCCAGGGCTTTCGTTTTTCTTTCCATGCCTCACTTCCCGTCTGCACCTCAGTGTACACTTGAGGCAGCAGGGACTTACCACTGGTCATGCCAGCCTATACACATCACATCTGTCTATAGCTGTCTCCATGGTAACGAGATGCAGAGTGCTGAGGGAGCACAGGGTGTCGGGGCTGGCAAGAGTGCCATGGCCTCAGCGGAACTAGCACTTCATCCCCGACCCGTGGAAGTCAGAGGCAGCACACTGGGGTGCAGTTCCTGGTGAAGGACACAGGCCTGGCAGGTTTATTAGCAGCAGTACTCCAAGATGAACCCAATTCACAGTTTGTAAGTGCTTGCTTTCTGTTGGAAAAAACTTTAAATTTTTCCTTTTTTTTTTTTTTTTTTTTTTTTTTCAGGAAGCCAGATGCTCCAGTGCCTAATGGTGCAAGTGAAAAGGCCATAGAAGAAAGTTCAGACAGTGAATCTTCCTTCAGTGACTAAGTTGAATGGTGATGAGAATTACATAGATATGTTTACATTCTGTGGAAGAGCCTAAACTCTAGCTCTTAGTGATAAAACCATCAAATGGCCACATACCCACCCCATCCTTCTTTTGTTTAAGAATAAAAATAAAGCATTTATAACCTTCCAATATGCCTCCTTAACCAAATAAAATGCTCTGAAATTAAAAATAGAACAACCTAAATTGCTATGGGTGCTACAAAGTCTAAGATGGATTTGATGAGCATTCTAAATGGAGTTAGTTTGAGTTTACTGATCAAAAGTAGACTTTATGTAAAAAGAGAATGTGACTAGTTATTCGATTTAGTGAATATGTTAGTTTGGAAATTATTTTGTACATTTGTTTCATAAGCTTTTTGAAGAAACTTCTGGCAGAAAGCAATACTAGACTAAGATTTTCTGTCATTGTTTAAAACTTATACATGCCTATTCTAGAATTCATTGATGATATTTAATAGCACCTATATCTTTTTATGCCTTGGCCAATAGTTTATATATTATCAAAGTCAGATATTTTATTGTATCTGTTACCAAACAGAAATATTGGAGGTGATCACAGTGTGGTTCAGAGAGGGCACTTCTCACGTCATCAGCTCCTTTATTGCCTTGACAAAAGATTACATTTCTAAAGTTAAAATGTTCTCACATCACCTGCAAGTAAGTCTTCCTAAATAACTACATAAACACAGCCTAGAAAAACCTGTAAAATGCTTAGGTGGGAAGATATATAAAGCATTTGATTCATAGTGTTCTTAGTTTAGGTCCCCTGAGAGGAGAGCCCGAGAAAAGGTCTTGGGTCTATGTAGGTCATTTGGGAAATTATCCCAGGAGGTGTAATTGATAGAACAGGGAGAGCAGGAGGGAGAAAACCGGTGTGAAGAAGTGGCATGCAGGCTGCCATTTAGGTTTGAACGCCTAAGAGCTCAGGGCAGCTGGTAGAGCCTCCCACAGCCTTCATCCACCAGGTAGAACTGAGGTCCTTAGGCAGTCTCTGTAACCCACCAGGAAGAGGGTGGCTTGTAAGGACAGTTGCCATCCTTACGCTTCTGGAAAACAAGCTTCCCAAGTCTTGAAAATGATCCTGAAACTAATCAGAATAAAACACCTGGATAATTGATGCTCAGAACCATTTACTACAGGTGTGAGGGAACCAGAAGTAGAAATGAGGGATGTAATTACAGGGCAGAAAAAAACATATTTCACACCGTGTGTGCTAGACTGCCCAGAACTGCCTGAGTTCCGTCTTGATACTCTCATCTCCAAGACTTCCTAGAGGATATCAAGCCGTGCTCTTAAAAGACTACTCGAGAAGGTTAGTGAGACGAGCTGTAGTTCCTGTTATTATAGCTGAACCTAAGGCCCAAAATGGTAGTCGTCACCTCCTTTTTCTACCAGCCATTTTAGAAGAATAAATACACAACTGCGGGGTATTCTGAAGAAACTAAAGCTATTTTGTATGAAACTGAAATGCTGAAGCTGTTGTATATTTGTCAGAATCTATAGAGCTGCCCAGCATAGTGGATCTCAATATAATCTGCAGATGAGTTAAAAATACTACATTAATATTTGTATATTAACTTAACAAATGTACCACTAAAGCAAGATCTTAAAAATCGGGGATGTGGGGGTGTAGGGTGAGATGAATTTATAGTCGGTGGTGTATACTATCTACTTAAAATTCTATAAATTTTAAATTGTACTAAAATAAAATCTGTTGGTTAATAATAAATTCAAGTAGCATGTGTCCCACAAATACAAGAACAGGTTACACTTGAAAATCAGCCAACACTTTCTCACTTTAACAAACTGAGCTGGGAGCTTCGACCTGAGACAGAGGGCTTGCCTAGCATCCTAGTACCAAGCACAAAAGAGCCAAACAATGAAATGCAAGTCTCACGAGGCCCAGAAATATTTTTATTCAGCTTTGTATTGGAGATTCTGGCTGCCACCGTAAGGCAAGAGAAGAAATAAAAGATGTACAGACTGAAGAAGTAAGATGGCCTTTACTTATAGCTGACATTATCATTCATTTAGGAAGTCCATTGCAATAAAAAACAAACAAAAAAACCCTACTGAAACCCACGGACAAGTTTAGCAGGATTGTAGAATACAAAGATCAGTACAGTCAACCGGGAGTATCCCAGCCCCTCTCCTGAACCTCGGGAAAGCATAGACAGCTTTAAGCCTAGGGGTGTGTGTGTGGGGGGGGGGCACAAAATTTGGATAGGCAAGGGAGCTATTAATATTAGACACAAGCTAGGTGGGGGTCAAAAGACAAAATAACCAACTTGAATAGATTTCCAAGGAAAATTGGAAGATCAATAAAAATTACCATAAGTTGAAACACTATAAATACATGCTCTTGATTATCTCATCCAGGTCCATGGTTTAATCGGCTGATTCTTCCAAATCTCTATCTCAAGTCTAGACCCCCTCCCCCAAGCTCTAGCTCAAGTACAAACCCCTCCCCCAGGCTCCAACTCAAGTACAGCCCCCTCCCCCAAACTCCAGCTCAAGTACAGCCCCACCCCAAACTCCAGCTCAAGTACAGCCCCACCCCAAGCTCTAGCTCAAGTACAAACCCCTCCCCCAAGCTCCAACTCAAGTACAGCCCCACCCCAAACTCCAGCTCAAGCACAGACCCCTCCCTCAAGCTCCAGCTCAAGCACAAACCCCTCCCTCAAGCTCCAGCTCAAGCACAAACCCCTCCCTCAAGCTCCAGCTCAAGCACAGACCCCTCCCTCAAGCTCCAGCTCAAGCACAGACCCCTCCCCCAAGCTCCAGCTCAAGCACAGGCCCCTCCCCCAAGCTGCAGATGTGCTGATCTCCTTTGATCCTGGATAACTTCACCTGGATGCCCAAAGGACTCCACAGTAAAATTCTCGGTTGCAGTTACTATTTCTCCTGGACCTGTTCTCCTTTGCTCTACTGAATTCAGTAACTTGTGCCTAGTCAGCTTAGCCTTAAATTTTTTTCCTCCCATACCACAGCCACCCCCCCCCCCACACACACACACATACATGAGAAACCCTGTTAGCAAGTGTATCACTTAATTTTCTGTTGCTGTGGTAAAATACCATGATCAAAGGTAACTTATAAATGAAAACATTTATTTGGGTTTACAGTTCCTTGTGGCAGGCAGGCCCAGAAGCAGGAGCAGGAAACAGATCTCAACTGCAAGCCAGTGCAGACGGAGTAAGTGAGCTGGAATTGGGGCCAGACTAGAAACACTCACAACCAGCTCCCAGTGATGTACTTCCTCCAGCATAACCTCCCCAAACAGGGCTGCCAACCGGGGACCCAGTGTTCAAATACATGAGCCCCTGGGGGACATGTGGGGAAAGATGACTCCACCTCCCTGTTGATAGGAGTAAAACTGGTACAGCCACTAGGGAAATCATTAAGGGGGTTCCGCAAAAAAGTTAAAGACAGAAGAATAATGTGATTCAGCTGTGCCACTCCTGAGTGATGCCTGAATTTCCCAGTTTGCACCTCTGTTACTGTGATGAAACACTGGCCAAAACAATTTGGGGAGGAAGAGGTTGAATTAGCTTGCACTTTGAATTATCAGTCCATCAGTGAGGGAAGACAAGACGGGAACTGAAGCAGGAACCCTGAGACAGGAACTGAAGCAGGAACCCTGAGACAGGAACTGAAGCAGGAACCCTGAGACAGGAACTGAAGCAAAACCACAGAACGCAGCTTTCTGGCTTCCCCCTTGCTTGCTCACTTACCCTTTTTTTTTGTTTTGTTTTGTTTTTTTTTTTTGTTTTTTTTTTTTTGTTTTGTTTTTTTGAGATAGGGTTTCTCTGTGAAGTTTTGGTGCCTGTCCTGGAACTCACTCTGTAGCCCAGGCTGGCCTCGAACTCACAGAGGTCCGCCTGCCTCTGCCTCCCGAGTGCTGGGATTAAAGGCATGCGCCACCACCGCCCGCCCGGCTCACCTACCTTTCTTACACAGCCCAGGCCTGCCCACCCAGGACTGGCATCTCCCCACAGTAGGCTGAGGCCTCTCGCGCCAATTAGCAATTATGAAATGCCCCACAGACACACCATCAGGTTGGGGTGTTATGTATGTTCATATGATGAAATGCCCCACAGACACACCATCAGGTTGGGGGTGTTATGTATGTTCATACGATGAAATGCCCCACAGACACACCATCAGGTTTGGGGTGTTATGTGTGTTCATATGATGAAATGCCCCACAGACACACCATCAGGTTTGGGGTGTTATGTATGTTCATATGATGAAATGCCCCACAGACACACCCTCAGGTTGGGGGTATTATGTACGTTCATACGATTTTAATTTGTTTGGTCTTGTACTACAATGATGAGCTACTTGGGCCTAATTATTTGGTTTTGAAACTTCCAAGTTTTGTGGTTGAAACCATCTTTGGGTTAAGGGTTATTTGGCATGACTAGTTCCTTCTCTTGAGGGCTTTGCTCATGTATGAGGAAGGCTTTCTCTGGCCCATGGGAACACGCAGTATCCTGGCCCTATGTGCTCCGGGGATACTCCAATGGCTCCTTTCATGGTTTCTTTTCAGCTTTGGTAGTTTGCTCACAGCCACAAGCTGACTACAATTTAGCTAAACGCCTAAGGACACTCTTGGCTGGTCTCTTGTTCCGGTTCCTCTCTCTGGTATTCTGTGTCCTGACGTCTACCGCTCTGGTGTCTTTACACTCTGAACTCGGCTCAGTTCAGGGAGCTTGCCAAGCCGTCCTCACTTCCTCTTCCTTGTGCACTGTCCTGGAAAGGTCACCATTCCTCAGTGGTTTTGTGGGGCAATCTCTGTCCTATGCTACCTGCTTTGCAATGTCCAAAACTCACTGCCTACGAGATTTTTTTTTTTTTTTTTTTTTGGTTTTTCGAGAGTTTTTTTTTTTTTTTTTTAGCATTAAAAAAAAAAAAGATAGGGCTGGAGAGATGGCTCAGCGGTTAAAGGCTAGGCTCACAACCAAAAGTAAAAAAAAAAAAAAAAGATGAATTTTGCTCCTGTTACTCCATCATGGCGGTAAGCACTGGATCCCATGGAACTGGAGTTACAGACAGATATGCGTGGCCCCATTGTTACTGAGGATGGAAGCCCGGATCTCTGCAAGAGCAGCAAGTACACTTATTTTTTTTTTTTTTTTTTTTTTTTTTTTTTTTTGGTTTTTCGAGACAGGGTTTCTCTGTGTAGCTTTGCGCCTTTCCTGGAGCTCACTTGGTAGCCCAGGCTGACCTCGAACTCACAGAGATCCGCCTGGCTCTGCCTCCCGAGTGCTGGGATTAAAGGCGTGCGCCACCAACGCCCGGCTAGCAAGTACACTTATAACCACTGAGCCATCCCGCCAGCTCTCAGTTCTTCAACTCTAATTAGACTTTTAATTTAATTGCAACCTTGTACGTTTCAATTAAATGGACACTTAGAATATAGCTTTGTGCATCGTAGATACTCAACAGTTGTTGAATTAATGGTACCCCATTTCCTCCCATTCATCAATGAACTTTCATATACCATGAACATTACCTATTCTCATTCTCTCTTCTGAAACATGAACTCTTCTTTAATATCCATCATGACATTTAATATCCAATACACTTCCATATCATTTCTAAAATGTTTAGGGAAACCACCAAGAATGAATCCACATGAGCATACTGGCCCCTTATTGCGTAGACCTCCAGGCAATTATGTGCCCATGTCTAAAACAGTCATCTGAACTTTACTTAGAGGAAATGATTCATATGTTATATCTGCCAAAATGATCACACCTGGCCCTGGTCTAATTCTATAATGTATGTTCCCAAGACCAGAAAATTCTAGGGATGGCTAGTATTGGCACATTGGCTGTGTTTTCCAGGCCATCTTCTAAAAATGCCTTATTCTGATCTTGTCAAAGGGTAACTGAGTTCAGTCTAAAGTTGATACCTGTGCTGGGTAGGACACACGGCATCAGACCTCCTCCATCACACCTCAGCTGGTCTTCATCCCGTATGAGCACATCTGCCCCTTGGAAAGCCAGAGTAACTCGGCCAGAGTAGAGCGACACTTGCAATCCCAGCACTAGGAGAAAAAAAGTCACTTTTTGTTGTGGAAAAAACTTTTTTAAAATAATAGTTAATATTATTACCATATTAAAGTACAATCTAAGAAGCCATATTAACAGACCACAAATGGCTCATGCTTTTTTTTGGTATTTGTTTTTTATCTTGATTTTGTTCATTTGTTTTTATTTTTATCTATTTCATTTTATTGGTTACCTAGACCACTTTTGATTAAGAAAACTGTAGAAAGTTAGTAACTACCACAAGCGGGCAACAGGTAGTGAGTGGCATGTGTCAGTTTTCTGCAGAGTCCTGCTTTATGGGGTAACTGAGTGTACTGTTCCGGGCTCTGCTCAAACTTGCTAGAATCTCTCATGGCAGATTTTGGTCCACAGGTCGCTTTTCCCCATATTTTTTCATAAACTCTTCAACATTCTTAGAGAATTTTGTATGGTTCTTAGAACAGTCTTCAGCTAGGTCAGTCCGAAGTGGGTTCTCAGGCGGGGGGGGGGGGGGTGTCCTTCACTAGTGCTATGAGGGAATGGACGGCTTGGTCAGTCTTGGTCTTGGTGGCTAGCTTCCAGTTTTCAGCACTAATTCTGGCAAACAGACCCGCCCCTTCTCATCAACGTTAGGGTGGTAGATCTTTGTTTTAAAAGGGCTCTTGGGCCCCCATGGAATTGGATCAGACCCTCTGGATAAGTGAGACAGTCGTTTAACTTGAACTGTTTGGGAGGCCCTTAGGCAGTGGGACCAGGACCTGTCCTTAGTGCATGAGCTGGCTGTTTGGAACCTAGGGCCTATGCAGGGACACTTTGCTCAGCCTGGGTGAAGGAAGGAGGGGACTGGACCTGCCTGGACTGAATCTACCAGGCTGAGTTGAATCCCCAAGGAGTGGGTAGATTGGGGGGAGAGGGGAGGAGGGAGGACAGGGGAATCTGGCTGATAAGTAAAATTAAATTAATTATAAAATTTTTTAAAAATTAAATAAATAGCCAGCGGTGATGGTGCACGCCTTTAATCCCAGCACTTGGGAGGCAGAGGCAGGCGGATCTTTGTGAGTTCGAGGCCAGCCTGGTCTACAGAGCGAGTTCCAGGAAAGGCACAAAGCTACACAGAGAAACCCTGTCTCGACAAACCAAAATAAATAAATAAATAAATAGGCTCTTGGGTAGTTTGAATGGACACTCTTCCAGGAAGTTGTTTTCATCATATGGAGGGTTGTCCTGCATCAGCCTCCTGCTGGCCGCCATCTTGGATATGGTGCCAGGACATTTTTTAATAAACAAGAGATTTCTCTTTCTCATGTGATGAGCTTTGTATGTTAAATCCAGAGCTCCGACAATTCAGTGAGTGCATAAAAGAGCTAGCACCTTCAACTTGCCTGCTCTCACCTACAGGCTGGAGCTACCATGCTCTTGATTACAATAGCAAGGGAGGTATGAAAGAAAAGTTTCCTTATGAGACCTTGTCTTCATTTTTTTTGTTTTTGTTTTTGTTTTGTTTTTGTTTTTTGTTTGTTTTTTTTTTTCGAGGCAGGGTTTCTCTGTGTAGCTTTGTGCCTTTCCTGGAACTCACTTGGTAGCCCAGGCTGGCCTCAAACTCACAGAGATCCGCCTGCCTCTGCCTCCCAAGTGCTGGGATTAAAGGCGTGCGCCACCACCGCCCGGCGAGACCTTGTCTTCTTCTTTTTTTTTTTTTTTTTTTTAATAATTTATTTTATCTTATGTGCATTGGTATTTTGCCTGCATGTATGTCTGAGTGAGGGTGTCAGAGCTTGGAGTTACAGACAGGTGTGAGCTGCCACGTGGGTGCTGGGAATTGAACCCATGTCCTCTGGAAGAGTAGCCAGTGCTCTTAACCACTGAGCCATCTCTCCAGCCCCGAGACCTTGTCTTCTTAATTGAAAACAATTCCAGTTGCAGGAAAGATGCAGAAATAATTCAGTATACTGAAACACCTTTCATCTAAATTCATCAGTTGTAGTTAACTTAATGCATTTTTCCTTATATAATATATCCTGATTATGGTTTTCCCTCTCTCTACCCTCCCAGATCCTCCCCACCTCCCCTCCCATTCAGATCCACCCCCTTTTTCTGCCTCTCATTAAAAAACAAACAGGCTTCTAAGGGATAATAAAACAAAAACTAACACCTCATAATAGGACTGTACAAAGAGAAGGAACAGAGCCCCCAAAAGGCACAAGAAACAGATATAAATGCAGAGATCCACTTGTTCACAAACTCAGAAATCCTATAAAAACACAAATATTAAAAATAAAAAAAGACAGCCAGGCGGCGGTGGTGCACACCTTTAATCCCAGCACTCGGGAGGCAGAGCCAGGCGGATCGCTGTGAGTTCAAGGCCAGCCTGGGCTACCAAGTGAGCTCCAGGAAAGGCGCAAAACTACGCAGAGAAACCCTGTCTCGAAAAAAACCAAAATAAATAAATAAATAAATAAATAAATAAATAAATAAATAAATAAATAAATAAAGACTTGTCACAGTGTTTTGAGACAAGACACCCCCAAAGATTCCAGTGAGTTCCCTTTCTGTCGGCCATCTACTGCTGGCCATGCCACCTACCCTTAGTTTGTTTCCCCAGTGAGAATCTCTCGGAGGAAACTAAATTTTCATTTGCAAGTACTTATCAACTGGTGATTGCTTCTGGCTTAGGGGTGGCGGCATGTGTTCACTTCCTCTTTCAGCTCTGGGACCCCATGTGGCCCAGACCTGTGCAGACCCTGTACATGCTGCCTAAGTCTCTGTGAGCTTGTATGTGCATCATTCCTGTTAACTTAAAGGTCCTTCTTTCCTTGGTTCCTCCATCCCCTCTGGCTCTGACACTCCTCCTCCTCCTCTTCCACAGGGTCCCCTGAGCCCTGAAGGGTGGGATTTGATTGAGACGTCCCATTTAGAACTGAGTGTACCAGGGTCTCTCACTCTGCATAACATCTGACTGTTGGTCTCTGTTTCCATCTGCTGCAGGAGGAAGCGTCTCTAATGAGGGCTGAGCAAGGCCTATGAGTTTATCATTAGGAATCATTTTATTGCTTTGTTCCCTTAGTAGAGCAGTAGTAGTTCCTTTTCCCCTGGGTCCTTGGGCTGTCTAGTCTCGGTTTCTTGGTCACCAAGCAGCATTGGGTATGGGTTCCATCTCGTGGAGTAGGCCTTAAGTCACATCAGATGTTGGTTGGTTGCTCCCACAAGCTCTGTGCCACTGTGGTACGAGCATCTCATTCGGGCAGGACAAAATTGTAAATAAAACCCTTTGCAGCTTTGTTGGTGTTTATGTTTCTCCTTTGGCAGTGTGCGGAGGAACCTCCTGTCCCAAAGATGCTAGAACATAGGGATGAAGTCTCTCTGTAGGCACCAGCTCCACTTCACCATGTTCAGTGATCGGTGTAGATGTGTTCTTCAGCAATAGGGCCTTGCCATGGTGAGCAGCATAGTCTTGGCAACACCCTGGTTGGTTTGGGGATACACGTAGGCCTCCTCTGGCCAACAACTTAATTAGAATTCCCAGCTCTGAAGCTCCATTTGGTGACAAGAGATGTTTGGACCCTGTTTCCCCCATTATTTGGTGATTTTATATATATCTCGGGAAGGGTCTACTGTATTAGGTTTCCATACTACCCCTCAAATGGCCCCTGATTTTAGCTGTCTCTCCCTGGATTCCCTCCCTCATCCCCCTCTTCCCTCTTCTTCCTGCTTAATCCTCATATTCGTCCCCCCACATACCCCATACCACATGATTTTTTTTTCTAGTTCTGGCCATTTACCTATGAATTTCATTGTTTCATTTTTTTTAATGGCAATATTCCATTGTATAAAAGTGCCACATTTTTTTAATTCATTCTTCTGTTGAGGGACATCCAGGTTGTTTCCATTTTTCGGCTATTATTAATAGAGCAGCAGTGAACATAATTCAGCAAGTGTCCTTGTGACTGGATGAAGCATCCTTTGGGTATATGCCCATCCATCCATACTGTGGATTCTATTTCCCTTTCTTAGGGAGCTCTATCTGCCTCCCCCGCTCTCTTACTCTATACCTAACCTCTGTGGTTCTACAGATGGTAGCTTGGTTATCATTGACTTAACAGCTAATATCCTCACATAAGCAAATACATACCGTATTTATTATCTGGGTCTGGGGTACCTCACTCAGGATGGTTTTTTTCTAGTTCTGGCCATTTACTTGTGAATTTCATGATTTCATTTCTTTAATGGTAATATTCCATTGTATAAAGGTGCCACATTCTTTTATTCATTTTTCTGTTGAGGGACATCTAGGTTGTTTCCATTTCCTGGCTATTATTAATAGAGTAGCAATGAACATAATTCAGCAAGTGTCTTTGTGATAGGATGAAGCCTATCACATAGGTATATGCCCAAAAGTGGTATAATTTGATCTTGAGGTAGATCGAGTCTCATCTTCTTGAGGAACAGCCAAACTGATTTCCATAGTAACTATACAAGTTTGCACTCCCACCAGCAATGGAGGAACGCCCTCCTTATCCACATCCTCACTAGCACAAGCTGCCATTAGCCATTCTGACAGGTTAAGATGGAGTCTTAAACTTGCATTTTTCCATGATAGCTAAGGGGGAATACTTAAGTGTCTCTCAGAATTTTGAGATTCCTCTTTTGAGAATTCTGTTTAGATCTGTACCCCATTTTTAAATTGGGTTATTGGTTCTCTTAATATCTAGGGTTTGTGGTTTTTTTTTTTTTTTAGTTTTTTATATATTTTGGATATTAACCCTCTATCAGATGTGTAGTAGGCAAAATCTTTTCCCATTCTGTAGACTGCCACTTTGTCCAAATAATGGTGCCCTTTGCCTTACAGTTTTCCACTTCCATGTGGTCCCAGTTATTAATTGTTGATCTTAATGCCTGTGTTAACAGTGTTCTCTTCAGGAAGCCCTCCCTGTGCCAGTGCATTCAAAGCTATCCTGCACTTTCTCTTCTCTCAGGTTCAGCGTATCTGGCTTATGTTGAGGTCTTTGATCCACTTGGACTTGAGTTTTGTGCAAGGTGACAGATATGGCTCTATTTGCATTCTTCTCCATGCAGACATCCAGTTTGACCATTTGTTGAAGATGCTGTCTTTTTTCCAGTGTATATTTCTGGTTTCTTTCTCAAAAGCCATGTGTCCATAAGTGTGTGGCTTTACCTCTGGGTCTTCAATTAGATTCCATAGATGAGCATGCCTGCTTTTATGCCATAACCATTGCTGTTTTTATTACTATAGCTCTGTAGTACAATTTGAGGTAAGGTGCAGTGATACCTCCAGCAGTTCTTTTGCTGTTTGGAATTGTTTTAGATATCCTGGGGGGTTTTGTGTGTGTGTGTGTGTGTGTGTGTGTGTGTGTGTGTGTGTGTGTGTGTGTGTGTGTTTTCATATGAAGCTGAAAATTGTCCTGGCAAGATATGTGAAGAATTGTTTTGGAATTTTGATGGGGACTGCATTGACTCTGTAGATCGCCTTTGGTAGGAAGGTCATTTTACTATATTCATTCAATCAATCCATGAGCATGGAAGATCATTCCATCTTCTGATATCTTCTTCAATATCCAAGTTGTTTCCATACAAGTCTTTCATTTGCTTGGTTAGAGTTACTCCAAAATAATGACTATTACTTGAGGCTATTGTGAAAAATGTTTCCCTAATTCGCTCTCAGTCCACTTGTCATTTGTATATAGGAAGGCTACTGATTTTTGTATGTTAATTTTGTGTCCCACTACTTTGCTTAAAGTATTTACCAGCTGTAGGAGTTTCCCAGTGGAATTTTTAGGTCACTTATGTATACTATCATATCATCCGCGAATAAAGATACTTTGATTTCTTCCCTTCCAATTTGTATCCCCTTGATCTCCTTCAGCTGTATGATTAGACAGTACTCTAGCTAATAATTCCAGTACTGTACTAAATGTAGGGATGGAGAAAGTGGACAACCTTGTCTTGTTCCTGATCTGAGGAGAATTACTTTGAGTTTCTCTTCATTTAAGTAGATGTTGGCTATGGGCTTGCTGTAAACTGCCTTTATTATGTTGATGTATGTCAGCTGTATCCTTCATCTCTCTAGGAGTTTTAAAAAATATTTATTTATGTATTTTATGAATATGGATATTTTGTCTGCATGTATATCTGCACACTAAAAGAGGGCTTCACCCATGCTACTAGTTATAGACAGTTGTAAACGGCTGTGTGGGGTGCTGGGAATTGAGCTCAGGACCTCTAGAAGAACAGCCAGTACTCTTAACTGCTGAGCCACCACTTCAGCCCTCTCTCTAGGGCTTTTATCATGAAGAGGTGTTGGATTTTTTTTCTCAAGGCCTTTTTTGCATCTAATGAGATGATCATGGTGTTTTTTTTATTTCAATCTGTTTATATGGTGGATTACATTTTTTCATTAACATATGTTTAACCATCCCTGCATCTTTGGGAAGAAGCCTACTTGATCATGGTGGATAATCTTTTTGATGTGTTCTTGGAATCACTTTTGCAAGTATTTTATTAAGAATTTTTTTGGCTCTTGTGTTCATAAGGGAAATTGGTCTGTAATTCTCTTTCTTTGTTGAGTCTTTATGTGGTTTGGGTATCAGAGGAACTGTGGGCTCATAAAACAAATTGGGCAATGTTTCTTCTGTTTCTGTTTTGTGGAATAATTTGAGGAGAATTGGCATTGACTATTCTTTGAAAGTCTGGTAGAACAGTGTGCTAAAACCATCTGGCCCTGGGCTTCGTTCAGTGAGAAGACTTTCAATGGCCACTCTGTTTCACTGAGTCTTATAGGTCGGTTTATAGTGTTTATCTGGTCTGATTTAACTTTGGTAGGTGGTATTTAAAAAAAAAAATCTATGTATTTTAGATTTTCCAACTTTGTCGAGTACAGTTTTTGAAGTATGTTCTATAAATCTCTGGATTGCCTTGGTTTCTATTGTTATATCCCCTTTTCATCTCTAATTTTGCTATTCATTCTTTTCCTTTTAGTTAATTTGGATTGTCAATATTACTGATTTTCCCGAAGAACCAACTCTTTGTTTCATTGATTTCTTTGTACTGTATTTGTGTGTCTGTTTCTTTGTTTCTAGTTTATTGATTTCGCCCTGCATTTGAGTATTACTTGCTATCTACTTCTTCTGGGTTTAGTTCTTCCCTTTTGTTCTAGAGCTTTCCAGTGTGCTGTTAGGTTACTAGTATGGGATCTCTCCAATTATTTTAAATATAGGCACTTAATGCTCTGAACTTGCCTCTTAGAACTGCCTTCATCATGCCCCATAAATTCGAGTATGCTGTGTATTCATTTTCATTGAATTCTAGGAAGTCTTTAGTTTCTTTCTTGCTCCATTTTTCATTCAGTAGAGAGTTGTTCAGTTTCCGTGAGTTTCTGAGCTTTCTGTTGTTTCTGTTGTTGAAATCCAGGTTTAATTAGCCATGCTCATATAGGATGCAAGATGTTATTTCAATGTTCTTGTATCTGTTAAAGCTTGCTTTGTGTCCAAGTATGTGGTTGGTCAGTTTTGAAGAAAGTTCCCTAAGATGCTGAGAAGGTATATTGTTTTGTGTTAGAGTGAAATGTTCGGTAAATGTCTGTTAGGTCCATTTGGTTTATAATATGAGTTAGCTCCAGCATTTCTGTTTAGTTTTTGTCTGGATGACCTGTTTATTGGCAAGAGTTGGTATTAAGACTCCCACTATCAGTGTGTAAGGTTCAATATATGATTTAAGCCAGTGTTTCTTCTTTGAACTTGAGTGCCCTTGTGTTTGATGCATAGATGTTAAGAATTGCACAGTGTCCTTTTAATGAATTTTTTTTCCTTTTGATAAGTGTGTAGTGTTCTTCCCTATCTCTTCCAATTAGTTTTATGTTGAAGTCCATTTTATCAGATATTAAAATGGCTGCTACACCAGCTTGTTTCTTAGCTTCATTTGTTTGAAATGTTGCTTTTCATCTTTTTACCTAGTGGGGATGTCTATACTTGATGTTAATGTGTGTTTCTTGGATGCGGAGGAAGAATGGATCCGGTTTCTGCATCCATTCTGTTAGTTTGTGTCTTCCACACTCCTAAAGGCTGTTTAAAGGTCCTTGCCTTGGCCTTCAGCTATGTTCCCGTTCTCAGGGCGTACTGCAGTAGGGTTGCTGGGCTCTAGTGGAGACATATTGCCCTGGCTGTTACTGTGGGTTTTTTTGTTTTGTTTTGTTTTGTTTTTTGTTTTGTTTTTGTTTTTTGAGACAGGGTTTCTCTGTGTAGCTTTGCGCCTTTCCTGGAACTCACTTGGTAGCCCAGGCTGGCCTCGAACTCATAGAGATCCACCTGGCTCTGCCTTCCGAGTGCTGGGATTAAAGGCGTGCGCCACCGCCACCGCCACCGCCGCCGCTGCCGCCACCACCACACTGCCTGGCCTGTTACTGTGTTTTTACACTGGCATCTGGGCATCTGGGTTTCGAGTGACTAGAAGCCTGGGTGCTGATTTTGGAATTTGTCTTTGTCGAGTGGTGTTTTGTTCCTTGGTTTCCGTTTACCCTCTCTGGTTCTTAGCAGAGTGTGGTGGCGGTGTTTTCTGGTAGGGAGTGCTTCTGGGATCCTGCTAGGTATGGCCACTGGAGATTTCAGGGTAAAATGTGTTCCTATGTGCTAGGAGCTGACACTTAGAAATGCGCATGAAATCAGGGTGGTGCTGAGGGAGACTGCAGGAAAGAGGAAAACAGGGTGTCCCACCAGGCTCTGCTTAGTTCCCCGGGGGTGGAGACAGAGAGAGGAAAGGCCACACAGGTGGTCTACAGCTACAGATCTGGGGGTGAGGCCAGGGGTTGGATTTAGAGACAGGAGGGAGCATGAAAGTCTAATGCTCTCCTACTTGCTTCTCTGGCAGACTCGGCTAATGGGTTCCCAGAGAATGCCGGGTAGAGTTGGGGGGCTGAGATAAAGGGATGAATGGGGTAAGGAAGATTAGAAGGGAGATCTGTGTGATCTCCTGGGGATGGGGCAGAAAGGAAGGGGAGGCCACAGCAGGTGTTCCGCTACAGAGCTGAGGGTGAGACTGGGGGATTGAATTTAGAGGAGAGGAGGAGGCGAAGATTTACATTGATTCCACCGCTTACCCAGCTGGAGTGCTGTTTGTCTTTATACATGGTCGTGCTATGTATCTCTGACTGGTTTGATACTATGCAGTCCAGGTTGGCCTTGAACTCACAGCAGACCTCTCACTCCAGCTTCCTGGGTGCTGGGATTACGAGTATAAAGCAGCAGGTGAGGGTTTGCCGCTTAAGATGGGGCGGTCCCTAAAGTACCGTCTTTGCTCTACACTGACTTTTAAACTTGGGAATAGGGACTCTAGAATTAAGACCTACAACACGTTGGCATCCTAACAGCTTTTTTGTTCATTCCTAGACTCCTGGAGTTTATTATTAGCACGATGGTTTAGCCCTGAAAGTTTGGGTGTAGACTGAAAACTTGTCTGTGTCCCACCCGGCCCGCAGCAGCTTATAAAATAATCATCCAGAGGCTTACTGTTAATTACAAACTGGTCTATGGCTCAGGCTTCTTGCTAGCTAGCTCTGACATCTTAAATGAACCCATTTCTATTAATCTATATTTTGCCACGTGGTCATGGCATTATGAGTCTGCTGGCATTTTGTTCCTTGGGCAGCTGGATGGGCTCTGCTCTGTCTCTGCCCTTTTTCTCTCTGTCTCTCTGCTTGGATTTCCTGCCTGGCTCTTACCCTGCCTTACCATAGGCCAAAGCAGCTTTATTTATTAATCAATGGGAGCAACATATATTCACAGCATACAGAAAGACCATCCCACAGCATTTGGTGATACTTCTTTTTGGTTTTGGTTCACCATGGAGACAAAGTTAAAACACGTGGTCTGTTTTCTCCTTCTTCTGAAACATTTGTTAATACATAAGCATATTCTTCTAGAAGGCTATTCAAGTCCTATATAGAAGAATCATATATTTCTATAAGTGCTTGCCTCCCTTCAGGTTTTCCTTAGATAGTTGAAACTTAGAAGGAAGGAAATAGATTCCATAGGATTTCTTTTCTCTATATAAAAATTATTATTCTTAATATTCATAACTATTTTTCAACTTGTTGGAATATGCAGCTCAATCAAATCAGTAGAGCAACAAGATAAATGCAGCACCAAATTCTGTAGAATTAATTTAGTAAAGAGAAATTCAGTGTGAGGGCTGGCAAGAGAAGGGTTTCCTGTGCATGTATAAGGGGCTACATTTAATCCCTAGGACTCAACATAAATCAGAGCCCAGTATGGTGACGCATGCTTGCAATCCCAGTACTGAGGAGGTCAACACAGGGAATCCCGAGGCTCCCTGTCCAGCAATCTAGTTAGGCTTCTTTACCAGTTCCAGGTCAATAAGAGACTGAGAAATGCTATCACACAAAAACATAAAAAACAAACAACAATAACTAAGGTAGATAGCACTGAAGGTGACCTCTGGCCTCTGCGCAGAATCACACAATTGTAGCCACACAAGCATACACACACATGCATACACATGCACACAGACACACACATACACACACATAACAAAAAAAAAAGTTCAGATGAAAACGTGCACAGACATCTTGAGCCGGAAACTTCCAGAACACAGGTGGATGTCATCTGTAACATTGGCATGGAAAGGCTGAGCTCAATTTATTTTTCCCTCCTTTTATCGTAAAATAATTATAATTGGAGAGCAGATCTTTTCAATGTTGACTGTAATTATTGGGCCAAAGAGATTTCAGTTGACAAGGTTACAAAATTCAGTATGGAAGAAAAAAGAGAGAAAGACAAAGTCAAAATAAGCTTCTCCTCCTGAAGGGACGGCATGAGAGAGAACAGCTTGTCCTCTAATTGTACAATGAAGTCATTGCTGCTCTACCAATATGAAATGCCTAACATGAGAATCCTTCCATTTCATCTTGCTCTGCAATATAACGCTGGTGACAGGTATTTAAGAACTGTGTGTTCTTCCAAAAGGTTCACTGTCTACTGAGTACTCTCAGGCCATCCACATGCATAAACTGCTCCCGACGGTTTTGAAGAACAGCAGACCCTCTGTGCGGCAGGCACACCTCAGGTTGTAACTCTCCCTTTTGGATTGCATAGTCATAATTTAACTTCTGGACTTTTTTTTTTTTTTTTTTTTTTTTGCCTTGCTAACACTTCAAAGACAATGAGTAAGGTTTGGCTTTTTCAAACAAATCCCATTTGTACTTAAAAATAAACTCACTTCCTAAATGCAAAGGGTCTTGCAGGACACAGTAAAATACTTTGTATGGTATCTCAGATTCTCACTAAGTTTATTTTCATTGTGTAATCAGTTCCATTTGGTGGCAAGTCCTCGAGGCAATTTCACATTCTATTAAATGCTGGCACACACCAAATTCGTGGAATCATGGGAGTTTGTTGGTGGGAAGCAGGAAAGTTCGTAAAATTAGGGCAAATTAGGCTAAAAGTCAATGTGATGGCCCAATATTACATTTCCTTTCGCCCATAAGCAAAAAACTTGGGAGACCTGCAGTTGACTTCGGGGATCCCTTTCTGACCGTTTCTTGCTGTTCACCAGCACAAAAGCAAAATGATCCTTCAAGCACTGTCTCTTGAGACTTTGCCATTCTTCTTGGTGTTCTAACAGATGTGGGCTCCAAGCTCTTTGCAGGAGAGCAGGATTTAGCAATAACTTCTTCAGAAAGGGTGAGTCCATCGGAATATGTCAGACACCAGCTTGCCTGATGTGAAAGTTATTAATATGAGAACTCCCTCTCTTCGTCTTTCTGCTTTTTAATGACCAAAAGTAATGAGCCCTTTCAAGAGTTTTGTTTCGCTAATTTTTATAATATGCACACTGTACAGAACACCGTGACCACTAAACAAGCTTGCAATTACACTAATCTCCATGGAAACATTAAATTGCAGATAAACAATCCCAGACGATAGATAAGAATGCATTAACCTGTTTATTAGGCTTTGAATATCTTCCTAGTGGCCGTGTTAGTGAGTTCCCTATAAGGGAAAAAGAGAGAGGAATCAGGGAGGTGGCCCTGTTTTATTATTGCAATAGAAAATAACACAGCCTTTCTGCAGTTCTACCCAATAAAATGGAACTATAAGCTATGTATTCTGTTTGAAATTTAGTAGCATCCAAATACCAAAGTAAAAAGAAATGTTTAAAATTTTCTTCAACACTTTATTTAACCCAATATAGCAAAACTAGCATTTCAACATACAACCAGTAACAGTGCATTAATAAGTGTCTGACATTATTTTTTTCATACTGTCTTTGAAATAGGCTGTTGGGTTCTCCTGTACCCTGGGCTGGTCTGCAACTTCCTATATAGCTGAGGATGTCCTTGGACTTCCTTCTGCCTCCACTTCCCCAGTCCTGGAATCACATGTGCATGACACTAATTCTAATTTTATACGGTGCTAGGACTACAACCTAGGCCAGTGCACGTTGGGCAAGCATTCTGCCAACAGAGCCACATTGCAGTCCCTGGATCACCGCACTTCAAATGTGCAGTGACCACACGCAGCCTGGTGGCCATTGTGTTAGACAGATAGTTAGTGTGTTTTAGAAGGTACTAAAGCCTCTTCAACGGGGAGTCCTTTCCATGTCCCTCTGGTCTAGTTAAGAAGTTCTACACTTACACACACCCTGACCTGGCCCCTCAGGCCTGATGTTCCTGCCCAGAGTGACCATGCCTTAGGTACCAGCATGCCTGCTGGTATTTTGCCCCAAAGCCAAAGGTGAGTCTTGGTTGCCAGCTACAATGTTAATCTTCTAGAACCTTCCTCGGTTGAAGATCTGTGCTCAAGCAACCTACCAGTGAAGCTGATTTGAACCCAAGAAGAACCCCTCGAGCTCCTGATGGACTCAAGGCTACTGTCACCCATTCAGTTTATCAAACACTCAGGACTAAGTAGCAGCTATAGGTTGAGTGCCCGCTTAGTCCATAAGCCTATTGCCCCGCCGCCACTGACTTCCGGTAGCACTCAGTACTAGCCACCTGGTTGTCGAATCATATGACACCTCTCCAGCACTCTTTCTACATGCTTTCTGGCCACGTGGAAGTTGCTTCTTGCCATCTTTTGACCAGGTATGTAACTTTTTATCATGCCTGGTTTATACACAGCTTCTTCTCATATGCCTTTTACACTGCAAGGTACGTTTTCTTCTTGCTTCATCCTGGACTGTGGCAAAATCCTACTCATCCATTCTGTGGAATCTGGTACACATCCCAGACCTGATCCCTATTCTGCAGGGAGTTCCCTGGTAACCTGAAAACAGCTTTATTTCTAATCAAGAAGCCGATATGATTCAATGAATAAATGCTCTCACTTCAGTGTTAATACTGTAGTCATACAAAGGGCAGCCTCACAGGAAAAGCCAAGTGTGAGCTTGCCTTTAAAGGTTCACTTGAAAGCTATTTGAAAAATAAGATTTAATAGTTTTTAAATATAGCGGTGTCAAAAAGGGACCAAAACTAAGAGATGAACCTTTGAGCCTCTTTTTGAGAGCCAAGTCCACATGAATACTCATCTTGTGAGGGAGGACCCAGTGCCCTCTTAGTAGCTCAATGCACTTTTCCCATCATGTTTTTAACCAATTGGTTAGGGAACCAATATGTGTTCTAGGCTACCCTAACTCAAACCGCCTTCATCTCCCTAAAGCTTGTTCTTTCAAACTCTGTAAGCCCTGGGGTGGGCATCACTTCAACTCACAGCATGTTCTTCTACATAGTTCTAGAATCAACCAAAGTAATCCTATGCTGAGCTCTAGACATGCCGTCTCCAACTAACACAGCACTCAGCTTTTCCCTATCACCTAATTACACCGCCTAAATTATTCTACCTGATGTCCAGGGCCCACCCGTGCTGTGACCCTAATAACATCATAATGTGACCTCCCCCTGCTCCCTACACGAACTCCAGCCCAAAAGTACTAGTCAACTCCCAGATACACCCCATCTGTTGCAGCTTCTGGGCCTTGTGTCTGCAGCATTTGTATGTTTTTCTTAGTTCCCTAAATTCTTGCTGATTGAAATGTGATGCCAGTCCATCAAGTCTCAATCAAAACTGCTGCCTCTTTTATGAGGTCTCCCTGGATTTTCCAGCAGGAAATAATCTTTGGTCCTTAGATCTGCTTTATTTGTATGGCCTTTGACCCC
This sequence comes from Peromyscus leucopus, assembly GCF_004664715.2. Taxonomy (NCBI): domain Eukaryota; kingdom Metazoa; phylum Chordata; class Mammalia; order Rodentia; family Cricetidae; genus Peromyscus; species Peromyscus leucopus. The sequence continues at coordinate 41,356,560 of NC_051078.1, read as the reverse complement.
TTTTTACCATTTCCATGGTAAGCTTGTGTATCATCTTTTCAATGATGAGACTAGGAAGTTACTCATTCAATAAATATTTATCTATGGGGTGCAATATAGGAAGACCGGAAGAATATTTATATTACGTGTCCATTCTGCAGGACCTAGCATCATGCATGTGTAGTACTCTGCAAGCACTCAGGGAATATTTGTGGAACACATGACTAAGTTCCTCACTTGTCTGAAAACTGTACGTCCAACAGGCTTTATTTCCAGAACAGAATAGCAAGAAAAGTCTGAGAGCAGGGTAAGGAGGACTTCAAACACAGATGTACTTGACTCTGACCCCACTTAGCCAGAGACCTGGGCAAACCCTCACACACACACACACACACAGAGAGCCCTTCGCTCTCGGTTCATACACATTTCTAACGATAATAATCACGGCGACAACCACAGTGGGCTTGGGCATCTGATTTCCAAACTTATTTCAGCTGAGAAGCAGCCAGTTTGGAGCAGGAAATAGAAATGGCGGGTCATTTACATAGGCCTCAGTGAGACCAATAGCAACAGCAAGGAAAGGTTTAAAAAGCTAGTACACACACACACACACACACACACACACACACACACACACACACACACACGAATAATAAAAACAGCAGCCTGTAGCCATTTAGAATAGGGACAAGCGGTTCTCTCAGAAGAGCCTAGGGGCTCCTTGGGGTTATAGCTCACTACTACTTTTAATGACAACAAGCGTTCTAGCTGGGTTGTGTTTACAATGCATTATTTCAGAAGAACATCTTGGAAATGTTCCCATCCAAGACAATTAAAAGTAAAACTTTTGGTGTTTAAAAGGATAAATCCTCAGCCATCTATTAAACTCATTTATGCAGAACATGTCTCCTCCCACCCCACCCCCACCCACAGCCTCTGAAGCCAAGATTTTATTGTACATCCTTGTACTGCTGGATTCATTTGCCTCAGAACATTTGTTGGCCTGGAGCATTTAGTTCAATTTTCATTCAGGAAGTTTTATTCCCGTGTTATTTGCAAAACACTCCAAGTGGGCCGAAAGAGGACACAGAAGATAGAGATCTTAGGTTTGTCCTAGGGGTGCTCAAGGAAAGGCCACTGGAGCAGGTAAGAGCTGTATCCCTGAGTGATCCTAAGGATGAGAAGCGAATGAGTAGATGGTAAGACACTTAGTAACACATCCTGTGGGAAAAGGACCATGGGTAATTAAAGAGGGTTCTTAGAGCTGTGCCTCCCAGCTAGAAATCAGAGATTTGGGGGGGTCATCTGGGGTAAAGAGGACAGCACAGGGGGAGGAAGATCGAGGGGCATGAAAGAGCAGATGTTGTTCAAAAGATGGTAAAGAGGCAGCCTGGCAGAGCCACGGGCTTCGCTTGGAAATAGTAAGAGATAACTTTGGAGCATTTCATAGTTTTGCACAGACCTGTGTGACTGTCTAAGGTCATGTCTCAGTCTGCTTAGACTGCCATAAAGAAAAAGCCATACATTGAGTGGCTTAAACACGAGATGTTTATTTCTCTCCATTCTGGGGTTGACAAGTTCAAAGTCAAAGTGCCGACTTCTTTGCTTCCAGTAAGTTCTGTCTTCTTGGTTTTCAGATAACAGACTTCATACTGTGCCCTCAATTTCTGGGGAGATAGTAAGCTTTCTGGTGGCTAACCCATCATGATGGCATCACTCTAATGACCTCATCTAAATCTTACTCCCCAAAACTCCATCTCCAAATATCACCAGATTGGGATTAAAGCTACAACCTATAGATTTGGAGGAAAGCAATGTTTTCTCTATATGAATATAAATCATCCAGTTTTTTGTTTTTAAATTCCAGAGTCAAGTTTCAGGTGGTTTCTGTCTTCAGTTACTTGCTAGAGGGTTTACATGGCAGTCAGTTGCAAGCTGTAAGGCTGACTTGATTTGTCTCCTCTGTGTTTATTTTATGGACAAAACCATAGGAAATGTAAATATTTCCTTTGGTTAAGAGCTCTGGAGAATCCTGCTTCTAGGAGTCACCAGCTAGTGCTGTGGATACACGTTGGGCAATCGTTAACAGATTCGTTGGTAACTGGGTATGAATGAAATGGCATCCTAAACTGTTAACTGGAAGGTTGGGGACCTTACTGGCTTGTTCTAATGAGTTTCAGTTCAAATAACTGTTCAGTTACCTTTCTCACTAGACTATAAGAATGAAGTAAGTATTGCCCCTAGTATCTAACCCTACCAGCAAGAAGAAATTTAGTGAACAACTTAATAAATGTTTGACTACAAAATGAATTCATATTTTAATACTAAACTAAAGGAAAATTCTGCTTTTCTCAAAGTAAACTTGTTCTGAATTGGCTAGGATCTTTGTAACTATTAGATCATGCTTGTTTAACAAATTAAAAGCAAATCACAAAATCGGGGATTTTAAAGTCATTAGTTCATGGACACGTTCATTGTAAATCCAATACACATATCCTGTTGAATTGGCTGCTTTGTGTAATTGGGAGCCAATTTGAATGTTCACATGACAAGGAAAAATTGCAAGCTTAAATTTATTAATATGTTACCTTGGCAGAACACCAGACCTTTTAGTAGCAAAATATGGAGAGAAAAGATATTAGTCTCCAAAGACTTGAGTTTGATTTTGAACATAAACTGATGTTCTTTTTTTTTAAATCATTCATAAGAAGTCATAGACGTGGGACTATAAAGTTATTTAAGTAAAAATTATTAAAGGGACATAATCAAACAAAATCTTAATGTGGTGTTTATTTGGAACGCCTGTCTCATATCCAAGTGTTTTAGTGTTTACCTAAGCAATTCAAATCTTCAACAGCTCTTCACTCCCTGCCTCCTAACTCTGAGGTTAACCTCACAAGTAACGGACATATTTGTTAGCTATACTATGATCTAAAGCACAAGCTGGGTCAGAGCTGTCACGCCAGGTGGTTGTCCAAGACTATCCTTACAAAACCCACTTGAGCAGATGAAGTAAGGCTTAGACACAATTAAGGAGGACTACCCCACATCCATAACCCTACGACTGGCAAAGAAAGACTTTGAACCCATGACTGTTACTCTCAGTCCTTTGCTTTTGGCCATTCCATTCTTTCCCACTGATGCTCAAAGGGTGGTCCTTGAACAGACCATATCAGCATCACCTGGGAACTTGTTGGAAATCAAAGTCTCAAACTCTACCCAGACCTGCTTGATAAGAATCTCTGGTTGTAGCCATGGCAGAACATGCCTTTAATCGCAGGTGGATCTCTGTGAGTTTGAGGCCAGCCTGGTCTACATAGTGAGTTTCAGAACAACCAGAGCTACATAGTGAGACCTTGTCTCAAAGAAAGAGAGAAAGAAAGAAAGAAAGAGAGAGAGAGAGAGAGAGAGAGAGAGAGAAAGAAAGAAAGATAGGGATGGAAGGAGGGAAGGCGGGAGGGAGGGAAGGAGAGAAAGACAGACAGAAAGAAAGAAGAGAGAGAGATAGAGAGGGATGGAGGGAGGGAGGGAGAGAGAAAGAGACAGACAGAAAGAAAGGAGAGAGAGAGAGAAGAGAAGAGAAAAAAGAGTCTTTGTGAGGGCTGAAGAAATGACTCAGTAATTAAGAGTGTTTACTGTTCTCACAGAGGACCCTAGTTCAGTTCCCAGCACCAATGTGGGGCATCTCACAACTGCCTGTCCAGGTCCAGGAGACCTGATAACTTCTGGCCAAGCAGGCAATTGCACTAATGTGTACATACCCCACCCCAACACACACACATACCTACATGTATGCACATAATTAAAAATAAAATAAATCTTTGAAAAGAATCTCTCATTGTAGGCCTAGGACTCGGCTTTCAAGTAAATTCTAATGTGCACAAAAGTTGGGAAAGGACCATCTGTTTCTATCTAGTTTTAGAAAATATGTGTTTCTTACAGGTTCTTCTGTAGTCCAGAATATTAATGTTATATCCATTTCTTTATCTGGACCACGTGAATAAATAATAGTCTTTACACTGGTGGCATCAATTACATTTAGAATATGTAAAATAAGTGCCAATAAAAATGACAGAGTGTTCTTATCTATCAAGTATATGAACAAAGGCAAGAGAGGTCGGAGTCCTGCCAAGACCTGACTGCACATATTGATTTGGAATTAAAACTGTAATCATTGAGTTCATTCTAGACCTTACTAGATAAGACAAATTTTTAATATAAGCTGAGAAATAAGTACCCTGCCAAGAGGGCAAGAAAAGGCAAGGGCAGCCATCCAGGATACGGTGACAAAAGTGTAATAGAATACATGAGATGGTGATCAGAATGTATTGCTGTCAAGAGTTGTTTTGCCAAATGATGAAATGTATTGACATTAATCCCGAGCTGTCGTTAGAATGTCAAAGAGACACTGAATTGTTTTAAGCAAAGTTTCCTGGAAGTCATTCAAGATATGCATGCTGTTATAACAGATCAACCAGAGACATTTTTATTCCAAACTCCTTGATGAGAAAATATTTGGAATGAAGTTCAGGGCACTTATGTACAAGCTTATATGGATGAAAATTGATTTCTCTTTCCCTGGGAACTTGGCGGTCATTTTTAATGCTTGAGGGCTACTGCACAGGGGCGAGAGGCTGACTTAATGCAGAGCCAGCATTTTAGCTTTCCTGGTAGACCAGAGAATTCTCATTCTGCTTTCTGTCTCACCAGACCCTGGCAACACTGGGCCATGGTGCTTGCCTCTTCGAAATGTGTCTAAATTATGGCTCATTGTTTTTTTTTTTTTTTATTTAATCTCAAAACTGCTTTCTTTATAATTAGACCTCAAAGAGGCTCATACAGAAGAAGAGAATGGAGACATTTGACTATTTCACTGTTTCATTCTTTTTTTAAAGAGAGAATTCACTTGAACCTGGAAATCATTAACGACTGTTTTCTACTTTCAAAGTGTGAGCCACCGCTTTGCAATAGGCTGGCTTAAACAGATGGGTAAATTCAGTCTCACCACTACAGAGAGCAGCCTCTTCTGAACAAGTATGCAAAAGCTTGTGTAGATTCGTACTGTGTATGTATTTAAATAAAACAAAGACATCCTTTCTAACATTTCTGTATAAACAAAAATTCATCACTATCACTCCAAGTTCAGTCTCCATTCCTTAATTCTCTAGGTCCTCTCTAGCCATACTTAATTATTCCTCTATGCTCTGGGTCCTCTCTAGACATACTTAATTATTATTCCTCTATACTCTGAGTCCTCTCTAGACATACTTAATTATTATTACTCTATGTTCTAGGTCCTCTCTAGCCATACTTAATTATTCCTCTATGCTCTAGATCCTCTATAGGCATACTTATTTATTCTTCTTGCTCACTATTTTCTTACTATATAGGGATCTACTAAGGGTGAGAATTGTGCTGCATGTATTACCTGGCAGAAAACTTAACAGGATCCTAAGTTCTCACTGGCAAAATCTTCACATGGTACTCATCTTTTAGTAAAAAGAATGAGTTAGGACTCCATGCTATTCTGCCATGTAGTGTTTTAAATCACAGTTAGTTTTTCATCTCTGCTTTTAGTTTTTATCTCTGCTCTACTTTTTACCTCTGTGATCTGGAATCAGTCACGAGTAATGCTGAAAAGTATTGAGTAACATATGGCCAGGCATGGGAGTGCATGCCTTTAATCTCAGCACTTGGGAGGCAGAGGCAGGTGGATCTCTGTGAGTTCAAGGCAAGCCTAGGCTACAGAGTGGGTTCCAGGATAGCCAGGACTGTTATACAGAGAAACCCTGTCTCAGAAGAAAAAGAATATATGGCTTCTTGTTAATACTGCCTAATTCTGTTGATGGAGATAAGAGTCTAAGTGTTTCTGTGCATCTGAAGTCCCTACCTCTTCCACCCACCAACTGCTCTTTAGATGCTCTGCTTCCAGGTTGCTTGTTCTTCGTTTGTGGTCATCAGTTCTTTTTCTCCATCCTTTCTTGGTCCACGTTGCTTTTGATCTTTGCCTGTAGAGTCTAGCCTTGAGCTCCTACCACTCCACCAAAGAGGAGACTCTTCTGTGCCTGCCGTCTGTGTTTACAGTTGGACATTTGTTGTAGACATAATCCATGATTTCCTGAAACCCAAAATCAGTTATCAATTTAAGTTTAAAAAACAGAGTGCATATATATATATATATATATATATATATATATATATATATATATTCTTAAAACACATAATCTCAGATTTTCCTAAACTCATCCATACAGAATCATGGGCCAGCCGACATTCCGGTCATGATCTAAGTATCAGACTGTGACAGCCTAAGAAGACATTGTCACCAACTCAAAGCAGATAATTCATTAAAAGACCGGGATGAGTGGGTTTTCCCCCTTTCTCTTTCTTTCTTTTACTGGAAATAGAGAACAACCATTTTGTTAAATGAGGTTTTTTTCCTTGTGTAAAAACTTGCTCCAACATTCGTGTGCCTTTATGTAGGTAGATGTTCAGGTTGCTTTGCCCAATAAAATCCCGCAGTTGTCAAACAAAACAAAACAACTGTAAGCTTCCCGTGCCTTCTTTTCTAGTGGTGCAGGCCACTGCGGGTGCTGGCAACACTGCTGGCATGCACAGATGGACAGTGTAGGCCAGATCGTTTTCACTCCCTGGACCTCATTTTCATCATCTGGGAAATTAACGCAATAAGCATTTTGGCTGCAAGTTCCATAGGGTGAAGAATCCGATGTCTTTTCACTAATTGATTGCTAGTCCATAGATGCCTGGCAGACAGTAGATACCAATAAGATTTAAGTGGATGGATAGATGAATTCTATGTGTAAAACATTTAGCCTGAAGCCCAGAACATAGCAAGTGTTTAAAAAAAAAAAAACGAAGGCATTTAATGTATTTTTTAACTTTTTTTGTGGAATTTCTTAACAGAGCATTTGTTCAGACCTGACCCATGTCTGTAGCATTGTTTGGCTGGGAAGTTTTCACATTCTGGAACTAAACCTCAAAGAGGCCCTTCCCAGAGGCATCCTGAAATAGTAACACCTTGGAAAGAAAAGAGTTAGTGGGAAAAGCATTGGACGAGAAACCCAGGGGATCAAGATTAAGTCTTAGTTCAGCCATTCCCTTAGAAGGGTTGATTCTCAACCATGAAACAAGCGGTTTCACCTCTTTGGGTCTGCTGCCTTCATTGTAACAAAAATAATTTGGATTGCAAGATGCCCTCTGGATCTTCTGCCATTTGGAAAGTATAACAAGTCTTTGTCCCTGAGCAGTTAACAGCTTTTAGGATTTACCCTCCACGTATGTTAGCAAGCTTGTTTTATACACACGTCCACCCTCCCACGTATGTGTCAGTCAATGCCTGCTCGGGGTTTTTACCTAATATAGCAGTATTTCTTCTGGAATGATGAATTCCTCTCTCCTTTTACCCTTTTTTGGTGAAGATTACATGTTTGTTCAACATCTGGATCTGGAATCCTTATTAGGTTGAAAATGAGAAATGTTTTAAAAGGAAGGCATGATTAAGAAAAATTAACGACCTACCTTTTCCATTCCAGCCCAGTGTGATTTCCCACTTTCATACTTACCGATTTTTTCTTTTTTAGGCTAATTATCTGCCACTTTTAACATAGCCAGCTGGTCAGGTGTGTAATAGATGTGTGTGCCCCACCTCTCCATATTAGAGGAGTGCCCACTAAGTGCATGCAATTTTTGGACACCATGCTGGGGAACTCTCTCGTTCTTACAATTCAGAGGTTTTAAAGCACCCAGGAAGTCAAGCCCCTTTGTCCTTTCCCAGCACTCAGCAGACCTAAACAGCAGCCTCTATAGACAGCACCCTCTGTGGATGGCTGGAACCCTGCATCAGCCACTGACAGAGACCCCCAAGTCTCTTTTATACATTAAAGGAAACAATTTTCTCTAGGCTCATTAAAGTATATTTTAGGAGAAACTGATCTTTTTGGCATTATTAACTTTCATGATGATAGTTCTTGTAGTTTGAGGACTGCAATATTAAGAGACTAAATAAGGCTTTTCTTCTTCCACTCTTTCTTAGTGTGTGTGTGTGTGTGTGTGTGTGTGTGTGTGTGTGTGTGTATGCATGTGTGTGCAAGTGCATGTTTTGCTGGAGATTGAGCCTAGTACCTGTGCATGTTAGACAAGTGCTCTGCTACTGAAGGGCAACCCCAGACAAGTCCACCATTTCTGATCATAAAAATGAGAGAGCACCTACTCAAATAAAGCAGCAAAGACAGACTTGAAATGTTTTCTTCCTGGGAAGTCTTTGGACTAGTAGAACATTAAGATGATTGCAAGGAGGTACCACTGAGCCGGCATTTGGATTCAAGGTAAATCAACCGCCATTAATAAGCAGTTGCAAACTTTCGGAGCTTTTACACAACTAAAGTTTATTTCTGATTCATTGCGTTGTAAATACAGGCAGTCTTGGTCAGCCATTGATGCCCTTAGTTGCAACTCAGGGATCTAGGTTATTTCCATCTTATAGTTCGGCCTCTTTTGACCTTCAGGGTCCTCTTTATTAAGGCTGCCAGACAACAACAGAGAATGTGGAATATTAAATGGTAAGTTTTTATTGGCCAGGGCTAGATATCTGTTACTTTCTGCTCACATGCCATTGGCAAGAACTTAGGTGCATGGCCATAACCTAACTGCAATGCAAGCTGAGAAATGTAGTCTAGCTAAATGCCAAGTGTAAAAGGAAATGGAGAGTCAGGCAGGGTGGTACACATCTGCAATGCCGGCACTTGGGAATCTGAGGCTGAAGGATCATGAGTTTGAGGCAAATCTGGGTTACACAGCAATACCCTGTCTCAAAAAACAGAACACAAATAAACAAGAAGAAATGGGGTAGGTGAATGCATAAAGCCACTGCCATGACCAAAAGGTATAATTTCAATTTAGCATTATGTGTTACCAGAAATCCAGGTAAATAGTCAAGAGATGAATCAACAGTTCAGAGCCCTTACTGCTCTTCTGAGAGGAGACCAGAGCTTGGTTCCCAAGCACCTGTGTTGGGGAGCTCATAGCCATTTATAACTGCAGCTGTGTGCAATCCGATTTCTCTTCCAACCTCCTCAGGTATCCATACACACATGGCATCACACACACCCACACAAAGTAAACCTTAAAAAATGATCAGTAAATGGTTACCCTTGTTATCTAGGTACATCATCAGAGCCTATCTAATAACCACTAAGCCCATAGCTGGTACAAAGCCTAGTGTTAACTGTGGACCATGATTAGTAGTAATACATGACCTCTGTCCTAGGGCTAGGCATGGTGATGAGAGCCTTTGAGTCTAGCACTGAGGAGACAGAGGCAAAGGATCTTGGGGAGTTTGAGGCCAGCTTGGTCTACATATTGTGCTCCAGGACAGTCAAGGCTACATAGAAAGACCCTGCCTCAAAAAAAATGCACTAAAATAAAGTGCTAAACCAACTCTAATACAAAGAGGAATGTGGATAAAATGGAGAATTTTCCACATTATATTTGATTATATGTCTATTTGTTCCAACTTTGAACTTTTCAGGGTCAGGACCTGATATGACTCTCATCTTTGCATGTGCCTGGAATGTAGTAGGAGTTATAGAAGCCACATTTGGCGGGGGGTGGGGTGGGGGGGGTGGGGGGGGTGGGGGGGGTGGTGGAATAAAGAATGACATTGAAGATATGTGTGACTGTGGCTTAGGTTGTGCTCTATACAAGCCCAGAAGGAGCCGCTGTGTTCTGGTTAGCACAGATCATATTGGAGGTATGCAAAACACACCTTGCGCAGTTGCATGTGGAACCTGGAGAAGAGAGCCGGCAAAAAAATTCATCCAAGACACATGTAGATTGAGCTGCACTGAGACTTCCGTGTGTGCAGGAAGAGAGGAGAGTCGGTGTAGACTGAAGACACCAGGCAAAAACTCAGAGGAAAGGGAAGTGTCGAACAAGTGGAAAGGACTTGTGCAGAGGAAGGGAGAGAAGCGGAGGAAAGGCAGACATATCACTTGAGCACTCGGTCATGCATTGACCGCCGTGCTACGGAATTCACTCGGTGAACATCCAGGAGTTAACTGTTCATCTGAAGGACGCAGGTGACGGGAACTGACTCTGGGAGTTCACTTTGTGTGGAAGCTAGGTTCAATGACACAGAGACACCGGCTGGGAGGCCACCACCATCATGCTGCTGCAGGATGATAAAGACAGGTAAGGGACCAAAGGGTAAGATGGCCTAGAAGGTAGAGGCACTTGCCACCACACCTGGGGACCTGAGAGTCGTTGGGACCCATGTGGTAGGAGAAAACTGAATCCCACAGGTTGTCCTCTGACTTCCATGTGTGTGCCATGGCACACACACAGGCATGTGGGTACGTATGAATGCGCAAGTGCATGAACACACACACACACACACACACACACACACACACACACACACACAAAGGAAAAAAGGCTCAGGTAAGATAATGACAAGGTAGATTGAAAGAAGAGGTCAAAGGTGACAGTCTGACTTATTGGCTGCTCCAGATAAGAGAGAGGTGTTAAAATTATTCCAGTAGTGAGCTGGAAGACTGTGGGAATTAATTGTGAGAGGTGAATGGAGGTTTTTGTTTGTTTGTTTGTTTGTTTTATGATGATCTGATCAATGGAATGTGGAGTGTGTTTGAAGAAGACGCAGATTTAGCTATCAACCCACAGGTAGTGGTTTAATCTGTATAGACCAGGCAGGCAATAAGGGTCTTCAATGTTTCATAACACAGTGTGTGTGAACAAGTGGGAATAGTTGATCTAGTTGATGTATTATTGAATTAAAAAAAAAATTCCAAAACCTAATTACATAACATCATTCATAATTCATTGTGCTCGTAATTTTGTGGGCTAGGAATTTGGAAAGCACTTGTCTAGGTGGTTTCATTTCTCACGGTATTTGCTGTAGTGACTGGACCTGGAAGATCCACTTTCAAAATGGCTTCTCCACTCATATACGGGATCTCATTTGTCCTTTAGCTTAAGTCTAGGGGATACACCAGATACTTTAGGTTCCTTGTATCATAATCGGTCCATAATTGCTATCTATTGTGTAATTATATTATATGTATATATGCTAATATGTCTATATAGGTAATCATAGTTACAAGAGGCAGGAAGTGAAAGGCAGCCAGCCAAAGGCCACATTTAGAATTAGCACAGTATCACTTCTGTCATTCTGTTGGTCAAGGATATCACAGGTCCCATTTGGAGAACTGGAGACGTGGACTTTGTCTCTTGGTGGTTGGATGGCACAGTCACTCTGAAAAAAAAAAAAAAGGGGGGGGGGCTTTGGCTCCTAAGGCGCTTGTTCAAATATGTCTGTTAGGCTTCTGACTTGTAAATAAGTTTGGTAGGAAACTTATACTTTGCCACACTAAGACTCACTGCTGTAGAGTATAATGATAATGGGGCCCAGGACCGACAGACGTACATCACAAAAAGAGCAGCTCTAGATGGGGAGTTCCTGCTAACGAATCAGATGAAGAAACAGACTAGAAGCAGTGTGAGAGTTGAGGATGGTGTGGTCAGAGCACCATGCATCCTGAAACAGTGAGAAAGAGAAGTAAGCCCAGGCTGCTGAATTTGGCTTTAAAACCTCCAAGAATCCCTGAAATCTCAGTAGGGTGGACATCTGAATGCAGAACTTTGCAAGTGAAATCCGCAGCTAGAATAAGTTTCATCCGTCTTCCCCAATGACTCTGGCTATTGTCCCACACTCTTCCTTGAAAGGACTGAAACAGCCGTGGCATTGCAGCAAGGTAATCCAACAGCAAATACGGAACAGCACAGTTCCCGGCATCGAACAGCAGCACGAAAATGTTGTGATACACTGTAAAGCCAGGGACAGTGTGAGCAGCAAGCAAATCAGGACATTTTCCTTCTGCTCTTCTCTGTCTTCTATCTGCACAATGCTTTATTTGTCAGGATTCTCCAGAGAGCATGGGTGGATGGGTAGATGGGCGGATGGATGAGCAGGTGGGTGGGTGGATGGATGGATGAATGGATAGGTGGGTGGATGGATGGGTGGTTGGTTGGGTAGATGGATGGATAGGTGGGTGTGTGAGTGGGTGGGTCTGTGGGTGATGAATACACGGATGCATGCTTAGAAGATAGATAGATAGATAGATAGATAGATAGATAGATAGATAGATAGATAGACAGACAGACAGACAGATAGATAGATAGATAGATAGATAGATAGACAGATAAATAGATAGATAGATAGATGGATGAGGTGATGGGCTTCCTGCAAGCTGGAAAACCAGGAAACCTAGGAGTTTTGCTCGGTGCAAGTTCAAAGACTGCACCTAATGTGGGCCTAAGGCAGAAAGACAAGCAAGTGAGTGATACCGAGAAAGGTTTCGGATACCAAGTCTGCCCTCTCATTAAGAGCCTGCCTCTTAATTCCATCGCAATGGCAATTTAAATTTCAACATGACTTTTGGAGGGAATATTCAAGCCTTTGCATTTTGTATTTCTTTTGACGTTTTATTTGGGATGTCAATTCAGCATTATATATCAATATCAACTAGCTCTTTTTTTTTTTAATAAGCATGTGTTAATTGGACAAAGTATTGGATTTCACTGTGACCTTTTCATCCATGCACATCAGCAAGTTCTTCTGTAACAAATCATTCCAAACTCAGTGGCTTTAAAATCATGGGTCAGAAAGCGTATGGGCCAGGTGCCTACTTGGTAGCTACAAATTCATTTGGAAATAATAGTGTCTATTCATTACATGTTATCAATGACTATTTGGGGAACCACAGAGCAGAGAAGAATTACAAAGGCTTCATGAGCTGCCTGTAATATTTACTCTCAAGCCCTTTAGAAAGACACAGGAATCATGAGGCTGGAGAGAGAATTCATGGGAACTGTTTTTGATGGAAGCATGAGGCCGTGAGTTCAGATCCCCAGCACCCACATAAAGGCAGTGTAGGGGTCAGGGAAGGCAGACAGGCAGATTCCAGTGGCCCACTGGCCAGCCAGTCTAGCTGAAGCAGGGAGCTCCAGTTCAGTCAGTGAGAGACTCTGTCTCAAAGGTAAGGTGCAGAGCAACAAAGGATGATTTCTTTTTGTAAGCTTTATTTATTTATTTGTATTTTATTTTTTGAGACAAGTTCTCTGTGTGGCCTTTGCTGGCTTGGAACTCACTATGTAGACCATGCTGGCTGCAAACTCTCAGGTCTGCCTGCCTCTGCCTCCTGAGTGCTGGGATTAAAGGAGCAGTTCTACTTACAACCACAAGTGCATGTTATTACCCATGAGTCAGCTGGGCAGCTTTGTGTGCTCACTCTTGCTTTGGTCATGATCAGCTAATTGTCGTGTGACAGTGTTAAGGGCTGTTATCCATTTAATAGACTTGAGTGGATTGATCATAATACATGATGAAGTCACAAGTGAGGTTTCATGAGATGTTTGCCCTTTGGGAATACTCTGTCCCTTCATTTGTGGACACACCATCCATTTCTTCTAGAGGAAGTAGCTAATTCAAAGGAAGAAGAGGAGGAGGTGGTGGAGGTGGTGGTGGTGGTGGTGGAAGTGGTGGAGGTGGAGGTGGTGGTGGTGGTGGAGGTGGAGGTGGAGGTGGTGGTGGTGGAGGTGGTGGTGGTGGAGGTGGTGGAGGTGGTGGTGGTGGTGGTGGAGGTGGTGGAGGTAGTGGTGGGGGGGGTGGGGGTGGAGGTGGAGAAGGTGGAGGTGGTGGAGGTGGTGGTGGTGGAGGAGGAGGAGGTGGTGGTGGTGGAGGTGGAGGTGGTGGAAGTGGAGGTGGTGGAGGAGGAGGTGGAGGTGGTGGTGGAGGTGGAGGAGGTAGTGGTGGTGGAGTTGGTGGAGGTAGAGGTGGTGGAGGTAGTGGGGGTGGAGGTGGAGGAGGTGGAGGTGGTGGAGGTGGTGGTGGTGGAGGTGGAGGTGGTGGAAGTGGAGGTGGTGGAAGTGGAGGTGGTGGAGGTAGTGGTGGCGGGGCTGGGGGTGGAGGTGGTGGAGGTGGAGGTGGTGGTGGTGGTGGAGGTGGTGGTGGAGGTGGAGGTGGTGGAGGTGGTGGAGGTGGTGGAGGTGGTGGAGGTGGAGGTGGAGGAGGTAGAGGTGGTGGAAGTGGAGGTGGTGGAGGAGGAGGTGGTGGTGGAGGTGGTAGTGGTGGTTGTGGAGGTGGAGGAGGTGGTGGTGGAGGAGGAGGAGGTGATGGTGGAGGTGGAGGAGGTGGAGGTGGTGGTGAAGGAGGTGGAGGAGGTGGAGGTGGAGGTGGTGGTGTGTGCCACAGTACACATGTTGAAGTCAGAAGACAGCTTGTAAGAATTGGTTCTCTCTACCTTAGATTCCTTGGTTTAACTCATGTCTTCAGGCTGCACACTGAACCATCTCCCTGGCTCCATTCCCATCACTAAAGGCCAAGTAGGTCATAAGGGCTGCCCAGATTCAGAGGTAGGAAACAGTTCAGCCTGAAATGAGAGTCGGTATAAGGCCATATTGCAAAGGATTTGGATGTAGGGAGGCACAAGAGTCTGTCTGCCCAACTAGGCTGCCACAGAGAATATAGAAAATAAGGTGGGTTGGGACTTGAGAGGACCTAGGACAGATTTTTATCTGTCTTCAAACTCACTATGTGACTTTTGACTCCTGGGCCAATCTCCTTAGCACTAAATCCTGGGGTTTTTTATTTAAAACCCACCCTTTATTTTTGTTTGCATTCAACAAATGTTCATTTTCTTGAGATGCTTTTAGTAAGACTTGAAAATACTGTTTTCTAATGTGAAATGTTGGGGTCCAGCATAACAGAAAACATCTGCTTTCATTTCATTCCCTTGACAGGGATTCTAAATATTTGTAAGTTACATGAAAAAAGTTACAAAAGTCACACATTTTTTAATGTGAAGAGAAAAGCGTTGCAAATTAGAACAATAAAAGCCTCCTTCCTAAAAAAGAGGCTGCTCTCTTACTGACTTTAAGGAACAACAACAACAGACACCCCTGAGTCCCCAGGTGAAGAGTGGCAATAAGAAATTTGGGTCTGCTGAGTGGTGGTGGCACACGTCTTTAGTCCCACCACTCGGGAGGCAGAGGCAGGTGGATCTCCGTGAGTTCGAGGCCAGCCTGATCTACAAAGTGAGTTCCAGAACAGCTAGGACTGTTATACAGAGAAAACTGTCTCAAAAAAATCTAAATAAATAAATAATAAATAAAATAAGTAAATAAATAAAAGATTAAAAAGAAATTTGCATTAACAACCCCCTAGAGAATACTATGCAAGGGGTGATGCGGACCGGACTTTCTGTGTGCCTGCTAACCTCTCCGGATGAAACTAGGAAGATGTGCCTGGACCAGTCATGAGAGATCCTCAGTCAGCATCCTCCCTACCCAGCCACTGGGCGGGCTCTCCAGGCAACTACCCTCAGCAAGCCCGCACAGCTGGGGCTGGGTTTTGTGGACACCTTCATCCTTTACACTGTGGTCCTCGGTGATACTTTAGACTATACATCAAGACCCAATGTTGCCCCAATCATTAAATAAAGTATTAGTTAGCTCTCTCATTACCAAACCACTGCAGCGTGGTCAGTCCCTTCCTTCCCTCCAGATATAGTTTATTGCTTGGTTGTGTTCTTATTTCCCCTTCCTCTTCTTTTTCCTCCTGTTCTCTTACCAAAATTCTTATCAGACTTTAGAGCAGGATGCATTCGATTTCTAGAAACCACCCATGGCCAATGCTGAGCCTCTCCGACCTCTTCAATACAGACATAATTCTCTTACTTGGCAGGCAGAGTGTGTGGTTAGTGTAGCCCTGACTGTCCTGGAACTCACTCTGTAGACCAGGCTGTCCTCAGACTCACAGAGATCCACCTGTCTCTGCCTCCTGAGTGCTGGGATTAAAGGTGAGTGCTACCATGCCCAGCCCAAATGAAAACTGGTGTATGGTTAGTGCTTAGGTCTGACATGTCATTTATTTATGCCACACTATGTAAACCATCATTATTATGAGTCTTAATCATGTAAGGAAATACTCTGCCTCTGGTTGAAACTTTTTTCAGATAAGGTGTATGAGTGCAGGTGTGGGAACAAGACTAACAGTTACTAGACATTTACCACATGCCTGTCTCCAGCTAGGTTTTCACATACATTCCCTCAATCATCTCTAACGGAAACTTTGTACACATTCTTAAACTGCGTTGAGACTCAGAAAGACTAATTGGTTCAACAACATCTTCCAGTCAGAGGCACTGAAAATGGACTTGGGTCCTGGCTATCTAGCTGCAAACCCCTCCCCTCCCCTTCTTCCTTCCTTCCTTTTCCCTTGTTCCTCCCGACACCCTGGGGACAGGACAGCCTCCTAAAAGTTTGCAGTCTGTAATTATTGTTTTTCACAGTCAATGACATAGTCAGTCAGATTCAGTTCAACTCAACCAAGATTCTGCCTTTGACAGGAATGCTGAGGAAACGCTAAGAACGTCACCCAAAGTGCTTCCCTTCCACTGAGAACATCTTTGCAAAAGCCGCACAAAGTAATTGAGATAAATCTTTCATGGAACTGGTTATTTTTACCCCATGGCACTTCTCTTGGAAACAATTTCCAGGCATGTGAAGTTGTATTTCCTTGAACCTCCTCTAAAATCTCGTCTTTAACTCTCCAGGAAGGACTGCCCCTCATGCCCTGAATACATATATAAGCGGAGCGTTACCTTAGCTTTTTTCAAAGAGCCAGTGTGCTGGGTAAGCTCAGTATAAATCTGATAAGAAAACCTAAGTGAGGCCCCTCAAACTCGGCCTCTGAGATCCAAGCTGAAAACATGCCATGGATCTGTGTCCAATAATAAAATCCTCCTCAAATCTGGGAGCATTCAGCCGGTCCCTGCCATCTCAATCTTTTAAGTGCCTCCTTCCCATGCTCTTTATTCCTTTCCCCAGTCTCTTGCAAAATCTTGTTCCAAAATGTCAGTCAACCATCAGCTAATGGGATGAGAAGTTGCCTCACAATCACAAAAAACTCGTGGTCCTGGCCCAGGGCCCCCATTACTCTTGTGTCCTGAGATGACCTCCCAGCCTCTATGACATAAGAAGACATCTCAGAGCAGCTTTAAAAATGGAGACTCACATTCGTTATTCACTCAAAAGACTAAGAAAAAAATGAACAAGGAAATTTTTGATGGGTCACCAGCCAGGACACTGAAATTTGAACATTGAACAATTAATTTGAGGATATATAAACAGGTTTCATTATATAAATTTTAGGAATATGATATGAATAGTCTATTGCTTTTAATTTGAGAATGTTCATCTCCCAAATACATTCCGCACCACGCTCCACGAGGCCCTCTTACCATGAGCTGGAATCTTTACTCTTAGATTGTCTGTTCTGGCTCATTTTCTTCATCTACCTGTGCTACCTAACTACAGATGGATTCCCTCTCTGATTGGCTTTGTGTGGTTGCCTAGGCTACATTCAGTCCAGTTTCCTATTGTGCTGCTGACTTCCATCATGCCAGGGTTCTTTTTCCTCTTAAAAAGTTTGACTTTTCAAAGCAAAGTCTTTTCAAATTTGTTTTGTTTATATAAGTAAAATTCCTTCTTGTTCTTTGTCCTGCTTCACAATTACAAGCATGTAATCCATAAGGAATTCATTAATGTGTAAGACTGAACCTACTAAGTGGGTGTGGGGGGCATGTGTGTGCATGTACACACACACACACACACACACACACACACACACACACACAATTATGTTCTCTCTCTCTCAGAATCTTGTCACTTCAAACCACTATTTTGGAATGTTTAAGGGCATACGCCAACTCAATAATCAAAATAGTTTTGGAACCAGGAACCCAACATCAGTCTCTAGACCCATGGAATTTATTGCTTGCTCTGTTTTATTTACTTTAATGCACCGACAGGATTTCAAATAAAGACGATTCTGATAAGATGTGATCCATGCCATCATGATTCATTTTGATCATAAAACAATGCTTGCTTTGAATCTGAACTACTAAAAGCATGGCCAGCCTAAGGGTCATGGTCTCCTTGCCTTGACCTGGTAAGGAGGCTATGATTCATGTACACTTCAGAGAAGAGACTGCTGGTTTTCTGCTACATACACATTCCTGTTTCCACTCCACAAATATGTAACTGAGACCCACTGTGGGGCCAAGGCTATACTAGGCTTTAGGACCACAGCGGTGAAGAAGATAAACACAGTTCCTGCCATATGGCACTCGCTGAAGGAAGATAAGTTGGCTGCATAAATGTCTTGTTGAGACATTTGAGGCCCACACAAAACAGAGTGATGGTGAAGTCCCAGGACTCTGCAATCTGACTTAACCCTGTTCTGTCTCAGGCTTAACCACACCAACCTGTTCTGCCTTGTACAGTTGACCCAGCTTTGCTCAGCTGCACATCCCTAAATGACATTAATACTCACATCACGGGGTTATGCGGAAGGTTAAGTGAAGAATAAAAACCCTTGTACGGTGTTTAGCCAAGAGCTTGACTGATGCCCACTAGTAACACTAGCAGATGGGCCACACTGACCTCCACCAGAAAAGACTGTTTCCTCATCCTTTGCTTGGTAAACTCATGGATCCAAATATCCCTAGGAGACTGCAAATTCTCCATGCCCTAACAGCCTCTTCAGTCCAAAGTACAGGTTTGTCCAGTGCTCAGAGACAGTCTGTCTGCAAAGCTAGGCTGGCTAATCCTTAGCAGCCCAACACTGTTCACGGGTTCCTATCACCACGGCAAGGACCCCTACCACTAAGTCCTGACACTCGAAGTCAAGAGACAGAACTCCCCTCCTCACTTCTGAGGCCTGCCACCAGCCACCATGTCTGCAGATGCTGGCCATCTGAACTCTTCCGTTTGTGTGTCAGAAGGCACTTCGTTTGGCTCCATGTGGATTTCGGGAGCAGCAGAACTGGAGCTTTCAGTGATGCCGGAGTCTTCAGAGTTCACAAGGAAACTACCTAGTGATTAACGCTGGGTCATTAATCCCTTGATACAGTCCTGGCTTCAAAACTTATCTCCGCAAACAGCGCTCCACAGTTGCCATATAGCTATGATACTCCTGATGATAACTGTGAGACAGCATGCCCTAACTAGTTGGACCTGCCCACAGATGGTTCTTGGGTTCTTCTCGGCACATGGAGTAACTGTTCAAACCATGATGAGCAGCAGAAAGTGACGCCAGGCGAGTTGTGCTAGATCTAGGTCTCTCCAGAACTACCTGTTCTACCCCACAGGAGAAAGACGTTTACTGGGGTGTGACCCTAAACACCCCATATGCAATAAAAGCTCATGGCATCTGATTTGTTTCCTTCCTTCCCTGAGAAGAGAACTGGCACAAAAAATACTCCTTGGTCCCACCCAGAGCACCCATTCCCAAGGAACTTATCTGTATTAGTCAGGATTCTCTAGAGGAACAGAACTTATAAAGTGAATCTCTCTCTCTCTCTCTCTCTCTCTCTCTCTCTCTCTCTCTCTCTCTCTCCATATATATATATATGGATTTGTGGATTTGTTGAAACAACTTAATAAAGACTTCTGTGGTCCAGCTGATCCAACAACAGCTGCCTATGTAGAGAAGGTCCAAGAATCCAAGAGTTGTTCAGTCCATAAGACTGAATGTCTCAGCTGGTTTTCAGTATACACCAGAATCCCAAGGAAGTAGGCTTTAAAGCCAGTGAAGGAATGGACTTGCCGGCGAGAATGAGAGCAAGCAAGCAAAGAGAGCGCTTTCCCCTTCCATGTCCTTTACAGAGACTGTAAACAGAAGGTGAGGTCCAGATTAAAGGTGGATCTTTCCACCTCAAAGATCCATATTAAAAGTAGATCTTCCTGCTTCAACTTATTTAATGAAGAAACTGCCTCACAGGTGTGCCCCGTCATTTGGATTTTAGTTAATTCCAGACGTAGTGAAGTTGACAACCAAGGATAAGCCACCACATTACCATAGCCAGCCTGGGGGAAGAGGGCGAACGGAACAGACAAGAGATACTCCTAACAGTGACGGTTTGGTATGTTCATTACTCACTGAATGACTAATTTCCTACATAGTACCCGAGAAAGGTCACAGCGTCTTTCTTGGTGGCTTAGTACAAATCTGGCGGGAACGTGTCTTGGTTAGCTTGGCGGAAGAGCAAACTGACAGACAGTGAAGGGTCATCTGTGGAGGCTCCATCTTCCACAAAGTTCTCACTGTGTGAGACTCGGGGCCGTGAGTATGCAAAGCAGCCCAGGGCGGTGCCACCGACCAGGAGCCGAGAGCCCTGGCTGCCCAGGCACATACCGGATGGCTGCAGCCCACGGAGTCCACTCCCTCTGCTGACTCTCCATGGACGCGCCCCCAGGAAGCCTTCCTTCGCCTGCTGAAGAGTGTCCCCAGGGAAGCGTGTGTATGGACCTCCTTAGTGTGAGAGAAGCAAGCCCCAGAAAGTGAGTCTGAGTGAGAGCTTAAGGTTCCTACTCACACGGAGTCCATGATGCTCTCTCTACACACCGAAGGTGGTAATAGAGGCAAACACACCGCAGACGCTGACGTCAGCACTTCATCAGACCGTTACTCCACCCCTGAGTATAGCCAAGAGTTGAACTCACGCAGGGAATGTCATCTTATTCTTTTTTTTAAAGATTTATTTATTTATTATGTATACAGAAGAGGGCGCCAGATCTCATTACAGATGGTTGGGAGCCACCATGTGGTTGCTGGGAATTGAACTCAGGACCTCTGGAAGAGCAGTTGGTGCTCTTAACCTCTGAGCCATCTCTCCAGCTCCGTAATCCTATTATTCTTAGGCAATTCCATACATGTATATACGGAGTGCCGGGCATTTTCACCATTATTACCCTGTCTCATCCTGGCTTGTCTCTCACTGACACTTTCTCCCCCAACAAACCCACCCCTCCCTACTGTGATGCCTGCCTGACTTTTCTTTTTGACTGTTTGCTTCCTTCTTCCTTTCTTCCTCCCTCCCTCCCTCCCTCCCTTCCTTCCTACCTTTCTTCTTTCCTTCTTTCTTTGTGACTAAGTTTAATCAGGGTTGCTTACATGAGCTGGACGGTGAGTTACTTACTGGAGCATGGGCAACTGGTCAGTGGTTACGTCACTGAAGAAAATGCTCCGTTCACTGCCCATGGTCCAGTGAGGGTGGGCTCCCATGAGGAAAGGGTAACGGGCCAAATCTTGTGAAGGTCTTGTGCATGTAACCACGGCTGCAATAAGTTCATGAATGGAGTGGTCACGTCCTGTCCTGAAGACACTGCTTTTCTAAGACTCCTTCTCAAACGCTGGCTCTTACGGTCTCCTTCCCACTCTTTTGCAAAGTTCGCTGAGCCTTAGAGGGGATGAGAAGAGAGAGATTGCTTTCAGGACCCAGCATTTCACAGTCCCTTTTATTCTCCACACTTTGGTCTCCTCAGTCGCCACTGCCCACTGCAGAAGGCAGTTTCTCTGATGAAGGTCCAGGCAGCATTAATGGTTAGTATAAGTATAAAATTTTTAAATTGTAAATACTTATTCAATGTGTGTATGTGCACACACATGTGTGTGCCTACGCGCACACACACTTATTTGTGCCACCGTGCATGTGTGAAAGTCAGGAGACAACTTGCATAGTCTGTGCTCTTCTTCCACCATGTGAGTCCCAGGGGCTGAACTCGGGTCATCAAGTTTAGCGGCAAGCACCTCCGCCCACTAAGACATCTTATCATCCCGAAATAGAAGTATTTAAAGGGCAGTTTGACACTGCGTCCATTTCGCAAAGCTACAACAGTATGGTCTCCCCTAGGACCTTTGACCTCCCTAGTCATGGGTTCTTGTTTGTGTACAGTACCAGGCATGAGTTTCCTCATGTGGAGTAGATCTCAAGTCAAATCAGAAAGTGACTGGCGACCCTCATAAGAGCTATTAGATGCCACGATGGCACCATTGGACACATCTTGCTGGCGGGTCATTATTGTAGCTTGTTCAGTCCCCAGATGGTTAGGAACATTGATGACTTTTCTTATCAGTTTGGTTAGCACCACCCTCCAGCACTATGAATGCTAGCCAGTGAAGAGGGAACGCCAGGTCAGATCCAAACGCATTTCTCAATACCCTGTATCCTAAGTGTATGGTGTCTGCAGCAACAGGGTCTTGGGATTGAGTTCTGGTGGGTGACCAAGGGCATTCACAATACCCTGCAATGTTTTGGGGGCCTTCGAGGCCTCCCTAACCAACACTTTGCAGAGAGGTACCCCACAACTGGATCTTGGATTTTGTTTAATAATCTTTGGCTCCTGAAAGGAGCATTATCCGTCCAATCACGGTGCCTCCATTCAAACTTTTTAAATTACGTTTTTAATAGGTTTATAAAATAATGGGTAGGTTTCCATACATCTTTTTCATGCATCCTTGGTTTTGGTGTAAATACATCTGGCTATCACACATGAATAAAGGAGGATACAAGAAAGCATAGGATCCTGAAACTTCTGCCCACAAAGCACTCACATTTACCAGCTGAAGCAATTCATGTGTGCTGTTGGACATTTGGGGCGCGGAGCATGGTCACAAATATTACAGACATTCTACGAGAGGCTGAGTCCATTTCTCCATCCCTTGACTCCATGCTTGGCCAGGCATCTTACTTTGACTAACAGACACTGGCAATTTAATGTAAGCAGAGGCCTGACATATGCTGTGCGCAGACGCTTTTTCTCTCTTGATCCTTTGTGGCAGGTCCTTTGAA
This sequence comes from Peromyscus leucopus, assembly GCF_004664715.2. Taxonomy (NCBI): domain Eukaryota; kingdom Metazoa; phylum Chordata; class Mammalia; order Rodentia; family Cricetidae; genus Peromyscus; species Peromyscus leucopus. The sequence goes on along the minus strand of NC_051078.1, from coordinate 41,333,851 downwards.
GCAGCTTTCGCTAAAAGCATCGACTCCTCTCTTGGGTCCACATGGTAAGAACATCACGGTGAAAGCCTAGCATCTCTGCCTTCCTGTTGCACCTGCCCCCTTTACCTTGCCTCTGTATGTGGTCATCACAATGGAGTGTCTGCCCGAAGGGGTGTCTGTCTTCATAGCCTGACTTATCCCTCTAAAAGGCTGAAGGCACAGAGACAGCCCATTGCCTTAAACCTGCAGCCACCTTGGCTATCAGAAGCAACAAGGCCTCACAGGACACGCCACCCACAAAGTGAGAGCCATGGCTGCTGATGAAAAGCCTCTCTCCGGAGCAGATGGCCTTTTAGGGACCAGGCGGATCTCCTTGGGTGAGGACGGTGGTTAGTAGGTTAACGAGCCAAGACAAGGATGGGAAGCTCACACCTTGACCAGGACGGCCTGATTATGCAAACTTCTTGCCCCATGCCTTCATTTTTTCCCTCTATCTAAACCCAAATAAAGGGGCAGCTGGAACCCTTTGTTTGTCCCCCCCCCCCCAGATCATGGATGGAACCTCTTCCGCCTTTTATCATCACTCATCTCTTGAGTGAGCACGGCAGAAGGAGGGCTGAGCAGAGCTTGTTAGCGTTTCAGAGCTGAAGCTTCTACCGTGAAACTCTGGGTACACTTTCAGAACCTAAGATGGACGTAGAGGTCAGAAGAGACACCATGGACTGAGTGTAAGCAAGGTCATTCTCACTACCCCACTTCAGCTGAGCCAGCCCAGACACAAGTACTGTTTGTTCAATGCATGTGTTTGGGAATGTTTTATCTATCTATCTATGTATCTATCTATCTATCTATCTATCTATCTATCTATCTATCTATCTATCTATCTAACGTGTACTTACTGATACATATATATATACATACATACATACACACATATATATATTTGTCTGTAAATATGTCTGTGCACCACGTGCATACTGGTGTCTAAAAAGTCAGGAGGGGGCGTTAGATCTCCTGTAACTGGAGTTACAGATGGCTGAGAGCCATAGTGCATGCTGGGAATTGCACCTGGGTACACTAGAAGAGCAGCCAGTGCTCTTAAGTGCTGAGCCATCTCTCCAGCCCGTCAGAGTGTTTTTAAGCTACTAAATTTGGGGGGTTATAAACATTTTTTTGTTTACAAGCTGGCTTGTAAACATTTTATTCTCCGGAATGAGAAGGAGCCCTGACTTTTTTTTAGAGCTTCAATGTCTACCTCAGTTTTAAATGTCATGAGTGCACTGTAATTTATTAAACTATTTTCTTATTGTTAGAATTACATTTGCTACCAAATGTGTGACATCACATTTATTACAACTATAAATGACATTCTCATAAACATCTGTGTGTATATATTGTTAGCCAGATTTCTAGTGTTTCATAATAACAGAAGCTTCCCCTATGAAAGTAGACTTATGAAATGAGAATTGGCTAGATCAAAATGTAAGCTTTTTAATATGTACTAAATTATATGCTAAAAGGTTGTACAAATCCTCACACACATACATGTGTATACATTTGACCATGCTTCCATACATTCATCAGATACACTTAAATAAAAATAGATTTGTAATAAAACCTGTAAGCATGATTATGACCCTGTAAACAACCCTTACAAGTCACTACCAAGTACAACCCTTTAATAATATCTTTGTTAATCCACGGGGATTATTTTTCATTAAATTTTAATTTCTTTACAAATTGATGTTGAATTTTTCATACATTATTAAGAATTTTTACACAATAGAGTATACATGATGAATTTTTTTTTGTATTAAGTTAAATCCAACTTGAGTGCCCCATGGGACATAATTGGCAGGAAGTTCAATATTCCATTTCTGTTCCCTGCCTTAGAATGTGGGAAAGTGTGCCTTATGGGATATTGGGAGGTGGGAAGCTCTGTACTGGTGGCTCATCTTCCTCCATACTGAGCCAGGAGAAGCTTCACCAGTTTCCCATGGCCTTGAAGTAGCTGGGTTTCCACACCTCCACATCTTATTGAAGACGCTATGCCTTGGAGACCTTGGCGTTCCCGCTCAAATCTTTAACCATCTGTTGTTTAGCCAATACCACCTTCTGTCAGCACTATAAAAAATGAGATGTAGCTCTCTAGTTCTCTGTGCTTGGCAAGGTTATAATTCAGGAAATTTTAAGTGTGGCACCTGAGGTGTGAGGAAGTGATTTGGAGAATGGGGACAAGAGGTTATGTGTGTCCAGCATGCTTTCTCCAAATGATGGAGCCCTATTTCAAAAGATACACATTTTAACAATTAGACATTTAACATAAGCCAGATATATGGGTATGTATCCGTAACCCTAGGAATCAGGAAGCTGAGGCAGGAGAATTGCCATAAGCCCAAGGCTAGCCTGGGTTACATGCTGAGACTTCATCTCAAAAAGCAAAAGTGAAAACAAAGGTCATCTGGGGGCCAGAGGTCAAAGAAACATGATCCATAAGTGTTAGGCCATAATTCTGCATATTTCTTTCGTGATCAAGAAAAACAATCAAGTCAGAGATGTCCCTGAGTAGTGTGACACTTGCCTCGGCAGGCCCATGACTACACACTCAACCCTGAGGGGGGATCACGAGTCTGATTAAGATAGAACGTAACATAAAGTCAAACTCAGAAGACATTTCATGGTGTATTTCAATATACTACTGGGGTCCTCTATTCTCACCCCCAATACTTTTTCAGACACCCATCTTTGGGAAAGTTTTACTTCCACCAAGCTGCAGAGGGTCCAGCTTCATCAGTCTTCAAGGCCGTGGGCAGATGTTAAAAACCCAGTCACAGTTGCTCGTTCCCAAGGAGAATAGCCTTGTCCTCAGCTTGGGTCAGGGAGCAGAGGTAAATAGCCAAGTCGTTATGAAACCCGCTGACTGGCCATCTGTTGTCACACCTGCCCTGAGTCACATCGGTCAGATGAGGCAGGGGCCGTGGTGCCTGCATCAAAATCAAATGAGATGTTGGTGAGGAGAGGAATGAAGGCAGCTGACACCCATTTCCCGAGGGACCCCGAGTGTCCTGGCTCTCAGAGTGAGATGTCGTCTTCTCTAAGGATCCTGAACAGAGGAGAAATGGAAAGTATTCCAAGTCCACCATGCCCCCGACAGTGCTGAAACTAAGTTATAAAGGTGGGCAGAGGTGGGTCAGCAAGATGATTCAGAAAATAAAGGCACTTGCTGGCAAATACGATAACCTGAGTTTGGTCCCTGGAACCTACTTGGTGGATGAAGAGAAAGTTGTCCTCTGACACTGTGGCAGTGTGCTCTCCTGCCACTACACACACACACACACACACACACACACACACACACACACACACACACACACACATTAAAAAATAAACAGGATGGGGCCCTTGGGAAGCAGAGCAGGTTAGGACTTGGGTTGTCACAGGATCAGACAGGCGTGCTTAGAAGTCTTCTCTTTTTCCAGGCCTTCCTATGGCTCTGCTTGAGCCATGAAAAAAAATTAGGTGCCTATTTAGAAGGAACAGAAGAGCCCAGAAGCCTCTGGACTCCAAGAGGCAACATGTCAATGACGTGCTCAGCAGCCTGCAGGATGATGAAACCTCCCAGGCTGAGAGAGAAGTTCATGGCCAGGAATGCCTGCTCCCGAGAGCTCGCTGATTGCCATCCTCCCCGTTAGCAAAAACAGATGTGTGCTTGCAGAGAAAGTAAACATTTGAGCTCAGTATATGTTCCTCTTTGCAGATCTCGTTTGGCACTTCAATATGAGCAGATCGTCTCTGAAGCAGAGTGGAACTTTCCTATAACGTCGGTGGCAAGTGACAGACTCACATCTGTAGATTAGGTTAACTGTTATAGCGAACGTCTACCCAGTAGATCTTTTTCTCTCCCGTGAGAAGACTCGGAGCTGTAACTCTACTGACAGGGAATAAACAAGAGAGGGTGAGATGTAAGAAAGATCTTGTGTGTGAATCTTAGTTTTAACACTTTTCTGTATAGCCTGCGGCAAAGCCAGTTAACCTCGGTGCCTCCATCTGTAAAATGGAGTTTTTATTTAAAAAACAGAAGTTTGAAGTGGACATGAGCATGAGCTCAATTGCACGTCCTAGTGAAACAGGGCCCTGGCAGAGAACAGAGCACCGGGATGTTTCTCTGAAGAGCCACCATTGTGTACACTCGTGCTAAAGAAGTTAACAGGATGCTGTGCCCTGGTGTGGCCACCTTTCCCATACTCTAGTGCTTCTTCACCCATTCATCTGTCTCAAGATTCACAAAGGATCCAGACCCGAAGTGTGAGCCACTGTACAGTGGAGATCCTGTCGTATGTATCTCCACCCTGTGCTTATCGTCAGATTATCCCACGGTGCTTGAAGAAGTAGTCTCCAATAACTTAGTACCCGGGTTTGTCTCCATTCACTATTCCATAATATTTATTGATACCTACAGTGTGCCACGCACAGATAATGACACAATAATGATAGCCATAATTCAGTCATTTTGAGCCGGGCGGTGGTGGCGCACGCCTTTAATCCCAGCACTCGGAAGGCAGAGCCAGGCGGATCTCTGTGAGTTTGAGGCCACCCCACCCTGGACTACCAAGTGAGTTCCAGGAAAGGTGCAAAACTACACAGAGAAACCCTGTCTCGAAAAAAAAAAAAAAATTGGTCATTACGAAGTACATAGTCTCATGATTCATCTGCTCTAGATGTGACCACCCAGACTATTCATCACCCTAAGCTTGTTTTCTAAGGTTTAATTATTGAATGTCCAGTGCACATATGTGTATCATGTGCATTCAGGAGCCTGTGGAGTGCAATGAACCAAACCCAGGCCAGAAGACTGGGTTTGCAAGAGCAGTCAGTTCTCTTAGCCTCTGAGCCAGCTCCCAGCTCGAGGTTAGTCTTTAAACCCAAGAAACACCCAGTATCCTCAGAAAAGACAAGACCCTAGCCCATCATCTCACCCTACTCAGTGACTTCCTGCTTCCTCTGCGGCAAAACCAGGGCAGAGCAACCCTTACCACAATCATGCGTGTTTTCATAGAAGTTGCCTTGGAAACCATGTTGCTACCCTCTAGTGGCTGATATTCAAGCCCCCTCTGGAGGTTCTGAGAATCCAGTCAAAAGTCACTCAGGGTCTATCGTCTGTCCTGGGACCCTGGCACCCACCTCCTCTTTCTGGGTTTTCTGAAGACAGGAGTCGGAGTCTATCTAATGCGTTAGTGGGTACCTGTTGGCGCCTGAGTTAAGTCTGCCACCAAGCTGGACATGCATGTAGGTCGCACTGCGAAGTTCCTATGACCAGGCTGCAACAGGCTTGCCAGTGGTTACAACAGATGAATTTCCCCTCCTTCCATGGCTATGAGACAAGCTGCAAGTTCAATGCAATGTGTGAGCGTGGTAAATTACCATGTAGGGGAGGTCTGGTTATTCTCTGCACACCCACCTGCCCTCTTGTTAACTTTCCCTTTTTTAACATATTTTTTTTATTAATTTTGCATACCAATCACAGATTCCCCTCTCTTCCCTCCTCCAGCCCCCCAGCCTTCCTCCTCAATCCATCCCCCATTCTCTCCTCCGACAAGGTAAGGCTTCCCATGGGGAGTCAGCAGAGCCTGGTCCATTCAGTTGAGGCAGGTCCAAGCCCCTCCCCCTGCATCAAGGCTGTGCAAGTTGTCCCCCCATAGGTAGTGGGCTCCAAAACCCCAGCTTGTGCACCAGGGGTGGATTCTGATCCTACCACCAGGGGCCCCTTAAGCAGATCAAACTACACAACTCTCTCCCTATGCAGAGGGCCTAGTCCAGTCCCTTGGAGATTCCACAGCTGTTGGTCTAAAGTTCTTGAGTTCCCACTAGCTTGGTTTGGTTGTCTCTGTAGGCTTTCCTATCATGGTCTTGATGCCTCTTGCTCATAGAATCCCTCTTCTCTCTCTTCTACTGGGCTCCTGGAGCTCAGCCTGGTGCTTGGCTGTGGATCACTGAATCTGCTTCCATCAGTTACTGGAGAAAGGTTTTATGATGACAGTTAGGGTATTCACCGATCTGATTACTGGGGTAGGCCAGTTCAGGTACCCTAACCACTATTGCCAATAGTCTAAGCTGGGGTCATCCTTGTGGATTCCTAGGAACTTTCCTAGCACCCGGTTTCTCCCTATCCCCATGATGTCTCCCTCTATCATGGTATCTCTTTCATTGCTCTCCCACCATTCCTGTGGGAGGGACGGGGGCAATAGAGGGTAGGGGTTGGGGGATGAGAACGTAAGGGAACAAGATGGTGGAGCTGGAGCTGGAACTGGAAATTCCCCTTTCTTTGAGCAATAGAAATCCTCTGATTTTTACCTGATCACAAAACCATCCAGAATAATGTCTCTATTGACCTTCACTACTGTGATAGTGGGATCAATGGGTGTCATAGGGCTACAACTAGGAGCGGATCGAAATAACCAACTACCATGCATCTGTCTCTTTCTCTACTGTCCTTTTTGTACCACCCCCCCGCCATTGCTTGGACTATAAGGGTGGTGGCTGGAGCTCTTGCATCTGCTTTCAGTGTTGGGGTGACCATACATTGAGAACTCTAGGACAGAGAGGTGTCCAGAGTGGCGCAGAGCCCCTAGTCTTGAGCTGTCTACCCCTGGACCTTGTGCAAAGAAGAAATGATCTTACATAGAGTTTAAGCCGTGCTGCTTTGGGCCCTGTCTAGGTCCAGCCACTGAGAAACTCACAGCTCTGGTCAGTTTACTTCACTTCCCCCTTCTGTAAAGTGGGGATGCTAAAGCCAGCATGATTACCTTCTAGAATTGTTATAAACGAGCTAAAAACATACAACTGAAGATGTGTAAAGCCTAGAATGGACTTGGGACATATGGACTATCTTAACAGCAGCTGTTTAATATAGAAGTGAAGAGATTCCCCAAAGGCACAAGATTGAAGGTTATTCTTTAAGGTCTGATAACAGTTGTTCTAACTACTCTAGTAATAGCAATCGTTATAATAGTAATATTCTCTTCAAATTGGGCTGGAGATACACCTTAGCAACAGAGCATGTGCTCAGCACACACACGGTCTGTACTGATGGATTTGTTTGTCCACTTGACACAGGCTAGAGGCATCAGGGAAGAAGGAATCCCAGTCGAGAAGATGCCTCCATCAGACTGGCCTGTAGACAAGCCTTGGGGGCATTTTCTTGATTGATGGCTTATGTGGGAAGGCCCAGGCCAGTGTGGGAGGTGCCACCCCTGAGCAGGTGAGTCTTGGGTTGCATAAGAATTCAGGCTAAGCGAACCATGAGGGGTACGGCATGGCCTCTGCTTCAGTTCCGGCTTCCAGGTTCCTTCCTTGAGTTTCTACGCTGCCTTCCCTTACGTATCAGGACATGTTTGCTGAAATATACCCTTTCCTACCCAAGCTGGTTTTAGTCAAACCTACTTGGTTCACTTTTATCAACTTTGACCACAGCCATAGAAAGCCAACCAGGACACGGCCATGAGTTCAATCCCTCCCACCAGTAAATAAATAGAATTTTTATATAGCACTTAGTAACTTAACCTGGTATGTTAGGTATTATTATTATCTTTGTTATTTTGAGGCAGAGTCCTACTAGATAGACCAGGCTGGCCTGGAACTTGCTGTGTAGCCTAGAACGTGAACTCATAATCCTGCCTCCCACCTCTCAAATTTTAGGTTCAAAGGCCGATACCACTATGCCCAGAGAGTTAGGTATTGCTACTTTTACTTGAAGGAGAAGAAAATGGATACTCAGAGAAGTCAAGCCAAGGATTACACAGTTGCTAAGAGACAGTGGTGATATTTAAACACAGATCTTTCACTTCCAAATCCCTTACATTTTCCACAAGCTTTCATTTGTTCCTCAACACAAACCGTTGCACCATTGTGTGCTGTATTTCCTTACGTGCCGTCCACGTACTTTTTTTTTTTTTTTTTCTGAAGGACTAGATTCTTCTACTAGTAAAGAGACACAGTGAAAACGTGCACATCTCCACGTAAGAGATGTTGTTTTCTCATTTCTGGCCGAACCTTGATGGGACTAGGCCCTCCATGTGTTTACATAAAATGTTAGTCCTAGAAATATGCTCTAGGAAAGCAGATCCAACAGAGCCTTGGCTCAGGAGTGGGTGGAAGATGAGCCTCCATCCGTCTTGATTGCAGCCTGGATGCCCAGGCCCTGATGCTGATATTCAGGCTCACGTTGAAAGGGGCTCAAACAAGAGATGAGCATCTGGGGTGGGGCCGGCCGGGCTTGAAGACAGCGCATGTGTTTTGAATTGGCAATTCTTTTAACAGAAGCAATTTGGAAGCCAGACAGGGAAGCAGCCGCTGCTGGGACTGTTACAGCCATTTTGGCCAGCAGTGGCTCTCCGAAGGAACTTCAGTGAGATGCTAGGAAGAACTTTTTCACACTCTGGTGGTTGCAGGAGGGGGACATTCTCAAGTGGGTTGCAGAACTTTGCTGTTGGTGGGGCTGTGTCAGGCACCAGGGGAGGGTGTGCTGCGTCCACCAGCAGGAAGCAGGAAGTGAAAATCGGGAAGTCTTGGTAGAGCGGTTCCCAGCCATGACTTCCTCACGGGGCCACCCTGAGTTCAAATCCTAGCTTGCCGGCTCAGTAACTTGAGCGAAGCTGCCTCGCCACTCCGATTCACAGTTTCCTTACCTAGAACAGGGTGACTGGGGTTAAATAAAAATATGTCCAATTTTATGGAAGGTCTTCAACAGATACTCATTTTGTCTTTTTCGCATGAAGCTTTTCCTAGTCGGCGACTCTATGATTCATCACTTCCTGGAATTCTAAGACACCCGTAACTTTCCAAGAGTGGAAACTGCCTCGGCTGTGGCTTCCAAGCCCTTCCGAGCATTGCCGTGAGAGGTGAGAGGTAGTGACTGATCAGAAACCAGCAACCCAGCCTGACGTTCCCTATCAGTGGACGGCGTTTTTCTCTTCTGCTCCTAACTGGGACAGAGACAAAACTGTCAAAACATGGTGCTTCACAAGGCAGTGGAATCCTGGTGCGAGTGATTCCATGGCTCCTATCCCTGCTGCCTGTGGAGATCAGCACCTAGAATCTCTTGAACACCCAGGACTAAGTCTATCACAGGGCAGTGAGTTGCACTCCTTTGGGAACAGGGCTCAGAACCTCAAGCACTCATAGGGCTGGTACCTGTCTACCTCACTTGAGGACCCTGGCCATCTTATATATACAAAGAAATGATCCATTAGATGAATGCTAAAATTCCTCTAAACTCAGGCATTCCCGTGGACCAGCTGTGTACAGAATATCAATGGGTGGAGACAGATTGTCTGCCCCTACTTGTGTCCATGGGCTACCCACCAGGTCTCTTTGTACTTTCTTCTGGGGAAAAGCTTGTAAAAGCCTACGTGAAGTATTCTTCTCAAGTGAGGGCTTTACATAGAGGGAGTGTTGGTAGAAAAGACAGGACAGACATAGAAAGAAAAGAATCACTTGCCTGACTGAGCATTTGCTGCTGACAACATTACTTTAGAACAAGTTGCCCTAAAGGTCTTGGGCTGTGGCTCAGTGGTACAGTGTTTGCCTTGTATACACAAGACCCTGGGTTCAACCCCCAAGACCGAAAAGGGGGAAATTCACCCAATGAGTCAATTGTGTTTAACTTGGGCTGCCTTCCTTCCTAGGTATCACATAACAAAGATGTTAAAAAGAAGATGTATATGCCCGTTTTGCCCCCACACCTCTTTTAGCCCACCACATCATTAAAAGAAGCCAAGGTATAGAATAGTAAGGTTGTTTTTTTATTAGAAAGAATGTATGTTCTAAAGAAATCTGTTTCTCACCTGTATGTACATATACCAAAATGTAGCCCAGGCTAGCCTTGAATTCCTCATCCTCCTGCCTCAGTCTCCTGACTGCCAGGTTTAGAGTCATGTACGCTACACCCTGCTCCTTCCTTTTCAACTTATAATAAAAGAATTTATCAAGAAAAAAATAAGATCTTCCATGGGTAACTGCAGCTGGCCCATTGTGAGCACAAACGATTGATAAATGGGTTAAAAGATTTGCTTTATGGGACACTTTTTTTTTCTATCTCTGAGGATAAAGGGCAAAAGATGTTTCTTTACTCGATTATGTCCCTTTTTCCCCCTGTCCAGAGGAAATAGAAACCCAAAAGACTAGGGGCTAGTTCTCAGTAGCTTTCCATTCGGCGGGGAAAGGAGCTGCCCAAGTCTCCCTGGCTGCTGCAACTTGGGGTTTGCCCTCCCTTGCCAAGTCTGTATGCGGTGGCCATTATGACAGTCCACTAGCGCCTCCTGTGGTCCATTTCAGGAAACTAGCCTTGACTCAAACTGCTGAACCTTTCCAGCAAACAAAATCTTAGACCGTCAAAATCAGGAACAACTGAAAGTCACGTCCCAAGCTTGTCTCCCAGACTTATGGGACACTAGAAAGAGCCCCTCAAAAGCACTTAGCCCAGTTAAAAAAGAAAAAAAGTGTGGAATTAATTATGACTATTATTATTTAAGGCAGAGGGTTGGGGAATGCTGGGTTAAATAGAATCCATAGACATTAAATATGAAGGTTACTTTCTGCTGTTCCTCAGAACATTTAACCTGGACTTTTTATCTCCAAGGGGAAATGATATTTCCTGTTGCCTGATAACAGATCAGCAGCCAACAGAAAGTATAAAGAAACAGTTACTCAGATTTGTAAACTGAGTCCCAGGAAGGTGACAAGGGTCCTTTGGAGGTGGGGTCTTCACTAGAAAACAGAGAGCAGACAGAAAGACAGACAGTTATTTCACCTTTAATGTTCCTGTAAAGCACAGTTCTTTGTAGAATTGAATATGGCCTTATCTTCTACTAGGAAGTCAAGTCGACCCCTTTCACGTTCAGTCCACCTCTTCGGGATGATTTGTTTCCAGTACATTCCCTTTGATTTCTCTGTTCTGGGAAAACTTGATTGTTATATGAAATTTTCTGTTCAACAAATACTCATTAAGTAACTACTGCCTATGCGTGCAAGTGAGGGCGAAGTAATGCACAATCCAAGAAGAGCAGAGATTGGGCGGCTCGGGGGCTGTTTCTGCCACATGTTGGCTGCGTTCTTGGATCAACTGTTGATCAACCTTAAGAGGCAGACTCCCCGTGCACAAAATGGGGCTGATCATAGCTCCTCTGCTGGAGTGTACTGAGGCTGTAATCAGATCGTAGCCACAAAATGGTTAGCACAAGGCTAGCATAAAGAGAAAGCTCAATAAACATTTACCACTTCCGTTATTGTTGTTGTTGAGATAACTCAAGTATGGTTCCTGCCCTCAAGGATAGTTCCACTAGAGACAGGTGGCAAGGATACTTACAGAATTAAATAGCAATGTGAAGGAATGGACCAGAGAGGGCAACCAAGTTTCATGTCATTTGCCCACTCCAGCCTGCTTATAGTGACTGCCTAAAACACCATTTAAATTTAGTTCTTTTCTAAATGTTCTGTTAGCATATATTAAAGTATATAATAAAGGGTTTCATCATGACATCTCATACCTATACCTGATGTAATTCACATCGTGACATCTCATTCCTGACCTGATGTAATTCACATTGTGATATCTCCTTCCTGACCTGATGTAATTCACATCCTGACATCTCCTTCCTGACCTGATGTAATTTACATCCTGACATCTCCTTCCTGACCTGATGTAATTCAGCCATCTGAATCCCTCCCTCATCACCTCCCTCTCATCCCACTTCTGTTCCACTTATCTTTTTCGTCTTCTCGATTATCTTTCATTTTCTTTCTTCTTTTCCTCTTCTCTTCTTCATTGCATAGTTTTATGTCAACTTGACACAAGCTAAGTCACCTGAGAGGAGGGAACTTCAACTGAGAAAATGCCTCCATAATATCGAACTGTAGACAAGGCTGCAGCACATTTTCTTAATTAATGACTCATGTAGGAGGGCCCAGCCCATTGTGGGTGGTGTCATCCTTGGGCTAGTAGTCCTTGGTTCTACAAGAAAGCAGGCCGAGCAAGCCATGAGAAGCAAGCCAGTAAGCAGCACTCCTCCGCGGCCTCTGCATCAGCTCCTGCCTCCAGGATCCTGCCCTGTTCCCGCCCTCACTGCTTTTGATGATGAACTGTTCCCTGGAACTGTGAGTGGAATAACCCCTTTCTCCCCAAGTTGCTTTTGGTCACAGTGTTTCATCACAGCAATAGACACTCTAACGAAGACACCTTCCTTCCTTCCTTCCTTTCTTTTATTTGACAAGTTCTCTTGTGTAGCCCAAGCTGGCCTTGAACTCTCAAGAGAGTGCCTGCACACCACTGTGCCTAGCTCATTCACATTCTTTTTGTTTGTTTGTTTGTTGTTTTTTGAGACAGAGTTTCTCTGTGTTAACAGTCCTGACTGTCCTGGAACTCACTCTGTAGACCAGGCTGGCCTCAAACTCACAAAGATTCACCTGCCTCTGCCTCCCAAGTGCTGGGATTAAAGGCGTGCACCACCACCACCTGGCTCATTCACATTCTTATGCTAAGACTTCCAAACCAAGCATAGAGATCAATGCCTATAATCCCAGCACTTGTGAGGCTAAAACAAAAAGACCACCAGTTCAAAGCCAGCCTAAACTGCAAATTAAGACCTTGCTTAAAATAATAAATAAATAAATAAATAAATAAATAAATAAATAAATAAATACAAAACACCCAGTGACACATGTCTTTAATGCCTGCATTTGGGAGGCAGAAGCCAATGGATCTCTGTGAATTCCAGACCAGCTAGTCAGGGCTACATAGAGAGACTCTCTCTCAAAAACAAAACAAAACAAAAAACACCCCACACACACACACAGATGTAGCTTAGTAGTACAGCATTCATCTGTAAAACATAAGACCCGGCAAAACAGACAGAGAGAGAGAGACCAAGGCTTTGACAGCTATAAAGAAAAAGAACAGCAAATAATAAATAAAAAATAAATAAATAATAAATAAATGTTGGTGGCATCTATCACAGGAAAGTGGGGTGGAGATATGTGGTTATAAGGCACGTATCTGCTGTTCCTACAAGTGGTTAAATGATTAGACAGATCAATAAGTTCTGGAAGGAAAGCAGACAGACCTCCCTGGAGGGTGAGTTGTCTATAACAATGAAGTGGGATGGGAAACTATGAAGCAAACGGATAAAATTTTGTGAGTAAAAGGATGAAGCCCACCACAGCCTGCTTAGGGGTAGCAGACCTGGAGAAGGATTTGATGCTAGAGGTTCACTTTGTAACTATGGGAACTAGAGAAACTGCTCTGGTCACCCACCATCAAGAAGGCTGCCTGTGGCCCCTCATACACACTGGGCCATGGCCCAGATCTGAAGCAAAAGGATGTGGATGCCATTCAGTCTCCACCATGAAGTTGGGAAAAGGCTTTCTCATAGCTCTTGCTCACAGAGAAAAATCTCTCCGTGTCAAGTCCCTGGTGCTGTTCATAGCCTATCACCCTTTGTGTCCTTTGAAAAGTACTTATGAATGTTTCCCACCATTCATCACAGCCCCCGGCATCTAAGCTTTTCAATAAATGCAGATGCAGGGGAAAAAACTCATTGAAAATGAAAAACGAAGACTCAACTCATCAGAAGCTGTAGTATCCAGGCCTAGACTATTTCTATATCCAACGCTACACTGGCTTCAGGAGGGAGATCAAAAGGGCAACTTATTAAAACCACAAAGAAGCGTAGATGTGTGGAAAACTTCCTGTTGCAAACCTTCCCAGCCTGACACAGTGAGACTTCTTATCCATTTGCTTTCCTTTGAGTATCTCCACTGAAGCAGGCATCTCTGGATTCGGACTTGGGTGGTCACAAGTGTCAGGGATCCCAATCAAATTCGTCCAAGTAGAGGAGAGGGACATATAAAAAAAGGACAATTTTATGACCACGAAATCTCTTGGACAGGAATAGGCCTGGGGCTTGCAAACAGTTGGAGCTGGGGTTTGCGAACCCTCAGAGTTCTCGCTTTCCCCGCCTGTTTCTTTGGCTCTCAATCTGCATTAGCTTTGCTCCCACTAGAGACCCACTTTCTCCACGTGGTCAAAGGCAAGGGGGCCAAAGGCTCCTAAATTTCCTAGTTCCCTGCAAAGAGACTAAACATTTTTCTCAGGTTCCAAGGCAAGTCTCAGGAAAGACCTCTTTGAAGTAGTATGAGTCAGTCCAACCTGGAGAGTCACAAGACAATTCAGCTGTTCATGTGGGGGCGGGGCACACAGAAGTGAGGGGTCAGAGAGGAAAAACCTCTGGGCAAAGGGCGAATGAAAGACTAGGCAACCAATATAAAGATGCCTGCTGAGTTCCTTCCTTGTGTATGACTTGTCATGCCGTATGGTGTAAATGAGAAGATACTTCCATGACGGAGGCACTGTTCCGGGCTGTGTTACAACTTCTTGGACACGGAACCTACCAGGAGAAATGAGTTGCTGGGGTGACCTTTGAAAGTGATAGCCAGCGCACAGCTGGCTCCAGGCTGAGCTTTCTACTTCCTCATCCAGCAAGGTATCTGCAGGCTGAAACAAAAGCGCCCACCATGGTGGACAGGTCTCTGCTGAAACCAGGACCCAAAACCAGTCCTTTCTCCCAGAAATGGTTTCTGGTCATTATCCTCTCCCAACAGTGAGAAAAGCAATACACATGGCAGTTCAACTTAGTTGTCAGCCAATAATTCTATTAATGTAATAAATCTATTGTATTATAAATTTCATTAATCTGTTGTCTGGCTGAGTGTGTGCTGTAGGCCAGGTTCTGCACTGCAGTTGATTTTAGGAATGTATAGCAGAACTTTTCATACTTTTCTGTGTTTCTCAGAGGACTAGGCATTCAGAGATAGGAAGCAATATAAAACATACTTGGCTTGAGGCCTTGAGCAATTCATGATATAGTTGGAGAAAGAAAACCGTACCCAGAGAACAGTCATGTAGCAAGCTGTGTGTCATCCATGATGGGGCAGCAGGTTCCAGCTTAGAGAGGCCTGTGAGAGCACTTAGGAGGGCCATCTTGGAGACATCAATGGTTGCGCAGGGTCTTTAGAGGGTGAGGGAGCTTTGTTTATAAGTGCATGTGGTTAGCATCCAGTATTTTCACATCACACCAAATGAGGCCATCTGCATCTCGAGCCCAGCCTGCAGTCCGCCGGCCTGGTCCTTGTTTCACAGACAGGACTGCCACCCACGGCTCTTCTGATAGCCTTGTTTTGGGTTGTTATGGCCCTGCTGGATCAAAGCTGCTGAAGTGTGATGCAAGTTCAAAATAATTTCCTTCAAGGATTAACTCATCTTTCTGGGCTTGGGGAGCCACACAGGCAACATCTGGTATGGCCTTCAGAGGGTTTTTTTTCACCCAAGGAGTTTCAGATTTCAATATGTGAGCCATCCTGCTGAAAAACATGGATGGGAAATGGGCCTGGGTGGCTTTATCTTGTAATGAGAGCCCCACAGAACACGCCACAGTCATGTTTTGCACACGACTTTAATAAATGGTACAAACTATAGCAGGTTTCCTATCACTCTGTTTCTTGCCAGGGTGACTGAATTCCAGCTGTCGGGCTGAACCCCCCATGTGAGTTTTCTCTGGGGCCATTCCATCGCTCATCCAAGGACTGTGAATAACACCCTCCCTACGCACTGAACAGCCCTTTGCTCACACTTTAATGTGGCCTCGGGGAATCTCTTGGATGGTTCCTATCATCAGATTCCATCGACCACCTCCCTGTCTGCTTAGGCCTGCTGGCAGGGCCTCCGGACCATCTCCTTGCCTTTTGGTAAGTCCTGGCTGGTTTTCTCTGTGCAGTGTGTTTGCTGTTCCCAGCTCTTTCCTCTGCACCTCACGGTCTAGTCCAGGCATCCCTGGAGTTCTCTGCCAGGGCGAGCTATTCCGTGTTCTTAAAGAGGGGATTCTATGAAGCCGAGAGTTAGTGTTGTAGCAGTGTTGTAGGAATTTCAGTGTGACGGTTATCATCACCCAAGACTTACTCATGGACAGATGCTTAGTGTGAACACAGAGATAGAAAGCCATTCCTGGGGCGGGAGAGACAGCTCAATGGCTAACATCATGAGCTGCTCTTTCAGAGGACCGAAGTTCAGTTCCCATCACCCACATCAGGCTCACGACCACCTGGAACCCTATCTCCAGAGGGATGTAATGCCTGCAGCTTCCCAGGCTCATTATAAATACCCACACAGAGATGCTACACGTAATTACAGATAAAATAAATTCTTTTTTAGAAACATCATGTCTGGGTCTGGGAAAATGGCTCAGCCAGGAAAGTGCTTGTTACCCGCATGAATGTCTAGGTTCTAGCCCTGGCGTCCACAGCCAAAATATCTAGTTGTGGCAGCATGCCTGTATTGCCAGCACAGGGGATGAAGAGACAGTGAGATCTCTGGGACTTACTGACCAGCCCAGTTCAACTGGGCCATTGAGCTTCCAGTTCAGTGAGAGACCCTGTCTCCAAGAAAAAACAAACAAACAAACAAACAAACAAACAAACAGATGCCCAATATAAACATCTGACCTCCACACATGCACACATACACATCCATGGACATACATGGGCACACATGTGAACATAAACACATATGAACACATACATACTCAAAATCACATCTGGGACTGCTCTTTTTAAAGAACAAATATAAAGATCTAAGGAAATGGTCATAGAAGGGAAAAGGATGAAACGGAACTAAGACTGCAAGAGCAGTGGCCTGGATTCCAAGGACAAACGTGCAAGGAATGATCAACTGTGTCTGAAGCAGCAGCATCTGAGAACACAGAAGCCACTTGATGGGGGAGTGTCCTTCTGTACTCTGCGACTATGTGTTGCCCTGATTGGTTGATAAATAAAGGCGTTTGGCCTATGGCAAGGCAGCTTAGAGGCAGGCGGGAAATTCAAAGAGAGAGACAGGAAGTGGGGGGGGGGTCCGCCAGCAAGCCTCCCGAGGAGCAACATGTAATAGGACGCAGGTAAAGCCACAGAACATGTGGCAATACATAGATGAATAGTTGTGGGCTAATTTAAGATATAAGAGCTAGCTAGCCAAAAGCCTGACCCATGGCCATGCAGTTATAATTAATATAAGCCTCTGTGTTTAATTGAGGGACGCAAGTGGGAGAGATTTGTCCTGACCTCCAGCAGGCCAGGACACAGGAAGACTTCAGCGACAGCCACTGACATCAAGACAGCTGCTGGCAAATGTTTTCCAAAAGCAAATTTCAGTAGTGGGTCTGAAAGAGGTTGTTAGGAAGGTGGTAGGCAGTGCAGACCACAAACTAAAGGAAAGAGCACTGAGATCACGGTGCGGTAACACAGAGGACTGGTTTCTATCTACTCCACTGGAGGTTCTGGGCCTGGGACCCAGGACTCATGTCCTGCTGGGCCCTCCAGGGGAGGCTGGCCTGCTGAACTGTGGGGCTCTGCCACAGTGATGCTTCCGGCCCAGGCCCTGAATTTCCACTGTGATTGGTCTGTGTTCTGGGGTTTTTCAAAGCTCTCCTGGTGAGTCCGTGTGCAGCCAGGGTTGGAAACCACTGCGGTAGAGAGAGGACAGAGGAGGGAGTGGAGCCGGAGAGGCGTGGAAGGGTTGGTACAGGACACAAGCTCCGGCCGGGCAGCCAGGCTGCTAAGGCTTGGTATGATCGCACGGATCACTCAACAAGCTCCTGATGCCTGAGTTCAGTGAATGACCATCTCCATGGACTGTAAGGACAGGGCTGTGATACAGACGCCATCCTTAGTTCTTCTTGACAGATGGCTCCAAGAAGTACCTGACTTCCTGGGCATCAAGGCAAGGACGTGAGTAGAGCTGGGACTTGAAAAATTAGATCTTTTTAGACAGCAAAGTATTCAATGTTGAAGGAAAATATAACGAAATGTAATACTCTGACCTCTTTTTTTTGCACTTTTTTTGAGATAGGCTCTCATGCATCCCAAGCCTTGAACTCACTAGGCAGTGAGGATGACCTTGAACTTCTGGTCCTCCAGCCTGCACCTTCCAAGTGTTGGGATTACAGGCGTGCACCCAGATTTATATGGTGCCTGGGATGGAACCCATGGCATTGTGCATGCCAATCAAGCACTCTACCCTCTCAGCCATACCTCCAGTTCTGTATTTTTAGTGTGTGATCCAATAGTATTGAGAACACTATACAGCCATCATTACCGACCATTTCCAGAAATTTTTCATTGGACCAAAGAGAAACTCTAGTCCATTAAATAATAATCTCCATCTCCCCTTCCCTGCCCCTGGTAACTTCTGTTCCGCTCTTCATCTCCACGAATCAAACACTCATTCTTCCTCACTGTGTCATGATTGGCTCCAACAGGGATGGAACCCATGGTACTGAATTTGATCAAGGGGTTTCCTTGAGTCAATGGTATCTCTAAGTTCGCTGAGGCCGCCACCACACCTTCCAACCCCAAAATAAAGTTTTAATTCCTTACTCCGAAGCGTATTCTCTCTTGCTCCTGTGCTTCTGAACTTCTGGAACCCTCTATGAGTCGTTGGTCCGTCCCCACCAGCTTCCTCCTTCATTTAGCAAACTAGGCCCCCCTCTGAGTCTCTAGCCAGGCAGGACTATCCTCTGAGATCTGAACCAGAGACTTCAACCAGTATGGACTCAGGGGCCAAGGTTTCAAAGAGAAACATTCACTCAGTTAGCTGGGTGTGTGTGGGGGGGTGCAGTAGATTCAGTGAGTCTGGTACAGAGGCCTGAAATTCCTTTCAAGCTCTCAGATGATACTGATGCTGAGGCTGGGTGCCAGCCCCCACTCTGTTAGTGAAGTCTATGGGTGAAGTCCTTCACGGTGATGCCATCTGAAAACATACTCCACTGAAAACATCTTGGGGGCAGAAGTCCATCTTGTCATTATGTTCCCAGACTCTAGAATTGTGACTGGCCCAGAATAACATCCAATAAAGGCTGGATGGATGAACAAATGAGTGAGCTCGAAGGCTGGAGGAATAAAAAGGACTCTGTACCAAGAGCTTTATAAGCTAGACTAAGATATTCGAAAATCATCAACCTAAAGGCAGCCACGGAAGGATTTTAAGTAAACACGGGAGAATGTTAACTGTGTGTCTGTGTCTGTGGCGTGTCAGATGTGTAGAAGAGAGGACCCAAATTGGAGGCAATGGCAGCAAGCTGGGACACCAGTCTAAGCACACGGACTAAAGTGGTGGTGATGAGGCTGACGGGAGCACACAGGGCCACCTGGCCAGCCGTGGTGGCACACACCTGCAATGCCAGCACCCGGGCAGCAGAGGCAAGAGGATTTCAAGTTTGAGGCCAGCCTAAGCCACACAGAAAAAAAAAAAAAACTGCTCTCAAAACAACAACAAAACAAAGCCAGGCCAGACGACGGGTTAATCGTGCGTCTCCGCTGGCTTCAGATCATTTATTCTGAGTCTAACTAGTAATGTTGTCTCTTTCGTGCCCCAAAGTGGTTTAGATGGTACTTCTCTGTTCTTTTACATGGAAGACAAAGTTAATGCACCCTGAGGATACAGAGGGCAGTGGAAGAGTCCGGGATGATTCTCAAATTTCCACCCTAAGTAACCTGCTGGGCGGCAATACCATTGACCCAACTGCACAACTACACTGTTCAGGAAATGAGACAGATTCTTTTTGCTTTTTGCTTTTTGTTTGTTTTGTTGCTTGTTTTTTTTTTTGTTGTTTTTTTTTTGTTTTTTGTTTTGAGACAGGGTTTCTCTGTGTAGCCTTGGCTGTCCTGGAACTCACTCTGTAGACCAGGCTGCACTCTAACTCACAGAGATGTTTGGATGGGAGCTCCACCTCAACCCCTGGCACCCTGGCACCCAGGCATCCCTATACACAAAGAGTCTGGAAAGTTTGGGTGGGAGCTCCAACTCACACGGCTCCTCCTCAAACCCGCCCCGCCCCTTCAAAGCCCACCAAGCACAGCTCCTCCCACAGAGAGGCTCAAGACCACTTTCACAGGGTATTTAAGCTGCATCCCAGAAAACAGACGCGTGGTTCTTCCGGTCTCGCATCCCAGTCTCCTCTCTGCGGGGTCTGGGAATCACCTGGGGATGCTTCACCCATTAAGCCTGGGCTTTTCCCGATTCAGTCTGATTTGGTTTGTTGCAACAGCGAAGAGGCCTTCAGGAGGCCTAAAACTTATCAAGATCCGCCCGCCTCTGCCTCCCAAGTGCTGGGATTAAAGGTGTGTGCGCCACCGCCTCCTTCACTGTCTGAGAAATGAACTAGTAGCTCCTCTTTGAAAGCGTTTAAGCTGGAGAGTTATTGCAAAGTGTTGAGTACTTTGCGGCACGGGACATGGCAAGGAATTGTGTGGCAGACACACACAAATGATCGCTGTTTGGAACGAAGGTGGGAGGCATTACCAAGCAAGAACTTGCCTCAGGAAGCCCAGGATTGAACTGGTCCGAGAGATTTCATTAGAGGAAAGCCGCCTTGTTGGCTCTGGAGACTGAGTGATGGTGGATGGTCAAAAGGGCTAATCCATCCGGTCTCCATTCTCCTTCCTCAGTCTCTTCCCTCCAGATCACAAATGTGACGGCCTCCGTTGGCGTCCCATGACTTTAGAGTGCCTCCAGAAGGAACTGGACCAGTTAACCACGGTCATTCACACAGTCAGTGTTAACTACTGACCACATCGAGGCCTGGTTATTTGAGTTGGAGGAATGCACGCCCTGGTTCAACAGTTCCGAGCCAAAAACTCGGGGACACAAAAATGTCCTTCCTCATGTAGCAGCCTCATGACCCAAGACCATTACTAATCCCCAGTCATCCTCGCCAGCACATCGGCTTCCACCACCCCTGCCGTGTGTCAACAACTAGGTAATTATTTAATAACAACGGGAGACAGGCTTGTGCTTTCCTTCTCTGGCAAGCGATTAGGGATTTTCCTGGTTTCAGTTTCAAGGTGGCGCTGAACGCAGTCACACGGGGGAATAAATCCACCTGCTCCAGCCTTTGAGGGAGCGTGGAAATAATACGTGGCTTTTCAAGTATTAAGAAGAAATGAAAGAGTGAGCCGGATTCACTGTTCATTTTGATGCACGTATTACAGATTCTGTTAGCAGGCTGTCTAGGCGCTGGCCAGTTCCACACTATCACTCTTCATCTTGAATCAGATGACCCGGGGTGGCACCCGGAACTAGCCTCCCTAGGATTACCCTGACTGAAGTATTGTGAAGAAAGGTAAAATATGCCTTCTAGGCTTTCTCATTTTATCCTGATTAATAAGACAGAGTAAGTGAGCTGGAGCCCAGGACTCCAAGTCCTACCGCGCTCTGGGCCCAAAGAAGACTATACTGTGGGCTAGAAGGCAGATGTCAAACCTGTATGTTCAACCAAAAGTAAATGCTGAGACACCATCAAACACTCGTTGTGATGGCTACTATGGAAAAAAAAAAAACCAACAAAAACAGAGAAAAAGCAACAAATGACTGCAAAAATAAGGAGAAATTGCAAACTGAAGCAGTGCTGGTATCTACCATGTTAAAATAGCAAACAGATGAGATATTTCACCCATTTCCCCAAATTTGTCTCTTTCATTTACAGAGCTGGAGTGATAATGGCTCAGGAGTTAAGATCTCGAAGAGGACCTGGGTTTGATTCCCAGCACTCACATGGTAGCTCAGAACGACCTTTAATTCCAGTTACAGGGCATGTGACACCCTCTTCTGAACTCTATGGCAATAGGCATGCAAATATACACACATGCACACACACATACGCATACACACAGGCAGGGAAAACACTCCTACACATAAAACGGCATTGTTAAAAAGGAGTAATTAGATTTCATTTATCATATGATCCCAGGAAAACTGACAAGTTGATTCATGGCCACTGTCAATTTTAAGGTTCTCAACAGTAGAGTTCTCTCACTCTTTCCCCAATAACTCCCGAATCCCCCATCCTTGGGTCATTCGGAACCACACCCAGGACCAGGAGGTTCACCAAGTCTGTTGACTCCTCTGGGGCACGGCTGTGAATCATTTGGAGGGAGAACAAGAAGATTGTAACGGATGGTTGATATCCATCAAAGCACAATTCTCAACAAGAGTAATGATGT
Source organism: Peromyscus leucopus (assembly GCF_004664715.2). Lineage (NCBI taxonomy): Eukaryota > Metazoa > Chordata > Mammalia > Rodentia > Cricetidae > Peromyscus > Peromyscus leucopus. The sequence goes on along the minus strand of NC_051078.1, from coordinate 41,311,774 downwards.
GTGTCCTTGATGCCTGCACTGGGGGACAAGTACAAGGCCAGCATGGGAGATTATCATGGTCCCTTTTCATTGTCAACAAGGATTAAGAAATGTCTACGGACCGGGTGGTGGCGCACACCTTTAATCCCAGCACTTGGGAGGCAGAAAAAAGCAGATCTCTGTGAGTTCGAGGCCAGCCTGGTCTACAGAGTGAGTTCCAGGACAGCCAGGGCTACTAGAGAAACTCTGTCTTGAAAAAAGAAAAGAAAAGAAAAGAAGAGAAAAGAAAAGAAAAAGAAAGAATAGAAAAAAGAAATGTCTAGGGGATTAGTGAAATACACTTTGGGGTTTGTCCAAGATGATCCTGGGGGCTCTGACCTAGTGGACAGATGATGCCTTTGATGGACTCAAAATACGATGGCATCATTGAAAGAATTACAGGTCACTGGGAGAACGGATCTGGGGTACAGCTCTCTCTGGGCCCTTCCAGCAGTGCCCCTTTCTGTCTGCTTACCCAGGCTCGATAAGATGAGAAAGGCCCCCACCTTTCTCCTCCCCTCAGGATGTGATGACCTCCTGATGCAGGATTAAACCCTTCCTCCAGCCGCCCTGCCAGGCATTCGGTCATCGTGATGCAAAGTGACCAAGACAGCTGGGTGATGAGATCGTGCTTTTCAGAAGAACTGTCCTCTCAAAAAATAGAAGTGTAAGTAGACCTCCACAGACACCAAGAAAGGAGTTTGGCACCCACATCTCCTACCACAGCTTGGTCACCCTGCTCAGTCATCATTTGCCCTTCTCCTCTTTACCCTGTGTCCTTTTCTACATCCTTCTAGAGGATTATTCGGGGAAATCTACACATTTTGTTGTATGGAGGCTGCAGTTAACAGGGCAGAGACAGGAAGGGGGGCTGTGTACACATGTATGCCTCTAATATCACACTACAGTTTTGTGGTCCAGGGCGTCAAATTTAGAGCCTTGTACACACTAAGCAAGTGTTCTACACCGAGCTGTGGCCCTGGTGCCCCCTTTCTCCAGTTAGGGACTCTGTAGCTCAGGCTGGTGTGAATTTGCTCTTTCAATCAGGCTGACCTCAAACTGTAGATCCTCCTGCCTCATCCTACCTAGTACAAGAATGATCGGCATGGGCCACCATGCCCTGCTGCTGGTGTATGATGTTCTCCCAGTCCAATTTGTCCTACCAGCATCAACTATTCTGAAGGAATTACTAAATTTCATTTTTATGCTTGTGATAACTGCTATAGCTTGTACTGATTGTTAGTGTGACAGATTTAGAATCACCATGGAAACCAACCTCTGTGAGTTTGTCAATTATGCTAATTAATGGGGAAGACCATCCTAGCTGTGGATGGAGACAAACTTCTAGAGTTTGTCAATTATGCTAATACAGGAGAAAGACCATCCTAACTGAATGTCAGCCTGCTGTGGGTTCGGATCCTAGACTCTATCGAAAGGAGAAGGCGGGCTGTGTGCCCTGCTTCCTCTCTCTCTGCTTCCTGACTACAGATGCCATGTGACCAGCTGCCTCAGGCTCCGACCACCATAAAATCTCTCCCACGACTTCCGTTCAAACTGTGGGCCAAAATAAGCCCTTCTGCTTAAAAGTTGCTTTTGTCCATATTTTGCCCCAACTGTATGTAAAGTAACTGATGCTGAAAATAAAACCTCAACCACAAGATTTTCTGCTTGGAGAATCCAGTCTCCCAAGCTGTTTGCTCACATTGACCAACTGAAGTACCTAAGGCATAATTATTATTTATCTGTATGTTAAAAATACTGCTATTCTGATTTTTTTTTTTAAACAAGATCTCATTACGTCTCCAGCCTAGAACTCATAATGAAGAGCAGGCAGGACCTTGTACAAACTCATGATCCTCCGAACTCAATCTCCCAAGTACTGGGATTATTGTAACCATCATTCCTGGTTTGATTTTGTTGTTGTTGTTGTTGTTGTTTTTGTTTGTTTGTTTGTTTGTTGTTTTGGTTTTTCGAGACAGGGTTTCTTTGTGTAGCTTTGCGCCTTTCCTGGAACTCACTCTGTAGCCCAGGCTGGCCTCAAACTCACAGAGATCCACCTGCTTCTGCCTCCCAAGTGCTGGGATTAAAGGCGTGCGCCACCACCGCCCGGCTTGATTTTTTTTTTTTTTTTTTTTGAGACAGGGTTTCTCTTCTGTAGCTTTGCGCCTTTCCTGATCTGGCTTGATTTTTTTAATAAGCTCCACTCTTCCTCTCCCTTCCCCTCGCCTCTCTTCTCTGTTCTCCTCTTCTCTTCCTCAATGTGATTCTATCTGTCTGTTTGTCTGTCTATCTATCTATCTATCTATCTATCTATCTATCTGTCTATCTATCTATGTGTGTGATATATGTGAGATATATGAATATATATATATGGTACTGGGGAGCCAGAGGGTGTTAGAGAAGGAACGGATTACGCAGCAGCAGAGTTCAAGGCTCAGTGAAACCCCAGGTGGTCTAGAGACCATCTTGACCACACAAGGGAAGAGCATGGGGTCAAAGGGAGTATGCAGATGACAGGAGAGTTCTGTTGACTGAAAGGAGAGCCTAAAGCCCTGCCCCTCCTGCAGGAGGTATTTAAATAAAGGGAAAGTCTGTAGAGGTCAATGACGCATCAGCAGGCCTCTGTTCCCCACACTGTCTGCTTCAAAAATCCGAGTAGGTGCCCAAGCTACAGTCACATTCACGTTTGGTGATGACTTGGGCCCTGGGAAAGGTGGACTCAACCTTGGCAGCCTCCTCGTAGAAGGAAGTGGTTGTGTTCGTTAGAAACAAAAAGAAATATCTAGTGAAAGGATTTGAACAGCTACACCACAGTATTCGTTAGTACAGGTCACCTTGATTCCCGCACCTCATGATGGAAATTTCTCACACGGATTTTCTTGCACATGTAGGTAAAACAAGTTCATTTGCCTCGAATTGCAAAAGTTAGGAAGCCATACACCTACCCACTCAACAGGAAGCTTACAAAAGAAATGGTAACCCAGTGATCCAATTGACAGCTGGTCAGAAATAGAACTAAGTATTCCCATAACCCGGTACCTAACAGGGAGACAAGAGTTGGAGGCCTAGGGCTGACAAAATGGCGCAGCAGTTAAGAACACCCACAGCCAATGGTTCACGCCACCTATAACTCCAACTCCAGGGACTCTGACGCCCTCTTCCGACCTCCGTGGCACCCGCCCTCATGTGCAGACCCACACAAGATGTACACATATACACGTACTTTAAATTTTTAAAAAAATAAAATAAAAAATAAGAGTTTGAGGCCAGCTGTGCCACACAGCTGTCTGCTGCAAACGGCCCCCAAGAAGATCTGCATTAACAAATGTATCTCCAAGACACTCTGTTAAATCAAGGGGGAAGAGAAAGCTCAGAGCTCTGCTTAGTAGCCTGGCTTTAATTTTTGTACTTGATATAAACATTTAAAGGAGAAAACTGAGAGGTTTTTTGCTTATGTTTAAAAAAAAACTAATAAAATTAGCTATCCATAGGCCAGCGGATAAAAGTACTTCCTATGCAAATCTGATGACCAGAGAGTTTGATCCCCAGATCCCAGGGTATAAGGACAGAATCAATGCCCAAAGTCGCTTGACTTCAACGTGTGCTGCGGCATGTGTACCCCACCCAATACCCACATAGGCACCGACACATTACAGTTTACTTTTAAGGTTTTTGCTGTTATTTTCATTGCAAAGTGACCACAGTTCTTTCTCTTAGCTCTCGATCCTATTCAGCTTTTCCCCATCCCCTCCTGATTTGGCCCTCCCCTCCCTTCACCCTCAGATCTGATCTGTGGCCCACGTATTCTTGGATGTGTGGCCCTCCAGTGGGGGTCACCTCATTCACCAGGGGCCAAACTCTTAGAGAAAATTGCCTCTTACTCTCCCAGCAGCTATGAGTTGCCAATAGCTCCCAGCTGTGGGTGGGATTGCGTGTCCATCTTACCCCTCTCAGAGCTGAGATTTAATTTCTAAAGTAGTTATCTTCAAGGAAAGGAGTAACCTGATTAAATGTAGATACTGCAAGGCAAAATGGCTTCTCAGAGTACGCACAGTTTGACGTTGTTGTGAGGCTGAAGTCAGTAATACATTGTTTATTTAAAATGTTTAAGAGCGAATGGTTCAAAGGGATCCGAGTGTGGGTGACCAGACCCCACTCACCTTGGAATTTCGTCTCTACCCACGTAGTGACCCAGCAGCAGGTCACAGGACTGTCATTGGTAGGACCCCTGGTTAACTGTGTCAGTTAGGAGTCTTACAGGTAAAATGTCAGATGTATCTTGGGCTGGGTCTGGTGGCTCATACCTGTAATTTCCGAATTTGGGAAGCTGAAACAGGAAGACTGTTGCAAGTTCACGGACTTGGTTAGAAAGTCAAGGTCAGGCCAGCCTGGGCTACCGGACCAGATCCTGTCTCAGTTTTGTTTTGTTTTTTTTTTTTTTTAATGAATCCTAATGTTATTCCTATCAGAACAACAAACAGGCCACTTCTAACTGAAAAGGGCAGAGGCAGAACCGGCTTGGGGCTGGGGGAGCACCCGGAATTGCTTCCTGAGAGGGAATGCCTCCACCACAGGCTTCCCAGCACCTCTGGGCACCCCAGCTTCAACCTCGCACACGGCTGGTGTCTCCTCCAGCCTTTTCCAAGCATCAGCTTCGGAGGTCTCTGCCATCTCCAATCTGAGCTTGGGGTTCTGTTGCCCTTCGTTTTGGAACATGAATCTGTTGGGGGTGACCAAGGGGAGCCAGCAGTTCCCCTCCGGGGCTCCAGTGCGGTGGATCTCTTGTGCAACCGACATGATGCAGATGCCTGACTTTCTGGACTTGAGAATGTGGGACATTCAGAGCCAGACCAAGAGTATGTGTGTGGGGAGACAGCTGGGCTCACGGGCCTGCCAGAATCAGGGAGAGGGAGAGAGGGAGAGACCACTTATCTCCACCACCCCCCCACCGCTCCCCTTTCCTCATTCCAGGCCCAAACTCCAGACCAGAGTGTCTCCAAGGGAGGGGGAAAAAATGGGAACATGGGACAATGCCACATGTAAGGGATGTTAGGAAACCCAAACACAGTTCGGCACTGGTGTACTTAATTTGGTTTATAAAATGCAATTTGCAATTTCTGTGGAATCCTCTGTTAGTGTTAAAAGAGAAAACAAAAGGACTCAGTTGAATAGAAGTCAGGAAAACAGAGCCCCGGACTGGAGTCTGTCGCCGCACGGGGCTGGAGACTGCTCGCAGGTCGCTGGACCAACTCTGTTAGCTTCCTCATCTGAAAAACGTGATAATAGCCTAGTCAACGTCACAGGGGTCGGACAGAAACTTAAGAGCCATCCATGACTTAAATGTTAACAAAAGGCATATGTGTTACTGAAATGGCTTACTCGACTTTTTTAATCTGAAAAGGTTATTAGTGACTATAGTTTGATTTGCTCTCAAGCAAGCTAGGCTATTATTATTATTATTATTATTATTATTATTATTATTAACCTTCCAAGGCCTGCTTTCTACAACTTTCTGAGGAGAGCTTTACCCAGCATCAATCCAGCACTTTTTGGGTGATACTGACTGCTCCTTCTCCCAGAAGTAGGCACTGATGTGACCAATCAGAGCAAACCCGCCCTGCCACATGACCTGTGCTAACCAATCAGGGCAACCGGTTTCACATCTGCGCTTTGGAGGAACTGTTAGAGAAGTCCCCTCTCCTGGCCAGAGCCAGTGGCAGGCCTGAGGGTTTGAGAATCCTCACTCCTCCAGGGGAGAGGCTGCCGGGGAACACCCAGCGACCCCTTCTAATCCTGCCGTCCCTAACGCCAGTTCTACCCTGACCCGAGATGCTCTTGGCATTGAGCGGAAGAGGAGTTCTGAAGCCTGTGGCTCTAAGAGTCTTGACTGATACAAAATGCCGACGCAGTCTGAGAGTCAGCAGAGAGGAACCAGTCCTGCGCACATATAACACTGCATGAACTACGAAAACTTAAGGTTTAAGCCACATCTTTACTCTTATGTATTTATCTCTGTGTGTCTGGGGTGTACACATGTGTGCACGCAAAGGCCGGAGGATGCCAGGTGTCGTTCTCTACCACTCTCCGCCTTATTTCCTAGAGATGGGACCTCTCCGTGTCTCAACCTGGCCATCTGGCCAGCCGGCCATAACCATCCTCCCGTATCCTGACCCCCTCCCAGCACTGGGGCTGCAGGGCACGTAGCCACATTCAGCTCTTCTGCAGGGCACGCAGCCACATTCAGCTCTTCTGTGGGTGCGAGGGAGTCGAACTCGGGTCTTCCTGCTTGTACAGCCCTTACCCACGGTGTCGCTTCCCCAGGCCAAGCCACACCCTGATAACAAACGTCCAACTGTCTGGAACCAGCCCAGACAACTGTACTTCATCACAGCACCAAGGGGACATTTTTATTACAAAGACAAGTTACTAAAATAAAGAAATGTTTTATTTTACCTTTTCAGGCATGAAGTCCAAGGAAATATACATTTGTAGAAATTAAAAACAATACCAGAATGGGGGTAACGTTGGAAGCTGCATGGAATCTGCAGATTGGGGTGGTGTGGGGCCTTCTCAGTTTGCCAAGACAGGTCTAGCCCATGTAACAATTTCTGTGGTATCTTTCCAGAAGTGAGTTGTCACAGAATCATAAAACGTGTCTAGTGCACAGTGGAAAGTGGACACCACTACTAAGTAGCACAGACTAGCAGCGGGCATCAAAATAACCAGTGAACTAGAGTGACCAGACCCCCTAGACAGCACCTCACACGTCCCTAGTCATGGCTTGATTTGTTCATTCACTTATATATGCATACATGCCATGAGGATCTATTAAGCACCTACTGTGTGCCCGAAGGCACTGTGTTGAACTCTAGGTAAAGGCACGGGTTCTGCCCTGGAAGGGTGAGTGGAGGGCGGGAATGCAGAGGGGCCGCCCGCACTCTGGGAAGTTGCAATAATTTTCCTCCTCAAAGCACGGAGCAGCATGGATTCCGTCAACCACAGTTTCGCCCAGGGAAGGTGTCTGCTCCCCTTTCTCCTCAGAATGACTAAAGGTCACTGTCTTTTTGTCCCGGGGTTACGATGGGGACACGTGGCGATGCATCACAGTGGACTCAGACGTGGGTGTCACTTTCCACCCCGCCACACTTAAGGAGACACGGGATGTCACAGCAGAAGGGGCCGATGAGCCTCGCCCACCCGGGAGTCACCACTGCAGGCTCCTCGAGCCCCAGGTGCCCCCTCACCAAGGCTGTCCAGATGGGCTGCTCTGCGCGGGGCACGTGCGCCCTCCAGGCAGAACCGCTTGCCCACACTTAGACATGGAACTGAGGATCTGGTCAGCACCTCGAGGCCACCGCTTCCTCTACAGCCGCTCTGAGCCGGATGGAGGGGTGGAGTCTGCAGGCCTTGCTCAGGAAAGGGCCTGACTCAGCTTCCTGGAATGCCCCACAACAGTGGCCACAGGAACATTTACAGTGGCCTGCACCTGGGCTTCTGAGGCCACCTCCTTCCCCTGTCTCGGCTCTGTGCTCTCTTTGACTGGCTTACGGGGAAACTAAGAAGTCTCACTTCTTAAGTCCCAGGGAAGGGCTGAGCCCGTCCTACCAGGCATTAGTTCCTCGGGTCCCAGTTAACAGCAGCCCGGAAGCTTTAATTGCAGCTCCCTGGCAGAAGCAAAGGAGGAGGCTTTTCAAACGGAGATCTTCCACATCCGCTGGCTAATGTGCATAGTAAATGGTTTTGAGGCCTTAAATGTAAAAGCATTTTGTTTCATGCACTAAAAATCAGAGTGCTTTAGTATTAATTTATTAACTAAATCTCTACCATGAGGGCATAGAATCACTATGAATGAGATTATATAAATGCTCTTGTGATAAAAATGTATGAAGATCATTGTGTTTTTAAAAAAAAAATGAAATTTTGAAGTAAATGTCCCCCTGATTTGGTTTCTTTTTAAAAAAAAAATGTACTAAACATTTTTTCACTTAGTGTATTTTCATAAATCATTGATACATAAAAAGTCTAAAGAATCTATACAAAAATAATCCCCCATTTTCTGTAATGCCTCATCCTCTCTGCCTATGAATTTGTTCATATAAAGAGTGTCTTAGAAAATATAAAAATATTGCTAATGTGTCATCGAAGCTAAACATCCTCTAGGAAAACATACCTTTGTAAATAGAACAACTACTAGAAATTCTTAATGAAATTCAAGTCCCGGATGTGCCACAGATGAGTCCCGGTCAGGGTGACATCCAAGTCCGCCCATGCTCTGTGCCACTTCCAGAAACTGTCTGTGACATTCACTGAGAGAGACAGGATTCTCGCTCCTTCAAAAGTCATCACTGATTTCTGTGGATATCCTTAGGGTAACACTCTACAGAGAGGGAAGGCAAGAACGTCAGAGAGTGAGACAACTCCAGTACTAGCCATGATGGTCTCAGAAGCTTTCGTCCCCCAAGAGGTGACCCCACTATTGTGCCGTGCTTGAATTGGGTCCTAAAGGAGTTTCTTGGCTCTGTACATCATTTTGGCCAATGACTCTCACTTGTTCTAGAAGGTGAGACTCTCCCTGTGGTCAAATATGCTAAGGTCTTGTCTTCTCTTGATCTTGAGGATTTCTTTTCAACATCATAAAATTTTTTACACAGGCATATATTCTGGGTATTGGAACTAGTGAGATCTTCCTGAACACAGCCAGGACTTGGAGCATCAAATAGCGGATAACATGAAAGTTCCACTGGTTAAGTTAAATGACCCGTTAGAGATGTGTCCACTGGGTCCCCCTTGGGGAACAAGCTCATAAAGTTGTGTGGTCCACAATGCCTACTCCCCCAACACACACATTATAAGACTAAAAAGAGAATGTTTCTCAAAATGCAAGAACGTTTCTAAATTTTACTAATCCTAATCATCACTGATTCACATAGGATTTAAACTGGTGAATCCTTACCTGGAAATCTTGGATGAATGTTAGGAAATAGAAAATAAAACCAAAGGCCACGGTCCATTCACAGATAGCGCTCACCACGTGATACACGTAATCCTAGTAGCAACAAAGAGGCAGGGTTTAGCCTAAAACAGCTCATCCGAAGGAAATCACCTGAAATACGAGATCATCAAGACCAGAGAGAAAAGTTGCCCAGTCAACATAAACTGTAACCTTGAAAAAACGCCACACGCAAAGCCTTGTAGCAAGAGGTCAGAGAGCAGGCCGGGCTGACGGGAATGCAAATGTACCCAAAGTTCTTTATACCTCCCACTCCTTATCTGAAGACTCAGTGTACATAACTTCAAAATTAGGTAGACCAAGGACCACAGAATAGCCGAAACCTCGAAGCACATTTGGACCCCAGTGAAGAAAGAGCTTGACTTGATTTGGTTGTCCTTCCCTGGGAACCCCACATTGAAGGGCACACTGAGGTGTCTAGTGGGCACTCCCGGGACCACCCAAGAATGAGCGTGTGCATGCAGACAAGACCAGCCCAGTGTCCCGCTAGGTTTTTATGTCTCTGTTCCTGCAGGTGTTAATTCTGCAAACAGTTCTGCTCAGCACAATAAGGCAAGTTCATCTGCAGAGCAAATGCTAGCAGCAACAACACACTCCTCAGATGACACTCCCTTTGGAGAAAATGGATGCCCAAATCAGGGCCTCCGAGCTCGGCTCTGTCTGGAGGTGAGAAATAATGAAACAGATAATTGAGATACAGAAAATCAAAGTCCGTGTGTCATCAACTCATCGCACTTGTTTTGAGTCTATTAATTTTTGCTTTATTATTTTTAGTCTTTTTGGCAGTGTTGGGGATTGAACCCGGGGCCCTGCACAAGCTAGGAAAGTGTCCTACCACTGGGCTACACTGCCACTCACTTCATTGTCACAAAATGGGAAAATAATATGCCAGTGCTGTCTCAGAAGTGAAAAGGCCTCCACATATACATGAGTACGTCTCTCTCCTCTCTCCCTTCCTCTCCCCCACACCCCTCCCTCTGTGTCTGTATGCATCTCCCTTTCCACGAATCTCTTTGCACGTATGTGTGCGCATGTGTGTCTCCCCCATGTCTCTGTGTGCGTCTGTGTGTCTGTGTGTCCTTTCCAAGGCTCTGGCCAGGCTGATGAGGGACAGAGAACTGTGGCCACGAATGTTTGGTGCCAGGCACAGGGCAGACCCTGTTCCAGATCATCCCTGGACAATGGGCTTGCAAACGCCGAGGACAAGGAGCCGGAGAGATGGTTCAGCGGTTAAGAACGCTTGCTGCTCTTGCAGAGGACTGGCTTTGTTCCGGCCCCCGAATGGTGGCTCACAACTGCCTGTAACTCCAGCTGCAGGGGATCCCAAGCCTTTTCTGCCTCCAAGGGGGAGCACCACGCATGCGTGTGGTGCGTATACATGCGTGAAGTCAAAACACATATGCATAAATATTTATTTTAAAATTTTAAGTAGACAGCAGGACTGGCAGATGGCCCGGTGGGTAAAAGGCACTGCGGCCAAGCCTAAGGACCCGAGTTCGGTCTTTGGAGCCCACGTGATGGAAGTAGAGAGCCAACTTTAGAGTTGTTCTCTAATCTCTGCATGTGTGCTGTAGATGTGTGTGTGTGTGTGTGTGTGTGTGTGTGTGTGTGTTAAACGAAACTTTTTTTTAAAAAAAATGGTGGGGCAGTATGATACCGAGAAGGTACCGAATTCCTCTGCTTTACATGTAGATGCAGGCTGAGCTACATGAACGACAATGAATTATCATTCTCACCCTCCCCGTCCAGCATGCGAGGAAGGATCTAAAGCACTACATGGAAGTCTAGGGCAGTGCCTATTTCTCTCTGCAGAGGCAGCATCTGGGTGGCACAGTAAAGAGAAAACCAGGCGCTACTTTTAGGCTCTTTTTTTTTTTTTTTTTAATGCTCAACAAGGTCTCCCTATGTAGCCCAGGCTGGTCCTAAAGTCATGCTCCTTCTGCCTCAGTCTCCCGAGTCCTGGGACCACAAGCACGAGCCACCCACCCTGCCTTCCTCTTTTTAGCGCTTTCAGACAGAAAATGGAAGAAGCTAGCAGATTTCCAGCGGCCTAAGGGCTTGCTTTGTTGAGCCCCGCTGAGCCCGTGACTGCATTTGATTTGTGGGGGAACACTGCCACCTCGTGGCTGAGGACTGAAGTACACCTGGGGTTGCTCTGCTGACTGCACCGTTATCAGTCTCCTCTGCAAGAGGAAAGGAGCACCAGGCTTACTTACCTCCCCACCACACGAACCTTTTGACGGGCTAGTCAAAGCGAGCACTTTTTGAAACCCTAGCTGGATCGTTCTTTTCTTCAGCATCGTCCCTGTGGCTGTCTTGATGGCTTCCACTGCGTGCCCCAATCTTCCGTTCTTTTTGAAAACACTTGCTCTGAGCATGCTATGCCCCAACCATCACTCCATGGATGCCCTGACTTTCACCTCTGACCCAACATCAAACTCAGGACCCTCACTTCTCGGACTGCTCTGCTACATCTGCCTTGGTTAAACAAGAGAGAGAGAGAGAGAGAGAGAGAGAGAGAGAGAGAGAGAGAGAGAGAGAGAGAGAGAGAGAGAGAGAAATAGATCTTTCTTTTGGTCTCTGGGATACTGTTCCCTAGTCCATGGGGAGAACCAACTATTGCTTCTGTGATGTGCCGTTCCACAACGAGCTGCTGGACTTCAATTCAGCATTGTTTTTATTTTCAAAGTACTCTGTTTGGCAGAAGACATTTACTGTTTGTCCCACTGAACTCCGGGCTTCCTTGGGGACTTGCTTTCCCACAGCGTCCTTCCCCCGGTGGCAGGAACTCAGTCCATGAGAACAGTCTGAGAGCGGCCCTGCACTGTTCTGGTCCTTCCACTGGCCTGTGCCTCTTCCTGCCTGTTTCTGGTGGAAACCCTCCCTCCATTTGCCCCGTGAAATCCCCTGGGACTTTCTATCCTCCTCTTTGTCTCCCAACATTCTGGCCAAACTGACACATACTAAGGAAGTGGCTGGATCTCCCAACTGACTAGTTTCCTTGAAAACAAGAGATTCCAATTTACCAGAGTCGGGGTAATTAAGAAGATCCTTTGCTTAAAAAAAAAAAAACCTGAAATGCCAGGACTACACAGAGAAACTCTGTCTCAGGGAAGAGAGAGAGAGAGAGAGAGAGAGAGAGAGAGAGAGAGAGAGAGAGAGAGAGAGAGAGAGAGCTCTGAAGTGCTTACTCTGGTCCGCAGACCAGCAGCTGCCCTGGATCCATGAAGTACAATGATGGCCAACTGCACCTGTCACTAACTTTGCTTCCACGCTGTCTTTGGAGCTGTTTATCACACGCACACAGCAAGCAGATTCCACGTCACATTGACTCCACACCTTCCAGCCCCTTCCAAGAAAGGTCAGTGACAGCCACAGTCTCGCAGACCCAGCCAGGATGGACAACTGTACTGAGGATGAGCGGTTACCTTTTCTTTCGGATTCCATTCCAGCTTGGTTATGGAAATTAGGGAAGCACAGGCAATCACTTAGAAAAGATGGTTAAGGAAAGGGCGGAGAAAACAGGTCCTTCACTATTCAGACGATTCTATTCGGATAATCACTACACAATGTTTAAATAGAACATTTCTATAGTCAATCTTGTAACCTCAGACCTTCGATCAGGACAGTAGCTAAGTCACAACAGGCTGCCCGGCATGCCTAAGGTCTTAGGTTCAGTTCCCAGTACCACGAAGTAAATCTATAAATCAATACATTATAGCATGGAAATGCAGTTATTCCTCAGCAATACCTTTTTGGGTGCTGGGGTGGTTTGAATAAGAATGACCCCCATAGGCTTGATATCATTGAATGCTTAGTCACCCAGGAGTGAAACTCTTTGACAGTGTTAGGAAGGTTAGGAGGTGTGGCCTTGTTGGAGGAAGTGTGTCACTGGGGTTTTCAAAGGCTCACGCCCAGCCAGGTGTCCCCCCCCCCCTCTCTCAGCCTATGGACCAGGATATAGCTCTCAGCTACTTCTCCAGCACCATGCCTGCATACCGCCATGCTCCCTGCCATGATGATAAGCCCCTGAACCTGTAAGCCAGCCCCAATTAAATGTTTTCCTTTGTAAGAGTCGCCATGGTCGTGGTGCCTCTTCACAGCAATAGGACAGGAACTAAGACAGGTGTGCATAGTAAAATTTTCATCTGGGTCTACATTTTGTTCAATCTAAGCATTTCTGGGTGTTCCACTTAAGCTGTTTAAAGCCGGCCTAACTGGCTGACACAGGAACCCAAGACGGGTCTTTTTTCTTTAAACTCCTGCTACTGAATAAAAATATTTCCCCTAAAATGTCATTCCCAAGGTGACAGCTTTCATGAACAGGAACATTGCATGTACAAAAATAAACAACCAAGGGGCTGGAGAGATGGCTCAGTGGTTAAGAACACTGGCCGCTCTTCCAGAGGACCCAAGTTCCAATTTCCAGAACAAGCAACTCTAACCCCAGTTCCAGGGACTCTGGTGCCCTCTGCTGGCTTCTGTGGGCACCACATAAACATGGTGCACAGACATACATACAGGCATGCAACGCACCCATACACAGAAAATAATAATAAAAAAAAACTGAGCTATTTTTCACATTCAAACTACTACCTTTTATTTTTTTTTTTTTTGGTTTTTCGAGACAGGGTTTCTCTGTGTAGCTTTGTGCCTTTCCTGGAACTCACTTGGTAGCCCAGGCTGGCCTCGAACTCACAAAGATCCGCCTGCCTCTGCCTCCCGAGTGCTGGGATTAAAGGCGTGCGCCACCACCGCCCGGCAAACTACTACCTTTTAGAAGCAGACTTTCGATGAGTGGTTGTATAGAAGTGGAGCCCCTTCCTCATCTACCCCCAGACAGTGTGGTGCCTAGCGCACTGAAGAGGGAAGTACATAGAGGAGAGAATTCATAGATTTGAAACCAGCAGAAGCGGAAGTACGGCCATTAGATGATCAAGGAACATCGATGCTCTCGGAGGCTGCTTTTAGGCTGAGAACTGCTAAGCTTTGCAGAATATGAAGGGAGGGGCCAGGAAAGGACGTGTTGGCTCTGAACTGCGGAGGAGGCACAAACTGGCGTTGGCTCAGCACTTTGGGTCGATTCCCTGTATTTAAAAAAAAATAGACTTTCTAGAGCTTTCTATTTCTCCCTACCTTTTTTTTTCTTTACCTTCCAAGTTCAACCTTGTGAGGTCGTAGTGTCCAGGGAAGGCAGGGGTCTCCGTGGCTGCAAACTGGTCTGTAGGGATTTGCCATTGATCCCCCAAATCTGACTTAAGCAGAATCTCTTGGCTCTAAAATTCGGGGTCAGGAGGAAGGGGCTCCACTTCTCTCCAGCCACGCCTCAAAAGTCTGTTTCTAAGAGGCCCACCTGGTCTACAGAGCAAGCTCCAGGACAGTCAGGACTGTTACACAGAGAAACTCTGTCTTGAAAAATCAAATAATAATAATAAATGCAATTAGTTTTAATAGTGTATCTTATTTAACCCAACTTACTAAAATACTGTCCCTGCAGTAATACTGATACATTATTTGATGTTATCTTTTATACTGATAGGTAGCATAGATCCTATTGAACCTAATATTAACTAATAAATAATATTAATGGTGATGGAAGAGGAGTTATAGCTCACTGTTAAGGGTGTGTGCTGTTCCTCCAGAGGACATGAGTTTGGTCCCCAGCCAAACAACTGCCTATACACCACAGCTCCCGGGCATCTGATGCCTCTTCTGCTCTCTGTAGGCACCCGTGTACACACACACACACACACACACACACACACACACACACTTTTTCAAAATTAATAAATAAAATATTGATGATATAATTTTAATGTGTAATAATATAAATAATTATTAGTGTAAGCTGGGTGTAACATCTCATGTCAGTAATCCCAACACTCGGGAGGCTAGGGCAAGAGAATCAAAAGTTTGAAGCCAGCCTCGGTTACATAGAGTTTAAGTCCACTCACCACCCACAAAACAAAAAAAGAAAGAAAAGAAAATCCCAACCAAACAACCACCAAAAAAAGCAAAAGGAGACCCTCTGCTCTGCTCTGCTCCCTCTCCCCCATCCCACCATCTTTTTCTCTCTTTCCTCTCCAGGCCTGACTTTCCTCTCTCCTGTCCTCCCCGCTTTCCTCCTAATAAAGCTCTGAATACTGATACTGGGTATTTCCGCCAGTAACCAGCACCATAACCAGTGCCGCTTATCATTCTTTTATTCAGCCCGCTCTGCATCCAGGGCTGAGCCTTGTCGGAAACCTATACCAAGGGCCTGCAATTGCCCGCTCCGCTTTTTCGTTTGCCCAGCCCCCGGACCCACACCCGCACACCACTCCCGCCAACCAGACTGTATCCTGTCAACCAAAGGGTTCTGAGCCAGAAAGGATGGACAATTCCAAAGCATCAGGCAGCCCACCATCCCAGGACGCCTGTCTACCTCGAAAGACCCCCATCCCTACAGCCCTAAGAGCCAACCGACGCCCACCAAGTCAGCTGGAAGCAGTTTTTCCGGGAGAAATGACACCCCTAATCCTATTCACTCACTCTTTCATAAAAAGCAAAAAGTCTGGAATGTTAGAATTCTGCCCTTACTCCAGCTGCGTGACCGACCGCACATGCGCAGTCCAGGAGTTAAGCAAATGGTCTTGCGTCTTACATCATCAGTGTGAGCTGGCGACTACCATGGCCACACAATCAGTGCATGCATGGTGTAGCTCCATACCTGGAGCCCTTAAAAGCCAGATGCGGACCCCACCCTCCCTCTCTCTGCTCTGCTCCCTCTCCCCCATCCCACCATCTTTCTCTCTCTTTCCTCTCCAGGCCTGACTTCCCTCTCTCCTCTCCTCCCCCATTTCCTCCTAATAAAGCTCTGAATTAGAAAGAAAAAAAAAAAGCAAAAGGAGGAGGGGAACTGATGATGTCATCTACTCAGCTATATTCCTTTTTTTCTAATTAAGTCTTTGAAGTGAGTGTGTATTTTACATTTATGAAACATCTCGATTTGGGCTAGCCACATTTCAAGTATGCAAAAAGTCACACAGTTACTGTGATGGGCCAATAGCCCAGCTCTAGAAGAGCCCCTGGGATGAGCACAGGCAAAAGCAGAGAACAGGAAACCACCATGCCTGGAGGGGAAAAGTCACAATGAGCCTGGAGAGAAGGGAAGTCTCAGATGACATGCCTCAGGAACCCTGTGAAGGGTCTCTCTTCTTGTCTTCCCTTCTCCATTCCTTTCTTTCTTTCTTTTCTTTTCTCTTTCTTTCTTCTTTTTTTCTTTCTTCTTTTTTCTTTCTCTTTCTTTTTTTCTTTCTTTCTTTCTTTTGTTCATTTGTTTTTGAGACAGGGTTTCACTATGTAGCTCTGGCTTGTCCTGGAACTCACTCTGTAGACCAGGCTGGCCTTGAACTCACAGAGATCCGCCTGCCTCTGCTTCTGGGATTAAAGGAGTATGCCACCACCTGCACCACCACCACCAGGCTTTTTCTCTCCCTTTTCTTCTTTTCTTCCTTCCTTCCTTGTCCTCCCTCTCTGCCTCCTACTCTCCTGTCTCTCTGTCTGTCTCTCTGTCTCTCTCTGTCTCTCTGTCTATCTCTCTGTCTCTGTCTCCTCTCTCTGTCTTCTCTCTCTCTCTCTCTCTCTCTCTCTCTCTCTCTCTCTCTCTCTCTCTCTCCATGGCAGGTTTGGACTATTTCCACTATGCCCAGCTCCTGTTAAGTTTCTGGGAGCTTTAGAAGGTGAGGCAAGATGAGCTGATAAGCAGGAGAAGTTTAGAAACCTGCTAGGAAATCACAGGCCTCACAGCTGGACTTGGTGACACATGACTTTAGTCCCAGCACTCAGAAGGCAGAGGCAGGGGGATCTCTGAGTTCCAGGACAGCCAGGGCTACACAGAGAAACAAACAAAGAAAAAAAGAAAAAAAGAAAGAAAAAGAAAAGAAAAAGGAAAAGAAAAATGGATGGACTAGCCTCACTCAGTGACTCATTTTCCTCAGGAGTCAGTGATGCTGTTTTGTGTCAGAGAAATACTAAGGAGAAACTCAGGCATTCTAAGGAGCCTTCCAGAGAAACATTACTACCACAGAAACCCTGGAGGCCACAGGCTTTTTCAGGAGGAAATTTGTTGAAATTCGTTCAGGGTAATTTGTTGCAGGGACTAACCTGCTTCTGTGTGGGTCTCTGACCCTTTGGCTTGGCTAGGAATCTGAACCTCCTGGACATGAGAATGGGAAATGGAAATGCTCAGATGGGAAACTGAGGCCAAAATGTCCCTTGTGCTGGGACTCTGGTTTGAGGATTGAGAGATTTGCCTCTAGGAGTTGGAAGCAAAGAAAGTTTTCCTGCACAAGAAACTGTTTACGACACTACAAATGCCACTTACTTATACAGTTTACAGTCCGTACAAAAAGGAAATCTATTTTGAGAGAAAGTATGAACATCTTCAAACTATAAACAGGACAGGGAATTGAGGAAGGAGTTGTTTTAGAAGCAAAGGCATGCAGTTTGTTAGTAAATTTCTCAGTGTCAGGGGCTTAGTTCCTCCTTGATTGAAAATGTTATAATTAATAATCTCCTCAAGACTAGGAGGAGGAACCCAGCTAGGTGGTACATACCTGTAATCCCAGTGTGTGCCTGTAATCCCAGTGTGTGCCTGTAATCCCAGTGAGTGCCTGTAATCCCAGTGAGTGCCTGTAATCTGGTGAGTGCCTGTAATCCAGTGTGTGCCTATAATCCAGTGAGTGCCTGTAACCCCAGTGAGTGCCTGTAATCCCAGTGAGTGCCTGTAATCCCAGTGTGTGCCTGTAATCACATTGTGTGACTGTAATCCCAGTGTGTGCCTATAATCCCAGTGTGTGCCTGTAATCCAGTGAGTGCCTGTAATCCCTATGAGCGTCTGTAATCCAGTGAGTTCCTGTAATCCCAGTGAGTGTCTGTAATCCAGTGAGTTCCTGTAATCCAGTGTGTGCCTGTAATCCCAGTGTGTGCCTGTAATCCCAGTGTGTGCCTGTAACACTAGCACTCAGGAGGCTGAGATACAAAAGATGGGCCACAAATTCATGGTCAGCCTGGGCTACAGAGTAAGACTCTGTCTCAAAGCAATAATAAACAAATAAAATAAAACTGCATGGTTAGGCTATCTGATGTAATTTCTATTTTAGGAGGAAAAAGAAGCTCAAAGTTTAAAGGCCATGATGTGATCTGAGGCTTGACCATTATACAACATGACCTGGCCTGCATTACTTACAATGCCCATTTCTTTCCTACAATCTGACACAAGATCAAAAGATGGAGATTTTGCACCCTTGAAATGCCATATCACTTTTCTTTTCTTGCTTTAAATACTTCATTGAAGAAAGAAAGGGAGCTGGGTGTGATCACACACACCTGTAATCCCAGCACTTGGCAAGCCGAAACTACTTGGCTACTGGCCAGCAGGGGGTACATAACAAGACCCTCTTTTAAACAAACAAACAATAAACAAAACATACACACGAGAAAGAGATGGGGGGAGAGAGAATGTTTCCCTTTCCTTTTTTTAATTGAAAATACTCTGATATAATACATCCCCTCCCTCCACTCTTCCAATCTCCCCCAGACCTCCCCCTCTCCCCCAGACCCACTCCCCCTCCATTTCCCTTCCTCCAGAGACTACAACCAACCCCCACAAAGCAAGACACAGTAAGACAAGGTCAAAAGCCCTCACGAGGAGGAAGAGGGTCTTTCTTGAGAGCCCAGGCTGATCCCCCTGCCTCCGCCTACCAAGTGCTGGACTTAACAGGCATGTACCTCGATGCCCGACTTTCATTTCCTTTAGATCAGAATATATAAACACGATTAAACACTCATTTCCTTTTGTTCCTTGCTAAATTAGAAATTTTAGTGACTCTCATATTGAAAACAAGGTCGGCGACTACAAAAGGCTGAATGGATTTGGGGTTGACTTAATCACAGTGACTAAGTTTGAAAGGAAATCCCTGAGTTGACTTAGTCCAACTGCCATGTCGCCAGCAGGCGTGGAGTCCCGACTCTCGGGATGTCGCAAAGCTGTTTCTTTAAGTACAATGCCAATATTTGGTATCTTTAACCAAGCACTTCCAAGAATTAAATATTTTCAGATGGCTTGTGAAACTGACCCGTGGGAGGGAAAAGCAAACAGACTCAAGTGTTCCTTGCTTTTTTTCTATCCCCTCCCATTCACGTTTTTCTCTACCCTCCATTCCCCCCAAAACCTGTTAGAATCTAATACTTCTGCAGTGGCGTCCACTTTTCTCCTGTTTGAGCCTCTGAAGAGTATGGACACTTGGTAACTTCCCCTTGTCTCTTTAGTGCTTTAAGAACAGGGGTGTGGAGGGAACATCAGACTTGCCAGGACACAGATTCTTCGCTTGACTGTAGTCTGGATCCTAAACCTTCTCCTGGGCCCACCCGTGCACATCAGTATAAAGAACAACTTAACTGGAATATAAATTTAGACTATAAAGTCAACTTAACTAGGTCCAGGTTAAGGTTAGTGTTAGTGGATTGGATGAGGATGGCCCCCATGGGCTCATATATTTTCATGTTTGGGTCTCAGTTGGTGGAACTGTTTGGGAAGCATTCAGAGGTGTGGCCTTGTTGGAAGTACGTCACTGGGGGTGGGCTTTGACGTTTGCAAAGCCTTTGCCATTCCCAGTTACCTCCCTCCGCTTCATGACTGTGTCTCAAGATGTAAGTTCTTAACTACTGCTCCGGTGCCTGCCCGCGGGCCGCCATGGTTCCCCCACCAAGATAGTCATGGACTCTAACCCTCTGCAACCATAAGCCCCAAATAAACCATCTGTAAGTTGCCTTGGTTGTGTGTCTGCCAGGGACTTGGTCCTAGACTCTGGTGGCACTACTGGGGGATGTTCTGGAAACTTTATGAGGTAGGACCTATCTGGAAGAAGTAGGTCACTGGGGTCGGTCTTTGGGCCAGGGCTGGGGGAGTCATATCCCCGACCCCTGCCCCTCTCCCTCCCCTTCTCTCCCTTCCTCCCCTCCATCACGCGCTTTCTCTTTCCTGTTCATAATGAAGTGAGGAAATTCTGTGCGCACATGCTCCTATTGTCATAATGGTCTGCCGGCGCACAGCGGTCCAGGCAACCACGGGCTGAAATCTCAGAAACGGTGAACCAAAAGTCTTCCCCGGAAAGTTGTCTGTTGGGGTAGGTACTTCGCCACGGTGACACCGAGTCTGACAACCTCACCGTTATCAATCTCCTCATGGTTGATATGATCTCTCGGGTTATCTGAGTCCTTCCCACCCCCACCCCCACCCCCCATCTGTCTGATTGCCCTGAAGTGTCTTGGACAAGCATCCCGTCAAGAATGTTGAGCGAACCACCTCTCGTCTCCTTAGTTCTCCTCTACCCAGCGACCCCAAGCTGCTCCCTGGCTCTAGACGCCCACGTACCCACCTGAACTCAGTGAGTCTCTCTCCCTACTGCAAGACCCCACTTGAGCAGTCCCCCGGGCCACTGCTGCGGCCCGCGGCGGAACAGTCTGCTTCCTCGCCATGTTTTTCCGAAAGGATACTGGGGACGACGGCTGCGCAGGAGACGGCCGAGATGGCCATCCGGACGTGGCACGTGGTGAGGCTGTTCCACTGCGGACAGGATTTGTAGGAGATGATCGATTGCAGGAGTGTGTAAGCCACACCGCAGACGAAAGCCAGAAGGGCACCACCGTCGTGGACCACGGGAACAGCTAACTCCTGCAGAGATCACAGGCGGGGTCTTACGCCGTGGGAAAGTGCTGACCTGAACCCACCAGCACCCATTCACTCCCTCTGGGAGGCTCTCGGCCAGTGGTTCTCATCCTTCCTAACGCTGAGACCCTTGAAAACCACTCCTCACGTTGTGGAGACCCCCAGCCATAAAATTATTTTCATCGCTCCTTCCTAACTGTAGTTTTGCTGCTGTTATGAATTGTAATGTAAATATCTGATATGCAGAATATCTGATACGCAACCTCCTGTGAAAGAGTCTTTTGAGCACCCCACCACCACCAAAGGGGTTACAGTCCATGAGTTGAGAACCCCTACAAGTCATCAGTATCCAGAAAAGCCTCCCACTGCTGATTAACGCCTGGGATGGAAGCTGCTTGTGCCACAGTTAGGCTTGTACCTGAGATAAGAAAAGGACAGCATCCACCCAGGAGGAGCGCTGTGTGGGTTGTGGGTGGGCTGTGGAGCCTGGCAGTTCTAAATCAAAAGCCCTGGCTCCACCCTGAGACTGTGACCTTAAGGTAATCAGAGCCTCCCTCTTGGTCGGCCATCACCTCTGCTAGGGAAGACTCTATGACAGCGTCTCCTATAAAAAACTGCATTTGGAGCAGGGCGTGATGATACACGCCTTTAATCCCAGCACTCAGGAGACATGAAAACCTCTGTGAGTTCAAGGCCAGCCTGGTCTATAGAGTGAGTTCCAGGACAGCCAGGGGTATAGAGAGAAACTCCGTCTAGATAAATAAATAAATAAATAAATAAATAAATAAATAAATAAATAAATAAATAAAAATGCATCGATGCATTTAGAAGCCAGGTGAGGTAGCTCAGTCCTGTGATCCAAGCACTCAGGAGATGGAGGCAGGTGAGTCACTGTTAAGAACCAACACAATCGCATGCACATGCTACAATACATCACGTTATTGTCTGTAAGTAGGATATCTAACACAGGCATACAGATACAGTTAGATATGAAAAGAAAGGGACAGTCTGTGTTTTAAAATATGCGTGCCCCTTTAAATGTGTGTGTACTTACAGAATTCAGGAAAACAATCTCTAAATGATATAGAGAAAAGCCTTTAAGATGAAAATTCTATATTATGTATATTTTACCATAGTTTTAAAAAACATCTTAGAAGAATTGAGAGAAAGAGATTCCTTTCATTGCTCGACTGTAAGGCATATTTGGGTGAGGGTAAAACAGAAACCAGTGATCATCTGCTACTGAGTCACTTTCAGGAATAATCAGAATTCTGGTACTTTCCACATTAATAGACATCCTGAATTTGAATATGTTTTCTCCTCCCACTAAGAGAAAATTTCCTTCCTCTGCTCTGGCCATCTTGACACATCCTCTGGCGCTGAATCTGCAAGCTTCACGGGCTCCCTGGGAGTGTTTACCCTGCCATGACCAGATTAGAAGACCCGGGACTCTGCAGGGTTTGTCCTGATGTGTCTCCTTCACGATGGTATATGTATGCACTCTACCACTAAAGAGGTCTTGAAACCAGGTGTGGTGGTCCACACCCATTATCACAGCACTCAGGAAGCTGAGGAAGGGGGATCCAGCAGCCATGGCCAGCCTGGGCTACATAGTGAGACCTGGTCTCAAAAAAATAGTCTCTCTCTGCCCCACCTCTCTCTTTTAAACAGAGCTTCATGTAGCCCAGGCTGGCATCAACTCCCTCTGTAGCCAAGGACCTTAAATTTTATATCCCCCTGCATCCACCTCCTAAACGCAATAGGCAGACTTGCACCATACCCAGAATTATAGGGTGTTGGGGATTAAACCCAGGCCTTCGTGCATGGGAATCAAGCATTCTGTCAGCTGAGCCACATCCCCGGCGGCCCCTGGTCCTTTAGAAGGGGAATGGTTCTTAGGTCAGACATGAATTTTGGGGGGATGAGATGTCCTTTGGACTGGGTAGAAGCCTTTGCAAGTTACAAGGCAAGAAGCACAGAAAACACTGAGGGGGTTAAACCTTGGATTTTTTTTTTTTTTTTTTGCCATAATGAACATCTCAGTTTTTAAAAAATTAGTTTTAACTTATAAATAATAATTACATATCCATGGTATATACGTTTTTTGTCTATGTTTATAATGTGAAATGATTAAATCAAGATCATCTCTATCTCTTTGGTGAGTGTGTTTGTTTGTTTGTTTGTTTGTTTGTTTGTTTGTTGAGACAGGTTCTTGTTATGTAGCTGAGGTTGGCTTCCAACTCAACCCTCCCTCAGCCTCCTAAGTGCTAGGATTACAGGTGTGTGTGTGTGTGTGTGTGAGAGAGAGAGAGAGAGAGAGAGAGAGAGAGAGAGAGAGAGAGAGAGAGAGAGAGAGAACATGCAAGCCGTGGTACACGATCAGAGGACAACTTCAGAAGTGAGTTTTCTCCCTCTGGTGGAATCTGGGGGTTGAACTGAGGTCATCAGGTCACACAACAAGGGCTGACATCTGATGAGCCATCTTACTGCCCTGGTTGACAGTTCTTAATTGGCTTTTTTTCCAGTTCATCACTTTAACCACTCGGCTGTGACCACACAAGCATGGCTTTTTCTTCTTCTTTTTTTCCCCCCTGTTCTGGCACCAGCCACCCTTTGTTTTTGTTTGTTTGTTTGTTTGTTTGTTTGTTTGTTTTGGGGGTTTTTCTTTTGTTGTTGTTTTGTTTTGTTTTGTGTTGTGTTTTTGTTTTTGTTCTTGTTCTTTTTTTTTTTTTTGGTTTTTGAGAAAGGCTTTCTCTGTGTAGCCCTGGCTGTCTTGGAACTCACTCTGTAGACCACACTTGTTCAAATGTTAAATGGTCTTATTTAAAAAAAACAAAACAAAACTCAGAGCCTGATATTGGAGTAAATGATGAAAGATCAGAGGAACAAAGGAACAAGTCACCTCTTACCTCTAGGACTCCTCAGTCTGAAAAGCTTTCCTCAGCTGAAAGGCTTTAGTTCCTGTCTCCTCATGCCTTATATACCTTTCTCTGCCCACCTATATCATTTCCTGTCTCAACTTTCCTAGTGCTGGGATTAAAGGCATGTGACTCCCAAGTCCTGAGATTAAAGATGTGTGACTCCCAAGTCCTGAGATTAAAGGTGTGTGACTCCCAAGTGCTGGGATTAAAGGTGTGTGCCACCACTGCCTGGCATGTGGTCCAGGGTGGCTTTGAACTCATGGAGATCCACATGGATCTCTGCCTCCCGAGTGCTAGGATTAAAGGCGAGTGCTGACACTGTCTAGCATCTGTGTTTAATCTAGTGGCTTGTTCTGTTCTCTGATCTTCAGGCAAATTTTAGTAGGGTACACAATACACCACACGCTGGTCTCAAACTCAGTGAGATCTGCTTGCTTCTGCCTCCCCGCTGCTAGGATTCAAGACATATGCCACCACCTCCAGGCTTCAGCCACCCTTTATTTCCGTAAAATAAACACTAAACTAAAATTTATTTGTAAAAATAAAAAGTTAGTGTTCCCTTGCTTCAGCTCTTTTGGATCATACCTATGAGGAAGATCTTGTAGATACTTGTCTTTTTGTGTCTGGTTTATTTCATTTTGTGTGGGGTGCTGTTCATGTGGGTGCAAATACGTGTGTGTTCATGTGTCCACACGGAAAGCAGAGGTCAACCTCAGGTGTCACTTCTCAGGAGCCACCCGCTTTGTTTGGACAGGATCTCTCACTGACCTGTAACTCACCAATGAGGTCAAGTCAACGGGCCAGGGATCTCTCACTGACCTGTAACTCACCAATGAGGTTAAGTCAATGGGCCAGGGATCTCTCACTGACCTGTAACTCACCAAAGAGGTTAAGTCAACAGGCCAAGGATGTGTCACTGACCTGTAACTCACCAATGAGGTCAAGTCAATGGGCCAGGGAGCCTCAGGACTGGTGTCACCATCCCTGAGTTACCCTGGCTTCTAGGGATTAACTCAGGTCCTCCTGCTTACCACTTAACATGATGCCTTACGTCATCATCTCAAAGGACAGAATTCCAAAAAGAAAAGAAAGCAGAGACAGGAATAAATGAGGCAAACACAAGACTGAGCCACCTGCCCACCCAGTTGGGGAAGCAAGCTGTGAACGTCTCGTCAGCAGGATTTAGATGGTCAAATTACCAGGGCCTCCACTGTCTCTGGGCCTCCCAGCTCAGATTCTTCTCCAGGTCCACAGCTGATAGCATGCTAAAAATGAACTACAGGACCCCAGACAAGGAAGCTGTCAGGAGATGTTCCTGAGAGCACAGGCAAGGGAAACAGTTGACTCCCATGGGCGCTGTAAAGATCCTACGTCTAGGTTCTATGACCTAGTTCATGGAAGCCTTAAAGGAGAGGTGTTTGTTGTTGTTGTTGTTGTTGTTTTTGGTTTTTCAAGACAGGGTTTCTCTGTGTAGCTTTGTGCCTTTCCTGGAACTCACTCTGCAGTCCAGGCTGGCCTGGAACTCACAGAGATCCGTCTGCCTCTGCCTCCCAAGTGGTTTTTTTGTTTTGTTTTGTTTTGTTTTGTTTTGTTTTGTTTTGTTTTGTTTTGTTTTTTAAATCCATTCTCTGGGCTGGAGAGATGGCTCAAGGGTTAAGAGCACTGGCTGCTCTTCCAGAGGACCTGGGTTCAAATCCCAGCACCCACATGGCAGTTCACAACTGTCTGTAACTCCAGTTTCAGGGAATCTGACACCCTTACAGAGACATATATGCAGGCAAAACACCATGCACATAAAAATAAATAAATCATAAAAAAGATCCATTATCTAAACATCTATATTTTCTTCATGAAGTCTGTCCTTTATGATTTTTAAAGCAGCATTTACAACTTACAGTGTTATTCAGAGAAAGTGATATGCAAAATCCACACTACCATCCCATTGAACAATTCATAATCACACGCTGATAATGCATAGCATTCTAAGTTCCCCTCCCCACTTCAGCATACTTTCTGATGGAAGAGCTGTAAACTGTGCTATCGCCTTTCATCACCCAAGGATTGGTTCAAAGATTGGTACCTGGCCTGCAGGTCATCCTGAATACACTGTACCATATAAGGAAGGGGGCCTTTCACCCTAACTGTTGGCAAAGGTGCTCTATCCTGATGCCCACCCCAGTGCTGACAGAGGGCATCTCCCTTGATGAGTGCAGAGACAGTGAGTCTGTGGGGCTCGTGAGATGCACGTCAAGCTGAGGCCACTCTGACCGCGCTCCAGTTCCACGCAGGAGTAGACGTCGGAGAATAGATGGGCAGAAGGTGATGTAGGAGGTTTGTGTTTATTCCTGTGTACGGTATATGCTCAAGCTGCCCACTAGAGTGAAGGTTGCCATCTTTTGTGAAAACAAGCATGATACAAGGTCATTGTTGGTGGGGAGAAGGTGAGAGATTCTCCTGGGCAGAGCCCAAGGCCTCCTGTAGCAACCCATCCTGCTCTCACATGAAGACAACAGGCAGAATTCAGGGCAATCACAGTGGCTATCACAGTCACTAAGTACAGACTGCTGGCTACAGGACGCTGATTCTCTCATCCAATCCTCGCAACAGTCTTAGGAGGTGGGCACTATCAGCAGTGTGAACAGGAAGTTCACAGATTTTTCTAAGATATTAAATAGCTTCTCCATAGGCAAATCAAATGCTTTCTTGGGAAAGACTGTGGGATGAGCAGGAATCTACAAATTAGAGAAAAGCATGGGTACTGGAACAGAGGCCATATTTGGGTTCTGCAAACTAATTGATTGAATAAACCTGAAGCAAATGATTTCACCTCCACAAACCAAATCTTCATCTACAAAAGGGAGAGGTCAGGTGATGGCTTGTAGCCAATGGTGGAGTTATAAGCATTCTGTCTGAGGAAAATCATTTACAAAGCTAACGTAGCTCTTGCTTCAGACTACATGAACAGAACTGGGAAGCCAAGCATGGTACTCAGTGCCTGCAGTCCCTGTACTCAGAAGGCTGAGGCAGGAGAACTCAGGATTAATAGTTTAAGGTTAAGTGAGTGAGTGAGTGTGTGTGTGTGTGTGTGTGTGTGTGTGTGTGTGCGCGCGCGTGTGTCTGCGCACGCATGCAATTAAAATGAGGACTGCCAAGAGTTCCAGGCCAAGCCAAGGGGGTAAAGAACTGTCTTAAAAACAAACAGCCGGGCGGTGGTGGTGCACGCCTTTAATCCCAGCACTGGGGAGGCAGAGGCAGGCGGATCTCTGTGAGTTCGAGGCCAGCCTGGGCTACAGAGTGAGTTCCAGGAAAGGCGCAAAGCTACACAGAGAAACCCTGTCTCGAAAAACCAAAACAAAAAAACAAACAAACAAAAAAAAAAAAAAACAGACAAACAGAGAGCAGAGCTGAGCTTGCAACACCGTTTGAGGTATACACTCTCACTGTCTTGCATATATCAACCCCTTCTCTCCCAGTTCCCAGGCAAGACTGGCAATCGTGTTAAAACTCGATCAACCCAGTTCTAATTCATTGACCTCATAGCTCATCCATAACCCTGCCAACACAAGCTGGTTTCTTGAATTCCTGCTTCTCAACTCACACTCTCTTTCATTGTCAACCACCCCAAACGCTCGGGCCATACCTGAAAATTGGCTACAATGCCCATTCCAATACACCCCACCAGTCCAAGAACTAGCGACACCAAGTTAAAGACCGGCGTGCCGAAATAGCAGGTCTCATTTTGCTTCTCCACTATTTTATATCTCGTGTACATCGTAGCTGCACCTGAAAAAAATATATAGTCTAGTGAAATTTAATCCCTGATTCTTCTAATGAAAAACAAGAACATGTGTGAGTCATTTTTTTTTTTTTTTTACAAAATTTCTTAATTACGGCTGGGAGTGTGGCATGAGGCCTTGGGTTTGATTCCCAGCAAAGAAAAAAGTCCCGATTGCAACATATTTTGTTCTTCCCATTCTCTGCCCCCATGCAGTGTACACATACACACACACACACACACACACACACACACACACACACACACACACACCATCTTGGCTATTTTCACGTAAAGGGCATTGCATTCCATGTGTTATTCTTTGACTTGCTTTTCTCACTTAACAGTGTACCGTGAAGACTATTCCAAGTCACTGCCAAATCAGTCTACGCTGTCACTTCCAGGAGGCTTCTATCTGGTGTGTGAGACCCTGTCTTTATTTTGCCCTTCTCTTGTAGATGAATTTCTATTTTGCTCCCTGCGTTTTCCAGCTACAAACAAGACTCCATCAACATTCCCGATTTGTAAGTTTGGGGCACATTTTCAGAACAATAGTCTGGGGGAAAAAATACTCAGGATTAAAATGCTGAGAATCGGGTCTCAATGGCTCTGAGTCAGCTGAGGTGGGAGAGTAACTGTGTGCTTAATGCTTTCAACATAAGCAACCGTCTAAGGAGTGAAACCTAGAAACTTTAGTTGGTATGTCCTCATGAGTGAGTGGTAACAGTTCCAGCCTTCTGAAAATTGCCTTTTGGCTTTCCCCATGCCTTCTGAGACTTGCATGACCACGGTGCATTCATATTTCCCCCTTGGGTTCAAGTTGTAGGGGCTTTGACACATTCTGCACACCAGTCTTGTGTCTACTGCTAATATTAAATTTTTTCTTCTGGTCTGTTTTTAAAGTGTGTAAAACGTGTGGCCCTCGCTATGATAAGGTGGACTTCATGAGTACTGATACAGTAAAGGCCACACTGGAAGAGACCCTGTCTCAAAATTTTAAAAGGTTAAAAACTAGGTAAACAAACAGCAGCCTAGCGCGGGGCGATGGCACATGGCTCTACTCCCAGACCGTAGAAGGTTAGGGAAGGAGAATTGCAAGCTCTATGAAACCCTGGTCTTACACAACCAACGTTAAGTGGGCCTGGCTGTAGAGCAAGACTTTATCTGGAAGAGAAAAAGCTACAACTGGACACTTAGCCCAACTTCACAATTGTAACATATTCATGTCACGTATTGTGTCTAAAGCCTGAACCTGTCCTTGGTTGTGGTCAAACGAATTACTCGTTCTTCTAAGTCTGGCTCAGCAAAGACGCATAAAGGCCTCAGGACTGACTGGCCCTGTGTTTCTTTCTCTTTCCTCTTGCTCACCTCCAAACCCAGTTGGAAGAGCCCACCGATGAGTGACCACATGAAACTTTCTATCAGGTTGCACAAATTCTAAAGAGGTTCGCTCCCTCAGGAGGGTTCCAGGAAGTCCTCCTGGTCTACTCTGGAGAGGGAAGCGGGGGTGGGGGGTGGGGTGGGGTTACACAATCGGCCCTGAAGGCTCCACAGGGCGGAGGGGGGAAGGATTGACAGCCCCACATCTGAAGCCTGCATCCTCCAATCCTCAGAGGACCGGGTTTTGTATCAATGGTAAAGCAACTGGATTCACTCTACATGACGTCAATGGACTCATGACAGGTTTGCATCCCATTAATTATTTCTGCACGGCTTCTGAGGAGTGGAAACGAAAAGAGAAAGTCATCCCAGAGACGGACACAAACTACTCTGGTTTGATCTTTTTCTATTTCTCCTCACAGGTCAGCAGTTCCCAATCTGTAGGAAGCATCCAAGTCCCCTAAACTGTTTTGTTTTGGACTTATGGTACTAGGGATCAAACCTGGTACTGCCTACATGCCAGCGAAGTGTTCTATCACTGACCTACACCCTGGTTCCATGTGCTTTTTACAACATGCGTTCCCTGAGTTCTTGACTAAACAGATCTGGGTCGCTCAGGATCATGCTTCTAACCCCAGATGATTCTGTGTAAGCTGCTGAACCATCAGAAAACATCTTAAAGACATCGCCTTATGCACTGCACTATGCAGGTGCCTTAGCTACAAAGATTTTTTTGTTGTTGGTGGTGGTGGGTTGTTTGTTTTTGTTTTTTGAGACAGGGTTTCTCTGTGTAGCC
Organism: Peromyscus leucopus; assembly: GCF_004664715.2. Taxonomy (NCBI): domain Eukaryota; kingdom Metazoa; phylum Chordata; class Mammalia; order Rodentia; family Cricetidae; genus Peromyscus; species Peromyscus leucopus. The sequence goes on along the minus strand of NC_051078.1, from coordinate 41,282,164 downwards.
CTGGCTGTCCCGGAATTCGCTCTGTAGACCTGGCTGGCCTTGAACTCAGAGATCCACCTGCCTCTGCCTCCCGAGTGCTGGGATACAAGTAAGTTTTTTAAAAACTAAATTACACTGAAAAGCCATTTCAGGGCTAGAGAGATGACTCGGTGGTTAAGAAATCTTGTTGCTCCAGCATTTGGACTGGAGGTCAGATCCCAGCATCCACGCTGAGCGGCTCAAAAATGCTTGTAACTCTAGGGGATCTGACTTCCTCCTTCTGGCCCCCCAAGGGCACTGACACATGTGTGTTTGTATACACACACCAACAGTAAAAATTAACCACCAACATGGGCATGTTTGTGCATACACACACACACACACACACACACACACACACACAAATAATAAAAATAAATCTTAGATAAAATAAAAACTTTCACTCCATTTTAGAAGTTTGGGATTTAAAACTACCTCTTACAAATCCTGCGTCTGATTACCAGATAAAGTATAGTTCTATGAAGCTATACATAATTTTGAATTTTTTACATACTTAAGTCTCTCAAAGTAGTCTAACTAGAGTTACAAAGGTAATGCTTTTTTGTAAAGCACACAAACTATAAATAACATTTTATTTCACATGAGATTGTAAAGTTCTCATTTATAATAATCATGTCCTTACCAAGAAATGCAGAGAAGTTTATCATGAATCCAAAAATACCACTCTCTGGAGGCGTGGTTCCTGTGTCACTGAGAAGGAACAAAATAAAATAGCTGAATTATTTCTAAAGGAATTTCAACTCCAACCCCTGGACAGATAATTGGTCCATTTTATATTGGTCTTTCTCGGTGTTCAGACACTGAATTTCACAGGTATGACCTGAAGTTGTTCTAAAATATTTTTGTTTGGGCTCTAAAGAAATCTTGGTGGTGGCGGCAGCGGCGGCGGCGGTGGCGGCGGCGGCGGCGGCAGCAGCGGCAGCAGCAGCAGCAGCAGCAGCGGCCGCCTTTAATCCCAGCACTCGGGAGGCAGAGCCAGGTGGATCTCTGTGAGTTCGAGGCCAGCCTGGTCTCCAAAGCAAGTTCCAGGAAAGGCGCAAAGCTACACAGAGAAACGCTGTCCTGGGAAAAAAAAAAAAAAAAAAAAAAAAAAAAAACACTAAAACTTGTTTTCTACTAAAAAAAAAAAAAAAAGATCACATTTAGGGCTAGGGAGATAGACCTGTCAGTGAAGTGTTTTTGCACAATCGTGAGGCCTAGGTTCAATTCCCAGCACCCGTGTGAAACCTCTAGGTGTGGTGCCTCCCACTTGTAATCATAAGGAACTTACTGCTGTCTGGTCTGCCTAGATGAATCAGTGAGAGATAGTGTCTTGAGAAACAAATGGGGACTGAGCTTGTGATTTGCCCTCCAGCATCCACAAGTATGTGTACACACACAAGCACCCATACCTGCACTGCACATACACACCTACTCACACATTACATGAAGACACCATACACGCTATGGTGCTTTGAAAGAAAATGGCCCCCAAAGGGCATGGCACTTTGGGGAGGTGTGGCTTGTTGAAGTAGGTGTGGTCTTGTTGGAGGAAGTGTAAAATGTGAAGGTAGGCTTTGAGGTCTCGTTTATGCTCAAGCCACGCCCATTGAGATGACCACTTGCTGTCTGCCTAGAAGCCGAGACGTAGAACCTCAGCCACCTCTGCAGCACCATGATGGACTAACCCGCTGGACTGCAAATGAGTCACCACAATTAAACGATTTCCTTTGTAAGAGTCGTCATGGTCATGGTGTCTCTTCACAGCAATAGACACCCTGACCAAGGCACTTGGGCAAAAGTTAGAACGTGTTTAATATAAACAACACGACTGTTTCTTAAACAACCCCACCTGATGAGCTCAAGATGAAGAATTGAGTGAGACTACTTTGAAAAATAAAAGTAACTGAAAAAATATGTTTGAAAATCCTATGGTTGAGATATTAAGTGCATATAAACGCAACACTTTGAATGACTGGATTTATGCACAGTAACATAAAACTGAGTGATATTATTGATCACTACTAAGTACTTTATGGAAACCCCACCGGAAGGGACCTTCATTCATAGCTGGTCCTCAGCTACAAGCAGCCCTTAGGTCACGAGTTGAACACGCCCCCTAGGGTATGGAAGGTGTTTTCATTTGGTCAATTAGCTTAACAAAAAGAGGTTCCTATTTAAAAAAAAAAAAAAAAAAAAAAAGACTTAGGTGCAATCTATCAGTTCCTTAGGTGACTCAGAAAGCAGTGTTGAAGACCTGGGAGCATGGCCCAGTATCAAAGTGCCTAGCATGCACAGGTACCCAGCTCCATTCAGAGGAAGTGTGTGGGCATGTTCTATTGTCTTTTCGTGGGCACCAGGTTAAAAATGTCACCAGGCCACTCCCAGGCACCCTTCCAGCTTAAAAAGGATGGCGAAGGTGCTCCCAACATGAAATGGCTTGCGCTGGTTCCGGGTGCTTCCGGTCTTAAAAACAGCTCTGAAGTGTGTATGTTGAAAACTGATCACACTGGAAAGACACACTTCCAAGCGTGCGGAAAATTCTACAAGAAGTCTGTGCCTGCGGAAAGCAGGAAGCTCCAAGTGCTGTCGACACTTGACTTTTAAAGAGGCTGTAAAGGGGCGAAGTGTGCCTAAGACAAACACCTTGACTCCTTGCTAATTTCCATTTTGTCGTCAGAGCCTGATTAGGACAGAGCCTCCCACTTGCCCAGCTTCCTACACTTAAGGAGGAGGGCTGGAGAAGGCTACCCAAGTGCAGGGTGCCTTCTTGAGCCCAGGGCTGAGTGGATGGGGAAAGGGACAAGAGCCAGGAACAGAAAAATGGCAGAGAGAGCCTGAGCCCAGGGGCAGCACATCTGCCAGATGATTAAGTCTGAAGAGAACGTCAGTCTTCCTGTTTCCACCTTAGGGTGTGAAAGATCAACCACCAGAGAGGAGCCTCACGGTTCTTGGCATTCATCTACCGCCTTAGGCATGCCAGGGAGATGAGCTAGGGTGGGTGTGCGTGATTTTGGGAAGGGAAACAAATAGCATAATGAGTTGATAGTCAAGAAAGTACATGGCTGGGAGATAAAAACATTCTGAAAGGCCATAGGAAAACAGCTAGACTTGGGCACGTGTCTATTGATGGTAGACCATGATGTATGTCAAACGCCTGGATATACAGTCCATGTGGCACCAAACATGGGATCTGAAAGTTCAGAAGTTCAGAATGGTATTTTATTCTTGTTTATCTATTTCAAACCACATAGGTATGGTGTGGTTCATTGTGGCACCAAACATGGGATCTGAAAGTTCAGAAGTTCAGAATGGTATTTTATTCTTGTTTATCTATTTCAAACCACATAGGTATGGTGTGGTTCATTGGTGAGTGTGTGATTAATGTGAAGGAAAGTCTCAACTGAAAATAGGATAATAAATAAACAGATGAACAAACAAATAAATCCCTACAGGCAGGATATAAAGCAACCTGTAAATAACATATTTATTTACCTATGTGTTTATTGAATGAATGACTCTAACTCCCCACCCCCAAAAAGACTAGTCAAGACTTGGTGGACATACACCTGTAATCTTAGCACTTGGGAGGTTCAAGCAAGCTATGAGTTCAAGGCCAGCTTGGGCTACATAGCAAGACCCTGAAACAAAAAAGACCTAATATATATTACTTATTGAATATTAATTATGCATCAGACATGGTTTATATTTACTGTATTGTTTGTAATTTCATCTTCAGGAGCCTAGTTAAATGTGTATGGGGGGGTGTCCGAGCCTAGCTGAATGTATATGGGCATGTCTTCTATAAATTACATTTTATTCAGGAAGAAATTGGGTATTTTGGAAGTTTCACAACTTTTTCAAGTTAGAGGAATCTATACCAAATGTCCAGTTCCTTGATTCCTGGTAGTCAAACAAAGTCATCAGAATGATTGGGGAGAGGGACCACGGATGGGCCAATAAATGTTTAACAGGCAGCTCTTGAAGATGCTTGGTTTTTTGCCAAGTCCTTAAGGAACATATATCCAACAAGGGAAACAAACGTTACCAAAACTCAAGACACTGAACATGGAGTTGGAAAGAGAAGTACATGGATGGCTGTCAGGAAGCGTGCCCGCTGACCCCAGCACGCCACAGGAAAGAAGCCCCATGGTAAAGAGAAGGGACCACTAGGCCTTTGCTGTAGACCAGGAAGCGATTAATGAAGTAAGAACTCTAGGCTCTTCAAATAGCAGAATTTAGTTATAAAGTCTCTTCGACAAGCAATGCCACTATGCTGTACTAATTTTTCTCCAGGATTCTGAATGGACAATAGCTATATCATCGATGCATTAGTTCACACCCAGGAGGCTCGTATTCACCACCTTTTCACCACCATAGGCCGCTGTCAACACTACAACTACTTAAAAAACAAAACTTCGCTATGACTCTTTACAAATAACACTATAATTTATTCACTTATCAATAAAACCTATTGGAATCAATCAGAATTCATCAACAAGAAGTGGGTGGCTCACTCCGTATCCCCAGCATATAAGAAGCTGAGGCAAGGATTACCTCAAGTTCAAAGCCTGCCTAGGCTTATGGTGTGAAACTCTGTCTCACAAAAAAAAAGTCAGCAAACTATCTGAGATACAATTTGAGTCAGAATTTCCTAAATATGTCTGGTAAAAACTGTCAAATTTGGGGTTTTCTATTCACAGATGAAATGGTACCTAACTACATGAGCTAGTTTTTTCTCAAGAAAATTCATGAAAATTCTCTAAGCAGCAAATAAAATCTGGCCATATCTACAAACGTCATAGAACAGTATTATTGGGGCAAGAAGACAACAGAAGATGAGCCTACTATATGGAAGGGGTAAGGGACATGCAAGATGTGAACCTACTGTGTGGAACGGGTAAGGGACATGCAAGATGTGAACCTACTGTGTGGAAGGGGTAAGGGACATGGGATGAGGACAGAAGGAATGGAGGCTGGCGGATGCCTTGTAGGAAAAAGACAAACAAAAACGAAATATAGTAGTATGCCTATTTCATAATTAAACCTGTCATTGTGTATGCTAACTTAAAATAAATAATTGTAATAAGTAATAAATAATAGTATTGTCTGTTCATTAAAAGTAAAAGGGTTCTTATTATCGATGAAAAATGTCTTCATGCTGGGTGTGATAGTGCAAGTTTTTAGTCTCAGCACTCAAGAGGCAGAGACAAGTAGAGATCTGTGAGTTCAAGGCCAGCCTAATTCATTTATTGAGTACCAGGCCAGTCATGGCTGTATTGTGATACCCTGTCAAAAAAGAACTCTTCATAAATCTGTCAAGTCTCTGATATTACATGCTATGTGATAAGTAAACTTTGAGTAATCCCTTCCACCAGATGTGGAAATGCAATAAATGTAGTGACAGCAAGGGACAGCCAAGAGACTTTGTGGGTGAGCCTCTTTTTAAATTTTCTCGGTAAGCTCACACTAAATGATGCCACTGCACAAGATCAGAGGTAGAGCAGTTGGACATCCATATCTGTATCTATATCCATACCTATTGAATCCATGGACTCAGCCAAGCAAGAATCCAAAACACATTTCGAACTGGATGCTTATTGATATACCCTTGTCATTATCCCCTAAACAATACTGTCCAACAACTACTTGGACAGTATTTACTTTGTATTAGATGTCCTAACTAATCCAGAGATGACTAAGCATGCAGGAGAATGTGCATGCTTATACATATTAAATACCCTATGCTATTCTATATAATGCATTTGAGCAGCCCCCTTCTTCGGTATCCTCAGAATTTTGTATTCCCATGGTGTCCAGGAAACGGTCCTTCACAGACACCATGGGATGTGTTTGGTTGAGAGAGGTATATCTGGGTGCCTGATTGAAGACACTGGAGCAGGTGAGAGGGCAAAGCAGCTGCTTTCCAATGTAGCTGAAACCATTGCATCCTGCTCCCAGCACAGCATTCTGCATCACATGGCTTCCCAGCATGCTTTGCCCTGCCTCAGTCTCACCCACCACCTCACCGGCCTTCCTGTTAAGGAGGAATTTACAGCAGCAATCAGGGGTAATTTTTCTTTTGCCCGTGGTTTAGAAGTTGTTGAAGCCATCGAATACACAGTAATTTCAAAACAAGCTGTACCTGGGAAATGAATTATGACCACGTTTCCTGTGTTTACATTTATATAAATTAAGCCAACTTTGGAAAATTCCAATGAACTTGAAGAACATACTCCAAACTAAACATATGCTAAGGCAATGAATAATCACTTAAAGCAGGAACAATACAAAGAACGCATGCCTGATGGTGCATGACTTTCCCAAGCATGGACAATCCATGTTCTTTATCACTCAGCACATGTGATTTCCACTACCAAGGTGATGGCTTAAACCAGGGACTGGAGATGCTGAGTACAGGATGTAACATTATCTGTGTCTTCAGACGGAAGGTTATTAGCCTAATGCCAGGTTCAGTGAGAGCCCCTGTCTCCATGGAATAAGGCCTACCAAGAACATGCTAAATAGTTATTGTTAGTCAAACTCCTCAACCATGGCTCCAGAGAAGCCTGCAAACCCCTGACTGCAAGCATACAACACTGTGCTCACACAGCAGTGGAAATGTGCTTAAGGAAATGTAACATGGGCCATCAGGGCAGAGTTCCTAATCGTGTCCATTGACGTTAGATGTTCAGCCTAACAGTGGGAGAGGCTTCCCACTCACATGGCCTTGGGCAAGTTTTTTGAGGTTTCCTTTCTTTTTCTTTTTTAATGTAGCAATACTGTCTTAGTTGGGTTTCCTATTGCTATGGTGAGACATCATGATCACAGCAACTTTTATAAAGAAAACATTTCATTGGGGCTGGCTTACAGTTTCAGAGGTTCAGTCCATTATCATCATGACAAGAAACATGGCGACATGCAGGCAGGCATGGCGCTGGAGCTGAGTGCTACATCTTGCAAACAGGAAGTTGACTGAACGTCACACTGGGCACAACTTGAGCACCACCTCCTCCAAAAAGGCCGCACCTCCTAGTAATGCCACTCCCTTTGGGATCCATTTTCTTTCAAAGCACCACAAAGTCTAACTACCTTGTGTTGGATCTTTGGTTTTGAAACAGGGTCTCATTCTGTAACCCCGGCTCACCTGGATTTCACTATGTAGCCTAGGCTGGCCTTGATTTTTACCTCTCTTTGCCTCTCAAGTGCTGAGATTAAAAGTATGAACCACCACACTCTGTTTGATTTGTTTTATTAAGACAGACTCTTCCTATGTAGTCCTGGCCGGCCTTGAACTCACAGAGACCCACCTGCCTCTGCCTCCCCAGCGCTGTGATTAAAGGAGTGCACCACCACCTTCAGGCATAATTTTGATTTTGAAATTAAAGTCCTGACCAAACATTTCATGCCATTTACCTTACCATGCAACTCTGGTTCCCTCTTTACAATGTCTTAATTCTATACGTAGCCTGGTTTTCTGCCATTGTTTACTGAGCAGAAATTATGGTCATGAGGAACAGCATGGGTGCTTAAGACCACATCTGCTGTCTAGCAAAACCACACTTCCTCTGGGTGGTGGTGGCACACGCCTTTAATCCCAGCACTCAGGAGACAGAGCCAGGTGGGTCTCTGTGAGTTCGAGGCCAGCCTGGGCTACAGAGTGAGTTCCAGGAAAGGCGCAAAGCTGCACAGAGAAACCCTGTCTCAAAAAAAAAAAAACACTTCCTAAAACAAGTCAGGTGGATGCACTTACAAAAGGCCAGTCCAGAACCCAGAATTGACAAAATTCTAAGAGTGCAGGATCACATGGCAGACCCAAGCACATGTCCAAGGAATGTTTAAGAGGGTAGCCTGGATGTTATAGGCCCATAAAGATTAACTGATACCAGAGAGCCTGTAGGAGGAAAGAGAAACTCCAAATTAGGCATGGTGGCTAGTGCTTGAGAATGTGGGCGTGGCCTAATCCTACGAGGCTATTTTGTTTGTTCTTGGTTTTGATATCCTTGCATTAACGGGTGCATAATGCACATAAAAAATACCACTTTCTACCACTCCAACTTACTACATGTAGTGGTCTGATTCCATGTTTTTAATTTAACCACAGGATAGAGAGCCTGTTTGTTTAAAATATTGAAAACATACCAAAAATATGCCAGGAAAGTTCCATCTTACTGACCTCAGCAGCCCTCAGCCACAAACAATTTTTATTAGTCTCTTTATTTGAGGCGCTGGTGATGATCTGGGGTCTGGTGCATGCTAAGCATGTGCTTTTTTGTTTTTTTGTTTTGTTTTTTGAGACAGGGTCTTAGTATGTTGTCCTGTCCACCCTGCAGCTTGCTGTGTAGACCAGGCTGGTCTTGAACTCACAGAGATCTGACTGCTTCTGCCTCCTGAGTGCTGGGGATTGAAAGTGTGCACCACCCCACCTGGCCAAGCGTGCACTCCTGTCTCTGAGTTCAGTCCCCAGTTCTTTTAGTCTTGCTGAAGTCGTCTTTGTCTCAGGCTGGCCTCAAACCTCCAGCAATTCTCCTGCCCCTGCCCCTTGAGTGCTGAGATGAAATTGTGCACTAACACACCCCAGTTTCCTCTTGATCTTTACGCAAGCTGGTACAACTGTATTTGTTTTTCTCCTCTTTTGTTTCTAACTAAAAACAGCAAGCTTGGTTCTGCATCTTGCTTTTTATCCATGTCATAATGTACCTCAGAGCGCTTCCACGGTGGGATGCCACACGGAGAGCTCTCTCGCTGGAAGCACTTCATTCTTTGGCTAATCTATTTATTTAGCAAGTCTTCTGACTATTTGAATGGTGGCCAAGCTGACCGAAAACAATGTCGTAGCTCAATGGGAGAGACCTTGTCACACACACTAAGCTTGAGTTTGCTCCCCTACCACACGCAGCAAATAACTAGATGAGCAAGTAGATGCCCTGAGCAACCTTACAGATGGCATTTCGTTCACACAGGAAAGCAACCTGTAGGATACTTTTCCCAAAAAAGGGCAGCTGTTACATCACAGAATGTATCTGACACTTTCATAGATTTTTTACTAAAGTCTCTCCATAAGATTTAAAATCAAGGGCTGGAGAGAAGATTCAATGGTTAGGAACACTGTCTGCCCTTCCAAAAGACCCAGATTTGATTCTCAGCACCCACAGGGAGACTGACAACCATCTGTCACTTCTGTCCCAGGGGATCCAACATTTTGTCTAGCCTCTCAGGGTACTAGGCGCACACATGGCGCACAGACATACATGCAGGCAAACCACCCATTAAAAAATAATAATAAAATGTTAAATTTAAAATCAATTTACATTCCCAGGAGCAATGTATGGAAGGGTCTGTTTCCCCCCAAAACCTCACCAATAGTGTTATCAAATGAAAAACAGCATCAGTGAATTCCAATGGGAATTACTTCTTCTTCTTCTTTTTTTTTTCCTGAGACAGGGTTAGCTTTGTGCCTTTCCTGGATCTCACTCTGTAGCCCAGACTGGCCTCGAACTCACAGAGATCCGCCTGGCTCTGCCTCCCAAGGGCTGTGATTAAAGGCGTGCGCCACCACCGCCCGGCTTCTTTCGTTTGTTGTTTGTTTTTGTTTTGTTTTACTTATGCATGAATTTCAGTATCTTTCCAGGTCTCAGAATCATCTGAACGTTTATGCAACATATTAAAGAGTAACGGAGTTACTCACTGGGCTTGGTGGTCCATGCCTATTATCCAAGCACTCGAGAGGTGGAGGCAGGAAGATCAAAAGTTCAAAGTAGTCCTTGGCTTCCTATCAAGTTTGAGGCCAGCCTAGACTAGTGGAGACTTTATTTGAAAAGACAAACAAAACCAAAAAAAAAAAAAAAAGACCAACAGTGTCACAAAGAGAAGTTATCTGATAAGGAGGAAGCTGACTTGAAGGCCATCCTGGAAAGTGGTTCCCCTCTTAATTCACAAATGTGCTAAAAGTACCAGACCACCACAATGGCCAAACAGTGAAGGGAACTCATCCTGAGAAACTGCACATCACCAACCAAACAGCCAATTGGCTGAACTTACCTAATTCGGATCCACCAGGACCTGGGGTAAACGGATTGGGGAAGGGGGCATTTTTCTATACATGCCCAGGGCCTTGAAGATTACAAGGCAAGTGTTCCATCACGGAACTCCACCCACTTTCCGAGCGCTCATGGATCTTATATTCCTGATTTGTTAGAAGGTGATGGGTGCTGGGGTGAGCAAAAGACTGAGGCCAACACCTGTGGTTGTCCTCTGATGCCTTCAAGCAGTTGGACTATAGCTGTGGTTGCCCTTGGAGACCCACCGGCCAGCGATGGCAAGTGAACCACACATGTGAGTGACGAGGATGGATTAAAACTGCAAGCCCATGGCCTCCAAGACCACTCAGTGGGTGAAAGCGTTTGCTTGCTAGCCTGATAACTGGAGTTCGATCCCTGGAAACCACACAGCATACGTAGAGAATTGGCCGCAACAGATTGGCCGATGATCGCCACTTGTATGCCACAGAACTCGTGTGTGCACACACATACATGTGCATAGGTAGTCTGGTTCCAGGGGTCCAAGAGAGGTAGGATGCAATTTTAAATCTTGAACTAGCTGGGCAGTGGTGGCACCCACCTTTAATCCCAGCACTCGGGAGGCAGAGGCAGGCGGATCTTTGTGAGTTCAAGGCCAGCCTGGAAAGGCACCAAAGCTACACAGAGAAACCCTGTCTCAAAAAATAAAAAATAAAAAAAATAAATCTTGAACTACCCTTCCTGGTATTATTAGGACAGGGTTTGCTAAGATGATGTTTGAAGAAAGAGATGAGAAAGTCTATAGATATCTAAATAGCCATCACATTATCGTCCAGCGGTGGGCACGTGTCTAAGCCTGGAAAAGACTATAGACATTTCTCGGTGGAAGAGTACTTGCCATGGGTCACCAGGTTTGAGCCCCAGCACCAAAAGCAACAACCTGACGAGAGCCGGACTCAGGAGCAGACCGTTCTCATCCCAGCTACTTGGCTGGCTGAGTAGGAATGGGAGAGACTCCAGCATGGGCAACAGGGGGATGCCCAGTTTCAAGAAGGAAAAGAGGAGGAGGAGACGGGGTTAGATGTGGTTACTCGGGCCTATAATCCCAGTACTCAGGAAGCTAAGACAGGGGGATTGCCACAAGTACAAGCTAGTCTGGGCTGCATGGCAAGACCCTGCCTCCCAAAAAAAAAAAAAAAAAAAAAAAAAAACCAGAAATCAAGACAGATACAATAACTGAAGCCAGTGGGGCTAGAGGAAGTCAGAAGTACAGAGAGGAGTGGAGAAGAGGGACAAGGTCTCTCTTTGTAGCCCTGGCTGTTCTGGAACTCACTATAGGCTGGCCTCAGAGATCTGTCTGCAGAGGGCTTTTTAAACGTTTTCTCTTCATCTTGCAGGTCTGCAGTGCTGGGAACTGGGGTCAGGGTTTTGTGCATGCTGGGCAAACAGTCTAAACTCTGGTCTATTTCCAGTCCCCACATACCACTCGATGTCTAGCTCTTACCTGCATCTTATGTCAAGGGCTCAGAGACGGTCCAGTGCCCGCACCGCTATCAAGGTGGAAGACAAACAATGACCCAAATCCCCAGGCACACTTGGGCAATCTTATGTTTGATTTGGCCTGTAGTTCCTAGCATTAAGGGGTCCGTCCACCTTGTGACTTTGTGTCCCATAATCCGACACTCCTTAAGACTTTCCTTGTTAGTTTGTAAGCCCCTTCCCTGGAGTGTCTGTGATTTCTGCATCTCGCCTGATTCAGCTGATTTACCCACTCTAGATTATCTCCCATTTGAGGTTCACTTTAGGGTAATATCAGTCATAACTACATCAGACACAGAGATTCCAACCTTGCCTCTGACAGCCTGGCCAATCCATATCACATATTAGCCAGGAATGAACTTCAGACCTAGGACAAACTGCTATGATCTACTCGGAGGGGATAAGAGCTCAGTTTTGTATATGTCAAAGGGAGTATATCTTCTACTCAGAAATGAGAGAAGGGAGATGGTGCTGGTACTTAGGATTGATGTGTGCCATGAGCACCCTGCCAAGGTTTTCCCAGGGGCTCAGGACCAGCTGCTAAAGTCCCTCCAAGGGCAAAAGCTACCAAATACATAGAGCCATTAAAGAGGATCAAGCTATTGCCCCTGCCATGGATAAAGTGACCCCTGGGAAAGATGGAAGCTAAACAGGAAACATTAAGCAGTAACACAAGAAATGTCACAGTTTTCGACAGCTTGAGGGCTCTGACTTTGGAGGTACCGGGTCCAGGGGAGTCTGAGGCAGGTCCATTTGACTCCCAAGGCTCTGACAGTTGCTGTTGACACAGGGTAACCAGGACCTGAGTTCTGCTTCTGTCCTTGGGGAGCTTTCACACCAGTGTCCCATCCATGTATCTTCATCCATTTCAACCCCCATGTTCTTTCACGGAAAATGGACTTAGACATTCACTTCAAGAGCCGTTGAGAAGTGCGGGCCTGGGGGTGGGGCTGACCCACACCTCTAATCCCAGCACTAGCGAAACTCTCTGTGAGTTCAAAGCCAGCCTAGAGTTCAGCGGGCCAGCCAGGGCTACATCATGAGATCCCGGCTCAGACAGAGGAGGGAGGGGCGGGGAAGGAGCAGGAGTTTTCGCAAAGTGGAAGAGAAATGGGTGAGCAGCTTGGCACATGCCTGGATCTACTCATAATAAATGGTGTCGATTCGGAACTGTGCTTGTCTCGAAGGCATCAAAGAAGGCCCTTCCCAGGACTTTATCCCATACCCCAGGTACCCTCTGACGGCCCTCCGGATGCTGCTCTGTGCATCTGTTTCTCAAAGGGCAGAACCCAACACGTGCTCCCTGCCTCTCTACACAGGCCGGGGGAGGGGGTGTCAGAGGTGATTTTCCATCGTCCCATCTTGCCCCTACCTCAAGAAGATGCCACTACTACGCCTGGCCTGGACACCTTCCCTCCCTCTCAACAGGGCTGTGCCATGGACTCGATCTGCTTCCCAGGTCCCTGACGCCCCGCTTGCCCCTCACCTGATGTAGGGGAGGAAGGGGTTGACGTGCCCCGAGAGCACCGCGACCACGTAGGAGATGATGAAGGCTGCAGACGACCAGGTCACCAAGAGGAAGGGGACGAAGGCCATCCCCCTGAGGAAGCACAGCATCGCGGTGAGAGGGCGCTGCGCTCGACGTCGGGGCCACGAAGCCGGCTTGCTGCGGGCTGCCTGGAGGCGGTGGCCACGACACAGACAGCTAACGCTCGGCGGCGGCGGCGGCGGCGGGACGGAGGAGGCTCGGAGACAGCCAGGACGGGCCCAGCCCCGGAGGGAGGGAAGCGCTCGGAGGTGAGAGGGCGGAGGGTGGACCGGCAGCCGGGTGGGTGGGGCGCGAGCGAGCGGTCCCCGGCTTGTTGCGAAACCGGTGAAGTCACAAAGCGGCAGCCCGGTCCCCCGGAGCCAGAGCGCGCGGCCACCTCCCCGCCCACGCCAGGCCACGCCGGACAGCTCGGCTTCCTTTCGCTTTTGCTTGGGACGGGGTCGGGTGGGTGCAGCGGGAGACGCGGGATTCCGCGGGGACGGCCAGCTCTTGCGCAAGTCCGCTGGGTTGGCGGGATTCCCAGCTCCTCCTCCCCTCGGGGTTTCCCTCTGAGCCTCTCTCCAGCACCCACTGGGGTTCCTTCCAGTGTCTGGCCACCGATGCCCACCCCATCAGGGCTCTCTGTGACTGCAGGGGTTCAGGCGGAGGGGGGCTCAGTGACGTCTGCCAGGTCACTGAGCGTGGATGTGGCACATGCCTGGGTGGTACCCACCTGGAAACAGAAACCGCATAATAGCCAGGCCTGATAGTACGGGTCTGTCATCCCTGGTGCTTGGCTACCAAGGAGGCTGAGGCAGAAGGATCACAAGTTCAAGGCCTGCCTGACTGGGCAGCCTATTGAAACAGCCTCTGAAGGGCGGGGGATGCAGCTTAGTGGCAGAGCGTAGGTGAGGCTGGGTTTTATCTCTAAGCATCATTCAATCAAGTGACAGAGAGGATTGGATCCAGCCCTGGCCCAGCCTAGGATGCCCAGGTTGCTACCCACGGTTCTGTTCCCACCAAAACTACTTGGAGTATTTATTTCCCAGCAATAAGAAAAGATGACTCGATCCACTTCAGATCCACCTCAGACTCCCAAAAACCAAACTGACAGGTGCTCCCGAAGCACGGGCCTGTTCTGTGCATCTGAGTTATAGTTTGGGGATTCCGAGGCCCACTTTTGGCGGTAGATGACCTAATATGGGTTCACCTCAGCCACATAAACATGTCTTGAGTACCGCCCTGTGCTAGGGAATAGCCTATGGGGATTACACACCGTCAGAACTATTAGACTGATCTTCTAGGTAGAACACGATTTTAAGAATGAATTAGACGCTGAGTGGTGGTGGCCCACGCCTGTAATCCCAGCACTCGGGAGGCAGAGCCAGGCGGATCTCTGTGAGTTCAAGGACTCAGATGAAGGACTAGAGAGGTCTTGGAGAGGATAACGGAGTTTTCAAGAGGAAACCTGGGGATGAACACATGACTCCTGCTACCACTGTGCCATATCTCCAACTCCAAAAGGAGATAATTAACCAGACACAAGCAAGACTGCCTGGCCAGGGCAAGAAAATAGCAAAACTGCAGGCTGAAGATGCGTGCTTCTTCAAGAAAGACTAAGGCATCTAAATGCCTGTGAAGCAAGAAATGACTTGGTTTTAGCCAGATGTGGAGCTCACATCTGTAACCCCAACACTTAGGATAAGACAGAAGAGCTAAGAGTTCAAAGCCAGTCAGGGCTACCCAGTGAGTTCTAGGCACATCTAGGCTACAGAGAACCTGCCCCGAGAAACTACCGTTCAACCGTGACTGCTGGGAGGCTCTTGGGACCCATTTATTAAGAATCTTCAGCCAGAACTCCCTGTACCTTCTGGGGCAGCCATCCCTCAGTCACTCCAAGCTTATAGAAACCTGGGTCTTTAAGGGCTTTCTCTTATTTTTTTGCTTGTTCGTTTCTTTGTTTGTTTTTGTTTTTTGAGACAGGGTTTCTCTGTGTAGTTTTGGTGCCTGTCCTGGATCTCGCTCTGTAGACCAGGCTGGCCTCGAACTCACAAAGATCCGCCTGCCTCTGCCTCCTGAGTGCTGGGATTAAAGGCGTGTGCCACCGCCGTCCGGCTATATTTTACTTGTTTTTGAGTCAGGGTCTCTCTGTGTAACCTAGGCTAGCCTCCAACTCATCTTGAAATCCTCCAATTTTGGCCTCGTGAATGCTGAGATTACAGGTGTGTGCCACCACAACTGGCTAGCTGATCATTTAAAATACTGACTATAGTAAGTTGTCTGACCACAGCGGCGACAGTGTGTGTGCTGTTGCTGTTGTTTGAAGGGATTTGGATGAAGTTTATTACAAGGTAAATGTGTACACTCAGGACAAATGCAGACTAGAGCGTCACCCATTTTGTTAGTTACAATGAATACATACATCTGCATCTATATTTCTTAAATGAGATTGTTTGGAGGAAAGCCAGCATAGTTTTTGTTTGTTTGTTTGTTTTGTTTTGTTTTGTTTTTGTTTTTGTTTTTCCAGACAGGGTTTCTCTGTGTAGTTTTGGTGCCTTTCCTGGCTCTCACTCTCACTCTGTAGACCAGGCTGACCTCGAACTCACAGAGATCCGCCTGGCTCTGCCTCCCGAATGCTGGGATTAAAGGCATGTGCCACCACCGCCCATAATGATTCATTTTTATTGCCAACTTAGTACTATTTAGAAATACCTAGGACACTAGTGTAAGACATCATAGATGCATCTATGAAGGTGTTTCCAAATGGCTTAACTGAGAAGGGAAAACTGACCCTAAATATTAAGTGGCACCACCCCATGGGCCCAGAGTGAATAAAAAGGAAAAGAGGAAGAAGCTAGCTGAACACGTTCTCCCTTTCTCCGGGCTACAGGTTGAGCGGGTTTGCTGCCATGACTTGCCCACTGTGGTGGACTGAGTTCCTCTGAACTGTGAGCCAAAATAAACCCTTCCTCCTCTAAGTAGCCTTTTCGTAGGTAATTAGCCACAGCAGGAAGAAAGGCAATGAATGCAACTAATGTATGAGACGTGGCTTACCCAGGGCTGATGCTACCAAGAGTCAGAAGAAAGGAGCAAGCAAATCCAAGTCCACATCAAATGCAATTTATTAAGACTTGCCAACAAAGGCATGTCTCAGGCTGCGGGAAGAAAAGAGGGCCAGCCATCGTGATGTAAGAGGGATGGGTTGATATGTGGCGTTACACAACGGCCCACAGCCAGTAGTGAGGTTACAGGGCTTTCTCTTTCTCTCTCCCTCCTCTTTTTTTTTTACAGAGCAGAGGACCGAACCCGGGGCCTTGCACTTGCTAGGCAAGCGCTCTACCACTGAGCTAAATCCCCAACCCCATTCTTCCTCCACTTTAAATTCACTTATTTATATTGTGTGTGTGTGTGCACGAGAGCGTATGCTCCTGCCATTGTGTGTGTGCAGAGAACAATTTATAAGAATCGGGTCTCTACCATGTGGGTGTGGGTTCTGGGGAATCATAGTTAGGTCATCAGGGTTGGCAGCAAACTCCTTTAACCACTGAGCTATCTCGCTGGCCCCCAACCTGGGCTTTCTCAAAGTCTATTCACATGTCACACATTAGCTAAGAGACACAGGTCTGCCTCAAAAGGCTTAACTGGCCTTTGCAAAGCCTTTATTTGTCTTGTAGCATTTGGAAGGTACTGGTTAGTCGTCATCTTGACACAAGCTAGGGTCACCTGAGAAGAGAGGACTTCAGTTGAGAAATGCCTCCTTCAGGCTTGTAGGCTAGTCTGTGGGACATTTTTCTGGTGCATGGTTGATCCAGGAGGGTCCCGCCCACAGTGGATCATGCCACCCCTGCACAGTGGTTATACAAAAAGAAATTTGAACAGGCCATGGAGAGAGAGCCTGTAAGCAGTGGTCTCTCATGGTCTCTGCTTCAGCCTGCCGTGAGTTTCTGTCATGACTTCCCTCCACGATGAAGGCCTCCCCAAGCTGGTTTTGGTCAGTATTTTATCACAGCAAGAGAAACCAAACTAAATAGAGTGCATGCCAGGGCCACCGGCAGACAGATTGGCACTTACCACCCACATGGCATTAGTCATGGCAAGCAGGATCCCAACATAGGTGTATAACCATAACTAACCGTGTGTGTGTGTGTGTGTGTGTGTGTGTGTGTGTGTGATTGTGTGTGTGTGTGATTGTGTGAGTGTGTGTGTGTATGTGTGTGTGTGTGTGTGATTGTGTGTGTGTGTACACAACATCTGGTGTCAGACGGTCCTGAGAACACAGCGGTTGCTCTCCCTTTCTGAAGTCTGCCATACCACAGATGTATGATACCACACCCAACTCCTACTTCTGTATTTAGAATAACACAAAACATTTGACTTGGTATATTTCAATTATTTTCCCACAAGAGATACTGCCCTGCCAAAAGGGCAAATAAGTATATCAAACTCTCTGGAAACTCCTAACTCACTTTAGAGTATGGCAGTGTTTTCTTTGCCTCTGTTAACATGAAGTATTTCACAGTATCTATAAAAATGCTATTTCAGGAAAGCTGTCTTATAATTTGATGAGATGGCTGAATTCCAACAGCTATCTTGGGATATAAAGTCACTGATTTGAGGGAAAAAAAAAATTTTGACTGGTGGTTGGGGTTGGTGCGGGTATGTCCAGGTTCTTGGTTTCATTAAAAAAAAAAAAATTAAAGGCTCACACAGACTTGCAAAAGAAACAAGGTAAGTGTATGGAACTAAACAATAGTACAGATTAAAAGGAATGTGCTGCCTGGGCATGGTGGAGTACGCCTTTAATCCCAGCACTCAGGGAGGCAGCTGCAGGTGGATCTCTTGAGTTCAAGGCCAGCCTGGCCTACAGAGCAAGGTCCAGGCCAGCCAGAGCTATGCAGAGAAGCCCTGTCTAGCCGGGCGGTGGTGGCGCATGCCTTTAATCCCAGCACTCGGGAGGCAGAGCCAGGCGGATCTCTGTGAGTTCGAGGCCAGCCTGGGCTACCAAGTGAGTTCCAGGAAAGGCGCAAAGCTACACAGAGAAACCCTGTCTCGAAAAACCAAAAAAGAAAAGAGAGAGAGAGAGAGAGAGAGAGAGAGAGAGAGAGAGAGAGAGAGAGAGAAGCCCTGTCTAAAAAAACCAACAGCAACAAATCCACAATAACAAACAGAAAAAAAGGGATGTGCCATCAGTGGGCCACATGAGTGGAGGTACTCAAGGCCCCTATGACTGTTTGGGGGGTCCTTTTATGGGATTCAAGAAAAAGAGTAGCTGGAAAAAGGAGCAGCTGGGTATTAGGGAGCATAATTTGGTGTTTTCTATTTTGAATGAGAGTTTATATAATTTTTCTTGTTGAACCTGATTTTAACCAAATGTATGCCTGACTGTGTATAGGCATAGGATGGTAAGTGGGAGACTGTCCCTAAAAGTTTGCTTGAGCACACAGCTTTTCCCTATTTCTTATGTACCCGGAATCAGTTCCGGCTCTGTCAGCCCCTCTGTTCTTCATATCTGGATGTACTGGGAACACGCCCAATAGAAAGGGGTGAGGAAAGCTATTGTTCAGGGCTGGGAGTACAGTATTTGCGGCCCAATGAAGGTAAAGGAATTAGGATTACAAGCGCATTGTTACAATAAAGGAGCCACTAAGCAGAACCAATCAGGGGCCCAGGCTCAACTACCTTCTACGGTTGCCTGCCTTGACGTCATCAGCCACACCAGAGGAGGAAAGTGTGTCCCTTTCCGACCTCAGAGAACTACTGGGCAGCCTGAATTGTCTTGCTCTAGGTTTTTAATGTAAAAAGAAACTTCTGTCTTGAGCAAACTGTTATGATATATGCACGCGGGGGACCCCGAGGGTCTCTCTCGAGTGCAGGGAACCATGCTGGCATGCTGGGCAGAGGCAGCGGCAGGCTGGCGGGCGGCTCACACACCATGCGGGCATGGCGGCGGGCGGCGGGTGGACAGTCACAACCCAGACGCTGCATCTGAGCAGAAATAAGTTTATTAGAGTAGAGAGATAAAGAGAAAGATGGGAAAGAGGTTGAGAAGAGAGAAGGGGGGAGTCGAGGGTGCACACCTGGTGGGAGGAAAAGCAGAAGAGAGGGTTTTTCCTTAAAATGAGGCTTTTACGTCAGGACGCAGGGCAGCACCAAGGGGTCAGAATACTAACCCTGGTTTCCAAGGGGTGGGTCAGAAGATTAACACTAACCACCATTACTTGGGGATTTTTTTCTTTTACATGTAATCTCAGCTAATTATTTGCTGTCTTGTATCAGAACCTTGATTGATTTAAGTAGTCTCTTAATTCAACAGCTGGCCACACTCCTAAAGAACTGGGTATAAATTCACTTTTCTAAATATCTTTGAAATGCTATGCTAAGTCCACTTGTTAATTATCCCCAAATTTAGTTCTTTTGAAAATCTGGATTTGTATGTGCTTAAACTTGTTTTTAAAAGCCTTGTATGTTCCTTCTACCAAATCATGACATTTCTCAAATACAAACTCAAGTCCTTTTGTCTCTTCCTTATACATTTCTCATTGGTTTCTTCAAGAGATTGTGCTTGGCCTGTAGGCAGGCCAGTAATCCCAGCACTCAAGAGGTTGAGGCAGGAGGATCATTGTTAAAGACCTGCCTGGGACACATAATGAATCCCTGTGTCAGAAATGTGTGTGTGTGTATGTGTGTGTGTGTGTGTGAGAGAGTGAGTGAGAGAGAGAGAGAGAGAGAGAGAGAGAGAGAGAGAGAGAGAGAGAGAGAGAGAAGATCATGAAAACTGGGAAAAGACTTAAGAAACTAACACAGACTGAAGAAGAGTAAGGTAATGACTTAATACAGGCTGGATCCTGGAACACAGACGGAACCTTAGAGGAAAAAGAAAATCCATAAGACCTGAATAAAGTCTGTCCTCAATGAGTGCCAGTGCACAGGTGTTAATTTCTTGTTTTGATGGATGTACAATGGTCACGTAGGATACCAACATTAGGAGAAAAAAAAATGGGAAAAGGTATGCATAACTCTATCTTCAATCATCATAATTTTTCTATAAATTTAAAATTATCCCCAAGAAGATGTTTCTTCTAAAATGAGCTACAGTAGCTTATTTGCCATGAACTCAATGTAAAGTGCCTTCTCTAAATAACACACACACACACACACACACACACACACACACACACACACTTGCTCTGGAGACTGAACCTAGAGCTTTGTAAATGCCAACCACCTGTTCTTCCTCCAAATCGTAACCCCTGTGGTAAGTTCGTAAGTTTCTCATATTCCAAATTTCACACTTCAAGTCAGGAGTGGTGGTGCTCATCTGTGATCCCTGCACTTGGGATGTGGAGGCAGAAGGATCGGGAATTCAAGATTATCCCTGATACACAGGGAGGCTGAGGACAGCCTGGCTGCATGAGACCCTGTCTCAAAACAAGCAAAGGTTTTATACGTTCTTGTCTCTTAGGGTAAATTGGTAGATCTGTCACATATCAGCAGATCCAGGGGCTGGTAAACACCTAACTCCTGATGTTCAACTTCTTGCTGTGTCTTTACCTATCAGAACATAGAGGAACCAAGGCCGCTGGGCGGTGGTGGCGCACACCTTTAATCCCAGCACTCGGGAGGCAGAGCCAGGCGGATCTCTGTGAGTTTGAGGCCAGCCTGGGCTACCAAGTGAGTTCCAGGAAAGGCGCAAAGCTACACAGAGAAACCCTGTCTTGAAAAACCAAAAAAAAGAAGAAGAAGAAGAAGAAGAAGAAGAAGAAGAAGAAGAAGAAGAAGAAGAAGAAGAAGAAGAAGAAGAAAGGCCATTTGGTGTTTTCTTCTTAAAAGGACATGTGATGGGTAATCTTGGTTATCAACAAGGATCCTGAATCAACGAAAAGACAAGACTCTAGGCAGGTGTATAAAGACTTTTCCAAAAGGGATTAACTAAGGTGAGAAGACCGTCCCTGAGAGTGACCTGCCCCTTCAGGGGGTCAGAGGAAGACCGTCCCTGAGGGTGACCTGCCCCTTCAGAGGGTCAGAGGAAGACTGTCCCTGAGGGTGACCTGCCCCCTTTGGAGGGTTGGAAGGAAGCCCACATATAACAAGGTAGGTGGAAGAAAGTTCTCTTGCTTGCCTGCCTGCTTTGTTTCTTGCTGGTGAGCACGCCTGTTTGGATGCCTGTTGCTCCTTCTGTAATCCTTTGCTGACGTCAGACTGCAGCCTCTTCGGCCTTCCAACAACTCAGTGACTCTGTCAATCCTCAAGGCTTCAGCTCCCAGCTTCATGGATTGAGCAGCCATTGTTGAACCATTCACTTAATCACCCCATTTATAATGCACATGCATTTTACTGGTTCTGTTCCTTTTAAGAACCCTGCATAATACAGGGCACTGATTCCACCATGAGGACTCCATCCCCATGACCTAACTAGTTCCCAGAGGCTTTTTCTTCTAATATCATTCCACTGAAGGCTCAAGTTAGGCACAAACATGGAATATATGAGTCACTCTATGACAACCATATTGGGATGGAGGCAGAAAATATACCATATTAATGACTCTGTTCCTTGCTGTGACAACATGTACAACAGAAGCACCCTAAGGGAGGGAAGGTTTATTTTGGCTCATGGTTTCAGGGAAGGAAGGCATGCCGGGGTGGTTTGCGCAGTACTTGCAGGGAGGTGAGGGGACTGCTCGGATGGTGGCTGACCAGGAGACAGAGTAAGCGTGTGAAAGCATGGGCTTGAAGGCCCAACCCCAGTGACTGAGTTCCAGCAGCCAGGCCCCTCCACAGCCTTCAAACCAGCAGAAAAGCTGGGGCTCAGCACTCTGTTCAGGAACCCGGGAGGGTGTCAGACTCAAACCACAGCACACACATTGTGACAGAGATGAAGAGGTACTCACCCAGAGTAACAGGAATCCCACTTTTCCCATAAGTGCTTGCTGGGAAGGAACTCCTCGGGCCAGGACTTCATTTCCCAGGCCCCCTTGAGACACAGTGGATCAGAACTACTTGCTTCTTCATAGAAGACCAGAGGGGTGGAAGGAGTGGACCTTTCTCGCTTGTCTTCCTTATCTGCTGGCTGGATGCCAATGCCCAGGGTGCCTTGGAGGTCACGTGGTCCCTGAAAGGGACCAAGCACCCCACCCAGTTGCCACCTCAAGCCACAAACAAAAGCAAGCCTGACTCTCTCATCCTGTCTAACTAACCTGGACAGGGTTAGTAATTCATGACCTTTCTAGATTCACAGTATCAAGCGGATGTCAACAATTACTATCAACAATGGACCGAGGATGTATTACACCCACCCATCAGAATGGACCACTACCACAGTTTAAAGCCAAACTTGAAGCAACCTTTAATTAAATACTGGCCTGGTGGATGGGTCCATCTCTGGTTCCCCTGGAAAAATGGCCACCAATCAAGTCTTGCAGAGGCTAAAGTATTTCCCATCAGGTCCAATCAGAGACAAGTGTATATCCTGACTCATTTCCTGCCCACCTACTTCCTGCCTACCTGTGGTCAAGCATTTCTGTTTCATAGATCTCTAAGGTATAGTAATCAAAACTTAAAACGTAACTTTGGCTCTCACAGATGTAGCTCAGCTATAAAGTGCTTGCTGGGCATGCTCAGGGTCCTAGATTTGATCTCTTAACCTGAAGAGGAAGATTCCAACCAACAACAGATACGGGAGAGCTAGGAAAGGGCATAAAAGAATTTTGTAATTCAGTATGTTTAGAATTAAAATTAAAATTGTATCATGATCCAGTGCTTTTTGGTTCATGACCACAATTCCCGCTGTAAGCCCCTCCCAAGTTAGGACATTGAAATTCTTACTTCCAGCCTTTGGCTAGCCACAAAATAATGACCTGATCTACTTTATCCGATATTAGGTCATAAGACCCTTTTCAGAAGACCTTGCCCTGACCCTGGAAGAATGAAAGCTGCAGGGAGGAGAAGGAGGTCACTAAAGCGCACGGGCCTCCCTGGAACCCCTGCTCACTCTGTCACAGGGTCACCCCCTTTAGTCCAAGCCCACTTCAACGTGATGGTCCGTGTCTCAACCATGCCTGTATATATTGAATTCTTCCCCCCAACCCCAAAGGAGACAGGTGTGATGCATCGTTCATACAGCCAGCCCTCAGGAGGCTGAGGCAGGGAAAGGGAGTTTGAAGCCAGCCTAAAATAGATTATAAGACCCTGTCTCAAGAAGGAAAAGGAGATGAAAGAGGGGAGGCAAGGAGGAGGAAAGAAAGGAGGAGGAGGAGAAGGAGGAGAAGAAGGAGGAGAGGAGGAGGGAGGGAGGGGAAGGAGGGAGGGAGAGAGAGAAAGAAAAGAAGTCAACCTAAGAGGGAAAGGAGGGAGAAAGAAAATGTCAGTTACACCCACACCTTTATTTATTTATTTATTTATTTATTTACTTATTTATTTATTTATTTTTGTTTTTTTCAAGACAGGGTTTTCTCTCTGTAGCTTTGGAGCCTGTCCTGGAACTCACTCTGTAGACCAGGCTGGCCTCGAACTCACAGAGTTCTGCCTCCCGAGTGCTGGGATTAAAGGCGTGCGCCACCATTGCCAGCCACCTACACCTTTATATACTTAAGAAAACAGTCTGTTTTTCAAGTGGTGTCACTATCTTCTTCGGAGAGTCCTTCCAGACTCACGTAGTGGGCGAATGTGAATCGCTGCTCTAAAGTGAGTGACTTCTCATGGCAGCATGCACCCACCACCTCTTTAGAAATCACCATGGCAGGGCCTTCTCTTCCTGTCTGTGATACAACCCTTTGATAAAAAGCAATTTAGGGGGTGTTTATTTTGACTCACAGTTTTGGGGGGACAGTCCACCATGGCTGGGAAGCCAGGGAAGTCAGAGCTTGAGGCAACTGGCCATGTCACATCCAGAGACACAGTAGAGAGCAAGAAATGCTTGTGTTCAGGTTGCTTCCTCCTCTTTGTGCAGCCCAGGACCGAGCCGTAGGAGGGTGCTCCCCACATCCAGGGCAGGTCTTCCCACTGCAATTAACCTGATCTAGATGATCCTTCACGGGGCTGTCCAGAGGCTTGTCTCCAGGTGACTCTAGATCTTGCCACCTTGTCAGCACTGACCACGTATGTGAACTCTGGTCTCCTTATTTTGTATGTGGTACTGGGGTTCCAACCTAGGGCCTTGTGCATGCTTTCTTTCTGGGATCAGAAGAAATTTAAAACGTGCTCTTGAAGATGAAGACTGGACCGAATCTTCTCCATGTATTGTGATTCCTGGGCGTGGATCCTTTCAAAACAAGGAATCAAGGCTGGGACCAGGCAAGGCAAGGCAGTCAACAATCACTGTGTGTGTGTGTGTGTGTCTGTGTGTGTTGTATATGCATGCATGTTCCTGCATGCACACACATGCATGTTCCTGCATGCACACACTTGTGTATGTATATCTTTCCATGGTGAGGTCCCTGAGCTGCGAATAAGTTCTGGGCTCTCTTCCCAGAAATGCAGGAATGTCTCTCTTCAGTTTGGAAAGCCGGGAAATTTCAACATGTCCTCAACATGTTTTGGAGTGAAATAGAGATTACACAGTGAGCTTGGTTTTCCCGGCATCTAAGCTATCCGTGCTCACTTGTTTTATGTCGTTAACCCCCAAAGATGTGGGTTTGTTTCTTTTTGGAATGTTCCTCTGCTCAACTCTGTTCTTTCTCGAGGCTGTTCTCCTGCATATAGGCTCAATCATGGTCGTCCAGATGTGGAGCCAGATGTGGGTGCTTCGTAACTATTTGTTGAGCCATTTGCCTACAAACCCAGATGTCTGACCTTTGAGCCAGTTTCTTTGCATCCCAGGGCTATTTCTGTTTCATATTCCACAATGTTGATGTGTTATCCTACCAACTGGACTCTAAAGTCTTGGAGAGCAGAAATTGAATTTGTTCAATTTCTATCTCCAGTGCCAATAACTGACACAGATTAATTGATTAATAAATGTCTATTGAAACAATATATGAAAGTGAATGCTTGATACTAGTTTAATTCTATTACCAAGACAATCTGACTTTATACATTCATACATCATACATCAGAGGCCTATCAGTATTTCTTTCTTTTTTTTTTTTTTTCCTGGAACTCACTTGGTAGCCCAGGCTGGCCTTGAACTCACAGAGATCCACCAGGCTCTGTCTCCCGAGTGCTGGGATTAAAGGAGTGTGCCACCACGGGCCACGCCTATCAGTATTTCATAAGAGCAACTATGGCTTTAAGCATAAAAATCAGAGGGGTGTTTCACAACCTCCAGTTCCAGAGGACACATGTGTTGCACAGGTATACATGCACGCAAAATGCCCACACACATAAAATAAAATGGAAATAAAATCTTCAGGGCTGGAGAGAAGGCTCAGTCCATAGGTCCTGGGTTTAATTCCAAGCACCCTCTTGGCAGCTCCCAACTATCTGTAATTCCGGTTTCATGAGATCTGATCCCCTGTTCTGACCTGCACATGAATGTGGTAAATGGACATACAAGCAGGGTAAACACCCACATATATAAATAGTAACAAAAATGAATTTGAAGGAAACAGAAGGTTTAGATATGTCAGTTTCTCAAAGAGACAGAACACTGAAGTCCTTAGTGACCATTGTAATAACCCAACTGTCTAGGTCATTGCCCTTTAGGACAGTAACATCTGATACTTCCTCGAATTCATAGTAATTTCTGGCAATTGGTTTTATTAAAGCTAGTAAAACATATTTCTGAGAAATCTGGGGATTTCCATTATGACAATGAATACGAGAACTGTAAGTTTGAAGAGGTCAGTTTTTTTCCCCCTCCTCCCCTCATGCATGGTTTCTAAATTAAGTCACAAATACAGGAACTCATATGATCTGAGTTTGGCTAACCTCAACTCCTTACTGACTTCGACAGCCATGCATGGGGCTTTTCCACTAGGTAAAATGCGTGTTCAGCTGTCATTATCTGTGGGAATCCTGAGGTATGGTGCTACCATTTATAAAGACCACACTGATTTATTTACCTGCCTATTAGTGTCCCATAAAAAATTGTGTGTCTATCTATGTCCCATAAGAAGTTCTGTATCTATATTATATCTCATAAGAGGTACAGACTCCACACAGAGGAAAGAAAGATCTCCACTAGCTGTCTTCTCTTGGTCGTCTATAAGCACTGACTGAACAACACTGGAAAAGAGTCCAGGGAGGTGGCTCACCACCAAGACTGAGACCCAAGTTTGGTCCCAGAGACCCACAAGGAAAATGGAGCAAAATGATTCCTACTATTTTCCGTGTGTCCTCTGGTACACATGCACAAATGTGTGTGTGTGTGTGTGTGTGTGTGTGTGTGTGTATGATACACACTTAAAAAAAAAAACTCGAAAAGGACTGAGAAAACAAGGACACCAGGCTGCAACTGCTTGCCTCCTATCTCCAAAATAAAATGCAATTTGGGGTTGGGGGGGCTGGAGACATGGCTTAAAGCGTAAGAGCACTTAGTCAGAGTTCAGTGTCTAGCAACCACATCAGCTTATACCTGCCGATATCTCAAGGTCCAGGTGAACCAATGCTTGCCCTTCTCTTGCCCCCATGCTTTCCTGCACACATACATGGTTACCTGCACACGTACATGGGTGCATGCATGCAAGAAGACATACCCACAAATAAAAAATCTAAAATGTGCAAAGCAATTTTTGGAAGGAGGGATTTCTTTACTGATGTCTTTTATTTCACTTTACGGTTAATGTTTTATTGAGTAGGTCATAACCCAGAACTTAAGATCAGTTTCTTTAAAAGCATATTGATTGAGGATTTGCAATTTGCCGAACACCGTGCTTTGTGATTAGGGATCCACAAAGAAAACTCCCAGTGACTGAAAACAAAGTCATGGTGTTCAAACGAACCTTACGTGTCTAGGAGAAACTAAGTGGTGCTTTGTGGCAGGAACACACAAGGCTGGGAGAAGAGATTAGATCTTTACCATGAAGACAATAAGGAGAGGTAAGCCGTAGGGTGGCATCATTATTTGACTGGTTGATTTTGTGGCGATAAATACAGCAGCTCACAAAGGCTAGAGATAGCATTGGGGTTTAAAGATGAAAGCTTTAAAGAAATGTTAGTCAGACGTGGAGGACACCTTAGCTACATTGCAAGTCTGAGACCAGCCCAGACTATATGAGAAACACTAAACACATAAGTTAAGATACTAGATGTAGCGGTAACGCCCGCATTACCGATACCCGTTCACCATGTCCGAGCGAAGGGCTGCGGATTAAAAATAGAGACAAGAGACAGCGAGTCATTCGTCACAATAGGATGTCGAATGCTGTTTATTGAAAGAGGGAAGAAACCTTAAATACAGGCTTACAACACAAATGGAGGATCCCCGGAAGGCAGAAGTTCGCTACCAATGGTCTACATTCTAGACCCAAAGTTCTACATTCTTGCATCTAAGTTGTTAACGCCCAATATGCAGGATACACAAACAAGGAACTTCCCTTAAGCATTCAGAAGGGTGGATACCAGCAGGGAATCTGAATAGGGAGGACATCTGATCAAGGTCAGCAAGCAAGGCCGCAGCCACTCACAGTCGGGGGCCAGGGCCCATGGCGCCCACAACTAGATTGTGCTGGGCGGTGGTGGCACATGCCTTTAATCCCAGCAGAGACAGGAGGAGGATCTCTGTGAGTTCGAGGCCAGCCTAGTCTACAGAGCAAGATCCAGGACAGGCACCAAAAACTACATGGAGAAACCCTGTCTCAAAAAAAAAAAACAAAAACAAAAACCCAAAGGGGGGGGGGAGATACTAGACTGTAGGTGGAGAAAAAGGATTTGATGGTCAACTCTTTGAGTGGAATAAGAAAAAAGAATTGAGGATGCAGAGCTTGTTTGTGGTATCAGGCTCAGGAATTTCAATCCTTAGTGGAGCCAGAGAAGGTAAGTGTGGGAGGGGCTTGGTGTTAGAATACAAGTTCTGAACTATCTCCACAAAGGCACGCACTAGGGGTAGGGTATTCGCTAGACGTAGTGAGATCACTGCGGGTGACATTGTTAGGGAATCCCAAGGAGTGCGAAGGTGAGCTGGGGTGACTGGACTAAACAGCGACGCTGTTAGAGTTCGCTCTGCAGACACAGCGGGAGAAGGGGGAGATCCAAAGTCAGGAACTCTAGGTCTGTCTGCTTCTCTTTTAGCTGGTTAATCCTCTACTGGCTCCGCAGCTGGAGACTGCTTTGAATGCTGAATGATGTGAAGTTTCTAGGAAGTAAGGCCTCCCTGCCCTAGGGTGGGGGCCTTTGAAGGTTTGCGGCCCCGACCCCCCCCACACTCCAGGTCCCAGCATGCTTTCTGCTTCCTGGGTGACTTCCCTGTGAAAGCTGCCTCCTCACCTTCCTGACTACCAGGTACAGCTCTGCTGCGGCAGACTGAACTCTCTCTGAAATCCTGAGCCAAAATAAACTTTCTCTCTGTGGAATTGTTTCTGGCGGGTATTTTGGTCAACCAATACAGCTGGCCTAAAAAAAAATGTCTCTGAAACGGGTGGTGTGCTTTTTTTATTTTAAGTTCCAGAAGAGGAGGTGAGGGTCACTATCTAAGTTCAGAGATAGCCTGGACTACAGTGTTTTCTGGATAGATAGATAGATAAATAGATAGATAGATAGATAGATAGATAGATAGATAGATAGATAGATAGATAGATAGATAACTTCCCTGACCAATAAATAAATACATAAAAAATACATAAAAAAGAAATTCTCTGACCTATGCTGTCTGGTATTAGGTCCTAAGACTCTCCTTATCCAGCGGGGTGCTGCTGATAATCTGAAGGAAGAAAGGCTACCTGGAGAGAGAAAGGGGAATCAGGACCCATTGGCCTGTGCTTACCTCCCAGTCTAGAAGTAACTGCACCTGTGTGATGAAGTCTCCATAAAACCAGTTTCTAGGTAGCTGAACATACTCCCGATTCCTAAAAGTTGGTACACCTGAAGAGGGTATGAGGGCTGCAGATACCTTCCCCCTTACAGCTCTTCATTTTCATCCCTTCTTTTCCTTTTGGTGGTGGGAGCATCAAACTCAGGGCCTGCACACGATTGGCAAACACTATTCCTGGACCCTGATTTTCTGAGACAACTGTCTCCCCATCCAGCCAGACCAGCCTCAGATTTGTGAACCTCTGCCTCTGCCTTCTGAGTGCTGAGATTCTACAGGCATGAACCACCAACCACGCTGGGTGCCTTAGTTTGCTTCTATGTTGTTATAAACACCATGATGACTGTTATGCCCAGATCACAGGGACCCCCAAAAGACCACCACGGAGACCGAATCCCGAATGTAAAAGCAAACAGCCTTTATTTCAAGCTCCAGAGCTCAGTCCCTTTGTCCCTTTGTCTGTCCGACACAGCAGTGAGAGCAGAAAGCCCTGAGCTCAGGTGGGGCAGAGTTTTTATCATATCAGAGGTTGGGGTGAGGGGATTCCCAGGGTCCAGGACCCTGATTGGCTGACAATTGTCTAGGGGTATCTGTAAAACAAAAAATAGGTGTGTGCTAGACTCAAGGACATCTGTCCACCTTATCTAATGGTTGCAATGTCTGGGACGCCAAGGCACATTCCTCACCCCTGGGTGGATCCCTGGGTGGTATCAGCTTGAGGCTTTTCCTGGATCTGGGTGTTGCCTGCCAGTAAGCCTGTCACAGAAGCTGTGTCTAGGCCCCTAAGGCTGTCATGGCTGCTGTGTGGTCAAGCTGTTTGGGGGACCCTTCACAATGACAAGGCAATGTGGGGAGAAAGGGGGTTATTTCACCTTATAAGTTATAATCAGTCATCGAGGGTCGCCAAGGCAGGAAGTCAAGGCAGGAGCTGGAGGACTGCTGTGTATTGCCTTACTTCCTATGACTGGCGTGTTCAGGTTGCTCTCTTAGGCTGCACAGGATCATGCTCAGGGGTGACCCTGCTCACAGTGTTCAGGGCCCACCCACATCAATGAAATTGCCCGGCAAGACATGCTCACGAGCCAACCGGATGGAGGCCCCTCTTCCCAGGTGACTCTAGTCTGTGTCTAGTAGACAAAAACTACTGCGCATACTCAGGCAATTTGTAGCCTTTAACACCCACTATAAATGAAACAGCAGAATAGGTTATTCTCTGAATTCTGTGAGCTGCCCAAGCAAATTCATTGAACCTGGGGAGATATGGGGTCGTGAGAACAGTGTGAACGCCAGTTTGTACCCTATCCATAAGCACTGAGAAACCTGGGGGTTTGGTCTGGCATCTAATTAGAGGGCCCAGTGTTGGCCCCCCTACCGTTGGGGTCGGCCACTATGTTGGTATCAGAATTCAATGGAGTGGAGGACACCCGGATGTTGTCCACTGTGGCAGAACTTATGCTTGTGGGTGGAGCAAAATCCTCACGTTTTGTTCTTTTTTTTTGTTGTTTTGTTTTGTTTTGTTTTGTTTTTCGAGACAGGGTTTCTCTGTGTAGCTTTGCACCTTTCCTGGAACTCGTTTTGGAGACCATGCTTGTTCTTTTTTTTTTTTTTTTAAGATTTATTTATTTATTATGTATACAGAATGTATGACTGCAGGCCAGAAGAGGGCACCAGATATTACAGATGGTTGTGAGCCACCATGTGGTTGCTGGGAATTGAACTCAGGACCTCTGGAAGAGTAGTCAGTGCTCTTAACCTCTCTCCCGCCCCGTTCTTTTTTTTTTTTTTTTTTTTAAAGACAGAGTTTCTCTGTGTAGTTTTAGTGCCTGTCCTGGATCTCACTCCGTAGACGAGGTTGTCCTCGAACCCACAGAGATCTACCTGCCTCTGCCTCTCCAGTGATGGGATTAAAGGTGTGTGCCCCCAACCGCCTGGCTTCCTCACAGGTTTTGAGGTCACAAGTTTTCTGCGTTTATTACGGCGTGAGAGTGGAGGGGAAATGGGATGTTTGTTTGTTTGTTTGTTTGTTTGTTTGTTTAGATAAGTTCTAATTGTATAGGCCAGAATGGTCTTCAGGGCTTCGTGCCAGTAATCAATTGTTGACTTTCCGCTCTAAATTTGTACCTCGGGTGTGTTTACGGCGATCGCCTTTGCCGTGGGTGTAGTATTCAGCGTGGCCAGTAGAGGGCAACAAAGGACCATTGCAAGAACAAGGCTGCCGCTTCCCGGCGATTCCAGAGCGTGGCTTTCGGTTATTTCTCCAGCGGCGTGATGAGTCGGTGTGCAAGCACGTGAGAACGGCAGTGGCCATCTGTCCCAGCCACGTGTGCCCAGAGAGCAGTCCCCTCGCGACCTTGCCATCTTGGAATGGGTTTGCTGACCTCCCTGCCATCCTCCCCCCTGTGGAGACAACTGCCCCGGGCTCTCACTGAGAAGTTCCACTCCACGCCAGTCTCTGTGAGATAAACAAAATTAGCGCTTAGAGGGAAATGTATTCTCTTGAGGTTTGTAAGAAACAATGCAGGAGGCCCGGGGTTCTGTCCTCTCAGCACCACCAAGCAAAAATCCTGGGGGAAAGGTGAAAAAGTGTCAAGTTTAAGAAACACAGTCAAGAGCATGGGAACAAATGGAGAAAAAGAAGAATTCACAAAGATAAAAGCACAAACCATTCCAACGCAAAGCCAGGAGAATGAGTGGGGTTGGAGCACGGGCCTGTAATCGCAGCTGGAAGGCAGAGACGGGAAGATGAGAGAGCTGGAGGTTTTTGTTGGGCTGCATTGGGAGTTAGAATCCACTCCAGACACTGTTTTAACATCTCTGCCTCTCCCCCCTCAAAAAAGACAGTAACTCCCAAACCAATTAACAAAACAGATAAAAAAAAAAAATACAGGAGTAATAGAGAGGATAAACTAAAGAGTACACAAAATGAAACAGTTTAAAAAAAAAAAAACAGAGAAAACAGAGGGGCTCTGTCTCAATTTTCTTCCTTTGAACTCACAATCTTCTTGCCTCAAGGTCCCAAGTACTTCACAGGTGTACACTATCATGTTCACCGCAACTGAGATTTTTGAATGAGTGTAGTTTCTCCGTACAAAAACAACCCAGGTAGCCCAGACAATTCTCCAAGTGACTTTGACCTGAAAACGTAGTTTACACCCTGTAACAGTCCAGTGCCTCTTCTGGTAAACTGGTCATCAGTTCATCAGAACCATAATTAACCAACCCTCTCACTTTTCTTTTTAGTACAAAGAAAGGCCATGCAAAAATACAATTTCTTCACACAAAACAGAAATGGTCCAGAGCAGGCAGTTCTTTGTGGAGGCTTATTTACTTTGGATGTTGACTTTTCATTTAAGCATGAGTGAAGTAGACACTCGAAAGAGAGTTGTTTTAAGGCTATGATTCCTAAAGGAAAATTATTTTCTCTTGAATTTTGAATGCATCGAGAAAGCTGATGTAGAGAATACAGACCTGCTTTAGTTCTGATAACTTTAATTGGAGGATGTTGTCTTACATCTTCAGACAAGTAGGCAGCCTATGACATCTCTGTGTCTTTCCAGGCACTAGCCTAGGACCATGGACATGTATTCTTATGACCAAGTGGCTTAGATATCTACAGCAGATCAGTATATAGGGCATTCAGATAAATGTCCAGATATATTACAAGTAGTGTAAGAATGTCCCCCAAATTGCATGCGACATATTTATACTAGATATACACATAGATATATTGATTTTCTTTTAAGATATTTTATTTTTTGGTTTTTTGAGACAGGGTTTCTCTATGTAGCTTTATGCCTTTCCTGGAACTCGCTTTGTAGACCAGGCTGGCCTCGAACTCACAGAGATTCGCCTGCCTCTGCCTCCCGAGTGCCTGGATTAAAGGCGTGTGCCACCACCGCCTGGCGATATTTTATTTTTTATTTTATGTGTAAAGGTGTTTTTGCTTGCATTTATGTTTGGGTACCATGTGTGTGCAGTGCCCTCAAAGGCCAGAAGAGGCCTTTGGATCCCCTGACACTGGAGTTACAGATGTTTGTGGGCCACATTGTGGGTGCTGGGCTCAACCCTGGTCCTCTGGAAGAGCGGCCAGTGTTCTAACTGCAGAGTCATCTCTCCAGCCCTCACACTGTTTTTCTCAAAATCAGATTTAACTTAGTATTCTGGACCTGGCAACTCCACCCTCCCTGGGCTTACTGCCCCAGAACTTGCCCCAGATATTTGCCTTAAAGAGAAAGTTCTTTATTTTCAGGGTTTTTTTTTTTAAGCTAAGGATCGAACCCAGGGCCTTGTGCTTGCTAGGCAAGCGCTCTACCACTGAGCTAAATCCTATTTTTAAGTTAATCAATTAATCTTGAGACAGGGTCTCACTATGTAGCCCTGCCTGGCTTTGAACTTGCTATGTAGATCCAGTTGGCTTCAAACTCACAGAGATCTGGCTGCTTCTGCTTAAAGGATTAAAGGTGTACACCACCATGCCCAGTTAAAATCCTTTATTTCTGATCTTCAAGGCCCTGCCAGGTTTTCCACTTCACTGCGCCTCTGATTGTCTTGCCTTCAAGCTTCAACACAGCCAGTCCTGGCTGGATGTACCTCCCTCTCATTCTCTGTAATCCTTAGGCCTTTTCTCCCATATCCTTCTGTGTCAGTCAGCTCTCTGTTACTGAAACAAATACTAGAGACGGTCAATTTTAAAAACCAGAAAGGTTTATTTCAACGCACAGCTTTGGAGGTTTCAACCCTTTACCTATTGCCCCCTTACTTTTGGGTCTGGAAATCACCTGATGCTAATAATGTATAAATTAGCCATGCCTTTGTTGGCTCCCCTCTTGTACAAGCTCTGTTTGTATCATGCCATTCATTTTACACCTAGTGGTTTATGCATTTATCCTCGTCCCTGGCAAGAGTGACCAGCTCTAGTTGTCCATACCTGATAGATGCTTTGCATTATGCCAGGCATGTGACCAGTCTTACTCTGTTCCACCTGTCAGCTCCCAAATAACCACGTGGAGACTTCTTGTTAATTATGAAAGTTCAGCCTTAGCTTAGGCTTGTTTCTGACTAGCTCTTATAACTTAAATTAACCCGTTTCTATTAATCTATGTGTTGCCACATGGCTCGTGGCTGTGACCTCTCCTCCTGCGTATCCTGCTTCCTCTCTGTCCCCTTTGATGTCTCTCCTGGGCTTAAATTAATCTCTTTCTTCTCTGCCTGGAAGTCCCGCCTAACCTCTTCCTGTCTAGCTATTGGCCATTCCGCCCTTTATTAAACCAATCAGAAGGTGCCTTAGCAGAGACATATCGTCACAGTGCACAAAAAGCTTATTCCACAAGACAGGCATGAAGCACTAGCTAGCTATATATATAGTGAATGAGTAAAGTTGAGTCTCAGATTATTAGCCCCAAAGTTCTCTCAAACAATATGATGGTGTCTGGGGGTGGGGTGGGGTGGTGGCAATGGGGTTCCTTACTTAGCACCTTCTCTAAGTGTCCTGTATAGATCATGGTTGTAGTTCCCATAAAGAAAAACAGCACCTGTGTTAGAGATTGCACAAAACCAAAATTACAGGCCTTTGTGATTATGGACAGTCACAACTGTTGCAGACCAGAGCCAAATTATCTTGGGATAGTTTTGGTTCTTTTGAAAGCCATTCTTTTTTTTTTTTTTTTAAAGATTTATTTATTTATTATGTATAGTGTTCTGCCTGCATATATGTCTGCAGGCCAGAAGAGGGCGCCAGATCTCATAACAGATGGTTGTGAGCCACCATGTGGTCGCTGGGAATTGAACTCAGGACCTCTGGAAGAACAAGCAGTACTCTTAACCTCTGAGCCATCTGCCATCTCTCCAGCCCTGAAAGCCATTCTTGCCATTCTTGACGTGTGTGTGTGTGTGTGTGTGTGTGTGTGTGTGTGTGTGTGTGTGTGTGTGTGTGTGTGTATGCATGCGCGCGCGAGAGCACCTTTAATCCCAGCACTTGGGACGCAGAGGCAGGCGGAGCTCAGTGAGTTCAAAGCCAGCCTGGTCTACAACTTGAGATCCAGGACAGCCAGGACTGTTAGACAGACAAACCCCATCTCGAAAAACAAAGAAACAGAACAAAACCAAAAGCCATTCTCTCTCTATGTCTGACCTAATAACCTTGTGACTATCCAACTTTTCAATTGTATTTCAGGAGCTCTGAAATGGCTCAGCGGGGTCAGATGCTCGCTTCAAAGTCCGACTACCTGGGTTCAATTCCCTGAACCTACAGGCTAGAACAGAAACGAGCGACTCTCAACGCCCCCCCCCCCCATACACACACACATATACACAAGTAACTAAACATAGTTTTAAAAAAATAAAAATAAAATGTTCTCAGCAGATCACCTATCAAAAGCTAAGGCATCCGATAGTATCTAAACCCGTTAGAATTTTCCCTGCTTTGCCACAACCAGCCTAACCCGTGGCCTCAAAAATGCATTTGGTAAATGCCTTGATTAGCGATTTTCGATTTTCCTATAACTAATCAAACCTCGTGTAAGAACATCCAGAGTACATGATGTCATTTGGGGGCAAGCTGAATATGTGTTCCCTAACCCCGGCCACTCACATCTGTCCCAAGCGCAAAGTTTAGGCAGGAGCTGTGCTTTGGACTCGGCGGCACGGTCAGGGGGACAGCCAGCCCGGTGGGTGGGTCACCTGTTGAGCTGGGTGGGTCCCGCCGGGTTGGCAGAGTCCAGAGGGCAGAGCCCGCAGCGCACGCGCAGAGGGGAGGGAGCGCGCCTGCGCTTGCCCCTCCGCCCTCCAGGTGGCGCTGGCGACCCGCGAGCCGCCTCCCGGAGGCCAAGCCGGGCGGCGCCGGCCGCCTTGCGGGCCGCGGGGTCCGCCTCCGCCGCGCCGAGGGCGTGGGCTCCGGGCTCCCGGAAGCGGCGGCCGCGGCGTGGAGCCCAGCGGGCTGTCGGTCGCCGGAGCGACAATGCACGGCACGGCGACCGGGGGCTGTGAGCTGAGCGCGGCGGCGCGGCCGTGGATGGCGGCTCGCTGAGGCGGTGGCGCGGCGCGGAGCGGCGCGGCGCGGGCTCCTCCCGGCGTGGGGTGGCGGGGCCGGGGTGATGCTGCTCAAGCTCCTGCAGCGACAGACCTATACCTGCCTATCCCACCGGTATGGGCTCTACGTCTGCTTCGTGGGCGTCGTGGTCACCATCGTCTCGGCTTTCCAGTTCGGAGAGGTGAGTAGCGGAGCCCGAGCCTCTGCAGCCGCGTGCGCAGCCCTCCCTGGCTGGCTAGCCCCGTGCTGCCGGCGTCCCGGGTCTCCCTCTCTCCTGCCTCCCCATCCTCTCTCCCTGCAGCCTGGGGAGCTGCACACAGCCCCCCCGGCCCCCCGGGCGCCGACAGCGTGCATCCTCTCCCCGGCTCCGCTGCGGCAGCTGCAATGCACGCCCGGCCCGGGCCTCCCATGCTGCTGTGTGCGGGTCCCCTTCCTTCCCCCCGGGCTGTCCCCAAGAACCCTCCAGGCCTTGCGCCGGTGAAAACTCCCTTCTAGCATATGCAGTTTGTATTTTTTTTTTCTTTTTCTGTATTGACCCTTCATTCCTTGGCCCTCCTTCAGATCCAGTCCTCCAGTGCCCCCCTCTTAATCTTCCACCTTTGACAAAAACACACCTTATCTTCTTAATCCGGTTTCTTCTGGGTTTCGGACTTTGTCTAAACAGGCACGTGCAGTTTTGCGTGAGAATTTTGCAGAGTAAAGGGAGATTTTTTTCTTAACTTTTTCCCCTTTTTTCACTCTTACTATGCTGTGTTGAACAGCTGTAATTCTGCGGGTGGAGGCCTTAACTGGTAAGAATGTTCACGCTCCTGGGAGGCACCGAGTGCTTATCTCAGATGAGCTGAGTAGGGTACTTGTCAGGTGACTGGGCTGCCTGCCGACCTTGGGACTCCCGCCCCGGATCTCTGGGGAGCCAGCACAGACCCTTGCGTCATGGGGCACGCTAATACTTTTTAGATCAAGGCGCTGGTCTTTCTTGGGCTGAGACCTGAGCTTAATTCATGTGCAGTAAAGGCAGTTTGGTTAGATTGTAAACTATTCAAAGGGCACAGGCAGCCGGTTTGGGAGATGGGAAACACACCAGGTTCAATGTTTTTTGTGCTTCTTTGGAGACATACCTTGGACGTTTGTGGGCTGAAATTACTCTGTTTCAAATTTCACAGTTATTTGGTTCTTGGCAGTCTGATACGGCACTCTGTCTTAAGTGTGCAAAGGGTGATGAGCGGGTCAGAAATGGATGGGCACAGGAGTGTGATTCAACAAAACACTGCTTCTGGAAACAGGAAGAAACGTGCTTTCAAATGGTTTGAAATCTGTCCCTATTGTTTATATTTAGTAAGAGGTTTAAAGGGTTTTTTAAATGAACAGGATGGCTTTATAAAAACACCACAATACACACTCGTGCCCCCGGCACCCACACTGGACTGTAAGATCTGTAGAAGAGGTGCTATCTGTTTAAATGCGGTCTGTAACTCTAGCCCAAGCCCAGTGCCAGGCACTGCCACTGTATGCAGACTAAGCATGTGTTTAGTGACTGGCTGAATTATATGGCATGTGTCTAAGTGTGTTTTTAGTGGTTCTAGGGACTAGAAGAAAACAGTCTTGCAGGTGGGCTTGTAATTGTGGGATGTTTTCTTAGTATTGCACTGACCTCTAGTCTGTCTTTATTTCATGTGTTGTAACTTCATGTTAGTGTCTGACTGCTTCTGGGTGACTTTGTTTTTAAAATAGTCTCAACTGAGTTTGCAGTCTTCCCGACTCAGCCCTCCTGAATGCTGAGGTCACCGGGTCATGTTTTTAATCTGGTTGATTTTAAGTGAGCGCAGTTTATTAACCACAACATAAAATAAATTTGTTACAGCCTTGAAGTCCCCCATACATTTTTATTTTATTTTATTTTGAGGTAGAGTCTCGCCGTGTAGCCCATGGCTGGCCTGGAACTCCCTATGTAGCCCAGGCTGGCCTTGTACTCACAGAGATCCACCTGCCTGTGCATCCAGAGTGCTGGGATTGAAGGTGTGCACCACAATGCCCGGCTTGTGGGCACAGATCTTAAAGTTCAGATTAACTAAGAGAACGAAGAGTAGAGTGTCGGGTGGCAGCTGGCCTGTGGTGTGCTTACACAGAGCAGTGGAGAAGAGAGGCCGGAGGGCTGGCTAGATGGAATGTGGATTTGACTGATGGTTCCAGCTAATCAGAACCATGATAATAACGAACAGAGTCCTTACTAGGCATTCTCTTGATTGCCTTACATACTAATTTATTCTTCACACTATCGTCTGATAGGGATAGTTATTATTTCACCCACTCTACAGGTTATGCAACTGAGGTATTTGCATACGCTAACACAGCTAATTCATGGCAGACATTTGCTTCAAAGTTAGACAGTTGGCTTTGGTGCCCTCGTCAACACTTCTTTTTAATCTTTAAAAAAAAAAAGATTTTCTTTACACTTTTTTATGTTATGTGCATGCATGTGGGTGGGCACACATGTGTCACATTGTGCGTGTGGTTCTCTCTCCACCTCGTGGTTCCCAGGGATCAAACTCAGGTTGTCAGGTTCGGCAGCAAGAGCCCTTATCCCTAAGCTGCCTCGTTACATCACTGCCTCCTCTCCTTCCTCTGGGGGGCTGAACCTCCCCTGAACTGCACCCCCAGCTCTTGATGGGTTCTCAAGCAGCCCACACTTTTCTCATCTGATTTGGGAAAAGCCATCTAACCTCTCTAAGCTTCCTCTTCAAAATCGAGGCAAGAACATCTTTTTTTTTTTTTTTTTTTTTTTTTGGTTTTTCGAGACAGGGTTTCTCTGTGTAGCTTTGCGCCTTTCCTGGAACTCACTCTGTAACCCAGGCTGGCCTTGAACTCAGGGAGATCCTCCTGCCTCTGCCTCCAGAGTGCTGGGATTAAAGGTGTGCCACCACCGCCCAGCGTAAGAACATCTTGTTAGTGGGAGTTAAGCATCTGAAGCCCTTCATTTGGTTGGTAACTCATAACAAGCCATTGTTGAACTGTCATAGATAATGCTACTCTTAATATTATCATATGGTTATCATATAACTAGTTATAATGCATATAATAGTTAAGGAAATCATTGTTAAATTGTGAGTTCATTATTTTCCCCCTCTTAGTGTTAGAGGTAATGTGGGTATTTTTTAAAACTATTGCTGGGCAGTGGTGGCGCATGCCTTTAATCCCAGCACTTGGGAGGCCGAGGTAGGTGGATCTCTGTGAGTTGAAGGTCAGCTTGGTCTACAGAGTGAGTTCCAGGACAGGCTCCAAAACTACACAGAGAAACCCTGTCTCAAAAAAAACAAAAAAACCTATTTTGTGTGTGTGTGTGTGTGTGTGTGTGTGTGTGTGTGTGTGTGTAAGATCCCCTGGAGCTGGAGAGTGACAGGTGATGTGAGCAGTTCAGTGTGGGTGCTGGGGTCCAAACTCCAGTCTGCTGGAAGAGCGATACATGCTCTTGAACTGCTTAGCCATCTCTCCAGCCTCTGCTGGAGTGCCCCCACCCTGTGTGTTTGAGACGAGATCACATGTACCCCAGGCTAGCCTCCAATTCCATACGTACCAAGGATGACCTTGAACTTCTTTCCGATTTTCCTGCTTCGACCTCCCTGGTGTTGGGATTACAGTTGGGCAACACCTTGCCGGTGCCGGATCTGCAGCAGGCTCAATGCATGTTAGCAAGCACTGTGCTAATGAAGCTCTCTCCCCAGCCCCAGGTGGTTGCATTTTAACAAGCCATTTGAACACAGGCCCAAATTTTGAGGAAAAATAAAATCCAAGGGGAGGTATCTACTAAGTAATTTATTTTCCCCTCTAAATCGAGCCAAGCACTTTCTGGGAAACCCTTGGGAATTCTGATAAAATAGAGGCACACAGCTGGATCCAGAGGTGACAGTCTAGAGGGTGAGCCCTCACAGGGGACATCCTGGTCTGAATGAAATGACACACCTCTGAGGTAAGGGGAAGAGGTTTTTGTTGTAGCTGTGAGGGAGAGTGCATCCAGAGGCATCTGGAAGAGTCCAGAACAGAGAGAAGTAGACTGACCGTGGCCGTTAGACTGACCCAGGCCACGGGAGGAGATTGAGGAGGAAGAAAGAGGAGCTAACGCAGGGCCGAAATGGCAGGGTTGTATAGGAAT
The DNA here is from genome assembly GCF_004664715.2 of Peromyscus leucopus. NCBI lineage: Eukaryota > Metazoa > Chordata > Mammalia > Rodentia > Cricetidae > Peromyscus > Peromyscus leucopus. The sequence continues at coordinate 41,241,985 of NC_051078.1, read as the reverse complement.
GAGAGGAAGCTGGGGGAAGGGAAGGAAGCCCATGAGCTGCAGAAATTAATGTAGGGGGCGGGTGAGAAGAGCAGAGGGGAGCCAATCTGCACCACACTTAGCCATTTGTCCGTATCCGGTCCCTTTAGGACCCGGCAGGTCACAGCACTGGCTGAAGGTAGCAGGAACTAACTTGTTTGTTGTAAGTCATGTGAGTCTGAGAGTCCGAGTTTCTCCTAAGTCAGAGCACTAGACTGTGTCCTTAAGAATCCTTCAAGGAATCGAGATCAACTGTGCCCGTAAATTCAGAAACGCTTAATTCTGCTTTGTATGGTATAACATGACTGTAATATTAGCACTCAGGAGACAAGCAGGAGGTCTGAGCTTTAGAGGTTAGCCTGGGCTACACAGTGAGAATTTTGACTCAAAGGAAAAGGAAAACTTTCGGCTTCAACGTTAGTGTTTGTTCTGTCTTATTATAGTTGCTATTATGTGTCGTAAGACATGCATGCTCTTGAGGTAAGAATGTATTTCAGGCCTATCATCATTTTCTATACAAATCTACACACCCTTTCCTGAAACTTCCACAACTATCTTACCATCAAATGGCTGCACTCTCTATAGTGAGGTACATGAATATTTATACTCCATGAGGAAAATAATGACTATAAATAGTCTCATGTCAGTTAGGTCAGGTTTTACCACCAAATGAGTTCAGGGCAGGTCAAGTATGCCGCCAAGTGAGGGACAGAAACAGAGCTGGTGTTGGGAGCGTCTTGGATTTTAGGGTTGTGAAGGGAAGGTCGCAGATCACCGATTCGTGGGTATTTGTATGTGTGCCTTGTCTTACTTGGGAATGTATCGCTTTCTTCGGGAAACTAAGCGTGGAAACGAAATTAATTCACCTAAGAAAGTCAATAGGCTCGGTTAAGTCTGTTTCTGTGTACAAGAATTTCCCCCTTATCTCCCTGTTCTTTGTTTGTCTGTTGAAGGTCATGTTTTTGTATTAATGAAGTACTCTTTCCATGATAAAGAGGATTGAAAACCGGGTCCAGCTCAAGTTACCTTTGCCACTAGTTTCTTAACCGGTCCAATTTCAGGAAAGAAGTGTGTGTGAGACCATGTTTATTTTTCATTAGTTTCCTGATTAAACTGTTAGGTTTTTAGTGTGTTCTTGGTCAGAGGCAAAAAATAAAATAAAAGTGAACAGAAGGAGACCCACCTGAGGGCACAGTCCATGCCCTGCACAAGTTCATTCTCAGCAGTGCCCCAAATGATTATTCCCAGCTGATCCTGTGCGTTGGGGGCTCTCTCTCTCAGCTTTATGATTTATTTTTGCCATCAGAGGTTTTATGAAAGAAAAACTAGTTGTTTTGCTAGGAATGGTGGGATATGCCTTTAATTCTAGCACTTGGGAGACAGGCAAGTAGATCTCTTGAGTGTGAGGCCAGCCTGGTCTGTATTGTAAATTGCTGGTCAGCCAGGGCTATGGAGTGAGACAATTGTGTCTCACAAAACAAAGGCAGCAGCCAGCCCGGCTGTGGTGGCACACACCTTTAATCCCAGCACTTGGGAGGCAGAGCCAGGTGGATCTCTGTGAGTTCAAGACCAACCTGGTCTACTGAGCGAGATCCAGGAAAGGCACCAAAACTACACAGAGAAACCCTGTCTCAAAAAACCAAAAAAACAAAACAAAAAAAAAAAACAAAAGCAGCTAAAACAACAAAATGGCTTCAAAACTGCTTGCCAACCTATTCAAGGCCCCTCCCATTTTTTAACGTTCCGGAATGTACATTTACATTTAGGCGGGAGTGGTGGTGGCGCACGCCTTTAATCCCAGCACTCCGAGGCAGAGACAGGCGGATCTCTGTGAGTTCGAGGCCAGCCTGGTCTAGAAAAGTGAGTTCCAGGACAGCTAAGGTTACACAGAGAAATCCTGTTTCGAAAAACAAAAAAAAATGTGCCTTTGTGTACATTTATTGGGCAGTTCACACAGGAAACCTGAACTGGCTGGCCGTATGGCTCAAGGAGTAGTGTTTGTTGCCCAAGTCAGCCCAACATCCTCAGCTAGATCCCTGGAACTCATGTAAAGGCCGAAAGAGAGAATCACCTCCTCACAGTTACCCTCCGACTTACACACACACACACACACACACGCACGCACGCACGCACGCACACACGCGCGCGCGCACACACACACACACACACACACACAGCACTAAAGATAAAAAAGAATCGTGAACCATGATCTTAATGGAATTTGTGCTGTGGAGGAAATGTTAGGGACCCCATAGAACTTTTCTTTAAGATTGTCTTTCTTTGGGGAAAGACCTTTACTACTATCAGAGCCTAGTTGATTGGCAAAGCAGAGACTGTGTCAATCTCTGCTCAACTCTTGGTAAATGGAAAGTGTTTATTGACCAGAAGGTGCCAAGTAAATACTGGAGCATATGGATGGTTGGACGGATGGACGGATGCATGGATGGATGAAGGGTGCTTTTTATTTTTTTATTTTTTTTATTTATTTATTTATTTTTTTTTTTTGGTTTTTCGAGACAGGGTTTCTCTGTGTAGCTTTGCGCCTTTCCTGGGACTCACTTGGTAGCCCAGGCTGGCCTCGAACTCACAGAGATCCGCCTGCCTCTGCCTCCCGAGTGCGGGGATTAAAGGCGTGCGCCACCACCGCCCGGCGAAGGGTGCTTTTTAACTAGCATCCTTTTAACCTCATTTTCAGTGAAGGTAAGTTTTCTACTTTGAGATAGGGTGTGCTTTCAAACACGACTAATGTGACTGTAACTTGTCCATATTTTCATGTCCCGAAATTCATGTTTATTCTAGGAAATTTTCCTAGACACGGGAGGCCTGCTGTTAGGATGCACACAGCATGCACATGGGAGGTGTAGCTCAGGCTGGGGAGAGGAGGCCACGGCACACATAAAACCGCACAAGAGTGTAAGGGAATTCAGTATGTCAATAACAGCTTAGTCCAAGGGAAGAAAAATCACTGGTTGAAACCTTTTAGAGGAGCCTCGGAGACCTTTGCAGGAGGCACAAGCCTTAGGGTGGCCTCATAAAGGAGGGCGTATGTGGGCAGAGGGAAGGAAAGAATGCTTTGGACAGAAAGACAGCTTGGAGTAGCTGAGCCGAGGCTTGGTGGAAAAGTGTGACCCCTTTGCATTTTGAATCCCTGGTCACTGGAAATGGCTGCTGGTTGTCAACAGGACTACTGGGTTGCTAGTGATATAGTCCAACTCAGACCTGTTTTTTTGTTTGTTTGTTTTTTTTAAGAGCTTATTAGCTGGTGTAACTGGACAGGCTAAACCTCTGGCAGGTTGGATCAAGGTGCTTGAATGATTCCTTCCGGTTCTTCATTCATTCCTGTTCTTCAGCTCCCTCAGACAGCCTACCCCAAACGGGTGTGGCCCCCAGCTTCCCTACTGCCCTGTTAGTAACTGCGGAGCCTCTCTCTGTAGGGCCGGCCACACTTGCCCTGGGGATGAATGCCCTTGTTAAGCCCGCCTCAGCCGTCCGAATCATCTGCAGAGCCTCCAGCCTGGGCGGGCCGGGGAGTCACAGCTGAACCACATGATCTGAGAAGGCTACCCCAGAACAGATATCACACTGTTATCAAAGATTGGCCAGAGCGACCCATGTCCAAGATGCCGGCTGCAGTTCAAACCCACTTCCTTTCCTTGGCCTTCCCGTTCTGCCCTGACTTCTAACTGTTTGCCCTTTATCTTCTAGATGTTGTCTTGGGCTGTGTGCATGGAAAGTATCTGTGAAGTTTGTATTTTTCTATGGGTATATTATCCCGGGGCCTTGCTAAATCCGGCTCGAGGGTACACCATAAATCTTCCAGCAGTGATTCAGAGAATAACATGTGTAGCAACTTCATAGCTGCATTGGGTCAACTTTTGAGTTTGTTCTTTTTATTAATGAATTTTAGTATGTTGTGAAAGCAAGATTTCCTGACCTCCTGGCCCTGGCAGACAATAGGTGTCTGTAGAGGATTGCTCTGTCTGCAGCAGCTCCGCCTCCCTTTCCCTCCCCTCCTCTCCCCTCCCCTCCCCCTCTCTCACTGCTCCAGTGTCTTAAATCCTAGGATTGACAGCTGCCTAGGCACCTACCTCACACTGCCCTCCTGGGGCAGACAGCCATGTTTATCCCAGTGTTCTTCCCATCCCCAGGCCCAGACACAGTGTCAGGAAAATGTGCCTGGGGTTCCACCGGGACCCCGGAGCTCTCCCAGAAATGGAGGAAGAACAGTCCGAGACCTAAATTCTTCCCAGGCATTGTTACTGTTTGCATCACAGAACCATGCCTGGAAGAACACCCAGGCATTTGTATTATGCAGGAGTGAAGTTTCTTTGAAAGAAGAAGCAGCAAAGGCTAGGTCATTAACTGTGCTAGTTGGAATGAATATAGCCGGCTGTCATTTGGGCCTAAGGTGTGCATTGCTCATCGGTAACAAAAACCTCTCTGTTGGTCTGGGCATGGTAGTGTACACCTTTAATCCCAGCAATGGGGAGCCAGAATAGACAGATCTTTGTGTTCGAAGCCAGCCTGGTCACAAACTTCTGTGGCCACTTCAGATTGCAAACTCTTAATATCACTTCAGCATTAGGGTGGCCGATCTCGGGGAATAACAGATTCCAGAGCCTCAGATTGAGGCTTTGTGCCTCCCCTAGCTAGGCCTGCAACAGACAGCAAGCCCAAAATTGAGGAAAGAGATGGGTTTGTGGGCCTCTCTCTTTCCTAACTCAGTGAGCGAGCGTGCAGAAGACAGCCCGGAAACAGGGCAGGAAGTCCTTCCTATGTAAGTGTGAAGACCTCAGGTTTGCCAAGTGTCAGATACGGAAAGGGTGTCCTTCTGAGGCCACTCCTGCCACCACACTTGGAGCCGTGGCTTGGTCATCCTGCTGAGACCAAATACCACTTTCGTTTAGATGGGTTGGTAAACTCCTTTCATAGCCTCAGGAGCTTTTCAATCTTAGCCTCTGACTCTTGCGGGGTGGTGGTGTGGGCCCTAATATTAGGTTCTGTCTTACTTCTGCTACATGGCACACCCACCTCTGGCTCCAGCTAGGGAGGGTGAGCTGATTCTGGGTATCAACTTCCACTTCCCCCCTGAGAACAGATAGCTGACAGCCCTTTATACAGATGTGAGGCAGAGGTGACATTGACGACCTGAAGGATAGTGAGCCGCCCTGTTGGTGATCCCACTGAGTCTTTCCCCAGGGTTGGGGAGGTGGGAATGATTTTCTGTCCGAGTCCTTGGATGAGGGGAAGCAGCTGTTGCCGAAGACCAACCGCTTCCTCTCTTGCCTCTGCACCCTTATGCCATGATGGGGATGAATTTCCCTCTACTTCGTCGGGAGCTTTGTGTGGGGGTCCATGACTCACTTGGCCCTGGAATGTGGTTTCTGGTATTGGGTACTTCAGAAAAAATGTTTGTTTTTACGTGCACAGCAGCTTCTCCGTGCAGCTGCCACTTAATCTACCTTGTTCGGGAGATGAAACTTAACGTCCCATTCCGTACTCAGCATCCTGGGGTCAGAGACGGCATCTCGGTAACCTTAAAAGGCTGCCGTCCCCACAGAAGGCCTGGCTCATTCATTCTGTTAGGAAATACTTAACCAGGCCCCTGGGGGCACAACAGTGAAGGAGAATCGTGGTTCCTGCTGACAAAGGAGCTTGTACAGTGAGACATTAAATGCTACTTCATCACAATGGTGAGCAACGCTCCAAAGAGGTAGAGGGGTGCGGTGGAGAGACCAGCAATGAGAATAGAATTGCCCGGTGGCCTGGGTCTAGGTGGCTTTATTGATGCTGTGGAAGGGCCAGAAGTACTCAGGCAGAGGACGGAGGAGGCCAGGGCTGTTTCAGCCATTCACTTTCGGCTGCTGGTGGTGCTGTGTCTCCCAGGGGATGTTTCCCAGCGTGTGGGACAGTTGAGATCGTCATGGCTGGGCCTGGAATGAAATAGTGCTGCTGGCTTTTTAGTGTGTAGAAGCCAAGGAATTCTGCTAATATACAGGACAATCCTCCCCCCAGCGAAGAGTTATCCAGGCCCAATGGCAGTGCTGCTGATATTGAGAAACCACCGTTTCTCAACCAAAGAAACCGTAAAGGCCTCGACGTCGGGAGATAATCCAAAGGATAAACGAAGGGGCCTGTGAGCTGGGTGAGAGAGTAAAGGTGCCTGTCACTGAGTCCGGTGACCCTGAGTGCCAGGACTCCCGTGGTGGACGGAGAGAACAGACTCCTAGATTCCTACAAGTTGTCCTCTACCCTACGTACCTGCTGGAGAATTCACATGCCCCTCCACACACAAAACAAACAAATGGGAAGGCCCTCGCGGCAGGACATAGGAAGACAGAGTTGATACAAGGGTGACTGGTGTAGTGGTGACCTGGGTGACTGGTGTTCTGTGGTGACCTGGGTGACTGGTGTTCTGTGGTGACCTGGGTGATTGGTGTACTGTGGTGACTCCCCTGCCCCTGGTGACTGGTGTGGTGACTCCCCTGCCCCTGGTGACTGGTGTAGTGGTGACCTCCCCTGCCCCTGGTGATTGGTGTACTGTGGTGACTCCCCTGCCCCTGGTGACTGGTGTAGTGGTGACCTCCCCTGCCCCTGGTGACTGGTGTACTGTGGTGACTCCCCTGCACCTGGTGACTGGGGTAGTGGTGACTCCCCTGCCCCTGGTGACTGGGGTAGTGGTGACCTCCCCTGCCCCTGGTGACTGGTGTAGTGGTGACTCCCCTGCCCCTGGTGACTGGTGTAGTGGTGACTCCCCTGCCCCTGGTGACTGGGGTAGTGGTGACCTCCCCTGCCCCTGGTGACTGGGGTAGTGGTGACCTCCCCTGCCCCTGGTGACTGGGGTAGTGGTGACTCCCCTGCCCCTGGTGACTGGGGTAGTGGTGACTCCCCTGCCCCTGGTGACTGGTGTAGTGGTGACTCCCCTGCCCCTGGTGACTGGTGTAGTGGTGACTCCCCTGCCCCTGGTGACTGGTGTACTGTGGTGACTCCCCTGCCCCTGGTGACTGGTGTAGTGGTGACCTCCCCTGCACCTGGTACCATTAAAGGTTGTCTTGTACTGGCTTCTAGTAGTTGAGGCCCAGGAGTACTGCTAAACGATGGTAACCGCCCCCTCCCCCAACAAAACCCGCCCTGTCAGTGGTAGAAGAATTGAGAAACCCTGAATAGGGGGAGAGTGAGATGGCTGCAGGCAGGGTAGTCTGCAGGAGTCTTGGACAAGGCTGGTGGGAGGGCGGAAAGAAGCGGGTAGTGAATTAGTGATTGATGGGGGAGGGCCGGCCCATGGTGTGGTCCTGGGTTCTATACAAAGAAAGCAGGCTGAGGCTGGGAGGTGGTGGCGCACGCCTTTAATTCCAGCACTCAGGAGGCAGAGCCAGGCGGATCTTTGTGAGTTCAAGGCCAGCCTGGTCTACAGAGCGAGATCCAGGAAAGGCACAAGGCTACACAGAGAAACCCTGTCTCGAAAAACCAAAGAAAGCAGGCTGAGCAATCCATGATGAGCAAGCCAGTAAGCAGCACCTGTCCATGGCCTCCGCATCAGCTCCTGCCTCCAGGTTCCTGCCCTGCTTTAGATCCTGTCCTGACATCCTTCAGTGAAGAACAGTGATAAGGAAGTGTAAGCCAAATACACGTTTTCCTCCCCAACTTGCTTGGGCCACAGTGTTCCATCACAGTCATAGAAACTCTAATTAAGACACTGCTTGTGACGAAGCCTGGTGAGGACAGGTGACTTAAAAAGGAGGTGTCAGATGTCTACAATGCACCTTGCGAAGTGCTCAGTGGAAAGCATCCAGTAAATACTAATGAAGTGCCATATGCTCCCATCCCGGGGAGCTCTTCTGCCTGCGATGCTCACGTAGGCAGAAGTGAGGGACCCGCTCTCTCAGCTGGTGCTTGTCGATGGCTCCCCAGAGGGAGCAGAAACGCCGACAAGGATTGCCTGGGTGTGCTCTCGTACGTTCGTGGGATAGCAGGGGAGCAGGTAGCTTATTAATATGTCTTGCACTTTTGTAATTACTGTGGAGGCGTCTCCTCTAGTTCCTTCTAGAATGTAACAAACCAGCATTTGTAGCGGGTGATGTATAGTCACAGTGTGCCTTTTTAAATTCCTCCAGTCTTGGGACAGTTTGTCCCAGTCTTGTGGTGCAGGTGACTTGTCAGCTTGTGGGTGACTCGTAGGCGCAGCACATCGAACAGGAAGAAAGGATCTTAGAGACATCCTACAGTCAGTCTCATTCTGACAGTCTCATTCTGATCCTACAGACTAAGTCTCATTCTGACAGAGGAAGCCGCATTCTGTGATCAGATGGAAAGCCATATGATTTAAAAACCAAGAAAGAAAAAAAGAGTGAAAGCAGGCCGAGGCAGCCATGAGAAGCAAGCCAGTAAGCAGCTCCCCTCCATGGCCTCTGCATCAGCTCCTGCCTCCAGGTTCCTGCCCTGTTGGGGTTCATGAGAATTTTAGCAACTGTAAGGACAGAATAAAACCATACACTTTTTATGTAATTGTGGTTGTTTGTAGCTATCTTGGGGAACTAGTTCTGGGTCACTGGACACCTGGTGTGTTAGGTAAACATCAGTTTCAGGACTGGTGAATGGCTCCATTCATCAGTGTATATTTTACAAGCCAACTGCAGGTACATCTGAGGGAGCAGCCTGGGCAAAGCCAGAGTCAGGTGGCACAAGTTCAGTCCTCCGGCCAAGGGTGCCTCACAGGTGCCATCATGTCCCAGGGACTCAAAACGGCGCAGACTAGCTTCGGCTGCCATCTTGTAAAAGCGGACCAGCAACTGATTATGAAGGCCATGATTATTAAAATAGAGTCCTGGAAGCAGGAGACGTGGGCGGTGGAAGATGCCCAGTCAGTGGAGGGCCCGCTCTGCAAGCCTGAGTCATCAGCACCCACATTGAAAGGAGTGCAGAAGCGTGGTTCTCCAGGCCCGGGGCTGGAGAGAGCTGGAGGCAAGAGCTACCTACCAGAGCCGGGTAGCTATCCAGTCCAGGAGAATAGGTGAGCTCCAGACTTAATGAGAGACTCTGCCTCAAAAATCAAGACAGAGCAACCGAGGGAGAGATATCCCATGTTGATCGTTGACCTACATACACACACACACACACACACACACACACGCACGCACGCACGCACGCACGCACAAGCATTTTTTACCTGATAGAACAAGCCTCCTTCTAAAGGTATTTATTTATTTATTTATTTATTTATTTATTTATTTATTTATTCATTCTCGAGGCAGGGTCTCCGTGTAGTTTTGGTGCCTTTCCTGGATCTCGCTCTGTAGACCAGGCTGGCCTCGAACTCACAGAGATCTGCCTGGCTCTGCCTCCCGAGTGCTGAGATTAAAGGTGTGTGCCACCACTGCCCAGCAGTATTTATACTTTTTAAAACGAGTAACATTATATAGTATGTCAGATCATTTTTATAAATAGTATTTTAGTTTATCTAATCTCAAACTTTACCAACAGATCACCCTGATGGGAGAGAAAAGTAAATAGTCTGAGGAAACTGATTTAGAGCAGTGGTTCTCAGCCTTCCTAGTGCTGTGACCTTTTAATACGGTTCCTCATGTTGTGGGGACCCCCCAACCATAACATTATTTTCGCTGCTACTTCATAACTAATTTTGCTACTGCTATGAATTATAGTGTAAATTTTGGATATGTATGATGTCTGATATGTGACCCCAAAGAGGGTCACAACCCACAGATAGAGGTGCCTGGAGTAGAAGCTTCAAGTGACAAATCTAGTGTTTCATCTGTAAAAAGTGACACTAATTTCCAGTATAATTTTTTTTTAGGACAGATCCAAGTGATCTGGTTTTTTTTAAAGATTTTATTTAATTTTCTTTTATGTGCATTGGTGCTTTGTCTGCATTCATGCCTGTGTGAGGGTGTTGGATCCCTTGGAACTAGATTTACAGGCAATTGTGAACTGCCATGTGAGTGCTGGGAATTGAACCTGGATCCTCTGTTTATTTTGGTTGTTTCGAGACAGGGTTTCTCTGTGTAGTTTTGGTACCTGTCTTGGATCTCGCTCGCTCTGTAAACCGGGCTGGCCTTGAACTCAGAGATCCGCCTGCCTCTGCCTCCCTGAGCGCTGGGATTAAAGGTGTGCGCCACCACCGCCCAGCTATAAATTCTTAATTTGCATTAGTGCCATATAATACTCTAAGTATCTTGCCATTGCAGTAATGAAGGTTCCAGAAGCTATGCTCTGTTCAATAAGATTTCTAACATGCCTGGCTAACACAGGAGACAAGGTAAATAAGAAAATGCCTGGGGCTGTAGAGGTGGCTCAACATTTAAGAGTAGTGGCTGTTCTTCCAGGGGACCTAGGGATCTGACACCCTCTTCTGGCCTCCAGAGGCACTACATGCATATCTTTAAAAAAACAACAAAGCTCACAGTCAGGCATGGAGTGCTACAGACAGTGGGTGGCTAATTTCCAAGTCAGCAGTCAAGATAAAAGTTCCTTGGAGCAGAGAAGGGAGCATTTGGATTGAACTGGGGAATAGAGACTTGCTGGACTAATGTCAGAGCACTCGGCAGTTGGCGAGGTTGGTCTTTCTGGTGTGAGCAGGCACCTGAAGGGAATATAAGCGTGTCCGCTGAGCTTGACCCCTCCTTGGCGAGATTATGCGCCCTCCCTTCCACCTGCTGCATCTTCTGGGCAACCCACTAGCCAAGAACATTTTTCCTCGCCTAATTTTTTTGTGATTTTTGTTTTTTAAAAATGACCGTGGCAGACTACACAGAGGTACTGATGGAGAATTGCTTATGTTTGTACTCAGTAAATCAATATTCATGCAGTCTATCCTGATGAAAATCGGCACACCTGTATTTTGCAGGGTGGATGACCTTTTACAGCTAAGGGTTTGGTTCTGTGTGATGGGTCAGATGGAGGATGTGTGGGTTTAACGTCAGTCGTCATGATGGTAACAGCATCCTGGATCTCACCAGCCCCCATCACTGCGCCTGCTCCTCCTCTGTCTCCAAATGGCCACCGCCTCTTCCACCCGCTGCATTAGAAGTCCCAGAAACCTAACAACCGCCATGAATTCTCTTCCTCTTCCTCCACTCCCCCATCCAGTCCGGTATTAGAACCCTCCGACATGACCTTTGCTCTCTGATGGCACTTCCGAAGACTCCGCTCCTCAGCACTGAAACCTTGCTTCCTCGGGGAAGCCTTTCTTGGTGCTTTTTTCCTAGAAGGGGTTGGCAGTCTGTCCTCAGGGCAGTTGGCGGTGCAGTCAACTTCCATTCTGAAAACCCATTGTAGAGAGAGATTGGCCAGAGTACACGGAGTTCGACAAGGAGGTGTAAATTCTGAGACCCATGGTACAGCTTTGTGACTGTGATGAATAGTAATACGTTTGATACTTAAAAATTGCTGACGGCTGGCAAGATGGCTGATGACCTGAGTTTGAGTCAGGGACCCACATGGTAGGAGAGGACTGATTCCTACAAGCTGTCCCCTGATCTCCACATACTTGCTAATGCACAGAATTTTTAAACTGTAATAAATTGTTAAGAGAGTGCATCCTGAATGTTCTCACCACAGAAATATGTGAGATGGTAGATCTATCAGTTAGTTTGATTTAATCACAATGTATGCATCTGTTAAAGCATAGTAAATATCATAAGTATATATGATTCTTGATTGCCAATTACACATTTATGAAGCTATGGAAAAGAACCAACCGTACATAGTTCCTTGAAGTTGGGGATCTTACCTTATTCTTCTATGCAGACCTGCAGTTAGGTACACCTTATCCTCACTGAATGTTTGTACATAAATACATTAAGTGAGGACATTGATTGGTGGGTGGTTCTTGTGAGGGGTCTGAGTGAAAGAGGCTGTAAAGGTAGGCAAAGACCAGGTCTTGAAGTATCTGATGACCATGAACATAAACGACCATGTGTCATGGGACACACAACCCTCTCTGTAGCCAGCTGTGGTGACATAACTAAGCCAAGGAAAAGATAAGTGGTAGGTGCATTTTCAAAGAAGTCTCTGAAGAAGAAAGAAGAGAAGAAGAAGAAGAAGAAGAAGAAGAAGAAGAAGAAGAAGAAGAAGAAGAAGAAGAAGAAGAAGAAGAAGAAGAAGAATGCCTTTTTGCCTCTTTCCTTTTTGCTGGCTGGAATGAATTCAAAGACTGGGAATCCTACAGCCTCGAACCCATGAATAGCCATTACACCTTGGCAGAGAAGGAACATGAAGCCAGAAGGTGTGTGGCAGGAAGGAGACCATTCCAGAATAAAGGGCAGAATGAAGAGACATTTAGAAACTGGATAGATGATGACAAGCCACCAGATGATAGAGGGAGAGAAGGAAGTTCTTCTAGAGAGAGGAGATGGTCAGCTATCAGGACTCAAGGTCAAGACCCAGCAATTGTCATTGGACTTGACAGCATAGAGCCTTGATAGGCCACTGAAACAGGGAGGGGGGTGCAGAAGTGAGGTTGGGGAGGGCTGAGGGTTCTAGAAGAATAGAGGTGACTTTGGAAGATAGAAAGGATTTGATAAAGAGTGATCAGCTAGAAGGATTGTAAAGGGTAGGCTTTCCAGAGACCCTGGAATGTGTGTGTGCACCAGTAGGCAAAATCCTACCGGAAGGAAAAGAGAAAGGGGGACAGGCCATGAGATGAGAGTTGATGGGGCCTTGGAGCAAGTACTCAGAGGTGAGGTGTTTGCGAGGAAGAGGAACGGAATTGTTCAGCGTTGAGGGAATGGAGGAAAACCAGTCTATGTTTGGGTATGTCTGGAGCATCCATGGGCAGCGTCTTACCTTCTGAATAGCAAGGCTGCCGTGGAAGCCTGGGGTAGTAAGGTCGTCCTCCAGATCATGTCAGCCTCTTCTACTGTTGGTGTTCTTAGAACCCTCTCTAGACTTGAGGTGGGCATAGGCTGCCTTGCAGTCCTCCAGCTTCTCTTAACCCACGCATGGCGAGCACGTCATAGTCGGGGCCCAGCCTCCTGGCCTAGCTTCTCTTCTCTCCTGGTGTCTGTCTCTCATGGTACCCACGCTCTGCTCAACTACGCAGCTGCCCTCAGACAACCTGCCCCAAATGTACTCTTCGACTAGCTAACAATGTCCTTTCTCATCCTCCTTCAAGACCCCATTCAAATACCGCCTCCTTCTCAATGTTTTGTATTCCCAGACCCCATCCCAAGGCAGTGAGATCCTAAGTCTTCTCCGATATCTAAGCCACAGTTGTAGCTTATTTACTGGCCTGAGCAGGCATGTGTCTGGCGTGGGGCAGGCATGGAGTGGGTGGGCACTTTGGACTGCTCAACCTGCTTCTTGAGTGGTTGTTTATGGACCGAAGCAGACTTTTGTATTGAACTGTTAGTTTTTGATGCACAGAAAAAGTATTGGCATTTTTCTTTTTCTTTTTATTCTAGGTGGTTCTGGAATGGAGCCGGGATCAATACCATGTTTTGTTTGATTCCTACAGAGACAATATTGCTGGGAAATCCTTTCAGAATCGGTGAGAGTTACTTCGTAGAGTATCTTTTATTTGAATTTGAAGAATAAGCCATGAGTTCCTTCATGTTTTAAATATGGCGGTTGTTTCAAGAGATCTGTCCAGGCTGTTTATGTCAACACAAAACACATCTCTCACCTCTAAGGGAATAAGAAATAATTTACTTTTGAGGCAAATATATGTGGCCAGGAGTATGGATTCGAATTGTGCCAAGTAATATGTTCCTATGTGAAAATGGGGTGATGAAGTTTTAATAGTTACGTAGCAAAAGAAAATCATAAATGTAGTTTTTAAAGCACATTGATAGCAACATCAGGAGAGTGGGTTACAGCAAATTGGGGCATCTCTGCTATTGGTTCAGATGATGGCATTCCTGGTTTTGGATTGGTGGGAGCTAGTGGTCTGTTAATACATTTTCAGTGTCTCTCACTTGGCAGCGACAAGGATCTTAGCTCTGACGCAGAGGTGAGCACTGAGTGGCCATTAAGAATATTAAAACTAGCCCAAGAGAATTGGGCTCTGAACCTGCAGCATTTTAACTCTATAAAATCAGGTGGTTCTGAGCAGTCACTTATCCTTGTAGAATCTTTAATGGAGGTGTGACTTGGTTCTGGGAACCTCAGTTCACACGGATATGGTTTCAGACATTTCAAAATATATACACCCGCCTGCAGAAACCAGCGAGTTCATCCTATCTTGTAGGTGAAAATTCTTGATCCCCGGGAAATAATCTTGCCTTGCAAGGTTGAGAGCCTAAGTTGCAAGGACTCGTTTTTCTCTCTGCAGCTCCGTGAGGTACAGAAACTTTCATCCATCGTAGGAAACTAGGCCACCACTACACAACCAGCTGTGAGTGCTGACCAGCTTAATAGCTCTCTGTCCACCAAGACACACCCATAGCGACTGCCGGGGCTGGACCTGCACTTGGTCACCCCTTCTTGTTGCCTCTGAGGTGCCAGTAGCCTCAGTGTCTGGGTGTTCCTCTGTTCAGGTGAAGCTTCCCGGTGAAATGCTGTCTCTATTCTTACTCTTGGAGATTGTCTCCTTCATAAGCCAGGCCTCAGAATAGAAGCAATTTCCCCACCCCACGTGTCCTACATCTGTTCTTCAGACAAATGAATCACATAGGTCTTTTTTGGGGGGGTCTAGACAACTATTATTTAAATGCTTATTTTATTTTTAATTATGTGTTTGTATGTGGCTATGTGCAATCGCATGTGGGTGCCCATGGAGGCCAGAAGAGGGTGTCAGAGTCTCCCAAACTGGAGTTTCAGGTGGTTGTGAGCTGTCGGAAGTGGGTACTAGGAACCAAACCCAGTTCCTCTGCAAGATGACTGCTGAGCCAACTCTCCAGCCCAAGTAAAACATTTTATATCATAACCGCAATGTATATCTGTGTTGGAAATGGTTTAGAGAAGCAGTGTGTGTGTGTGTGTGTGTTTTCTTTTTCTTTTTTTTTAGTCTTTTTTTTAGAGACAAGTCACTCTCTGAACATGGAGCTTGCCGATTTGGCTTGCCTGGCTGGCAGGTGAATGCCAGGGAAACTCACCAGTGATAGTCCTGTCTCTCCCTCCAGCTGAGATAACAGGTTGCCGCAGCTGGATCTTCACAAAGGTGCTGGGGATCTGAACTCAGCTCCTCATGACAGCCGTCACTGCTCCAGCCCCAGCTTTCACTTTTTGCTTTGGTCTGTAGTGTATACTCTAATTGCCAATGGTATCCCTTTCCCAAAGACTGACTCTCAGATTTCCCCGTTCCAGACATGGAGATGTGTGTATCTGGGGTAACAGTGAGGGGGAGACAGTATGTAATCAAAGTAAGGCAAGGACAGCCATCCTTAGGGTCTTCAAAGCAGCACTTTTCAGACACTCAAGGCTTCCCAAAACCTCAGGGGCTCGGTGAAATACAAGATCTTTCATAACAAAGGTGTAGCAGGAATCTTAAAGAGTCTTATTAATAAAATCAAACCCAAGGCCAGTTATTGGGGTGAATGCTGGAAAATCAGAGAAGCAGAACAAGTCACAGCTTCCTCACCTTGCCAGTTCCTCAGCTGATCCTCTTTCCTCAAACTGGAAGCCTCTGAGTCCTCATCCAGAATGAATCTCAGCTGAACTGCTGCTCAAAAGCCTGAAAGCTTAACCAGCCAAATGCTTAACCAGCCAAAAGCTTCTAGTTCCTAGTCTTCATGCGTTATATATCTTTCTGTTTTTGCCATCGCTCCCTGGGATTAAAGGCATGTGTCACCATGCCTGGCTGTTTCCAGTGTGGCCTTGAACTCACAGAGATCCAGAGGGATTTCTACCTCTGGAATGCTAGGATTTAAAGGTGTGAGTGCCACCATTTTCTAGCCTTTGTATCTAGTGGCTGTTTTGTCTCTGACCCCAGATAAGTTTATTAGGGTGCACAATATTTTGGGAAACACAATACCACCACACAAAGGCTTGCTTTTTAAAAAGAATGCATTAGTGAATGGTATAAAAGCAATAGTGTGTGGAATTGCTTACACCCTAATATTTTATCACTGCATTGCTTAAAGGGAACAGAACAGGATGGTTCTGTTTATAAATGCTCATGATGAAGCAGTAACAATTGTTAGCCGGTTAGTGTTGATCCTTGAGTGTTTATCTTTTTAATACCCTGGATCAGTGTTTCTCCACCTGTGTGGGTCATGACCCCTTTGGGGGCGGCATATCAGATATCCTGCCTATCAGATATTTACCTTATGACTCATGACAGTAGCCAAGTCACAGTTATGAAGTAGCAATGAAATAAAGAGAGAAGGGAAAAATCATTCTCGTCATGGAAGCTGTAGTGTGACACAGTGAGTTATGAAGTAAACCCTTTCGTCCATACATCTTCACTTGCAAGTGTTCATTGCAGAGTCATTCATTGGTCTGGTTCCAGGCGTCTGGTTCCTGCTGCACCACCAATGCTGGGTCCTCACTGGAGCTCCTTTTGGTTATCCTGTGGTGACCCTGTGTCACGGAGGTCCCGCAGCTTTGGGTCTGCAGGACCGGTCTCTTCATGGGCTCCAGTAGTTCACAGATGGGTTGGATGTTGGGGTGAGCCAACTCATAGCCCTGGTTCTGGGCCTGGGTAGTTAGTTGTAGGGTTGGTCATCCCGCCAGCTCTCCCTAGTCCTCACCACCAGGGTTAGCATTGTCTCGGGCATTGTCCTGGCAAGTTCGCCCTTTGCCGTGACTAGCAAGGGGCGGGGCCGTCAACTGTGGTAACTCACAGTAATGTAATTCCCAGGACTTAGTTACTTTTTATTTTTTGTCAAGGAACGAGGTGGTCTTATCATTTCAAGAAAAACAAATAATAATATTTATTGGCAATGGTAACACTTGAGTTTTCAGGTACACAGACCTTGTTTCCGACACGGTGACAGTAGCAGCTTCACGATGCTTTTGTGGGTGGGTTTGGTCTCATGTCCCAAGCCACGTTTGTTAACATTACGTAAGAAGATTAATAAAATGTATCAACATTTGGCAGATCCACAGGACTGTGTAAGCTGTTGTTTCCCAGCGTGTGGTGTTACAGAATCTTGCATTAATAATTGAGCTGTTCAAAGTGCAGGAAAAAGGCCAGTGGGTTTTAATGTAAAACCTCAGAAGTCTTTTGTGTGTTTTCCGATTCCACGCTGCAGCTAGCCCTGAAGTCCCTATGGTTGATTTTTGTTTTTTAGTGTCAGAGAAGGATATAAACTATTGTCTGAAAAAGCTATTAAAAGATGCCCCCCCCCCCAACTTCCACTCTGTGGGAATGGAAGTTTTCTTCAAAAACCTTTCCCTTTTGGTTGGATAACCAAAGTGTTCTATGTAAACAGATTGAAACCAGAAGCTGTAAGATGAGCAGAATAGAGATTTTCAGAATTACAATAATGCCTTTCTCTAAATTCTGCTGCCTAGAAAATACAGTTTCTGGGGGGTGGGGATTTAGCCCAGTGGTAGAGCACTTGCCTAGCAAGCGCAAGGCCCTGGGTTCGGTCCTCAGCTCCAGTTTTTTTAAAAAAAAAAAAAAGAAAGAAAATACAGTTTCTGGGTTTCAGAGATGGATCTGTTGGTAAAGTGCTTGCAAGTAAGTGCAGGAACCCACAGTGATCCCCAGCACCTAGGTCAAATAGCCAGGTACACAACTTCGAATCCCAGTGCTGAGGAGGCGGAGATAAGCAGATATAGCTTTGGCTGGCCTGGAACTTGCTGTGTAGACCAGGCTATCCTCAAACACAAAAGTATCTGCCTGCCTCTACCTCCTGAGTGCTGGGATTAAAGATGTGCACCACCTACCCAGCTCTCCACAGATTTTTTTTTTTTATCTTGGTCATTTATTTATTTATTTTTGAAGCAGGTCCCACTCTGTAGTCCAGTCTGGTCTTGCATTCAGAATCCTGCCTCAGCCTCCCAAGTGCTAGAATTACAGCCTAAAATCCTTGTGACTAATGTTTCTACTATTTTTAGGTTGCATTAAACAATGTAATGTTGTTGTTTTTACTTTTTTTTGGGGGGGGCCTGCCACCCAGCTCCCAAATAAATCACACATGAAGGCTTATTCTTAATTATAAATGCCTGATCTTAGCTTGGCTTGTTTCTAGCGAGCTTCTCTTAACTTTAAATCATCCCGTTTACCTTTGCCTCTGGGCTTTCCCCTTGTCTTCTATAATCTTACTTTTACTCCATGGCTTGTTGTGTAACTGGATGATTGGCCTCTGGAGTTCTCCTTTTCTTACCCCGTCTTCCCCCCAGATTTCTCCTTCTGTATCTTCTCTGTGCCTGCCAGCCCCGCCTATCCTTTCTCCTGCCTTGCTATTGACTGTTCAGTTCTTTATTAGACCACCAGGTGTTTTAGACAGGCACAGTAACACAGCTTCACAGAGTTAAACAAATGCAACATAAACAAAAGTAACACACTATAAAATAATATTCTACAACAATGTAATGTTCATTGAAAGCTCCCGTTCTTTTGTTAGTTCCTGTACAGTTTTTATTAGTGTCATTTGCTCTGAATGAAAGGCAATCCCAGTCTCTGTTAGTAACAAGCAACTGTGTTGATCATCCACTGCTACTGACTTCGAGGCAGCCATTCATTCTAGGGCTTTTTTTCATCATGTGTAAAACATGGGTATTAAATTGTGTGTGAATCCTGTTTTAATTCTGTGGGGAGTTTTTTCCCCTACAGTGGAACTAAATGACTTTAAAGGCTATTTTTAAACAGTGGTTTGAATACAAATCGTATCACATTTTTGTCGCCATCACTTCTGTACTGAGTCACAGCCTCACTTCTCTGGAAACCAAGATCGTAGGGTGGCCTGGTGCTTAGACCTACAGGCCGAGACTCATCACTGCCATGCCTGATGGAAAAACAACTGACTCGTGACCATGAGCTGATCACGTGACCTCTTTCAGGTTTTCAGTTTTAACTCATGTTTAGCTGGGCATGTGATAATAGGCTCATTTGAAGAGCCAATGGATATATGACTTATGGACTTGAGTTGTTTTCCTCAGCTGAACATTTACCTAGATCTTTTGATTTTTTTAAAGCCCACTAAGAATGAGTCATTACTCTGCCAGGAGAACTAAAGAATATGCATTTCCTCTTCCATCCCTTCCCACCTTCTCTTTGGAAAATTTATTGCATCAAGAAGGTTTCTTTTTCTTCTTCTTCATTTTCTTCTTCTTCTTCTTCTTCTTCTTCTTCTTCTTCTTCTTCTTCTTCTTATTATTATTATTATTATTATTATTATTATTATTGTATAAATGCTTGTCACACAAACCTAATGACTTGAGTTTAGTTGCTCAGAATCCATGTAAGAGTCAGACGCAACCTTGTATCTGTAATCCCAGTACACCCCTAAAGTGGAGATGGGAGGCAGAGACAGAATCAGATCGTGGCCCAGCTAGCCTGGGGTACACAGTCACAGAAAGGCAGATCCTGTCTCAAATTGGTGGATCAGTGAGAACTGATTCTTCAAAGTTTCCTCTGCACTCCTCACATGAGCATGTGCCGTCACTGATACAAAAAAACAAGCACCCACGCACCACAACACACACACACACACACACACACACACACACACACACACACACACACACACACACACCCCAAAAAGAATTTTAGTCTGAATGAAGACCATTAGGGAGGTTGGGAGTTGGAGTGACCCTGAGTAATTTATATGTGGGTGTACTGAATCAGATATTAATGGGCAACACACATGTGTGCTGAAGACAATTATAGTTATTGGGGCTGGAGAGGTGGCTCAGTGGTTAAGAGCCTCGAGTGCTCTTCCGAAAGCCTGGGGTTTGATTTCCAGGACCCAAATGGCAGCATACAGTTGCCTGTAACTTCAGTTCCACGGGATTTAGCACCCTCTTCTGGCCTCTGCAGGCACCAGGCACATAGAGGGTACATAGACATACATGCATTCAAAACACCCATTCAAATAACAGTAATAGTAATAATAATAAAAAAATTTTTAACCGAATTATTTACTTACCTAATTAGTATATATTAACCTGCTTGCACAAGGCACTGTTCTAGACTCTAGGTAGCAAATAGTGGTGAACAAGATAAATTCACTAATCTTACACGTAGAACTGGCAGTGTGGTAGGGGGAAATGAAGCACAGTTACAGAAGTCGGCCATTCTCTCATTGGCAGCATCAGCATTAGCTGAGAACTTCTTAGAAAAGAGCATTCTGAGGTCCCACTTTAGACTTGTGCATTTAAAAACTCCACTTGAAACTCCTCCATGTAGCTGTCAGTCAGCTACTGTTTGAGAACCATGGAAAGACCCGGGCAGGAAAAACTTGGAGGGGAAAGCTATGAATATTGTTGCAGTAGGGGAGAGAGAGCCTGGAGATGGAGGAGAGGAAATACATGACTAGGAAAGCAGGACACAAGATGCACATAGTTCTGCTTCTGCCCCGGGTGCTGTCTGTGTCATGGAAGATGTACATGCCTAAGGGAAAAGTTGTTGATTGTAAAGTGTACTAAGAATCCCTTCTAACTAGGCAGTGGTAGTGCACACCTTTAATCTCAGCACTCAGGAGGCACAGGCAGGTGAATCACTGTGAGTTCAAGGCCAGCCTGGTTTACATGGCAAATTACAGGACAGCCAGGGTAACACAGAGGAACCCTGCTATTATGGAATATTATTTTAACTAGACAAAGATGTGTTACTTTGTTTATGCTGCAGAATGTTACTTTAACTGTGTAAAGGTGTGTTACTTTGTTTATGCTGCAGGATATTACTTTACGTGTGTAAAGGTGTGTTACTTTGTTTATGCTGCGGGATATTACTTTAACTGTGTACAGGTGTGTTACTTTATTTATGCTGCTTTGTTTACTCTGTTTAATTATGAAAAAGATGTGTTGCATTTGTTTCACCTTGCCTGCCTAAGGCACCTGATTGGTCTGATAAGGAGCTGAATGGCCAATAGCTAGGCAGGAGAAAGGATAGGCGCAGCTGGAATGCAGAGAGAACAAATAGAAGGAGAAATCCAGGCTCTAGAGAGGAGGAGGAACAAGAGAACAGGGACGTGCCTGGGGCCAGAAGCCAGGCAGCCGCCAGCCATCCAGACACGAGAAGCAGTGAAAGTCAGTTATACAGAAGGAAAGAACAGTAAAAAGCCCCAGGCCAAAGGTAGATACAGAGAAACAGGTTAAAGTTTCAGTTAAAAGAGCGAGCTAGAAACTAGCGAGGTTAGACTGAGCACTCAGAACTGATAGTAAGTCTCTGTGTCAGAGTGCTGTGGGAGAGTCCTATTCTGAGTGAGTTCTCTTCCAAGACAATGGGGCTGAAGAGGAAGGGTGGGTGGGGGAGGAAGGAGTGGCTAAAGGTGGCATGAAAGAAAAGAGGAGAGTGTTCTGCAGGTTCTTAACTCTACACGGTGAGCGTAAGCAAGCAGGTCGCCCCGAGAGCGATGGATTTCGAAGCCTAGACTGAATGAACCAGGAGCAATGGTGACTCTTCACCACTCAGCTGTCACATACTCATCCTCGTTTTCCCGACAAAGCTGTGGGACCCTGTTACCTCTCTGATCTTCATTTCTAGTTAGGTTCTTCCATTTACTTGGTCTCCTACTTTCTTGGATACCCAGATGTGTGTGTGTGTGTGCCTCGGGGCACACCAGAGTGCTCTTCCTGGAGTGTTTCTTCCTCCACTTCCAAACTGGCTCATCTCCACACTTAGCCTTTTTTTCTACAATGCCATATTCTCAGCCCTTTTTTTCCCCAGTGTTGAGGATGGAACCATGGTGCAGGCTCCCTCAGGGGGAGGGGGTTAAGAAGGTGTGGAGTCAATGACACAGACACCAGGAGTTAGATGAAAGGCAAATAGCAGACTTTTTTTTTTTTTTTCAATAACAGGGAGGGCCTTATATACCCTGCTCCCAGCACCCAGGCTGTGTCCCAGGCTGGTGGCATTGCATGGTCATCCCTCATTGGCTGGGCATGATCAGGAACTCTGACAGTGCCTGTTGCTAGGCCCTCAGGCAGAGTCCAGGTTGGCTCTTAAGGAAGTATGTTATGTGTATGCCTTGGCAGTTGGTTTGAGCCAATTTCCTCAACCCTATGGACCTGTCCTACTACATATCCACCCTTTTATTTTATTATGTGGGTGCTGAGTGGGAGTTGGAGTTCTTTGCTCTGGTCTGGTTGACCCCACCTCAGGGGGACTCAGCACCTGGACTGTGCCTGTCTTAGGTTGGCTTTCAAACAAGCTCTTAACCTCATTGACTATTAGCCCTCAAAGAGTGTCCATCCCTGGGGAGTCACCTTTTGAATTTCAGAAAGCCAGGCATGTATAACCTCCTGTGGAGGGCCATGACTTGGATGTCTAAGAGCCATTAACACCTACAGAGTCACCTTAGTGGCTCCCAGTTGTTGCCAGATGTTCTGTAGGAGACACTTAAAAAGGAGAAAGATTAAAAGTACCACCCTGCCAATCAAAACATAAGTAAGAATCCGGGAGGGATCAAACAGCCTTTTTTATATTATGCCAAACCTTTTCAAAAACTAAAGTCAAAGGCCATAACCTCTGCCCTTGTCTGATTTAATTGGAAACATTTCCTGTGTTAGCTGTAATGAATAATACAGAAACTTAGCTGAGCCTGCTGCCACCATCATGGGCCAGAACGACCTAAGACAGGCATGGTCCATCATGCTGGACGCTCTCTGAGGTGGGGTCGGCAAGGCCAAAGCTTAGAACTCCGACGCCTGTTGAGCTGCAGATAAATAAAAAAGGATGGATGTGTAGGAGGAAGACGGCCAACAGGCCCAACTAGTCCACGGCCATTCAGCTCAGTTGAGCATGTTGGATGTCTAAGAGCCTGGACTGTACCAGGAACCGTGGTGACTGTACAAGGAAGGACCTGTGTAGCGAATAGGAGAGGCCACTGGCTAGTCATTTAATGTATTAGAAAGATGTCCGGCGTTCTGGAACAAAGGACAAGAAGAGGAGGGCTGGACTTACAGCGGCCGTCTGAGCACAGAAGGCGGAAGCCTTGCTGGGGCCAAGTCTTCCCGGTGTTTTACTCTCTAAGCTTCTGATTGCCGCTCTGTATTTGGCCGCATTTGGTTCCGCTGATCCTGCATTTATGGGATATATGAGACTGTCTAACCTTAGCTGAGTTCTAAGACTACGCCCTCTACACCCAGATAATCTTTATTCTCACTCTGTTTCACCTTTTCTTGTAGCAAAATGTACTGCCGTGGCAGGGAAGTTAGCATCTTAGCCGTTTCTAGAGTGTGTGGTTGAGAGTAGCACCGAACGCATTCACAGTGATGAGTGACGGTCAGCACCATTTAGTTCCAGAACTTTCACTACCCAAACGGAAACCCATGTCTGATGATCAGGCACCCCTGGTCCACTAGAACTCTAAGGCCTCTTAGGAGTTACTTTTATCTCTGATTCTCCTCTATGGTGGTGGTGGTTGTTGTTGTTGTTGTTGTTGTTGTTGTTGTTGTTGGTGGTGGTGGTGGTGGTGGTGGTGTGTGTGTGTGTGTGTGTGTGTGTGATGGTGGCAGTGGTCTGCCATGGTACATGTGTGGAGGTCAGAAGATAACTTCAGGAGTCAGTTCTCTTTATCTTCTCAGGGATCAGACTCAGGGTTTTAGGTTTGTGCGGCAAGCCCTTAGAATTCACTGAGCCATCTTGATAGCCCCTCAGGTAACCTCTAAAAAGGAAAGATAAATCAACCTTTTTATAGGGTGGTTGTGAGGATCAAATGAGGGAAATTTCATGAAGTCTCTAACATAATGCAGTTCACAGGGATGGTATTTTTTAGATACCATTCCCGTCAACGGTGGCCCCAGGAAAGGACGTGGTTCTGTTGAATGTGGATGCCATGGTTCTGTGGCCTTTTCGTCGAGTTTCCCTGATAATGTTTAAATTTAAACTCTTTCTTATTGTTGTTGTTGTTTGTTTGTTTTGATGTTTTTTGTTTTTTAAGACAGTGTTTCTCTGTGTAGCCCTGGCTGGCCTGGAAGTTGCTCTGTAGACCAGGCTGGCCTCAAACTCAGAGACCCACCTGCCTCAGCCTCCCCAGTGCTGGGATTGAAGGCATGCACCACCACCACTTGGCTTAAGTCTAAATTCTTAAATCTAAGGTTGTGGAAACCTACAATTAAGCTGGAGGACCTGTGGTCTTGCCCTAGGCTCTGTCTGCCCATGCCAATCGACGTGGTCTACACCTGGGTGAATGGCACAGACCTTGAACTGCTCAAGGAACTCAAGCAGGTCCGGGAGCAGATGGAGGAAGAGCAGAAAGCTATGAGGTAAACCAACTGAAAAAAAACGAGTCTGTGGGTGGCTGTGAGCTCTCGGAGATGTGAGCTCTCGGAGATGTACCGTCAGAAATGGGCAGAGTGATCATCCCTCAGAGCCGGCTGCTCACTGTTCCTCCCTCTCATCTGGAAGACTTGCTGAGAGCTTCCCCACTTATTTCTTTTTAAATGTCACCAGTACACAGTTGCAGGTCATTTTCCATCACATACTGCAATGACTTCTCTCTGTCATGGCCTTTGAGACTGCCTAAAATGACTGGCAGCCACATTCCATGTTTTATAAGGAAAATAAGATGGTATTTTAAGTGAATTTTATTGGTTACCTTTGGCGGTTCAGGGTTACTGATAGCATTTCATCAGAACATATGGTTTGTTTACATTTTCAGTGCCATAAGCATTGTAACACTCCCTATTAGCAAACTGTCTCCAGTGAAGTCACCAAGAAAGGCAGCATCATAAACTCTCCCTGTTCACATTTGTGGCCAGCGCCGGCTTGATGCATGCATATTTAACAGGCTGTGTTTGCTTTTCATTAGGGAAATCCTTGGGAAGAACACAACAGAACCAACAAAGAAGAGGTAAGCATTTTGGTTTCTTCTCAGAGTAAAGCTTGAAAGGTTGCAATGAAGTATTTGGATCATCAGTTGTGGGCACTTAACTTTTTGTTTTTGTTTTTGTTTTAAAGATTTATTTATTTATTTATTTATTTATTTATTTATTTATTTATTTATTTATTTATTATGTATACAGTGTTCTGTTTGTATGTATGTCTGCATGCCAGAAGAGGGCACCAGATCTCATTACAGATGGTTGTGAACCACCATGTGGTTGCTGGGAATTGAACTCGGGGCCTCTGGAAGAGCAGTCGGTGCTCTTAACTTCTGAGCCGTCTCTCCAGCCCCCAACTGTTGTGTTTTGTATGTAAGCTGCTGCTCATATTCAGCCCCTCGCCTGCTGTTTCTGACACCCCAGTTAAGTGCATCCATTAGAGAGAATTTACGGTGCTGAAGAGCGTGAGTGACTGAGAACTCGGCCGTTTGTGTTCTGGCCAACCAAACCCTGCTTGCTTTTGGCAGGGTTAGAGTACTCATTTATCCGTCTTGGAGCATTGTTCCCTTGGCCTCTTCAAACTAATTATACCCTGTGTTTTGACTACAAAATTGATGCCCATTATTTATGTGTCCATTTCTAATCTCTCCTTATCTTTGGAAGCTGTCAGGTTGTATATACTTAAGGACTGGGAAGGGGATTTAGCCCAATGACAAGAACCAGGTTATATCTGTCTTGTTAGGTATATTGGTTTCACCCATGCTTGGCTCGGCTGAGTCCTTAAACAGCTCCTGCTGACCAACGGAAACGTTTAACTGCTTCTTTCCACTGAGACCTTCAAGAGATTGTTGGTGGAGATGATCCTGGCCCTCATTCCTCAACAGTCTTTTGGCGCCTTTGTTTTAATTTTTTGAAAGAAGCTCTCAGATAGCCCAGGCTAGCCTTCGCACTCACCGCGTAGCTGAGAATAGCCTTGAACCCCTGCTCCTCCTGGAATTGTAGGAATGTACAGCTATGCTCAGCTCACAACTGTCAGTCCTAGTTTATGGCCTAAGGTGTCCTGCTTTTTCATTCCTATGTCGATGCATTATTTTCGTGCTTCATACCTCTCAGTATACTGGGCAGGCATGTTATAAGTGTGTGTGTTATAAGTAGATAGTGTGTCTAGAGTGCCACATTGGTTCCCTAACGAGCTACGAGGCCAGATATTTTTGAGAGGGACAGATTTACAGTGCTTGAATTAACATGGACTCACCATTTTTGAGGGTTGCTAAGATAACTGAGCAAATGGGTTGCTTTCTTCTGCCTTTCTTTGATTATTAACTAAGACGGTTGAACATCATTGTACTAGTTAGTTATGGTTCCCACTTCGTGAGCTTCCTAGCCATGTTAGGTGTCTATTGCGTCTATTCAGGTAATTTTTAAAGGCGTTTCTTTGATTCAGATAGAAAGTCTCCTACATGTTCACATTAAAACCACGCTACACTTGGCTGTTGCTTGTATCAGTGTGATGTCCAATGTAGCTCATATTGTTCTAACCAGGGTGGGTAAATTGTTTCCAGCAACGTGATACTGTTAGCCAAAATCTCTATCCAAATACACTAGCTAGCAAGGGGCTTCAATGGACTTATAAATATACATATACATATGTGTGTGTGTGTGTGTGTGTGTGTGTGTGTGTGTGTGTGTATAGTAGTACTGAAGTGCTTAATTTCTTATGGATTTTTAAGTTAGCAAATTTTGGTGACAAGCTTACTTTTTTGTTCCCCCTCCCCCAGACGTGATTTCACTGGCCTAGAATTCATGGTTGGCCCCCTTTGCTCATCAAATATGAGACATCACACTTGACTCTTACAATTAACAGAAGTTTGAAAACTGTGTCTTTACCATGTGTCTTGTTATTTTTATTCCACACTTCCTAACAAAAAAATTGAACGCTCCTGAGATGCACTGATTTATGAAACGTTGTAGAGGTTACAGGATTCGAACCGCTGCTCCTCGTTCAGCGGTGGCCACAGCGTTGCCCTGCCGACACTGTTGACATGTTGTTTGTCTCCGCAGTGAGAAGCAGTTGGAGTGTCTGCTGACGCACTGCATCAAGGTGCCCATGCTTGTTCTGGACCCACCCTTGCCAGCCAACAGCACCCTGAAAGACCTGCCAGCTCTCTATCCGTCTTTTCACGCTGCCAGCGACATGTTCAATGTTGCAAAACCAAAAAATCCTTCCACTAATGTGTCAGTTGTTGTTTTTGACGGTACTAAGGAGGGTAAGAGTTTTTTCCTGTTTTTTGAAAGATTTATCCATTATTTTGTGTGTTGAGTGTTTTGTCTGCATGTCTGTCTGTCTGTACACCTCATGCCTAGAGGCCAGAAGAGGATGCCAGATCCCCTGGAACTGGAGCTGTAGAGAGTTGTGAGCTGTCATGTGTGTCCTGGCAATTGAACCCAGGTCCTCTGCTGGAGCAACAAGTGCTCTTGACTGCTAAGTCATCTCTCCAGCCCCTGTGTGTAATAATAATAATAATAATAACTATTATTATTATTATTATTATTGGAGGTTTCATTGTTGGGGGCAGGGTCTCTATTATGTAGCCCTGGCTATCCTAGAATGCACTATGTAGACCAGATTGACCTCAGCCTCTGAGACCCACCTGCCTCTGCTTCCTGAGTGCTGAGATCAAAGGTGTGTGCTACCATGCCCAGCTCCCTGAGTGTGTATTTAAACCACGTTGTCATGAATAGGATTCGGAAGGAAACAAGTGATTCAGTTTTTAAGAACTGTCCTATAGCCTAAAAATGCCCAAAGAGCCATTACTGTATTGCATTGTAAGCCATCTGTCATCTCAGGAAAGGACTGCAAAGCATTTCCTTCATGAAACACACCATAGCCCAGGTTCTGAATACCCTGTGAGGACCTTCAGTCTGGTACACAGAAAGTACTTCCTGGCTCACAGTCATCTGGAGCCTGTTTTTTGTTGTTATTTTGGTTTCTTGTTGTTTTATTTTTCACTATATAACTCGATGAGATTGTGTTCTGCAGTTTGGGCAGAACATACCAGAGCATTCCTGCTCCCTATTCAGAAATGACTTTTCTTCCTGATCCTTCTTCACACAGTGAAATCTGAGCTCCCAATGGGATGGCACTGTGGTAGATGGTCAGGGCGTGAAGGCTAAGCCTTCATGAGTAGAGTCAGCACCCTTTTTAATACCGCAGTCTCCAGCCCTCCCCTGGGAAGTTGACAAGATGACCCTGACTTCCTCCTAGAACCAGCTGTGCTGGACCTGCCCTTCCCGGCCTGCGGAACGGTGAGGCATCGCCATCTGCTGTCTCTAAGACAATGGATGGCTCAGCAGCTTGTGTAATTAGTTCCTGGTGTGAAGCTGCTTCGTCCCTGGGCTGGGAGATGACTGCCAAGGCCACGCGTGTGTCCTAGCTCTGGTCTCTCTTCTCAGTCATCCTGTGCATTGGGCACCTCTTCCCGGAGACGCTGTGAATTTGACTTGGGTGCCATGAGAGCTGTCTAGCTCATTCCACAATACGGGGTGCCAGCCGTTTTGTCCACATCACACCTTCCAGCCCCCGCTTTTGGGAGCGTCTTTGCCTCTTCCGTACTTCTACCTCGTGAACTAATAACTAACCTCATCCTATCTCTTGCTTTTATTGTTCTTTGGTTCCTCCCCTGTTCACTTCATTTCCTTCACAGACTCCTGTAACAGACACCGAGGTCCTCTGTCTGTCTGTAAAGTTCTCTACCTAGTGTGAACTGGCAAATCAATCTGAAAATCCTCACCTCATTGGCTCACTGCCTCTTAGAAGACTGTACTTCAGTAGTATGTATTTGCTTTCCATATGGGTGTAAGCTCCTTCCTGTTCCTGGTGTTGCAGGTTCTGCTCTGCTGTCCCCTTATTCTCTTCCCTGTTTATCTTTTATTATATTTCCCTGCCATTGGTCACTGTGCAGGCGGTGGGCCCTGGCTCCTGCTGCAGCCTCTTCTTAGCCATCTCCTGGTCTTCCCCATCCATCTCCCGCGTAGGAGGACTGGGCCATTCACAATGCTTTTATCTTGGCTTTCCCAGCTCCGTCGTAAGTGTAAGATAACTCAGAATTTATCTTCAGTTGCCCAGGAATTCATGGCGTCTTGTGTAACTTCCTGATGGAGAGAAAACTTGGCCATACACCGGTTTATATCATGAAGACTGCCATAATGCTGCTCCTAGTCCTGACGTTATTTCTAGGTGGAGGGAACGTGTGGGCTTTCTGAATACAAGCCTCTTCCCCTCAAATGAGAGGTGTGGTTAGCCATTACCTAGCCCAGCCCTGCAGCCTGGTCCCAAGACTCCAAAGCAAAGTGGCTTTTCCAGTCACGCTTAACACCCTTTGATTTACAGGAAATGATACCTTGGTAGGGCAGTTCGCGTTACCTCCGAACTAAAGTGGCCTTCAGAAAAAAACGGCAAATAGCTTTCTCGTATTTGTAGACACAGATGTGTTTCCAGTGGACATAGAGAGGGGATGTAACCCCTTCCCCATGGGGGGTGTTCCTTTCATTCTTGATCTCTTCTGGGTTTTAGGTGGTTGTTGCCAGGGTGCTTTCACAGTATGTTCACTGGGCTGTGGGTCTAGCTTGGGTAAAGTCCTTGTAGCATGCACCCTGTGTATGATCCTCAGCATTTAAAAAACAATTCTTTTTTAATGCGTGAGGTGGTCGTGACCTTTGTACTCCCTGTGGCTTGCTCTGCAGGGAAAGCAGGCCTGTCCACTTAACAGTGTGCAGGTCCTGTCCTTGGTGACAGAGATAGAGCGAATGAACAGGTGCCGTGTTCTCTACCCTGAATCGGCAAATAATTAGCAAGTTAGTAAATTATATACTTTGTAGAAAAGAATGCTATGGAGAAAAACCGAATAAGGGCATGGAAAAGGAAAGGCTAGTCAGGAACATCCTAAATTGAGTGGGAGGAACAGGCTTCTTGAAGGGGGTTATGAGCAACGTGAATGGCCGAAGAAAGAATTGTCGGGGAGTTAGAGTAGCCAGTGCAGAGGCCCGGCATCAGGAATGCAGCTGCTATGATTGAGGAGCAGGAGGCCAGAGTGAGTGAAAGAAAGGGAACAAGAGAAAGGAGGCCAAGACAAGACTCGGGAATTGGGAGGGAGCAGGTCGTGGTAGCCACACTGAACCCAGAGTCTTTAACCCATAGTGCACCGGGGGAGTCATGGGAGCGACAGTCTGACTTATGTTCCGTACAGATCAGTTTGCTGTGTTGTAGGGAGAGCAAACTGAGCGGGCACAAAAATTGTCGTAATCCAGGCAACAGTGAAGGTGGCCCAGAGCTAAAGCGGAAAGGGAAATGTGTTTGGCTTCTGCCCCTTTTGAAGGTCAGCCCAGCGCCGTTTCTGGGTGAACACCTCTTGTGGTGGTTGTTTGTAGAATTGGCTTGTGGTGCCCGGTTACGGATTCTACCTTTGGTTGTAGAAGACGATATTGTACTGCATTCGATGCTCTGCTGTAAGTGGCCAAGAGCGTGGAGAGTCCTTAGTCGGTTAGCTGGGATACCTGTCAGCTTTGTCTACACGGTTCGCAAACGTGCTCCCTGTTTCTTTCAAAACTTTGGTGTGGGGTTCATGGTGGAGACAAGGGCCGTGGCAAACCTCTCAAGCAATCTTCCAGGTTGGCTACCACTGTGTAATTCACACCCTTCGGTCAGAATGGGTTAGGTCATAATCTCCCCTGCTTAAGTAGTCAGTCTCTCTGTCTCATAAACATGAAGATGGCGGGAGAATGTTATGAAGACTTCGATGAGATTACATGCATGTTATATCACACATACCAGACCTGTTAGAATTCTCCAGTTTACCAGCATATTGTCCCCTCTATCTGTGGAGACAGTTACCCAATACATGTGTTTTGAAGTCACGGTCACACTGCTGCTTTGAGAGGTGGGGTTGTTGCTGCTGCTGCTGCTGGTGGTCTTTTGAGATAGGACACTGTACTGTGTATGGCCCTGACTGGTCCAGTATTCACTGTGCACAGGCCAGCTTTGAACTCATGACAGTCGTCTTGCATCAACTTCGTGAGTGTTGAGATTATAGGGCCTTCTGTTAGACTGTTTCCGAACTTCCTTCCCTGCAGCGTTCCCCGGGCCTTGCGCACCCTAAGCAGGTGCTTCCCACTCAGCTGGGGCTCTGTTGTTACGGGCTTGAGCCGCTGGCCCAGGGTTCCTGTCCATCTCCCCAGACTGTAACATTGTAGGACCTGCCTCCTTTGTCCCTCTGGAAGATCCAGATCGGAGCCGGCACACTGAGTGTCTCCTGGTGCCCTCCATCCTGGAGGTCGGTGGCACCTTCAGTGGCCGTTTCTACCCTTTTGTGTGGCCCCCACCACCAGCTCTGAGGAAGTTGCTTCTTCAGGGAATACTGGCTACCCGGCAGCTGCTTGCTTTCATATAAACACCTCTCCTATTGTTCACGCCCCTTTCCCTTGTCTGGCTCCTCTTATTTGACATTAATGACATATTCCCAGGGGTTTTCACGTAGTCAGACAGTGTTTTGTTTTGTTTTCTCGCCCAGGTTTGCTGTTACAGCTGTGATTTTTTTTTTCCCTATCATCCCACCCTCTCTCCCTTTCAGTCCAGCTTAAGTTTGTCTCCACAAAGCCCTCCATGTTGCTGCTGCCTGCACAGATCTCTTGGCAGCACAGAATTTAGTGTTCAGTTATACACTGCTTTACAGTGTGCCTCCCTTGTCGAATGTGCTAATTTTATCATCTCCGGCGACTTTTTTGGAAACCGTGTATTGTGCTATTTTAGTAGCTCTGTATGGTGTTCTGCCAGGAGTCAGGTAAGCATTTGTTAAACGTGTGCTTGTTTCTTGCATTGTCTGTTGTAGTGGAGGATGCCCACGCCGGACTGTTGAAGGGAAGCAGCAGACAGACAGTCTGGAGAGCCTACTTGGTATGTCATTGTGAATCTGACTGTGCTTTTGCATTGGACTGGAATAAAAGCATGAGTACCAAAGCTGTCTTCCTTAGGTCTTGCTGTGTTGTCCCATCTGGCCATCAACTTGCAATCTTCCTGCCTCCCCTTGGGAATTCTGGGATTGCGGTCCTGAGGCACCGCGCTGTGCTCCTTAAGAGCCTTTCCTCTGAGGCTAGCCTCCTGGTGCCAGTGAGTGCCCACTGCGGTGGCATGTCATCTGAAGCTCCCAGGACACAGTGGAGGCATGGAGGCGCACCAGCTTCGAGAAGGAAGGCGAGTTTAGTCCTCTCCTCTGATTTCAGACGACAGACAAAGAAGTCCCGGGCTTAGTGCTGATGCAAGACTTGGCCTTCCTGAGTGGATTCCCGCCGACGTTCAAGGAGACAAGTCAGCTGAAGACTAAACTGCCGGAAAACCTTTCTTCTAAAATCAAACTGGTAAGAGCAGAAAAGATCCACCAGTGTGGCTCGTCTCACACCACGCGTGACCCTTCTCTCTTGACCCATGTGGCATTTTGTTCCAAGGATAGCCCAGGCAAAGATGAACTCTGACCTGTCACAGCCCACTGTCAGAAAAGCAAATCTGCACAGAAGGTCCTCATTCCTTGCTCTTTTGAGACTAGGCCTTACTCTACAGCCAGATTGGTTTTGAAATTGTAGCAATCCCCCTGCCTCAGCCACTCAGGTGCTGGTACTCCAGATTTGTGCCTCCAAACCCAGCTCTGAAATTACTACTTTTATAATTTATCGTTATTTTTTTTTACATTGCGTGATGTGTGTGTGTGTGTGTGTGTGTGTGTGTGTGTGTGTGTTGGAAAGAGTCATAAAAGCAGTGAGAACTCCAATGGGCATATTTATAAATGTTTTCATTCATAAAAGGGTTATACTTCAGACATTTATAGTATTTGATCATGTGAAACTCTGATTCATTCATAGCAAACCCAGGCATTGATGTGTTCAGGATTGTGTATATTTCTTACCCTTCTGCCCCAACCGGCCTTTTCCTGACCATGCATAGATTCAGGACACAATCCATGTGTGTTTTCTAGTCGACCTTACTTAGGTCACGCTACTGTATCAGATTCCAGGTGGTCAACACAGGCGTCTCTTAGCGGAGAGGGTGTGGAGTCCGAGCCTCTGGAACTGTAGGGAGCTGATTCTTGGGTGTGTGAAATTCTGCCGCTAGGTCCGGCTTGCTTGGTTCCCACTTCCTCTTAGTGTGCTGTTTAGGTTTGTGGGGGATGGAGAAGTGGGGGTCACGTGAAGGGAGGAAGGGAGTTCTTACTCCGTTCTTGTGTTAGTCACTCCATCCCAAGTTCCCTTTAAAACATTTCTTTCTCCTCGTTCGCTAGGCCTCCCTCACAGGTTAAATGCTTGGTGTTATGTTTAGAAGAAAACTATGAAGCGGATGACGTCTGCTTTTTTTCTTTGTTTCGTGGGTCCTCCCCTCCCCCAAAGCTAGCTGGCTCTGTCTTTCTGTTTCTCCTCTTCCTCTTCGTTTTTGTCTGGGACAGGTCTCGCTATGTAATTCTGTCTGGCCCACAACTTGCTGTGTAGACTGGGCTGTCCTCAAACCTACAATCTTCCGGTCTCTGCAGCACCCCTGTGCTCAGCCATCCCTTCGAGCTTTCCTTCATTGTACTTTGAAATAGGGGAGGAATTCCAGAAGTGCGATTGGTTAGTGTGCATACGGTACTTGTGTGGAATGGAACAGCACTCGCTCTCTTTGGGCTGACTTTGTGGTTGATCTGTAGTGACTCTAAACTAGACACCACATCTCCTTCCCCTGAGGCACTTTCACTCCTGATTTGAGCAGTTAAAACCATAGATGAGCTTTCGTTTCAGCCAGAGTTTATTTGGCGTCTTGACTTTTTAGTTGCTGGTCCCAGAGTTACAGACTCCTGCACGTTGGCACTTTCCACTATTCACTGTTATCAGCTCATCTCCCTTGTGTGGGAAGAATGACTTTATTCTATTTCCGGAAGGCCACGTTAATCGAAATTTAAAAAGCAGTTAGGGATTCCTTCTGCTTCTCCATCGTCCGCCTTTGTGTGACATTTCCCGTTCCGCTCTGCCGCAACTGCTCCTCGGCGCTGACAACGGCCTTGGATGTGCTGCTGGTGACAGGTGTGGCCCGACGGAGGTGGCGGGCCTCTGCAGACCGTTCTTGGGTGGCCTGGCGTGTGGAGGTGGAGCATGTAAAGTGCAGTGGTGACCTGAGCCGCCTGAGAAATCGAGAAGCAGGAAGAGCAGGTGTGGTGTTTGAGTTCAGTTCTTCAAATCTGTGTGTTGAGGGGGGTGATACTTGTTCCTGAGAGAGAGAGAGAGAGAGACAGAGACAGAGAGACAGAGAGAGAGAGAGAGATAGGTGTGGCTCTGTGAGTGCATGTGTATACAGGTATCAGTGTGGGGGGGGGGTCCTATGTGAGTGTGTGTGTGTGTGTGTATGTGTATGGGTGTGTGTGTACGGGTATGTGTATGAGAGTGTATGTGTATACTAGTGTGTATATACATGCATGGGTGTGAGTGTGTATGTATGTGTTTGTGTGTGTATATATGCAGGTATGTGTGTATGTGTTTATGTGTATGTGTATATGTATATCGGTCTATGTGAGAGTATGGGTGTGGGTATGTATGTGTGAATGTATATGTATGGGTATGTTTGCATGAGTGTGTGCATGTGTACGTGTGTGAGTGTGTGTGCATATATATGTGTATGGGTGTGGGTGTATGTGTTTGTGTGTGTGTGCAAGTGTGTGTGTGTGTGCATATATGTGTATATGTGTGGGTGTATATTTTTTGAGTGTGTGTTTTTATACAGGTGTGGGTGTGTATATGTGAGTGTGTGTGTATACTGGTGTATGTGAATATGTGTGAGTGTGTATGTGGGTGTGTATACCGGTGTGTGTGTATATGTGTGAGTGTGTGTGTGTGTGTGTGTGTATGCACACGGAGGCCAGAGGTTGATGTCAGGCGTCTTCCTTGGTCACTCTCCACCTGATTTTTTGAGCTAGTCTTTAGCCTCACCAGTTGGCCAGGCCACCTGACCAGAGAGCTCTAGGAAATCTGTCTCCCTCCCTTTCCCCTGCCAAGTGCTGGAACTGTAGGCATGCCCAGCTTGAACGTGGGTTCCAGGGAGCTGAACTCAGATCTCCATGCTGTCATGGAGCCATTTCCCAGCCCCCAGTTCCTCAGCTCTTCCCATAGGCTCTATTACAGATCCTCTGAGAACAGTGTTTCCTATTACGGGTTTCAATCCACCTGGATTATTCAATCAAACACCTCCGGCGTTCCAGGGAGTAGCTAGGGAGAACCGAGGGAACCAAAGCATTTACTTGGGACATCTCTAGATAGTAGTAGAAGGTGCCCAAGAATGCCTGGGCCTTAGGTGCATCGGGAGCCAAGACAGGCTTTTCTGCTTGCTGGCCCTGCGCAGAGCTGCTTACGTCCAGCCGCGGTTCTTCAGCTGGGAAGGGAGTGCAGAGAGAAGAGCCTGAACCAAGGGCTGGAGGCCGGGGAGTAGATAGTGTGTTAGAGATGGAGATGCAGAGCTAGGGAAGGCAAGATGGCTGGACCTTATCCGGAGGCAAGGAGGGCTGTGACAGGAAGACAGTCTGGTAATTCTGAGGCACAGGTGTGGTCGATGTTAGATAGGAAAAAGCCGGAGGCTAGAAAACTAGTTTAGACCTGCAAAGTATTCCTGTTGAAAGACCTCTGGCTATGGGATGCCAGTGATGGGAGAAGTTCCAGAAACATCTGAGAGATACTCAACACCCTATGTTGGCAAGCTGTCGGGGAGAAGGAAGACTGAGAGAGGAGGTGGATGTGTGTGGTGGGCTGGAAGTGATGGACTGCAGTGGGGGTGGGGGTGGGGACCGGAGTTGAGTGTTGCGTTAGAGGCACGTGCAGCACATGAGAGGGAAGATCGGAAGACACTGAACCTGAGGCCCGGGTAGCTGGACCATGGCATGCTCCTGCGCTCTTCCAGAAGGTCTTCGCTGAGGCCGTGGTCCCCGACTCAGACAGGGCAGCCTGTGTCCAGCAGACATCACAGGCTGCAAGGATCTTAGATCACTGTTCTCTTCACCTCTGCACCTGCACAGGGCAGGGAGGAGGGGGTGCCGAGCACTGCTCTGTGCCTCCACATGGGGGCCTGAGCTCTGTACCTCCACATGGGGGACTGAGCTCCGTACCTCCACATGGGGGCTGAGCGCCACTCTTGAAGGGCACTCCCCATATGCGGGCCTTGGGACTGAAGGGAAAAGCTTGTCACCGCTGTGAAGACCGGCAGGTGCCACACTTGGTGTGGAAGTGTGCCGCTCCGCCGAGTTGCTGTGAGCATGCACCTTCGCCTTTATGTGCCCTGCTAAAAGGAAAACACGCTTTTTGTTAGTTTAAAGAGAGGATGTGTTTGTAAGCTGATGGATTTGAATTCCTACAAACGCTTCTGTCCACTCTCATCCTAGACAACAAACAACCCTTTCTCAGGCTCTCTGTTTTGAGAAACCTTGAGGTGACTCCTCTTATAATCTGATCAATTACCTACGAGTTTTATCGGTGAAAGTTTTAGATGCGACACACACAGAATTTCTCTCCAGTGTCTTATCTTCAGTTCACTCTAAACCTTTCTGTTTCTAGACATTTTCGTCCATGGTGGGGCTTTTCAGTTTAGATTAGGTTTGGGTTTTGTTCTGTTCTGTGTCACGTGAGGAGCAGGTGGGAAATCGTCCCAGGGTTCACAAGGAAATGCTGGCAGTAAGTAGAATTCAGTGATGGCGGCTGCCGAGTGGGCGGGTGTGCAGGAGAGGATGTGTGCCCTGACCTCAAGGATTTAAATTGTGTTTTGAAGCACAGGGGTTAGAGAGTTTGCGGGGAGTGTGTGACTAATTGAGTAGACTGCTATGGAGTTGCCCTCTTCGGGTTTGGATAGAAATGTACCCCAAAGGCTGCTGGGTTTGAACACCCAAGTCCCTGCTGCTGCTGCTGCTGCTGCTGCTGCTGCTGCTGCTGCTGCTGACACTATTTTGAGTGTTGTAGAGCTTTGGGGAGATGGGTCTTAGCTGGATGAAACGGGTCCCTAGGGAGCCAGCCTCCAGTTTACATGCCAGCCCTGCCTCCTGGTGGGCTGTGAAGTGAACGGGCAATCTCCTGCCGTAGTTCTTTCCTCACCACGATGGACGGGACGGTTCCTTCAAATGGCGAGCCAGAGTAAATCCTCCCTTAGCTTACAGAGACATAAAAAATAGCAGTGCATGAGGGAAACCGGAAGTGTCTGTGTGGTTCACAGACACTGGGGGGTCTGCAGACTGTCTGTAACTAATTCACCGAAGGCTAGATGAGCTCATTGCTTGACTAGGAAGGTACAGGCAAGGTAGTGATGGCCTTAGCAACTCACCTGCATTCTACCCCCTCAGAGTTCTACTCAGGACCTGTTTAAGGTCACCGAAAATTATGCTGCCAATTCTCTCATCTGAAAATCCAAACTCTAAAATGCTCTAAAATCCAAAAGTCTCTGAGCACCAACATGAC
This sequence comes from Peromyscus leucopus, assembly GCF_004664715.2. Taxonomy (NCBI): domain Eukaryota; kingdom Metazoa; phylum Chordata; class Mammalia; order Rodentia; family Cricetidae; genus Peromyscus; species Peromyscus leucopus. The sequence goes on along the minus strand of NC_051078.1, from coordinate 41,204,632 downwards.
ACCACGAATGTAAAATTAGGTAGGTATATCTATATCCTCATATGATACTTTGTTTTATGTACAGAATTACTTTAAATGTGTTAAATTATCTTCAGGCTATGTATATATGACACACGAATTTCATGTTTAGACTGGAGTTTCATCCCCCCAAATAGTTCGTCACACGTATATGTAAATGTTTGGATTTTTTTTTTCTTTTTGAGACAGGGAGGGTCTCACTGTATAGGCCTAGCTAACCTAGAACTCACTATCTAGACCAGGCTAAGCCCCAAACTTAAGATCCACCTACCTCTGCTTCCTGAGGGCTAAGATTAAAGGTGTGTGCAACCATGCCAGGCCTGAAACAAAACAGACACAGTGGTGTGGTGACGCATGCCTTTAATCCCAGCACTCGGGAGGCAGAGGTAGGCAGATCTCTGTGAGTTCGAGGCCAGCCTGGTCTCCATAGCGAGTTCCAGGCCAAAACTTTATGGTAAGACTCTGTCTCAAAAACAAACAACAAAAAACCACTCCTGGCACTAAAACCCTTCTGATCCCAAGCAGTTTAGATAAAGGATACTTAGCCACGTAACACTTGGCCACATAATATTATTACCAACACATCTTTAGTGACCTCCATGAAAGTATCTTACTCACTTGATTTTTATTTTTATTTTTTTGAGGGGGGGGGCGTTTGAGACAGGGTTTCTCTGTGTAGTTTTTTGGTGTCTGTCCTGGATCTGCTCTGTAAACCAGGCTGGCCTCGAACTCACAGAGATCTGCCTGGCTCTGCCTCCTGAGTGCTGGGCTTACAGGCGTGCGCCACCGCCGCCCGGCCTCACTTGATTTTTAACGCACGCCTTTCCTTTTGCTCTATTTCTAAAATGAATAGTCAGCAGAGGAAGCAATGGTTATGGAACTACTTTAGCTTTGGAACAGCCATCGGGACTTTTTAAAACCTAGCAGCCCTGACTTACCAGATCCCTAAGAGGTGCTGACTTGTCTCCAGTTAGTCGTCGCGGAAGGGTTTTTATCCCGAAGTCTGCATAATAACATGAAAATCAAATCAACCCAGGTTTAAAACCAACTTACACTGCACCTTCTGAGTTGTTCTCGGGGATGTTTGTCTGGCCCCCTGCCGTTCTTTGGGATTTGCTGTTCTCCTCGAGCAGGTTGGCTTGTCTGTGTACTGACAGTCTTACCCCAGTACACGTGCTCACAGGATGGTTAGCGGTACCCAGGCCTCTCTGTTCTCTGGATCAGAGCCTCCTTAACCTTCCCACCAACAATCCCTTTGGCTTGAGAAATTTTTATATGACTTTAGGTATATAAATATAGGAAATAGATACACATTTGCTGATAATAAGTTATAAGGATTTTTTTTGGGGGGGGTGTTTTTGAGACAGGGTTTCTCTGTGTAGCTTTGTGCCTTTCCTGGATCTCGCTCTGTAGACCAGAGGAGATTTTTTTGTTATTTACATTTTTATATTGTCTGTGTGTGTGTATGTAAGTGCCACAGTGTGCATGTGTGAAGGTCACAGGACAAGAGGCAGTTCTGTCCCCCATGTGGGTCCTGGGAATCAATGTCATGCATGCGTGGTAGCAGGTGCCATTATCCCCTGAGACGTCTTTCCGGCCCAGGAAATTCATTTTTAAGTAATTCTTTGGTATACATGTAATTTTAGCATTTATCAAAGATGAAAGCAAATTTCATACTTTTGATGTGGTTGTAAACAGTTACATTCTGGCCGTAGTTGATACTTCAGAATCAGTTGATTTGTTGTTGTTGGTTGGTTGGTTGGTTTGGTTTGGGTTTTTTGGTCATCAATGCTAAGAATTGTACTTTCTTGTAGAAATATGTTTAGGGGTGGTTCATAAATTTTCGAAGCTGAGGATGTAGCTCAATGGGTTGGATGCCAACATAGCGTTACCAGAGGCCTGGGGTTGGGTCCCAAACCAGATGGTGGCACACAGAATGGCCTGGAGTCCCAGCTCCGCAGAGGTAGTGGCAAAAAGAGCAGATCTAGCTGAGAACTCCATCCTTCAGCAGAAGCCACAGCTACTCAACCTACCAGAAATCAACCTCCAGCAATAGATGACATTTGCCACCAATATATATATATATATATACACACACACAGGATAGAGGCACATCTCAGATCCTTCCTTTTCCAGCAGAAGAGCGGCCAGTACTAATAATAACGTTGCAGGGTTGGGTTGCCACCTAGTGGACAGTAGAGGATACTTCATGCCCCTTAGGCAGAAAAAAAAATCTGTCCTTTTATCTCTGTTAACTACTGTGTGGTTACTGTGAGAGAACCTATTTCTGAAATTTTTTTTAATGTTTTTCTGAGACAGGGTTTTTCTATAACAGCAGCCTGGCTGTCCTGGAACTCGCTCTGTAGACCAGCCTAGCCTCAAACTCACCCACTTGGTGATGTAGTTAGAAGCCAGTCCTAGGCAGCTGCTTGTATGTATGGGCTGTCGAGATGGGTAAAGGTGCTTGCTGCCAGATCTTCTGACTAAATTCAGTCCTGTGGACCCACATGTTGGAAGGAGAGGACAGACTCCTGAAAGACGTCCTCTGATTTCCACACCCGCACGGTGGCCTTCACGTCCTTCCCACCCACAAAATACATATATAAAAGAAAAATTTAAAAATCATCTAATTTGAGAACAATTTTCTTGGTGCACTTCTAACCAAATAAAAGGCCATATAAATTATGAATTAAAAATAAATAAATAAATTATGAATTAAAATTAGATACCATTTTAAAGTAATGCTGTGAATCCTTGGCTCTCTTCATAGAATTCTCCAGCTGTCTTAAGCATCTCCGAAACATCTTTTCTTTTAAATTGATGGTGCTCGGTTGGAAGCCAGAACCTCACACATGAAGGTCAAGCACTCTACTAGACTGTATACATACTTAGCCTGGTTTCTTCTATTGTCAGTCCTTTATATTTACTGGTTAACAGTTTTTTTAAAAAAAAGTGTTTTGTTTGCCTCGTAATGGAGACCCCTAGCCTTTCAGGGGTGGTCAGCTGGGCTTCTCTGTGGTGGCTTGGGACTCCGTGGGAGCTGTGCAGTGACATGCACACAGGACCTGGTGACAGCCTGGCTCCTGCTTTCCTCTCCAGCCAGGCTGGATGGTTTTCTTGCTCTGATACTGACTGGTGGTCCCCGGGCTGCTTCCTGGAGTGAACAGAGCTGAGGAGAGAATGTCACTTCTCTTCTGACTTCACTGGAGCTCAGATCAGCAGGCAGCTGGCCCAGCAGGTCCCCGGATGATCCCAGCCAGCCTGCCAACTGCCTGCCTCAGTGGCATCTCTAGTCCCAGGTTCCACCTGTAGTACAGGTGTCTGCTCTCATCATCTCTACATCCGACGGGCCAGCTCTGCCACAGCAGCACAAGCCTGGGTCTATGCCACTCAGGCTTAGAGCAGGGCAGGTGTGAGTTTACACTTTAACTCTGGGACAGAAATTGCCCAAGGCAGTGTCTGGTGCACATTATATGCTTGGTCAGTGGTGGAAATTATAGTGAAAATGCTACAATTACCGAGTTAAAACATAGCACAGACTTGCAATCTGCTTCAGATGGCTGGGCTAGGAGGATTGCAAATTCAAGGCCTGTCCGGGGCACCTCAGTGAGATCCTGTCTCCAAATAAAAAGTAAAAGAGGCATGGAGATGTATGAATGGCAGAGCACTTCCCTAGCACACATGAGGCTCCGGGTTCCTTCCTCAGTCCCAACACGAAGAAAGAGCGTCTGTGTAAACATGCTAAGACAGTTTGGTGTCACTGTTTTTTTTAACATGATGTAATTGTAGCATTTTCATTATTTACAGAGTCTGTGCAATTAGTTTCCCTGATGGATAATACCTAGGCAAAAGGGGAAAAGAAATGCTAGCATAAATCCATCACTAATGATAAATGATGCTCAGGATTGCATTTGGATATGCTGGTACATGCCAGAGATGTATTAACCTCAGTCCTTTAACTGGATTTTAAATTTATCATAAAGCATCTTAAAAATCTGTAAACTTAGAGAATGTCTAAGAGGCTTCAAAATAATTTCCAAGATAACAATTTTGAGAGATTAGGATGCAGACATTTCCCCTTTAAGTTTAAAATTAAATTATACTATTAAATTACTGTTTACTTATTCTTGAACAGTGGTTTCCCCACTCTAGGGGGCCCTTAGAGGTGTTATGGGGACCAGTGAATGGGAAGAAAGGGACAAAGAGTCTTGCAGGGACAGGTGGGAATGTCTCTCGGCGACTGCTTCCTGTTCTGCCGCACACAGAGGCAGGGTTGACCGCAGTGAGAACTGACCCCTTGAGTTCTTGATGTATGTATGCGCCACACTGTTGGTGGTCAGGAGTTAATGGCATGCGTTGGTGAAAAGGGGGAATGGCAGACATGAAATTCCACTGCTTTCTTATGGCCTGGAGGTCTCTGGAAACTCGGGGAACTGCTTAGGAAATGAGTCAAGACAGTCTGATAGCAAAAACAGCCCAGAACGACCCTGTAAGCGTCTGTATTTGTCTTCTAGACTACAGCAGCCTTGTCAGAGAAGACAGCATGGCAGAAGGGTGTCCTGCCTCCAACAGGGTTGTTTCCACCCATCTCCTTAGTTTCTGGTTGAAAAACCTCTCCTCTTAAAGGGGCGGCGCACGCCTTTAATCCCAGCACTCAGGAGGCAGAGCCAGGTGGATCCCTGTGAGTTTGAGGCCAGCCTGGTCTACAGAGGAAGATCCAGGACAGGCACCAAAACTACATGGAGAAACCGTGTCTCGAAAAACCAAAGAGAGAGGTGGGGGCGGGGGGAACAAAAGAAAAACCTCTTTTCCTAGGAAATCTTGACACAGAGTCCAAATCTAATACAGATGGAGGTGGTGTGGCACTGAGAGGGTGGAGAAGCTGGTGTGTAAAACTGGCTACTGTTCACATTGTTTCTCCTTAGATCTGTGGTTGCTCCACAGCTTTGCCCACAAAAAGGTATATTACTCTGGAGGCACTTGGACGCTCAGACCTAGATTACACCAGGAGTGAGGCAGGATGCTGCTGAGATGCCCAGTTACAGCATGAAGCCACCTAAATCCAGCCAAGTTACACTGTGATACACCCAGTGTATCATATCGGTCATGTTCTAGAACAAAGTCAGAAACTGTTGGCTCCCCCCCCCCCCCCCCCCCCCCCCGAGACAGGGTCTCTCCACATAGCCCTGGATGTCCTGGAGCTGTAGACCAGGCTGACCTCGAACTCAGAGATCTGCCTGTCTCTGCCTCCCAAGTGCTGGGATTAAAGGCATGTGACTACACCCAGTGTGTGTGTGTGTGTGTGTGTGTGTGTGTAAATGAAGAGCCGTAAAAATAAGCCAGCTCTGAAGAGTTGGGGGGATGTCATAAGAGTCTGACGTCTCAGGAGATCTAGAGTCTCCTGTGGGACTGAGGAATGACTGTAGCTCCTGTGGGACTGAGGATGGCTGTAGCTATCAAATGATGCCCAGGGTGCCCTGGTCACACTGGTCCTCCAATCCTTCCTGTCCACAGATGTTCTGTTGTATTCCTCTGGCTAATACTGTTGGCCTATATGATACCGTCTTTACATTTCAAGACTAAAAGTTAAAAAGCTGGGCATGATGGCTCATGCCTGTAATCTCAGCACTTGGAAAGCTGAGGCAGAAGGATTGCCATGAGTTTAAGGTCACCCTAGACCTGGAAACTCTTTCTCCAAAAGAAAACAAAATTAGAGGTAAGTCTGTGTTTGTTCCCTGCGGTGCAGTGTGCCCATGCGTATCTCTTGCTCTCTGTCAGTTACAGTTATATTCGGAGGCCAGTGTCGCTCTTCTGAAGTTGAACAACCCCAAAGGTTTCCAAGAGCTAACCCAGCAAGCCAAGAAGAACATGACCATCAATGGGAAAGAGCTGACCGTCAGCCCTGCGTATCTGCTGTGGGACCTGAGTGCCATCAGCCAGGTAAGGGGTGTGGACCTCTGCAGCTCAAGGAAGGGGTGTAGATTCCTACAGCCAGGGAACAGGTGTAGACCTCTACAGCTCAAGGAAGGGGTGTAGATCCCTACAGCCAGGGAACAGGTGTAGACCTCTGCAGCTCAAGGAAGGGGTGTAGACCTCTGCAGCTCAGGGAAGGGGTGTAGACCTCTACAGCTCAGGGAAGGGGTGTAGACCTCTACAGCTCAAGGAAGGGGTGTAGACCCCTACAGCTCAGGGAACAGGTGTAGACCTCTGCAGCTCAGGGAAGGGGTGTAGACCCCTACAGCTCAGGTGAAGAATTCAGAATGTCTGCCATTGGCAGAACAGCTCAGCTGGGCGAGTGGTGGGCTGAAGAATTAGGATGTTAAATATCTGTAGGTCAGATTGAGTAGAAGGGAGAGGACTTACTGGAAAGTGGCCCCATTAGGGCTTTTCCAAACTTCCGCTCTCTGCCATTGGTTTGCCTCTTATTAAAAAGAACAAGTCCGCAGAGATGGCTCAGCTGCCAGGAGCACGCTCTGCTCTTCCAGAGACCCCGGGGTTGGTTTCAACACCCACATTAGACAACTCACAACCTCCTGTAACTCCAGCTTCAAGGGATACCTATCACCCCTTTTCTAGCCTCCAAGGGCACCCACGTACACATACCCTCACACTCACTTACTTATAAATGTAAACAAAATAAAGCTTTGGTCAGGCTAGATGGGACATGCCTTTAGTAGCCCCAGAAACAGGCCAATTTTTATGAATTTGAGGCCAGCCCAGTCTACATAGTGAGCTCCAGGCCTGCAGGACCAATCGGATCTAAGACCCTTTATGTAAAGTATAATGAGGAGATGGAATGTCTGTCTGTCTGTCTGTCTGTCTGTCTGTCTCTCTCTCTCTCTCTCTCTCTCTCTCTCTCTCTCTTTCTCTCTCTCTCTCTCTCTCTCTCTCTCTCACACACACACACACACACACACACACAAACGTGCATGCACAAATTTTAAAGTTTAGGCAGAGCCTGTCTAAGTTTCTTTTGCTGTGATGAAACACCGTGAACAAAGCAACTTGGGGAGGGGAGGGTTTATTTGACTTACACTTCCACAGCACTGTTCTTCACTGAAGGAAGTCGGGACAGAAACTCAAGCAGGGTAGGAACCTGGAGGCAGGAGCTGATGCCAGGGAGGGGTGCTGCTTACTGGCTTGCTCAGCCTGCTTTCTTCAGGACCACCAGCCCAGGGATGGAACCACCCACGATGGGCTGGGCCCTCCCCCATGCATCACTGATTAAGAAAATGCCCAACAGACTTGTCTGCAGCCTGAGCTTATGGAGACATTTTCGCACTTGAGGCTCCCTCTTCTCAGATGACTCCAGCTTGTGTCAAGTTGACATAAAAATACTCCCCCTTAGAACAGAGCAGGCAGAGGGTAAGACAAGGAGGAGGAGCTGGGACCCAGTGGAGATCCTTCATGTCTTTATGTGCCACACTTCTACCCGTCTCCCAGTCCAAGCAGGATGAAGATGTGTCTGCCAGCCGTTTCGAAGATAATGAAGAGCTGAGATACTCATTGCGATCCATCGAAAGACATGCGCCGTGGGTTCGGAATATTTTCATCGTCACCAACGGGCAGATTCCATCCTGGCTGAACCTTGACAACCCTCGAGTGACAATAGTAACCCACCAGGTGCGTGACTTTGCAGACATCACAGGGCTGTGGTTTCCTGTCTGGGCTTTCAGTGTGGCACAGTGATCCGTCTCGACCTCCGTGTCCGCCTTCTTTGAATTACCATTCTCCTCCCTTCCCTCTGTCTAAATGCCCAACCAAAGTGAAACAGCTCAGATTTACCTTCTGCGTGTGCCTTTTCTGTTCAAGGACATTTTCCGGAATCTGAGCCACCTGCCTACTTTCAGTTCACCTGCTATTGAAAGTCACATCCATCGCATCGAGGGGCTGTCGCAGAAGTTTATTTATCTGAATGACGATGTTATGTTTGGTAAGGATGTTTGGCCGGATGACTTCTACAGCCACTCCAAAGGTCAGAAGGTAAGTCCTGAGATGGGTGGGCACCTCGTTGGAACATCAGTAGCAGATGAGGAAAGGCATTTCCTCATGCATCTGTGTATGCATTTCTGTATGCAAGTATCCACAGCTATGCATTTGTGACTCCAAGCTCAGGAGAGTCAGGGTTAAGAGTCAGAACACGGCCGTGGGGCACTGCTTTCCTGGGTCTCAGATGAACAGGGTTCCCGTTTCCTCCTTGACCCTTTATGCTTTCTACCGTAGCAAAGTCACTTTGCAACAGAATTGCAGCTTGAGTGACAGCAAAATGACCAGCACACAAAATTAGCTTAAAGAAGTGTGTGTGTGTGTGTGTGTGTGTGTGTGTGTGTGTGTGTGTGTGTGTGGTGTGTGTGTGCATAATGTGTATGTATGTGTGCACACGCAGCTCTGGGGTGGGCGTGGGGGTTTGTGGGGGAGTGGGAGGGGGTGATGAAGTTTCATGTAAGGTGGCCCGTCTGGCTCAGGCTGTGTTGGGGGAAGGGGGAGGGAGACTGAAGGTTAAATCAGGTGGGATGGGGAGACCTGTCCGAATTGAACCAGATTTGTTTGTTTTCTGTGCTGGAGACCAGCCCCAGGAACTCATCTGTGCCAGGAAAGTACTCTACCATAGAGCCAAACTCTAGCCATTGCCAAACTCTAGTTTCCGGTTAGATTTAAAATATAAATTCTGAATAAGTGTAATGTGCAAAGGAATGGTGTCTTTAAAACGGGAGGGGGTGTGTTTATCTTCAGTGGATTTAATTTATCAAGTAGCCGTGCACTCGCTTTGGGAGCTCAGGATGTTGTACGAAATAATTTGCCTAAGCAGGGCCTCACTGTGGAGGTTTTAGGCCACTGGTAGCACTCACCCTCTCCTTCCCTCAGCCTTGAGGCGATTATGCAGAAAAGCACTCAGGTTGCTAATAAGTGTCACAGCAGAAGAGGGACCTGCAGCAGATCCTCTCCCTCCCTTGACATGTTCTGTGTTCATATGTCAGTCTGACCGTGCTATTTTATTTAGAAGTAGGTTATAAAAGCATGTTATTAAAACTAACCCGTGAGTCCCTGTTCTCTGAAGCGGCTAGAAGAGAATAGCCAGGCCCAGCAGGCTTCACTGGACAGTGGGCGTTGGCCAGCCAAAGGCAGTGCCGAGTATCAGCAGCAGTCGTCTTTGGGAAACTTCAGAGGCTTGATATCTTTCTCAAGATATTTTAATTAGAGAGTAAAGGGTGTCAGAAACTGTTGTATTTTTTTCTCTTTGATTTTTACCGCAGGTTTATTTGACATGGCCTGTGCCCAACTGTGCCGAGGGCTGCCCCGGCTCCTGGATTAAAGACGGCTACTGTGATAAGGCCTGCAACAATTCCGCCTGTGACTGGGATGGTGGCGATTGCTCTGGTAAGGATGTGCCCAGCGTGACTTGTTCGTCTTTTCATCCTTAGTCCTAAGAATCCACGCTGTTGACTTCCTAAACCGGACATTGAAACATTCCAGAATCCAGACATTCCTGGTCGGTATGGCCATGTAGCCCTGTTGATTCACGGTATCTACCATTATTGCATGCATTTCTCTGATGTAGGCTCTGCACTTGAAAATATCTTTTGTTATTACTTAAAGTAGCTAGAATACTCTCAATTATGTAAACCCAAGGATTATTCCAGCTGGTTCTACAGGAGTCCATGGCAGGAATCTCAGGGGAAAATTGCAATAGGCTGTGAAATGATCGAAGCTACAGAATAAATAACCCTAATCTACTTAGCAGCAAACCCCACCCACTCACCGTTGGACTTGACGTTGGCACTTTTGAAAATATGTTTACTTGCTGCCTTTCAGTTTATAAAGCACTAACTTCTAGAACATTATTTATTACCCTCTTGATTTGGGGGGTTCTGAGAAAGAGAGTGGGCACAGATGCCATCATCCTGGTATTCTGCATTAGGAAATGGAGTTGGAAACTGTGTTGACTATTGGAGGAAACAGAGTGTCACAGCTGTGTCTTAGTCTTCTCTGTCAGCTGCCCTTTTGTGAAGTCTAGGCAGCTGCAGGGAGAGAATACAGGTGTATAAAGCAGACCTAGCAAAAAACGTTAACGTTTGACGGTGTGAATACCTGTGTCTGGACATGGTTTTGGGAATTCTGAGTCATAGCCCTTGGAATAATCTCTTTCCCTTCTCCAGCTTGGCTCTACCCATCTCAATCACCACCAACTGTACTCTTCCACGTGAACTCCCTTTCCTTAAGACACAGGGAGTCTTCTGTTAAAGGATGGGATGGGTCTCTGTAGGTGTTAAAGGATGGGATGGGCCTCTGTAGCTGCAATCCATGCATCAGTCTTGGTGTTAAAGGATAGGATGGGTCTCTGTAGCTGCAATCCATGCTTCAGTCTTGGTGTTAAAAGATGGGATGGGTCTCTGTAGCTGCAATCCATGCTTCAGTCTTGGTGTTAAAGGATGGGATGGGTCTCTGTAGTTGCAATCCATGCATCAGTCTTGGTGTTAAAGGATGGGATGGGTCTCTGTAGTTGCAATCCATGCATCAGTCTTGGTGTTAAAGGATGGGATGGGCCTCTGTAGCTGCAATCCATTCTTCAGTCTTGCAAACATTAGTAAGAATGATGAGCTGTCTGCCTTCACAGTTGTAAGCCCAGTAAGGACTCTTCCTACCTCCTCCCTCTACAGGTAACAGTGGAGGGAGCCGCTATGCTGCAGGAGGTGGGGGTACCGGGAACATTGGAGCCGGACAGCCCTGGCAGTTTGGTGGAGGAATAAACAGTGTCTCTTACTGTAACCAAGGGTGTGCAAACTCCTGGCTCGCCGATAAGTTCTGCGACCAAGCCTGCAACGTCGTGTCCTGCGGGTTTGATGCTGGTGACTGTGGACAAGGTATGCGTGTTGCCATGGAAACATTAGAAACAAAGGGCTAACTCCACAAATAGGGAGCATTCGATGGTTGTCATCATTTACAGTAATTGACAGTAATCTCAAGTGGGCGAAGAGTTGGAAATCAGTTATTGAAATTTATTGATTAGGGCTGGAGAGATGACTCAGAGGTTAAGAGCACTGGCTGCTCTTCCAGAGGTCCTGAATTCAATTCCCAGCAACCACATGGTGGCTCACAACCATCTGTTGTGAGATCAGATGCCTTCTTCTGGCATGTAGGCATACATGGTGGCAGAACACTGTATGCATAATAAATAAATAAATATTTATTTAAAAAAAAATTATTGATTAAAAATCATGCCACATCTCTGTAGTGAATCAGGGTTAATGTTCCATGTAAATTGCTCTGGCTGGCTCAGATGATACGATGAGCCATATCCCCAAACCTTGTATTAGAATTTGTGAGCATTTTTAAATGGATTTAAAGTCATCCTTAGAAAATAACTTGAACAGAGAGAATTAAGGAACGGCAGTAAAACTGTCTAATTAAAAAGAAACCATGTTTGTGTTTTCTCCTCCAGATCATTTTCATGAACTGTATAAAGTAACACTCCTCCCAAACCAGACGCACTACGTTATCCCCAAAGGTGAATACCTGCCCTATTTCAGCTTTGCAAAAATAGCCAGAAGAGGAATCGAAGGCTCCTACAGTGACAACCCGGTTATCCGACACGCGTCCATTGCAAACAAGTGGAAGACCATCCACCTCATACTGCACAGTGGCATGAATGCCACCGTGATCCACTTCAATCTCACACTCCAAAACGCAAATGACGAAGAGTTCAGAATCCAGCTAACCGTAGAGGTGGACACAAGGGAGGTGCCAAAGCTGAACTCTACCACCCAGAAGGCCTATGAGAATTTGGGTAGCCCGGTGACACCCTTTCCCCAGGCCGAAATCCCTTTTGAAGACGTTCCCAGAGGGCAACGCTTCCCCAAGGTCCGGAGACGTGACGGAAACACAACAGGGAGACTCCAAGAGGAGGTGAAAATCCCACTGGTGAACATTTCACTCCTCCCAAGAGAAGCCCAGGTGAGACTGAGCAACTTGGATCTGCAACTGGAGCTTGGCGACATCACTCTGAAGGGATACAACTTGTCCAAGTCAGCCTTGCTGAGGTCTTTCCTGGGGAGCTCACCCGATGCTAAAGGAAAACCTCAAGCCAGAAGGACAGACGAAACAAAAGACAATGTGGAGATCCCGCAGGAAAAGCCCTCTCACAAAAGCCCAGATAGCTTTGTTGGTCAGAGGTCGGAGAGATGGACGTCCCCCATGGGGACAGTGAAGGCGAATGGCCGGGACAGTGATTTGAATCCACCCCCGGTCTTGGAGACCAATGCAAGATTTAAGCCGGAGACTCGGGCGCCACATGCAGTAGGCATGCGTGTACCCAAAGATGAGCCCCCGGGGAGAGAAGAGGAAGGAGGCCGAGTGGAGGGCGATGTTGACAGCCACATAGCTGTAAATGAGGTAGTGCCCGGACGGAGGCTGCAGCACTACACGCACACTTACCCAGGCTTTTTGCCTTGGGAGAAAAAAAAGTACTTCCAAGACCTTCTTGATGTAAGTTGGATCCAGCCTTACTCTTTGTCATGCCGCGGCAACATAAGTACTTTCTAAGTGCTGATGTAATAGTAACTACCACTTGTTGAGTACTTTCCTGTGACCACGACTGAAGTAAGCGCTTTTCTCGAATGATTTCATTTAATTTCCCCAATAACCCTCATAATAAAAATGCCCCAAACTTTTGCAGTCTAGGTAACGGTCCTGATGTGAGTAAGCGTTTTAGCCGGGGTGGAGGCTGGGGACGTGGAAGAACAGCAGTGATGTCCTGTCTCCTTAGCTCTGGTACTATTCCAGCTTTACTGGTGAGAAACCCGAGGTTCAGATAAGTTCATTGGCCTTTCCGCCATCAGCGCCACCGGCCACTTAAGCCAAACCTCAGAACCGGGGCTCTTGTCCCTCGTGTCCCACGTGGCCTTCACTATGCCATGGTGGCGTTTTTTCCTGAAGGTGCTGCCACAGTAATGGACACTGGCGAGTACAGACACGGGACGACCAAGAGGCCACCAAGCAGGACAGATTGGAAGCTGATAGTTGTGGCCATGAGGTGTCTCTGTTGAGTCATAGGCAAGGAGTCCCAAAGGAGATGGCCTCAGGAACCACCACATCCTGTGAGCTGACCCTAGATGGGTCGGAGTTGACCGACCAAGAAAAGTTGTATGGTCAAGGCTGGACGGTGAAGAAGAACACGGACTGGGGCCTGTGTCTTGTTCCTCAGGACTTTTGGAAGGCACCTTTTGGCCTTGCACGTTGGGCGTTTACTAATTGAGTGCAAGGTGGCAGTTTTTGACTGCATTTCTTTTTATAATTCCCTACCTGTCCTTTAAAACAGTATAGGAGTGGCTGGGCAGTGGTGGTGCACGCCTTTAATCCCAGCACTGGGAGGCAGAGCCAGGCGGATCTCTGTGAGTTCAAGGCCAGCCTCGGCTACAGCATGAGTTCCAGGACAGGCACCAAAACTACATTAGAGAAACCCTGTCTCAAAAAACCAAAAAATATATATATATATGAGTTTGACTGTAGACTAGTAAAATTTTCAAGCAGTACAAAAATCTGCCCTAAAAGGGGAAGGTCTTCTTGAATCTCCTTCCTTGAGATTGGATCAGTGGCTGCCCTTCCAGTCTTTGCTCCAGGTACATAAACAAGCCACCTACGTGGTTTCTGGCCCACAGCGGTGATTTACACACCATCCACACGTTCCCTGTGGTTTCCTCTGACTCGGTCCTTGTGAGAAAGCAGCCCTGGGCAATGCCTTTGCCCTTCCAGCAGCTGGACCTTTCCATTATTTGACCACGACAGCACCTCAGCGAGCTTTTCCACCTATCTTATGCTTACGTTTTTATTCCATCGCTAGAATCGCTAGGTTTCATTCTTGTAAACTTGATGTCCTAAAAGGTGGCGTCACGTCGTACTCCACAGGGCACAGGACAGCTCGCTGCTCCACCTGCTAACTGGCACCAATCATTGCCGTGTTCCTCCACATTATCTTTGGGCTGGGGAGCAAAAAAAATTGCTTCTGTTAAAGTATGTTCACATTCTTGGCCAATTTTATTTACCCGTGTGGTTCTGCCTAACTGGTTTTGTCTCTCTTGTAGAGTGAGCTCAATTTCTTTTAGTCCTGTTCAAAACTCAGATACGTGCTCCTTTGTCACCTGGAAAAGTGTCTTGGCATTTAAAGCACTGTGAAATTTGTATGGAAATAATTTTCCTAAATGTTGTGCTGAATTGGCTTTGAAGTCGTGTTCTGTGACTAGTTTTTAAGGCACACTTATAGGCCTGTTATATGCCCAAGCCAGTGTTTTCCTTAAGATCCTTAAAATGACCTGACCGCATGAAGGTCTCTCATCTTGAGGACTGTCAGTGACCAGTTAACACATTCTGTAACACAGGGCATGTGATGCCTTTCCCTCTTGTTAATAGAATCTACTTTGGACTAAACACAGTGTGGAGTTACATGGAATTCTCCTTTCAGGAGGAAGAGTCACTGAAGATACAGTTGACATACTTCACTGATAGCAAACGTACAGGGCGGCGTCTGCAGGACACGTTCGCAGACTCACTCCGATACGTCAATAAAATTCTAAATAGCAAGTTTGGATTCACATCCAGGAAAGTCCCTGCACACATGCCGCACATGATTGACAGAATCGTTATGCAAGAACTGCAAGATATGTAAGTCTTCCGCTGTGCACGTGTGCCTGCCTGCCTCCCTGTGTACTTGACATTTGCATATTTCCCTGATATGAAGCCATATAAATAAGATGTGGAGACGGACTTCTGTTTTCATAAATATCCAAAGCTCTTGGTGTGTTACATTTGGACAGGTTCCCTGAAGAATTTGACAAGACGTCATTTCACAAGGTGCGCCACTCTGAGGACATGCAGTTTGCCTTCTCGTATTTTTATTATCTCATGAGTGCAGTCCAGCCCCTGAATATTTCTCGAGTCTTTGATGAAGTAGATACAGACCAATCTGGTGTCCTGTCTGATAGAGAAATCCGGACACTCGCTACCAGAATTCATGATCTGCCTTTGAGCTTGCAGGTAATATGTTGTTTCAGCCTTAAGCTTGTGACATGTTAAGTGAAAAGATATAATTCTGACAATACCTCTTTTTCTACTACATTTCAAGTAAAGATAACGCTGAATATTTAATGCGTGGGCTAGTGGCTCATCCATTTCTTAGTGCCAGAACTAAAATATTTGAAATTTGTGTTTTATGGATTTATTTTTTGTGCTCTTGCATTGGGGTAATCGTCTGTTATCTGAGGGGAGAGTCAGGTGGTAGATACCTGCATATGGTCCAAGTTCATTCAGGGTGTGGGGGTGTGACTGGCTGGAGATCTCAGCCATGTCCTTCTGTGATGCTTAGAAATGCAGAACTCATGCATGGAGACGTTAAGATGGATTGAGTTGCACTGTATTCTTTCTTGTTGAGCCTCGACCACCTCGAAAAACTGGGTGTTTCACCAGCCTCACATTCTATTTCAGATGAGGATGAACTGTTTGTTGTTGCATTGTCTTATTTTGCCCTTTTGAAATGTTTTTATTTTAGACTTAAGAATCCTATTGCTTTTGAACCCTTTAGAATAGCCACTTAGTGTCCTGTGTATCCTGCATAATGGGCGTTAACAGCCTAGATGCAAGATTGTAAAACATCGGCAGCGAACTTCTGCCCTTTGGGGTTCTGCCCATTGTGCTGTAAGCCTGTATTTAAGACCTCCTCCCTCCTTCAATAAACGGCATTCAGCACTTAAAAAAAAAAAAAAAAAAAAGAATAGCCACTTAGAGACTTTCACATATTTCTTTATTATGATGTTTTTCCTTTTATTTTTTGAGATTATAATATAATTGTATCATTTCCCCCTTTCCTTTCCACCCTCCAAGTCCTTTCATTTACCTCCCTTCTGGAGCTTTTTCAAATTCATGGCCTTTTTAATCCTCATTAATTGTTGTGTATGTATATTGATTAGTATTTTGGATCCCTGGTAGTGGGTTTCTCTGCTGGTGCAATAAGCCAAATTGAACTGAATTAAAGGTAAAGAACCAGGTTTAATCTGAGCAAAGCATTCCCTATCTCAGGGGAAGAGGAGAAATCACATGGCAGGTCTAGGTCTATGGAACGGAGCTTAAACACCCTGTAGGCGTGGTCTTGAGCAGCTCTGGGGGAGGAGCCGTGGCTTGGTGGGCTATCTGAGGGGCAGTGTTTGGGGGGATGAGGCGGAGCTTCCAACAGAACGAGTGTGTGTGTGTTATATTCCTAAATACAACCTGCACAGTCTATATAATGTTTCTTGTATGCACCTACTTTTTATTTTTAAACCAGTTTTTATCTATAGTGTATATAACAAATTTATAGGAACGTGTGTGTGTGTGTGTGTGTGTGTGTGTGTGTGTGTTTGTGTGTATAAAATTTTAAATACATAAATACAACCTGCGTGGTCTAAATAATGTTTCTTATATGCACCTACTTTTTATTTTTAAACCACAGCTTTTATCTATAGTGTATATAACAGATTTATATTTTGCTTTGGTTAGGATTTGACAGGTTTGGAGCACATGCTAATAAATTGCTCAAAAATGCTTCCTGCTAATATCACTCAACTGAACAATATCCCACCAACTCAGGAGGCATACTATGATCCCAATCTGGTAAGTTCCATGCTAATCCTTACCGGATGGACCTCCACCATTTCTGTGGAGCGCATCAACACCAGAGGCAATAAAGCAGCACAATTAATTAATACACAGTTGCTTACATCTTGCTTTGGAACCCGTCCCTACTCTGTGACTGTGTAAGTCCATTTTCAGATTGGTTACTTGGATTCCATAAACAGACATTCTAGTGACCAAGGGTAGCAGTGTGTAACCCCAGAACTCTCTTTTGGAAAGAACACTCCAAAGAAATATGTCAGGCGGGTGCTGCTGGCCCTTCCTGGCTTTGTGGGGGGTGGCAGATGAGCTCCACACACCTGTGGCAGTGTCACTTGTCCAAAATAACCAGATTATTAACTGAAAGAGCTGTCCCCATTTCAGAGATGTGAAAATATGTGCACCTGAGAATTGATGAAAGGGGCATAGACTATTTAACTTGGTTTTGTAAGTCGGACATATGATGTATGGGAAATGCTTAGAAAACCAGTGGATACGGAGGGAAATGGGAAGCATACACTGTGACTTGGATTACCAAGAATTCCCTAATATAATCCACCCCCTACTTGAATACCAGAACATACACAGCTCAAAGGATAGATTAAATCACAGAGAGTTTTCTAGTATTGCTGTCTTCTCCATGTTTTGTACAATGAATAGCTTTCGCTTTCATAATTAGAATAAAATTCTATTAAGAAGTTTTCTGGAGGGAAGGGATGGCTTGGTGGTTAAGAGCACTTTTTGCTCTTGTGGAGGACCTGGGTTCAGTCCCCAGCACCTACTTGGTGGTTTACAACCGTTGGTAGGTAACTCCCGTAACACTGCCGGTTCACAGTGAAAGAGTATGTGTGTAATCGGTAGTCCTTTTCTGCCTCTGGAGAGAATAAAATCATTTTTAAAGCATAGAAGTTAAATTATGCCGGCTAAAGAACACTCTTGGGAGAGTTTAAAACTAAAAATTTCTTTTTAAATGTTTCCCTCCGGTTCTGTGAAAGCTAACAGAGTCAAGGGTGTCTACAGGTTAATGACCTGTTGTTTGTCGTGGTTGTTGTCGTTTTTTAATTCTATTTTAAGCCAGGCCTGGTGGCCCGTGGCCTGTGACCCACCACATAAGAGGCGGGAATGAGAGACCCACTAGTTTAAAATCAGCCTGGGTCTCCTTAGGAAGTCAGGTCAGCCAGGACTCCATAGGGGGAGGCAGTCGAAGAAGACAGACAACAATAATTAACTACTTAGTTAGGCCAAGGATGGGTCATTAATTTTTCATTCACCTGTTTGCCAGGGTAACTAAAATGCTCGTGGTTATCAGGGCCCTGACCACGCCCTTTCTGCTCAAGAGGGGAAGTCAGCACTCTAGATTGCCAGCCCCATCCCTTGTCTTTCCAGTTGTCTTTATGTGTACCCCCAGAGTGCAGCTCGGTCGTAGCTAAGAGGGGAGCTCCTGAGCCCCGTGGACTCTTGGTGACCCCTACATTCAGCACCCAAGGCTGGTGCCTCACTTGCTCTTTCTTGTCTCGCCCTTGATGGACAGACTGACTGACCCACCTGTGTTCTCTTGCAGCCACCGGTCACTAAAAGCCTTGTGACCAACTGTAAACCAGTAACCGACAAAATCCATAAGGCGTATAAAGACAAGAACAAATATAGGTGAGTGGGAAATGCACCTTTGTTCAGCTGAAGGACAGAGTTCTAAAGGTCTGGCATGTTTGTGCCCTTACAATGTGTTAGTAAACTGTGCGTTCATTCAAAGGTTACGTGGGTTTCCTCTAGTAACCTTAAAAGATGCAGTGGTTTCTGTTCACACTGAGTCTAACCAAGTTTTTTGTTTGGTTGGTTTGGTTTGGTTTTTGGGTTTTGGTTTTGCAAGACAGGGTTTCTCTGTGTGAATTCCTAGCCGTCCTGGAACTCACTCTGTAAACCAGGCTGGCCTCAAACTCACAGAGATCTATCTGCCTCTGCCTCCAGAGTGCTGGAATTTTAAAGGCGTGCACCACCACTGCCCAGCTTCACTAAAGTTTTTAAGAATGCTCATGTATTTATTAAACTCTTTAAATATGTTTGACAATTAGGTTTGAAATAATGGGAGAAGAGGAAATCGCTTTCAAAATGATTCGTACCAATGTTTCTCATGTGGTTGGCCAGTTGGATGACATAAGAAAAAACCCCAGGTACTAATTTTTTATCATTTTTCTGATTGATTATAAAAATATGGGTTTTTTAATCTAAAAATAAATATGACTAAAAAGAGAACAGGCAGGACTAGGAGAAGGGAATGGCTTAGTTCAGGTTGGAGTAGACAGAGAAGCTCCATGGTAAAGGGACATAGTGTTTCAGCTGGGTTTGACCCAAGAGAGAGGAGTGGCGAATGAAGTGTAAATTCCCCACGGAGGGCCTCGCCCAGACTGCGAAGACATGGGGGCCCAGAGCAGACTGGAGGGGAGGGGTGGGGCCTCGCCCAGACTGCTGAGAGATGGGGGCCCAGAGCAGACTGGATGGGAGGGGTGGGCCTCGCCCAGACTGCTGAGAGGTGGGGGCCCAGAGCAGACTGGAGGGGAGGGGTGGGGCTTCTAGGCAGCTGGCACTGGGCATTTCTGAAAAGCTTCTTCCTGAGCAGTTTTCCTGGCAGTTAGACGGCGTCCCCGGTGCCTGCCCTGGCACACAGGAGGGGTCACTTAGTAGCTCTCTCACTGCTGGGGGAACTTGCTGGCTCTTTGACAGCCTGGGCTTCTTAGTCTCTCTGTTTTCTTTTTTGTTTTATCTTAGAGACAGGTTCTCATAGCCCACGCTGGCCTAGAACTCATAGATCTGCCTCAGCCTCCTGAGTCCTGAGAGAAAGGCAGCAGCCACCATGCTCAGCTAATTTCCTTTTTTAAAAAGCTCGTTCCCTCTTTTATTCTTTATGTAGGTTCTTAAGATGTTCCTACGTCCTCTCTGTTTCTCCAAGAATTGGTAGTTGGAGTTGAAGGTTTTGTTAAATTTGTTGTTTTTTTTTAAATTTTGTTTTCAAAGGTGTTGTCACATCTTATCATACTCTTAGTGGGACCTTGCTTGGTTAGTGACTTTTGCCTTCAAGAAAACTTGAAACAAGAAGGGACACACTGTCCTAACCCAGTTTTGCTGAACTCTAGCTTCTTAGCTTGGTTGGAGATACATGAATTCAAAACTCAAAAGGTCTGTGCCGTAGGACACATCACTATGTCCGACATCCACATAGTCAGCTCAAAGAACC
The DNA here is from genome assembly GCF_004664715.2 of Peromyscus leucopus. Taxonomy (NCBI): domain Eukaryota; kingdom Metazoa; phylum Chordata; class Mammalia; order Rodentia; family Cricetidae; genus Peromyscus; species Peromyscus leucopus. The sequence goes on along the minus strand of NC_051078.1, from coordinate 41,184,750 downwards.
TGTTCTAGGTGCTTACTAATTATTCCCCCAGCTTCTAACACAGTACTGCAGCCAGTCAACTACATCTACTGAACACATTATACATCTGGCGGCACTTAATGGAAGTCATTTATTTATTCCCATAGTTACGTGGACCTTTGAGAATTATCTGCCCTAGTCCTCTTGTTTTACAGGTAAGGGATTTGCAAGGAAACTCTACAAAACACTCTTCCTCAGGGAGCTCTATCAGCAAATGTACCAACGTAGGGTGCTGGCACATTGGAAATAGTTTTGGAACCCAGATCTCTTACCTTATTGGATCAGACTCATGTGTGTGATGACCAATGACGTTAGCTCTCTGTTTCAGGAAGTTTGTTTGTCTGAATGACAACATTGACCACAATCATAAAGATGCCCAGACAGTGAAGGCTGTTCTCAGGGACTTCTATGAATCCATGTTTCCCATACCTTCCCAGTTTGAGCTGCCAAGAGAGTATCGGAACCGTTTTCTTCATATGCACGAGCTGCAGGAATGGTAAATTCTGGTTTTGCATATATATGTGTGTGCCCATGTATCCACATATACATTTGTATCTGGATTTTAGATTCCTGGCATTTCTTTAACGTGTTATCTGTTGTGTAATTTCTTTGGGAAAATATAGTTACAATGTTTGTTTTACTAAACATTTAAAAGACATTTACTGGCATTTCAAGAGATTTGAAAAACTTATGTAACTGGGTTTTTACAGTTTTCCTGAATGAAACTTCATTTATTCAGTTCTTTGTTGCGCAATGTCTAAGTGGACAGCAGCATTGATTTGGAAGATCTTGTTGTGTTGTGCAAAATGAGAGGCACATGAAATCAGCACGGGCTGACCCGAATGTCAAACAAGCTTTCAGAGCCAGCAGAAACTTCGTAGATAATGTCTGAAAGATTGACATTTGGTAAATTATTTTAGAAAGTATCTGCTGTAGTTGGAAGAATGAAGACAAGAGAAGACAAGGAAACATTGAAATGGAGATCATAGACTACACCTCGACATTTTCAAGCATGCGGTTCAGAGGCATTTATATATTCATGGTGTGTTCATCATTGCTTGGGTTTGAAGAACTTTTCATCACTCCAGAAGAATCCCAGTGCCCTTTGAACAATCATTTTCCCATAACTTCACCCTCAGCCCCTGGTGACCACTTATTTGCTTTCTCACTGTGGATTTGCCTGTTTCTCACTGTGGATTTGCCTGTTTTGGATATTGTTTATGTAAGGATTGTGCCATGTGACCTTGTGTAACTGATGTCACTTTAGCTGAATTGTTTTCTTCAGTGATAGAGATCAAACCCAGGGCCTTGTCCATGTTAGGCGAGTGCTTTACAACTAAGATACATTCTGAGCCTTGATTTTTTTTTTTTTTTTTTTTTTAAGACAGGGTCTCTCTTTATATAGCTCATGCTGGTCTGGAATTCCCTTTGCAGCCCAAGCTGGTCTGCCCCTTGTGATCTGAACCTTGGCCCAGCCTCATGAGTGCTGGGATGTAAGTACATGGAGTAATTTGTTCCCACTAAAGCAACTGGCAAGTGGTAGATCAAGCCTGACTAAGCTTATGCGTTCCTAGTATATTCTGCAGCTGTGCTGTGTGCTTTCTTCATATTTTACTTAACTGCCATGAGGTCAGGAGACTTTATCTTTGGATTTATGAAGACTTTTAACCCTTTGCCTGCCTCCCTAGGTCAGGTGCTGGAATCCAAAGATGAAGCATATATAATGGCAGCTTTGAGGTGCTCGCATTCTGTCCTTTGTGATAGGCATCAGATAGGATATATTGGTGGTGGCAGTAAGGTTTGTGGTGATACTGGTGTACCAGGGATGGAACCACTGATTCTTTTGGTGACATTTGGACTTGATTTTGTCCTTATGAAACATAGCTCTCATCCCAAGGGGAATAAAAGTTTGTTCTTGAGCCAAATGTGAGTGGGCATGGCCCAGGGAATGAGTTCATATTTCCCCAATGACGTTTCTATGTGGAAAAGGTTTCATGAAGTCCTTCCCAGACACCGGCTGTCAGAAACTCATTGAAGTGGATGACGAACACAAGTTTCATACTTTCTGTGAGACGTGCAAGGCCACAGAGGTAGCTGCTGATGCTCTGGGTGAAGAATGGAAGGGTTATATGGTCCAAATCAGAGGTGGGATGACAAAATGACGAGGTTTTCACATAAAGGTGTCTTGACTGTTGAGCAAGGGGTGTTCTTGTTATAGACCAAGGAGGATTGGTGGTAGAAGTGCCTGTCTGTCCAGGATGCACCGTGGATGCCAGTCTGAGCGTTCTCAGCTTCGTGATTGCGAAAGGAAGAAAGGGAGAGAAGGATGTTCCTAGACCGATGGACACCACTGTGCCTCTAGGTCGAGAGCTCACAGGATCCAAAAGCTTTTCAGTCTCTCTGAAGAAGATGATGCCTGCAAATATGTTGTCAGAAAGCCCTTAAACAAAGAAGGGAAGAAGCCCAGACCAGAGCACCCAAGATTCGGGGTCCTGTTCCTGCGCCTGCTCTACAACATAAACGCTGGCATTCTCTCTGAAGAAATAACATGCTAAGAAAAACGAGGAGACTGCCTGCCTCAGCCTCTTGAATGCAGGATACAGGCTCAGCTAATTTTTTTAGATTTATTTGTTTGTTTGTTTGTTTGTTTGTTTGTTTTTTGGTTTTTCGAGACAGGGTTTCTCTGTGTAGTTTTGGTGCCTGTCCTGGATCCCACTCTGTAGACCAGGCTGGCCTTGAACTCACAGAGATCCGCCTGGCTCTGCCTCCCGAGTGCTGGGATTAAAGGCGTGTGCTACCACCTGTATGCATAGGTAAATTCACACTGTCCCATTGTAATGAAATCACTACTGCCCATTTCATTTCTTAAATTCAAAAAGAGTTCTGGTACCGTTCCTAGAAGTTCCTCTGACTGCTTGAAATCAGGGCCTGGCTTGTCAGCTGCCCTCAAGTCTTTGTGTAGCTGTGAGAGTCATAATGACTCTGAAGCAAACAGCTTCAAATATGAGGAGTCCATAACCAAAACTTTTTTTTTTCAGTTCAAGCAAGCATCTCTGAAACTTTCACTTTCCACTACCACTGCACTTTGCAGTCTGTAGCCTTCTGTAATCAGGCCGTTCTCAGGACCTCTGTGTCCTGAGGCTAGAGACCTTACTTCCCGCCATACTCCAGCTGCTATAAGCTGACCTGTGGCTTTCCCACAGCAACCCTGGCTCTGGGAGGGTCCCATTATCTGCTTGCAGCAATGGTCCCATGCTCAGCACCCTGGGTCCCAGAATCAACTGTATGCTGTTCTGGTTCACTGCTGAATGTAGCCCTAGGGCAACTCCATGGATCCAGCCACACCTTGCTGCTGGGATCTCTACTGCATCTCAGCACCTCCTGCAGAGCCCCAGTCTGGCGGTTCAGCCTGGAGCACCCAGCAGTTTCCACAGAGCCCTGGTCTGGCTGATCACCCTGGAGCACGATTCTCACCTCCAACACTTCCTGGGCTCCCACCTGTCTCAGCTGCTCGTCCCACACGGACACTGCTCCTCTGCTCCTGGAAGCAGTCTGGTCTCAGCAGTCTCCGCTGCTCACCACTGCTCACTGTTCACCTTTCCCGAGGTGAGGCAAGCCACTGGGCTCTCTAAGCCGCTGCCTGCTGTTACCTGTCTCGCCGCGTAGCCTCTCAAAGGTTGCAGAACCTGGCTGCTCTGTCTTGAGGGTCTGCCACCTGCGCTGTGCTGATGCCTCACGGGTCTCAGCTGCACATGGTCTGCTGCTGTTCTCTGAAGCTGCTCCTGGCAATTGTTGGAGGCTTCTGGAACTGCCATGTTTGCAGTCCGCTATGGACACTGTTTTCTGCATCCCAGGTTGGGAAAACCAACTCTGAATTACTTTCTTATTAAACCTTCCCCATATAATCATTCTATTAAACCTTCACTATGTCCCTAGACCTAAAGCCCATATCCTACCTTAATATATTATGCTTATCTTACTTAAGCCTGCACAGTATCTTCTTACATTAAGCATTTAGACTCCCATTCAACATTTACACTATTCACAGACTCACGTTCAGCTTATACTTCTTTATACTTCTTACAAGCTTATATTCTTGAGGAAACTCCATAGGACTACCTTGGCAAAGATACTTCTTACTCTTAACAGAACTAACTTGTACCAGGAAGACTCTCTTAGAAAACTCTCTGTAGGGCTACCATTAGCAAATATCTAACTTAGCAAACACCTAAAAGAGATTTCTTAACACCTAGAGGAGATTTAACATTATCTTCCAACAAGACAGAGTAATTGTCTTTGGACTTGATTTAGAAAGTAAAAATAAAAGTAAACTCTTAGTTATCAAACCCAAAAAGAGAATGAGAAGAAAAACTTTCTAAGGGACACAGTGTATTTCTAAGTCACTTCACTGCTCTTATAGGTAGCTCTTTGTTATCCAGCTACCATAAAAAAAAAAAAAAAAAAAAATACTGCGCAGCTATTAGACAATATAAGGCACTTTCTCAAAAGAACCTGTATAGCCAAAAGTAGCACAGCCCCAAGCTTTGTATCCTTTCAGTTTTCCCTTGGAGCTGACATTCAACAAACTCGCAGAAAATTTTCCTCCGTCTTGATTTTTTTAAGGCTGTTTTTTAAGTTTACCATAGGCGTTTTTTTTTTTTTTTTTTTTTTTTTTTTTTGGTTTTTTGAGACAGGGTCTCTCTGTGTAGCTTTGCGCCTTTCCTGGGACTCACTTGGTAGCCCAGGCTGGCCTCGAACTCACAGAGATCCGCCTGCCTCTGCCTCCCAAGTGCTGGGATTAAAGGCGTGTGCCACCACGCCCGGCTCACCATAAGCGTTTTTAATGATATCAGTGTTTCTCTAGAATCTTGAATATAACTCAATCTCATAAGCTTTTTCTTTTAATTATCTCCTGTGAGGTAAGCTGTTTGTTTGCTCTCAGCTTTTTGGGAAGTAAATCTAAGCTTTTTAGCAATGCTTAGGAAAGAAACTTCATTATGAGCTGAAAAAAAATGATTTTCTGGACAGTACCACCATCTTTAGTGGAAAAACTACTTTTCCCAGAATACATTTCTCTATATTGTTATGCTATTACTACGTTTCCCAAGCTAGTTTTCAACACTGCATTTCCCATCATGCCTTTCAAGCTACTTTTTCAACACCGTATTTCCCATCATGTCTTTCAAGTACACCAACTTCTGTTTCTGTTTTCAGGGTCTGTGTGGTTTTGTGTTTAATACTGAAATCAAGCTTTTGCTTTTTTTTTTTATCAAGGGAGGGTTTTCTTATCGATAAAGCTCACTTTAGGACAGGTGTACTTCCCTAATCAGACATTTCCCCAAGCGGGTTGCATCTGTCTGTCCTTGCGCACTCAGAGCGTATTGCCAGAGGCAAAACCCCTTCAGGGCTTCACTTTCCTCACTGGGGGAGTGAGGGAAACCGAAAGCACTTGAAACAAAGCTTTTTTCAGAAAGTTCTTTTCCCTGATAGAAAAGAGAGCTTTTCTCCTGGGTAGTTCTCCGTCCTGTCCTGGCTCGGATCTTCCCTCCGGCAGAGTCCCTGACGCTGGAGTGCAGCGGCAAACACAGCTCCGTTTCATTGCTTTCTCTGCACCAGCAGCTTCCTCAAGCTGCCCTGCACCTTCCCGAGCATCGTTAGCCAGGTTCTAGCTGCAGAGGGATTCCTGGTTGCTTTTTACTTACTGGCTTGAAAAGATAGAACTTAGCAGAGAGGGTTTGCCCCATTCCAAGAGGTTTGTTTTTTTCTTAGAGTGAATCACAGGTGATTTTTTTTTCCCAAAGATGTCATTAACAGGTGAATTTAATTTTGCTCTTATAGAAAGAAAGGCTGAGAAAGTTTTGAAAGGCTTTTAGTGTTTTAGAGAGAGACTTTACCAATTTTTTTTTTCCAAGAAAGCTTTCAGTTTTTGAGAAAGAGCACCAAGTTTTCCCAAGACTTCTAAACTTTGGCTCTCTTCATCTGCATTTTGTCTCGAGGAGATTCTGTTCCTGACGCTTGGGACCAAAAGCTCCTCACAGGAATCTTTTTTCTGCCTGTTTTCTCTTCTCCTCTGATTTTTCCCCAGCTTGCATTCCTAGCCCCAAAGTTAGAAAATTAAAGACATAGTTTCTCTGTCTAGGTGCTTTTCATATTCTATTTTATCCTAAAGTTTGTCTTTACACTATGTTCCTACACTTACTTGTCTAAGTTTTTTTTTCTAGTCTATATCACTACGTTCTACCTTCCTTATTTTTCAAAGATAGAAATTAAGAGAGAGACAGAAAGAGAGAAATCTTGATAGAGAGGATTCTACATTACAGTCTTATATTCGGACATCCTTCCACTCCCCTTTTTCTTTTTCTCCTGAGGATAAAACCCCCTGCCTTATTTTACTTTTTTCACTACAAAACCGTACCAATCCAGCCGCTTACTGTCAGGGCCTAACTCTCACTTTCGCCAAGTACTCTGGATTTTCTTTTTTCTTGTCTTTGTCCCTGTTCACTGGCGCCATCTGTAGGGGGCCATCCCACCCCCACTTTTCCCCAGAGTACTCTTGTGTAGGAGCAGCAGGAAATATTAGAAGTAAAGAGGGGAGAGAAACAGATAGAAAATACAGGATAGTCTCAGGAGGTCCTGGGTCCTAATCCATCGGGCCCTGTCTCTGCCCTAGAGTTTTTAAAGGAATGCCAAGGGGTGGGGCATTCCTCCCCCAGCACAGCCAAGTGCAGACCATCTCAGACCCCTGCACTCAGGCCTGTGGTCCAATCACCCTCTTTATGCAGACCTGCTGGGTAAAGCCACGAGGAAACCCAAATGGGCGCCCACAAGCATGTACGTGATGTGTTTTGCTGCAGCATTTTTACATTGTTTACTCCGCTCTGTCCTGTTTCCTCACTTTCCATCCCTATCTCCCCATTTTCTCCTGTTGTCCTCTTTTCCCACCATTAGCACCCCTTATTCCCTCATGATATATGTGTTCCCTTAGCTCCTATCCCCCACCCATGTAGGAATTTTTCTTTCCCCCTCATGAAGCTTTTTAGCTTCATAACCTGGATGCACACAAGAATGTTCAGATTAAAATCTAGGATCCACATTTAAGAGAAAACATGCATTATCTTTTTTCTCTTGAGAATTTCCAGTTGTGTCCATTTTCTTGCTATTATCACAATTTCATTTTTCTTTATGGCTTGGTAAATTCCACTGTAAATATAGACCATATTTTCTTTATCCCTTTACCTGTTGATGGACATCTTAACTCCTTCTGTGTCTTAGCCACTGTGAATGGTGCATGGGTACACACAGCTATGGTGGTGATCCCACACACATTAGAGTCAATGAGCTGGCTGTGTCTTAGCCACTGTGAACAGTGCAGCGGTACACACCACTGTGGTGGTGACCCACTGAGCTGCCTGTGTCTGGTCACAGGAGAGAAAGAACCACATGTGGAAGAGTGTGACTTAAACTGGAGAGACGTCTGTTCCCAAAGAGTGGTCAGAATCTGGGACAAGGCGAAAGCCCATGTATAGTAGTTATTAGTTTATCTTTCAGGCCTAATGCTAAGCATTTTTATTCACTGTTCGTAACAGTTCGTGATTTCCAGAGTACAGGTGAGAGACTGTTGTGCTCCCTCCCTCTCTCTGTCCCCAGCTCTTGTCACTTCCAGGCCCCCTTCATTCCACCCTCGCCTTTGCTCTATTTCTCTTTCTCATCGCCCTAAGACAGCCCTTCCTTCTTCCCCATGCCTCAGCTTACACTGGACATGTGCCTTGTCTGTCTGTCCTTTCACAGCCTCCATCTTCACCCTGATTGTAGGGCACACCCGTACCCCCACATTTCATCTCCTTGCCTGAGAGCTTTGCAGGCAAACCTCATTTCCGGAGCAGCCTCGGCCCCTGGCAGCTGCCTTCCTGTGGCTCCGCTTGTCCCAGACCCCACGGGCCCCGCTCGTCACTTCTGCAGGTCTTGGGGTGACTCTCCCTCTGTCACTGTTGCTCCCCCTTTTCAGGCAGCCATCTCCCTTCTCAAGGCTAAGGGAAAACGTGACTCTGTGGGTGCGGCTGTCCCCAGTTCTCTGAGGGCTTCCCACAACACTTTCCTTTTGGTAGCTCATGTTTCTAACCACCTGATTGATAGCATGCCAGTGGCCCTGCAAGTTTCTAAACACTTTCGGGCAGAAACTTGTTTATCCTTCGGTATCCAGGAACTTTTTATCTCCTGAAATAAAGGAATGTGAATGAAAAACGTTATGTTAAAGTCTACAAGGACTGTTCTTTGGAAGCCGAGGAAACGTTTACTATCAAAGTACAGTATTTATTATAAAATAACAGATCTGAACTTGTGTTAGAAATGTGTATTTTTAGTAATATTTTAAGGTTTACTATGGATAGTATATTTTTACCTTACGTATGCACAGTATGATATTGTAAAAATCAGCGAATAACTTTTGTCTTTGAACAGGAGGGCATATCGAGACAAGTTGAAGTTTTGGACCCATTGCGTACTAGCAACATTGATTATATTCACCATATTCTCATTTTTTGCTGAACAGGTAAGTTTTCTATAGTTTACGTAGATCTTAAATCAGTATTTCTGGGTGGGCTGTGTCAGCATCTCTTAGAACATGATATAAATTCATTCCCACAGTCAGGTATAAAATCCCAGTCCTTGGGAGGTTGGGTCACAAGTTTGAGGATAACCTGGGCCGCTTAGAAGTTGGGTTGAAAATCTGCACCATCACCCCCCCCCCCCCCCCCCCCCCAAAAAGGAAAGGTAAAGCAGTTACACAAACAGAACATGTAAATTTTTCCTCTTGGCTTATAGCTGTCCGCGTGTCCAGCACGTAAAGTCATTCTGTACTCAGCCAGCCTAGCGGTCTTTCATTCATTTATCTTGTCTTCCCTTTTACTTACAAACTCAGGGGGTTAACTGCGGACCTCAAAGTATAACTGCAAAGTCCTAGTTCTGGCCCCAACTTTGCCTAGAATCCTTATGTGGAACTAAGTTTTCTTAGGTGTCTTCTCAGGTGCCGATGGCCCTGTGTGTCCCTGCACACACACCCACAGCCCCCTCACAGTCCTTTGAATTGCCTGATTGCCCTTCCTCCTCTGTCATCCTCGTCCTCGTGGGCTCACTTCTGTCCACCTGGGCATCCATCCCACCTCCTCGGTGAGGGTCCAGAGAGAGGAGGAAGGTGTAAGGGATGATGATGAAACGGTGAGAGAATCTTCACTGAGCTACAAGTGTAAAAAACACTGAACACAGGAGGAATGAGGAACGAGGGCCCACCTGACTGGAGCAAGCCCAGAGGTCTCCTCGGCCTCCCGAGGAGGTGCCTGCTGAATGGCGCTGCTCATCACTCACAGGAAATGCACACTGGGAAGGAAGAATGTAAGCACTGAGAGCTTTAGGATCGGTGATGGCCTCCTGCCATGGACTGAGGAAGAGTCCGGGTTGAGTGAGTGAGCAGGACCGTCAGTACGGCACCTTCACCTGCCCTCCAAGTAGCAAGACTTCTCTAGATCTTTGTTGCCATGTTCTTGTAGGGGAAAAAAATAACCCATCAGCACCAATATAGCCCCCCCCCCCCTCAGGAACTTAGCAATCTGCACTCACGTGTTTTAAGCTGAAGGAGGAAAGAGACTTGGCTGAGGTGAGCCACAGGGAGTGTTGTAAGGAAACATGAAGACCAAGCTCTCTCTTGTGTCATTTGTATTAGGAGGGAACGGAGCTGGAAAGATGGGAGGGGAAGAGAAGGAAAAGGAAGATCCCTCCATGCTTCTCCAACACCCTGCTCTCCACCTGTTCAAGTCAGGTCCTTCTGTCTGTCTTCACCCTTACCACCCTCACAGACAAACAGTGATCACTGCTCCTTCCCCAGCTCATTAATAGGATTGCTCATAAGGCCCAGGCTCCACCCCTAAAGGGAAATGGCTGGTCCGGTGTATACGGGAAGAGGAAAGATTAAGTCGGCATTAGGGAGCCACATGGAAATCATAAAAACGTAGATGGGCCAGCCTGGGCTACCAAGTGAGTCCCAGGAAAGGCGCAAAGCTATACAGAGAAACCCTGTCTCAAAAAACAAAAACAACAACAACAACAAAAAAAAAAACGTAGATGGGTTATTCCTCATAGCAGCTTTACAATAAAGGTTAGGTTTCCCATTTCAGATATAGCACATGTAAACTGTTCTTGAGAAAATAAAAAATAAAAAGAGAGAGAGAGAAAATAAATATTATTCAAGTTCTAAACAACACATTTATAAATGAACTATAAAATAATTTTTTGTTTCTTATGTGTGGGGGTGTTTTGCGTGTGCATGTTCCTTTGCTCCATGTGCATGCAAGTGCCAGCGAAGGCCAGAAGAGGGCATTGGATTCCCTGGAACTGGAGTTGCAGACAGGAGTGAACCACCAGATGGGCGCTGGAAATCAAACCTTTGTCCTCTGCAACAGTAGCCAGGCTCTTACCTGCTGATCCGTCTCCCCAGCACCTAGAAATGAACTCTTTGCGTTGCATCCCATTCATAACCGTTGTCTTTATTTTCAAATGACTGTTGATAAGTATAGATAAAAAAAACATTGATAGGATTTTAATGCAGTTTTTTAACTGTCTCATAAAAAAAGAGTTTATTCAAACCTGGAATTAGCGTTCTAATGATTAAACAGCAGAAGTTCAATTAACCAAAACAAAATACGAAACTGTTGAAAATAAATGCCTTTAGCAATGGCTATGTAAAGTCTCTTGTTGCAGAGAAATGAACCCTGGGCCAACATAATTTTAGTCTCGCATCTCTGTGGGCACACACTAACCATATTGACTATAGCACTAAGCAAAACTAGCGATTACTTTTGTTTTTGGGGAAGTGTAAAAGGAACTCGTATTAGATTGTGGCAATGATCAGGAATGTGTGAGTCACAGAAGGAACGCCTGCTACACCAATACTCTTTCATCAATATGGAAAACTCATGCTTATTTTCTGTCCTCCAACTTGCAGATAATTGCTCTTAAGCGGAAGATATTTCCCCGGAGGAGGATACACAAGGAGGCTAGTCCAGATCAAATCAGGGTGTAGAAGATCTTCATTTGAAAAATCACCTACCTCAGCGTCTTCTGAGCATCTCACACCTCCCCATCCCAGGGGTGTCCCCATGATGCAGTGCACAGACACAAGGGTGTCCCCATGATGTGACACATAGACACAGGGGTGTCCCCACGATGTGATGCACAGAAGGCCTGCTCGGAAGCAGGGACAACATGCAGACCATGTTCTTCTGCAGCATGAATACAGCCCATTGCCCTGGAATTCATCAGCACACTTAAAACTCTGTGTTGACGGCTTGTACAGCTTGTACTTTTAAAGGACTTGCCGAAGGACCCGTAGGCTTGTTGATGAACCCTCTCTGACAAGCTTCTGGTTTCCTCCAATGGTCACTGCAGCCTAAGAAGTCAGGCCAGCCTGGGAGCAAGTGCTGAGGGCGCCCAGGCTTTGCATTCCAGTCTTTTGGCATAAGTTTTCACTTTCCTCTTCTTTTATTCCTTTCTCATTTTAAAAAATAAGTAGCTACTAAGCTAGTTATTCTTGCTTCTGAAAATGATGCATCAGGATGTCCAACATGTTTGTATAGATCTTATTTAAATAATGTACAACTACCACTTCTTTTTAGCTTATCTAAATTATTGACTGGATTAACATTGAAGTGGTCTTGAATCACTAACAACTACTGAAGAGCTCGGGGATTGGTGGCGAAAGTACTCTGTCTAACTTAGTCCCTAGGATACTGGGATTTTGTCTGCAGGCCTAATTGCAAAGGGCTAGTGTCAAGTACCAATGCTACTCACCAGATGTAATTCTGTCTTGGGAACGTACGTACTCAAACAAAAGTGCCTCACTTTAGAAATGAGCAGTGCTTACGGCACCAGCACACAACTGTGGTGTCCAGTTGAAAATCCACCGTATCTTCCAACAGCTCACTTTCAGCTTACTCTGTCAGGACAGGAGTCAGCCAACTTTTTCTGTAAAAGAAAGAACAGAGAGTAAATAGCTTGAGACACATCCGTCTTTGTCAAATGTCTTCTCTGCTTCATTTTTGTTTTGTTTGGTTTTGGGGGTGGGGTTCTTTCATTTTATTTTCCTGAGACAGGGTTTCTTTGTGTACTTTTGGTGCCTGTCCTAGATCTCGCTCTGTAGACCAGGCTGGCCTCGAACTCACAGAGATATATCTACCTGGCTCTGCCTCCTGAGTGCTAGGACTAAAGGCATGCGCCACCACTGCCCGGCTTCTTTTCTTTTTATAAACAGCCAATAAAAAGATGAAAACTAGCGTTAGTTTGCAGCTATACAAAAACAGGCCCCAGCCAGACTTGACCGGCCATTGTTGGCAGACCGAGAAACAGCCTCGTTTTAACATATGGATAAACAAACCCTAACATTAGCCATGCTCCATTATATCATTATACAGTGGTTTTGTGGAGACCTGACTCCATGAGTCTGTTTTGAATTCTGACAGGTATCTTCGATCATGATTTCAATAGTATTCTTCCCAAATGGCACACATTTTTGTAACAAGAACTTGAAATGTAAATATTGTGTTTGTGCTGTAAATTTTATGTCTTTCAAAAACCGAAGTCTCATAAAAAAAAGATCACCATTTATTGATTTGAGAGTTTCATTACTAATATTTATTATGTATGAGTGTTTTTGCCTGCGCGCATGTCTGTGCACCATATGCGGAGATTGGACGAGGGTTTTGGATCCCCTGGAACTGGAGTTACAGGTGGTTGTGAGCCATGTGGTGCTGGGGTTTGAACCCAGGTCCTTGGAAGAGCAACTAGTGTTCTTAACTGCTGAAGCATCTCTCCAGCCTTATGCTTTGAGCTTGGAGTCTCTGAAGACTGGTGTTACTACTGTCCAGATTCAACAGTCTTGAATGGTTGTCTGTGGCGTGTATGGTTCTCAGATATAAAATGTGAAGTAATGTAAGGAAAGGTTAGTATCCTAGAGAATGTTGCTATCGCTTCTCCGCCTTTTGGCTAAGATCAAGTGGAGAATGTGGAGAATGTTGCTTTATGGGACGGGAGATAGAGTCTAAATGGAATTTGTCCGAGGAGGAAGGAGAAGAAGAGGAGGAGGAGGAGGAGAAGAGGAGGAGAGGAGGAGGAGGAGGAGGAGGAGGAGGAGAAGAAGAAAAAGAAGAAGAAGAAGAAGAAGAAGAAGAAGAAGAAGAAGAAGAAGAAGAAGAAGAAGAAGAAGAAGAAGAAGAAGAAGAAGAAAAGAAGGGATTTCTGGGTACTATATAAAAGCCAATAATTTATTTTGGAAAAGTTATAGATAATGGTTATTTGGATGTAATACAGACTTCTGCAGTTAGATGAGTATAAACTGTACCCAATGAGAAGTTTGGTAACAGTGGATAATAAAATGAAAGCAGTCATAGAATCATTTAGATAATGATTCAGCAGGTCGTTGGGATAGAATTTCATGAACAGTCAGTGGCCAGAAATTTTAAACTTTAGAAACATTTATTCAAGTAAAGTTCTATAAAAGATTATAATGTGTCTTAAGCTCATTTGTGGTATAAAAATACATGCTTGTGATCCCTGCATTCAGGAGGTTGTGTTAGGAGATTTGCACGAGTTCAAGGCCAGCCTGACTCCAAGGTCAAGGTGCTGCTGGTAGGTTCAGTTGTTTGCTGAGTGCTGACCTGCTTCCAGGTTGGCATCTTGAATGCTGTGACCCCCAGAAGTGAATAATACCTTGTGTGGACAGGGCAGATGTCAGAAAGACAATAGGGGCAGATTCTTTTCATCCATCCTTTTATAGGCACAACTAACCATGGTCACCAAGGTTCCGCCCTTGTGAGTTAACACCATTACATGGGTGATTATGTTTCACAGAAATCTGTCTGCCTCCTGAGTGCTGGGATTAAAGGTGTGTGCCACCATGACCATCTTAATGTGTTTATTTTTCATGTGGCCAGGGGAGGTATATACATGCCACAGCATGCCTCCAGAGGTAGAACAACCTGTCAGTTGTTCCCGCGACATGGATCCTGGGAAAGAAACTCGGGTCATCAGACTTGGCGGCGTGTGCCTTTCCATGCTGAGCAACCTCACCGGCCCTGGCAGTGTATTTTTCCAGACGGGCATGGTGGTGGCACACATCTGTCATTCCAGAATTCTGAAGAATAAGGCTGGAAGATAGTAAGTTCAAGGTCTTCCCAAGCTACTTAGCCAAGGGAAAGGGGAAGAGTGTGAGAGAACATCCCAGTTCCAGCCCCGTCTTAAAATTCTCACATTTAAATGGCAGTCAGTCTTTCCATTCAAGGCACCATGAAATTCGTTGGTAGGCACTGAAATGTGCTTGGGTTGTAAGGGACAGATGCACCTTAAACTTCTTAAAAAAGAGAGAGAGAGAGAGAGAGAGAGAGCCGGAGCCGGCTTTAATCCCAGCACTCGGGAGACAGAGGCAAGTGGATCTCTGTGAGTTTGAGATCAGCCTGGACTACAGAGTGAGTTCCAGGAAAGGCACAAAACTACACAGAGAAACCCTGTCTCAAAATAAATAAATAAATAAATAAATAAATAAATAAATAAATAAATAAATAAATAAAATTCCAGAGACATAGCCTATTTGATAATCAGTACTGTCCATTTGACAAGATCTAGAATCTTCCAAGAGGCAAGCCACCACTGGACACACCTGTAAGGTTAGGTAAACCATAGTGGGGAAATCCATTCTACACATGGGCAGCACTTCTGTGGTGGCCCAGATGTGAGGAAGTCTGAGGGGGAGCTCTATTATGGTCAATCCACGAGAGTCTATTTAATGAGTAATAGGGATTATTAAGATATAAATTAAAGACATACACTCACGAATACAGAACGGAGTAGACAGCTGAAGTCGTCCTCTTCTCCCTCTCCTTTTAAGAGGTCACATACAACAGCAGGAAGCCCTGTAGCCCAAGGTCATGGGCGGAGCAAATAGAGCTCTTACTTTGCCCGTTTGCCTAGCCTCTGCTGGTACCCATGGCTGCCCCTGCACTGATGCTGCTGTGGCTGCGGCTGCTGTCCTTTGAAAACACCTGAACCCAGCTTCTTCAGCCCAGACAGCACTCATCATCATTGGCTCTCCAGGAATCCCCCGGGCTTACAGTGCCACATTGGAACTGCTGAGGCTGGCACTGAGCAGCCACCAGATAGCTGGTGGGCAGACAGCCGTTGTTGGACTGCCCAGAGCAGATGGCGTAAGCCAGTCTAACAAATCCCCCTTTGATATATATTCATTCCACCAGTGACTTTCCTCCAAAGACCCCTGACTCATATACCCTGGCAGGACTTTTGCTCAACTCTGGCCATCCCTTCCTCTCTGCCGATGTCGGTTCTGTCCCCAGAATGAAGGCATGCCTCCTAACTCACATCCTTCAGAGAGCCCAGAGACTTCATCTCTGGTTCAGTCTAGAAAATCCTGATTGGGAATGAACACAATAGTTACTTTATTCTAGGCTCTGTCTCCTTCTGGCCTGAGAAACGGAGCCTTTCACTCACAGGAGGTTTGCAAAGTCTACAAGAGCACTACCCTCCCATGAAGCTGTGCGTGTGCGTGTGCATGTGTGTGTGTGTGTGTGTGTGTGTGTGTGTGTGTGTGTAAGAGCACTGCCCTCCTGTGAAGCTGTGTGTGTGTGTAAGAGCATCACCCTCCTGTGAAGCTCTGTGTGTGTGTGTAAGAGCATCACCCTCCTGTGAAGCTCTGTGTGTGTGTGTAAGAGCATCACCCTCCTGTGAAGCTGTGTGTGTGTGTGTGTGTGTGTGTGTGTGTGTGTGTGTGTGTGTAAGAGCACCGCCCTCCTGTGAAGCTGCATGTATGTAGAAGACCAAGTCCCTAGATCACCCAAGTTGAAGGCAAGCTGCTATATTTGAAAGTATTGCAAAATTCAAATCTGGTGATTAAAATGCAACCAACTTAAAAATGTTGCTATTGGGGGCTGGAGAGATGGCTCAGTGGTTAAGTGCACTGACTGCTCTTCCAGGGGTCTTGAGTTCAATTCCTAGCAACCACATGCTCACAACCATCTAGAATGGGATCTGATGCCCTCTTCTGGTGTGCAGGCAAACATGCAGCCAGAACACTGTACACATAATAAATAAACAAACAAACAAACAAACAAACAAACAAATAAATAAATAAATAAAATGTTGTTATTGAAAGCATAAGTGTTATAAATAGCACAGTAGCCAGGTGATGATGGCACATGCCTTTAATCCCAGCACTTGGGAGGCAGAGGCAGGCAGATCTCTGAGTTCGAGGCCAGCCTGGTCTACAGAGTGAGTTCCAGGACAGACTCCAAAGCTATACCAAGAAACCCTGTCTCAAAAGAAAAAAAAAGAGAGAGCGAGCACAGTAAGGACTCTGCAAATGTGGCCCGGTGTTAGAGTACTTACTCCACATGCACAAGGCCTTGGCTTAGATCCCCAGCACAGAAAAAAAAAAAAAAAAGTTAGTTCATTTTAAATGTAGCTCTGTAAGTCATAGTGGGTCCTTCCTTCTGCTCTCCCTCACCTGCCGACTTCACGTTGGACCTTACCCTGTACCAGCCACGCTGTTTGTTTTCACAGGTGGGCTGTGCGTGCCCCGGTTGGCCTGTGCCTGCAGACCACCTGTTCTACTTCTCTTGTCTTTTCCTTCTTATCCGTTCGTTAGTCTTCAGCTCATGCCTCGTGGTCTATCACTGGTGGTTTTTACCTGATGTCTCAGTCAGGGTTTCTATGGCTGTGATAAAATACCGTGGCCAACAGCAAATCGGGGCGAGCGGGGGCAGCGTTTATTTCATCTTACACTTCCATATCACAGCCAATCCTTAAGAAAGTCAGGACAGGAACTCAAAGGCGGGAACCCAGAGGTAAGGGTTGGATCAAAAGCCGTGGAGGAGAGCTGCTTACTGGTTTGCTCCCCGTGGCTTGCTCAGACTGCTTTCTGAGACGACTCAGGACCAATTGCCCAGGAGGTGGCACCACTTGCCAGGGCCTGGGCTCATCCATGTCAATCATCAATCAAGAAAATGTCCCCATAGGCTTGCCTGCAGGCTCATCTTTTGGAGGCATTTTCTCAAATGTGGTTCCTTCCTCTCAGATGATTCCTTAGCTTCTGCCAAATTGACAAAAAAATAGCCAACACATACTAAGACATTTTTAAATTGTTATTTTTATTTTATCCAGTATTACTGTAGGAGAGAGGAGACCATGCCACAATACATGCATGGGAGAGGCCAGAAGACAACTTTGTGAAGTCAATTCTCTTCTCTCTCTCTCTCTCTCTCTCTCTCTCTCTCTCTCTCTCTCTCTCTCTCTCTCTCTCTCTCTCTCTCTCTCTCTCTCTCTCCAGGTTCCAGGAATAGAATTCAGGTCTCCATGTTTCTGCAGCAAGCACCCACCTCCTGAGCCATCTCACTGGCCCTGGCCCTACTGAGACATCCACTAAGAGACTGATCTATCACATGGCTTCTCTGCAGAGTGAATGTGCAGTTGAACACATCTTTGCTAGCCTCTATTCACATAGTGTGTTGCTTGGCTACTTTTTATAAAATATGTCAGACACTTCAGAGCACCTAGAAAGATATTGTCAAAAATTACTTAGCCTTGTCAAATACACACATATACACACACAGAGGGGGAGGAATAGATGCACACATCATGTTGAGATATTAAAAATAATGTCTTCTCCACATGACCCATCTGACTCCTTTTCTGCTCAGCCCTCTAAGCTGCAGAACAAACAATGACTGTGTCACTCCTGAGGTACCAGAGGCAGCCTGAACAACTCCATTTCAAAGTCAGTTCCAGAAGACATGCCTCCAGCTTTATAAAAGACGACTGGGCGTACATGTGTGATTTCCCACCTCCACTTTACCCTACATGGGCAATCCCCACAGCTAGATGCCTAAATTTAGTCTAAGTTTTAGCTGCAGTGGGTCTCAACCTTCCTAATGCTCTGACCCTTTAAAACAGTTCCTCATGTTGTGGTTGTGGTGACCCCCCCCAACCATGAAATTATTTTGTTGCTACTTCATTACTGTGATTTTGCTACTGTTATGAATCATCATGTAAATGTCTGATATTCAGTATATCTGATATGTGACTCCTGTGGGGTCGCGACCCACAGGTTGAGAGCAGCTGGTTTTAAAGGCTGGGAAAAGGCTAAGAGCAGCTTTCTCATACTATATACACAGACCTTCTACAGTGGATGGGTAAGTTTCACAGCATTTCCAACCGGCCACCAGGTGGACACGCCAAGTGATCCCAGTGCTGGAGAGGTGGAGGAAGCAGAGGCAGGAAGATCCGAGGGACCCAGCCTAGCTTACTTGATGAGCTACAGGTACCAATGAGAGGCCCTGTCTCAAAACTACCAGGAACCTGAGCAATGACATCCCAAACTGACCTGTGATTTTTCACGTTACATGTACACACACATGCTGGAATACCCGTGTGTGTGTGTGTGTGTGTGTGTGTGTGTGTGTGTGTGTGTGTGCGCGCGCGCGCGCGCGCGCGCGCACACACACACACACACATTTTAAAGACTAGTCAATTCTCGCTGGGCGGCGGTGATGCACGCCTTTAATCCCAGCACTCGGGAGGCAGAGACAGGTGGATCTCTGTGCTTTCGAGGCCAGCCTGGGCTACAAAGTGAGTTCCAGGAAAGGCGCAAAGCTACACAGAGAAACCGTGTCTCGAAAACAACAAAAAACAACAACAACAACAACAAAGAGTGGTTCTTATAGCAACAATGAGTAAAAAGGAGTGAATTTTAGAATATTATAGTGTTGTACTTTTTTTTGTTACTGCAATGCTCAAACCTAAACAAAACTATTATGTATTGCCATGTCAAAGACCATGTCTGTGTGTTATCATAACTCAGAAAACGCAAATCGGTGTTTGGTTTACTCCTATAAGCCCAGCACTGTGGAAGCCAAGGCAGGAAGATTACCAGGCCTTTGGAAGCCAGCCTGGGTCAGAGTGAGACCCTGTACCTGAAAACAAACAATCAAACAAAACCATCAGGAAGCGGGAGATGGACGGGCGACACAAATTCAGAACAGTTCCCGCACGCCCCTGAGCGGGGAACCGAGGCCGCCAGGGTCAGGCGGGGTGATGGAGACCGCGTTGGACGCGTCTTCCTCCAGCGGTTCGGAGCAGGACCCGCGGAAACGCCTCCCGGGAGGGGGGGGGGTGAGGCGACGTGTCCATCACGAGAGCGCCCCGCCCACCGCGTCCCTGCGGTTGGCCACAGCGTGGGAACACGCATGCGCCTGGAGAGCAGCGGTCCTGGCCACACCCCCCGCGGGGCGGGGCTAATGCGTCGGCGCGCGTGCCCACAGCTCCCAGCCAATCAGCGCGGAGCGCGGGCGAGGCGGCACCGGGTTTTCTCCCGCGCAAAGGCGAAGCTCTGCTCAGAGGCGTCGAGGCGTCGAGGCTGCGGGGCCGCCCAAGTAAGGGTGGCGCGCGGGGGCCGCGGGCGGGGCCTGTGGCGGCGGCGGCCGGGCCCGGGCGCTGGGCCGCGGGGAGAGCGGGGAGCCGGGCCCGGGCGCTGGGCCGCGGGGAGAGCGGGGAGCTGGGCCCGGGCGCTGGGCCGCGGGGAGAGCGGGGAGCCGGGCCCGGGCGCTGGGCCGCGGGGAGAGCGGGGAGCCGGGCCCCGGGCGCTGGGCCGCGGGCGGCACGGGAGGAGACGCCGCCGCCACGTGGGGCCAGACGGGCACGGCGGGCCTCCCGAGGGCAGGGCGGGTCACCAACCGTGGCCGGTGGGGATGGGGGGGGACGGCGGGGGGCTGAGGGGTCGGGGGGCCGGGGGCTGAGGGCCGGGGGTCGAGGGGCTGAGGGGTCGGGGGCTGAGGGCCCGGGGCTGAGGGGCTGAGGGGTCGGGGGCTGAGGGGTCGGGGGCCTGAGGGCCCGGGGGTCGGGGCCTGAGGGCCCGGGGGTCGGGGGCCTGAGGGCCGGGGGTCAAGGGCTGAGGGGTCGGGGGTCGGGGCCTGAGGGCCGGGGGTCGGGGGCTGAGGGGTCGGGGTTGAGGCCCGGGGTCGAGGGCTGAGGGCCGGGGGTCGGGGGCTGAGGGGTCGGGGGTCGGGGGTCTGAGGGCCGGGGGTCGGGGGCTGAGGGGTCGGGGGTCGGGGCTGAGGGGTCGGGGGGCCGAGGGCCCGGGGGTCGGGGCTGAGGGCCCGGGGGTCGGGGGCTGAGGGGCCGGGGTCTGGGGGTCGGGGGCTGAGGGGTTAGGGGGTCTGAGGGGCCGGGGTCTGGGGGTCGGGGGTCGGGGGCTGAGGGCCGGGGGTCGGGGGCTGAGGAGTAGGGGCCCGGGGGTCGGGGGCTGAGGGCCGGGGGTCGAGGGCTGAGGGCCCGGGGGTCGGGGGCTGAGGGGTTGGGGGGTCTGAGGGCCCGGGGGTCGGGGGCTGAGGGGTCGGGGGCTGAGGGCCCGGGGTTCGGGGGTGCTGAGGGCCGGGGTCGGGGGCTGAGGGGTTGGGGGCTGAGGGGTCGGGGGTTGAGGGTCGGGTGGTTGAGGGGTTGGGGCTGAGGGGTCGGGAGGTTGAGGGGTTGAGTGCCCGGGGGTCGGGGGGCTGAGGGTCAGGGGCTAAGGACCCCGGGGGTCGAGGGCTGAGGGCGGGGGAGGGTATGGGGATGAGGGCAGGGGGTCAGGATCGGGGGCTGAGGTTGCCGAGGGCTCAGGGCTCGGGGGCTGTGGACCCCAGGCCTGGGGGTCAGTGAATTAGAGGTGGGGTCAAGGGAGTTATTGGGGGGGGGAGCCTAGGAAATTGGTAGTCCAGGGCTGAGGAGGCGGGGCCTGGGGAGTTAGGGGTCAAGGGCTAAGGAGACGAGGAGGCGGGCCCCGGGGAGTTAGGGGTCATGGTAAAGGGTACTGGGGTCAGGGCTGAGGAGGGAAGTAGTGGTCGGGACCTAGGGAGTTAGGGTCAGGCTGAGGGAATTAAAGGTCAGGGTGTAGGGAGGTGGGGGTGGGGCCTAGGGAATCTGGGATTGGGATGGGGGTTTGGGATGGAGAAGTCTGATTTAGGGGCCAGGCCCTGAGAATATGAGGGGTTTGGGCATGGGATTGTGAGCTACGGTCTAGGGAGCAGGTAGGGGTTGGGCACCGAAGAAATTTGAGATCAGGGCCGAGGGCCTAGAGAATTAATTGTTGGGTACTAAGACAGTCGTCAGTTGGTGCTGAGGCAGTTCTGAGTTGAGGAGAGGGAATTGGGGCTAAGGGAATGAAGGATTGTGGGTGATGGTTTGGTCATGAGGGAATTAGAGGGTGATGGATTAGGTATGCTGGGGCTGAGGGCCCTCGGCATGGGGTGAGGGAGGGAATAGAGCATTCGTTAGAGGGGCTGGGAGCTGAGAGAAACCGGGTGAGGATGAGGGAATGAAGGAAGGTGGAGGGTGGGCCTTCGAGGAGTAGGTGTGAGGTAAGGGAAGAGGGGCGGGAGCTTGAGAGAACAAGGAGTTCAGTCAGGGCTAGGTTGTTGGAGGCTGAGGGAACTTGTGATTGGGCTAGAGAGTTAGTGATTGGCCCTGAGGGAATTGGGGGTGGGAGCCAAATTAATTAGGAATCGTGAGTGAGGGGATTAAGGTTTGTTGTGTTTGAGAGAATTAAAATTGAGTTGGGGAATGGCAGAATTAATGGTTGGTGTTGAGCGAGTTAAAGATTGGTGGTGTGGCAGTTAAGGGGAAGTTTAAGGGAAGTAGTGTTTGGGAACTGAGGGACTTATATGAGAGAATTGGGGTTTGGGGTGAGAAAGTTTTAGGGCTTGTGGGTGAGGCCAACTAGGGAGTTGGGGGCTGAGAGAATGTGCCTTTGGGGGGATAAGGGATTGGGTTTGAGGAAATGAAGAGTTCTGATTGAGAGACTTGGGGCTAAAGGCACTGGAGAGCTTCAGGAATTGGGGCTGGGGAGTTCAGTGAAAGGGGATGTAATGTGAGAGAAGGAAAGACTTGGAGCAGGGGTAATGAGAGCTGAATGGATGGAGGACTGAGGCGTGGGTGTTTGAGGAGTTGAGAATAGATAATGATGGGCTGTATGGGTGTGACTGAGGGGCTAGTGACACTGTAGGTCTCTGGAATGAGGGCCTGGAAGGAATAGAGGACTAGGGAGTGATAATGGGCTGAGGGGACTGATGGTTAAAGGAATAGGGGCTGAAAGAATAGGACTGGGAGCATGAGAACAAGGATTGGGGAGTTGGTGGACTGGAGGGGCTGGGAGCTAAGGGAATTAAGGCACTTATGACTGAGGGGGAAATGAGAAGAGGTCTTCAATGTGCTAATTCTGCCCACTCTGCAAGACCCCTTTCATTTACTTTAATATGCATACTATGGAAGTTTTATAGGGGTATTACTTTCCCAAGGTCTAGAAGATTTTCTCTAAAGTAGGCTCTGAAGTACTGCAATGCCTGGTGTGTGACACTTTTTTTTTTTTTTTTTTTTTTGGTTTAGACAGTCTCGGTGCTGTAACCCAGGTGCTGAAACTCCTTATGTAACCACTGTGCATTTTATGCCTGTGTTTGTGCAGTGCTGAAGATGGGACTCAAGGCCCCCTGCATAGGCACTATATAACTGAGCTACATTCCCAGTCCTGTAGAGCTATAGATTCTAGATTTATATTGCTACACCAATTTTTGGGTTGCTTGTGATTTGTCCTGTTGGTAACCATGATTTCTGAGATGCAAACTTAACCAAAACTGTCTGACAGGTAGGGCCAAAATTCAGATCTAGTAGCTGCATGCAAACAAACATATTTGGAGTCAAATGTTCAAGCTATCACTTGAACACTGGTGTTTTTCTTCTTTTAAAATATATAAATAATAAACTATTAACTTTTGGTACAACAAAAAAGGAAATCAGGCTGGCAAGGTGGCCCAGTTAGTAAAGGTGCTTGCTTTCAAGCCTCACTTTAGTCCTAATCCTGAGGACCCAATTGGTAGAAGAGAATTGACTCCTTCAAGTTGACTCTGCCCTCCATATGTTCCTCCCCCCAAATATATATATAAAAAAAGTTTACTTAAATGATGTCTTTGAATTCAGACAGTTTGAGAGATTTGGGGGGGGGGTGCTGTTTGTTTTTTTGTTTTTTTGTTTTTCTAAACAAGGAAACTAAAGATGGTGCCTGGTGGAAAAAAGCTTTCTGGGAAATCTGGGAAGCCATCATTGGTGGATCAGCCTAAAGCCTTTGACTTTGAGAAAGAAGATAAAGATCTGACTGCTTCTGAGGAGGATGTTGCTGATGGTAAATATCTCTAATGTTGGGTATTAACAGTGTCCTAGAGTTCATTTGTTTTGAACCCACTACACTTAAAACTGAATAAAATAAGCATTTTCACATACTTTCTCATCAGATCTTCATATCTCTATATCCCTTATCTTTGCAGTGTCAATAACTTGACAAATATAGTGCATGACTTGGTTTGACCTGAAAATTTGCTTCTATAAAATGGTTTGTGAATTGTGATGTGATTGCATTTTTCAGAGAAAATGGTATATTTGCATATCTGCTTTTAAAATTTGTTACAAAACCCTGAAAGAACTGAAAATAGACTCCATTAAAACTTACCAAAATAGCATACTTAGTTTCAAATTTTATTTTGTTAATACAGAAAAGATTCCGGTAATTGAAAAACATGGAAAGAAAAGAGCTGGAGGAATAGTTGAAGATGTGGGGTAAGATGTTAAATTTTACACACACACACACACACACACACACACACACACACACACACACTAAGCACTTTATGTGGGTGTTGAGATACGTATTCATGCTTGCTGAATTTAACTGAGCTATTTCTCAAGCCCCAAAGATGTTTACTTTAGAAAAATTTACTTCAGTGTATCTAGCAAGTAGTGATATAAAATACTTGATATGTGGTATTGTGAATCTCTAATTAAAAGTTTTTTGGTTTTTTTTTTTTTTTTTAAATTTTGATGGTGCTAGGGATCAAACCTAGGGCCTTATGCACATGGGCAAATGTTCTGTCGCTGAATTACATTCCTGGTCTTAATTTTTTAAATGTAATTTTTCACAGAGGTGAAGTACAGAATATGCTGGAAAAATTTGGAGGTATGTTTTTGGGAGATAATTTAAAGAACATTGTTTAAAACTGTATAGTGTGAATAGTGTTTAATGCCTTGTTCTCATTTATAGGGTTATACATAAACATGATTTAGCATCGTAGATTTTTCTGTCTCTTTTGGGGTTTTTTAGGTTTTTGGTCGGGTTTTATTTTGGTTTTTCGAGACAAGGTTTCTCTGCCTCTGCCTCCCAAGTGCTAGGAGATTTTTCTTTCTTAATCCTTTTTCATGATATGAAAAGTTAATGTACTTTTAAGAATTTTAGAAAAATAGAGAGGAAAAGTTTTTTCTACTTTATTATATTCACAAAGTATGTCATTCACTTACTTTTTAGGACTCTTCTTGTGCTCTTTCCTTTATGGGAAAGGATATAAATTAAAGCATCATAAGAGAACTGTTATTTTTATAATAATAAATTATGTAATTGAAAGTAAATGATAACTTTTCCAGCCATTAAGAGATTTATAATCAGAGCCAAAGACCTTAAGTTTTAAATGTTTTTGTATGAGTTTAATTAGAAGACAGCACTCTGCTTATTTGCTTCTCTTGAGACAGGGTCAGGCTGGCTGCAACTTGCTAGTTAGTCCAGGCTTCCCTAAACTGGGCACCGCTTTAGCCTTGTGGGTGCTGGGGTTACAGGTATCAGTCACCTTGCCTGGTTTAAGAGAATACTTTTTTTTTTTTTTTTTTTTAACATTTTGGGGAGAGAGGTAGGCAGCATGTCATGATGCATCTGTGGAGGGCAGATGACAACTTGCTGGAGTCTCTTACCTCCTACCATATGGATGGATCCTGGGAATCATACTCAAGTTGTCAGACTTGGCTGCAAGCACCTTTACTTGTTGAGCCATCTCACCAGCCCCAAAATACTTTTAAAAAAATTTGTTTCCTATAAGGATTATTCATACTGTTTAGTCTTTTTTTTTTTTTTTAATCTTTAATAATTGCCCTATTTGGTAGTAGCAAAATGCTTATTTTCTGGTTTTTCAAGACAGGGTTTCTTTCTCTGTGTAACCCTGGTTGTCTTGGAACTCACTCTGCAGACCAGCCTGGCCTTGAACTCACAGAGATCCATCTGCCTCTGCCCCCCAAGTGCTGGAATTAAAGGAGTGTGCCACCACACCCGGCAAATGCTTGTTTTATAAACTTACTATAAATGCTGGAAATGCAAATGAATATTATAGTTACACCATAGTCATCAAAGGTAACTTTTATGGCAAAAGATAGATACATAGTAAACATTATTTGAGGTATTAAGTGTTTTATGAACTGCCATACTTATTAGTGATAAAAAAATGCCCTATAAAAACTGTGAACTGGGCTTCGTGGCACACACCCAGCTCTTGGAAAGCAGAGGCAGGTGGATCTCTGAATTCAATACCAGCATGGTCTACATGGTGAGTTCCAGGCCAGCCAGGACTGTGCCATGAAACCCCATCTCAACAAAACAAAAAAAAAACCCAGTGCACAAAAAATAATCTTCTGCCGGGCAGTGGTGGCGCACGCCTTTAATCCCAGCACTCCGGAGGCAGAGGCAGGCGGATCTCTGTGAGTTCAAGGCCAGCCTGGGCTACCAAGTGAGTCCTAGGAAAGGTGCAAAGCTACACAGAGAAACCCTGTCTCGAAAAACCAAAATAACAATAATAATAATAATAATAATAATCTTCCATTAAAATATTAAAAGGTATTCCAAGATGCACTATCTAAATAATACACTAAGACTGCTTTTTTAAAAATGTTTAATGGTATTGACTTATTTTACAAATTTTATTAGTAATTCTTTGGGATTCTTTAATATTTTCTGATACAGTCCTAACAATTGTACTCTAAGTATGGCCTATCAAATGGAGGGTGTACTATAAATTTAGAAATATTTAGCCTTTACTAGCATTTATTCATAAGACTGGCCTTGACCTTTCTTTTTACTCATTCCTTATCATCTGTAAATTTTAAATTTACCTTCAGTTATAAAAATCAGAATTGAGATAAAGTTGGATGTCTTACATATTTTTTTATTCTAAAACATTTAAGACCAAAAATGTTTTGAGAATTCAGCCATTTTTGGTCTCATAATGTTTGCATAGACTTTATTGGCTTAACTTCCCTAGTCTGAAAATCCAAAATCCTAAGTGTTCTAAAGCACATGTTTTTCAAATGCACATGTTGGTGCTATTTTTAAATTAAAATGTTTTAATTTAAATTTTATGATTATGTGTGTTTGAGTGTGATGTGTGTGTGGTTAATATGTTCTATGGCACCTATGTGCAGCTCAGGTCACAGGACACTTGGGAGTGGATTCTCCTTTTCCACTATGGGAGATGACATCTCTCAGTTTTGTCCCTTCCACTGTGGATTCCCAGGATCAAACTTAGGTTGTCGGGCAAGTGTTTGTTTTTGGGTTTGTTTGGTTTTTTTTTTTGTTTGAGACAAGGGGTCTGTATGTTTCCTTGCTGCCCTAGAACTCACTATGTAGACCAGGCTGGCCTACAACTCAGAGAGACCACCTGCAGAGCTCTGCCTTCAAGTGCTGGGATTAAAGGCATGTGCCACCATATTGTTGAATTAACCCATACTTACATTTAATTGATTATATGGAACAAAATCATTTTCTTCAACATTAAATTTGTTTTTATTTTCAATATAGCTGACATCAACAAAGCTCTTCTTGCCAAAAGAAAAAGAATAGAAATGTACACTAAAGCTTCTTTCAAAGCCAGTAACCAGAAAATCGAGCAAATTTGGAAAACACAACAAGAGGAAATGTAAGGTTTTAAAAGAGCTATATCTTTATTAATTCTTAGTATGTCCTGGTGCAAATCATGTATGGAAGATAGCATCATCTGCTTATTTAGTGAAAATGCTTGGCTTTTTTTTTTTTAATCAAGTAGTCCTATAACCTTATGTCTTCAAAGAATTGAGATGTTTCTTAGAAATCAGTGAATATTATTTCTCTTTTTAAATAACTGAGAGGTTATTAAATTATATCCATTATGGAAATATGTTAACTTGAATAAAAGATGTAGGTGTTGTAGAAACTATTGTTAACTGTGTGAAAAATGTAGAAAAATCCAGTTTTTATATTGTAAATAACTTACACATTTTAACCAATTTGACTATTTCTTCATACTAAATCTTTGCCATGCCAGAATAAGGGGAGGGGCAACCTAAGCGAAATTATTTATTTATTTATTTTGAGGTAGGCTTTCCGTGAGTAGTTTTGCGCCTTTCCTGGAACTCACTCTGTAGCCCAGGCTAGCCTCGAACTCACAGAGATCCAACTGCCTCTGTCTCTGCCTCCCAAGTGCTGGGATCAAAGGTGTGCACCACCACCGCCTGGCAGAAATAATTTAATCTCTTTATCAGAACTATTAGATTCAGTAGGAAAAATGAAAAATTCCTTGGAGATTAAAAGTGAATTTTTCTGGAAAACATAAAATAAAACTTCCTTAGTTTTCAAGAGCTAAAGCATGTGAGAAGACATCTGTTAGGGAAAAAAAATACTGAAATCAACCTAAATTTTCTTATCAAAATATTTAACCTATTGTTTCCTTTTTCTAGCATAAAATATGTGAATTGAATTTGTTTTGAATGGTATTTTCACACTGGTATGAAATTTGACAGAATTCATTGGTTTTTTTACAGACAAAAGCTTAACAGTGAATATTCTCAGCAATTTTTGAGTGTGTTGCAGCAGTGGGAACTGGATATTCAGAAATTTGAGGAACAAGGAGAAAAACTAACTGTTAGTATTACAACTGACTTTAGTCTATTATAATTAGTCTATTATATTATAATTAGTTTATATTATATATTATATTATATTAGTCTATTATAATTAAACCTCAAGTAGAAATGAGACCCTGGTCATATTTTATGTCCATGGAACTAAGATAAGTTATATTACCCATTGTTGGCTACATATTTTAATATTGCCAAATCATAAACCACAGAAGTATAGGTGCATACAATATTCCTAAAAGCATTGGTCTTAATAGCTGATATCCTTGCATTTTTAAGTAAAAGAAACTTGTCAATGGATAAAAGAATTACTGGATTTGGGGGGTAAGTTATCTTTAGACAGTTGAATTGGGGGTGGGGAAGGGTTGCTTATTTTAGTGTCATCTGGGCTCTGCTGCTAAGCCTCTATGAACTTTCAATCTACTAAATTAATTCTCCCAGGCCTAAACCTACTACAAATTAGTGACTGCATAGACTGAGACAATCTTTCTGAATATCTTTGCAGAAAATTCACGTGGCAGAACATCATTAATCTAGTTTGGATCATTTGTTCATCCCTAACCAATCAGTGTTTACTTGTCCCCCTGTCCCCCCGCCCCCCATGAGTGCTGGGGA
This sequence comes from Peromyscus leucopus, assembly GCF_004664715.2. Taxonomy (NCBI): domain Eukaryota; kingdom Metazoa; phylum Chordata; class Mammalia; order Rodentia; family Cricetidae; genus Peromyscus; species Peromyscus leucopus. The sequence goes on along the minus strand of NC_051078.1, from coordinate 41,156,286 downwards.
ATGAATCTAGATGCTTTGTGCAGCCTACAAAAACATGCTATCACTGAGCTATAACCCCCATGCAAGAATATGGTTTATGAATATCCAGGTTGTATTATTTCTCTATCTCCCCTGGTGATGGAAGGCAGTCCCCGTCATTCTTTTTTTGTTTTGTTTTTCTGAAAAAGGGTCTCACTGTGTAGTCCTGGCTGGCCTTTAATTCAGAGCTCCACCTGCCTCTGCTTCTCAAATACTGGGATTAAAGGTGTGACAACCATGACCAGCTGTTTCACTTTTTAAAGATTAAGTGAAAGAGCATATTTATGTGCTGACAGGAATCTAGAGGAAGAAATTTATTTCTGGTATTGAAGATTGAACCTAGGCCTCAACTGTCCTACCACTACACTATATGTTCTCAGTCCTCGTTTTCACCTTTCATTTTGAGACAAGATCTCACCAAGATACCCAGACTATTTTTGTACGCTATAGTCTATGTAGGGCTTCAATTTGTGCCCTCCTGCCTTAGCCTTGAAAGAAGCTAGGGTTATAGGCCTGTACCACCAGGTCTGGCTACAAAGAGAAATTCAACAGTAACAGAAAGGGGGAAATTGCTTAATTCTTGAGAATGGAAAACACATGAAGGTGGACTAAGTACAGTCATCCCTAGAAACAAGAAATGGAGTATACGAGTACAAGTAGATATAGATAGATGGGTGATAGATACAAATGGTGATGAAAAACTGTTCTCTTTGGAGTCTGTTTTATTTAAGTAAGGTCATCAGATAGTGAATTGGAGTCTGTTTTATTTAAGTAAGGTCATCAGATAGTGAAAAGTAATACCACCATGAGTGAAAAGTAATACCACCATGTTAGAGTAATTACAGTTGAATTTTACAAGATAGGGATTTATCCAAGTAAATGTGACTAAGAAGGTGACAAGGTGTATATGCAAAGGAGTATTATACAACTTAATCTGGGAAATACAGTAAAAAGAAGAATGCAATTTTAGTCCTGAACTAAGATTGAGCTATAGTACTAAAAAGTAAGCCAGAGTAGTAGGCAGGCAGTGGTTGACTATACAATATGCTGGAGAAACCATATGTACAATTAGAGCCTGGATTATAGTAACCTATTTGGAGCCAAATTCTGCTTGAACATAGCTGTGAAACAAATAATTTACTGTTATGTTTCAGTTTCCTTCAGCTTTGGATGTAACTGATGAATACCCATGCCAAATAGTTGTAGAGCACTGAGTTCATATGTGTGTGTGTGTGTGTGTGTGTGTGTGTGTGTGTGTGTGTGTGTGTGTGTGTGTTATGTACTTAAGGGGCTCAAAATAGTTAATATAGTACACAATATATTTTGTTATTACAATACTATAGAAAGGTTATACCATTTATAATGGCAAAACTAGAATATAAGAATGTAAGTGAATGGATTAGGAGGCTAGAAGACAAAGCCATTGGTGGAGAATAGATTAAGGAACTAAAAGAACATTTAGAAATCATCTGTGTAAGACGTTGAAATTACTAAAAATAAGATAGTCTTGGGGCTGGGGATGTGTATCAGATAGTAGACTCTAGCATGCACAAGCCATGTGTTTGATCCCCAGTACTTCATAAACCAGGTGTGGTTTTCACTTTCCACTCTGATGACTTACTAAATAAAACAAAACATGCTTATAATCCCAGCATTTGTGAGGCAGAGGGACCCAGCAGTTCAAGGCCATTTTTGACCACATAGTAAATTTGAGGCCAACTTGAACCCTGCCTCAAAACCTTGAACACTGAGATTTCCTATTCAATCTTTTATGGTGCTTTATGCCTGTAATCCCAGCTACTTAGGAGGCTGAGGTAGGAGAGTCAGTCACAAGTTCCAAGTCAGGCTGTGCAACATAGTGAAACCTAGTCTCAAAAAGGGGCTGGAGCAATGCCTCAGAGGTAAAGAGCTGTTACTGCTCTTGCAGACTAACAGGGTTTCATTCTCTGCACTCAGATGGTAATTCATAATTGCCTTTAACTCCAGTTTCAGGGGGTCCAATACCCATACTATACTCAGGCACACAAAATAGTTAGAAATATTTATCCTCATTGACTGATAGGATTATTATAGTGCATATTAGTGGTAAAAAGTACTTAAACCTAGTCATAATAGTTGTTAAAATACTAATATTAACCTTAAACTGCCTTTAAGTTTAATATGGAAGTATTTTGCTAAATTTAAAAATAAGGGTCTGATAGAGCATAGAGCTTAAGTGTTCGCCTAGCATGCATGAAGCCCACAACAGCAAAAACACCAATCATTACTACAGGGTTTTTTTTAAATGTGTTTACAGAATCTTTTTCGTCAACAACAGAAGCTTTTTCAGCAGTCTAGAATTGTTCAGAGCCAGAGACTGAAAACAATCAAACAGCTACATGAGCAGTTCATAAAGGTGAGTTACACATGGTAACATGTTTTTGTTGTATGTCTTTTTGTTTTTGTGTTTGTTTGAGACAGGGCTCACTTTATAGCCTGGCTACCCTGAAACTTGCTATGTAGACTAGGCTGGCTTCTAACTCACAGAGGTCCTCTTGCTTTTCTTCCCAAGTGCTGGGATTAAAAGAGTACTCCGTATCCTTTTTAATTTTATATTGTTACTAGTTTGATAAACTAGTGAATGATAGTACGCATGACGGAACCAATCTCAAATTTGGTAATAGCTAGATTCAATTTAAATGACATAATATTCGTAATTACCTCTGGCAGGAGTTCGACGAATTGTGGTTCAATTTATGTCTTTAATGTTCTCTATATAAGCATTTTGTTTATGTTTACATAGAGAACTCTTAAGGACTGAGAAGGCAAGAGGAAGTCTTCCGTGTAGTCTTATGATTATCAACATCTCTTATCACCCTTAGTCTATTAAAACTCTCAACTGATTTCTCGTTTCCTATCACATTCCTTCAACTCATTGGTGATTTGTTTTCTCTTACGAGTTCATGCCGGGATGACTAGGTTTGGGCTTTGTTGTGCTGAAACCTCCTTCCTGGAGGTTGTGCTTCTACTGTTCTATTTTTTGGAGGTTTTTAGGAGATTTGGTTATTTTTGATGCTGAGTAATGATGTGGTCTCATGCCATTGCTTTGCACGAAAACACTTATCTCTAATGCTCTTAATCATCATGATCCTATGTATCTTCCAACTTTCTTAACAATCATAATTGCTTTCTGCTGAATCCATAGTATCTTACGTTAATTATCTCATGATCTGTCAGTATTTATTATAGACCATGCTATAGAATATATATCATGGGATAAGCTTATCATTTGAGGATAAATTATTTCCTTATTTTGGTTGTTGCTGTCATCCTTGTTTAAATGTGAGTGATATAAAGTGGATACCCCGACTGGATTATATGGCGTGATACTATATCATAATAACGTTAGAATCTGAAGTGCCCAGAAGGGTGGGGATGAGGTTTTGCATTCCTACTGTAAGCTATTGAGGGGCATGAGTGTGCATTTTCCATTCGTTGTTTTTATAGAACTTATAAGTTACGTTATTTCTGTGTTTTACATAAGTTTTCTGATTGAACAATGCATGTATTTTACTTTTTTTTTAGAAGTTTTATACACAGGAGAAGTATATCTTTAAACATATTAGGCACTATTTGTTATGAATTGTGAATATTAAGAAATTATTTAAACTTTGTAGCTAGTGTTATTTTGCTACATTCCTGCTATTTCCAGTAGAGATGTTAGCGACGAGGCCAGGCTGGATTAGAGAGTTTGACGTGAAGCTTCTTGCGTTGGTTAATTGAGTCATGAGATATCTCTTTCTAGAAGAGGATATCAAAATTATAATTCTTATAGGCAGTTAGATATCAGTCTCCTAGGCACACTCACATCGGCAGAGGAGAGAAGCTGCCAGATACACGCGAGCATTGATCTCTACATCCATATTGTGTTGGACTCTATAAGTGATTGTTATCGACCCGAGCGAGCATGAGTACCCTACAATGATAGTTGGAATAGGCTAATAACAATTTGCTTTGGAGAACACTAATCTAAAATAATATTTTTTATATGATCTTGAGAAATGATCATTCCATACACGTTCGAATATTTTATTCTCTTTCCGTCAGGTATTCCAGTCTACTCACATTTAGTGCTTTAGTTATTCTACCAAAATCAGTGCTTTACGCATTATACACGCTATGTGATTTATTAGAAACTTAGGACAGAAATTTATGCAAATATGGTTCTTATCAGCTTTCTACTGTCTAATTCACGTTTCGGAGTTCATATGTTTTTCTCTTCATTTCTTGCACGACAGGATCACATGCCTTTGGTGTTTCTGTCCCAGAGCCTACTCATGACACTTCCACAATTCATCTAGTTTTCACCATCTTACGTATGTTCCACGCTCTCTCTCCCCCAATTTATCTTTTTAACACCTTGACCTTAATATTTCATTAAACTATTATTTGGGGCAAAGATGCTACTATTGTACTTTATATAACTGCAGCTGATATATGTAGATAATATTTACCTTACTTGTTTATAGTGGGAAACTCTATAGGTTACTTTGTATATGGAGTTTTAATTAGACATGCGGGGTTAAAATTTATGATGTATTTTATGGTTTATTATTTAGGAGTTTATAAACTAAGGTTATTTCATACTTTTGGTATTGCGCCAACCATATTATAGTATCACTCAGTACATTTGAACTCATGTCGATTACACAAGTCTCACACGTTACCATCAGGGACAAACGCTGACCACCTCTTCACACTGAATCGTTCTTAGAGTTCATAGGATGGAGATGTGCTGACGCAGATGCAATACTAATACAGAAAATCTAATTTTTACTTGGGGCATGGGGATATACTCTCAGTTACATCCGAAAGCAAGACGTTGAACACTTAAAAGTAAAATGTAATTTATGGGCTTTATGCCTTGAACGCTTGTTCAAAAGAGGTCTAGAATGAATTTTTGGCTGCAGAGACTTGTAATGATTCTATTTATTCCAAGATGCTGCTTACAATTATATATGCGATTTATTATGAGAGCACTGAATGTTTTTCATTCTTAGGGCTGAATAATGGTTAATTTTCATAACATTTAACTTAAAAAATTCCACTATAGCGTTTTCTCACTTATCATCTCTTTCATGAAACAGCAGCAGCAACGGTAGACTTTAGCATTATTTGTTACGTAAAGACTCATCTTCAGGCTATTCTTCCCTTATTATGGTTATCTCATGTCTAGATCTGGTGAAATTGTAATACGCTATTATCTTTGTAACCTGATTAGTATTATTATTCTGTACACTGATTAAAATCATTAGCTATGACATTGCCTCTTTTAAGACATTTTTTATATCAATTGTACTATTGACTATATGCACTTCCCATTAAGTCATTTAGCTTTATTTAACCACTGTGGAAGATCTTATTATGATTGCGCTGTTATATCATCTTCTAATATATACCACTTATACAATGCTGTGTATAGGTTAAATGCAGTTTTCTCATTATACAATTATACATCTGTATGCAATCCCGTCAGATATTAAAACTTAAATGATTTAAAATTAATAACACGGTCTCTGGCTATTTCAACGTGAGTTGAAAGACTTTACTTCTTACTTTAACAGATAGACTTCTAAGACAGGTTATCTAAATCCAGTTCCAGTATATTGTGATGGGTTCTTTTGTCTTTTTCATAAGCTATGGGATACTCCAAGTCCTACCATCATCTTTCTGTCCTCTTCCCCAAGGGATCTAATAGTGCTATCCTATAGACTTTTGGCAAGTAACGTGAGATCCTTGAGTATGTTCCTTCCATTCTAAAGAATTAAGCAATTTCCTCAAGCCTCTTCACCGCTTATGATCACGTAACTCAGATGTTGACACTGTTGTAAGTTCCACTACTTCTCTTTGTCAGCACGTGGCATTCAATCGGAGCGGTGAGTTCTCGCCTTTAAAAAGGAACTAAGACATATCACTCAAGGCCTAAAGAGAAATCTGTTTTATTTGTGTACATGAGGCTGTGTACTGTTATACTAATATAAACAAATACGCCCATCTACACTGCACTAAATTGCCGTTCAAAGAACTGGATGCTATACTACTATGTGATTTGTCTCATGAACAGGTTGTTAATTAAAAACGGAAGGAGCGTGTACGTGTGTCGTGGAGAGAATAATAATAATTGATGTAAGTGAGTAGGCCTATAAAAACTCAGGTTATATTGCAGCACTACTGTAAAATATCTTAAAGTATATCCTAGAGTTAATTTAAAATTATGCTCTTATATCTCTCTTAGTATTCCTGTCATAGGCAATATTTCATAATATTTCCAGTGATCCAAATCACAATGGACTAACACTATATTCTAATTCGGGATGGTCTGTACATCATAAATGACACAAATGCCCTTACTAATGATGAGATTAGCATTCTACCTTAAAATAGATACACACAGAGAGCCAGCTGTTATTGGAGTTGTTTCAATGGTCTACCTTTAAGTATTTTCACTATGTCATTGTTTTTCAAAATATTGGAGAAGAGTTGAGCTGGAGTTGCCTCTGGATTTTCTCTATCTTTGTAAGCCATTGCAGGCATGTAAACTGATTGGACCGCACACTTTTTCGCTGTAGATTACGCATATACAATACATAGTACCAAACTTCGAAAACGCTGATTGTAACTTCTAAAAGTGAGCACTTTTCATTACACACGAGAAACTTAGAAATCTCTTCAATGTATAATATATCACTGATTGAACCTTGTCTGGAATTAATCTCACTCTATTCTTTGAAGTCAGATTAAACTTACCCTAGTTAATTTGCTAGAATTCTTGCCCATGGACGGTGCTTCTATCAGTGAAAGCTATTATGCGATGTGTAACAACGAATTATGTACATCAACGCATTTGAAGAAAGCAACTCAAGTGCTCCTTTTTGTTCAATACACCCAAAACACCTGCTTTAAACAGATCTTATATAACAGTCTATATAGACAATTTATCATTCTCACTCCTTTACCTATTCACGCCATTTGGAGGGACGAGTGTGGAGAAAGACAGGTTGCAAGGATTACGTTATAATACATAGGAGGTGTGTTTTAGGGGTGGGTTGGTGAAGGGATGCAAAAATGGAGTGTATTCTCCCAAAAAGCCTAGATGAGAGAGAGAGTTGGAGATTCGAAGTCCGAGGGCCGCACCATGACTAAGCCTGTTACAATTTTCTTCACACTTAGACATGATGTCTGCAACAATATGGAATATAACAGCACATTAAGATAATCGAGTTCTCTATCAGATCATACTGTTTCAAATCAGAATCTTTTCAAGTATAATGAGTTTTTAAGCTGGCTTCATTGGACAGTAAAGATATGGCAATAGAGTTAATAGTGGCCTTACTGCCAGCAAGAGAATGCATAAATTAAAGCAACTCAGAGGGCTTTTCTCCTGTAATTTCACCCAATATCTTGTCTAATTAATAGAACCTATATTTGTATAAATATATCCATATACTAAAAATCTCCTTTCTTCCGCCTTGGAAAATACCCTATTATAAAAGTACTCATTGTGTATTTTTGATTATTATTCACTCAATTATTGGGCACATAAAGTTATATGCCTATTTTAAACTTTTTTTTAAATGAAAATGCTAAGGATATAAAAGAAGGTCATAATGGGTAAGACCCAAATTGAGCTTTTAGGGAAGATTTGCTGTAATGCACAACGTCTAGTATTCATATGCATGTTAGATTTTTCTAAAGGATTTTTAGGGCAATAATAAAGAAAAAATTCTATAAATTGTCGTATTTGCTTCATCACTAGATATAGGGTAGAAATATAAGCTACATGTTAGTAATCTCTATATATCCTAATGGTGTTACGATGTAGTATAAATGAATGCAAGAAGCTACCATCTATTGAAAGGTTAATTCATATAATTTTTTTATCTAGAAGTTTCAATCTAAATATTTCTGATAATTATTTTAGACTTACATTTTATGTATCCTATCCTTTGGACGCTATAAGATTATACCATATTATTTTTATTCACATGGAAGTGATTTATTATCTTACTAGTTACGGTATTAACTGCAGTTAGGTCTACACCATGCTCTTATGCGTCTCTCACACGTGTTCACCATATATAATTGTCAAATCGCGTAGAGTATAACATCCAACGAGATTTCCTTCTTACCTGAAGCTTAGGAAAATATCGACAAAACATTCACTCAGTCCACTTAGGCCACTGTATTATATTCACTGTTTAAAGTTCTTAGATAGTAGACTTTTTTGCTTAGAGTATAAATAAAAAACCTACATTTGCATATAATTAGCTATCAGTCAATTTTCATTCTCATTTCACAACCAATGTGTGAGAAGCTGTATATAACCATTATAACAATATCTATACTACACTACAAATTCAATGTATATTCATCTTTGACGTCCAATTATCCTAGTGAATTAATGTGTGAATATCAATAAGCTTTTATATATTAATTTTGTGAAGTAGAACTCAACATATTTTCAGAGAGCTGTATTCATCATCAAGTCTAAATTTGTTCATCTTTGCCCCTAAGAAAGCAGAGATAGATAGCTATTTTTTCTCTCTCAAGATTGTCTCTTGAAATGACTTTCCTTTGGGTATATAATACTCATAATTGGGCAAGTGCTAAATACTCTATATTCTGATAGGTTAATTAGTTTGTGTACGACACAATGAAGTAGATCTTATCTTAACAATTATTGGGGTTCAATTTTCTTTTACTGGAGTTTTCCACTTGGTATTTTCATATTTCATTATTTTTTTGATCTTAGTTGCTATTCATACAGATTTTTACCTATTTGATAACTGATGTCAGTGATTTAAATTAATTATGGCGTTACTCGGACGAGAGAGGGTGAGTGGTCAGCATACTGAAACGCCTTTTGAGATCCTCAAGCAATTTGGGAACTGCCTGAGAATCATTATGAGTGTCATTGTACATTGTGAAAACATCAATACCTTTAAGTTCATGAGGAGGACCTAATAGACTCACTGTGGCTAACGGACTGAGTCTCTCTGCATAGGGAGATTTGCTTCGACACCATAGGATACACTACTGCTCACCCGTACCTCCTCTTTTCCTTCGGGCTAACATAAGTTAACATCTCATAAAGCTTGTGAACCTGAATTTTGGAGCTTAGGGTGTTGCCCGTTGCCTCCTTGCCACCTTATTCATTGGGCATGGCAAAAGTCTTGAGAATATTTAGTAATTGTATAAGGATAAAAAGGTCAGTCTTGAAGATCAAATTTTTGCAGGTTGAAAGCACTGTGTAAAGTTATTTAAGGCCAAAATCAAAAAGAAACTTTTATAAGTATTATCTAATATCATATAAAATGACGCCATTTTTTTGCGATTATGAACAGATATTTGCACAAAGGCTTCTACCAAGTCTAAAAAAACATATTATCAATCACCCCAAATTCAATTGAAGAAGTTATGAGAATAATATACTTGATGTTAAAGAAGTTAAATTCAAAAGAATTACGGTAAATAAAACTATGGGGATTTTATATATATGCCTTTATTAGTTCAGGTCTAAATTTGCTAATAAATCTTCACTTTGATTCATTAGATATCAAGATTTATAGGTGTCCAGGCACAAAGAACTAAAGTATATCATCATATCAAATGAAGAAATGACCTTTGGAAGCAAAAAAGAAAATATAAAATGGGTTATGGTTCATCTTTTCTAAAAATACAATTTTTATATCAGCCCCAACTTGCTAACTTAAAATACTGTATTTTAGAGTACTCTTTATACCTCTTATACTTAAATCTTACATCCTTAGTGGGTTGCTTTTTTTTTTTTTAAACAGAGTCTTGCTATATAGTCCTGGTTGGTCTTTTAGTCATTAGCCTAGGCTGGCATTTAACTCATGTCACCTCTCTTGCCTCAGTTTCCCAAGTACTGGGATTACAGGCATGTGCCACAATGTCTAGATATTCTGGGTATTATAGAAATTGAAACATAGGTAAAAAGACTAAAGTACAAATGCTCTAAAGTAGAGGAACTTAAGTTGTTTTTCATATAATTTCAGTGGCTGCCCTTTAAGCAACCGCTGTCCTAATCTGCAGCTACCAGCAGTGGTTAGACCGAAAGGGCAGCAGCTACTACGGGAATTCTGTTCCCTCAGGTACTGCCCTCTGAAGGCCACTAAAGGAAACTATCTAAATCCCTACCCCTCTAAAGAACTCAGGATTTAAAGGCTGAGTGAAATTCTGCTAGCTAACCTCTCCTTCTCCCCAAAAACCAGCATCCTTCTGCTCCGCCCCCACTTAAGAACCCTAGCTACACGTGGTTCCTCCCTACCATTTCCTATCAGCTAATTGCTGATTCAGCCTCCTGACTGCAGGTTAATTTAATTTAAACAAATGTGACACATCTTTGCGTCATTAAGCAAATATTCCACAGCATAAACAAATGTAACACATCCTAAATTAATATTCCAACACACTATCTTCTGACTCTACACTCTCCCAACTTTATGCCATTCAATGAAGCCACGGATTTCCTATTAGAATAGGTTGTTGACATATTTTTATTCCTTTGATATTTAAGAACCTAAAAGGCCTAGAAAGGAAACTAGTCAAGGGAAGCATACATCAAGTTCCGCTGTATTAAAAGATGAAAAGGTCTATGATACTGCCTAGAAATTAAAGAGTCAAATACTATCTATCCTTCAGAAAATAAAGCCTAGAAAAAGCTTTTAGAAATGGAATTCTCACCCACAGGAAAGGCTCCTTTTTATTTACTTGGAAAAATCTATCATGCTCTTTATATCTCTGAAAGCTTTCCCCTAAAGATACCATGGACCATAGATGTTCTGTTTGACCCATGTTTTGTGTATCTAAATTGTCTTTCACATAGTGTTTTTAAATAAAAAAATTAACATTTTCAGTTCATCAGACTGCTCTATTGTTGGTGTAAATCAGGCCAATTACTATTACAAATAGGCGCTTTAGCTAGATGGTGGTGGTGCACACTTTTGATCCTAGCACTTTGGAGGCAGGGGCATGTGGATCTCTTGAGTTTGAGGCCAGCCTGGTCTACAGAGCGAGTTCTAGAAGAGCCAGGGCTACACAGAGAAACCCTGTCTCAAAAAACCAAAACAACAAAAAATAGGCGTTTGATTTTTCCCCCCATTTTTGGGGGAGGTTCTGGCCATATTCAAGGTTGCTTACCTCAAACATAAGCTAGTCTTCAAATCTTATCCTGAGACATGTTACATCTGTTCTGTTTCTCCAACACTAAGTGCTAACACCAACCCCATCCAATTGGCTTGTTACCTGATAGAAGCTGAGGATAACTTTAATAAGCCTAAGTAAAGTTGGAAAGTCGTGGGCAAAGTGGAATGTTTTTTTAAATGTCTGTTCTGATTTGGGGGAGAGAGAAGAGTTATCTTTAGGTACACAGCTGAATTTCCATGATCTAGGTTGTTGGAAGCCTGACTTCTCAGATACGCCAATCACTTCTACTTCTACACATACTATAAAATGATTCATAGATTAAAAGTAAATTAAATTTGGGGCTGGAAAGATGGCTCAGAGGTTAAGAGCACTGGCTGTTCTTCCAGAAGTCCTGAGTTCAATTCCCAGCAACCACATGGTGGCTCACAGCCATCTGTAATTAGATCTGGTGCCCTCTTCTGGCCTGCAGTCATACATGCTGTATATACATAATAAATAAATCTTTTAAAAAAAAAGTAAATTAAATTTAAACATACAGAGATACTGACTATATATCATACATAAATATATAGTCTCATTGAAAATGGTTCTTAAACTTTGAGCCGGCATATTAAAAGCTCAAATGTGGGCTGGAGAGATAGCTCAGAGGTTAAGAGCACTGACTGCTCTTCCAGAGGTCCTGAGTTCAATTCCCAGCAACCACATGGTGGCTCACAACCATCTGTAATGAGATCTAGTGCCCTCTTCTGGCCTGCAGTCATACATGCTGTACACATAATAAATAAATAAATCTTAAAAAAAAGAAAAAAAGCTCAAATGTACTTACCATTGCTATCCATAGAACAACATATTCATCTACAAAATTATTAAAGTATTGGTCTAAAAACAAAAGACCCGGACCAACAAAGACAGTATCTTGAAGATAGAGTTCACTTTTCGTCATGTGAGCTATCTATAAAAATGCAAATAAAATAATTTCACTATTAAGTTTTAAATGTTTTTGCTCTAACTTTCAGGACACATTTATGACATTAATTCACTATTAAGACAAGTCTACTTCATTTCATATTTGATAAAGGAATATTGAATGTACATCTCAAGTTCATGAGCAGATAGCTTATTAAAAGTCCTAATATTTAAGTTCCTTGATATCAGAAAGTTATACTTGACTATTACTGAGGAACAAAGGAATTGACTATACTATTAACTCATAGTTTTACCTGGAACACAAACAGCTATTTGTTGTAAAGGAAAACCAACATTTTGTAAGAAATTGTTTCCAGCTTTGTGGAAGGCTATACTATTTATATATCATGAATCATAAAAAAACTTACCACCAATTTTTGTGCAACTTTAGCAAAGACACATCCGAACATTAAGGTATAAAGGCAAGGGTGTTTTTCAAACACATTTGTTGCAGACTTTTTATAGATCATTATTGCCAATATAATGATTAATCCTATGTGGAGTCCAGGTGACAAGACACTGGTACCCTAAGGGATAAAAGCAAAATACTTAATCACCACATTTTAACACTGCACATGTTATATTACATGGCAAACATTGTCATTTTCTGTTTTATTATAAGGATTCTAGACTAAAAATTTTATTTTGAAACTTTGTTCTTAATTTCTTCAAAAATGAAAATTAATGTCATCAAAAGGTAGTATAAAGTATGACTGATAATAAATGTAGATCTGTGAATACAGAAAAAAGATATATAACAGCAGATCATAATGTTTCACAAAAACCATGTTGAAAAGCACCAATAAATTCTCAAAGGTTAGCAGAGAAAACCAAAACATGAGTCTTTATAAGCAGATCAGAATCTGCACATCTAAATGAATTTTATAATTTGCTTTTGAATTATAAATGATACATTAAAATTTAAGAATCAATTATGGGAGACTTTTGAAACTGTCTTGAGAGCCAATTTACAAGTGATGGGAAAATGAGAATTCCTGTAACTAAAAATACTGTGTCTCTCTTGGTAATTAAATCTTGTTCTAGCTGGTAAGTGTGAAGTTGGTCTGGTCTACACAGCAAGTTTCTGGACTTCCAGGGTTACATAGAGAGACCCTGCCTCAAGAAAACAAACAAAAAATTAAACCTTGTTTTAAGTCAATAAATCCTTTACGGACAGAAATTTTTGAGTCATAGAATGCAACAGTTTAAAGTAATTCTTAAAAGCCATTCTAATAGTTTTATTATAAAATGTCATCACTTGAATAAGTACTATCTTCTTATGGTCAACTATCTTGAAGATATTATTAGACTTTTTAAAAATGGAGATATCACATTTATTTAAAAGTATCTGAAATTCTATCTTTATTTTCCTTAAAAGTACTGACTTTTTCAAACGAATGGAAACACATGAACTATGAACCAATAGCTGAGGAGCCCCCAACTGGATCAGGCCCTCTGGATAAGTAAGACAGTTGATTAGCTTGATCTGTTTGGGAGGCATCCAGGCAGTGGGACCGGGACCTGTCCTCAGTGCATGAGTTGGCTGTTTGGAACCTGGGGCTTATGCAGGGACACTTGGCTCAGCCTGGGAGGAGGGGACTGGACCTGCCTGGACTACCAGGTTGAACTGAATCCCCAGGGGAGTCTTTGCCCTAGAGGAGATGGGAATGGGGGGGGGGGGGGCTGGGGGGGGGCTAGAGGGGGGAGAACAAGGGAATCCGTGACTGATATGTAAAATTAAATTAAATTATAAAATAAAAAAAGAAAAAGAAAAGAGTGATAAAATAAAAATATTTTTAAATAGAAAAAAATACTGACTTTTTAAAACAAATACGAATAAATCTACAAATTATGATAGCATAAGCAAAGTATAAAGAACACAAAGACAGGCATATGTACTCAAGAATTGAGGTTAAAATTTAAATCAAAATCATTAGAGTACCTTTAAGTAAATTTCAGTAAAATGTCAATACAAATTTATAAGTAATAAATTCTCCCATCTATGAAACCTTTGACCTTTGGCACCTTTCCTATCATTCAATCAAGATCCCATGCTCCAATCTCCTTGATGCTGGCTTGATCCAGGCACAAAATGAAAGAAAATGAACGGCACTGATGATGACTATGGTTATTATGTGCAAAAATAAAACACTACAAGAAAGAAAAATGCTTTAAATCTAAGCTTTTTTTTTTTTTTTTTTTTTTTTGGTTTTTTTCGAGACAGGGTTTCTCTGCGTAGCTTTGCACCTTTCCTGGAACTCACTTGGTAGCCCAGGCTGGCCTCGAACTCACAGAGATCCACCTGGCTCTGCCTCCCGAGTGCTGGGATTAAAGGCGTGAGCCACCACCGCCCGGCTCTAAGCTGTTTTTTTAAATGCTTTTGTGTTATGTGTCTAAAATGAACTCTTCAAGGTAACTGGTTTCTTTCTCCATTCTTGAGTTTGAGGTATTTGGATATCTTTTATAATGAAAATTTATTATATATTAATATTGAAAGATGATGAAAACAATGTCTTACTGCAATAGTAGATCCATTCTTGCCAACACCACCATGGAGGATCACATGGAAATAATTTGAACAGGAAAATATTGCTCCACCTACTACTCCAAGAACTGGAAAGATCTTCAGTTTTATTTCTAGAATAGGTATCTTTAGGGGTAGAGGAAACAAACAAATCATTAAGAAAATTGAGTTTCTCTCCCTACTAAATAGAAAGAAACATGACCTGGTGGTGTACAATAGGCTATCCTTTTTCGCAAAATCAAACCTCAGCTTCTGCAATAAGAACTGGAACTTTTCTAGGATTGCTTTACTAACTGAAAAAAAACGAATCGACAAATCAGTTCAGTCTGTGTAGAGGATCATAATCAAATAGTTCGTTTCACAAGCCTTATCTGACTTAAACATGAAAAAGGATAGTTCACTGCAATTCAGCAGCTCCTAAAAGGCAGCATCACAGAAAAGGCAGACACAGCGGTCTGCACTCTACATGTGATGAATACCGTGTGTGCATGCAAAAAACTGTGTAGTTAAAATATCCAGGATTAAACCTCCAGCAATATATTTACCTGTTGGTCAACTGTTGCTCAAGACAACTTCCAAAGGCAGCAAAGGATTTAAAAACAGTAACAATGAATTGCTAGGTGCTATAGCTAGTGTATTTTGAAAATAGACTTCGAGAGATGATACCAAAATCTATGGACATTATAGGTTAACAACTAAATGTAGAAAGCAATCAAGTATCATAGTTTGTGAGACCAAGGTGTGTTCTTTCCTCATGCCATTGCCGAAAAACCCTGAATGAAACAAATTTAAGCTTCAGTTACAAACTGAAGCCACCCACACCTGACTCAGTGACTAGAACCTGTCAGCTGCTTCTTGGTCCATGTTCAGCATCTGGTGGATTCAGTTCAACAGTGGAATATCCTTGATTGTATGGTTCAGATGGGAAGGAGTCAGAATGTCTTGAGGAAAGTATGACTACTTGAGAGTACGCTGAAAGTCTGTGTCTGAGCTTGCAGGTGTGAAGTAACTGAAGATGTGAAATAGTTAAGTGCTACAGGAAACCTTCCCATTGTTTTTAAGTAAGACTTGATTTTTAAAAAGTGTGTGTGTGTGTGTGTGTGTGTGTGTGTGTGTGTGTGTGTATGTATGTATGATGTATAGGCATTGAGGCAGAGGATATTTAGGGACAAATTTCAAATATATTTTACTAATTGTTTTAAAAATATTTGTTTTATGTGATAAATTCTGCCCTAGGAAAGGCAGTTTCAATAGATTTTATTCTCTTTTGTACTAGAAAAATAGGGACATTTTCTATGCAATAAAACATTCATTACAGAAAAAAAAGTCATGTAAACAGAGCATATAGGATATAAATATTATCAAATGAAAGAAAGCTTACAAAAGAGAATGAATTAACTATAACTCCAAGGATTTCTAAAGACAGGCAACAATCTACTATCTTCCTATGTACATAAAAAGCACTTAAATGTAAATTTAAACATTTAGATTTACCGTATAGTCCCACATTGTTGCTCCTCCAAATGTAGACAATATAAAGATGATCACTAAAGCTACCTGAATCTCAGTTACATCCACTCTACAGAAGAAGAACAAAGAGCAGGTAAGTGTCTGTAAACAAAGTTCTTGAACATGAACTGAGTTATCACACACCATTCTATGGCACAGATGTAAAGAAATCATATAGACCTGTTGGTTTTCAGTTTTTTACGCCCATCACTAAATTCTGTATCAGCTGACTGTGCTAGGTAGAAAAGAACATTTGTTCTCACACAGGTAAATACCAGTATAGGCAGACAAAAATTACCGTGTAACATGTATCAGATTGCAAGGAGTTACTGAAACTACAGAAACAAGAGACTTACTCTCTACTTGATGTACTTGTGTGGTTTGAATTTTTCAAAAGAAGTGTTAGTCTTAAAAATCACAAAAGACTCATAAAATACACAAATAATCATTATGACTTAAGGAAAATTATTATTATTGTTGTTATTACTGGTAAGTATGACATATAAGTGCAGGAGCATGTGGAGGTCATAGGACAACCTTAGGCACTGGGCCTCACCTTGCATCCTTTTGGAAACCAGTCTCTCTGTTATCTGCTGCTGCACATGCCAGGCTAGAGAGCCTGCAGGTTTCTGGGGTTCTCCTCTCTTCACCTCCCATCTGGCGATGGAAGCACTGTGACTACAGACAGCTGCTGCTCTGCCTGGCTTTATGTGGGACCTGGGATTTGAACTCACACCCTCATACTTGTGCAATAAGCCCTTTACCCACTGAGCCACGTCCCCAGTCCTAAGGCAAATTCTTCCTCCTCCTCCTCCTCCTCTTCTTGGTGATCAGGGTTCACTTTTTTAATTACATTTTTAATCCAATTATTTAATGTGTGTGTGTGTGTGTGTGTGTGTGTGTGTGTGTGTGTGTGTGTAGGTGTATGTATGTAGTGTAGTGTATGTGCCATGGAAAAGAGAAAACAACCTGAGGAAGTCGGTTCTGTCTACCACGTACGTCCCAGGAATCAAACCCAGGTCATCAGGCTTGGCAGCAATCACCTTTACCCACTAAACCATCTTGTCTGTCCCATTTTTTTAAATTTATTTTATTTTATGTGTACGGGTGTTTTGCCTTCATAATATGCACCATATGTTTGCCTTGTGCCCGTGAAGGCCAGAAGAGTGTCAGGTCCCTTGGAAGTAGAGTTACAAATGGTTGTGAACTGCCAAGCAGGTGCTGGAAACCAACCTGAGTCCTCTGGAAGAGCAGCCAGTGCTCTTAGCTGCTGAGCCATCTCTGCAGCCTCACCTAAGGCAAATTCTTATACCTTTAAGTTAATTTCACTTATGAAGTAGACAGAATTCTAACAGCTTTCCTTATTAAGTTACCAATGCCATAGCTTTTTGGTTTCTACAGATGTATTTTTGCCTCATATATAGACATGTTTCAATTTCTCTCAAACAAAGGCACTAACCAAGCAACCTGAGTCCCTCTGGTATGTGCTCCAAACTGTAGACCCTCCCTGCTCTCAGGAAGAAGTTCAGGGACTGAGAGACTAGTCCACCCTGGTAATCTCTCCCTCTCTGCAGATGCACACTCTTTAACGAACTGTAGTCCGGCCGTTGGCCCCAATACTCTACTGAAATCATTTAAACAAATGGACTGTTTCCCAGTGTGGGGGACTGAATCCACGTCCTTACACATGCTAGGCACTGAGCTACATCCCCAAGTGACTTTCGATTACTCAACGATTCAATTTTAGCAATTATCTTACATAACCTGTTTACAATATTTAAGATGAGGCTCATTTTTTCCTTTTTGAACTGCTTTGCTGGATTTTTTGTTTTGTTTTGTTTTTTGTTTTTTGGATCTTTTTGGCTTTGCTGGATTTTGATTCTGTGTTCTGCTGTGACATTTTGACCTTGCTAGGTCTCTTCTCAGGCTCCCTTCTAGAACTCAGCTTCTCAACTATGGTTGCAAACCCACATGGGGCTGCTGAAAAAAAATCGGCAATAGTATAAAGCTTCTGGAAGTTCTGCAACAAATAATTCAAAATCAATAACTGATGACTCTCAGGTATTTCTGCTGTGCTCACCCAGGGTGCCTCACAGGACTTCATTGAAGCCTTGGTTCTGAACCCCAACATGCACACATGGTGTTGTACATGCCACATGGTGCTAATAGACACCACCTGAATGCCTTGGTTCAGATTCAGGACTTCTGTACATTATAAATCGCAGTACTTTTTACTGCAAATAGGACATTTCCTGCTTTTATAGAAACACAAGCAGTTTAATTACAAAAAAAAGGCAATAGTTTGTTCTAATCATTTCTCAACATGTAAGTATCAAATCAATGACTGTGTTGTGTTGGAATATATGACTTTAAACATTTCTGTTTGAGTTACTGACTTGAGTCTCTCAAAAGGGCATTAGATGAAGCTTGGTTTAGGATTATGAAAGGATTTTCAGTTGTCTTAGTCAATTTTCTATTGCTGTAGAGAGACACCATATCATAGTAAATCTTACAAAGAAAAACATTTAATTGGGGCTGGCTTAGAGTTTCAGAGGTTTAGTCCATTATCATCTTAGTGGGAAGCATGGCAAGTACGTAGGCAGACACAGTGCTGGAGAGGGCGGGAGTTGAGAGTTCGACATCGGGATTGGCAGGCAGCAGCAAGAGAGAGACACTGGGCCTGACTTGAGCATTTGAAACCCCAAAGCCACACCCAGTGACTCACTTCCTCCAAAGAGGCCACACCTACTCCAACAAGGCCACACCTCCTCCTAATCCCTTCAAACAGTGCCACTCCCCGGTGACCAAACGTTCAAATCTATAAGCCTATGGGGGTATTCTTATTCAAACCACCATAGTCCACTCCTGACCCCCACAGGCTTGGAGTCATCATAATGCAAAAATGCATTCAGTTCAACTCCAAAATCTGTATAGTCTCAATGCAGTTTAAAAGTCCAAAGTTCAAAGTCTCTTCTGAGACTCATGACAATCTCTTTACTGTAATCCCCTGTAAAATTAAAATAAAAAAGCAGATCACGTACTTCCAACATACAATGGCACAGGATATACATTACCATTTCACAAAGGAGGAAAGGAAACAAGCAGAAATACTGAACCAAAGCGACACCTAAAACCAGCTGGGCAAACTCCAAATTATGCATCTCCATGTCTGATGTCAAAATGCTTTTCAGATCTCCAACTCCTTTCAGCTTTACTGACTGTAAAACACACTTCTCTTGAGTGGTTCCACTCCTGTTAGCAGCTCTCTTCGGCAAATATCCGACAACTTGGGCATCTTCAACATCGTGGGGTCTCCAACACAATCCAGGCTCCACCTTCAGAGATTTCATGCACTGGCCTCTCTGAGTCTCCACACAGAAACACCTCTAGTCTCAGCAGCTTCCCTTAGCCACAGAAGAAGATTCTACAACCCCTTTCTTGTATCCTTGACTCTAAAGCCAGGACCAAGTGGCTGAAGCTGCCAAGTTCTGCTTGCTGGGGCTGGAGCATGGCCCTTAGTTCAATTGACATCTTCACCAACTTTCTCTTTGTGATGGTTTCCTTCACTGCCTAAGCTTGGCTGTCTTGAAACTGGATCTGTAGACCAGGCTGGCATTGAGATCCACCTGTCTCTGCCTCCCCAGTGCTGGGCTTAAGGCTTGTACCACCATGCCTGGCCATAAGCTTTTTTAAAAAATTTCTTTCACAAGTTGGAAACTTAGCCGGGTGAGGTCTTGCCCTGAAATCACCAATCCCTTTATTCCATTTAGCATCAAACATTTCTTCAAAATTTTTATCTCGTTAAATAAGCACTGAACTTAGCTCGATTGTACTTCCTGGTGCCCCTTCTCTCCTCAAACTGTGCATCTTATATTTTTCCATGCTCAGCTTGTTCCTTTCTGTTATAGATTTGCATAAGAATGACCACTAATAACCAGGCAACACAGTCAATACTAGGCTGTTTTGAAATCCCTGCCAATGCCATTAATCCAAAATTCTTCAATTTAGCCTCAGGTAGACTCTTCAGACGTGGGCAAAAAGCAGCTACATTCTTTACCAAAACATCACAAGAAAGATCTCTAGGCTACTTATTAATATTCTTCTCTGAAACCTCTTTGGCCAGGCCATTATAATCTACATTGATCTCAGCACCATGGTTTTCCCTGCTACTACTAATACAGTCCATTAAGTCCTACTTAAAGCATTCAGCTGCTTTCCTAATCCAAACTCCCAAAGTCTGCCATTCTACCAACAAGCAACATGTTCAGGCCTGTCACAACAACACCCCACTCCTAGTACCAACTTCTGTATTAGCCAATGTTCTATTACTATGAAGAGACACCATGACCAGGGCAAGTTTTACAAAGGAAAACACTTAATTGGGGCTCACTTACAGGTTCAGAGGTTTAGTCCATTATCACAATGGCAGGGCATGGCAGCACACAGGCAGACATGGTGCTGGAGAGGTAGCTGTGAGTTTAACATTCAGATCAGGAGGCAACAGCAAGAGACACTGGGCCTGGCTTGAGCATTTGAAACCCAAATGTCTACCCCTAGTGATACACTTCCTCCAACAAGGCCACACCTCCTAATCTCTTCAAACAGTGCCACTCCTTGATGACCAAGCGTTCCAGTTTGAGAGCCTTAGGGGCTATTGTTACTCAGACCAGCACACCAGTCATTTATATATGGCCTTAAATATACTTCTGACATTTTGTATTATGTATTTATGTAAAATGACAAAAAAAAACAAATAAATGATTGACTCTGAAAATGTTTAAGATGCTCTATGTCCTTCAGTATCAAATATTCAGTCAAGATTTATTCTTTAGGTAAAAATAAATGAGCACATCTAACTCTTTAGAATGCTAATCTGCTTGTGTCTTTACTGTTTTACTTTATGTCTGGGTGTCTCGTCTGCACACGTGCGTCTGTGCACCGCTTGCATGCCTGTTGCCTGTGGAGGGCGCTGATCCCCTGGAACTGGAGGTGCAGACAGCTGAGTTGTCATGGGAACCAAGCCCAGGTCTGAGCCATCTCTACAATCCCACTGCTTTTCTTTTTAATAAATCATAAATTTTTATGTAGCTGTTTTATAATAAAATTCCTTATGATTTGTTACCAATGTTTGATTGCCCATTTTATAAGCCTACATATATCCATATTACACATAGTCATTTCTCAGGAGTAAAGGGGTTACGAGTAGAAAACGGCTTAAGCAGTCTGTTCTGGAGCATTCTTCATTCATATCTTAACACACTAGCTCCAGAATTTTATTTGCAACTTTATATCTTCTGAACAATTTATCTCTACTTAAGGCTATCCCCTTACAAGCTAAATCTGTATCTCCAATCTGCATCTTTTCCCCTGAATTCCAAATTTTTATATCTCTCTACCTACTTCACATCTCTGCTTAGATACGAGAGGAATAATAATTTCTTAGCAAATATAATAAATGTAGGGATTCAGTTTTAAAAAATGATATGGAAGAAAATTTCTCAACTGTGTTATTTGGGGTACAATTAAAAGAATAAAAGGACTTACTCTTAACACACAAATAAAAAAATGTGAATAACAACATTCAGTATTCGCAACATCAATGGCAAGCAAACCCGAACTTCCAGACTACCTGGAGAAATGGCTACAAAGGTAAACTCACTAAGAAGGAGAAATACTAACGTTTGCTAAAGACCTCATGTGTTACACAACCTATAATTTATTTCGTGCTGTTCTTTAGTTTTGAGTTTTTTCTTTGTATCGGAACAGTTGACGATCCTAGAAAAACGACCTTAGTGTCAACACTCTGTGGCAATATTTCAATAACAATAATAGAATTATATGTGATCTATCCGTAACTCTTAAGGGTTTTAACTAGGGACCAGAAGCAGCTAGAAAAGTGGGTAGACATTAGAGAATGAACTTTCGTCAGATGGAAGTAAAGAGCATGTATGAGAACTAACTTCACCACAAATTTTTAACTAAAATTATGTTAGCCCCAGGCATCTTCTCACGGCTGCTCCCCCGCCCTGAGAAGGCCAGCACTGCCACCATGCCCCGCTTTTTACTGTGTGGGTGCTGGAGGATGAACGCAGATCTTCCTGTTCACACGACAAGCACTTTACCAACTGAAACGCATCTCCAACCCTGTTATAATTCTCGAGACCAGAAAAAAAATCTGCGGGCGGTAGTAGTTCAGGCCTTTAATCCCAGCACTCGAGAGACAGAGGCAGGCGGATCTCTGTGAGTTCGAGGCCAGCCTGGTCTACAGAGCGAGATCCAGGACAGGCACCAAAACTACACAGAGAAACCCTGTCTTGAAAAAACCAAAAAAAAAAAAAAAAAGAAAAGAAAAGAAATAAAAAAAGGAAAGAAAAAGAAAAAAATCTGAAAGGATTATTAAACTTGACAAAATTATGAAGTTTCTGAGAAGGGAAGGAGTGAAATCAGCAAATCCTCAGCAGACAGAGCAGCATTTGCACTCTTCTCTGGTGTCTCAGGAGGAGCCTCTCAAGTCGTATGTAACGGGCAATGGGCAGCTGTGGCATCTTTAGGGTATGTTCTCATGTGAGCTCCCCTGTCTCGCACAACTGAGTCTCTAGATCATCTGTTGTTGGTGACTGTGATCAAGGGGGTCCCTCTATCTGGGTAGATGATAATTTGACCAAAAAAGAAAAAATCATCCTTCTCTGGGCATGGTGGCACATCCTTTAATCCCAGCACTTAGAGGCAATTGGATCTCTATGAGTGTGAAGCCAGCCAGCCTGGTCCACACAGTTAATTCCAGGCCAGTCAGGGTTACATATAAAACCGGATCAAAGGAATTTTTTGTTTTGTTTAAAATTCCTTAAACTCAGCAAAAACAACAATCCTTCCATTCGACATCATATTATTTTATGGCCAAATATTTAGATTTAGGCACTATATATTGTTTGGGTACTTACTTTATTTTACTCTATCCTAACCTTGAACTAGGAAGTCTGAGAAAGTTAGAAGAAAAAAATGTTGTCAAATAATGTAACTACAACACACGGGACACCAGACAGCTCTGCGTGTAGCACAGATGGACATTCCAATAAATTAGAAGAGTCTTTTGTTTTGTTTGGTTTTTCGAGACAGGGTTTCTCTGGGTAGTTTTGGAGCCTGTCTTGGACAGTGCTCTGTAGACCAGGCTAGCCTCTAACTCAAAGAGATCCACCTGCCTCTGCCTCCCGAGTGCTGGGATTAAAGGCGTGTGCCACCACCGCCTGGCCAATTAGAAGAGTTTTAATTACTGAACAGAGCTTGTCTTCTTTAAGGTGGGCAGATGCCACTAAAGATTATAAAAATGAATTTGGTTGCATTTTAAAATGTAGAACTTAAGAAAATGCTAGCCGGGCGGTGGTGGCGCGCGCCTTTAATCCCAGCACTCGGGAGGCAGAGCCAGGCGGATCTCTGTGAGTTCGAGGCCAGCCTGGGCTACCAAGGAAAGGCGCAAAGCTACACAGAGAAACCCTGTCTCAAAAAGCCAAAAAAAAAAAAAAAAAAGAAAATGCTTACCGGGGTTGGGGATTTATCTCAGTGGTAGAGCGCTTGCCTAGCAAGTGCAAGGCCCTGGGTTCGATCCTCAGCTCCAAAAAAAGAAAAAGAAAAAAGAAAATGCTTACCTTCCAAATCTCAGCACCCCTGAGACGTAAGTCTGCCAGTGAGCACAGTAAAACATGAACATCCCGATAAAGGAGCAGAAAAACAACAAATCAGGATGTGTTCCCAGGCGGACAGCAACCGCAGCTCCAATGGCCATAAACACTGAAAAACAAAGTTTATAATCTCAGTACTCGGAAGGCCAAGGCAGGCGGATCTCTGTGAGTTCAAGGCCAGCCTGGTCTACATAGTGAGATCCAGGACAGTCAGGGATATACAGAGAAACAAACCCTGCCTTGAGACACCAAAATAAATAAAGAAAACCAAGTATGGTGCTTTGAAAGAAAATGGTCCCCAAAGGGAGTGGCACTATTAGAGGATGTGGCTTTGCTGGAGTGGGTGTGGTCTTATTGCAGGAAGTGTGTGGAGGTCTCATAGATGCTCAAGCATGCCCAGTGTGCCAGACCACTTCCTGTTGCCTGTGGGATCAAGATCTAGTTCCCTCTCCACTCTTCGTTCCTTCTCCAGTACTGTGTCTGCCTGCATGACACTGGACTAAACCTCTGAAATCGTAAGCTAGCCTTTAATTGTTTTTCTTTTATAAGAGTTGCCATGGTCATAGTGTCTCTTCACAGAAATGGAAACCTTAACTAAAACACAAAATATTGACGTATCCTGTTTAGAAATACAGTTTGTTTGTTTCTTTTTGGTTTTTTCGAGACAAGGTTTCTCTGTGCAGCTTTGAGCCTTTCCTGGATCTTGTACTGTAGCCCAGGCTGGCCTCAAACTCACAAAGATCCACCTGCCTCTGCCTCCTAAGTGCTGGGATAAAAGGCGTGCGCCACCACCGCCCGGCAGAAATACAGTTTTAAGGAACATAATCCAGGCATTAAAATACAATGAATGCACTTCAAACAATGAATCCTTTTTTTTATGATGCAAAATTGAGTTCTGTTTGTGTTTGTGATTTACATATGGGGGATAGAGAAATGCTTAAGAAAACGACAGTTGTTCAGGACTAGCATGCACAGCTTAGTGAGAACCTGTGTCAAAACAAGAAGTAAAATGGACCTGGGGATGTGGCTCAGTGGCAGACCACTTGTCTAGCAAGCAGAGGACCCCAGTTTCAACCCTCAGTATCAAAACAAACAACAGTAAAAACATATCCAAGGGTAGGTGCTTTAGTGAGGAAGTTGCATTTCAGGGGTCTTGGATAGTTCACTTTATAGGCAAACTTCTATGCGGCGGGTGGGATTATTCCTCAATTAAGGAGGACAAAAAGGAGGGAATTCCAGGAATGAGCTGTGATTTTCTAGGGTTACTGGCCTTTCCTGTTATTAGTTGTCATTTTCAGAATGTATCATAGCATCAGATTCATGACAGAAACAGGAAATGTTGGAGATGGAATTACACTGAAGCAAAGGGCATCTAGGGGTCATCTAGGGGTCACCTAGGGGTCATCTCGGGGTCATCTTGGTCCTCGGTTTGGGGAGTAGCTCTGGGGTTGTGCCAGCCACTCTGAAGACACCATGCGATGGCCTCCTCGCTCTCTGCCTGTACAGCCCACTTCACCTCCTCTCAAGGGACTTTGTCTTTTTAAGCTTAAGAGGTTGGAGAGGGAAAAGATCCATTCTCGGTAACCACCTCCCGCTGACACTGGGCCGTCACCCCTGCATACTAAGAGAAGGGAGGGTTTTAGCCATCTGACCCAGGGGAGTTGGAGGCTCTGTGCGTGAGGGTGAGCTGGAAACCTCACAAGGTCATTTTAGCACAAAATGAACTTATGAACATCCTTTTAAAACACACTGGGCAAAACTGTTCCCAAATATATACCTCAGAAAAACACTGGCAACTCAAATAACTCAGATCACTGAGGTTTTTATGTTGTCATTGAAAAGCAAATTGTTACTTTGGTTTTTTTTTAAACACCCTATAAAGAAAAAGAAAAGAAAATCACAGGAAAAAAAAAAAGTGAAACTCCACTAATTTACCTGTGGAAAGAGAGTCACAGCCATGATCAAACAGTTCTCCTAAAGGAGAACAAGAGTTTGTCCTTCTGGCTTGCTTCCCATCAATGGCATCCAGTGACTGGTAGATAAAGAGTCCCAGGGCACATAAAAAGTAAGTCCAGTATGGTGCCTACAGAGAAATACGAAAAGAGTAAGTGACGAGCGAGCTTCTGTATGAAAACATGAAGTTAATTAAGTAGCTGAGCAGCTTCAGACTCCAACCTACATTCCTTGTCCATGGCTCTTCTAATACTCCCGGACGCATAAGCTGCAAGTGTGTGACATTTTTCAGAAAATCTCTGCTGTAAGAAAGACCTTCAAGGCAAACTGCAGACGGTCTGTGTCCATTCGTGACTGAGATCAGAGACTAGATTCACTCTACTACCCATGGCAAGCAACCTGAGATCTGCCGTGGAACATTACTTTAACTAGGCAAAGACGTGTTACATTTGTTTATGCTGCATTTGTTTAATAGATAAAGATGTGCTGCTGTTCTTGCCTGCCTAAGGCACCTGACTGGTCTAGTAAAAAGCTGAACGGCCAATAGCTAGGCAGTAGAGGGACAGGTAGGCTGGTGGGCACAGAGAATAAGCAGGAGGAAGGAGAGAGAGAAAAGAGGGGGAGATATGCTGAGGACCAGCAGGCCAGACATGGAGTAGGACATACGGAATGAAAGAATGGCAGAAAGCACTGAGGTAAATTGTAGATCAAGAGATGAAGAGAAACAGGTTAATTTATATAAATGGCTGCTGCCCGGCTGAGACTGAGCAGGACTGAGAAGCTTCTGTCTACAATTGGCTCCTAGACATTTGGCAAAGAATTTCCACATAAAACCTGAGAGCTAAAAAAAAATAAAGGTCCTAGAATGGAGCCAAGAGCAGCTTCCTAGTTCACACCACTCATCACAGGCCATGGTACAGAGACGCATCCCCTGGCTGCTGCACGCTTCAGCAGCAACATGGGGACTCCCATGGTCTCTCATGGGCCACGATACAAAGAGGCTTCTCCCAGCTGATGCCTGCAGGCGTGGGAGCACAGCTATGGGCTTAAAACCACAGGCAAGCTACCTGATACTGCTTCCCAGGATTGGGGAAGTAAGCGTGGCTTGTTGGTACCTGCGCCATGTTGAAGAGCCAGGGCTGCCGCTTTGGTCCTAGACACACAGCTTAGTTTAAAAACTCTCCTGGTCAGAAAAGGATTAAAGATATACAACAAAACAGATTCAAATGGAAAAAAAAAAACCTCTTAATGGGCTATAAGATGTTTAAAAATATACATAGGCTTGGGAGAGGGAAAAAAAAGGATAAAGTCCTTAAAAAAGAAATAGAGTGAAAAAAAGCCACATAAAGATGGAAAATACACAGAGTCTGCACACTGTATATTATTGTGTTGTCTTTCAGATTTTTAACTGCTATGAGACATTTAATTATAAAGGCTGCTAGATTAAACCAATCTATATATTTTAGAAATATCTTGATTACAAGGTCTAAGTCAGAAGATATGTTGCTTTGGAAAAGAGGTTCTGCTTTTGTTTCTACAGAAGATGAGAAGCTGTGGATTCCTTCCAGGTTAATATGGTTCCATCAAGGAAGACCCCAATGGGAGCTATGGCCCACGTGACCCAACATCCAGAATAGCTTCAAGGCAACTGGCTGAGATGATGCAGCCTCACAGACTACTACAGCCAAGATTTAACCATAATCCTAAAGTTTCTCGGGATCCCCATAAGATTACCAGTGCCCCCAATCAGCAGGAGGCAGTATGAAAAGCTATGCCCAAAACTCCCAAAATATTGTTTATGAAATCTTGGTTTTTATTTAAAGGGAGATAATTATAAATGGTTAATGGTCATAGTCAATCTCGTTCTAAAGAAAAAAGGGGGATATGATGTAGAAATGATGGAAAAAAGGGTAGACTATTGAATCTACTTTAACCCCAAACAACTGTTAATCTCAAAATACTTTACATTGGTATGGATTTTGGGTTATGGATACAAATTTAAGGTCAATTTTGCTACACTAGATGTATATTCCTACTCTTGTTTAAGGTATTACGTATATGCAGCTCATTTTAAAATGTAATATATAATTAAAAAATACAGATGAATAGTCATCTATAATAGTCAAACTTATAGCCATATTCATTAGATTTTCCAGGTATGCAGAGATATATTTCAGATAGGCAATCTTCAAACACTTCAGAGACCTACAAAATGTGACATTTAAAATGCTTTAAGAACTTAAACTTTTCTAGACAGTGAGACATGTCTGCTCCTAGCAGCACAAATTACTTCAAAGAGGAAGATGGGCATCAAAGAAACTCATTATGGAGTTTGCTTACAATGTGGAAAAGGCTAGCCATTGGGGCAAGAAACTGCTCTTGCCTGACTGCTTGACAATATATTGTATAAACTGGACATGCAGGACCCTCAGGAAGGTAACCACTGAACCTTGCCAAAACAAGGTGAGATGGTCCTTCAGGTTCCTGCTTCACAGAAAAAACCTGCCAGACATTCTGCAGGACCCAGAGAAAAATGGCTGATGAACTTTGCCAATAGGTGAAACAGTCCTTCAAATTTCTTGCTTCACTGCAAAGTCTGCCAGAGACTCTAGGCCTGTAGGCTGAAGATGGATGCTCCAACATTACAGGGGATCTTTGGGTGACTGTCCGGGCAGCCAGATATCTCTGTCATTTCTAGAATTTTGGAAGTTGCTTACAATGCACTTCCTGTTTACTCAGGTAATATTATATCCTCCTGGGGTCTTTGATGGAGCTGAAGGCTAGATAGTTATAATAATAGTTTTCCTTGGTTATGAGAAAAGGTAAATTAGAAATAAAACTTTAGACTCACAAAAATAGGATAGATGATATTTTAATTTTGCCAAACACAAATAGACTAGATATTGTAACTGTAATTCTTGCTTGATAACTGTCTTGTTATATGTAATTTTACTATGTTAAAGTTAAAACCTTCCTTTTTGATTAGACAGAAAAGGGAAAGTGCTGTGGAATGGCTTTTTTTGTATCCTGTAAATATGTGTTGCTACCACTGGTTAATAAAGAAGCTGTTTGGGCTTATGGTAAGACAGGATGCAGCCAGGTGGGAAACCAAAAAGAGATACAGGGCGAAGAAAGGCAGCGTGGGAGGAGACGCTGTGAGCCTCTGGGGGAGCAAGATGCAAGAGAACACAGGTAAAGCCATGAGATGTGGTGATACATAGATTAATAGAAATGGGTCAATTTAAGATGGAAGCGCTAGCTAGCAAGAAGCCTGAGCCACAGACCAAACAGTTGGTAATTAATATGAAGCCTCTGACTGGTTATTGGGGTACCAGCGGGCAGGAAAGATTTATCCAGCTACAAATTTAAGTTATAAGAGCTAGTGGGACAAGCATAAGCTAAGGGCGAGCATTCGTAACTAATACTAAGTCTCTGTGTCATGATTTGGGAGCTGGTTGGTGACCCAAAGAAAGCCTGCTACAGAGATCCTTGAGAGAGGAAACAAAGAGGCAAATCCCTTGGCTGTTCCAGCTGACTGTAGTTTCCAGGCCACAGTGCAGGAACGGGGACCTGAATGGAACCCAGGAGTTGAGAAAGGTCAGGGCAGCAAGTGTGTGCACAGCAGAGTGACAGGGACAGGGGAGGCAGCTGTGCAGAGGGACAGGGGTGTGAGAGGCCACCTTTGAGTCACTGGCTAAGAACTGACCTGTGCCTGAGTGGGAAGAGATTACTAACCAAGGCCAGGGAAAGAAGTCCCAGGAAGTGAAGGTCAAACAATTCTCAGATCGCCCAGGGAGCTGGGGAGAAGCCACATTCCCATCGGTACAGCAGGAAGACCTTGTGACATGTGGGACGCAGAACAGTTCTTAGAAGTGTACCACTCTGGAGCCATCAAAATTGGTCCTGGACCAGTGATTTACCAGACATCCCTAATAGAACCTAACACACAGACTCTAAAGGATCCAATTAATTCTCCATACCTTGAGTACATCTGAGGGAAAAAAATCCAGCACCCCAAAATACAAAGCCATAAGGTTTGGCATTAAACCAATCCAACCAAAAATTATAAAGAAGCAGAAGAATAAGACAAAGAGGAATAAAATCAATTAACAATTATATTCAAGAATATCAGAATAGGAACAGCAGACCAGAACATTAGGTAGTAATTACAAATATGCTTCATATTTCTAAAAAAGTACTGAAAATTTACAAAAGGAAAAATGGAAGAAGACTCAGAAACTTCTGGATAGGAACAGTGTAAGTACTCCGTAAAACACATTGGGTGTGCTGATTTTACATTAGATTCTCAGGGTCAGAGACCTGGCAGGCAACTAAATGAAAACTGTGCAGAATAGTGCACAGGAAAAGAGACTAAAAAAGTAACCATGAACTCAGGCACAGACTCGCCTCTGGGGCAACAGAAAAGCACACTATGTGTGTGTGTGTGTTTCAGAAAGAAGAGACAGGAGAGTCATAAAAGTGACAGAAAACAATGACTGAATATTTCCCAATTTTATGTAATCTATAAACCCACATATCTAAGAACCCCAACAGAATAAAACAGTTTTAAAACCAACCAAGATGCTAGGTTGGGGGTGCACGCCTGTAATCCAGCACTCGAGATGCTAAGACAGGAGGGTCATGAGTTCAAGATTCATAGCAAGCTCTAGGTTAGCCTAGGTTACATAGCCAGCCTCTCTTCACTCCCCCTACACGGGCGCGCGCGCGCACACACACACACACACACACACACACACACACACACACACACTCTATCAAGGCAAATAAAAGTAATAATGATAATAATAATAAAGCACAATGATAAAATCACTTAAAAAGCCAAAGAAAAAGACACATTACATACAGTGGCAGATATACACATGGCAGAGGAAAGAATCATCATTTTTGAAGCTAGAGCAACAGAAAATATCCAGTTCAAAATCAGAGAAGAGATTTCATAATACTCACTCCTCTGCACTTCATAAAAGCATCTCTTTCTCAGAGACCTGGGACTATGGTGAGCTCGTCTCTTCAGATGAAGGGAAGGCAGGATTATGTTGGCTGTGGTTTGGAAGGTTCAGTCCATGGTTACTTGGTTCCACAGTTTCTGCGCTAACGTGGGGGGGGGGGCGGCAGAGCACCACCAGCAGGGAGCATGTGGTGGACCAAAGCAGTTTACCTTATATCCGGTAGGAGGCAGATAGGGAGGAAGTATTCGGGACAGAACGTAACCTTCATACCCTGGCCTACTCTTCCAATCAGCCTCACTCTCCCACAGTCCACGGAGCCAGGAGTCACCAACGGCTAATGCATCGTGAAGGTAGACCTCACGATCCAATCCCTTCTCAAAAGGCCACCAGCTGGCCACCAAGCCCCCTCAAGCCTTCAGGGTAAGTTTTTAGAGTCAAGTCATATAAATTTTTGCTAGTCTAGAACTGTACACTGAGAAGAGGAGGCAAGAAGGCAAAATCGTTAAAGAACTGGGATCTTAAAATTAGGTGTGTGTTTGATTTCTTGGCTCTGCCGCATAATAACCATGTGACCTTGGGCAAGTCATGTAACCCATGATTTTTTTTTTCTTTTTGAGACAAGATCCTACTGTGTAGTCCAGGCTGGCCTTGAACTCACTAGTGATCATCCTGCCTCTGCCTCCCAAGTGCTAGGACTGCAGGTGTGTACCCCTAAGATAATCCTGTTTTACCAAACAGGTGAATAATAGAGTTTTAGCTGATGAGCAAACTGTTACACTGCTCTTTATACGTACCCTGGCACACAGTAAGCACTTAATAAAGTTACCCAGTATCACTGTTTGCCTATTTTTTGTGGCAAATACACTTTTAAAATATCAACCTGTGTATGGTTTATGGTGATTCTATAAATACCCAGTCAACCCAAAAACCTACCCCTCAATCTTCCTAAGTAGACAGAATTTTGCTCTGGATAAATTTAAAAGTTCATAATGTGTTAATATTAGATGTCCAACACTAATGAGCATACTGTTGGTGTTTTGTTTTTATGTTTTTAGGCGGTCTCTGTTTTAAGATTGGGTCTCTCTACGTCCCTGACTGGCCTGGGTATGCACAAGCTGATGTGGAGTGTGCTGTACTGAGAATTATTTAAAAGGATTCTAAGTCACTTTTACTGAAAAGGAAAGCAGCGGAAGTGAGAGTATGTTTAAAAGAGCAGCAAACCGAGTGCTAAGTGGTAAATGAACCCTGAGCGGTCACACGAAGTCCTGATCAGTGCGCTCTCCAGCCGTGAGCAGGGAAGAGGAGGAAAAACAACTGAGAAACCATCCTGATTGCATACAAATGAGAGAGAAAAACGCTCTGCAATTAAAAAAAAAAAATCTCGGGAGGTTTCACAAAGAATGACTCTGCTAATCAGTAATGGTTAGCTCTCCACTAAAAGAAAGAAGCCATGTCTTCAAGTTGTATCGCAAACGCACAGAAAACTGGAAGTTGGGGTTCAAACTCCTAAGATGACATACAGCATCATTTTTCTTGTTACCTTCTCTTTTCCTCAATTATTGCCTCTTCCCCCAAACAAAAGGCTCCTGGCAATAAATTCTCTCTCAGGGGCCCACACAGAAAATGCCCTGTACAGCAGTGGGCATTTGGGGAACTTTACCACTTTTAGTCACCAGATTATGATTTCCAAGCTTGCTCAGTGCTCTCTCGAGTTCTGCAGAAATAAGACACTAACGATTTTATGGACACACAAGTCAGTGGAGCCGCTGCCTAGGCTGGAAGACATGCACTCAAGTCCCAAGTCCGTATGCTCTCCAGACACAAAGCGTCACTGGGTACAGGCTAGTAGGCTCTAACTTAATTATCATCCACGATTTGTTTCCTTTGAAAACATCTTGGAACAGCAATGAAAACCATAAATCTTCACTTCCATATTAAAGAACAAGGGAGCCGGGGGGAGGGGCAGGACTGCAGGGCGGTGTGTGTGGGGGTTCCTATTCACTTTCTTGCCTTACACACTTCCACCTGCTCCTTGGGTTTCCCCTCTCTAATCAAAGCTCTCCAGAGCTGCACATATCTCCCCACTTTTTCTATCTTATACAACGAATCTCAGGTTCTGGTGTGAACTAGGCAGACAGCTGAGTGATGGCCAGGCCTGTCTTCAGGCCTGCTTCTATATTCCCTGCCCCCACCCCGAACAGTGACATCCACATATGATTAGCTGCCACTAGTCACTCTACTCCACTTTAAAATACACCTTCTACAGAGGTTTGGTTCATATTTCATTCCCAAAGGACTTAAATTCGATTCCCAGCACCCACATCAGGTGGCTCACAATCGACAGGACGTCCAGCTCCAGGGATTGGATGCAGAATACACACACACACACACACACACACACACACACACACACACACGACTAAAAATACACACACACACACACACACACACACACACACACACGACTAAAAATAAAAAGAATTAAGATGTGAATTTACTATTTTATTTGAAGAAACGATAAACTGAATGACTTATGTATTCTTTTCCTTGAATAAATTCAATCTTCACTAACTAGAGGAATTCAGAGCTTGGTTGTTTTAACTTACTGCTACCAACTGTGAAATCACAAGGAAACTGTGAAGAGAGTGTATCAGCAGAACATCACAAATACCCTCATTATGTAGTTTCCTAAATGTTTGTGTTTGAAATGCCATCCATCCTATGAACGTGTGCCATACCGTGGTTGAAATGAGCACTAACTAGTAGCTTCATGTGCTATCTAGGTTCTGGAAAAGCATTAAGACCAGACTGTTGAACTACAAACACTGAGCTCTGCTGTGTCTGAGGCACGCACTTTAAATCCTGTTCATGGTACAGACAAAGAGGAACCTATTAAAATGAGAAAAGGCAAGGATGTCGTCCAGGCTTGCTCTCACTTCCTGAAGAAATGGACTCCTCTGTGGAACGTCCTCCAGGAAGAAAATTAACTGCTCAAATGATTTGACTTTTAATAAGGGCATACCACCTCTCATCAATACACAGAGAAGGCAGAGAGAAGGGGGGGGAGGGGAGGGGAGGGAAGGGGAGGAGAGGGGAGGGGAGGGAGGGAGAGAAGGAGGTGGTTCACGGATTTAGTTGCTGGGTGGTCAGCCGGCGGTGGGAGATGTTGAGGGCTGTAAGGCCCTCCACAGCAGGAGACACAGAGCCTCGGGGTTAGGGCATGGCTTGTTCTTCAGAAGCCTACTGCTGGAGAAATGAGAAGACAGAAAGAGGAACTGCGGGGAAACAAAAGGCATTTCCTAAGAATGGGGGCCGCAAAGCTTGGCTGCAGAGTAACTGGATGATTGCTGCCACAGGATGGGCATGGTGCCAACCGGGCTGAGAGATGACAGCTGACAGTATGTCCTCAATCAGGAGGTTCCAGAAGCTTCCACGCTGTAAGATATGTCACAGCCTAAGGTACAGAGAAAAAAAGGCTCCAGGAGCCTTATCATAAACCTAAATCTACATTACAAAACACAACACTTAACCAAGTCATGTGGAGGGAAGTTAAACCCCAGAGATATGTGAGGGCCAGCTTGTATCAACTGCCTTTGTTAAAATTAACCCTGAGCCGGGAGAAGACCTGGAGAAAGATGCGGTACTAATCCTGGGTATCTTAAGTGAGTGAGGAACAGGGAGGAGAGGCAGAACTTGGATGCTCACCAGCGCATCTGCATCTGCTCACGGGACACACCACATTGGGCTTTCTGGACAAGTCTTTGCCATCCTCCAACTGACAGTGCTAGACTAGGCCGACTCCAAGACGTTTCCACTCCAGGCTGATGTAACGGGATCATGCGCTGAGTTCCTGAAATCTGCTGTACACGACGCAAGAGCTAAATACCTAAATGGTGGAAACAGAGTGATGCTCTGACTCATCCCACCCAGGAACAGTCTGCAGTAATTGTTTCCAAGGAGAGAATGTATCCCAGGCTTTCTTTCGGATTCTGTTGGCACCAAGATCCTTGCTGTGCCGCTTACGGGTGAAGAGAGTTAGAAAAATTACTTCTTGCTCATTCAGTCTCCAAACATGGGAGAGAGGGAGAGAGAGGGAGAGAGGG